>NC_139390.1:102622500-105022500 GCF_054392235.1 Sus scrofa
ATGCTATTGGCATCTAGTGTACAGGGGCAGGGATGCTGTTAGACATCCTGCAATGTGCAGGATAACCCTCACCAAGAATTTTCCAGCCAGCAATGTCAATAGTGCCAAGGTTGTGAAACCCTGATCTACACTATAACAGGGAGCTTCTTTCATTTTAGTATTCAATATAGGTCACCATTATATCCAGATTTTGTTCAACCAAACAAACAAATCAAAATACTAGAGCTAATTCATTGGCTCTAGAATATCTCCTTTGTGAGCCCATATTGGTAAATTTGATCTAATTCAATATTTTATTCTTTCTACTTTAACACTCTTAGGATATATTCCCACACATATCCAGTGCTGTCTGTGTAGAATTGTCAAAATTATGTAATTATACTGGTGCACTCTGCCTTCTCACAGTTCTTGTTTTGTACCTAATTTCCTAGCTCTTACTCGCCTTGGTTATGGCTATAAATGTAGAAGCAATTGATGATGGTAAGGTAAATCTTGAAGGTAGTCCCCTATTCCTTGCACAACTTCCTTAGGTGAGGCTATTTCAAGTTCTTCAAGTGAAGAGGACTTGCTTTTCCAAATAGAGTGGAAGGACTGGTTCTACTGGCAACAGAAGCATTGCAGAATTTAGGGGTTCAAGGCTCCAACAGATAAAATGTCTGTCTGTTCACATGTCCCCATTCCAATTTGTAGGGAAGAAGAGATCCTGCCAGGTTGGGAATTCAGCTTACGGTGTAACTCAGCCATCCATGAGACTAGACTTTGGATTTGATTATCAGAAAGCTTAGCTTTGCAGCCAGTGGAGATAAGGGGTTTTTTAGGGTAGTCATTGTAGCATTAAGGCCCTTAACCTGAACCTTGAGCCCAGAATTGAAAACTCTGAGTTCTTGAGTTTGAACTCAAGTACAAAGTTCTCCATGGTATCTAAAAGCTGCATTATACTCTTCATTCCCTAAAGTATTCTATGCCGTTAATTACTTGGTCACTCAAAACCTTACGTTCTACGGGCACTTGATTATATGGGTAATAATTTTAAAAAAGTGTTTTACTTTTGCAAATTATGGACTTCCAGTAGCCCCATTACCACTAGCCTTTACACTTAATCAATCATAGAATCAATTCTAAATAATCCATAACTAGTTAGAATACCCATTCATAAGGTTATATTCCTACTTCTGGTACTAATTCCTATATGAAGTAGGATTTATTCAGGGAAACAGAACTACTCTGGGTGATACAGGATATGGGGCTTAATCTGGGAATAAGGCTTTACACAGTGGGAACTGGTAGAGAAATCAGTGCAGTGTAGTTGTCTCTGTGTCTGGTGCTAGGCCTGAAGTCACTGTGGGTCAGCTAAACCAGCTGGTTGTGGATGAGAGTAACTCACAAGAACAAACTGGAACTCTGTTTTCACCTGTCTCATACCACTTCCACCTTCACCACTTTCATGGTCAACCTGCAGGAGACGCCACTGCCCTTCCCCGTGGTTCTGCACATGACCCAAGAGTCCAAAAGAGGACGTCTGCCAAGAGGCAGAAAATAGAATTGCTGTGGATTCACACCAGCATAGTGACCTAGCCTATCAGCAGCTGTGCATGAGTAGCCACAGTGCCAGGTGCCCTTCCAGCTTTCAGAACCTACTGCATAAATTTCTCTTACGGTAAACACTAGCCCAGGACCAGGCAGAAAAGGGGATCCTGGGAAATACAATTTCAGCTCAACTAAGTTGATGCAGTCTGAAGCTACCACCAGGTATTTGTCTTAGTTTAGTAGTTCTTGATGTTGGGCAGTTGACAATGTTTACATAAGGAAGTATGAAACCATATAAGATAAAGTATACTTAACATCAGTCTAAGGATTATATTAATAATAGCTTTAATTTGTTGAATAAACACTGTTTGCCACTTTACATACTTCTTTAATCATCACAAAAACTTTATGAAGTAAATGCTTTTATATCCCTGCATTAGGGTTCTTCAGAGAAACAACCTGTGTGTGTGTGTCTGTGTGTGTGTGTGTGCATTTGCATGTATGTGTATGTATATAAAGATTTATCTTAAGAAATTGGTTCAAGTGAGATTATAGAGGCTTGGTGAGTCCAAGGTCTGATGGAGAAGACTGGCAGACTAAAGTTTTAAGGAGTTGCATTTTGAGTCCAAAAGCATTAGACTGAAAACCTGAAAAACAATTGTTACTGCTCAAGTCCAAAGGCCGTCAGCTCCAGAGGTCCCTCTTGCTTGGGGAAGTCAGCTTTTTGTTCTTTTCAGGCCATTAGTTGATTTTATCAGGCCCACCCACATTATGAAGGACATTCTGCTCTACTCAGAGTCCAATAACTTAAATGTAAGTCTCATCCAAAAGCACTCTCATAGAAACATCCAAAATAACATTTGTTCAAACATCTAGGCAGCATGGCCCAGCCAAGTTGACATATAAAATTAACCATGACAGCCCCTGAATCATACATGCGGAAACTGAGACTTTAAAAAAACTATACAAGTCCGCAATTCATTATCTGCAATTCCAAATCCCCCCTCCAA
Organism: Sus scrofa; assembly: GCF_054392235.1. Classification (NCBI taxonomy): domain Eukaryota; kingdom Metazoa; phylum Chordata; class Mammalia; order Artiodactyla; family Suidae; genus Sus; species Sus scrofa. The sequence continues at coordinate 102,625,038 of NC_139390.1, forward strand.
AAAAAAAAAAAAAAAACCTTCTGAAAATAATCCTTTCATAAGTTAGGTGCCTACACTTTGGTGGCAAAACCTGACATGAAGTGATAGGAGGCTATTTGTAATACAGGTATATCTGTGTGTACATTCACATACACATAGAGATACACCGAAACATGTATTTCCTTTATTGTGCCTATTCATATGTTTGAGAAATATTTATGACCATTATAATCTCTACCCTACTCTAAACCCTTAACATATTTTTCTTGGATGTCTTGGATTTTGCTGTATTGTATATGTAACTTTTGCACACCAACTAATCACTCCCAGTGGACTATTGATAGTGAATGTGTTTTATTTTAGTTTGTATTCCCTGAAGTATCAAGCAAAGTGCCTTGCCGAAAGCAAACACATAGAATGTTGAATTTAATTGCCTTGAGTCTGTCAAAATAATTTTAATACAACCCTGTCTGTTGCTTTGTAGTCTCGTCTGGAAAGATTGTTAAGGCCCTTTGTAGCTTTTGCTTCAAGAATACTACTTGATTTTTTGAAAAGTAATTTTAACCCAGTTATACATGTATTTTACCATCAAGGAGTTTTCACATGATTTCATGAGTTACCTAATTACTTTATAGGAGCCTGTGAGTTGTGAGATCATCCGTATTTTTGGAGAATATTATTAGTTCAGAGAAATCAAAGCATTCAAAAATTATAGATATCCTAGATTTTAAATTATATACATCTTAGATTCTATACATATATACTTTAATATATAGGATTACATATATTTGACCAAGAATCACCTTAATTTTTACAACAAATGCCCTATACATTAAATTCATATAACTAAGATTATTTTAAATGCTGTAAGATGGTTCATGTTTTAAAAAAAAAACTCTAAAGTAAGTGTACTGCAAAGGAAAATTTGTATAGTTCTCTTTTCAATTATAGACAAATCAGTAATCCTCATGAATTATTTCTCCTCCCAAACAAACTGAGGTGGAGATCTGGCATGAGCACAAAAAGTAAGTTTCTACATATGGCACACACAAAAGATCAAACCAGAAAGCAAAGATGGAAAGGAAGAGTAGACTTGAATCAACTTGGAAGAAGATGAGAAAACACATCAGTCACACTATAAACCAGATGGGCTATAGTTGTAAAAGAAATAAAATAATAAAATACTTTATTAGTGAAAATACATGGGTAAATCCCAAAATATGGGCTACAGTTGAAATAAAATAATAAAATACTTTATTAGTGAAAATACGTGGGTAAATCTCAAAATATGAAACCCTGGTGACTGAGGTTATTTGCTATGATCACTCAGTACCTTTAGTACCTACTGATAATTTTAACAGTGATACTAGATGGATAAAATCATTCATCTTTTAATAAAAGTCCTCCTAATGAGCTAAATTAAGGTAACAGAAGGCTCCTTTGATTACTCAAACCCAGTTTTCAAATATTGAGAAATATAATAGATTTTAGGACTAAACGTTTATCTGGCTTGAGAGTTGAAGGTGGGAAGAAATGATCCAAAGTTCAGCACTAAATCACAATTTTAGAGGAATGTATTTACTGGAACATAAAGATACTCATAATCAAAAATTAATAGTAAATAGCATTTTTAATGATTCCTGGTTTATAAATTCTGAATGTTTATATAATGAAATACATTTACATTTTGGGGGTTTTTTAAGGTACAAATATCTTGATACAAAGATAGTGCTGAAATCTAAGAAAGAAATATCACAAAAGGGAATTATTTAATTATATTATGGGATTATTATTCCCACAAATATTTGAATTTGTTTTTCTCTGTTCAGGACTTCTGTTAACAGTTTCATTACTGAATGACTAATCTCTCTCCTAACTTTTCATATGTGATCCATTTGGAAAAAAATATGATGTTTGCCCTCAAAATAAAAAAATAAATAGTTCCCTTCCTGTGTCTGTCTGTCCCACTCTCTCTCTCCTCTTGTATTTTTGTTGTTGTTGTTGTTCTTTTGGGGTTTTTTTTAAGATTTTTATTATTTTTTACTATAGTTATTTACAGTGTTGTGTCAATATCTGCTGAACAAGAAAGTGACCAGTCGTGTGTGTGTGTGTGTATACACACACACACTCTTTTTCTAACATTATCCTCTATCATGTTATTATTTTCTAACATTATCCTCCTCTATCACAAGTGACTAGATAGAGTTCCCCATGCTATAGAGCAGGATCTCATTGCTTATCCACTCTAAATGTAATAGTTTGCATCTGTAGTAAACATACGGGTGCAAGTATATTTTTTCAATGAAAATTTTATCTGGATCCAAGAATGGGATTGCTGTGCCATGTGGGAGTTCTATATTTAGTTTTCTGAGATACCTCCATACTGTTTTCTATAGTGGTTGTACCAATTTACATTCCCGTCAACAGTGAAGGAAGGTACCCTTTTCTGTGCACCCTCTCCAGCATTTATTATTTGTTGACTTGTTAATGATGGCCATTCTGACTGCTGTGATGTGGTACCTCATTGTAGGTTTGAATTGCATTTCTCTAATGATTAGTGATGTTGAGCATTTTTTCATGTGGCTGTTGGCCATCTGTATGTATTCTTTGGAGAAATGTCTACTCAGGTCTTCTGCCCATTTTTTGATTGGGTTGGGTTTTTTTTTGATATTGAGTTGTATAAGTTATTTGTATATTTTAGAGATAAAGCACTTGTCAGTTGCATCATTTGAAACTATTTTCTCCCATTCTGTAGGTTTTTTGGGGTTTTTTTATGATTTCCTTTACTGTGCAAAAGCTTGTAAGTGTGATGGTGTTTTTTGTTTTTTGTTTTTTTATGGTTTCCTTTGCTGTGCAAAAGCTTGTAAGTGTGATGATGTCCCATTGGTTTATTTTTGTTTTTATTTCTGTGAGAAACTGACCTAAGAAAACATTTGTATGGTTGATATCAGACAATGTTTTGCCTATGTTATCTTCTAGGAGTTTTATGGTGCCTTGTCATGTTTAAATCTTTAGGCCATTTTGAGTTTATGTATGTGCATGGTGTGAGGGTGTGTTCTAGTTTCATTGATTTATATGCATCTATCCAGTTTTCCCAGCACCACTTGCTGAAGAGAGTTTTTCCCATTTTATATTCTTGCCTTCCTTGATGAAGATTAATTGACCATTTGTGTCTGGGTTTATTTGTGGGTTCTCTATTCTGTTCCATTGGTCTGTATGTCTGTTTTTGTAGCACTACCACGCTGTCTTGATGACTGTAGCTTTGTAGTATTGTCTGACGTCTGGGAGAGTCATGCCTCCTGCTTTGCTTTTTTTTTTTCCCCCTCAGATTGCTTTGGCAATTCTGGATCTCTTGTGGTTCCATATAAATTTTTGGATTGTTTTTTCTAGTTTTGTGAAAAATGTCATGGGTAATTTGATAGGGATTACATTAAATGAGTAGACTGCTTTGGGTAGAATGGCCATTTTAATGATACTAAGTCTTCCCATCCAGGCACATGGGATATCTTTCCATTTCTTTCCATTCTTCTTTAATTTCTTGATTAATGTTTTATAGTTCCCATCATGTAAGTCTTTCACCTCCTTGGTCAGGTTTATTCCTAGGTATTTAAATTTTGGGGGGGGTGAGATTTTTAAAGGTATTATATTTTTATATTTCTTCTAATATTTCATTTTTAGTATACAAAAATGCAACTGATTCCTGAATGTTAATCTTGTATCCTGCTACTTTGCTGAATTCGTGGATCAGATCGAGTAGTCTTTGTGTGGAGTCCTTACGGTTTTCTATATAAAGTATCATGTCATCTGCATAGAGTGACAGTTTTACCTCTTCTCTTCCAAACTGGATACCTGTTATTTCTTTTATTTGTCTGATTGCTGTGGCTAAGACTTCCAATACTATGTTGAATAGAAGTGTTCAGAGTGGTGGGCATCCTTGTCTTGTCCCAGATTTTAGCAGGATGGCTTTCACTTTTTGTCCATTGAGTACTACACTGTCTGTGGGTTCGTCATAAATGGCTTTTATTATGTTTAGGTATGTTCCCTCTATCCCCACTTTGGTAAGAGTTCTTATCATAAATAGATGTTGGATATTTGTCAGATGCTGCATCTCTTGAGATGATCCTGTGGTTTTTTACTTTTCTTTTGTTAATGTGGTGTATGACATTGGTTTGTGTATGTTGAACCATGCTTGTGAACTTGGGATGAAACACACTTAGTCATGGTGGATGATCTTTTTTATGTGTTGTTGGATTCAGCTGGCTGAAATTTTGTTGAGAATTATTGCATCTATATTCATCAAAGATTCTGGCCTATAATTTTCTTTTTTGATAGTATCTTTGTCTGGTTTTGGTATTAGGGTAATGGTAGCTTCATAGAATGTCTTTGGGAGTGTTCCTTCTTCAACCTTTTCGAGAAGTTTAAGAAGGATGGGTATAAATTCTTCTCTGTATGTTTGATAGAATTCACCTGTGAAGCCACCTGGTCCTGGACTTTTGTTTGTAGGAAGTGTTTTTATTACATATTCAGTTTCATTTTTAGTGATCAGTCTGTTGAAATGACCTATTTCTTGATTCAGTTTTGGCAGGCTGTAGGTCTCTAGAAAGTTGTCCATTTCTTCTAGGTTGTCAAATTTGTTGGCATGTAACTGTTCATAGTATTTGCTTAGAGTTTTTTTGTATTTCTGCAATGTCCATTGAGACTTCTCCTTCTTCATTTCTTATTTTGTTTATTTGAGTTCTTTCTCTCCCCTTCTTGGTGAATTTGGCCAGGGGTTTGTCAATTTTGTTTGCCCTTTCAACAAACCAGCTCTTGGTGTTATTGATTCTATTTTTTTTTTTTTTGAATCTGTATTTTATTGATTTCCACTGTAATCTTTATGATTTCCTTCCTTCTCCTGAAGGTTTTGTTTGTTCTTCTTTTTCATATTCTTTTAGGTAGTAGGTTAAATTGTTGATTTGAGATTTTTCCACCTTTTTGAGGAAGGCCTGTATCACTATGAACTTCCTTCTAAGCACTTCTCTTGTGACATCCCATAGATTTTGAGTGGTTGCATTTTCATTGTCATTTGTCTCAAGGTATTTTTTAACTTCTCTTTTGATTTCCTCATTGACCCATTGTTTTTTCAGTAACATGTTATTTAATCTCCATGTAGTCCTGTTTTTTTTTTTCATTTCTGTTCCTGTGCTTGATTTCTAGTTTCATCCCATTGTGTTCAGAGAAGATACTTGAAATAATTTCTGTTCTCTTAAATTTGTTGAGGTTAATTTTGTGTCCCAGTATGTGGTCAGTCCTTGAGAATGTTCCTTGTGCACTTGAAAAGAATGTATATTCTGATTTTTTTGGCTGTAATGTCCTGAAAATGTCAATTAAGTCTAACTTTTCTATTGTGTCATTTAGGATCTTTGTTGCCATTTTGATTTCTGTCTAGAGCATCTGTCCATTGATGTGAGTAGGGTGTTAAAGTCTCCTACTATAATTGTATTCTCATCAATTTCTCCTTTTATGTCTGTTAGTATTTGTTGAAGGTATCTGGGTGCTCTGATATTAGGGGCATATATATTGACAATTGTAATATCCTCTTCTTGAATGGATCCTTTAACCATTAAATAGTGTCCTTCTTTGTCTTTCTTTACGGCCTTTGGGTTTTTTTGTTTTTGTTTTTGTTTTTTGTCTTTTTGCTATTTCTAACGCCGCTCCTGCGGCATGTGGAGGTTCCCAGGCTAGGGGTCTAATTGGAGCTGTAGCCACAGGCCTACACAGAGCCACAGCAACACGGGATCCTAGCCACGTCTGCAACCTACACCACAGTTCGCGACAACACCAGATCATTAACCCACCCACTGAGCAAGGCCAGAAATTGAACCTGCAACCTCATGGTTCCTAATCGGATTCGTTAACCACTGCGCCATGACAGGAACTCCTATGGCTTTTGTTTTAAAGTCTGTTTTGTCTGGTATGAGTATTGCAACTCCTGCTTTCCTGTCTTTTTCATTCACATGAAATATCATTTCCCCATCCCCTCAATTCAATTTATGTGTCCTAAGGTGAGTATCTTCTAGACAGCGAATTGTAGGTTCTTGCTTTCTTTTTATCCAATCTACCACTCTATGTCTTTTGATTGGAGCATTCAGTTCATTGAAATTTAAGATAATTATTGATAAATATGCATTTATTGCCATTTTAAACATTGTTTTCCAGTTAATTCTGTTTCTCCTTTGTTTCTTTCTTTTTTTGTTTGGATGATTTCCTTTTATTTTATGCTTGTGTCCTATTCTTTTTTTTCTTGTGAATGTGATGTTTGGTTTTGATTTGGGGTTGCCCTGTTTTTGAAGTATGTTAACCCCTTCCTATATCTGCTGGCTTTAGCCTGATAGTCATGTAGGCTCAAACATATCCTAAAAAAAAAACTCTGGATTTTCTTACTTTCCTTCCCCACACTTTATGATTTCGAGGTACTTTTTTTTGACATCTTCATGTTTGTTCTTTTGCTGTTCCTTGTGTTTATCGTCATTTTTACAATAGAGGGGAATTTTTTCCTGTTTTTTTTTTTATTTTTGTCTTTTGTCTTTTTTTTTTTTTTTAGGGCCACACCTGTGTATATGGAGGTTCCCAGGCTAGGGGTCCAATCAGAGCTGTAGTCATTGGCCTACGCCACAGCCACAGCAACATGGGATGCAAGCCGTGTCTGCAAGCTATACCACAGCTCACAGGAAGAGGTTGGCCAGGAGTTCCCATCTCGTGGCTCAGCAGAAACGAATTGGACTAGCATCCATGAGGACACAGTTTTCATCCCTGGCCTTGTTCAATGGGTTAAGGATTCAGCATTGCCATACTACAAAAATACAAAAAACCGTGAGAGAATACTATGAACAATTGTATGCTAACAAATTTGGAAACCTAGAAGAAATGGAAAATTTCTAGAGACTTAAAGCATGACAAAACTGAATCAAAAAGAAACAGAGAGCTTGGAGTTCCTGTCGTGGCGCAGTGGTTAACGAATCCAACTAGGAACCATAAGGTTGTAGGTTCGGTCCCTGCCCTTGCTCAGTGGGTTAAAGATCCGGCGTTGCCATGAGCTGTGGTGTAGGTTGCAGATGCGGCTTGGATCCCGAGTTGCTGTGGCTCTGGTGTAGGCCGGTGGCTACAGCTCCGATTCGACCCCTAGCCTGGGAACCTCCATATGCTGTGGGAGCGGCCCAAGAAATAGCAAAAATACAAAAAAAAAAAAAAAAAAACAGGGAGCTCCCATCATGCCTCAAGGTTAACGAATCTGACTAGGAACCAGGAGATTGAGGGTTTGATCCCTGGCCTCGCTTAGGGGGTTAAGGATCTAGTGTTGCTGTTAGCCATGGTGTAGGTTGCAGAAGCGGCTCAGATCCCGCATTGCTGTGGCTCTGGTGTAGGCTGGTGACTGCAGCTCTGATTAGACCCCTAGCCTGGGAACTTTCATATGCCACAGGTGTGGCCCTGGAAAAGAAAAAAAGACCAAAAAAGAAAAAAAAAAGAAAGAAATTGATCAACTGAACAAACCAGTCATTAGAAATGAAATTGATTATGGCATAAAAACACTCCCTACAAATAAAAGTCCAGGACCAGATGGCTTCACAGGTGAATTCTACTATACATACGAAGAGGAACTTATACCCATTCTCCTAAAACTTTTCAAAAGGTTAAAGAAGAAGGAACACTACCAAAGACATTCTATGATGCCAGCATCACCCTAATTCCAAAACCAGACAAAGGTATCACCAAAAAAGAAAACTAGAGGCCAATCTCTTTGGCGGATATAGATGTGAAAATTCTCAACAAAATTTTAGCCAACTAAAATTTGGAGTTCCCGTCATGGCACAGTGGTTAATGAATCCGAGTAGGAACCATGAGGTTGCAGGTACGATCCCTGGACTTGCTAAGTGGGTTAAGGATCTGGCGTTGCCATGAGCTGTGGTGTAGGTCACAGACATGGCTCGGATCCCGCATAGCTGTGGCTCTGGTGTAGGCTGGTGGCTAGAGCTCCAAATAGACCCCTAGCCTTGGAACCTCCACATGCCGTGGGAGCGACCCTAGAAAAGACAAAAAAAAAAAAAATTTTAGCCAACCAAATCCTACAACATATAAAAAAGATCATACACCACAACCAGGTGGGACTCATCCCAGCTGCACAAGGATCATTCAACACACCCAAATCAATCAACATCATACACCACATGAACAAAAGAAAAGTCAAAAACCACATAATCATCTCAATAGATGCAGAAAAAGCATGTGACAAAGTCCAACATCCATTCATGACCAAAACTCTTACCAAAGTGGGTATAGAGGGGACATACCTCAACAGAGGAAAAAGTTGTTAGGACATACCCACAGCAAATATAATACTCAATGGAGAAAAGCTGAAAGAATTCCTACTAAAATCTGGAACAAGACAAGGATGCCCACTCTCACCACTCTTATTCAACATAGTTTTGGAAGTCCTAGCCACAGCAATCAGACAAACAAAAGAAATTTAAAAAAGAGAAGAGGTAAAACTGTCCCTCCATGCAGATGACATGATACTACTAGAAATAGAAAAACCCTAAGGACTCAACCCCAAAACGACTTGAACTGATCAACAAATTCAGCAAAGTAGCAGGATATAAGATTAACACGCAGAAATCAGTTGCATTTCTGTATACTAACAATGAAATATTAGAAAAGGAATACAAACATACAATACCTTTTAAAATTGCACCCCCCAAAAATCAAATACCTGGGAATACACCTGACCAAGGAGGTAAAGGACTTATATGCCAAGAACTATGAAACACTAATCAAGGAAATCAAAGAATATGTAAAGAAACGGAAAGGCATTCCATGCTCCTGGGCTGGAAAAATTAATATTGGAAAAATGGCCATACTACCCAAAGCAATCTACAGATTCAATGCAATCCCTATCAACTGACCCATGACGTTTTTCACAGAACTTAAACAAACAATCCGAAAATTTATATGGAACCACAAAAGACCCAGAAGTGCCAAAGCAATCCTGAGGAACAAAAACCAAGCAGGAGGCATCACGCTCCCAGACTTCAGGCAATATTACAAAGCCACAGTCATCATGACACTGTGCTACTGGATCCAAAACAGACATACGGACCAATGAAACAGAACAGAGAACCTGGAATGAAACCCAGACACCTATGGTCAGTTAATCTTTGACAAAGGTGGCAAGAACATAAAATGGGAAAAAGACAGTCTTTTCAGCAAGTATTGCTGGAGAGCTGCTGGACAGCTGCATGCAAAGCAATGAAATTAGAACACGCCCTCACACCATGCACCAAAAGAAACTCAAAATGGCTGAAAGACTTAAATATAAGACAAGACACCATCAAACTCCTGGAAGAGAACATAGGCAAAACATTCCCTGACATCAACCTTAGAAATGTTTTCTCAGGTCAATCTCCCAAAGCAACAGAAATAAGAGCAAAAATAAACCCATGGGACCTAATCAAGTGACAAGCTTTTGCACAGCAAAGGAAACCCAAAAGAAAACAAAAAGACAACTTACAGAATGGGAGAAAATAGTTTCAAGTGATGCAGCCGACAAGGGCTTCATCTCTAAAGTATACAAACAACTTGTACAACTCAACAGCAAAAAAGCCAATAACCCAATGGAAATGGGCAGAAGACCTGAATAGACATTTCTCCAAGGAAGAGATACAGATGGCCAGCAAACACATGAAAAAATGCTTAACATCCCTGATTATTAGAGAAATGTAAATCAAAATTACCATGAGATACCACCTCTCACCAGTCAGAATGGCCATCATTAATAAGTCCACAAATAACAAGTGCTGGAGGGGGTGTGGAGAAAAGGGAACCCTCCTGCACTGTTGGTTGGAATGTAAACTGGTACAACCCCTAGGGAGAACAGTATAGAGATACCTTAGAAATCTATACATAGAACTACCATATGACCCAGCAATCCCACTCTTGGGCATATATCCAGACAAAACTTTCCCTAAAAAAGACACATGCACCTGCATGTTCCTTGCAACACTATTCACATTAGCTAAGACATGGAAACAACCCAAATGTCCAGCAACAGATGATTGGATTAGGAAGAAGTGGTATATACACACAATGGAATGCTACTCAGCCACAAAGAAAAACAAGGTAATGTCATTTGCAGCAACATGGATGGAACTAGAGACTCTCATTCTGAGTGAAGTAAGTCAGAAAGAGAAAGACAGATACCATATGGTATCACATATATCTGGAATATAATATCCAGCACAAATGAACCTTTCCATGGAAAAGAAAATCATGGACTTGGAGAATAGACTTGTGCTTGCCAAGGGGGAGGGGGAGGGAATAGGGTGGATTGGGGAGTTTGGGGTTAATAGATGCAGACTATTGCCTTTGTAATGGATTAGCAATGAGATCCTGCTGTGTAGCACTGGGAACTTTGTCTAGTCACTTATGATGGAAGATGATAATGTGAGGAAAAAAACTGTACACATAATATGTGTATCTGGGTCACCATGCTGTACAGTAGAAAAGAAAATTGTATTGGGGAAATAATAATTTTAAAAAATTTTTAAGGAAATTGAAATTCATAACAAATGTAACTTTCTTCCTTAAGCCTGCATAGCTACTCAAGGTCAGAGTGAAATTCAAATTGTCATCTGTCTGCCCCATGACATTTATTGCTTTGTTAAAAAGGATCTGTATTCCCATAGACTGAATTACCAATTGCTTCTTGTAAATTTTATATTTTATTATAACTCCGTGAATGATTTTGCTACAGCTGGAAAAAAAAAGAAAAAAAAGAAAACCTACTGAATGGGAGAGAATATTTGCAAATGATATGACTGGTAAGGTGTTAATATCCAACATATACATACAGCTCATACAACTCAACATCAAAAAGTAAACAACCTGATTTAAAAATGGGCAGAATACTTGTATACACATTTTTCCAAAGAGGAATGCGTATTGCTAACAGGCACATGAAAATATGTTCAATATTGATAACATTGCAAGGGGAGGGGATAGAGGCATATAGAGGTACTGGATTAAGAGGCACAAACTTAGATATAAACTATATAGACATCAGCTTAGAAGATATGCTGTACAACACGGAGAATACAGCCAGTATTTTATAGTACCCTTAAATGAAGTATAACTTTTAAACACTGTGAATCCCCATATAACTATAACTTACATCCTGTTGTATAGCAGCAACATTTTAATTTAAAAAAAAAAAAACTGCAAGAAACCCACCTTAAAGGTTAAGAACATATTGTCTATTTCAAAACTGCCTGAATTTGAAAATAAAATCTGTCACTTTGTTAACTATGTGACCTTAAACAAGTTCCTTAACCTCTCTCAGCCTCAGTTTCTCTCTCTATAAAATATAAGTATATCCCACTATTATTGCTTATTCTCTTCTAAAAAATGTTTTACCATTCTGTATTGAATCTTGTTTCTCTCAATATTCTTTCTCAGTCCCAGTGGAATTTTCATCTCTCCATGTTTAACTTTTGGTACTTAAGCCTTGGAGAGCTTAATTTCTGTTTTTGTGCCAGCACCATACAGTATGAATGGCTGTAGCTTTGTAGTATAGTCTCAAATCACGAAGCCTGGTTCCTCTACCTCCGTTTTTCTTCCTCAAGATTGCATTGTGGGGTCTCTTGTGTTTCCCCAAATTAAATATTTTTGTTCTAATTCTATGAAAAATGCCATTGGTAATCTGGTATAGATTGTATTTGAATCTGTAAATTCCTTGGGTGATATAGTCATTTTGACAATATTGAGTCTTCCAATCTAAGAACATGGTGTACCTTTCTGTTAGTGCCATCTTTGATTTCTATCATTACGTTTTATAGTTTTCAGAGTACAAGTCTTTCGCCTTCTTAGGTAGGTTTATTCCTAGGTATTGTATTCTTTTTGATGTGATGGTAATGGGCTGTTTCCTTAATTTCTCTTTTTGATAGTTTGTTATTAAGAGTATGGAAATTCAACGGATTTCTGTGTGTTAACTTTGTATACTCGACATTTCTGAATTCACTGATGAGCTCTAGTATTTTCTGGTGGCATCCTTAGAACTTTCTATGTAGAGTAGACAATTTTATCTTTTCCCTTCCAATTTGGGTAGCTTTTATTTCTTTTTCTTGTCTGATTGCTGTCGCTAGAACTTCCAATGATATGTTGAAGAAAAGGGGTGAGAGTGTGCATCCTTATCTTGTTACCGATCTTGGAGGAAATGCTTCCAGTTTTTCACCGTTGAATACAATATTGGGTATCAGGTTTTCACATATGGCCTTTACTAATGTTGAGGTATGTTCTCTCTATAGCCACTTTGTTGATTTTTTTTATCATGAATGGATGAATTTCTTCAAAATGTTTTACTGAGATGATCAAATGATTTCTTTCTGTCTTTTTTTTTTACTGCCACGCCGGTGGCATATGTAAGTTCCTGGGCTAGGGGTTCTAATTGGAGCTGCAGCTGCCTGCCTACACCATAGGCACAACAAGGCAGGATCCAAGCTGTGTCTGTGACCTACACCAGAGCTTGCAGCAATGTGGATCCTTAACCCACTGAGTGAGGCCAGGGATCAAACGCACATCCTCATGGATACTAGTCAGATTCATTTCCACTGTGCCACAACGGAAACTCCTCAAATGCTTTTTATTCATTTATTTAATGTTGCATACCGCATTGACTGACTTATTGTTACTGAACTATCTGTACTCCTGGAATAAATTCTCCTTAAACATGGTGTATAATACTTTTTAATGTACTATTGAATTTGATATGCAGACGGGGCTCAGATCCCATGTTGCTCTGGTTCTAGCGTAGGCCAGCAGCAACAGCTCTGATTAGAGCCCTAGCCTGGGAAATTCCATGAGCCACGGGTGTGGTCCTAAAAAGACAAAAGCCAAAAAATAAAAATTGAAAAAACCATTGTTAAACTGCCTTCCAAATCCTAAACAAATTAAAACTACAAAATTTCCAGTAATTTAGTGATTTTTTTTTTACCTCTTTGATAAAAGGAAAAAAGGAAATAGACTATATCCTTCAAAATCAAGAGAATAATACTGTTACTTGACACTGAACATCAGTAAAATTGTTTTTCTACTACTATGCACTATTTTTAAAGTAGTTTTTTAACATCAGTATGAGAGTGAGTAAGTGTTCCCTGTCATCAAAGACACTATATTCTAGTTGGGGCGGCAGCCCATGAAGATCTGTACTCATGGAGGTTTACTCTGCTACTAGATATTTAGCAATTCAATCTCTACTTTTAGTGAATGGATTCTTTATTTATTTTGCTATTTCTATGAATTGCATCAAACTCAATTTATATGTCATTGCTACCGACTTACGCTAGTCTCAAAACTTCAGTAGTTTCAGAATTAATATGAACTTCTCAGATCATCCATTTAGCACATAACTGAAGGCATCATGTTCAGTTGTTTTCCACTTTGCATAGAATTCTAGAGCACTATGTATGTCTTCCTGAAATAGTCTTCATTTTTTATGCATAACTCTTTTAAATATTGAAAAACATAAGCTTAGAATTACATATTTACCAGTGGTCTTAAATAAGGAACTACTGAAATACCAGTTTTAAAGACCTAAAATTTTTCTCCTAAACATTACTTAAGATCTTGGTGAAGGAATCAATTGGGAATACAAAAATCTAAAACACTAGATTCAGGTCCAAGGTCTGTACCAGAAATATGTGATTATATATAAATCAATTTTCTCAAGCCTCAATTTTATCATCTATAAGAATTAAAAACCACCTTGGGGAGTTCCCGTCGTGGCGCAGTGGTTAACGAATCTGACTAGGAACCATGAGGTTGCGGGTTCGGTCCCTGGCCTTGCTCAGTGGGTTAACGATCCGGCGTTGCCGGGAGCTGTGGTGTAGGTTGCAGACGTGGCTCGGATCCCGTGTTGCTGTGGCTCTGGAGTAGGCTGGTGGCTACGGCTCCGATTGGACCCCTAGCCTGGGAACCTCCTTATGCCGTGAGAGCGGCCCAAGAAATAGCAAAAAGACAACAACAACAACAACAAAAACCACCTTGGTTTGCTAGGGTTATTTATGAAATAAGGTGAATATTAATGCTTCTTATAAACTGTAAAGCATCATGTTATTAGTAGAATTAGACATGTTTTATACTCAGATTTTTTTTTTAGTTTTTTAATTGCCTGTTGTTCCCAAATTGTTAGTCTTTGACTGTCCTTGAGATCTTTTCAACATCTTTTTTAATTCTTATCATGATCTTATCCTTTCAAGTTTAAATGGATTATTATTGAATTGCTTTTTCTTCTCCTGTCCTGGTTCAGTGTAGTATAGTTTGGAATAAATTCACAGTAACTATATAGGGAAAGAATCTTCTTTGAATGCTTTTGTTAAAGATAGGAAAAAAAGAACCACATATTTCCAGCCATCACCTCTTTTTTTTGACAGTCTGGTATGATCTTTGTTCCATGGATTAGAGCACTGTTTTTATTCAATTTAAAAGTCATGTTCTGTGACATTTTGGATAGGTTGAGGAAGATCACTTAAAAGTAAAATGGTTATCAGAAATAAGTAGGTCACTTTTTTACATGCTTTGAATATTTAGATTTAGTCATATTTCTTTATGCTTTGGTTAAATATTTCTTGGTTATGTAATTTTTATAGAATTATTAAAATATGAGAAAGTGTTTTCTAACAGTATTTCATTGTATATATTTAGGATTTTGCATAGGAAAATCTGGCTTTCGTAGGGTGTAGTTAACCTTTTCTTGATATGCCTGCATTGGTTGTTGAAGCTACACGTTGAAAATGGAGATACATTCTAGTATATACGAAGAAAAACTTTCAGCATGTTTCTGCTACATCACAAAAATTGTGTCACAAAAATTGCGTTCACATGCTCTGACATGTCAAAATTAATGTTTACTTTCAAAATAGAAGATAATTTCACAAGATTTTGCCATAAGATTTTTTCCTTTCATGAAAGGATTATATATTTAATAATATTGAGAAACAATATAATATTTTTAGCACATAAGGAGGCAACACAGCATTGTAGATCAAGAGCACTAACTCAAGAGTCAGTCAAACCTGAATTTCAACCCCATCTAGCCCCAGCCCCTTACAATTATCTATACACTCCATATGTTATTACAAGGCTTTATGTCTGGTGTGTGAAATATTTAAGAAGCAAACAGCAAACACTGGGCTTAAGGAATAGCCTGTATAAATGCTAAAATATTGTTGTATTCAAAGTAAACCATGATATAATGTCTGAGACCTGTATATCAGAAGCATATGTATGCTTATTTTATTTTTAATTGCACAAAAACATTCTAGCTCTAGAAAACACTAGATTTTATACAAGATATATATAAATTTTATCTCCCTCCTCTTTGGAGATGTATTTAACACTGAGGAATATATACAAAATCAAGTCAGAAATCTGTAACAAAAAAGTAGCTACTTAATTATTTTCACTGATATATCTCATTTATTGGTCATAATACAGAATTACATGGCAGCCACAGTAAATTTATATTTTTGAAGTAGAAATTAAAATTTTTGCTTATTCCAGTGGAAAAATATGTTATGAATATGTTGGTCTATGCTGATCATATTTACAGTAGCATCCATATTAGACATAGCAGTTTGATGTATGCTATATTATACCTATGCTATGCTGCTGTGTAGTGAACAGGCTAACTACTGGATGATGCTTCAATATCTCTAGGAAAGGGTTTGTTGCTCTCCTTAGGAATGGTTTTGTTTTTAGAATGATTCAGTGACACAATTCCAAGTCTTCAACCAGGTAGGTCTTTTGTTTATAATAAATTACAAAACAAACACAGAGCAATACATTAAAAATGCAAGTGGCTTATTTGATACATTTGACCCTCCCTGTAAGGATTTCTCTGTATGTACCATGAATTTATTATGCATTCTACATTCATGTAAAAAGTGTTTATTAATAGCTATCAAAAATGAGCTTTTCCACGTTAAATCCCAGCATTCTGCTTACCAGTGTACCATTATTGTACCACATTTAGCATCAAAGCTTTCCTCCTAAAAAACATGCTCTTTAAAAACTTACTGCTACTCTGTCCTCAGCAAATCTTGAAACTCCTTGGCTGTTTTTCTCTGTTCTTTCTACTTCATAACAATTAAATTCTTATAAATTGACTCTTATCTTGCTTACTATATGTTCACCTATTTAACTATAGTTAGGAGAGTATTAGA
The DNA here is from genome assembly GCF_054392235.1 of Sus scrofa. Classification (NCBI taxonomy): domain Eukaryota; kingdom Metazoa; phylum Chordata; class Mammalia; order Artiodactyla; family Suidae; genus Sus; species Sus scrofa. Next base: position 102,641,267 of record NC_139390.1, read on the forward strand.
GACCAAATCAAATCCCAAATACCAAAACTACCACAAAACATTTAAGATGCTAGAGTCCTCTCTGGACTAGTTTTGCTGCCTTTAGGAACCTTTGATTACTAGGTACCTGTGTTTTTTTAAGTGCTATCCATTAGTAAGTATGGCCAAAATTAAATGTAACATAAAATAATAAAACTTTTCCCACAGAGGGAAGTTTTTTTGTTTGTTTTGGGGGTTTGGGGGGTTTGTTTTTTTGGGGTTTTTTTCTTTTCTTTTTTTTTTTTTTTTTGGCTTTTTGGGGCCTCACCCTCGGCATAGGGAGTTCCCAAGCCAGGGGTCCAATTGGAGCTGTAGCCTCTGGCCTACGCCAGAGCCACAGCAACATGGAATCTGAGCCCAGTCTGCGACCTACACCACAGTTCATGGCAAACACCAGATCCTTAACCCACTAAGGAAGGCCAGGGATTGAATCCGCATCCTCATGGATGCTAGTTGGGTTCAGTAACCACTGAGCCATGATGGGAACTCCAGAAGTTTTTTTTTTTTTAGTATAAAAAGCTCAGTATAAGAAGCTCTTTAAAAATCCGAGCTTCGGAGTTCCTGTCGTGGTGCAGTGGTTAACAAATCTGACTAGGAACCGTGAGGTTGCGGGTTCGATCCATGGCCTTGCTCAGTGGGTTAACGATCCGGCGTTGCCGTGAGCTGTGGTGTAGGTCGCAGACGCGGCTCGGATCCCGCGTTGCTGTGGCTCTGGCATAGGCCGGCGGCTACAGCTCCAATTCGACCCCTAGCCTGGGAACCTCCATATGCCGCTGGAGCGGCCCAAGAAATAGCTAAAAGACAAAAAAAAAAAAAAAAAAAAAAATTTGAGCTTCTTTGTGGTAACTTTAAGTTTGAGGTTTTCTTTGAATTATAAAATTTTATTAATTGATCTGTAATTATTCCCTCTTAGTTATTTTTATCTTGAAATGTATGCAACACAGAGGATTTTGAGCTTCCAAGAGGAAACTGTTTTAAAAATTACTTATTAACATATAACATCTGGAGTTCCCGTCGTGGCGCAGTGGTTAACGAATCCGACTAGGAACCATGAGGTTGCGGGTTCGGTCCCTGCCCTTGCACAGTGGGTTAACGATCCGGCGTTGCCGTGAGCTGTGGTGTAAGTTGCAGACGCGGCTCGGATCCCGCGTTGCTGTGGCTCTGGCGTAGGCCGGTGGCTGCAGCTCCGATTGGACCCCTAGCCTGGGAACCTCCATATGCCGCAGGAGCGGCCCAAGAAATAGCAACAGCAACAACAACAACAACAAAAGACAAAAAGACAAAAAAAAAAAAAAAAAGCATATAACATCTGTAACTATAATGTATCTGTAATAATCTTACTTGAATGAGAGGTTATTGTTATGTTTATAGATTAAATTTTGAAACTTTTTATGTGGAAAAAAACAAGATGAGATTTACCTTACCAGATATTAAAATATATAAAACCTTATGGTAGTATTGACCCAGAAATAGATAGCTGGAACAGAAAATAGAAAAACAAACCATGTAAAATTGGAAGCTTTGTTCATGATAATATATTTCAAATTGATGGTGAAAAGATGATGTTGGAAAAAATTTAAATCATTTAGAATTTTTTTTTTCCATATACAAAATAAATTTTAGAAGAATTTAAGAGCTAAATTTTTAAAAAGGTTTTCAAGGAAAATTTTTTGTCATCTCAGAATAAAAAAATCTTTCTAATCAAAACACAGAAGGCAGAAAAAGGAAAATATTGATTAATTTATTTAACCATAAAAGTTAAAATTCTGTATGAAAAAGGATGTTCAACAAAGATAAAAGACAAATGACAAAAAATAAAAGACTAATATGCAGAATCCATGGAGTTCCATAATTAGGAATAGATGGAGGAGTTCCTGTTGTGGCTCAGTGGGTTAAGAATCCAACTAGTATCCATGAGGATGCAGTTTCCATCCCCAGCCTCCCTCAGCGTGTGAAGGATCTGGCAACACCTTGAGCTGCAACATAAGTTGCAGATGATGCTCGGATCTGGCCATTGCTGTGGCTGTTGCATTGCAGCTGCAGCTCCCAATTCGACCCCCAGCCTGGAAACTTCTATATGCCGTGGGTGCAGCCATAAAAAGAGGAAAAAAAAAAAAAATAGATGGACAAAGTATGTGAACAGGCAGTTCACAAAAGCAGAAATACCACGCTCCTTTTTTTGTTTGTTTTTTTTTTCTTCTTGGCTGTGCCCATGTTGTGTAGAAGTTCCCAGGCCAGGGATTGAACCTGAGCTGGCTCAGTGACAATGCCAGATCCTTAACCTGCTGCACCACAGGAGAACTCCACAAAGCTTCTTTAAACATATCAAAGTAAATTCAGCCACATTATTTCTATGAAGAAATGCTAATTTAAATATTTTTGCCCAGCAAATTGGCAAAAATGGAAAAAGATGGTTAACGTGCAGCATCTGCAAGTACATGAGGAAACAGGAATGGGGCATACAGTGTTGGAAGTGTAAATTGGCAAATCCTTTGTGTAAGATAATGTAGCAGTATCTAACAAAATTTAAACTGTGCATATCCTTTTGTAGTACTGGGTAAAAGAATCTGACCTGCAGAAATGCTTGCATATGTGTAAACATGAAGTAACATACTTGTCTCTGCCATCAGTGAGACCTTTTCATATCTTTAACCATGGCCATTAAAGTATCGTGGATCACCCTGGTTTCTGCCCTCAGTTTTGTTTTGGGTTTGTTTTTTTTTCTCCCCCCCCAACTCTATTCCCTCTTTCATACTGCTCTCAGAATTATTTTCCTTAAAAGCAAATACGGAGTTCCCGTCGTGGCTCAGTGGTTAACGAATCCAACTAGGAACCATGAGGTTGCGGGTTCGATCCCTGCCCTTGCTCAGTGGGTTAACGATCTGGCGTTGCCGGGAGCTGTGGTGTAGGTTGCAGACGCGGCTCGGATCCCGCGTTGCTGTGGCTCTGGCGTAGGCCGGTGGCTACAGCTCCGATTGGACCCCTAGCCTGGGAACCTCCATATGCCGCGGGAGCGGCCCAAGAAATAGCAACAATAACAACAACAAAAAAGACAAAAGACAAAAAAAAAAAAAAAAAAAAAAAAAAGCAAATACAATCCTGGCCCTGCTTACTTAACGATTTCTATTTTATTGTTGCCTGCAGGTTTTTTACAGTCTTTCCCCCACCTTATTCTCACCAGTCTACCTGTCTACCTCATAAAGGGCATGGTCCAGCCACACTAAACCACCACCCCAATAAACCAAGCATGCTGGACCAGCCCTTCTATCACTCCTAGTCTGCTCTCTGTTCACTCATTACATATTCATTGAGCGTCACTATTCTTGAAGTACTAAGGATATTGCAGAGGCCAAGGTCCCCCCCCCCCAATTACCTTTTCCGAAGCTATTGGAGTATTAAGGGAAAAGTGGAGATTATCAAATAAATAAATATATACATGTAAAATCAGGTAATAAGTATTATACATAAAATTAAAATAAGCCAGTGTGATAATGGATGGGTGGATACCTGAGACTAGTAGACAAGGAAGATTCTGTGAGGAAATGAATCTTCAGATTAGATCTAATTATAAAAAGGATCCTGTCATTTAAATAACAGGGAAATTCGAGCATTTCAAGCAGAGAGCTAGTGAGAAGACTCCAAGGCAGGAACACACTTGATATGCTTGAATTAAAAGAAATGGTATGCTAAATGAAGGCAATAATACAAGTTGTAGGTGATGTGTTATATTAAGGAATGCCAGCCACCACAGCAAACAAAGGGGCCTAACACAACAAAGGTTTATTTCTTGCTCTTATTACATGTCTAAGGCAGTTTGGCAGGAAGGCTATACTGATAGAGGTTCCATCATCTTGAACACATGGTTTTCCGTGATCACTGGAACAAGGAAAGAGAGAAATGGAAGAAGAACACTGACTCTAACTCAGCTCTGAAGTGATGCACATCATTTCCTTTTGCTTTCATTTGCCAAACTAGGCATATGGACCCAATCTAATGGCATAGGAGCCTAGGAAACACAAATGGAGCACATGGCATGTTTGGTGAACACTGAGAAGACTTAGAAGAAAGAGAAAGATGGATTCGTTGGGAGTCTGTTTTTAGAGGTAACAGAAGTTGCCGATGAGTTAGAAGTGGAGTATGAAGGAAAGGAAAGGAATCAAGGGTGATTCTAGGGTAATTTGTACATGCTATTTCTTTCTAGGGATGTTCTTTCCCAACTCCCCACCTGAAAAAAATTTCTTCTTTCCAAACCCAACTCAAATATCATTTTTTCTGTAAGGCATTCTTTATTTCCCACCAGATTAAATTCTTCCTTTTCATTCACTCCCATTCCATTCTTTTCATTCTTCTTTACAACACTTACTGAATTGTAGTATAACTGTCATTTACATCTATCTCTTCTACAAAACCATAAGGTAACATCTTTCCTGGCATACAGTTAATTGTTCAATAAAATTTTTGCATGAATGAATGAATGAATGCATATACAATGTGTAGTATTTTCTTCTCATGTGCCGTGACTGGACAATTCATATATAATTGTATGAATTACACAGCATTTCGGTCTAAGAAATTTTCTTCAATTTCTAAAACATTATTCTTGGCTATATATCTGTAATCTTTGGCTGCCATAACTGCTTTTTTTTAATTTAAGTTTTTTTTTAATTAACAGAATGAGAGGCAGCTGCAGGTACTGGCAGATTACAAAAGGCATAATTACTAAAAGCAACTGAAGCATTTTAAAGTATAATTTAACAGGAAAAAAAAAACATCTGGCACATGCTATGTTAGTTTATCATAAGAGAGTTTCGAAGAAAGCATTTGCTGCAGCTGGCAGATCCATCATTTCCCTGAAACGAATAGTACACCTTTTGTTTTTATTTCTCCTGTATAATAGAGAATAGAGTCTATGTGACTTACTCTTTATTCATCACTAAAGGAGTTCATGCACTAAGGAAATATTCCCTTATGGTGTATCAACCAAAATATACATGATCCATCCTTAAATTATGCCTCAATAATAGCAAAATGATCTGAGCAATTATAGTAATTAATTATAATGCCTAAGATACTGGCCCAAATTTTAAACTCTTATTCCATGCCTTAAGGAACCATAACTTCTTTTATTTAAAATACTTGTGGTGTTTTCAAAAAGACTAGTGCGTTGTAGGGAAAATTTTGCTTCTAACCTTATAACTACCTTTTCAGTATGTGTGTGTGTATGTATACACTGACATTGAGAATTGAAGTATGTTTAGAAATTTTCTCTTTCAGCATGGGTTAGGATATCTATTTCTATGACATATTATCAGAAAAAGGCTGATTATTGTTATAAAACAGCTTATAATGCATACCTTTTTGAAATAATCTTTTGTCCAATTATCCACTGAACAATTCCATGAGTACCTTAAACTCAGTATCTTCAAAACTGAATTTATTGCTTTACACCTAGCCCAAGTCTTTATTTCATCCTGCATTTTCCATTTCTATGTGGTAACTGATAATATCTACCTCACTGCTCAAGCATAACTCCAAATGTCATCCTGAACTCCTCTTCCTCCTCATACCCCTAAATCGAGTATTACTAATTCTGTCTCCTAAATAACACTTGAATCTGTCCGTTTCCCTCCAACAGGTCAGGCTATCAACATTGCTCACCTAGATTAGCGCTCTAATCAGCAAAGTTTTCTGATATTCAAATCAATCGTGTCTCTTCTCTCCTTAAAATACTTCAGTGTCTCCCCAGGGTACTGATGATAAAGTCTCAACTTCCTATCCAGACCTATAAGGTCCTTATATTTCCTTATGTGACCTTTTACACATAAAATGCAACCTGTATTTCTTCGTGCTTCGAGCTTCTTCCTCTGCCACCCCACTCCCACCTCCTGGAAACACTCTATGTCCAATTCATACTGAGCTTCTTTCAGTTTCCTAGATTTATTATCCCATCTTATTTTCTGGCTTTCACACATGGATTTGATTGTAACACTCTTTGTTACCCTGCTTTTGCCCATCCAACTTCTATTTATCTTTCATACATCAGCTTAAAAGCCTACTTCCTCTGGAGAGACAGCTCTAATCCCCTAATCCTGCATATGTGTTCCACAGCACTGTGAACTTCTTATAGCATTTACTACCTATATTATAAATTTGTAGCTTTTCAGTATTCCTAGGAGTTCTTAAGTTTCACTGTGACAGCGACGGGATCTTGTTCTTCCTTGTCTTCCTACCACCTAGCAAAGGCACTCACTTCAGTATTTATTGAATGAACGAACTTTGTAATTTCCTCAATCTTATCCTAAGACCAGCACTTAAAATTAGGTGTTGGGAGGAAAATTCACACATTACTTTGAAACTTTGAGTTAATTCTTCAAATAACTTAAAATGAGCATTCTAAGAATGGTATCTATAAATAAAGCTCTATAACACATTGATTTTTGTAGCAGTAGTCTCCCAAATTTTTTACACAACTACCTTAAGATGTAATCACTGAACTGTGTATTTAATTGTGACATGAGAGCAAGTAGGTTGTGAAATCTTTGAAAAAGTAAGATATGGTATATTAGAAATGTTATTGAATGGACTGGTTACTGATCCTGTGGAATTAACTAAAGTTTGTGTAGGCTAAAAACAACCTTACATGTGCCAGGCACTGTTCTAAGCCTTGTAAATGTAGCTTCTCTCTCTGTTTTTTTTGTGGGTTTTTTGGTTTTGGTTTTGGTTTTTTGGCCACGCCCATGGCATATGAGTTCCCTGGCCCGGGATCAAATCTGAGCCACAGCAACAACCCAAGCCACTGCAGTGACAATGCCAGATCCTTAACCCACTGCACCACAAGAGAACTCCCAGGTAGCTTCTCTTTTAGAGCTTTCATTCCACTGTGGGGAGAGAAATCATAAGAAGGTAAACTAACAAATAAGGTAATTTTAGATGTTTTAAATGGCATGACAAATGACATGGTGTGATACACAGTAACTTGGACAGGATGGGAGCTGAAAGGAAAGGGCTGGATTGTTTTTTAAATAGTCAGAAAAGGTGAGATTTAAACTGAGGCCCAAATGATAGAAAGAAATCAACTATATGAAAAGGCCGGGGAAATATTCAGGCAGATGGAAGAATAGCACATACAAAGGTCCAGTGTTAAGGAGCAGACCCAATTAATTAAAGTATATTGAGTGAGGAGAGAGACTGCTGTCAGTTTGAGGAACTAGGCAAGGATCAGACCCTGAGAATCTTGTATTTTAAGTAAGCCGTTTTTACTTACTTTAAGAAAGATATTTAAGACTTCTTTAAGTTGAAGTCCCAAAGTGTAGCAGTACGGAATCATTGGAGAATTTTTAATATTCTTGGATCTTTAAAAGACCACCCTAGCTATTGTGTGGCAAACAGACTAGAGAAGGGGCACAAATGGATTCAGGGAAACCAGATATTAGATTATTACAGCATTCTAGGCAATAGGTGATAGTGGCTTAGAACAGTGGTTGTTGGTGGAAATGGAGAGAAATGGACAGTTATGAAATTTATTAGGGAGGTGTAGGGTAGAACTTGTAAGTTGAATGTACGGGATGAGGAAATGGGAGGAATCAAAGGTGATGCCTGAACTTTGACATGTATATCTGGGAGGGAGGACACTTTGAAGGTATAGATAAGAAGTGGGTGCAGTTTGGGGCAGGTTGCATTCGAGGTGCTCATTAGTGTCCCTCTACAGTCCTGGCCCAGATGAGATCACTTTGGGGGAATGTGCAGATAGGGAAAGACGGAACCTGGACTGTGCCCAGGGTGCTCTAGTATATCTAAAACTGTCCTGTCTACTGTAACCTGTGGTATTTTTAGTTAGCCGAATGAGATTTGAAACCTTAGGATGAATTTCCTCTTTTAGTAGTCAGGTCTTTTGAAGCCATACGCAAAGTTGAGGTCACAGTCTACAGTCATTGACCATTTTGCTGCATACTCAGAATTTAGCTTGTTTTTTGGAGAATCTTCATTTTGCCTTTAAGATCTTGGTATTATATAATGCCACAGATATGCTTTACTAACATCTCTTATAAATGATTGGACTTAAGATGAAAGGCAATGTGATTTCGTTGAGAGAACATTTTGATTAAAAGACTGAGTATGAACCCCATTTTTTTCATTCAATCACTGCATAAGCTTAGGAACATTAAAACTCTTTTCTGAGTCTTAATTCCTTTACTTATAACATGAGAATAATAGCTTTTTTGCAGCATTGAAGTAATAATAAAGTACAGTATTAATGTTCAGCTGGTGTAGAAAACCCTTTGGCACCTAATTGTGGGCAACATTAACCAGTGAAGTTTCTGTACAAAGCTGACCAGTAAGTACCCAAGGCATTCTACATGCCCATACCTGGTCAGTTTCACCTAGTGTCATCTGGCGCTTGCCTTACAGTATCAGTGATTTGTTCCTAAACCAGGTTAAGCCAGTTATACTTTTTTATAAATACTTAATTAAATAAGGAATACATGAGGATAAAAAGAGAAAGTTATTGTTTCTTTTTAAACTGCGTTTTGTACTCTGGCAAATTTGCTGTTGAATTAAGTCTGGACAAGCAACCATAAAATAGAGGGAATACTATAAAAATCTAGAATAATTCTGCATTTGGATTGCTTATCAAGTGCTTTAAATTCTTATATCACCTTAATGAAACCAAAAGTGGAAATAATTATAGGTGATAACATTGTGGATGTGGTTTGTATAAGAAAGACCTTCAACATTGAAATGCTCCAATTAGTGTGCTCATACTTCAAAAAAAAATTCTGGAGTTCCCGTCGTGGCGCAGTGGTTAACGAATCCGACTAGGAACCATGAGGTTGCGGGTTCGGTCCCTGCCCTTGCTCAGTGGGTTAACGATCCGGCGTTGCCGGGAGCTGTGGTGTAGGTTGCAGAAGCAGCTCGGATCCCACGTTGCTGTGGCTCTGGCGTAGGCCGGTGGCTACAGCTCCGATTAGACCCCTAGCCTGGGAACCTCCATATGCCGCGGGAGCGGCCCAAGAAATAGCAACAACAACAACAACAACAAAAGACAAAAAAAAAAAAAAATTCTTAAAAAACTTTGTATATTTTAGATTCCACATTTAAGTGATATCATGTGGTATTTGTCTTTCTCTTTCTGACTTACTTCACTTAGTATGATAATCTCTAGTTGCACCCATGTTGCTGCAAATGGCATCATTTTTTTCTTTTTAGCAGGGAGGGAGTAGGATGGACTGGGTGTTTAGGGCTAGTACATGCAAACTATTACATTTAGAATGGAACTAAATGTAAATGTGCTACTGTACAACACAGGGAACTAAGTCTAGCCTCTTGGGCTGGAACATAATGGAAGATAATATGAGAAAAATAGGAGTTCCTGTCGTGGCGCAGTGGTTAACAAATCTGACTAGGAACCATGAGGTTGCAGGTTCAATCCCTGGCCTTGCTCAGTGGGTTAAGGATCCGGCGTTGCCGTGAGCTGTGGTATAGGTTGCAGATGTGGCTCAGATCCAGCGTTGCCGTGAGCTGTGGTGTAAGTTGCAGATGTGGCTCAGATCCCGATTTGCTGTGGCTGTGGTGTAGGCCGGTGTCTACAGCTCTGATTAGACCCCTAGCCTGGGAACCTCCATATGCCGCAGGAAGCAGACCTAGAAAAAGGCAAAAAGACAAAAAAAAAAAAAAAAGAAAGAAAAATAATGTATGTATATATATGTGTGTGTATATTTATACACACACACACACACACACACATATATATATGACTGGGTCACTTTGCTGTATAGCAGAAATTGGCACCATACTGTAAATCAACTATAATAAAATAAATAAATAATTTTTTTAAAAAAACTTTGTATATTCCAAACAAAAAGTCCAGACAAAATCCTTATCCTTCCTTAGGCATCAGATCTCTTAAAAATCTGAGGAAATAGGAAGATCTTGCATGTATTTCAGGGTGTTTATGAACATCCCTGAGGCCTGTGCACGGACCCAGATGAAGAGCCCTTGCTCACCCTTCACCTATTTTCATCTCCAATTGAAGAATTAGATGACTCACTCCCCCATGTCGATTTTAATATTTTCTTAATATCTACAGCTTTAATTACTTTGTTTATAAATTATTTTGTAAAATTTTACTTACCCAGAAGATAGTAAATCAATTATATTTTACAACTAAATTTTTAAGTTATAATTTTGTAGACATGACTAGGATTTTCCATCATACATACCTGAATTATATAAAAGTTAATTTATTTAGTTTGCTGATGGGCTAAGCAATTTCCAGTGCTATTATAAGGAATTCCTCATTCTTCTATAGTTACACTGAAATTGGTAGAAGATAATTTTTTTAAACCTTATAACCTGTTCTGTAACATAGCAGAAATTATAGTAAAACTGGGTACAATTCCATCTAAGTTCTTTACTTAGTAAAAGTGCCCTTTAACTGCCATAACATCCTATAGAAACCGGAAATGTCATCTGTCTCTACCTTCTAGCAGGCTCTTCTTAAATAACCCCTGATAGGTAAGAATGTCTCTGTTTTTAAAGATTTCCAGTGAAGAGATTATGTAGCTTTACTTAGCCAGTGTTTGAAGTATGAAACCATGGTGAAACTTTCTGGAAAGTCTTATTTTATGTTTATCCTAAATCACTAATGATATAGGGAACTCTCAATTATGTTCTGTAATGAAGAGACATTTTCTCATAGATAATACAGAGTCGGATCATCCTCCTGGGTCTTTCCTTTATCCCTGCAGTGAAATATCCTGACAGAGAAATAAGGAGCTGCAAAGTACTGACAGGGAGGCTCTAGGAAAGTCTCAGGGGATAGAGTTGGTGAAATCACTTTTCTCTCTACCATTTAATACTTTCTAAAATTTCATTCAGAAGTGAGACTGAAGGAAATGCTTAACTGAAAATAACCGTTTCTTAGCCACTTCAAATCCTTTGGAGAAAGTAGTGACTATAAATTTAAATAAATAAAAGTAATCTTTAAAGTATGTTTTGTGGCAGATTCTTCAGTAACTGTTTGTTGCGCAAAAAAGGAATAAAATTTTGTTAGGTTTCCTATACAAATTTAGCAATAAATCTGCAAATATCAATCCCCTCTATGTAAAAGCCCTGTGGTATATACTGTGGAAACTAAAAACAATCCCTTTTTTTTAAAGTTTCCATCATACATGTGTACGTGTGATGTATATATGCATAAATACAATTCTGTATTATAAAGAAATATAATACAGAATTGTTAAATGTCTTCTATATAAAATAAGTATCAGTGTTGTGATGTGAGAAGAGAACTAAGAAGGAAGCATGAAAAGTGGAGCAGTGATAGAATCTTGGGAGCTCCTGTTGTGGCTCAACAGAAACAAACCTGGCCCCTCTCAGTGGGTTAAGGATCAGGCATTGCCATAAGCTGTGGTATAGATCATAGACATGTCAAGGATCTGGTGTTGCTATGGCTGTGGTTTAGGCTAGCAGCTGCAGATAAGAAGTAACTTAATCATTTGTATCTTTATGATCTTAAATTTTGTGGGCAATTTTTTCTTCCTTCCTTCTTCCTTCCTTCCTTTCCTTCCTTCCTTCCTTCCTTTCTTGTCTTTTTAGGGCCCCACCTGCAGCATATGAAAGTTCCCAAGCTAGGGTTTGAATCAGAGCTGCAGCTCCTGGCCTACATTACAGCCACAGCAACACCAGACCCAAGCTGCATCTATTGACTTACACCACAGCTCATGGTAATGCCAGATCCTTAACCCACTGAGTGAGGCCAGGGATCGAACCTGCATCCTCATGGATACTAGTCATATTCATTACCACTGAGCCACAAGGGGAACTCCCAATTATTATTATATAGCAGAATAAGAATTTTAACTAGAGACACAACCCCGCCCCCGCCCCCGTCCCTGGCTGAAGAGGCAGCTATGTGCCTGTCAGCAGCCTTTGCTGGCCATATACCACCCTTCTTGTAATCGTGTAGAAACTATGTACCTTATGTCCTTGCTAGCAGCTCTGCTAATGGTGCACCAAGCATTGCTTGTCAGTTTCACTTTTGTAATCTTGTTTGCTCAGCTTCTTAGGCAGAAACTCTGTCTGCTCAGGGAAGGGGGGACCGGGACTGCTTGCACAGGGAAAAAACAAGACCCCAGGAGTCTGTATTGCATAAAAGCTGCCCAGAACAAAGACCTGGTGCTCAGACGCTGGAGGTGACTCCTCTGAGCCCTTGCACTGGCGCTGAATAAACCTGGCTATTCCGCATCCCCAAGTGCTGCTTGTCTCTTTCCGCTGCCACCGTTTCTGCAACAGTAGTAATTCTTGGAAGTTATTACTGTTACTCAGATAAATTGTCATGGGTAAGTGAATAGTTTAGGGCATCAAATTATGCAGTAGGTGTATTCTGAAAAGGTTTTATATAAAATGAGTGTTTTGAATTTTACGAATATAGTCTTTGTGTCATCTTCATCTCCATGGTGCTCAAGGGTTATTTCTCATCAGCACCAATGGGCCTGACTTTTACATTTAATTCCTTTTGACCTTAAAAGACTGGCCACTTCAGTTATTTTGCTTTTCTTTTTTTTTTTTTTTTTTGTCTTTTGTTTTTTTGTCTTTTGTTGTTGTTGTTGTTGTTGCTATTTCTTGGGCCGCTCCCGCGGCATATGGAGGTTCCCAGGCTAGGGGTTGAATCAGAGCTGTAGCCACCGGCCTACGCCAGGGCCACAGCAACGCGGGATCCGAGCCGCGTCTGCAAACTACACCACAGCTCATGGCAATGCCGGATCGTTAACCCACTGAGCAAGGGCAGGGACCGAACCCGCAACCTCATGGTTCCTAGTCGGATTCGTTAACCACTGCGCCACGACGGGAACTCCTATTTTGCTTTTCTATGTTTTGTTGTTATGTTGAGGAGCAGCAGTGGTTTTAAACTACACAAGACACTTAAAAGTAAGCACAAAGGAGTTCCCACTGTGGCTCAGCAGTAACAAACCCAACTAGTATTCATGAGAACACAGGTTCATTCCCTGGCCTCACTCAGTAGATTAAGGATCCGGCATTGTCATGAGCTGTGGTATAGGTTGCAGATGCAGCTCAGATCCCAAGTTATGGCTGTGTTGTAGGCTGACAGCTACAGCTCCTATTTGACGCCTAGCCTGGAAATTTCCATATGCCGTGGGTGCAGCCCTAAAAAAGACAAAAAGTAAGCATAGTAATTCATCCTGCAATATTATTACCACCAAAATAAAGCTAAGATTTCAGCTTGTCTGTCATCCAATCAGTGATAAATGCTCCTCATAGTGACCAGTACTTATGAAGACACTGAGTAAAGAATAAGTCATTTTCCTCTTTGTTACCAAGTCCTATTAAGGCAGCATCTGTGTGTTTATCGCCATATGCCTTGCACTTGGCCATAAAGAGTGTTTAGTAAATACCTAGAATTTTATTTGTGGACACTGTTATTTTTTGTTCCCTCCTATGTATTTATACCAAATTGCTTGCTGACTTTAACAATTGTCTACTCAAATACAGAACACTAGAGAGCCTTACCAGGTTTTTAGGCTCACTTGGAAAAAAATCAAAGCTGAAGTTATTTTGGAAGTGTTAATCTATTGATGTATTTTAGAAGCAGAAGTAAGGTCAGAGGGTAAAATCCAATCCTGAATTAACTATTTTAATACTCAGAAATTGACCTGATCTTTTTTTGAAGTTTTTTTCAAAATGACATTGTATCTACTTCTAACCTGAAGCTCTTGAAATTATCTTTGGGCAAAAACAAGATAATGCTTAGATATTGAACAAAAGACAGTTTTGTACTTAGGATAATTCCAGCTAATAAAGCACAAAGGATACAAATGCATAAAATAAAGCATATGTACAACCAAAACAAATTTTAATCCTGAATATACTACACTGAAATGGTGTTGTAGTGATTAACACTACCTTAAAATTTCCGAGATTTGAGCCCTTTTAAGAAGCATTATATGGTAAATCTTAAAATAACAAATACTGGAGTTTCCCTGGTGATGCAACAGGTTAAAGATTCAGCATTGTCACTAAGTGAACCATACAGACTGCTTTGGTACTGGTTCAATCCCTGGTCCCCATGCCACAGGCACAGCCAAAAAAAATAACATACTGGATCTGTTTAATATAAATATACGTTCATATTAATGCCAAATAACACTTCAAGATAATAATATTAAAAAAAGACACTGGCACTTTTAAAGTATGTGTGTGTTTTGGGGTTTTGTTTTTTGTTTTTTTTTTTTGCTTTTTGATATGGCCTATTAATAAGCAAGTTTTGTTTTGTACCCTAGATGATATTTTTGTTGAAAACATGAGCATATATATCACTAATAAAAATTCTCTTTTGTTAGATTTTTTGAATAGTTACATTAATGGCTTTTTTTCTTTTTCCCCTCCTCTTGATTAATAGGAGTGAGCTGAGTCGACAGAAACTTCATACCCAAGAGCTGCTTTCTCAGCTGGAAATGGCAAATGAAAAGGTAGTTGAGGTAAGATAATGACTCTCCAGGGAAGTCCTTTCTGCTACAGCTTGATACACACATTATAGAATTTTACCTGAGCCAAGTCCAAATTAATTCTCTACTTGGAAGTGGCCATGCAGATGCATTTCTTGTAGAAATCATGCATAGCCCTAGAAGTCCACACATAATATAATGTGAATAAAAGCTTTGAAAGTCAATGATTCATCATATTTAAATGACAAAGATAGAGCCCTTATTTCAGTGCTATCAGTATACCTTGTGTTATTTCAGAGCTGTTAGGATCCTCTTTATTTCTGTGCATGTCTAAGAATTTTTTTAAAAAACCAACTCTTCTTATTTTAATCCATCATAGAAGACATAGAGAAAACACATTCGCCTACTGGAATATATTAAAATACTCCTTTAGATTAATACTTGAGGAACATTTGCTATATTTAGTTCTAATTCTTTTCTTGGAGAGAAAAAAAGGTAAATAATTTCTAGATTATGACTAGAACTTCTAGAACTCTAGCTCTTTATTTGATGTTCTAACTTCAAATGTATTTGTTGGAATTTCCCTCACAGTCTGTATGGTTCACTAGCTTTCTGCGCCCTTCTATTGGCGTCATAGAGAAGTAATTACTCTTCAGTTTTATAGCATTATAAATTGATAGAAGCAATTTAGAAAGCAACTAAACAGTAGCTATTAAAATACTCTTTGATATATCTCTCACTGCCGGGAATCTGTTCTAAGGAAATAATATAAAATGTGAAAAAAATAAAGGAAAATATTCAACGCAGTAATGGTAGTTATTTTGAAAGATCAAAAGCAGCTAAAATGATCAGTTAAAAAAGAACAGTTGCATATATTATGAGTTGTCTAATCTGAACTGTGCCTTAACCATTATGGTAGCAGCATAGAAAAATGTACATTATATATGTAGTAATTTTAACTATGAAAATGATGATTATAGATGATGGCATTTCCCCCCCCCAGGTTTTCTCTAGTGTTAATGATATATCTCTTAAATTTAAAACTACATATTTAACTTGGAGGGGGAAAAAAATACATATTTAAACATCTTGGTAAAGTGGAACAGCCAATATAGTTCTCTTCATTCAATTTAATTTTGCTTTTGGGCGCAATAAGAAATAGAATAAGCATATTTTAACAGGATACTGGTATTTTAATATTTTGTATTACTAGACATAACATTCACTCTTATCACTTGTGAGTTAGTACCTGGGAACTATCTAATTCAAAAAACTTTATAATGATTCTAGAAGTACAAAAACTTTGTTTAGGCTAGTAAGCATGGAGAAGGCTAATACATTTTTTAATTGACAGATGGTTTGAACTTGTCTGCAGAACAGCACATTGTGACAGATTTATATTCATGATGACTGTATAGGTGCCTGAGGCTGCTCTAGCAGAGTTATACTGACGGGTGGATTGTCTCCCAGTTGTGGGAGCCAAGAGTCGAAAATCAGGAAACAGCAGAACTGGTTCTTTCTGAGGGAGTGTCTGTTCTAGGGTTCCGTCCTCGCTTCTGGTGACCTCGGAGCTCCTTGTCTCGTACACAGTGTCCTCCATATGTCTTCATGTGTTCTTCCCTTTGGACGTGTGTCTGTCTCTGTGTCCAAATTTCCCTTTTTTATGAAGACACCAGTCATACTGGATTAGGACCCACCCTAATGACCTCATCTTAACTTAATCATCAACAAAGACCCTGTTTCCAAATAAGGTCATATTCATAGATACTCGGGGACTTCAACGTTTTTTGTTTATTTGTTTTTACCACATCTGCAGCATGCAGAAGTTCCCAGGCCAGGGATCGAACCCATGCCACAGCTGTAACCAGAGCCACAGAACTGACTCCTTAACCCACTGAGCCAGAAAAGAACACCCTCAACATCTTTCTTTAGGTACATAATGCAGCCCATAAAAATGCCTTAATAACTCTTGACCCTAATACCACCTGGAGTATACAAAAATATTGAGAAGCAAGTAGAAACAGATTTCTTCCTCTTTTAAGAAAATTTTAAAGTATTATTTAATACCTTTAGCATATAAGTCATTAAAGACAAGTCTTAACTGTGACAATCAGGATTTCTAGAATGAATGTTTTCTGTTTCTTGAACTTTAATCATGCATGCATGTGTCACAGTTTCCTTGGAAGCTTGTCCTAGCACAATCATTCTGAATGTGCTAGCACACAGCACAGCACCACCTAAGAGCCTGATAGAAGTGTAGGCTCTCAGGACTCATCCCCAGGCTGGTAATCTGGCTTTGAGGCCCAGGCCTGTGTTCTCATGCTCTCCAGGGGATCCCAAAGCAGGGTTCCAGCATCTCAGCATTAACAGATCACAGACTGGAAATCTTGCCCTTCACTTCAGATTCACTTGCTTTTGGATTTAATTCATGTTCTTTGGTGGTACATAGTGGGGAACAGAAAACAATTTAGTCATAATATCATAATGTAAAACCAACCTTGAACTTTGAAAGTTGCTAACTCGGAAAAGGTAAATTTGGAGATACTATTTTTGTATTTCCTAAGTGGTAAAGTGATGTCCAGATTTTTCATTGATTATTCCATAAAACATCTCCATGCCACATGTGGATTTCTAACTTGTTTATTTTATATTTCTCCTTAATAGAATGAAAAGTTAATTCTAGAGCATCAAGAAAAATCCGACAGACTTCAGAGGCGACTAATTGAAGCAGAGCAGAGAGCTGCTTCAGCCTCCCAGCAGGTAGGGAGCTTCCTCGTTATCCCTGGAGAATAATAGACAGTCTGAGTGGATGAAAGATAAGAAAAAGTTCTTCAAAAGCTCCCAGAGAATGAGCAGTGTTATTTCTATTTGATTAAATGATTTAAAATTAGTCACTTTAATATTCAGCACTGAAAAAGTAAACTTCAGAAACAAACAGAAATAAACATCAGTTTCCTTCTGTCGACACCTAAATCTACAACTGTACTATCCAATATGATAGCCACTAGCCACAAGCAGCTGTTTAAATTAATTAATACTAAATAAAACTAAAGTCAACATCCTTGGTCACACTACCGGATGTCAAATGCTCAAAAGCCACATGTAGCCAAGACTGTCATACTGGACAGCGGAAAAAGAGAACAACTCTGTCATCCCAATAGGTCTGCACTCCTCTAGAATTATGTTCTGTCTCAAACTAGGTGGGTAGTCACTGACAGATTTGGAGGTAGATGACATTGCTTTGAATGTAGTGTTTCAAATTGCTCTTTGTTTTTATTGCAGTTTTTAAATGGAAAAAATTACTTGGCTTATAGGTTTAACTTCATCTAATGCACAATTTGTATATGACCATATAAATCTAAAATACCGCATAGAAGTTGTCCAGTGGGAAACAGAGTAGAAAATGCAGAACATCAATGAAATAATACAGGACAATTACTCATAATACACACATATCATATAAATTAAATGGGCCATTTATTCTAAAGTAGGAACAGTGGTCTCTCTTAGGAACAAAATGAGAAGTTTAGCAATGATAAAGATAGGCTGGAAACAGACAGTTTAAATAGATAGCTAGATAGCGAGACAAAAACAAGCCAGGTTTTACTCTATTACTAATTATATTTGCTTATAACTGTATAATTGTTTCAATCAGAATTAGTATGATTCTTAGATATTATTACAGCTATTTCATACATAGTAAAGCACCTAACCATAAATACTCACTGAATTTAGTTTATGTTTGTGATATTTATAGATTCTTTTTTTTTTTTGAAACCTATTTCTGGTATGAACATGGCATGGCACTTAACAGGAAATCCTGTAATCATTTATTGTTCTATTACCTTCCCTCTTGAAAGTAATTATAGTTTTATCAAGTAAGTTTAGTTTCTTATGAAATTGTGAACTAATGGATGAATTAACTACTCATTTAAGAATTCATGTATTCACTTAGGTTATAAGCTAATAGGAGCCAGGGTGTAGTGGGCAGTATCTTGTGAGCTTGTGTTTTGGTGTCAGGCAAATAGCCTGGTGCCATCAAGTAGTCATGTGACTTCAGGCCATTTCCACTTCTCTTAAGCCTCAGTTTCTTCATGCTTAATGTAGGATAATAGCACCTCTCTGCTAGCTATTGAAAGATTAAAGGTGTTAACACTTACAAAGCACTTTGCATAGTTATCAAGTGGTAGATACTCAGATATATAGAAATTAAACATCTGTATCACAGTCCTTTAAGCCTCATGTTTACCTTTTTCAAAGAATATTGGTAAAGAAAACGCCTATTTAAAATCACCCATCTGGAGTTCTATAGTGCAAAGGGTACCATTACAAGAATTTGATTATATAATCCAATTGGCATTTAGTCTAGTCTCCTTCCCGACAAGAATTAAACCCACACATCCAACACTGATGTCCCTTCTGTTATTTAAACTCTATAATGGTAAATATTCTACCATTTCTTTGTAAGCTTTTTTTTTTTTTTTAATATTTTATGAAGTAACCACCTCACAGATTTTACCATAAGCTTTTTTCCCTCCATTCTATTCTCATGTGAAGATGGAAGGTAATCATTCAGCATTTTCCCCATTCACAAAATTAATAATTTTAATAATTAAGTTTTATTTTTTCTATTTTAAGTGTGTCTAAGTCATAAACTGTCTTTATGACATATATTCAATATTTTTAAACTTTAAACTTTTGACCTCTCTGAATCCTTTCAGATTTTCCCATTTTCTTCTAAAAACTGAAATAGGAATAATATCCTGCTAAGGGCTTGATATGTAATGAAATGAAGGAGTTAAAATATTATATTGTCCCTAATATGTCATCCTCACTGATGCAGTTCAGCATCATGTCAGTGGTTCAGTACAAGCCCTGCAGTGGTCTCATTCAGTCATCCTCGAAATGTGCTGTTCTGATTTTTCTTTGAATGATGGTTAGATGTTCTGCATGTATCATTCTAAACTACCAAATGCCACACTGTGTTCTTGTGATGTGAGGGATTTTTAAAAATGAGGGCAGTGAAGCCTTTCTCTGCAGGACCCAAAACCTAGAAACTATGAAAAGAAATTAATAAATGACTATGTAAAATTGCAGACTGCTGAAGAAAAAAGTCATAAAGTCAGTGATAAGGTGAAAAAAAATATTTACAACACAAATAACAAAAGGCTAATATCCTAAACACATACAAAGACTGGCTAAATCAACCCCAAAAGTGCTACAGTACAATAGAGTGAGCAAAGGATAAGACAGATGGCTTTTAAACATTTAAAAAGATCTCCAACTCATTCTCCTCTGTAACACAAATACAGATTTAAACTAATCACATATCATTTTTCACCTGTCAGATCATGAAGTTTGATAATACATTGTGGCACTTTCACATATCATTGATGTAAATGTGCATTAGTACAGCCTCTTTTGGCACCCAGTTTGGCAGTATCTCTCGAAAATTGTAAATGTACATACCTGTGACCCAGCGGTTTTAAGAATTTATTCTGCAGGTGGAGGACTTGCACCTGGGCAAGTCTGTGCAAGGAAGCATGTAAAAATAGTAATGGCAGCATTGCCTGTAATTTTAAAAGATTAAAAACCTTCTAAATGCCCATCAGCAGGAAACCATTAAACTATGGAATATACATACAAGGGAAATTTTGCAGCTATTTAGAGGACTAAAGTAGATTTGATGTGGAACTATTTCTAAGGTAGATCATTTAGCAGGAAAAAAATATGAAAAGTATGTATAGTGCTTTATCATTTTTTAAATAAAAAGGGGTGAAGAAAATGGGTATATCCTCATTTAGAATATTTCAAGAAATGTACTTGGAGGCTGGAAATAGTGGTTGTATCTGGAGCAGGGCTGTGGAATGAAGGACAGAGATAGGAAAACTGCCTTTATGCTGTATGCTCTTTTGTACTGTTAGACATTTTTCACCATGTGTATGTGTTATCAATTCCATTTAATATTTAAAGATTATTTTCTCATCCCACTTAATGTGATCTGCCATCATCTTTTTATTACCAGCCCTGCATGGTGCTGGCTCACACTTAGTTTGTGTTCTAGCGTCTTTTCTAACTAACTTTTACCTAGATGATTTTCATTCATTTGTAAAATATATGTTTTGGAGTTCTAAGTATATCACTGAGCTTTGGAATGTCATATTTGACATGCATATCCCTAGAGAAATGCAAATGTTTTAAAGTCTCCAGAGTAAGAGAGAGAGGAACCCCGAAAGTGATCTCTTACAAGACCCCTTACAATAAGATTATTTTCAGTAATTGCAAGTTGTGATGCATTATACTTTGTATTAGTCTAAGATTTTTCTGTAGAAAAAGTAACTACTTACTGATTGTTTATTTCAATTGCAGCTCAGTGTGATAACAGTGCAGAGAAGAAAAGCAGCCTCCATGATGAATCTGGAAAAAATTTAAAAGTATTCATAACTCACAGAACTTTAGAGTTGGGAAAGCTGTTGAACTAGAAGTGTATTAAAATGGTAAAACCTGCATAGAATGGTTAAGGCTTGTGTCATTTTGCATAAGCATTTTCCATTCTGTCTTGAGGGTTATTGGAAAACAGAGCAGTGACAGCTTCCTGTAAGGAAATATAATCCTATATTGAGCTTCAGTGGAGAATAAAGCCAGCTGGGAAGAACTCATTGCCTTCATCAATGTGTCTATTTTTTAATTCCTCCTTTTCCCCTTGGAAGAGCATAATAATTTTCAAACTATGCTAATCATGAGAAAGCGTTTTAAGAAAATGCTGGAATTATAATATTTCAAGTTCCAGGATTTGAGAATTTTACATTTAACTGTTACTTATAACTCATTTTTAAAGTTCCCAAGTGTCCATTTTATTATGAACTCACATGTAATAAATTATGCATTTTCTAAAACAATGCTGTCATTTATTTTAATGTATAATTATAGCAATTCATTTTTAACTTACATGATTTCCAGTATTTATCACATACAGATACTTAAGAATTTGGGAAGGTTTTTATTTAGAGGAAAATGGGAAGGTTTTTGTTTTGGGTTGGGTTTGGGGAAGTTTTTTGTTGCTTATTTGGGGGGGTGGTATTTTTAGCACTGCACCTACAGCATATGGAAGTTCCCAGGCTAGAGGTCCAATCAGATCTGCAACTGCTGGCCAGCACCACAGCCACATGGGATCCCAGCCTTGTCTATGACTTACATCACAGCTCAAGGCAATGCCAGATCCTTAACACACTGAGCGAGGCCAGGGATGGAACCCGCATCCTCACGGTTACTAGTTGGGTTCATTAACCACTGAGCCACAACAGGAACTCCCGAAGAGGTTTTTTGTTTTGTTTTGTTTTGGCTATTACTTAAAGCAGTGTTAGTCACATGAAATCTTAAGTTCTGAGACTGAATTCTCTGCTCTTAGTTTGAATGCGGTATACCCTGCTTTCTGGTCACCATTGCAGTAGTCCAGATAAAAGATGATGATTTAAGTTTGAGGCAACATGAAAACATGCACCGGAATATATTCCACCAGCAGTCAGAAGTTTAGAACTGGTGCCGACAAATTGGGATAGTCATGGGGTCTTTGGCCATGGAGCATGGGGGTTTACCTCGGGGCCTTATGTGACATATGGACTACCTCTTCTCCTCCATTTCTTGGGCTCTACCCCTGGTGATGGCCTTCTTTATCTTCCATCATTACCTTATCCTCCTCCCCACACGGCATCTCTGCTCTTGCTTTGCCATTTGCAGGTTCTTCAGATTACTACTCAGATACCACTGCCTCAGAGAGCCTCAGACTCCAGACTAGTTAGGTCCTCTCGTTGCGTTATTCTTAATATATGCTCTATGTTTTCCTTTATAGCACTTACCAAAATTTGTAATTAACTCTTTTTGAAGTGTTTAATATCATCTCCTCCTCAACAGACTGCAGGCTCCTTGAGAGCAGAACTCATATCTACTGTTATTCATCACTGTATTCTTAGCACGCAACATGCTTCCTGGCACATGGAAGGTACTCAGTAACTGTTTGTTCAGAAATTGAGAAAGAATCTTTAGGGACTAGACCTTAGAAAATGTCTCAATGATAGAACGAGCTCAGGAAGAAGAGTCATTGAAGGAGACTGAATAGGAGCAATGAGA
Source organism: Sus scrofa (assembly GCF_054392235.1). Classification (NCBI taxonomy): domain Eukaryota; kingdom Metazoa; phylum Chordata; class Mammalia; order Artiodactyla; family Suidae; genus Sus; species Sus scrofa. The sequence continues at coordinate 102,663,877 of NC_139390.1, forward strand.
CAGAGGCCATAACCAAGAGAACCCAATACAATAAAAACTGGAAAAGGAAGGATATCTGATCTTAAAAGCAGGAGGGAGCAAATGGTTGTTAATGTCAAATACAATGATGAGACTAAATAGTACAGGCATAACAGTTAAATGGTAGATAAACACTTAGCTTACTTCTTAAAGGAGTTTTCACTTTGACTCTCTAAATTCCTTCCCGTGTCATTCACAGACTGATTTCTGTGCAATAGGAGTTATGTTCATATTTATATTTATAGAATATAGTTTATTTTAAAAATAGAGGAAGTGTTAGAATTATATCTGACAAGAAGGGTGAGACAGTAGGACAAAGCATTTCAAAAACTAACATTCTAGATAAATGGGATATAAGTATCATTATTATCCTTTTCAAAAAGAAAATTTAACTTTCCAGATTTATTCCTTCAAGGTGAAATCTTTTAACATAACCACTTTCTCTAAACTTTGGCCATAGGCACCACTCTTTACATTTTAATATCAACTCACCAGTTGGCTATCTTTCTTGAATACTTATTCTTCAGGATAAGAATTAAGTTACTAATATGCAGATAATAGGCCTTTCTGGCCTCTGTTCAGTTTGAACAGACTTACACTATGTTTAGCACCAGAACTAAACATGTATGGTTATTTTAACCCCCAGAAAAGTTTGTTAGCTAATGATTTCTAATGTGAAAATGTAGTGGAGTTTTTGACATTCCTCATATGGGTCAGTCTTGACTTTATTTACACAGACAGTAAGTCCTACTCTGTGAACTTTATTTTAGAAGGCAGGGAAATGAATAGGAATGAGAGAAAAGAGAAAAGAAATGTCCTCTGAATTGAGGACCACGCAGCTAATTTATTATTTATTCATGTTTCTTTATGGTGTCTCCCTGAGGAAGAAAAGCAATATGATTACCTCTTTTTCTCTTTGTATACAAATATGCAAATTGGGGCAGCCAACAATCTTCTAATTTCTCCTCTGGTGTAAGAACAGTGGGAGAACATTAGTAACAATGCAGTCATTCATTTATTCAGCAAATAGGACTATTTCATAGTTCCAAGTTGGCAAGCCAACTCTCGGACAAACCAAGGAAGAGTGAAAAAACACTTTTAAACCTTTTATTATGAATTCTGTTCTTTAACCATAATGTGTTTTATCAATTTTTCCAAAATAAATCTGTAATCAGCTTTTTTGTAAATCTCTTTATCAAAAGTAATGATTTTTTTTAGTTTACTTAAAAATGTATATATGCATATAGATGTATATACAGAGAGGAGACAGACACTTCAGTACCCCAGTGCTACCCATGAAATCTGTTCCTTACAGATGTGCAGATTATATGACGATATTAATGTTATTTTTTTTTCTTGCTTTTTAGGGCCACACCCATGGCCTATGGAATTTCCCAGGCTAGGGGTCAAATCGGAGTTGTAGCTGCTGTCCTACACCACAGCCATGGCAATGCTGGATCCTTAACCTACTGAGCAAGGCCAGAGATCGAACCTGTGTCCTCATGGATGCTAGTCAGATTCGTTAAGTGCTGAGCCATGACAGGAACTCTGACAATATTAATGTTCTTAATATTTATATAGGAAAAAACTAAATAAACATACACATACTTAAGATAACAAAAATCATAGGATGGAAAGGTTTTTTTTGTTGTTGTTGTCTCTTTAGAGCCGTACTTGCAGCCTATGGAAGTTCCCAGGCTAGGGGTCAAATCGAAGCTGCAGCTGCAGGACTACACCACAGCCACAGCAACCTGGGATCTGAGCGGAGTCTGCGACCTGCACCACAGCTCATGGCAATGCTGGATCCTTAACCCATTGAGTGAGGCCAGGGATCAAACCTGCATCCTCATGGATACTAGTCAGATTCGTTACCACTGAGCTACAATGGGAACTCCAGTCAGCCTGTTTTTAACTAGTCTGTATTGTTGCTTCCACACTGTCATAAAAACACGAAAAAATTAGGCATCTGCCTAGCAAAAGTTCATTTATGCTACAACTATCATACTTCTCAGACCTAATCTAGTAATCCTATCCAAGAAAACAAGTTAGATGGATTTCTTCTTAGTAAATCCATGTAGCATCCTAGTAATCCCTGCTCATTACTTTTACGTTTATTTTAAACCTTTTAGTATGGCATTATGGAAGTTCTTGGTCAATATTTTTATCCTTTCTTCAAAGAATAAAAAGCCATCAGAGTGTAATGATGTATAAGGAAATCTTTTAGCACTTAGATCTGTGAAGATTAAAAATATGAGAACAGACTCTCATATAAACTGTGCTGTAGAGGATGAAAGAGATGAGTCTTGTTTTTACAAATAACCAAAAGAATCCATGGGAGAAACTTTTTATGGATCTATAATAACCATGCTGATCTATATTAATAATGTCTATTTATTGCATACCTACCATATGCCAGGCACTGTGCTAGCATTTTGCATTTATTACTTCATATAATCCAACAGCCCTGCTAGGTAGGTATTGCTATTTCTTTTCCAAAGATATGAAAGTACCATAAAAGTTAAACACCTGGCCCCAGGTTCCCACATGGGTGGAAAGTAGCACTGCAGGCTTTCAAACCAGCTCTCTCCAACACCAGGTTCCTCCTGCTGCCAGCATTGCATCCTGAAAGTCTGTGGAATCCATGCTTTTGACGGCTCTCCATTTGCTGACTGTGATTGAGTGGTGACCTCTACAGGTTCTCTGAGTGCCCCAAGACTTAATTCCTCTGGGTCAGAAGGCTTGAACTCACTGTGAACAGCTAGGTGCTCTCATACCATTGCTTCCCACATCCTAGACTTCAGGTAAAGCTTACTAGTGGCCCATTCTTTCCTTTTCCGTTCAAGAATTTGTGTTCTTGATAGAAAATGTAGATGCAAAATAGGTTTTGAAAAATGCTTTCACTTTTCATTCATCAACGTTATTTTAAAGAGTGTCTTTCTTTGCCTTTTCTGATTCTGCTCTAACCCTAAAAGCCCTTTTGATTATCAATTTATATGCATTAAATAGAAAACTTCCTATGACAACTTCATATCTAGTAGGATTTGGTGGTTTTTTTTTTTTTTTCAAACCTTGAAAAGAAATTGGCTGTAACCTAAAAAGTCAAGTAACTTTAGTGAAAAATATAAATCTAAGCAAAGGAAGTTATACAAATTATTGGGTTACCTCTTTTGAAGGTTTCCGGATTTTTTTTTTTCTCCTTCTGATTGACCTTCTAAAGCTTTCTTTTTTGGAAATTGAAGTATAATTGGTGTGCAATATTATATAAGTTAGAAGTGTACAATATAGTGATTCGTAATGTTTAGTTAGTTTATAGTTATTATAAATTCTAAATTCCCCACGTTGTACAATATATCCTCATAGCCTATTTTTATGTAATAGTTTTTACTTCTTAGTCCTCCACTCCTATATTGCTTCTCCCCCCTTCTCTCTCCTCATTGGTTAAGCAGTAACTAGTTTATTCTCTATATCCGTAAGTCTGCTTCTTTGTTTATTCACAAGTTTGTTGTATTTTTTAGATGCCACATGTAAGTGATATCCTACAGTGTTTGTCTTTCTCCTTCTGACTTATTTCACTTAGCATAATGCCCTCCAAGTCTATCCATGTTGTTGCAAATGACAGTTTCATTCTTTTTTATGGCTGAGTACTATACTGTTTATATTTTCTCTATCCATTCATCTGTTGATGATGCTTAGGTTGTTTCTATGTCTTAGCTATTGTAAATGCTGCTATGAACATTGGAGTTCAAACCAAGAACTCTATAGTTCAAATAGTTTTTGTCTTTTCCAGATATATTCCTAGAAGTGAGATTGCTGGATCACTTAGTAACTCTAGTTTTTTGAGGAACTTCCATGCTGTTTTCCACAGTATGGAATTTACATTGCCATCAACAGTGTACACGAGTTTCCTTTTCTCCACATCTTTGCCAAATTTGTTGTGTTCTTTTAGATGACAGCCATTCTGACAGGTATGAGATGATATTTCATTGTGGTTTTATTAGTTTGCATTTGATTAGTGATGTTAAGCATCTTTTCAGGTATCAGTTGGCCATCTGCATTTCTTCTTAGGAAAACTGTCTATTCAGGTCTTCTGCCCATTTTTTAATCAGGTTTTTTTTTCTTTGATGTTGAGTTAATTGGGCTCTTTACATATTTTGGATATTATCCCCTTATTGGTCATATCATTTGCAAATATTTTCTCCAAATCAGTAGGTTGTCTTTTTGTTTTGCAATGGTATCCTTTGCTGTGCAGAAGCTTTTAAAATTTATTTTTTCCTTTTTTTTTTTTCATTTCCCCAATACAATTTTTTTTCTACTTGTACATCATGGTGACCCAGTTACATGTACATATACACATTAGGTCCCATTTGTTTATTTTAATTTCCTTTGTTTTAGGAGACAAGCCCCCCAAAATATTGACAGATTTCTTTAATAGTGGTGATAGTTTCACAAAAAAAATCATAAATATGTTAAAATTGTGTTTAGTAGTCATAAAGTGGTTGATATATAATACTGTATGATTTCCTATGTCAAAATAAGCATGGTATTTTAAAGCAAAGTCTTTAAAAAGTAGTTACTTACTTTGAGTATTGGGACTAGTTGAGGCAAAGATCTGACCCACAAACATTTGATATGAGAAAGAGAAGCTCAGACAACTCAAACAATGAGGCTGGAGCAGAGGCAAAATAAGCAAGGAAAAAAAGGAAGGGGAGTTCCCATTGTGGCTCAGTGGAAACGAATCCAACTAGTATCCATGAGGATGCAGGTTCGATCCCTGGCCTTGATCAGTGGGTTGAGGATCTGGCCTTGCCATGAGCTGTGGTGTAGGTCACAGACACAGCTCAGATCCCAAGTTGCTATGGCTGTGTATGGTGTAGGTCAGTAACTACAGCTTCCATTTGACCCCTAGCCTAGGAACTTCCATATGCTGAGGGTGCAGCCCTAAAAACCACACAAAAAAAGGAAGGCAACTTTGAGGCTGCTACATTGGGGAGGGAAGCACCAGAGAAAAAGATTCGCTTCATGATGAAATTGTTTCACTCTGATAACAGTCTGGAAATTAGAACCATCAGCCAGATTAATGGGTAAAATAAACATAACTAACCCATAATTACAACTGTACTACTTAAAACTCAGCTATATGTAAACCAAGTAGTAGAGTATCAGGATATAATAGAGATACATTAGGATTTACAGTACACATTATTTTTTATCTTTGCTATTTAATTTGGCATTGCTTAACCTACTTCTTAAAAGTTAACCAGGTTTGTTGTACTTTATATCACAGAAATACTGATTTGAAAGTTTTGCATAGCATCAAAGTCTCAAGACACTAGTCCTCATCACAGATTCATCATCAATAAATGTGTAAAAAATGGTTTTTTTTGTTTAAAACAATAATAATGAAAAGATAGGAGTTCCCATTGTGGCTCAGCAGTAACAAACCCAACCAGGATCCATGAAGGTGCCGGTTCACAATCACTGGCGGGCTGTGGTGTAGGTCACAGACACAGCTCAGATCCCACATTGCTGTGGCTGTGGCATATATGGATATATTACTATATTGTTCATTATCCATTAGGTTATGTTCATAGTCATTCAACCAGTACATTAACATAACATTTTAAGCCAAGATCATTGACTTTATAGAAATTCATTGAACCAAATGAAGTTCACGTGTATAATCCTCAGTATACTCAAAAAAACACATGAACTACTTTATGTAAACTCTTTTTTTTTTACATTCTGAGAGGCAGTAGGGTCCAGGGGCCTCAATCACAGCCTGGCTAAGAGTGATTCCCAGCTCTACCACCTATCTGACCTTGAGGAATTTCTTAATTTGTGTCTCAGTTTCCTTGTCTGCAAATAAATAATAGTGCCTACCTAACATGCTGTTTTAAACAAATTAATATGCATAAAACACACAGCAGTACTTTTGCCATCTGATAAGCCCTTCGTAATCATCTACATAAGTCTGGAGGTTCTCTGAAGACCGGAATGACAAAGTCAGTTTTTATTGTAGAAGTTATCACTATGGAGATGGCATTGGCAAGGCTCCAGCTAACTGAGAGGGATTAATTTCAGCAAGACTTGAATCAAGGAAACCAGATAAGAGATTGCTGCAATAATCCAGGCAAGAAATGAGGAGGCTTGAACTATACGCTAAGTGGTAGTAGGACTGAAAGAAGACAGTAACTCTGAAGAGATGTCATAGACCCAGATCCCATTTGGCTGAAGGAATCAAAGAAATAGGGACTCATAAAGCACTCCCAGATTCCAAGCTCGGATGGCATTCTCTTAAGGCAGGATATAGAAAAGGATGAATTCCAAAATCTGAAGTACCTGCATACATCCAAGAGGAAATGCCCAACAAGCCGCCTGAGAGGAACTCAGGAAAACCTGGATGGCAGCAACATCAAACTCAGCAGCCTAGGGAATGTTGAAGTCAAGGAAGCAGTTAACGGATTTGCTTTTACCCTCTTTTTTAATCAAAGGTCTGTTCTGCCCAGACTGGAACGCATCATCTAATGCAGTTCTGAGCATTGAAGGGAAATCATATTGAAGATTTCACCCTTGAAGTTAATTGCGAAGTTTGCCACAGATGGCTAATGAGTCAAAGGTAGAAACCGTTTTCTAAGTGATCTGGATAGAAACACGAACAGGAGTCCCTGGTGCCACATTTCCCATCACATGTTGCAGAATTGCCAGCAGCAGCCCTTCCTTTGGCTCCTGGGGACTTAATTTCCCTGGAGAACTATTGTGGTTATTCAACTTTAAGACCTTGTAGGAAGAATCACAGTTATGTCTCTCTGGGGTCTTACTCAGAGCAAGCAACATGGAAGTAAATAGTCACTAAGGAGAAACAGGGAGAAATAAACAACCTTTTAGCCAAATGTATGAACAATTCGTGTTTTTAAAAAAAAAAAAAAAAAGCACTGGCCAAATTTTTACAAAAATTGTAAACTAGGTACCACTACCCTGTTGTGGCTCCTGTTCATCACAATCTACATGAGAATATGTAATCCTCACTACTTTTGCTGTTCCCAACACAAAGAAAGGTACATTGATTGCATTACAGCAAATGTCTGCCTGCAGTGGTTGAACAGACTGTTTCAGGCAGGGAAAACCAGAAATAGAACTAACACCTTGGTCCAGTTCTGCCAATGCCTCATGCTGCAATTTTGGACTTGCCTTCTTTGTAAAATGCGAATTTCTCTTTTTTGCCCTAATGTTCCAGAACCCTGTGGTCAAAAGAATGAATTTAATGAAACAGCCCTTAGAAAAATTATTTTTAAGAGCCTTACAAATGCAGTCTCTCTGTCATTCAGGAATAACATTTTGCTTCAGAAGGCTCATCAATGCTGGAGAAATCAGTGTCTCACTCCTACTCATAAGAATAGTGTACTACATGCTTTATATGAGATATTCTATGAACTTGCTCTAAATAGCACAGCAACCCCAGGAAGATAGCAGGGTGTCACTCTCTCTTTACAGAAGGGAAAATGGAGGCTTATAAAGGTTATATGATTTGGCAAAGGTCACATGGCTGGCAGACTATAGAGTTTAGCTATTAAAACCCGGTCTCCCCAACCCTAAAGTCTAAGTTGTTTAAACTGTTTTCAAATCTAAAATTGGATTCTGGAAAGAACTCCAGGCAGAGAACACTAAAATCCAACCATTATTATTTATCAGGGTCTTACCATCAAAGTTGAGCCAGAAGGCAGCCCAGTGAATCTGTGCTCTTCCAGTCCTGTCATGTTCCCTGCAAAACTGTTGAGAGTCAACACACACCATTCATGGAAGCAGTCATATACATACATGGCTAAGTCATGTTCATATAAATACTTAGCAAAAGCAGATTCCAAAAGACACTTAAAAATGTATTGCAAAATGTACAGCATTTATTCACATACAGACAAAAAGGCACAAATTCTACTAAATAGTTCAACAGAAAAATACAGCTGTCCTCAACTAGTTTTATAAATACTTTCAAAAAGGGGGTAGAAATAAATACAGGATTGGGTCATGTAATATAAAATAGTCATCTCTACATATACTTTGTTTAATTCTGATTTTTAACTCTTCATGCACCTTTTTTTTTTCAATTTTAGCTGAATGGACACCAAGCTAGGCACATAGTGAAAAAATCCTCTGTACAAGGTTACAAATGTAATGACAAGTTTGTCCATTTCAAAATAATTAAGATTTGTACACAACACATATAACCCTTCATTTAGATTTTGTTATAACCTAACAAATGACATTCCAGGCAACTTTACAGAAGTTTAACTAGCCTACATTTTGACATAATACATTGATCATAATCAAAGATATTTCTTGGTCAGGATGCACAAGGAAAGATAAAGCTATTAAAAAAAAAGAAAGAAAGAAAGAAAGAAGAAGAAGAAAAGAGCAAATGGTTCCATCCTCAGAGTGCAAGTGGGCAGGTTGGGCGAGTTGCCACTCATGGCCCACCTCATTACAGAGTTCCCAGCAGGATGTGAAACTAACTTACAAAGCTATAGTTACACTGTCAGAGAAACCATGCTCCATATCATTTGCATTTCAAAGCAGGAATAAAAAGTGTGGGCTTTTTGTTTTTGTGGGGTTTTTTTTTTTATTTTGTTTTGTTTTGTTTTGTTTTGTTTTTTGGTTCAGCATAACTTGGAACGTTTGAAAGCTTTTCAACCTAAATGTGGGGAAAAAACAGGTAAGGCATTTTTTTTTTTTTTTTTTTTTTGCACAAAACTAGCATTCCTAATAGTGCAAATGAATCTGGTACCTCTTATAATGGTGAGAGGTCATATACTTACTAGAATTTAGATTTTCTTTCTATGGCTTGACAAATTATCCCTCTATATATTCTACTCTCACCCAGAACTGTTGCTGCAGTCAAAAGATAACTAAATAGAGTTCACCTTCTTCTGTATCCAGCAAAAAGTTTTTGCTCATATGCAAAAAATCTGATTTTTAAATTATGAGTGAATGTAAAGCTTGGATTCATAAGAAGCTTCTAATATTGTAGCAACAGTTTATCTGGACAACAGTCTTTCAAAATGAGCCCCATAGCTCAAAAATATCAATCTAAAAACCTGGGTCATTCTTTCCCCTCCCCTGAATTAGCTACTAAAATGTATTGGAAAAGTTAAGACTTGGTTTGAAAATGTCATACATACAATGGGGGTGTATCAGATCTACTATTTGATCATCTGATAAAACTTGCATAGCAAGATGGAATTCAATAATAAGCCTCTTTCCTTGTTGACAATCATCTGGAAGACTTGAAAGTTAACTACAGAACTCAAAACATTATTCTTTAAGTATCAGAATGTCCCTGCCACATGGAAACAGATGTATAAATGAATCAGGAATCTGAATACTGATATTAACAAACTAAGGGGTAATTTAAGGGAAGTTGGGCTTGTTCCAAGCGCCCATAATTCTAAATCTCATTGCTATTTAAACTTTCCTTCTTTTAAGTTTGATTCACAACTACATTGAATTCCAAAGAAAATTAACAGGACCTTAACACTATCCACTGTCTTAATACATAATGCACCACAGTGAGTGCAAAAAACAGAACATTGTACTCAAATTTAATGCTAAATTTATTATTGCTGATAACTTACTAGTTATTGCCATTTGCAATTAATAAGTCCAAGTTACAAATTAGAGCTTAGAACTCTTGACTCCAGAAAACTTATTACACTCAATCTCTTTCCTGTATAACCTTGGTCAATGGTAAGAGGTTATCACAACTTATTGCCTTTCTATTGTTTTTTAAATATAACCTATTTGACTTTTTTTTTTCCTTTTTTTCTTTTTTTCCTTTTTTTTTTTTAAGGAATCCGTTCATGTTGGAAGGCCGGATTCCCTGACACTAGTGGTTGGCTCTGGGAAGTATGAGTCACCAGAGTCTAGAAATTCATTGCTTGAACTTGAATAGCCATTGTATTGTTGGAAGCCAGATGGCCAGGTATTATTGCCAATGGCTAGGGAAATCCCAAGCGCACCCAAAAGGCAATGGCAAGGGAAGAGGGAGGTCAAGAGGACTGGTAAAAATGGGATCCAAACTACCCTTTCTCACAGGTGTAACTTCTCAGTGGCTTCACTTTCCACCAGTCCTATATCCACAGTACATTCAAGGGCTTCCAGAAGCAGGACCTTGCTTACTGGTCTCCAAGCTCCAGCAGCTCTACCTTGTCCCTTCAGACCTTTCATTAATGACCATTTTTTAAAATTTTCTCTTCCCCATCTGCTATATATACACACATGAATTCCTTAGAGTTACTGAAGCTTCAGAGCTACTGCCTATATACTATAATGCAACAAAAACAGCCTTGTGGGCCAAAGTATAAATATGACTTCAAGATCCACCACAGTCCTAGAAAGTAAGTTATATGGGCTATTAAATGATATGTGAGAGTTTCTCAAGAACCATATCTGATTCCATATATTCAGGTAATCAAGAATTTGTGCTTTGGGAAGAACATAGGGCAATAAAAACTCATAAGGCTTATTTAAGCCTTGCTCTCTTTAGAAACTTATTTCATTCTTATTTTAGTGTTTAATTCAGCCTCTAGTCTTAGCAGTGTCTTACAGTTACAGTCTACTCTTGTGTTTCCTTAACAAGTTGCAAATAACACACACTTCTCACAACAATGATTTATAAATGACTCTGAAAAAAAATCAATCTGAATTGCAAGTAAATGTGTTTGTGTAGCTCAGGAGTGATGGGTTTCTGCTCAACCCCATGTCAGAGCTCTCAGTCTACTGGATGACAAACCTGCAGTTCTCCCACGCCATCTGTTTCATCAAGAGGCTAAAATGCTTCTCCTGATAATGTCTGTCCTCCTGTTGATAGTGCTGCTGGCATGTATACATTTCTTTTCTGATGCCTCACTCTCTGAGTCACTCATTTCTACATCAGGGACATACCCGTCATTCTCATTGTCAGATTTCAATTTGCTTTTTGCCCTTTCCTTGGCTGGAACTCGGCCTAAGCCCAAGTAGGGGTAGTCTGAGTGCTGGTGGCAGGCCCCCTCGTGGGCCTCTCCCTGCTGCTGCCGTTCCCCCTTCTTTGGAATCCGGAATCCTCCCCAGTTTTTCACTGGGCTGGCAGGTGTTGTAGGCACTTTGACTGCAGTCTGGTTAGAGTTTACTTTGATGAGGGAGCCGTTGCACTTGGGCACCATCTCTTTCCTCGTGCCCAGTGCTGACTGCCCCGCTCCAGGGGACGTGGCAGCTCTGGTGTTGTCCAGATGCCTCTGGGACACATCTGTGGACCTGAGAGGCTTGTGACTCTGTTTAAAAGGTCTGTCCTTTAAGTCTCCCTTACTGAGATCACAATGCAAACGATGGTCTCTTCTGTTCCCGTGGTCGGGCCTCACCACACCATTTTTCTGTTGTGCTGATATAAGACGCGCTTCTGCAAAGGTCTTTTCAAAACTCAGAAAGCCCTCTGGGGCCATCCCTTCCCTCCTACTGCATAGGTCAGGCTGCTTCAGCAGGGTTTTGCCTTCACTCCCAGCACTGTTCTGCAATGGATCTCGTTTATGGGGTTTTTTCAGCGAGTGAACCAAGGAAGTACCCATTTGCTTCCTGAAGAATGCAGAATGCCACTTCAAATCCTCTATCTTGGGAGCATCAGGGCCCACAGAAGGACTGTTAAACAAAAGTATGTTTTCCAGTGACGAGGAGGAGCAGGAAGAAGAAGGCACACCTATGAACATAAAACCACAAATAAAGAAAAATTAGAGCAGAAGCACATCCAGAATAAAATTCTAGCCCCTTAGCGTGGCCTACTAATGCACACTTCCCACCCCACAGTACAACATATAAACCACCCTGTCTGTAAAAATAAAGACACTACCTACCTTACAATCTGCATACTCAATTCAATATGCTCTATATTTTCTAAAACAGCTTAAGTTCCCGTAATTTTTCACAAAACATCTTTTCAAGGAATACATTTTCTTTCAAACAAAATAACTGATATGATTTTCAAATGGGAGTCACAGCAGAATCCATCCAGGTCAAGCACTGCCTCTATCCTCCACCCTCATGGGGCAGCACCTGCCTTGCCTACAGCCTGGGAGCACAACCACAAGGGCTTTGAAGTTGCTTTCTCCAAATTATCTACACCCTCACTGGGTGTTATCCTATGATGAGGATAAATACACGTAAATTGTGAAGGAAGGTACTTAAAATCATTTTTGATAAAGAGTAAATTTTTTTTTAAAGTTTATATGGAAAACTCATTTGTGCAATTCAACTGAATTGTCATCCAACACAAGCTCAATTGGTGTTTTTCAAACATTTTTGATGCAAATGACAGAACTAAATTTCACAGTGTAACCCAGTAAAAACTCACTTTTCATGCAATCATATTAGCCTTCATATCTTATATGCACTGACATTTGCTACCCTGTTTCACTCATTTTAATGCTGGTGATGACTTGCTAAATTCATCTCACAACCTGCTTATAAACTGTAAGCCATCAGTTTGAAAAATACGGGGCGAATTCAAAGCATACTGGAATTCATCATGAGACCCACATACCTGCAAAATTCTCCAGATCATCTTCAGAGAACAGTTTTCATGTTCTCTATCTCCCATGAGTAATGAACCACCAGAAAAATAAGGTTTTGTTTGCCCCATAGCAGCAGGAAGGAGCCTGGGTAAATTAGTATTGAGCAGACACAGACACACTAGTTGTTTAGCTCACAACTCTAACCGTAAAATCATCATGACCAAGCGGGGGGGGGGGATACCAATCTGCTTTCTCCATAATCAAATGTAGTAGGGTCAACCTTCACACCACACCTATATTTCTTTACTCAGTCACCTGCTATGGGAAAACAGAGGTCAGAGGGACTAACATTTTCTGAACTCTGATACCTGTCTCCTTGACTTGGATCCATGTCTGTGAAGAGCTTCTAACTCATGACTCCCATTAGCACTGTCTCCACTGAGGACGCTTATCCAGCAGAACAGCCCTGCCCAGTCTCAGCATCATGTGACAATTTAAACCATGGGCCCTAGTGGCACATTGAAGTCATGGCCATCTGCACTGACTCACTTGGCATCATCTCTCTGACAGGCAGATCAACATGAGGCACAAATGAGAACACAACTGAAGATGTAGAACTGGAAAAAGAAAAAAAGGCATCCCATTCCACTTTGTTCCCTGGGGGCAATTCATAAGAGTCCCATTGCTTTCAACCCATCATCCCTAGTACAGTTCATTCCTCAAGAGAGCTGGAACAGCAGCCAGACTTCTGAACACAGATCTGCATTTCAGCTCTGTTACACAAAACACTTCCTAACCACTTACCCAAGCTGAAACCTTAGCCATGAAATGCAAAAAAAAAAAAAAAAAGCTGTCTGCAACATCCATGAAAAATGACTCAAGTGAAACCAGATGAAAATGTTCTTTATGGCTTATTTTTATAGGTAATCACTCATTACCTAAGAACTTTTAACAAGAGCCACAGAAAGCTCTCCAATGGCAAAGCTCCTAGGCAAGAGTAGCTCGGCCTCTGCTGCTGCAGGCTGGCTGATGGTGCTAGACCACAACGGCAAGGGAGAAAACAAGTCCCATTTATTTGCATTCAAGTAGGAAAAAATGAAGATAAAGTTCATTTTAAAGAAGTCTGAATCAAATTTTTTTTTACTTTTATGATACTCAGAAAAAAACTAAACTCTGAAATCTAGCTGATAATATAAGCTTGATACATCTGGAAAATGTTTACTCTGGGGAAGGAAATTTCTAGGATAATATTATTAATAAATCTTAATGCTATCAAAACAATGTAGGAGTTCCGTTGTGGCTCCGTGGTTAATGAACCCGACTAGTATCCATGAAGGCTCAGGTTCGATCCCTGGCCTCGCTCCGTGGGTTAAGGGTCTGGTGTTGCCATGAGTTGTGGTGTAGGGCCTCAGATGCGGCTCAGATCTGGTGTTGCTGTGGATGTGACATAGGCCAGAGGCTACAGTTCCTATTGGACCCCTAGCCTGGAAACCTCCATATGCCACAGCTATGGCCCTAAAAAGACAAAAGATAAAAAAAAAAAAAAAAAAAAGTAACATTTCAAGAATATCATTTAAACATAAGCTTTTATCTCTGTTTGGGTTGACCAGTTTACTTCCTGTCAACATCTATCTGGTTAATTTTAAGTAAACCAGAATTTGGATTTCAACATAATAGGTTATAACAACTTCTTGGTTTTATTGTATCTGTTTCACAATAATATGCAGACAAGAAGCCACAGAAACAGAAAAAAGAGCAAGCCGGTTGACTCTACAAGGCAAGCAGTGCAGATGCTTCTGCTATAACTTCAAAGACCAGCAGACTTGAGCTGCCCTAAGACCTACCTGCTCTCAAGTCACCGTTCACCTGAGCCACATTCAACAGACAGACCTCCTCCTCCTCCTCCTCTGAAATCTTAATATGCCTGCTTTCTGGGGCTTCTGATCACAGAATGTTACTGCTGAAAAGCACTTCGGAGGCCAGGACTCTGGACAAACCTCTTTCACAGATCAACAGTCCCAGAGAGGTTAAACAACTTGCCCAACTGTGCACAATTGATCTCAGAGTCAATGAAGTGTTCTCCAGAGAGGAGGAAGTCCAGTATCTTAGTTTTCTTTTTCTCTTTGCCAGATCAGTGTAATATAGACGGCACTAAATAAATACTGTGTGCTGAATCTCAAAAATATTCAAAATTCCAACCATACCCCCCCAAAGAAAATCACTGTGAATGTCATCTAAACATGGATATGTGTGCTAAGTACATAGTCTTAAGATAAATTTACCATGTTACAGGAGGTCCAGAAGCTAGAATCATTCAGACTTGTTCCATATCCCCTTGATACTTAACATTTATCAAGTGCTTTGCAATCTAAGTTACTCTTTCATTTGGGTCTCACAACAGTTCCCAGGAAGTAGAGGCCAGGAAAACTTAAGACCTGCTTGTGTTTGGCCTGTAAGTAGAGAATATAGGACTTGGCCCATGAGGCCAAATTCACAGCCCTCTCCCCTAGACTGTGATGCCTCAGGTGCCTATAGACTTTCTTCAAAAACAAAAGCCTGTGCTGCTTTGACTCTTCCATGCGAAAAAAAGAAAATTAAAGAAACTAGCATTTTTTCTTCCTTAACAGCGTGTTAAGGCTTACAAAACCCTGCCCTATTGACCTACCAGGGCTTAATGCATACCTGAAACTCTTTCTTGCTCCAAAAGCTTAGTGTAAAGATTGAATATCTGTTCCTGGACTTTGCACACAGATCGTTTAATCTTTTCCCTGCGGGTCACCATGTAAGTGAGGTTCCGAACCTAGAACGTAGAGAATAAAGATTCTAAGTAAGCAATACATTATAACAGTACTTTGTTGCTTTTTTTTTTTTCCCCACCTGAGAGAAAAGTGTCCTACTAGGTCCCTGACTAACATTTCAAGTCAAAATATAAACATTTAACCTGTAACCTCCCTTTGGGATGCCAACAAGTATTCTGCACACACCCTCAGGGTGGGCAGCAGCAGCACAAACGAGACTGTGGGAGGAAGCCCTGCCCCTGCTCCACACCCCGGAGGCTCATCCTGGCAAAGACACGCCCATCGGTGTCCAGGTCCAGACTTGCTACTCTTGCCAAAGGACTGCTTACCACCCTTCAGTATCTTCATCCCATGAGTTCTTTTGTCAAAGGTTTTAGAGCAGTTCAGAAGCCACCTCTGCTGCACTTTATCCAACATCTTCGGAAGACAGAACTAGGTAAGCACAGGGTCAAGAGCCATGAGAGGGAGGAGCCCCGCACAAAGAGATGTCTCTGCACAGGGCCCACTAGAAGACCAAGTGGTCACCAAGAATCCAAGTAAACTTCTGTCAGCTGGTCACTTAACTCTGAATTACCTTGGAACATACAGGTAGCTAATGTGTTCTTATAGAGCATGAACACCTAGGGAACATCCTTCTTGCTTCGCCATTGATTTGCTATGTCAACATCCCAGCTCTCCGTATCACCACTTCAAAAACTGATATTCACTTCGTGATTCATTTGTCAGTAACTGTAAAGTCACCCAAGCTCCACTTTGCACCTGATGTGCAACCACCAGGGATCTGCAAACACAGGCTCTTTAACCAATACTAACTAACCAACGCTTAAATTTGTTCTCCATTTTCAAAGCCCCTGTAATCAGAATCAAAATGTAATGACTTAGTCAATAAACCCCCTTAAATCTTTCAGTCTTAAAGCCTATTGAGAAACCTGAAGAGATTCCATGGGCCTGAAAACAAATGTCAAATGCAACAAACCAGATACATTTAAACCTTTCTTCAGGAAAATATGGGTAAGACCTCCCTTCCAAGCTCAGTCTGAAGACTGAAAAAAGTGACTGTGTCCCCTCTGCACCTACACTGGAGGCATGACTGCACACTTGTAATGCTTAGGCAATGCCTTTCCCTGCCTTCCTCCAAATGGAAGCAGTTCACTAACCTTGTTTTTGGCAGCAAGGGTGGCAATGCAAAACTCTGCATTTTGGCTTTATGTACAGACACTTCCCCTAAAGAAGCCTGAACAATGCCTGCTGTTCTTCCCCAGTTGTGTTCAAGTCTCCTTTGCAAGAGGACATGAAGTTTTAAGAGGAACAGGGCAGCTGGCTTTCACATTTGCATTTTGTACATTTGGGGTTATTTCCAGGCCTAAGGCAGGAACCTCAAGCTAGGCTTCTCCTGACCCTAACTGATGCACTGTTTATGTGGGATCTTCCTAATACTTCTTGGTAAAAAATAAAAACTATCTTAAAATTTAAAAATTTAGAAGAAAATCACTCTTCCTATCTCAAATATTGTTTTGGTGTCATTAACCTTGGTTAAAGTACACTCTTTCTCTGATGGCCTCAAACCCCTAACCCAAAGGACACACCCCTAGGCGTGTCCTTTTATAAGAATTCTGACCAGTGTGGGGGATGGAAGTGGCTGTCACACTGTTTTCTCTTTACAAATATGTTCCACCCAGAGGAGATTAAGAGTAGAAGCTGAAAAAGAGGAAAGGGCCTAGATCCTTATCACAGACTCAAAACTACTGAAAAACAAATACAATTTTTACATTAAGACAGGGCATCCAACTTGTGGAAATAGGAAATAGAAACAAATTCTCTGAAACCCTAGGAGTGGACAAGGTTACTCTCCTCTTCAAGGCAGATGTATGACAGAGATACATCTTTCTTACTTAAAATTAATAGTCAATGCAAATATAAAATACCAAAGCCAGAGAACCTGAACTTGGTATATTATTCAAAGTTCATTTTAGTGTCTTCAACCACGTCCCCCAGGAAAGCTTTCCACCCTGGCTGCTGGGTGGGAAAATCTCATTTCCATGCCCCATGATCTCTGATAGAAGACATCTAACTATGACCCCAAAAAGCAAAGGCTGGAGTTTTCAATGGTGTTCCAAACCAGCCCCTGACCAACCCAGGTCTGGGTGACCACACTTAGAATATTGAGTGCCTGAAACCTTAGCTCCCTTAGGCGTAAAACACCCCTCAAAGGGCAATTTCCATCAGCAGCCCCTGCATGGATTGCTGAACTGAGGCTCTCTCCTCCAAACTCAGCCTGCACATCACCAGACCTAACTTCCTCCCGCTTTCATCTTCCAGTTTCCAGTGAGGTGTTATCCAAAACAACCAGTTCTCAGCTGCACTCTCATACCATGTTAAACCCGAGTCAGGTCAGGCTTTGCCCAAAAGCAGTGGTTCCTAAACAAACATGTGGGGGATCTAAAACACAGAATGCTGGCTCCAAACCCCAGAGTTTCTGGGGTCAGAAGTGGGGGGGTCCAAAAATTTGCGTTTCTATTAAGTTTCTAGGTCTTCCTGCTGTTGGTTGAGGACCATGATGCTGAGAACTACTGCCCTCAAGAACTCAACTATGATCCCAAGGAGTTTCCCTGAATCCCAAACACTTTGCAACACTAAAGTTTAACATGCCTTTTATCTGGGGTCAACTACAGCCTCTGTCAGCCTTTCAAAAGTGACCATTCCAATGAATGTAGAGCCAGACAGTCCCCCAGGACCCAGCCCCCTTCAGGGCCCCTGCAGAAGTGCAGAGGTAGTGTGTCTTTTTCTGAGCAAGTACTCATTTGCTGAACTCCTGTCGACTGCATCCTTTAGAAGACAATCTTCAGGGGAAAGGAGTCCCACCAGCGTGAAGTGGCAGCTGTGGGAACTAGGGAACTTGACATGGCACCTGCCACATATCGGCAACAGTGTCTGCAGGTTCTCAAACCCTCCTGAATCCATTCTTGTCATCTAACTTTCTGATGCAGAACTGGAACCCAGGTGTGCAAAATGCCCCAAGGTGTCTATTTGCAGGAAAGAGCAACTACCATCATCATCCTCAGAGTTGTTTGCGTTTCCAAAGAAGGCTACTCACTTGTCAGTTAGGAAGTGACCACTTGCCTTGACCACAGTCCTGCAATTAACCTGCTCTGAAATGCTAGTGTGTGAAGTAGGCAGGACTATACCTTACTTGAAAAACAAAGCAGTAATTTATTATTTGTTCTTTTTGTCACCCCTGCCCCGATGAGCCTTTTGCCTGATACACATCTTGTTTATGGTTACAAGTAACTGTGCGCTCTCTGAGGTGCGGCCAAGATTTTCATTTTTTAAAGCCACTACCATCACAGGCTTCATGGCAACTTTTGGAAAATACATTTTTCATTATAATAAGCGCATTTTAAACTGACACTAAATGCCCTAAAATCTCTTAGGTTCTTTAATAAAGTAAATGTAAGTAATGCCACACACACAAAAATCCTGATTTATTCCCTGTTTCTCGTACATCAATGACATCATTCTACTTAAAAAGCAACAGTGATGACAAAAAAAAAATGTTTAGAATTATAAGTGTATGTTAATCTGAGTAACTTAAGTACAGAAAAGAGTTAGTATACCACAAGCATTTTCTACACTTTTATTTTGTGGTGATTATGAGACAAACACAGTCCAAACATTAGACTTCTTGTCCCCCCTCCTGAGGCCTATCTGACTCCAAAGCTCATGCACCCCAAGTACAGCAGTTGTCGAGCTGGGATAAGGCTTCTCACCAGGATTCCAGTTTATCCTTCTGAATCCCTCTCATCTCTAACAAAAAAGCTACACATACATGTGGTTGAGAGGCAAGGGCTTCTTTACACTCACCACCAGGGGGGGCACGGGAGCACAAGAGCCTCACACACCCACCCTTTCCACCTGGCCTCCACCTGGATCTTAATCTGGGGCTGAAAGGGGCAGCACAAGAAGCCTACACTGTCACTTATTAAAAGCATCTCTTCTAAAGAAGACTCACAAATAACCTCCCTGCTGTGCCTTCTCTACCAGGTCAGTAGTGGTGCCTGTGACAGCTGGATCTTTTGGTTCAATGTTGCTTCCATGCATCCCTGTTCTTTGCCTGCACTCTCCTTTCAAATCATCTCTGAGTCAGATTCTCTCCCAGGCAGGTGAATCACTACTTGCTAATAAGTTAGGTGCTCGGGGGAGATGCATTAACTGTTTCAGGCCCCTTGAGTGCCTTTCAATGCAGGCTGCTTCAGGCCAGAAGCCTCAGTCCATCTCTTGTGCACTAATGAACTTAAATCCGGCTGTCCCAGTCAGGGGAGCTGACGCAGAAGGCGCTCGAAGACACAGCCCCAATTAGCAAGGCTCAGTCAGAAACTACCTACAGGGAACAGGAGGCCCTGGGGTAAAGACGAGCTATTCCTAATTATTCCTGCAGCAGGAAGGGAGGTCCAGACTGGAACTCCGAAGGTACTAGAGGGTGAAGGAGGCACAAAGCAGCAAACATCTAAACGAAGAAGGGCCACCAGCTGAGACTCCAGGCAGCCACCAGCCACTACACTGGGCAGTCCAGTGGCACAACAGCAATAGTGTGCCAAGCATGACTAGGGCTCCTTGGTGCACCAGGAATCCCACCCCACACCCACACTAGACACAGCACACAGACACACGGACACAGCCACACCCACTATATACATAGCCTTAGTGACGACTTAGCACCTCACTGCCAGGAGTACCTTGGGGAACAGATACGCATGTGTCTGGAAGTTCATGCACACACATCAGCACCCACAGCCTGTTCTGCTCAGTGACACTAAGGGGAAGGCCCCTGAGAGTCAGCCAAGAGGCAAAGCTGGGCCAGAGAGGCAGTGCTTCGCCCTCCTTAATGAGCCCATGACCAGCACCTAGTGCTTCCCCAGGTAGGAATAAGAAATTCTCCTACCTTTGCCTGCCCCACACCCTCACCATTAATTCAATCTATTCTGGTTTTCTAACTCAATGTGTAAACAATTCTGAGCCAATTCTTTGGTCATTTTCCTGGGGCTCAGTTCCAGCTAGTTCTAGAATGAAGGTGGGGGAGGAAAGACGCACCCCATTTGATCTTGCAGAAGAACGATAGGGACTAACAAAAAAGTGTTTAAAATTAAATCAGAGAAGCCGCCACTCCATGGCCATCTTGCATGTATGTACAGTGAGTTTTGCAGCCCATCAATCCATTTAACCAACACAACCTCATGCTGCAGTATGTACAAGGGTCTGAGAGTAAGTGAGTGAACTGGCCACCACTCCTTGCTCTGGGCAAGGAGGTGCCTCTTTTCGATCTTCTTCTCTAAGTCACTACAAGGTGTCAGTGTCAATCATTACCCTCTCCAGGTCCTGCCGCAGGTGAGTGAACAGCTGCAGCCTCCTAAACAAGACATCCTGCTCGCGCTTCGCTAGATTGTCCTCTTCATCTTTCTTTGGAGTGATCAGGGGCTTGTTGAAGTTGACCTTTCTCTTCAACTTCCAGTACTGGTACAGGAAATCCACCACCTCCTCAGGCAGCCTCAGGGCCCTGGCAACATCCAGCAGGTTGACGAAGGTGTAGAACTCATCTTCCAGCTGCTGCAGCTTCTGCTTCCGGACACTGACCCGGTGGGCTTCCTCCTGATTCTGCTCAAGGCTGGTAAAGGGCTCCAGAGGATCCCGGGGGGAGCACTCAGGTGCTCCATTCTCCTGAGTGGCCGCCTCACCAAGGCTCTCTTCGGGTTTTCGATGTGAGCTATGCTTTGGGCAGTAGGACTTGAACTTGACTTCATCATTCTCTGCCAAGATGGTCTTCATCTCCAGGCCCCGGTCAAAAGCACAGGTCACGTGGAAGGCTGTGCGGCAGTTCTTCACAGAGCACTGGCAAGAACACGCAGAGAGCGAGAGAAGAGGGTTAGGGAGTGAGAGTGACTGAAGCCCCGGTGCCAGGCACCCCTACACACAGGCACAAGAAGAGCTGCACTTCGAACGTGGACAGGACAGAGAAGCTTCATATGGATTAACCTTGGCAGATCTGTCATGTTTTAAATAAGCTAAGGCTTAGGAGTTAAAGGAATTCTTTTTCATAAAGCAAACTATAACTCACTTAGAAAAGCAACAGCATCCAAACCACCTCTTAAAGCGGACAGTTACAGAAACAGGATGTGCACACAGCGGGGCTGGCACTCAGATTTCACTCAACAGAACATGTGCTCAACATGCAGAGTATATTTGAAGCATACATTAATTTTTTTCTTATCAATATGTGCTTTTTTGTGTTTATATAAAAAGCCTGAGTGGTGAGAATCTCCTCAGGAAGAATGGCCACTAGTCAGAGTTTTTTAAAGCAACGCGGATCCTCATTATTACCCCCCAGCCAGGATGAGTCCCCACACCAAGTGGGAAAATAAACAGTACATTCCTCCCAGCAGCGAAGGCAGCTCAGACCGAAGAGGGTGAATTAAAAAGGAACAGGACACCAGGACAATCCAGCACAGAAAGGATGAGAGAGGTCTCCGCATCCGTGAGGAAGCATCACTGGAAGCAGAAAGCTTTCAGGCCAGCGGGGGCCGAGCACTGAGACCTGTGTGCAGCACAACTGTGAGGGACCTGCTACCTGTGGGTCGCAGGGAGTCAGCCTAGAGACTGCCTTCCCATTCGCCAAACACCTCTCCCCTCTCCCTCTCACTGCCTCACTAGGGGTACAATGTAGTGACTTTGATCCAGACAGCAAGCCCGAAGCCTAGCAGGAGAAAAGTGATTAAGCTCTCCCCACCTGATCTTACTGGCTGAATCTCTGGAAGGATGTTTCTTGTGGTGACTGCAGCCAATCCCTTAAAAAGCAACACTGTATTGTGTGAGGTCAAGTTATGTCTGACACACCAGGGCTGCAGAGAAGAGCAGACCGAGTGGCCCCAGGCCAGCTGAAAAGCTTAATTAAACTCATTCAATAGGCCCTAGCACAGCGTCACCGCAAACGGCAGGGGCTTGGACTGGGGGCTTCTTCCCCTAATCATTTCAGTATTTAAAAGGTGACTCACTGCTACTTACTGCCATGATCTCGTCCACAATTATAAAGTTTCTTTTATCAGAAGTACTGAAAAATCCAGCTCCCTTCACAGAAAATCAATTCCCCCACCCACTGCAAACACTTAAAGTGTATGAACTAACATAAATCTGTAATTTTATCTATAATAACCTCTATTCCAAGAAATGTGTGAAATCTGCTTTAGTAGCAGAACAACACACACACACACACACCTGGCCAATATCAGTAAAAGACAAAGTGCTCCTCACTCTTAAGCACACAGCCAAGTGGGAAGTGGGAAGAGATGATGGAGACACCATTGGTGTTTGGCTTAAACTACATTTTAACTCAGCACTCCGACCTTAAAGACGAACACGCTGCACCAGGACATTTATGCAGGCCTTTGTAAAGATGCCAAATGGCCTTCCTCTGGGTTTTCCTATTCAGGTTGACTCAGCAAACAGATGTTACAGAAATGTAAGCCAGAGCCTTCCCAGATGCAGACATTTTCAGACAGGAATTCTTTAATAAAATCAGTCTATTCTGTGAAGATATGAAAAATCATCAACTTTCCTTGGCCTCTTCTCCTTCAAATTAATGTTCTGGGAAAAGGAGGTCAATGGCAACAAAAGTCATTTTATCATCTCTCTTCAAAAGAGAGAGCGATCCCATTCACCCGCCTCTTGTAATCAGTTAAGACCAGGACTGGCATGCTCAGTAGAGGGCCTAAATTCTATCCTCAGAAGAACATCAGGTAACTTGACGAAAATGATTTCCATTTGCCTTGGTTTGCCACAGCTTGTTTCCTTCAAGTGTTCACATGGGTAAAAGACACATGTATACACACACAGAGCCCTAATGCCTTTTTTTTTTTTGAGTCTTTTAAAAAATTTCTCCTCCATTCTCTAATACAAAACTCTCAGGCCAGAGGCTTTTGTC
Organism: Sus scrofa; assembly: GCF_054392235.1. Classification (NCBI taxonomy): domain Eukaryota; kingdom Metazoa; phylum Chordata; class Mammalia; order Artiodactyla; family Suidae; genus Sus; species Sus scrofa. The sequence continues at coordinate 102,687,192 of NC_139390.1, forward strand.
ATGTTTTGGTTTCCAGATTCCATTCACACACAAAAATCTGCACTATTTTCAAGGTCCACAGCCAAATCCAACCAGCTGTCTCAGGCCTCACCCTCTGAATATCTGTGTATTTTGGGTTCTTGAACACCAATGGAAATGATAAGGAAGAAAAGTACCACCACTTGGCATGCAAAATGAAAACTTCTGAAAAACCACCAGTGGGCAGATACCTTACCAGGGAAATGGTTTTTTATCAGCCAAAATACAAATTGATTTAGCCAAATGAGGTCATTTCTTTAAAACCCACTACTGGTGATGTGATCAAGCTTGGGAATTTGTGTCTATGCCAAAGCTGTGTATTCTCAGCATCAAGAGAGAAGGCACTCCAAAATAGCACCTCTGCTCTTAGAATGTGACTTGGGGGCTAAGGAAGAGACAGCGGCCCTGAGCTGGTACCTCCCACAGGAGAAGCCAGACTTGACAGACCAACGTCAGCCACACAGCATTTGGAGACCTTGGTGGAACAGCATTTCAGGCTCATAGGTCATGACTGTCTAGATGCCAAAAATGTGAGGTCCAGAAATTAACTTCTCAAGTAGTATTTCAGACAGCATTACAAAAAACCAGCATGCCATCTATAGTCTCTCCTTAATTCTACCTACGTTTGCCAGTATGCTGACCAAGAGAAATGCAGGCAAAATTTTTTATATACAAGCTCCTCTCCTCCAACCCCAACCTCCCAGACACAAGTTACCATGGGGTCAGATATCCAGACTGTGTTCAAGTTAACAAGCTCTGCAAAGGACCCTTGGTGCAGCACCTCATAGGTGCTCCAAGAGTCTCTTGTTTTACCAAATGCAAAAGCCTCAGTATGCCAAGCTGATCTCAAGCAGTGTGCATAAGACAAGGCAGCCTTACATGCATACCTCAAAACCCAGCAGTGTCGGAGCACCCAAAAGGCAGGTCTGCCACTCGGCAGGTGAGAGGGTAGCCGACCCTCCAGTGCCAGAACTCTGATTCTTCCCTACAAGAGCCTGTGCAAAGAGCTGAGATGCAAGGCTTGGAGCAGGAAGGGAGAAACCAGATATGAACTGGAACTGCTTTGCAGCTCAGGAAGACTTCTGAGTTGCCCTGTGATAGTTCGAGCTGGGGTTCTGGTTACACTGGATATAATCCACCAATAAAAGCATGTGTACTGGGCTGGAGACCTTCCTCAGCAACCTCAGAAGGGCTGAGGCGTCCTTGCCCTTCCCCGTGTCCTGCTTCCTGGATTCCAGTCCCATCTCCAAATCCTGAAAGGATGGTTCTTTCAGAGCCCTCCCTGTCCTGCTCCCCAGAACACAGGGAAGGGAAAAGACGCCATTCTGACAAAGTGATTACCTGGATGGAGGCCCCAAACTTCTCATTGCAGAGGCTGCACACCAGCGCCCACCGACTGCTGGGGATGTGAGACACCTTCGTGATGGGCTCCATCTTCTCGGGGCTGCCAATGCTCACCTAGAGGACCAAGAAACCGCAGGACAGGGTGGCAGAGGCTATCAGACCAACTGTCTACATAAGACAGTAGAAATTTACAGATCCCTTCCTTCCCCTCAGCCCTCCTACCAGAGGGTGGCAAGGGGCACTCCCCCTCCCAGCACAGGTGAAATCCCACTGTAAAGCATCAGGACAGCACAAGGGCCAGCCTGCATTCAGCCTGGACCAATGGACTGAATCCCTGTTAATACCAAGCCCTGAGAGCCCATCCCGAGCTACCAAAACCCAAGTCATGAGGCCTCAACCCAGATCACCCCAGGTACTTTCCTCAGGAGGAAAAATGCACCACAATCACACATGCCAAAAAATGCTGAAATCTGAAATCACAAATGATATTCTCAAAGTGAGCTGTGCAAATTAAATTAGTCAAGGTCTGGGACTTGAAATAAATTAGACCAGACCTGAAATTACAAAGGTTGAGGCCAAGTAAGAATTTTAATAAAAATCACAAAAAACGTGACCTAGAGCAGTGGTTTTTAACCATGACTGTACTCGCTAGACCCAGGGATTTACAGCCATCCCCGGGGAAAGACTCAGCCGCACCCAGGCCGCAGCGAAAACGCCCTAGGTCCACTTCTGGGACCAAGTGGGCAGGGGAGGGTCAGCTGCGGTGGCCTGTGAAAGGAATCCAACTCACTGCTGCTTCCAGTTAACACTTCCACAAATTTGCATACGATGACCAGATGACAACATGCTTGAGATTCAATTTAGCAATTCAAAGGTGTCCTTTTACTCATCATCTATAAGGTGGCCTATTGATGAATGGCTCCCCGTGAAAAGAACAGCCTCAGCTCCTGAACCAATAAGAAGTACACCCACCTCTGGGATCCACAGTGCGCAGCTGACATGGACCCACTTGGTCCCACTGCGGGTAGGCTTCATCGCTCCGCCTTTCTTGGGACACAGCAAACACTTGGGCTGAACCCCCAGGGCACATGTCCGACACAGCCAACTGCCCTCTGGGACCTTGAGGATTCCATAACAGGCCTATAAAGCCACAGCACAACCCCAAGGAAAAGAGAGAAAGAGAAGAGTTATTTTTTCCCAGTATGCCTATTAATTTTAAAACATCTAGAAAGATTTTAACAGAACCACCACCAAAACAGGGGCCCTCCCAAGGCCCACCCAGCTGCAACTCTCTCCCTTCAGGAAGGGTACCAGGCAACTCAGAGCAGTGGTCAGGAGGTATCCGGTGTCTCTGGATACAACATATTTACTTACTGGAGACAGTTCTGAAAACCACTTGAGGACAGAAAAGTTTGCAAAAAATCTGCTATATTACTACAGATACCTATCTCTACCCAGCTCCTAAGTCCTGGGTAGTAAATCCTCAAAACACTCTAGGACTAGATGAGGGCAGTACCCCTCAGATTTGCCGATGTCAGTGGGATACAGTGAGGGAAAAAACACAAAGCAGTCAAGTCTCCCAAAGCTATTACTCGAGACGGCAATGGAAACGAGAAAGAACTAATAAGGAGCAGCCTCCTTCCCTAGGCTCAGCAAACTAACCAGGTCCCAACACTCCCAAATGAACACAAGAGTCGCAGGAAAATGAGACATTCTAGACAGAGAGAATCTGGTCTCTTAGGCCGATATTTAAAACAAAGCCTGCTTTGCATAAGATGGCAAAATTACACAAGACAGCAAAAACTGCAGAAATCAAGGCAACTCAAGTCATTAAGACGGTTCAAAGAAAGAAAAGGCAAACATTAAAGTGAAGAAACAAAACCCTGATGGTACCAGGAGCACATTCACAGTCTTTTAAAAACACTAAACTGTTCAGAACTTTATCCTTAAATGAACTACAAGTCAGGAAGTGGAGAGACAGAGTAACACAGCTCCAATTCTCCAGACAGGAAAAACACAGCCGCTTTGCAATCTGAATATCCAGGACGCAAAAAGGAAACCACAGGATGAGAGTTCTGTGAAGTTAAGTGACACTAAGATTGGAGCTTGGGAGCTCTGTGTCGATGCCATGAATGAAGCACTGTCAACACAGACTTACTGGAAAAAAATAACTTTTTAATAGAGCTAAAGGACACTATTAAGGTTTCAAATACCAAAACGGTCTATATCCGGCCCTTTAGAGAAAGTCTCATTTGAAGAGGTAATTTTTTTTTTTTTTTTTAACTGCAAATGCAAGTCTAGGTAAATTAGGAGATTAAATAAAGGATTTCTTGAAGACAAGTTATGAAAAACATCTCAAAAGAAAAAAGAGCCACAAGGAAACGCTAAGGAACAATGTGGTATGGCCAAAAGAACGGGAGGCCAGGCACGGGGCTGCGGTGAGGGATCTGGAGCTCCCAAGAGCTGGTGCTCTGCCACTGACCACAGCAGGACTCTGACAGCCCACCCTGACATCAATTAACTCATTTATAAAAGATGGTTTGAGGAGTTTTCAGGCAGAAGTGGTTTTTCCTAAACAAAATTTTTCTCAGGGAAAAAACTAAATCATTCATCCAAATAAACAGCACCAGCAACAAAGGAAGTCACCATGCTCATAATCTTCAAAGAACAAAACCTCCGTGTGATTCTCCGTCATTCCAAGCTCCTAGACAGTATGAAAATCCAGGGCTATGAGATGGGCTATAACACAACTTACCAACAACAGATGGTGTTCTCACATCTTATCAGGATGAGATGGGGTAAGGCTACACAGCTGGTAAAGTCCTCTGGCAAAGGGGGAACCCAGGAGGCAGATATATTATAAAGAAAACGATAATCAAGAACCTCACAAAGCAAACTTGATTCTTCTTCACAAGAAGTCACCCAAACAACTATCCCACACAAGTCTTTAAGTTTGTTTTAAATATTAGGATCAAAAGATGAATTAAAATCAAGTACCTCAGAACAGCCTTTTCTGATTAAAGAGTGCATGTGAACACATGTTCCTACAGAAATATAAATTACTTCATTATTGCACTTGAAAAATAAATGAAAGAGACAGAGTCAAGACTGAGATTCTCCCAAGCTTTTAAACTACCTAGTGCCCATCCTTAATGAAGAAACCACCAAATCCTACTGTCATCAGAGAGGACAGAAAATAACTTTCCAGAAAAGGAGTCCCTTTCCTCTTGTTCAAGGGCTCAGTTTATATACTAACACGTCAGCAAATGTTATATATTGAATTGTGTCCCCAAAATCTATGTTAAACCGAGTCCTAACCCCAGTACCTCAGAACATGAGCTCATCTGGATAGAGGGTAACAGAAGATGTAATCAGTTAAGATGAGGTTATACTGGAGTAGAGTGGGCCCTTAATCCAATGACTGGTGTCCTTACAAGATTATGAAGACACAGCACAGGAGTACACCTGGTGATGATGAAGCCAGAGACCAGAGCTGTGCAGCTGCAGACAAGGACTCCAACAACTGTCAGCAAACCACCAGGACCCAGGAAGAGGTGAGGAAGGACTCCCCTACGGTGTCAGAAGGAGCATGGCCCCGCCAACACCTTCATTTCAGACACAGCAAGCTAAGCACTTTTTCAAGACCTGTGGGGTTTTGTTTTCTTGTTTTGTCCCGGTGTTCTTAATAGCTACACCCAGGTGTAAGAAGAGCAGGGCAGAGGGGCTCATATAACCTGACTTCTGTGGGCAGGAACAAAAACTCTATGTTAAGGAAGAACGAGTTCCACAGGAAAGGCTATTCTCCTGGTTGTAAAAGTAACAAATACTTCAAGAGGCCACCTGTTATGAACAAAAAGACGGGCAGCTGTCTTTAAGTCATCACCCTGTCTGGGGGAACTGGCCCGGTGGCTCTTTCCAGGCCTTGCCGCCCTCATACCTGGTGCACACAGATGTTGCACTTGTCACAGAACACCATCTCGTTGCCGTCCTCACCGTCAGGCGACTGGCAGACATCACAGACAACGTCTTCATCATACTCAATCCCCAGGCCTTCTTCAGTCTCTATAGCGTGATTCATGTTGTCGTAGCAGCGCTGTTCAAATTCCTCCAGGACCCTTTCCATGGTGTATTCATCTAGCTCAGGCATTCCTGGAGGAAAAATGCCACAAACCTACTTTAATAAATCCACATTAATAAATACTTTAAGATGATTTATTTAAAAAAACCTCAGTGAATAAATAATACTATAATCAGATCTATCCTATACCCCAAATATTTTCTATTGAATGTCCCTCAGACCCTTCCAAGGAAGGTTCTTTAAATTAAACGCAGGAAGCGTCTTCCACACAACAGTCTATTCCTCATGGTCAGGCACTGTTCCTTATGCAGTGCTATAAGCAGAAAAGCCAAAGATAAATCCAAGGGTATTAAAATACATGTATCATTAGATTGTCGAGTCAATACAATACTACATATGCCAAGTAGCATTTAAGTGACTTCGAACTATGACCACATATTATGATTTGGGTTTTTTTTTTTCTGGAAAACATTCCTTTCTTGATGCTTAAAATTTCACTGTGAACACTCAAATAGTTCTACCTGGTTTATTCCTCTTCACTCACCGAATTTACTAAGCTGAAATGCATAGTTAATCAGACACATGAAAGACAGAAACACAAGGAATGTCTAAAGTAAATACAGCTCCTTGTGAATCAAATAAAATGCACTCTTATACAAGAAGGATCAAAAATAAACTTCAAGTGGTTATCATGGTCATAGCTAGTGGTGGGATGACTTTTATTTTCTTCCATTTGTGGATGTATTCAAACTTCCTGCAATGAAAATACTCATGCAGAAAGAAAAAACAGACTGTAAGAAAATATTCAAACACATTTAAGTGGCAAGAAACAAAAGAATATCATTAGATCAGAATTCCCATCGTGGCACAGCAGAAATGAATCCGACTGGGAACCATGAGGTTGAGGGTTCGATCCCTGGCCTAGCTCAGTGGGTTAAGGATCCAGCGTTGCCGTGAGCTGTGGTGCAGGTCACAGACACTGGTGCTGTGGCTGTGGTGTAGGCCGGCAGCTGTAGCTCTGATTAGAGCCCTAGCCTGGGAACCTCAACAACTTTTGTGCATTACCATAAATTTGATTAACACTTCTCAAATTTTTAGAACCTTAGAGAACACATGGATAAGCCCTAAACACATATTCAAAAAAGCCATCTATCATCTCAAACCCTATTTAATGACCAGGTCTTTTCTGTGTGGCCAGAAGCTTTCATCCCAACTCCTCCTACCAGTTTTGAAAATACCACTGGCTTTGAAAATTTAATCCTATGTAATTTTTACCATTAAAAAGACCAATAAATGCTAATACAAACACCTGTAAGCATGTTTCAGTTTATGTTACTCAAGTGCATCGTTCGCCTGCCAGTGTCCAGCATTCACCACCTAAACCATCTATAGAAGCCCGCAGTGTCCCAGCTGCCTGTCCCTATGCCTTAACACAGGACACCCAGAAAAATATCAGAGGAACACTTGTCCAGCTCAGTCCACACTGCCAGCTCCCAAAGGCTAGGGAGCAGCGTGGCAGCCCAACAGGAGCATGTTACATGGCAGGCTCTGTGCTAGGCTTGGGATCCATACAAAACAACAGTGTTAATCCTTCAGAGCTTTGAAATTCACCACGCAACATTTTGTAAATATCTACCATGTGCTAGACTGCAAACAGATAGCCTATGCCACCACTGCCCAACCTTGACCTAGAGCCCAATGCTAATTAATCCTCAGTCTCCCACAGGGAGTCTAGACTTGACCTCACAGACTTGCCATCACCACACGTCAGGCAACCCTCAGCAATCAGGAGTGGTGTGCAACCTTGGATCACACACCAAGAGTTATCCTGGTCTCGACACGGGAAATGCAACCAAATGAGGCCCAGAAGCCCTCGCTGTAGATACACAAAAACGAACAGCTCACGGAAAAGAGATGGAGACAGGTAGGGCACCCAGCTAAGGTAAGGCTTCACCAAAAGCAAGCAAGGATAGATGAACAGGTAGGAGGAGAAAGCACTCAGATTTGGATAAGGACCTAAAGAGAACCACTGAAGTAAAAACACAAGGGATGTGTTTGGAAAATGGTGAGCTTGGCTGGAGTGGAGTTTACTGTGAGAAACAGCAGTAAATTCACAGAAACAGAAGGGACCTGAATAGCACTGCTAGGGGAGATGGACACTGGGGCCTGGACCCTTCTGTGATCTCAGGGAAACACTTCATTTCTCTGGGCCTCAGTTCCCTTGAGTTAAATTGTGTGTTTGTTGTGGGGAGGGGCGTATAAATCAGGGCAGGAACTGTGAGTCCCACCTGTGTGCCTGTGGAAAATATCCCTCATCAAACCCACCACCCTGGCCTATGAGCCACACACAGACTCTGGTCCGTGTCAGCACGCTTGCCATAGCCAGACAAGCGCTTCTCCATTAAAGAGCCCAAGATTCCGAGACCAGCTGAAGTTGTGGTGGAGCGGGTATACTCAGGCAGTGAGGAGCTTCTACTCCCATCCACAGGCCTAACATCTCTACCCATCACCTGTTAACAAAGCAACAGAGCCTACAGTCTCTCACCCATCTCCTTGAACTCCTCATTGGTCAGTTCCAGCCACGCAGCATCCATATCGTTGAGGTCGTAACGACACACGCTGTCGGCCAGCGTCCGGATATCGACGTAGCCCAGCTCTGGAGCCTCGGAGCCCGAAGAGACAATGTATTTCTTGGGTCTGATGAACATAAGGGACTTCTCTTCAGACACAACCCTAGTAAATAAGAAAACAAGGCACCCAGATTTCCTTCTGCCACAAGAAAGACTGTCAGAAGGTCCCACATTAGCTTCTACCCCCAATCCCTAAGCCCCAGGTCATTGTCAGATTAAGAGACTTAAAATCTGGAGTTCCCTTTGTGCTCAGTGGTTAATGAACCCGACTAACATCCATGAGAACTCAGGTTCAATCCCTGGTCCCTCACAGTGGGTTAAGGATCCAGCGTTGCCATGAGCTATGATGTAGGTCACAGACAAAGCTCAGATCCCAAGTTGCTGTGGCTGTGGTATAGGCCGGCAGCTATAGTTCCAATTCTACCCCTAGCCAGGGAACCTCCATACACTGCAATTGTGGCCCTAAAAAGAAAAAAAAAGAGAGACTTAAAACCCTAGCATCACAGCTAATAAAATGAAGCACAAGTCATTAAGACCACCCTAAGATGCAGATACAAGTAAAAACACTGTAGAAGTCTTCAAAACCAGCCTCTCAGAGCTCCCACTGTGGCTCAGCAGGTTAAGAACCCAACTAGAATCCATGAGGATTTGGGTTTGATCCCTAGCCTCAATCAATGGGTTAAGGATCTGGCATTGCCATGAGCTGTGGTGTAGGTTGTAGATGCATCTGAGCTCTGGCGATGCTGTGCTGTGGTGTAGGCAGGCAGCTGCAGCTCCAACTTAACCCCTAGCCTGGGAACTTCCACGTGCCATAGGTGCAGCCATAAGAAAAACAAAAACAAAACCAGCTTCTCCCACGTGGCTTCCCAGGACACCACAGTGCCTGCCTGCCATCAATGACAACAGCAGTCGTGGGTCTGTGGGCAACACCAAAATAGTGACCCCCTAGGTGTTAAGAGTTTATGATTAAATTACCTTCCATTAACCAGCCCTGCCTGCCCCTGCTGCAGGCCATCAAGCACTGGATTCTCAGGAACATGGAGGAGGCAAGAGCAGCCATACAGGCAGGGTACACATGGCAGTGTGTTAGGGAACCAAGGGGAGAAACCCCTTACCTCTGGTTCTAAAACCAGTTCTGCCCCTTACTAAGTAAGCAGGGGACACTCCCAACACAGACTGGGGATTCCAGGACAGGAAAACAGGTACCCTCTGCTCCTTATGCTCCGCCCTCACCCCTAGCCTGTGAACACCTAGAGGAGTTCTAACCACTGCACCCCAATCAAAAGGAAGATGACACATGAGAAGATGAAATCACTGCTGAGTGGGAACGAGGGTCCTCTTCCTGAGAGCAGAGGCGGCCTCAGAGGCCCCACATCCACACGATCCCCCCACAACTCAGGGTGTCAGCAGTCTGCATTAACACCCAGCTGTCCTGAGGTTGTCAAAGTATTTCCAACACCCTTATAATAACCAGAGTGATCTTATCTGCATGCCACTGAAACAGGCAAATTTAAGGGAGTTATTCCTCCTACTCAACTACGAGCAAGGTTTCAGCTAAAAACTTCCATAAGCTGCGTTAACCTTTACTTCTCTTGCACCGGGCTCGAAACTCCTGGACTGGGATGGCCAGTGGTGAACAGATGGTGCTGTGCTGCAGGTGTAGACTCTAAGGCAAAGAGACATGTTTATGCTACAGAGCCCAGTGAAACATTCCATCCACTCCATTGGAGAGGCCATGTGAGCCTGCGTACTTATGTGGACATTTGCCACAGAGATCCCAAACACAATCATCAGATTCGATTATCGGAAGCGCCTAGGGGACACAGTGTGGGTGAGGGCCAAGGAGTAAATTCGGTTCACGCTCGGCAATGGTCAAAGAGGCCACTTCACAAAACTGGCATCTGACAACACAGCGGAGAAGCCAGCTGCTAGCTAAGTAGAGGGCACTCAATCCTCTCTCCCTAGGAGGAGCCTCCAGGCCAGCAGAGCCAGCCTGGTGAGGTGATGAGCAAACGGTCCCTGCTTCAAGCTGAGGTGGATCATCAAAGACCTGACCCTCAAGACCCTGAAGGGGAAAAGCGGTTTGGAAGTAAATTCAGAAAAAGCCCCCCAAGGACAACTGGGCAAAGTCCATCCAAAGAAAAACACAATACATTGCTCTTCCAAACTCCCCATCAACAGGACCCTAACTTGGCAGGCCTGTTCCACCCATGCACCCCCAAAGGTGGAACAGACCACAGCAAGACCCAACCCACCAGACACCTCTCTCCAAGAGAGCCGCATGCTCTCCAGGGAAAAAGAGGAGGAAGCTGTGCCAACAGCCAAGTGCTCCTCCCCAGCCAATCACTTCCCAGAAGTCCTAGAATTTTACCTTCCTCTCTTAAGAGAGCAGCCCAAGATGGCTGCAATAAGTCTGGAGGTCCATGGCCCTCAAAATCACTACCTGTGGACCTGAGGTGTATTTCTACTTACTGCACCTCTTTCTCCCAGATGCCTCACTGCTAACCAAACCTTGCTCCTCTCAGGCACCTGGCCATCAGGGCAGAAAGGCAACTGTTGGGGGAAAGGCAGCAGGCCTTTCCTGGGGTGTGTCTACCTGGCCACGGGCTGAGGGATGGTCCCAGGGCTCACCGGCACCTGGACCCCCTTCTCCCACTCCTGTCTCCAGGGATCTGCCAGCACATAGTACTCATCCGGGTTCAGCTGGTAGGAGTCATGCAACTTCATGGCTGTGATCAGGTCTGTCCTAAACACCTGGAAAGGGAGAGAGAGGGTCACTGACATTTGATATTTGCATTCTTATTCAGAGCACTGGCAGCTGCAGGGTAACCATGGAGCTGCCCATATAACAAGGTCACTGTTTCAACAGAGAACCAGTCTGACCTATTACAGGAAACCCCTCTCAACCTGCCACGCCCTGGCTTCGCTCAGGCTTGGGGGTGACAGCAGCTCACACTGTCCTTGCTCCCTCACCAACCCTGAGAGATGACAGTGTCTGCACCAGCTATAGCAACAAAGGAACCTTGCTGTCCTCCCTGGAAAAACTTACAACGACTCCCAATTCACTAAGCAGGCTACTAAAAACATGTGCCTAAAAATCTCTGGAGTAACATATTTCACTCGAGGGTGCCCTTTTGGTAAATGTTTAAGAATAAAACTCCACTAACCATGTAACAACTCCAAGCCAAAACCCAGAGCCACCAGGGCTTCCTCTTCTATACTCAGACTGCCTCCACCCAGCCCCTGCCTGCCTGGGCACACGGCTTACCACAAGGTGTTTGGGGAGGGTAGGGCCTGGTCAGCTACTGCCAGGCAGAGGTACAGGCTGGAAAAATCTGGGATAGAAGCAATGACAGACCGATGGAGTCCAAGCAAAAAATGAGCTTATAAAGAATGTTTGTTTGCACACCTTCACCTGACATAACTTCTGCAAGGAAGTGGCATTTGTGGGGGAAGGATAGGAGGGAAGGAGGAAGGAGTGGGCGAGAAAAAGAAAGCAAGCTACTACCCTCTCCTCACTCTGCCACAAAAAAAAACCCCAAGACTCACAAGTACCCCTCAGCCTAGAGGGCACCTCAATGCCTCATCACAGGCCAAGAGGGGACCACCAGAGAGGAGGCCCCGCATGCCTGCTCTTCCTGACGGGTTGGGAAGTACAGGAGCACAGCACTGCCTGCCCACCAGGGCCTCGCCCTCTGTCCACTCCTGTCTCTGGGCCACATGAGGAAGCTCTGACCCTGGCATTAGCGCTGGTCCAAAGTTGTATTTGGCACGAAATGTGCCTGCATCTGTAAGCTACACTCTCTGTTTACACAAGTCACAATGCAGAACTCTCTCTTCTTGGGACAGGGAGTTCTTTCTTGGGCTGCTAAGCACAGTTCACATTATATGCCGGCTAACAGGTCCGTATTTGTTTTTCCTGGTGGCTTTTCAGGCTGGTGATCGCTTTAATAAACTTCACCATAATAAAGTCTGAGGCACTGTCTGAATAGAAGGGTCATTTCTCCAGCCTGTCATTTTGGACCTGGGCTTTTCCCCAGTATGCCACTCCTCATTTCTTAAGTCCCAATAACAAGCAAGAACTTGGCTGTGTACCTTCCACAGAAGCACAAGTAAGATCTGGTCCCCTTTGAGCACTGAGCCCTGAAGCAGGTGTCCTTGCCCTGGTTGTGCATTAACTTTGTCAGCCATGCCCTCCCCACCTACAAAGTCTCTTCCAACAAAGTCACAGGATTACAACCTGAGGATGCAAATCATTTAAAAACACCTTCCAACTAAGTTGGATAAGTAAAAAAATAAGGGAGTTTGGCCAAAGAAAAAGGAAAATCAAACTGAAGCAATGAGATGAAAAAAGGCAGCTCACTACTCCCGCACTGAAAAGACTCGGACAAGGATGGTCAGGGACTGAAACAAAGGCCCTCAAATGGATGTGAGCTCAGTCCCCAGCAGAGCTCAACATGAGTACTTTAAGCACAGAGTAATTTCAACTCAGTGGGACAAAACACAGGCCGTCCACGCTGCCCAGTGGAAGGGGTTCTAGCTGTGACCAGGGTACCACCTTCCTATTAGAGTTCCCTGTGTTCCTGCCCTGAAATAAAAGGAGCAAAGTGAGAAAGGTATTGAGGGGATTGTGGAGAGAACACAGGGAATTAAAGAAATAAAAAAAAAAAGCAGGAGAGGCACTTGGATACCATAGAAAAGGAAGGCAGCACTGCAGGTTCGAAAGGACAAAGGCCTGGAATAAATCAAGCCAATGTTTGGAGTTCCCATTGTGGCGCAATGGAAACGAATCCAACTAGGAACCATGAGGCTGCGGGTTCGAAGCCTGGCCTCACTCAGCAGGTCAAGGATCTGGCATTGCCATGAGCTGTGGTATAGGTCGCATGGTATAGGTCACAGACACGGCTCTCGGATCTGGTGTTGCTGTGGCTGTGGTATAGGCCGTAGGCCGGCGGCTATAGCTCCAATTAGACCCCTAGCCTGGGAACCTCTATATGCCACGGGTGCAGCCCTAAAAAAAAATAAATAAATAAAATCAAGGTTATGGTCTCATGAACATCTGATCTAATGCTGAAGTGTTCCTTGGGATGGTTTTCCACAATTCTAAAGTATACGTACTACTACTTCGTGGAGGAAGTTATTCACTGCTAAATAAACCTATACTCCTCAACAGAGCCCCCAGCTTCCCCCATGCTGAAGAAAAAGGAGTTGCTCAGTTGCTACAGGATGAGGCTAGTTTTCAAGTCACCCCGAGAAAAGGCAGCACAAAACCAAGGAGCTGAACCAAAAACTCTCTTTCCCATAACCTGCTCCCCTAAACACCATGAAAAAGGAAAATGCCATTTCCGTTAATTATTTAGAACCTCAGAGCCCAGCCCAAGGTTTTCAGAGCAACAAGTCTCTGGGCTGGTAGGAGTCCCTAACCAACAAAAGCCAACAAAGAAATTCACTCAAAAAACAATTTTAGATAGAAGACAGACTGGTAGATAGACAATAACAAAATGTGAGAGAACAGGGAAATGTAAGACTGAGAAACAAATTTTAAAAGAAGGAGTAAAAGCCTTAAGCAGAAACCCCTAAACAAAACCCCCAGAATTACACTGGGTTTTGCAAATAAGCCACAAATTCATGGCTAAAACTAACTTGTGTGGCAATGAAACACACTGATCTCCTGGCCAGAGGCAAAGTTACTGGGAACCAGAAGGCAGAACCGAAAAAGAAAATACATATATATATACGTATATATATGTATGTATGTATATGTATGTATGTATATATATATATGTATGTGTGTGTATATATATATATAAAATTAATAACAATAGCTAACAATGACTGAGCACGACTTACTTGCTCTGTTGTGTATTGACACACTTAATCCTCACAAGAATCCCATGAGGTAAACACCTGTGTTATTGCCATCTTACAGATTTCAAAACTAAGGCACAGAGAGGTTAAGTAACTTACCCAAGAATGCACAGACTTCAGTATCAATCCATCAGGTTTGTGTGTCAACCACATGCACTCATGCACACATGTACTACACGCAGTCACACCAGCATTCAGGAAATACCTCTGAAGGCTTTCGATCTTCATGTCTAGAGCACGAACTTCTCCTGTGTTGAGATCGGGAATTCTGCGACCAAGTAGTTGACAGGCCTAAGGAAACAAACATCCAAATAAGAACAATTAAAAGTACACAAATCAGAGTGTCCGTCGTGGCTCAGCAGAAATGAATCTGACTAGCATCCACAAGGATACAGGTTCGATCTCTGGCCTCGGTCAGGGTTAAGGATCTGGCACTGCCGTGGCTGTGTGTAGGCTGGCAGCTGTAGCTCCGATTCGACTCCTAGCCTGAGAACCTCCATATGCCATGGGTACAGCCTTAAAAAGACAGAAAAAAAAAAAAGAGTACACAAATCACTGAGTGTTTACAAGGAAGGGTCTTTCATTTTAACCAAAGTCAGCAAGGCTCCCCTCAGTGCTACCCCAAGAGAGAGCCTGATGCTCTGCCAGAGCTCCCCTCTCTCCCCCAGAGTTTCTCCAGTTCCATTTCCCACTTAAACACGCAGAGCCCACAGCAGGCCTGCAAGGCTGCTGTGTATGCACAGTGCTCAGGAGTGCTGAGCTGCAGGCACAGCTCAGGAGGGAGAGGCCTTTCAAGAACACCATGCAGGGAGTTCCTGCTGTGGCTCAGTGGGTTAAGAACCCAGCTAGCATCTATGAGGATATGGGTTTGATTCCTGGCCTTGCTTAGTGGGTTAAGGATCTGACATTGTCGTGAGCCGTGGTGTAAGTCACAGACTCAGCTCGGATCTGGCATCGCTGTGGCTGTGGCATAGACCAAGGCTGAAGCTCTGATTCAACCCCTAGTCTGGGAACATCCATATGTTACAGGTTCGGCCCTAAAAAGCAAAAAAACAAACAAACAAAAAAAAGAAAACAAACAAAACCACACCATGCAGGTGGAACCTTCATCCATAAGCCCACACTCCTTAAGTGGTTCAAAGTCTCACCCTGGTAAATAAAAATTCAGAAACATTTTTGTGAGTTTTCAGTAACTTTCTAAATGCTAAGATCACTGTGCTAAATCTTAAAGCCCTCCCCTAAAACATGAGATAATTTTGACTCCACGAAAGAACTTAGCATTCCCTAGAACAGGGCAGCTCAGACCCACTGCAGACTGGGTGCTATGGCTATAGCACCTTTAAAATCACCTACTCCTCTTTCCAGAAAATGCCTGTCAGCTCGTTTCTGAGCTCTGATGACAAGATGTTCTTATCCCCTGTCATGTGGCCTCTCTCCCCTACCAAGCCACAGAAACTGGAAGCCCTACCAGGCCACCTATGTCTCTAACTAACTGCCACCAAGCCTGAGGGTCTCTAGGGCCTAAGACCCCTCTGCAGCACTGGCTCCATCCTGCTTGAGATGCTCCCGCAGCCACAGTGGCAATTAAATTCTCCTTCCTGGTGTCCCTACTATGTGGGTGGGTCCCTGTCTTCAGTGTGTGAACTCTCTCACCTCCTGCTCCAGATGCCCTCCCCAGAGAGTGCTCATCCACACCCAGTCTTAGCTGGCAAGTCCAGGAGACTGTGAGACCTACATTCCCACACTAACATTCTTCCCAAGCAGCAGGGCCACATTCACCTTCAGATCAGACATCGGTAAAGCCCAGGGTGGTCCTGAGATCAGTCACTTCAGCACTAAAGTAACTGGGCTTAACAACTACCTGTGGTCTATCTGATCTCCTAATAACTTGCCTCCATGTTGAACCATTTCCCAGAAATTAACAAAACCTCCCAAAATCAGAGCTAAAGCCTAAAGAAACTGTTATTCTACCAGTAAAATCACTTGTTTCTCCAACAGGAAACCTTTATCTCTACAGATTCCGGAGACAAGAGACACAGAATCAACGCACCTCTAAGACCTGGGAGACATTAACAAATAGATTCTGCACATAAGCCTACCATCAGATTTGCCAACCTCCCCTGACAGGGAAGGGGCTGGCACTACCCTTGATGACCAGTTCTGAGGTCTGTTTACTGGGGCAGCCGAATTAGTTTCCTACCAGTGGCCCTACTATACTGTTCAGTAATATTTTAGAAAATTCTTTTTTTTCCCCACTTTTGGTTGTTTGGTTTTGGCTTTGGGTGGTTTTTTTGGGGGGGAGGGAGGCCACACCTGAAGTATATGGAAGTTCCCGGGCTAGGGGTCCAATTGGGGCTGCAGGTGCAGGCCTACACCACAGCCACACCAGATCCAAGCTGTACCTGCAACCTACACCACAGCCTGCAGCAATACTGTATGTATCCTTAACCCACCGAGCGAGGCCAGAGATCGAACCCACATCCTCGTGGATACTAGTTGGATTCTTAACCCACTGAGCCACAATGGGAACTCCCTAGAAATTCTTTAAAAAATAATCCTAAGTATATCTTTTTAGATTCTTAAGCGAACAAAAAGAAAATTTCACTCACACATTGAAAAAAAATATCCTGGGCACCCTGGTATGAGCCTGACATGCAGGAAGTTCTAAATCTGGTCCTCATTGGAAAAAGGAAGACAGAAGCCAGGTCAGGAACCTGGAGAGGAAGTCAGCTGGGCAGCTCCTTTCTCAAGATAAGCCTCTTCCACCCTCTCGACCTGCAGGCCAATGTCCAGCCAGCCCACAGGCTCAGGGAGGAGAAAGTGATGGTGGGCAGGAAGGGAGGGCTCCTTTTTTTTTTGCTATTTCTTGGGCTGCTGCCGCGGCATATGGAGGTTCCCAGGCTATGGGTCGAGTCAGAGCTGTAGCCACCGGCCTACGTCAGAGCCACAGCAACGCGGGATCCGAGCCTCGTCTGCAACCCACACCACAGCTCACGGCAACGGCAGATCCTAAACCCACTGAGCAAGGGCAGGGACCGAACCCTCAACCTCATGCTTCCTAGTCGGATTCGTTAACCACTGCTCCACGACGGGAACTCCCGGGAGGGCTCCTTTACCTGACTTACTATTCAAAGGGTTACAAATGATGAGGGACACACCAGAAACACTTCTTAAATTACTCCATTGCTATACTTCAAAACCTAGTGTGGGGCTGGGAGGAGGCAAGCACTACTGTCAAATGCTTTCAAATTTGTTTATTCTCAGTCTTTGTGACCCTCTTGCCTCTTCTTAGGCATCTGTCAGGATCCCCCCAGGGTAGTTTCCAAGGTTCTCAGGAAGCTTGCAGCTTTGCTGGCATAGAACATAACCTAATAGTAATCACTTAAAAACTTTTCCTAAGACTGCTTTCATATTCTTGAAATGTTGCCTGCTTTTAAAAACAGATATTCAAACATGCTACAAATTTGGTATCTGATGGTATTACTCAAGAGAAACTCAGGTCCACCTAGAAATAGTCTGTTCCTCTTCCTTTTAATTTGCCTAATGCAAAAGGAGGAAGAGAAAAGTTCATCTTGTTAAACTCACTTTGCAGAAAGGTAAAGACTAGGGGGAAAGCTGAGCTGAAATTATCACTGACACAAGAAATGTTCTTAGTTTTTTATAAAAGTCAAAAACCAGAAGCCACACAAGTACCCAGCAACAGATGGAATGAATAAACCAACAGTGGCATATCCAACAGTAAAGAGTAAGTGGCTGATACACACTACGTGGATCAAGGTGAAAATAATTATTTGGAGTGAAAGAAGCCACATGAAAAGAAAACATTATTATTATTCTATTTATATAAAACTTTGGGGTGTTCCTATTGTGGCTCCGCAGAAACAAAGCTGACTAGTATCCATGAGGACACAGGTTCGATCCCTGGCCTTGCTCAGTGGGTTAAGGATCCGGCGTGCCGTGGTCTGTGGTGTAGGTCACAGATGAGGCTCAGATCTGCTGTTGCTGTGGTGTAGGCCAGCAGCTACAGCTCCAATTCAACCCCTAGCCTGGGAACATCCATATGCTGTGTGTGGGTGCGGCCCTAAGAAGACAAGACAAAAGACAAAAAAAAAAAAAAAAAAAACCTCTGGAAAATATAAACTAACCTACATTGACAGAAAGTGCATCAGAGGCTGAATGGGGAAAGCAGGGAGGGAAGGATTCTCTTGCGTTTCATGATTTCATGGATATAAACATGTCAAAATGTATCAAAGTATACACTATGAATGTGTGCAGAAAATAACTGATGATTTTCCATCATCCATTGACAGTGAAGGAAAAGGAAAAGCTTCATTTTACTTTACACAGGCGATTTTTTATAAGACTTTGCTGATGAAACAGGATTCTCCCACCACCAGCAGCAGGTACTTGTTGCTGGAGATTTCCCCCTTCTAATTCACTTAAAACTGTAATAATGTAATAATTATTTACAACATACAGTATACTTAAGCTGGTGCTATGCACAAAGTAGAGTCTCAATTTTTTTATTTTTATTCTTTTATTTTTTGCTTTCTTTTAGAGCCACATCTGTAGCATATGGGAGTTCCCAGGGTAGGGGTCTAAATGGAGCTGCAGCTGCCAGCCTATGCCACAGCCACAACTACAGCCACATGGGATCTGAGCCACATCTGCAACCCACACCACAGCTCATGGCAACACTGGATCCTTAACCCACTGGGCGATGCTAGGGATCAAACCTGTATCCTCATGGATACTAGTTGGATTGTTTTCCACTGTGCTACAGCAGGAACTCTGTAGATTCTCAATTTAAAAAAAAAAAAAAAAAAAAAAAGGTTTTTAAGTGGACAAAAACAGTATTACTGTTCAGGACCGTAACTCAAGAACTGAAGGTGGCCAGTACCAAACACACACTCCATTTTTCCTACTAGAAGATACGCTTTTGAGCTCAAGGAAAATGAGGTCATGGAAAACCACTAATGCCTTTAAAGACAGCATGGTGGGGCCACTGCTGCCTGACCGGAATGTACCTCCATCTACAAAACCATCCACCATGAGGGCCCAGGAGACTCAAAGCAATGCCTTGACATTCTGACACCAGTTCTCTGTCATGTTCTCTTTGGCTACATCCCAGAATACAACCCAAACAAAAATAATTCACCCCCATTTTTAAAGTTATGTTATAGAACTTTTTTTTTTAATTTTATGGCTGCACCCTCAGCATATGAAAGTTCCCAGGCCAGGGACTGAATCCAAGCTACAGCTAAAATCCACGCCACAGCTGAACCAACACTGGATCCTTTAATCCACTGCGCTGGGCTGGGGATCAAACCCGCACCTACTCACCAGGACCTGACCACAGTCATATTCTTAACCCACTGTGCCATGGCAGGAACTCCCTACAGAACTTTTTTGAAAGTATGTTGGATAAAAAAAAAAAAAAAAAAAGAAGACATACAGACGGCCAAAAAACACATGAAAAAATGTTCAAAAATAATCACTACTTATTAGAGAAATGCAAATCAAAACTACTACGAGGTACTACCTTACACCAGCCAGAATGGCCATCATCAAAAAGTCTACAGATAGTAAATGCTGGAGAGGGTGCCGAGAAAAGGGAACCCTCTTACTCTATTGGTGGGAATGTACACTGGTGCAACCACTGTGGAAAACAGTATGGAGGTTTCTCAAAAAACTAAAAATAGAACTATCATTTGATCCAGCAATGCCATTCCTGGGCATCTATCCAGAGACATCATAATTTGAAAAGACAACACATGTACCCCAATGTTCACTGCAGTATTATTTACAATACCCAAGACATGGAAACAACCTAAATGTCCATCAACAGAGGAATGGATAAAGATGTGGTACATATAGGAGTTCCCTTCGTGGCTCAGTGGTTAACAAACCCGACTTGGAACCATGAGGATGCAGGCTTGATTCCTGGCCTCGCTCAATGGGTTAAGGATCCAGCATTGCCATGAGCTGTGGTGTAGGTCACAGACGCAGCTCGGATCCCACATTGCTGTGGTTGTGGTGTAGGCTGTCGGCTGCAGCTCTGATTCAACCCCTAACCTGGAAATCTTCATATGCCACAGGTTTGGCTCTAAAAAGCAAAAAAAAAAGAAAAAAAAGAAAGAAAGAGAAAGACATACCATACAATATCACTTAAAGGTGGAATCTAAAATATGGGACAAATGAACCTATCTACAGAAAAGAAACAAATTCATGGACTTGGAGAACAGACTTGTGGTTACCAAGTGGGGGACAGAGGGAGTGGGATGGACGGAGAGTTTGGGGTCAGTAGATGCAAACTATTACATTTGGAGTGGATAAGCAATGAGATCCTGCTATATAGCACAAGGAACTGTATCTAGTCACTTGTGATGGAACATAATGGAGAATAATGTGAGAAAAAGAATGTGTGTGTATATATATAAAACTAGGTCACTGCTATACAGCAGAAATTGACAGAACATTGTAAATCAACTATAATAAAAAAATTATTAAAAAAAAGAAAAGATACATGCACCTCAACTGTTCATTGCAGCACTATTTACAATAGCCAAGACATGGAAGCAACCTAAATGTCTATCAATAGAGAAATGGATAAAGAAGATGTAGTATTGGGAGTTCCCATCGTGGCGCAGTGGTTAACGAATCCGACTGGGAACCATGAGGTTGCGGGTTCAGTCCCTGCCCTTGCTCAGTGGGTTAACGATCCGGCGTTGAGGTGAGCTGTGGTGTAGGTTGCAGACGCGGCTCGGATCCCGCGTTGCTGTGGCTCTGGCGTAGGCCGGTGGCTACAGCTCCGATTCAACCCCTAGCCTGGGAACCTCCATATGCCACGGGAGCGGCCCAAGAAATAGCAACAACAACAACAAAAGACAAAAGACAAAAGACAAAAAAAAAAAAAAGATGTAGTATATATATACAATGAAATATTACTCAGCCATAAAAAAGAATGAAATAATGCCATTTGCAGCCACATGGATGGACCTAGAAACTATCATATAAGTTAAGTTATAGACAGTGAAACGCAAACATCATATGATATCACCTTTATGTGGAATCTTTTTTTTAAAAAAAGGATAAAATGAACATATTTACAAAACAGAAACAGACTTTGAAAAATTATGGTTACCAAAGGGGACAGGTCGGGCAGGGGAAAGAATGGGGCTAGGGGTTTGAGACTGGCAATATGCACAGAGGTGTATGGATGATTGGCCAACTGGGACCTGCTGTATAGCATAGAGAACCCAACTCCGTATTCTGTGATAATCTATGTGGAAAAGAATCTGAGAGAGAAAATGGACATGTATGACTGGGTCTCTTTGTTGTACAGCAGAAATCATCACAGCCTTGTAAACTAACTATACTTCAATAAAACTTTTTAAAAAATAAAGTAGAAATTAGAATATTTCAAACACCTAAAGGACTAGGAGATAGTGACATACACTATAGTTAAACACCAGCCACTTGTTATTAAAAGCCATATGCTAAGATTATGCTGGATTGGTGCTGCATTTTGTTTTTTTGTTTTTGGGGTTTTTTTTTTTTTTGTCTTTTTGTCTTTTTAGGGCTGCACCTGTGGCATATGGAGATTCCCAGGCTAGGGGTCCAATCAGAGCTATAGCTGCGGGCGTACTCCACAGCCACAGCAATGCCAGATCCAAGCCATGTCTGCAACCTACACCACAGCTCACGGCAACGCCGGATCCTTAACCCACTGATGGAGGTCAGGGATGGAATCCACAACCTCATGTTTCCTAATCTGATTCATTTCCACTGTGCCACGATGGGAACTCCTGCATTTTGTTTTTGCTTTCAAAGTGTTAATACCTAATAAGCTAAATTAAGAACATGGCAAGCAAAATCTTGTTTTCTTTTCCTGCTGCTTTCAGGAAAGTAGTTAGAAACTCTAAAAATTTGACAATGATATCTATACTTATTTTATTGCCCATACGCAAGATATTATTACCCAAAATTAAGTCCACTCTAGTGACAAGCCATGACTTGATATGTATGTTGCTTGAGTATCAAAAATTAGTCTCTATTAAACACTAAGAATTAAGAAAGTCGGAGTTCCCGTCATGGCTCAGTGGTTAACAAACCCAACTAGGATCCATGAGGACACAGGTTCAATCCCTGGCCTTGCTCAGTGGGTTAAGGATCCAACATTGCTGTGATCTGCAGTGTAGGTTGAAGACGAGGCTCAGATCTCGAGTTGTGGCTATGGCGTAGGCCAGCAGCTACAACTCCTACCTGGGAGCCTCCATATGTGTGGCCCTAAACAGACCAAAAAAAAACACTTAAGAAAGTCTTGCTTTGTTTTACTATCCTTAACTTCCACTAAAACAGAAATGTGGGCATTTATTATTATGTGTAATAATAAAAGTTCTAAAAGGTTCACAGGTTGCATGCAGCATTTTCAGCATGGATACTTTGCATGCACTACATTCTGAACCCTGCTTTCTGGTCCCATTATGCATTTATCTCAAACACTCTCCTTTGAAATATTAAAAATAGTCATGCTATCTTGCCCTAGATCTAAAATAAGGGAAAGCCTCAAGAGTAAATCTAATGCAAACTGCACACACCTCCGACACTTGGTACTTCATGTGTGTTAAGCCTCCCAGGTTGTGCAGCACATGTAAGGTTCAGAAATTAGAATGAACGGCAGCCTGGGTGGGTGCTCACACCACCAAAAATGCAAACTATGAAAGAACCTCAGCACTGACTGAAGGGCCAGTGTTCTGTTTCTAGATGCTACCACTAATGTATTTAGGTGTGTTACACCAGCTAATAACGTAAGATGCTTAGGACTCACAAGTGTGGAGCCCAGCAGGCCAGCCAGTGTTACAACAGTACAGACTGAAGAGTTACTGCAAGGGGAGGCCAGCCCTGTCCAAGTGAAAGGGTGTTGTGGAAAGTCCTGTCTGAAAGAAAGCAAATTTAATGTAGTTCCTGGCTATCTGCTTACCTGCATGATAGAAGACAAGCCCCTCACACCACTATCATTTCTATCAAGGGCTGACTTCACACCTCCCACGTCCCAGCCCATCCATCCCAGCATGGGTGGGCTCCATGGTCCAACTCCCTCCCACCTTCCAAAAAAACAAAGCTTAATGGGTACATTCAGAGAACTAACCCAGGAATGTTTCAACATACTTGGGCCTTCAATCAACTGACATAAATGTTTCATAGTCACCCAGCCCCTCTATTAAGTCCAAGTCCCTGCACCAGACCATGCTTTGCCAGTTGTTCCTGAACCCAAGATTAAGCTCTGGCCATCAGTGTCAAGACAAGCTACAAATCGAGTGTGAAAAGGAGTAAAGCCATTTCTGTATGCCTTGAGGAGATGGGTACAGCACATATTCTGCAGTACTTGAGCCAAAATTCCCATATTTCAAGAATTCCTACACAACTCATTGGTGTCACAAGATGCAACTGATGGAAGAAAAAACGAAAATTAAAGGTATAGTCAAATAGGAATAGAAATGAAGGAGAGTTATTTTTATGCAAAAGAAAAACCTCCAAACCTCCATGGCAAGTCTTTGGAGGGTCCAAGCACAGCCAAACATTTAAAAAAAAAAAAAAAAAAATCAAAAAATATAAGAGAATCTATTACATACATGCAATATAAAAGGTCCAAAGCAGAAAGTATGTTTCATCCACTAAAAATTTTGGTCAGTCTTCATTCTTTATCTGTAAGCTAGAAAAACAAAAGTCGTCACATGACTTCATGTCTGCATTCACCGACCTGCATTACTACCAAGGGCAAAATTAGAAGTTTTGGATTTTACTCTTCTGTGCCTTCATCACAAGTGATGGAGCAGAACTTAGTTGGATAATTGGAGAAGACAGAAGTGTTTCACGGTCAGCATAACTGTGGAGATGGGGGGCTAGGGAGGCCCCCAGAAGGTGCCTGTCTTCCCACAAGACCCCCAGCCATACCCCAGATCTTCCCACAACAGGTCTACACAGCCCTAAAGTTTGGAGCACTAGGTGAGTGAAAATGGTTCCGAGTCCCAGCGTGTGCTCATGGAAGCTTCCCCACACGAACAACCACTGTCAGACGCCAGCAGAGTGTCTAAGAATCCAACTCACTTCTGATACAGAGACAGAATTCGATTCCACAGGCTCTGTCCCACAAGACCACCCTCCACTTCAGAGGCTAGTTGCCAGGCTGTTGACTGTGCTTCTGACTGAAAGAGGTTCTCATGACCACCTCCTCAGCTTCAATTCATTTATTAGAGCAGCTCAGGGAGCCCAGAGCTGTTACTTATTAGATAACCAATTTAAGGACATTAAAGGATATGAATCAACAGCCAAATGAAGAGACCCAGGACAAGGCATGGGGAAAGGGCATGAAGCTTCCAGGCCCCCTCAGCGCACACCATTCTCTCCCAATCTCCACATGTTCACCACCCAGAAGCTCTCTGAACCCTGTTCTTTGGGGTTTTTATGAAAGCTTCATTACACAGACACTGATGACTGCCTCAACCTCCAGTCCCTCTCTGCTGGACAGAAACAGACAGTGGACCCCACTGCCACACTTGCCGAAACCCCTAAGGACAGAGGACCATGGACTGGGAAGCGGAAAATAAAGTACTTGTTTCCCTAGGCCACACCCTGGCACAATGCATAACTCCACCAGCACCGGGAGCCCAGCAACTACAGACACTGCCTGCTAACACCCCAATGTTACTTCATCCAACTGGCAAGGCCAGCAGTCCAGGGCACCTGGAGAAAGACTCCAACAACTGTTACTGCAACTGGATGAGGATTTGCACTGGCAGAGAAAATGCCCATCCATCCCCAACTGTAAATACCACACTGGTATTCCCCTGGACCAGGCCAGAAATCAAAGCAAAGGGCTCCAGCCCAGGAGGCCAGCCGGGCGCAGCCATGCCTGTGGCTGGTGCTGGGGCCCCTGGCTGATGTCTGCAGCTGCCTCTTCTCCACTTGGACATGCTCTGCATGACGCTGGGAGCTGCTGCCAACCTTGTGTCAGGCATGCAGGCTGAAAAGGCTGGGAGTGGCCAATGAACAGAACTAACCCTTCTTACAAGCAGGGCTTCCAAGAACCCAGAATTGGCCAAGAGTAGGCTCAGTTCTCAGTCTGTGAACCTGACTGACTGCAGGGACTAAAGAAGCACCGCACTCACACAACCACAGGCCCACAGGAGGTTGGGCTCCAACTCAAACAGGCAGGCTAGTGGCAGAGGCCCATACTGTGCAGCAGCTGCCCTCAGTGAGGGTGGAAAGTGTGTTCCACAGTGTAGACATGGGCTTGTGTTTATGTGGCTTGGCATGCCAAGGGTTCTTAAGCCATTTGTCTGCTACAACCATCATCCATCATAATAACCAAACAGGTCTGCACAGACAGCAAAGCCATAAAGTTATCCCCACATGCTTTACACTGAATGAACTGTATGACACAAGGCCAGGCTACCTCCCTTCCGCTATCAGCTTTCATCTTCATTCTCCATCACTACCACTCTATTTCCACATGGAGCCTAGGGTAGAATAAAACCCAGTGTTGTGGTCAACCTCCACTAACACTCCAGCACCCTATATTTACTCTAGGCCCCTTAGCCAACCCTTTTCAGGGAGGTCACGGTAGACATAAGCATATTAGGAGGAGGAAAAAGGCCATCACTAATCAGGTGACTCTAGATGGACACACTTTTGGTGGGGACTTCGGGCACTCTCTTACTCCTAGAATTCTGGGTGAAAATACATGTCTAAACAAAGCATTTGGTCTGTTAGGGCTGTTACGGGCTGAACTGTCCCCCCCTAAAATTCACATGTTGAAGCTTAACCCCTAGTACCTCAGAATGTGATGGTGTTTAGACATAAAGCATTTAAATTGATGATTAAATTAAAATGACTGGCCTTAATCTGCTATAACTCGTGTTCTTGAAGGACATTTAGACACAGAGGCCCCAAGGATGACATGACCAAAGGAAAGAGCCTGAGAGGACTCAGTGAGAAGACAGCTGAGTGCTAGCCAAGGAGAGAGGCCTCAGGAGAATGCAAACCTGCTGGCACCTTAATCCTGGAATTCCAGCCTCAAGAATACATACTCCAGAACTAGAAGTACTGTCCAATATGATTATTACTGTCCATGTGGCTTTTTACACTTAATTAAAACTAAATAAAAATTTTAAATTCAGTTTCTCAGTTACACTAGATTAGATCTTCCCTCCTATTGGGCAGCTCTAGTCCAGAAAGAGGAAGACTCTGACTGTGAGAGAACGTTCCAGGGGAACCCTTCCTAACCCAGTCTCCTGAGGTGGAAATGAGGCAGTGCTGAGAGCCAACAGAGTGAGCACAGAACAAAAACATAGGAAAATAAGACTCTTAGCCTTTTATTGGGCACTACTAGTATGGGAAGTAATTAAAGAAAGGATCCTTCTGACTAATTCTGAACCTAAAAAAGAAAGATTTTTTTTTAAATTACTGCAGGGCAAAATTGTGTACTGAGTGAGCAGTAAGCATTTATTGAGTGTGTCTAAGTTCTGAGGACACTTTGATGGGCACCACAGGGGGCAGAAAAGAAATACCCAAGCTTGTTTTTGCCTCGAGGAATAAAAAGACCAAGTAAATATTAGAGAAAACTGAGGACTGTGAAGTGACAAGTACTAAGAAGTTCAGAAGGCACTGCTAAAGGCTCTGACAGATGGGGCACAGCCCCTTAATACCTCTCCCTGAAATAGAAGGAAAGCCCTTCTCCCAAGCCCTTTCTCCTGTGTCTATCCTTCCCTCACCCAGTTCATTCCTCCCTTGAGCCAAACATCAGCTCCCACTGTCAGTCCCAAGAAATTCCACCCCTCGGCTCCTCGGTCACAGCTTACTTCACAGTACCCTCAAAACCCTCCCCTGACCACCAATTCTACTTCCCGCTGCTCCATGCCTATACCGAAAGCTCCAATCAAACTGCTATGTTAGAGTCCTGTTTTTAATGTTTCTGGTGGCTGTGAGTGTGGCCACCCATAGAAAAGCCTTGCTTTCTAATTTGTCACTTTTAATCTGTCAAAAACATGGAGTCCAGGGAAACAACCCTGTTTGCCTAAAACTATTTCATCCTTCAGCCCTGCCCAAATTTCCGCTTCTCTCTAGGTGTCCCTGGCCCTCTCCTCTAAATTTGTGTCTGCACATACACACTTCCACAGCCCATCAAAAAAGGATGCGACTGTCCCAGTGACTTCCCATTGGAGCTGTCAGACACAGTTCCTTGAAAGCAGACCCGATACTTTTCCCATCACTCAGCAAAGCCAGCATTCTTTCAAGGTTTCCCAAATTTGACCCGTAAATATAAAGCGTAAGCTCAGGCACTTTGCTAGGTACAAAATGTCCCTGTTATTTCAAAGGATCTCTTCCTAGGTCGTCTGTTAGCTTCTCAATACACAGACACTGTGTGACATCTATTTTGACTGCCTGGAAGGCAACTAACTTCTGGTTTTCAGCCACACTGTGAAAATATGAAGATGCCAGAGAACGAGGATGCAGACAGTAGTAGCGTTAAATATAGTCATATTCAAATCAACTGAAGAGCACTGGCTTGTGACCTTACATTTTCACATCACACTAGGCAGTCTTCAAGCTCCCTCTGTATCAGGATGGACTAGTTAATAATTAACTGGTTTCGAATGATTAAGTTCCCTTTTCATAAAGGGCAACTGTGAAGTGCCATAAATGATGTCTAGGAAAAACAGACACATCAGTGACTCCTGAAACGGGATTATTCATCTTTGGATAACAAACAGGAAGCCTGAGGAACGCCCGCCTGCAGTCAACCTTACCGTGAAAGATTTGGTTATAGACCTGCAGTATCACACTCAGATGTGTTTCACAGGTCTTGCCTCTTCTCTGACCTCCCTGATATTCGAAGGGCCTCAGCTATTTAAAGCATGACATTAAAAAATCATGTTTTTACACTGACCCAAACCCTGGTAGGCTCCAAGAACAACAAAGCAGGACTTACTGCCATTGTCGTCAGAATCCTCACTGCTGCTGGGAAGGCGACCTCGTTTCATGATCTCCCCGGGAAGCAGCAGGCAGCCTGCAAAGCAATGAGACAGCACTTAACCCAAGATGATAATACACAATCATCAAGTTGTGCTTCAGATGGCAGCCCAGGATTTACAGCATACAAAAGCAAACAATCGGCTTCAGGTAGCATTTGAATTATAAATAGTAAAAAGAATAAAGATACATAATTAGGCGCAATTATTAACAGGTTCAAAGAGGAGGGGGAGGGGTTGAGAAGTCATATATCGGCAGGTCCCCCAAAGGTGCCAGGTTTCTCTCTCATTCCTGTGACATTATCACTACAACTACTTGAGAAGTCTCTTTAGCTGACTGGAAGCAAGCTCTGCAGAAAAAAACTCATGGCAATGAGCACAGTACTTCCTCACTACAGATTCATATTTTACATGTGTATGTGGGGGATGGGGATGGCATTGTGCCTGAATGTGTGAATATTTACACTGCACTGGGCATAATTATGCTTCTTGGGCAAATTTTGCTGTAAGAATTCTAAAAGCTGAATACCTAGAGTTCTAGGAACAAAACAAACGGGGCACTGGGAATGCAAATGCCTCCCCTAGTCATCTCCAACACTTCGGCAATTCGTTCTGATCCAGATCCCTCCCCTTTACTCATTAAGACACTAAAGCCCCCCAAAAAAGGTTTATTTAAGCAGTGACTGGCCCACAGTCACATTGTGAGCAAGGAAATTCTAATTCCAAATCAACTTCACTACCCTTCACCCCAACTCCTTTTAGGTCTTGTCCAACCCAACTCAGCACACGAAAGCACTCTGTTCAGACACCCAGCCCACCTTGCCAACTCCTGCCTTGTAGCTGGTGATAACAGGCCTCCAGCACAACAGGAGAGAAAGACTGCATTTAGTAAAGAGGGCAGTGAACCTTGAATGGCCAGTCCCTGGACTTAACATGAACTTGAGGTTAACATTCACACAGAGCAGCTTTTTAAACAAATCTAAAAAGCTTTTCTAAACTAAAATTACTGTTCACTGTGGCATCTTTAGGGCCCTGATCTTACTGCCAATCAAGGATGCCCAATGAGGGAAGAGGGCTTTCCGGGTCAAAAGTACGGCCATGTGCCCCCTAACCATTCAGCCCCTCAGAAAATACACCCCAACCTCTCCCTCATTGGGAAGCACAGCATTACAATGTGGTGTGTTTCCAAAAAAAGAGTACGGCACACAGGAGTAGTGTAGAGAATCACTGTGCTAAAACAAGACAGAAATTGTTCTACAAGTCAGAAGTTAAAAACCCAGAGGTCCACTCTAAGTGAAACTGTATAAATCCAAAAAAGCACAAAACACATCAGACAACACAATCTGTTCCCACCACAAAACTGACCTATGTGATTCTTTCAAATAGGCTCCTAATCTATATTTTATTTTGGAGGGGTGAGGGGGTCTAGGGCTGCACCCAAATCGCAAGGAAGTTCCCAAGCTAGGGGTTGAATCAGAGTTACAGCTGCCAGCCTAAACCACAGCCACAGCAATGGTGGGATCCAAGCTGAGTCTGCGACCTAGACCACAACTCGCAGCAACGCCGGATCTTGAACCCACTGAGTGAGGCCAGGGATCGAACCCACAACATCATGAACCCTAGTTGGATTTGTTTCCGCTGCACCATGAAGGGAACTCCTATATTTTATATTTTCTGAGACACTTACCCAGCTAAGACTTGTGTTTCTATCAAAAGATTCTTCAAAAACCACAAAAAGAATTTCCAAGAGAAAGCCAAGACATGAGTCCTGCTCTGTCTTGAGCCCTAGCGTTTCATACAGTGGGGCAGGGTCACAGTTCTATTATGGACCACCCCCCCACCCCGGTCCTGCTCACGCCCACCAGAACTCTAACACCCAGCAATGTACAACCCAGCCCAGGGCAGGCCTACCCCAGAAAAACTTCCACAGCCAAGAAACTCCTGTGGCCATTCTCTACTTGAATGACTGCCTTCCCTGCCCGGTCACTGTGTGCCAAAGCCAACTGATAGCAGCTGAATTCTCCTCCAGCCTTCTAGAAAGCACCCGGCTCCCCTCCAGACCCAACAGGAGATACAAGAGAAAACTGGAAAGGCAAAGACCACTCACTCCTGGCAACTACTTCAGCTTTATCTCCTTAGAGCCTACAAGAGAGCTTTTTAAAAATAAAAAGAAAGTGCTACCTAAAGAGGAATTCCTTAAAAGTAACAGCGTGAATGAAGCATCAGGGCAAAAAGAATACAGGTCCCACTTCATGAAATCCAGGTACCAAAACTGTGAAGAGGAGAAAGAGGCTAATAAAGCCCATAAGAGCTCTCCTGCTGGAAACAAGGAAGCCAATGCCGGTTACATCTTCATTGATTTGGACAACTAACATTTACCTACATAGAAAATTTTGGAGAACTTATAATCTTTTTAAATCAATATGCCTGGAATCCGTGTTTGAAAATCAGGTTTCAAACACGGATTCCAGAGAATGCATGTACTTCAGCAGTCACTATATGCAAAATGTAAGCATTGGACAAAATAGAACCATGCTCCGAAACACACATAAATACTCTCACACAGGTAAAAGAGTAAAAAAAATAGTATTTTCCTTCTAATGAATTTCATTTTCATCCACCCTGAAAGATCTTAAGTAAAGAAGGCTGAGAATACTGTGCTATACTAAGGGAACCTGGCATGGTAACAGGGTGAGTGCATGCCAGAACTGCCTCCTCTGTACTTAAACCCTGACATCAGGCTGATTTATCTCACCTGGGATTACTTACGCACTCAAGAAATCAAAGTACGCACATGTTCGTATCTTTAAGGCACACAATACAGTGATTGTGTGCTGCAACCATCTGTCCAATGAAAGCCAGTAAGAGAAAGCAGAGGGCCCTGAGCATCATTTAGGGCAATTGCTGATTATTATCTAGACGCTAGTAGGATAAGTAATAATCAATTAAAAAGGCTACTTGCAACACTCCAGAGAAAGCAGCAAGAAAATATGATAGCATATAATGTATCCTACAAACACACACCTTAATACCTAATATATTATTAAAGGTGCTATAGCAAAATGACTGTCCCTGACCTTATGGAGCTCCTGGTCTAATTGAGAAGAGAAGTCAACAGGAATTCAGTATAGTTAGTATTTGATAGTGGTAAACACAAGGCTCTCCAGGACACAGGTTGATGGAGTCAGTAAGATTCTAAGAGTACTGAAGAACAAAGGGGAGGTTACAGGAAGCAACACATTTTGGGCAAAACATTATAATACTCTACAACATGTATATATAAGCTGGCACATAACTCTGTGCAGCACCTTCACATTCAGGATCTTACCATTTGCTCATTTATTTACTAATATAAATCCCTTCTTACCTTTCCATTCAATTGACAAGGCTTGTTATTTCCTAATGCATGAAGACCCTTTCAAATCTGCCCACTGCCCCATACCTAGACTGCTTTAAGCACCACCCTTTCAATCTCCATGTCCACATTTCTTATCCCTTCCAGTTATTACAACAAATTAATCCATCCTATGAAGTGACCTCATGAAGCTCTTCCCTATGCCAATCTTTCCCTCTGCTCCACACTGCAAATGGGTCTAAATAGAAACTTAGGTTTTCCACCACCTGGCCCCTCCCTGCACTACTCAACCATCTACCCTAACAAGCCTCCATAACCAGCTTGCCTGCCCTCTATCCTTGCAAACAGCCTCTGCTGACCATGCCCCTCTGCTCTCCCCTCCCCACCCATCCCTCTCAATCCTTCTCCAAGGCTCAGCTCAAAGCCACTAAGTACCACCCGCAGTTCCAATTAAAAGCATTTACATTCTCTACCACTCATTTAGTCTATTTTCTTTTATAACTATTTCGCCCTGCTTTTTAATAAACTTTTTTGTCTTTTTAGGACCACACTTGTGGCACATGGAAGTTACCAGGCTAGGGGTAGAATTGGAGCTACAGCTGCCAGCCTACGACATAGCCACGGCAATGTCAGATCCAAGCCACGTCTGTGACGTACACCACAGCTCATAGCAATGCCAGGTCCTTAACCCACTGAGTGAGGCCAGGGATTGAACCCACATCCTCGTCAGGTTCATCAACTGCTGAGCTACAAAGAGAATTCCCTTTAATGTACTTTAAACAGTTAATCAACTCCTGCCTTGCATCATCACTTAAGTGTTCTATAAAAGGTGTCTCTAAATAGTAAACTAAATTTTACAATAAATTCTGGAGAATGGAGATTCTCTCAAATTAAATGAGCAATAAAGACATCACAGAGAGGGGTCTTGAGCAAAACAAAGCTTCAGAGGGCAGCAACAACAGATGCCCCACAGAACTTTGTGTCCAGTCCTCAACAGGGCTTGTCCTGACATCCTGCCTGATTTCACCAAAATTGACTCAAAGTGATGCAATTTAAGCAAAACAGCTAGGCAGACAGAATACTAATTACTGGGCATCTTGGACTTTACCCAAAAAGCAGAAGACTACCTAAGGAAGCCTGATTATAATCAGAATATTGCCTGGAAAGGCCAAGTAAGAGGAGGTCATTGGCCAAAGACCCTGGGACTGGACTGGTCAAGTGACACTCCTTTGGCAGTAGGTAGGGACGTGCCAAGACAACCAGGATTGTGTGGTGGCTGCTCAGAGCACCATCTCCTCAACAAACACAGATAATGTCCTACCTGCTGGCCCTGAACTCTGTTTAGACCACATGCAGATTACTCTCTGCAACCTCTTCTGTCACAGTTTAAATGCAGTGAAATTAGCTAACATATTAATTCAATAATTGCATCAAGTTAGATGCCCAAGATACAGTGAACAAGATACAGAATGGGCCACAGGGAGAGCCAGTAAGCAAATAACTAGATAAGTGGCTTTAGC
The DNA here is from genome assembly GCF_054392235.1 of Sus scrofa. Taxonomy (NCBI): domain Eukaryota; kingdom Metazoa; phylum Chordata; class Mammalia; order Artiodactyla; family Suidae; genus Sus; species Sus scrofa. The sequence goes on from NC_139390.1 coordinate 102,720,038, forward strand.
ACGCTAACTGCTAAAGGTTACAGGATTCATGGGTTATGGGACATGGGACATGAGATTGTATGGGAGATAGCAAGGTAACTCAAAACCTTGAAAATTAAGCTTCCTCAGACTGAAGACTGGGGGATGGGGTATCAGCAGGCACTAAACTAAGAGCAGCATCAGCCAAAAGAACCCATCCCCCGCAAGTGGCTCGGGAATTTGCAAGTGAACAAGTCAGCGACCTGGGTGTGGTACCAGGGAGGCATGACTGGTATGTGACTCCAGCTAAGAAAGAAAGAGAAATGACAAGGAGGACAAAGAGAGAAGAGCTTTTACAAAAGAATGGGATGATTACGAATTTGAGGATGTTTATTCAATGCTACTCCTTGGAAAGGGCAGATGTGAGGAAAACAAACTGTCCAGTTACTAGAATTACTCTCTGTGGTAGAACAGGTACCATTATATCAGGCCATAAACTCTACAGCTATATAAGGATTATACCCTAGTGATTTTAATTATCTTATGATTTATATGTAGAAAGGCTGTTTTTATCTTCAAAGTATCTATTTTATCCACGTTTTCATTTTCTAGAAGGTATTCAATGAAAGACATCTACATACTACTTTTCTATGTATCACCTATTGCAATGTAATGGATTAGCTGTAACAACCTATAGGATATGTGAACTGAGATTTGCACTTGCCAGCAGCCTCTACATGGAGTAAAACAGGAGCCACTCCAACAGCCAACCCGCAGCACCGCTGAATGCTCAGGGTGGAGACCAGGAGTGAGGCACTCTGTGCTCTGGAAAAACTGGAAGAACAGGTCTTCAGATAGTCAGATATTTTTAGGAGATTTTATAAGCCCAATTCTTGTATCTCCTCATAACTAGAAAAACATGAAAATCCTTCAATGATGACTGATGTCTGTGACTAGTAGTAACCTTCACGAGACCAGCAGCAAACTTCTATAAAATGTGTGCATAGCTGCATGTGACTCCCTCTTCACCTTTATGACGTATCTTGATAATTCCCCCTTTCCCTTATAGCTCTAAAATACTGCCTCCTGAGCTGTAGCTAGTGGACAAAAGATGTCATGGCCATCTGTGACAACAGCCACTCCCAAGGGTAGGCCAATGACCCCTGAGGGAACTCAGGGAAAAAACAAAGAGGAACAGCCCACAGCTGAGATGCCTATCAAAGGAGTGATTCATGTAAGCCCAGGCACTTACATCTTCCCATAGAAACTAGTTTTCTGTAAGTCTGGTTATCTGTAAATTTTTTGTTCCTACTACCTTTCCTTTGTTGCAAAATTCAAATATCCTGGGACACCCACCTCACCTGCTCCTAGTGGTTTCTCAAGGCTAAACAAGATGCTGTCTCCTGGGCTTAAGTCCCAATTTCACCCCAAATAAACCTTTCAACTTCCAGGTTGTATTTTTTCAGTCGACAGATCTTGTACATAAACTGTATCATACGCTCAGCTTTACAGAATGTGAGATGCTTCGCTTTAATATCTCACTGACCTTTAACTGAAGTTATTTCCATTACTTTATTTTCAAATTTCTTTCCATTCACTGTCAAAGTTAATAATCTAATACTTAAATGTACAATATTTTAAAATGTATTTAGAAAATGTCTAACACAAAAATGTGTATTAGGAGTTCCCACTGTGATGCAGTAGGTTAAGAATCTGACTGCGGCGGCTTGGGTTGCTGTGGAGGTGCAGGTTTGATCCCTGGCCCAGTGCAGTGGGTTAAAGGATCAGCATTGGTTTCAGCTGTGGCTCGGACTCAAATCCTTGATCTGCAAACTTCCATACACTACGGGTGCAGCTAAAAAAAAAAAGGAAAAAAAATGTGCATTAAAGAATGTATTTTCAGACACCAATGTACCTTAAAGATAAAAGTATTTTATAGTGAAATGTTTCTGTTTGCTAAGTTCACACTATATGCATGTTATTCCTAAACACTAAGCAACTGATAATTTGATTCCTAAATTATTGGTCAGCAACGACTGCCTCTCCCACAAGAAAAGATTTATGTTTTCTTAATCAGTCTTCTATGGAGCATACAGTAAGTACCCAATGTAACAAAGTATGTAAATATGATAATGACCTATACTTTAGTAATCTCCTGTTCCTAAACGAAGGTGAAGGAAATCCAGCTGGTTTCTTACCTTAGTTTTTAAAGTAAACATTAATCACCTAGACAGTAAGTTTTTAAATTGACATCATTATCTAAATCATATGCTCAGAGTCTAAAAATACTAGTATGACTACAATTCAAACCCAGATTTCTCACTTTAACCAAAGGGTTATATCTGGTATAAAGATAGTCATAGATTTGATTTAACTGACAAAGTGCTTAAATCTCAAGTGTTAAAGTTTTAACCTTGTCTAAATATTTCAACCCAGAAATACAGAACCTTTAAATGTGTCCTTTATAATGTCAAACATCAAAATTTGTTTAAAGGAAATACTACCCAAGCTACTACAGAGCCTTTGCAAAGATATCATACTTGAAAATATTCAGCTGAAAAGTTTATATTAGAAATAAATAACCAGTTCTCCCAAAAAAGAAAAGATTATAAAAACTGACCAGATAATCGTAACTGCAATATTTACTTCTAGGAATGTAACCAATACAATCCAAGTGCTAGAACACATTAATTCACCATAAATTCCTTATAAATTATGTTTTAACTCAGACTTTACAAGTCAATAAAATAATTTTTTCAGAGCTCTTCTGTGGCTGAGCAGCTTAAGCATCCAGCATTATTACTGCAGTACCTTGGATCGAGGCTATGGTGACAGTTCAATCCCAGGTCCAGAAACTTAGACGTGCCACAGGTGTGGACAAAATCAATCAATCAATCAATCAATTGTTCACAAGTTAATCTAACACCATTGTTTTAAAGACTATTTCATTATTTTAAGGAATTTGTGTGAGTGGTTCTGAATGAATCATAGGCAGTTTCCACTTGCCAATTTATAAATAATCCAATCTTTGCTTATAAACCCTAAAACAATCTATTAAACCCTTCCAGGTCTCTGTAACTGATGACTCAAATAAGAGTCAGCAACCGGACAGCAGTCATGACAAAATATTCCAATTATTTGTATTTGGAATGTATTTGAAATTATTTGTATTTTTGTTAACTTCCCTTTACACGGGAGTAAATGAATTCATCCCAAAACAATAAATAGGCAATCGGGCACCATGACCTCCAATCTTGAACTTCTATCCCTATCTCCATCTACTCAGAATTCCTCTCTGTTAGATCTATATGCTCAGGTACGAAGATATCAAAGATATAACAAGAAACACCAGCAAGCTGCAGGTGGGAAAAAATGAAGTATCAGCCCATTTACATATTAAACATAAACCAACGGCTTGCATACTCATGGAAAATTTCTGGAGGAGCATTAAAGTTGATAGTGTTTACTTCTGAGAAATTAACTACAGTGTTCCAGAAAGAGTAGGGTGGCAACTTCACTTCTCTCTATGACCTTTTGCATGGTTTAGTTTTTTACCACGATTGTGTACCACACTATTTAAAATAGTAAAGATTTAAAATCCAAAATATTTCTTCCCTGCTCTTCACATTGTAGAAGACCCTAAGAGCACAACTTCTTGGCCCTGTGCAGGCACCAGCCTAAAAAGAGCAGCCGCCAATAAACTACATATATTCCACCTCCTTCCTGAGGTGGGGATCAAAGGCTTGTCTTGTTTAGAAACACCTGATGAAACAGCACAGGAAGAAAAAAATAGAAACGGTAACAGGATAATACCATAAAATGCTATTATCACTCATTCATTATTTACTTCAAAACTAAGTTTCTAAGAGTTTCCATTGTGGCTCAAAGGGTTAAGAACTGGACTTGTATCCATGAGGATGAGGGTTAGACCCCTGGCCTCACTCAGTGGGTTAATAGGATCCGGCACTGCTGCAAGCTGCAGCCTAAGTCACAGATGCAGAGTGGATCCAGTGTAACTGTGGCAAAGGCCAGTAGCTGCAGCTACAATTTGATCCCCTAGCCTGGGAACTTCCATATGCCACAGTGCAGTCCTAAAAAGAAAAAGAAAAAAAAAAAAAAAAGTAAGTTTCCAAACATAAGAATAGCCAATGCCAATAAGAGGTCACTAAAAATATTAAAGTATATACAGTAGGAAAAAAGAAACTAAAACCGGTCAGGAAAACTAGGGTTTAAACTACCTCTAAAGAATAAATACTCAACTTCCTACCCATTTCAAAAGCAGTATTATTTCGGGGGAAAAAAAAAAAAAAAGCTGCATTCCAGAGATGGCTACCAAATACACAATTTCCTTTACCCATGGCAGACATGGTTAATAAATTAGGTCATTCTTTTTCCACAAGCCCAGACATGACTTCAGAATCCTCCCTAACACAGTGCTATCACTCAGAATTCATGAGTGATAAAGCTACTTGCCCTTAAGGTCCTATTTTCACACTTTTTTTTGACAATTTACCAGAGAAAACTAAGATAAGACCAATCTATTCAGAATATATGAAAATAAAGTTTTTTCCAAAGCATTTCCCTGAAATCAGAAGTTTGTGTTCCATTCCTGGGTCTCTGAACCAAATTCTAATTTGTAACACATTCATGCAAATCTTCAGGTCAAACTCAAAGTTCAATAAATAACACTTTAGAAAGAAACAGCAGGAGATAGTTTCTGAATGCACCAAGGTAGGGATAAGGATGGCAAAGGAGTCTACAACCCCTTATTCCACCCTTGGAAGAATAAGCCAATAAATGCAAAGTGCCTACAGGGTAATTTTAAAAGATTTTTAAATGCTCAAACCAGATGTTCTTACACAGGATATACAAAGCAGCTTCTGCAGAAACCAGACTCAAACAGCTAATGACAATTACACTGTGCACAGATTTAAATGCAGCTGTTTTGAGGAACTTTGTTCCTTGATTATAGCTAGTTGTTCAGAAACTATCAGTTACCACTAACAATCGTTCAGTCACCAAAAATTGTTAAAGTACTGTTTAAAAAAAAAAAAAAAATCAGACCCCCAATGTTTTACACTGGAAGACCTAAATGGCACACTTAACAAAAAAAGTATTTACACATCATCTGAATTACATATAAAAGCAAACATTTCATCACAATTGTACAAGTCTTGCTATTATGGTCACGGAAACAAAAGGCAATCTCAAAACTTAGCAGAAAGGTCTGGAAAGTAGGTATTCTCTGAAGCTAAAGCTGAAAAGTCTCAGGATGGATCATGTCTACAGGAAATCTTCCCCAAAGAAACCCATAAATCATAAGTGTGGTGCTAGAAAACATTTCAGAAATAAGTTAATCTACTTTTCCTAATTTTAAAGGCAAGTATGTCCAATAAATACTGGAGATATTAAGCAACATGAGCAAAGACACACAGACATGTCTAGGGCAAAGCCAGTGGCTGAACCAAAGATCAGTTCCCAAGGTGGGTGGTCCTCCTATGCCACCCACCTCCTCCCAGGTGTTGGGGACATGGAGCATCAGTGTCGAAAAATGAGACACATGAACATGGGGAGGATCTTGACAAGGCTCTTCAGCAGAAGGGCACGGGTACTCCAAAAAGCATGTGCAGCGAACAAAGAACCCCTATTTATCCCTAACAAGGTGATTTACCTGTCCCCTTCCCACTGATAGGGTCAGGGTGCACATTCTTCCCAATTGGCTAATTTGAAACAAACTGTCACTGGGAAAAAAGGTAAAGAAGAAGGGTGTCACAGGGTTGATTCAGCCAAAACCGGAGCAAAATGGAGTAACCAAGATTTCCTTGAAAAAGACATTATGTTACTTTCCACACAGGTGCCTGTACCATGGGATTCTTGCTCCTAGACACCTACTGGGATATAGAAAAAGGATACCTCAAAGATTAAGGCCATGCATTATACGTAATTAGAGAGCAGACAACTGACTAAATGCACTCAATAAACAACAGTCTGTTAACTTGGAAATTGAAACATGGTTTCATGGCAAGCAAATGTGAAGATAGTTGCAAAAACCATTTTTTGGGGTGGAGCATACAAAAGGTAGAGCTGAAAGGAGAATAATATGCTTGTAGCTCCCTAAACACTGTCAAAGGGGTACAAGTTCTCTGAGCAGCAGGCATTAACTTCTGATTGGTGTGACACACACCCTACTTGGAGAGAGGTTATCTCCTTCCGTAGGTTATTGGGTATATTCCCTTACACTGGGTTTCTGGCCCTGCCCCCTTGGAGGGTATGACTACCTAGCTCTGCCTTCCTAAGTTCGCGGGGTCCTGCATTACACATCCTATCCTCAAAGGGGATCCAGGAACCAAAGAGTTAAGAACCACAACCCTCAGACTAGCCAACTCCCTCCGTATTTATCAAACAAATTCTGATTTCAACCTGACATTTCAGGTTCCTACCAGAAAGGGAATTCAGCCTAGGCAAAAACAATCCAGTGACTAGGTAATGCTATACAACACTATACTACAGGCATATACTATACTTTGGGAAGGCTGTATCACTAAGATCAGAGGTTCACAACTGTTTTTGTCCAGCCCCTGAGCTAGAAATGGTTTTTACATATTTAAATGGTTTGAGGGATGGGAATCAAAAGAACATTTCATGACACCTGAAAATTATACAAAATTCAAATTTCACTGTCTATAAATACAGTTTTATTGGAAGATACTCATTTCATTCATTTACCTTTTGTCCACTGATTGCTTTCACAGTGGTTAATAGAGACCGTCAGGCCCACAGAGCCTAAAAAATGTACTATCTGGCACTTTACTTAAAAAGCTTACTAAGAGTTCCCGTCGTGGCGCAGTGGAAACGAATCTGACTAGGAACGGTGAGGTTTTGGGTTCCATCCCTGGCATCGCTCAGTGGGTTAAGGATCCGGTATTGCCATGAGCTGTGGTGCAGGTGGCAGACATGGCTTGGATCCTGTGTTGCTGTGGCTGTGGTGTAGGCCAGCAGCTGTAGCTCCCTAGCATGGGAACCTCCATATGCAGCAAATGTAGCCCTAAAAACCAGAGAAACAGAAGAAGAAAAAAAGCTTACTGATACTGGCGCTGTCACTGAAGTGGCTCAGGTCACAGCTGTGGCATGGGTTGACTCTCAGGCCTGGGAATTCCTCATGCAGCCAGTATGGCCAAAAAAAGTTTACTGAGCCCTGCTACAAATCAACAGACTGGCAGAGGGAGTGGGGAGAGTTGCTCTAAGCAACTTAAATAAAGGTCATGTCTACAAACCTGTGAATTTTCCTCAAAGGAAAACCCCTGAGGCTCCTATCTGATTTTCAAGCCAGTAACCAATAAGCAGAAACATGACCGTTCTAGACAAGCATTTTAACTACAATACATGGTTAACAGGGATGTAAAAGGATCAGAAATAAATTATAAAAAGAAGTCACCAGGAGTTCCCGTCGTGGCGCAGTGGTTAACAGATCCGACTGGGAACCATGAGGTTGCGGGTTCGGTCCCTGCTGTGGTGTAGGTTGCAGACACGGCTCGGATCCGGCTCGGATCCCGTGTTGCTGTGGCTCTTGTGTAGGCCGGTGGCTACAGCTCCGATTGGACCCCTGGCCTGGGAACCTCCATGTGCCACGGGAGCGGCCCAAGAAATAGCAAAAAGACAAAAAAAAAAACAAAAAACAAAACAAAACAACAAAAAAAAGTCACCAGAATTTAAAAGCTAAACTGAAATGCAAGAATGCACTTAAAGGTATTTATCCAAACCCTGAAATGATAAGCAAATTTCAGAGCAACTTGCTTGTTCTGGGGGAGAGGTTCCATAGGTTTTGAAAAGTTTCCTTGACCTCAAAAAAGTTACAAGTCACCAGAACTCAGCCAACGCAAGTGCATCATTTTATTTCAACACTGAAATAATTTATGCTCATAAAAATGACCATGAGTAATCAAAAAACTTAAATATTAAGTATACTTTGTGTTAAACAAAAGCAAACCATACAACTTAAACTCCATGGAACTCAAACGCCAAAAACTTACTAACTTGCCAATTCTTCCTGCTTACCCTGGAGTAACTAGTAAAAGGAAAAAAAAAAAAACTCAGCTCATTTTAATCTTCGGTTTGGACCCTACCACTGAAATCTTCACTTAAAGTAACTGCTTTAAAACTATCTTTGAAGCCACTGTGAATCTTCAAATTAATAAAATCTGTGCAGACATTAAATAGCAATATTAAAAAGTATGTATTACTGCCAATTGGGAGAACTTTCAAAACAAAACTGTTTAATTCCTTCAACAAGAAAACCCCAAAGAACCTGAAGTTTTAAAAAAGAACTTGTTTCAAAAAGAACTTGTTTCAACTGTCCTCAGTCACCTTACCATATCTTAACCCTACCTGAAGAACTAAAAGCAAAAAGTAATATGGGACTGGTTTAAAGTATTTATCAAAAGTATGGTCCTTGAGGAGCTTCCGTCATGGCTCAGCGCAGCAGAAACAAATCCGACTAAGAACCATGAGGTTTCAGGTTCAATCCCTGGCCTCCCTCAGTGGGTTAAGGATCCGGAATTGCCGTGAGCTGTGGTATGGGTTGCAGACACAGCTCAGATCCTGTGTTGCTGTGGCTGTGGTGAAGGCTGGCAGCTATAGCTCCGATAAGACCCCTAGCCTGGGAACCTACATATGCCACTGGTGCAGCCATAAAAGCAAAAAAGAAAGGTATGGTCCTTGATGCATTTAAGTGCACATTATATACCACCTGTCTAGAGTTAATAAAGGACTCACAAATGGAAATAAGTCTCTTCCTCAGAGATTGTTTTCCATTCCATTTTTGGCAATCTATCTTTGTTGCTTTCAGGTGAGGAAAGACATTCTTAATACTCACTCAAGGTCTAGGCTAGAGGCCACAATAATCAGGATCTATATCTTCTAAATCAGAGACTAGATTTTCTCTGTTCCATGACACTCAACCCTAACTAAACTTAAAAGACAAGACGCCACTTCCACTAAGAGGTTAAAAAGGTCCTCCAGAGCCATGCTTCCACTTACTAGAAATGCAGAATTAACTTATTCCATCAGAGCCCACCAACTTGGGAACATCAAAATATATACCCCTCATAATCACAGATCAGTATTTTTGCATACACCAGGCAAATGGCAAGGCTCTCTTTCAAATAAGTCTCCACTTTTTGAAATATATACTACAAATTAAAATGTCCAAATTTTAAGTACATGACTAAACAGTGCAGCAAGATCTTGAAAATGGAGAAAATAGACTGACACCGACACCTTCAAGGAAACAACTTAACTGTCCCAGGAAGGAAAACTTTCTCAATTAAGGTTTCTACCACACTTCTGATACCATATAAGAAACAAACAACTCCATGCAAAACCAGCCTTCATTTAAAAAAAAAAAAAAATTAAGTATAGTTAAACACATGGCAACAATGTTCTAACTTCATAGGCTTGGTCAGGAAAGGGAGGAAAGAAGAATGCTGGTATAATTCCTACTGCTTCAACAATCAAGCCTAACTTTTTAATGCCAAGCCAAATAAAAAGCAACATATTGGCTAAAATGTCATATTTCCCTCCTGAGGATGTCTATTTTATTAACTATGTGGGAAAACCAGGTTTATAATGCAAATTCTAACAGACTATTAACTGTAATAGTGTAACAGATGCCCCATATTACTAAATGAGAGAAGAGCTTCACCAATAGTATTAGGGAAGCAAGCAAAACTGAGATTCATATGCCTCCTCCTCACTTCTGACAAACCTAAAGAGAGTAAGATATGGCCAGTGTTTGAGGTCTTGATGTTTGCTGTTCCAACCATCTGAGTACAGAAACACAAACAGTTGATAATTCTTTTTCCAGCAAGCCTGTGAATAAATACATCAGGCAACTTTCTTTGAAGGAGTTTTCAAACAGATAATCTCCAAATCAAAGACAATAAAATGCTAATTCCAACTTTTTCCAAAACCAATCATTAGTAATTTCAAAATCATGCCTCAATGTCAGAGGTTCTGTCAAAAAGTTACTACAGATTAAAATCTACTTACAGGAAATAACCAGATGAAATAAATGATTTTAGGACAGTGTTTTAGACAAAGCTGCTCTATTATAAGTGAGGAAATCTGAACACATCCCAATAGGCAAGCTAGCTAGCAGGACAAGACTCCTTACAGAACTATATATACAATATGACTTATTCTGATTAAAATATACATAGGCATACATAATTATCTGGCAAATGACACCATGGTAACTTTTAAGTGGTAGGAATGTGTTTTTATATTTGCTTCTCTGCAATTTTTAATTTTCAACAATATAACATCACTTCTGTAATACGTGGAGCCACAAAAGTCTCCTTGAAGTCAAAAATTAGTATTTATCAAGGTGAGACACATTGAGTTTTTTTTAACTAACATAAAACACTCATTTATAGGCTGAAAAATCTGTCAAGTGATAGTGGAAGAACTTGTGAGAGTGGAGGGATCTTTTTCTTTATAAAAAAAAAAAACACACATATATCTATCTTTGTCAAAGTTAAAATCTCTGAGGCAACCTACCCAACTTTTCCTCTTAGAAAGCAGCCTTTGACCTTAAGCTGGAATCAAGTTCAAGTTATACTACAAGTTCAAGCAATTCCTTTTATCTCTGGCTGGTGTTAGAAGGAAGGGAGGTATGTAACAAGTAGCGGGAAATTCGAAACGAAAATGCAAAGTCAAATCCACATATAAAAATACATAACTTAAGGAAGAAAGCAAAATAACCTAACAATCATAACATTAAAAGGGGCAATAGATGAGACTGAAATCTTTGGGACAAAAGAGCATTAAGAATTCTTGGTGCAGGTATTTGCTAGAAAGTGTCCCTCCACATGCTATGTATTTCTCTAGTCACTCAACATCCTCTGTGTTTCTCTAGTCTGTGTTGCCCACTCTACAACAACAAATTATCCTATCACAAGTTTTGTCAGTTTAAGTATGGTTTCACTGAAGGCTTCCTTTCTCCACCTAAAAGTGATTAAATCTTGATTAGCTGTGATTCGACCAAATACAGTTTACTAATCTGTAACCACTGGTGGATCAACACCTAAATCAGCTTTCAGGGAACTAATTTCTCTGTATCTTAAAACTAGTTCATTAACTTCGAAAGATATTAGCCTTGAGCTACAAGTAACTAGAGAGCCAGCCTTTCACAGCGGGTTTTCTAAAAAGAAAAAATAGTTCACCTAATGAAACCCTTTGGGAAAGAAGCCCCTAAAAGCATTCCCATTCAATGGAAATTTCAGGTTCTCTCAATTTTCTAAATATGTAGCCGTCTTAAGTCATTCAACTACAGCTGTCATTTTACAAAAAAAAAAATTTTTTAAATTCCCCTTTGGCTGAGGTAAACAGAAGGCGACAGACCCTCAACCCGCCAAAGCGAGGTGGGGTGCCTGCCTCGTTACTAGAAAGCCAGCCAAAGCTGCTTTTAAACGGTCTCCGGGTGACGACGCATTCCTAACGGGTTTCGAAGGCACGTTTAAATCGCCCGCTTTTTTGTTTGCTCGCTGCATTCACCCGGCGCCGGGGAGGGGAGCCCGGGGTAGGAAACCCCGCGGAGGGAGGTCGGCGGGGGAGGGGAAACCCGGAGCGAGGAGAGCCGGGGCAAGGACTCTGGGATGCGAAGCCCGTGTGGGGAGCCCAGGGAGACTGCGGGTAGCCGGGTGGGCTGGAGACAGAAAACTGAGGACCCCAGGAAGGGGGGATCCCAGGCAGGGGAGGAATGGGCCGCCGCCCGGCCCCAGAGAACCCACCGCGCGGCTCCAGCCGCCAGCCGGGGTGTGCGCAGGGCCGAGGCTCCGCGCGGCGGCGCCGCCCCCTCCCTCTCCTCCTCCTCCTCCCAAGGCGACAGAAACAACAGCGCGGGAGGAGGGGAAAGTAACTCCCAGCACCTCCGCCGGAATTAGCCCCGGTGCAGTGATGACACCTTCTCTCGGCGCTACCAAGCCCCACTCCCTCGGCAGCGGCGTCCCCCGTCGCGCCCTCTCCATTTGAAAGTGGCCACCCCCCGCCGCCACCGCTACCGCTCCTCCCGCCCCGCCGCCGCCAGCTGCACCAATCCGCTCGGCCCCAGTTGCAAATCAAACGCTCCCTCGCGTCGGGAAGCCACTTGCGCCGCTGGAAACGGCCGCGCCGTCCCCCTCCCCGAATCCCTCCCGGGCGGCACCTCCAGGCTGGGGCGGGCGCGCCGGTGAGAAACGGTTATGAGATGGGAGCGGCGGCGACAGAGAGCAGCCCTGAGAGGGCTCGGCTCCCGCTCCCGCCCCCAGACAGTTCTGGAAACTGTGTATCACCTCTGTCACAGGAAGCCATCCGGCGAGGAAGGCGGCGCGGAACCAACAAACAAACGCCTGCGGACGCCCGCCGGAATGAGCGCGGGGACCGCGACGGGCTTCAGGCCGTTCCCTGGGCGGGAGCGTGGTGGCCGCCCCCGCGGCGCGGGCTTTGTGCGGGGTTCCCGCGGCGCGGGCGCGGTGGGCCAGGCGTCCCCGCCCCCGAAGCCCCCCACCCCAGGCCCGGCAGTGCTGCTCGGACCGTTAGGTGACGCTCCAGTCGCGGCAGAGAAAGCAGCTCCTCGGCCGCCGCCCGCCCCCATTTCCACAAGGAGCCGCCTCTCCGCCAATGCCAGAGGCGGGCCACAAAAGTTGGCCCCGGGGCCACTCAGCACCTGCCCACGTGCCACGGGAGGCTTGCTCCCGGGTCTCACACGTCTCCTTCCCCCCCGCCGCCCTCGGCCGCCAGGTCACCTATTACCGGTGGGAGGGGAATGAGGCTGCTATTTAAACGCCCGCGGAAGTTGAGGCACCCCCACTGGCGGGTGCCGTGCACCTGCCTCCCGCCGCTGCGCTCCGCCACTTTGAGCAGCAGCCGCGTCCTCGGCCCCGCCTCCTGCCCGCAGGCGGGCGGGGGGGAGCGGGAAGGAGGTGGAAGGGATCGAATTTCTCTAGCAAATGGGACCGTTCCGACAGGATTCGGTTCCCCGGTCAACATTCCACATTCCATCCCTCTCCCGCATCTGCAAGCCAGCGCCAACAACCCGGAAAGCTTGCTGGCTACCGAACAACAGCCCCCAACTCACGAACACACACTCACAGGCACAAGACACGTGCACTGAAAGGCTTTGCAACTTGCAGTCCTGGAGTGCACACTGCACGTTCATTTCAGGCATCGACGACCGAGCGACACCACCCCCCACAATTTGCAGATGGTGCCAAAGGTTGCAATTTGCAATCCGTTTTAAGTTCGTGGTTAATCGGTAGTTTGCTTACTCAATGCAACTCCTTCCTAATTTCACTGATAAAGGGTTTTATACTTTACAGTCTCCCTATAAGTAAAAGGACTCATCACTGGAAACCCAATTTGGAAAAACCTAATTGCTAAGCTGTCCCTACCCCCCCCCCACCTCCCCTCACTGCCCTTGAATTGATGCAATGAGTATTTTGGACAAGGGGTGACCCGGGGACAAGAGCCAGGGCTGCGGCCACCCAGCACAGATGTATCTACATACACACACACACACCTATCTTTGGACAAATACAATCGTCCCTTCCCCCCAACACACCACCACCACCACCACGGTCACACACACTCTGGATTCATATATGTTCATGGACCTGTATTCTGCCATTGCCATCTGTCTACCAAGTTACTACTATGCTTTCTACTTTCATGCAACCTAATGCACTTTGGCTTTTTAAAAAATTCTATAAACTAAAGCCAACTAAACTGGGCTTCTGCTCCTGAAAGCGTTTTAATTGATGATTCACCTGAAAATCGCATGTTCTTCGCAAACCTAAAATAAGAAAAAGCTCTAAGACTTCAGCCCCCCTAAAACTGAAAAAAAAAATCATCATAAAACTTACTAATCCAACATAGATCAATTCCCAGGATCCAAAAATCATCCTCTCCTCCTCCTCCTCCTCCTCTGGCCCCCGCCCCAGCAATGCCCAAGTTACTGGTGGGATAGTAACGCTGCGCTTGGCGACTGCCTGCCCTCCCTCCTTGCTACATATCAAGAACCCAATCTTTTGGCGCCATATTAATGACGTACTATATTATTTCCACTAGGCAGCGACCTTCGGCATTAAATTACTCCCGAGAACTCCCGAGCAAGGCAACAAAACCATCAAATATGGCTGAGCCTCTCGGCTCGTCCTGCAGCCGCCGCAGCCGCTACTGCCGCCGCCGCTGGCGCCGCGGGATCGGGACGCGCACACGGACCCACACGCGGACACGCGCGGACTGTGGCACGGCGTGCCCTCCCCGCGCGCCCCCCGCGGCCCGCGCGCGTACCTGCTGCGTAGGGGTTCGGCCGCGGCGCTGGGCTCCTCGCCGCTCGCTCCGCGCCGCATGAGTTCAGGCCGAGGCAGGCGGGTGGACCGACTGGCGGGCGGGGAGCCGGGCGGGCCCCTGCTCTCGCCGGCGCGCACACACCCGGCGCAGGGAGGCACTCTCGGACGGCCGTTTGGCTTGTTATGGAGGAAGGACTGTGTGAATCAAACTCATTCTGGGTCACTGCTGCCACAGGGGGGAGCACTTTAATCCCTTGCCAAAACGAGAGGGTGGGGACAGGAGGGCGGAGGGAGCTCGCGGGGAGCTCGCGGCGCAGGGGGCTCCGTCCCTCATTAACTCTTCACGGCCCTCACCGCTGCCATCTCGGCTTATGTCCGTCGGCGCTTGAGAAGAGTGGCACTGTTCAGCTTTTAAAATCTCTTCCTTAACCTCCCTTGAAAGCCTAGAAATTCTTGAGGTGTCTCCAAGCATGGTAGTGGGCTTTTAAATTATCTCTTTCAAACTGTCCCAGTTCCAACTCTTGTCCGACATCACTGCACCTAGAAGTAGATTATTTCAAATTAGTTTTAAATTATGTCGCTAAAAATGTGGCTATTAAGGAGTAGTTTGGGTGAGGTTTTATTTTTAGGCTGAATGACAAGATAAATAGTTCTTTCGTAGTAACAGTTTGGAGAGTTGCGAATTAGAATGACATTTTTAAATACAGAGAATCCAGTTTTAGAGCTGGAACACATCTTTTACCTAAGCTTGTATACAAATTATAATTGCAAATGAACATTAATTCATTAGTAATTATTTATAAATTGACACCACCTTTATATTACAGTATTACAGAACTGGACTTTGCCTTCCAAATATGAGAACTGAGCCTAATGGTAAAACTGGAGCAGCAGGCTAACATAAAATTAGACATCAGAGATTAATTTAAAGGCATTTATGTGTAAAACTGTGTGGTTACTTAAAAAAAAAAAAAAAAAAAGGTTACTGATTTTCCACACAATACAATCTTACTTTTTCATGTGGACGTTAACGTACTTCTTTCATGGACCCCCTAAAGAAATAAAGAGTATATATGGCCTTCAGCTGCAAAAAGGAAAAGACCTGGATACAGGTTAAAAATCCCATTCAGTAAATAGGAACAGTGATCACTAATTACAAAATCAAACCCAAAGGCATGCTTATGCAATGGAAGAATTCTGAATATATCAGGATTGATTTCACAAAATCACACACCAACCCATCCACCCACATCAAGAACATAATAATCTGACAAACGCTGCATAACAAAACTGAGCCTTTCAACCATTTTTCAGAAAGCAAAGTAAACCAAAGGAAATCTTAAGGTAAATGTCCTCTTTCTCCCTTTCCTGCTTCACTAATGAAGAGTACAAAGACACCCTATCTGTCCTGTTCATGGGCTCAGTTAATCCTGTTCAGAGATCACATATGTAAAGCACTATGCTAACTATCATTATTACTGCTGTTAATATTGCACTGCAGTTACTGTTATTTTTATTGGTTCATCTTACCTATACTCTACTATAGAAGTAAAAGGACACAGGCTTCATAGCCAGATGGATATTGCATGAATCTGGCTCTACAGGTTATCAGTAATGTGATTGTGGGGTAGATTACAAAACTTCTCTGAACCTCAATTTGTTCATGAGTAATAAAATGAGATTAACAGCCCCTACACCTCAAGGGTTGCTAAGAGGAAGAAGATAACTCCATGTAACCGCCCAGCAGAGGACCTGGCAGCAGGAGGGCCATCCCTCCTGTGTCTCTCTTTCTTGGCCTCCTTTCCCTGGAAAATTGCAAACTTTCTACACTCCAGCCAGCCTTACTTCACTCATTCCCCTGCAAAATATAAATAAAGCTCATTTGCCACTTAGCCTTTGTACTTTTTTTTTTATCACTATCTTCAATCCCAAAACATCAGGCAACAAAATCAAAGTGTACTGAATAAATGGATGAGAAAAATGAGCTAAAAACTCCCAACAATGATACATGGATGAAGACTGATGTTCCCAGGAACAAACTCTATTACACCATGGCTTCTGAATACTGATTCACTGAGATAGTGCCATGTGCCATGAACAGCCCTAGACTAAAAGTCTGGAGACTCCCATCAACTCATACATACTACCACTCTGGACAAATTTATTTGGGTCTTAGTTTCCCCACTGAAATGATAGACAAGATGATATCCAACACCCTTTTTAACATTCAGTAAATTCTGATTGTTCTTACCAAACTTAGAATGTGATGATTATTTGAAGAAATAGAAGACAACTTGAATCAATAAAGAACATTTGAAAACATTTAGGTTTTTTGCTTTGTTTTGGGGTGGGTTTTTTTTTGGGGGGGGGGGTGCACCTGCAGCATATGGAGCTTCCCAGGCTAGGGGTCTAATAGTAGCTATAGCCACTGGCCTAGGCCACAGCAACGCAGGATCTGAGCCCCGTCTGAGACCTACACCACAGCTCACAGCAATGCTGGATCGTTAACCCCCTTAGCGAGGCCAGGGATCAAACCCGAAACCTCATGGTTACTAGTGGGGTTAGTTAACCACTGAGTCACTACGGGAACTCCACATTTTGTCATTAATGATCAGCCACTGACATTTTTAAAATAATAGGTGTCTTTTGCCATCAGACCACAAAGAAAACTTTCTTACAACCTATTTTTAAATTTGGAACAGCAACGAACATGGTTTGCCTTGCAGCAGCATATTTAATACAGCCTAGAATAAGAAGTACTAAGCTGGCAATTAGGAAAATGAGTTTCTGGTTCCACTCTGTCACTGACTATTTTAACTTACCAAATCATTCTTGATCACCACACCATTTCCTAGTCTCTAGAATGGTCCTGTTAATTCACATTTCATTATCAGAGATGAAAGGACATTTAAGAAAATAGGTACAAAGTTGTAAATGTAGTTGAAGTATCAAGATTCTAGTCTTTCCTGACTGGACCTGATCAGTGTTCATGGTGATAATTATCATTTTATATCCCCCTTTCATTTTGCTGTAGGCATACGGTTTGATTTCTTTCTTCCATAATAATAGTTTTAAGGAATACAAATTTAAACATATATTCATATTCCTGATTTTGAAACCATACATAATTAAACCTATAAATGTTATTTCATTTGTGTCTACTACTAATATTAATATCATGTTACCTACTCTGTAGGTGAAAAATTATAAGGCCTTGACACAAAGTTCAGAATTGTTCAAATTTGAAATGAAGTAGAAACATATGCTCAAGTCCTGTATATCTTATTCCTTTAGAGAGATGAACAAGAGATTCCTACTAGCAAATACCATTGCCAGTGGATATGTTACAACATGTAATGTATACACAATTTTTGTTCCACAGCTGCTCTTGTGGATAAAATAGGTTGTGTTCTAAAAGTTTATTTACACTTTAACTGTTCAAAATTTTGAATTTATGTCCCAAATAAGCCTTGTTATAAAGAGAGCTTAAGTTGTCATGTAGTTTATTAAAACAATTTTAATAACAAAATAACTATATTAGCATTTTTGAATGATATTATTTGGGTGGAAGGCCATCTAGTTCAAAGAGATAAGTAGGTATGAATCTGAACAGTAAGAGTAAAGTTGGGCACCACACTCAGCACGTGTCTGAACCCCATAAGAAACAGGAGGTGTTGGCTAAGAGATTAGGAATAGAGTTCCCTGTCTGACTGATTGATGAGGTCACCAGTCATGAACAGCATGGTAAGATCCTCCTGGTAGGTGGTTACAACTTTCCAATTTATGTAATGATTAGAAGGCATAACCAAAATACTTTCTTGCTGGTGTCAGGATTATTTCTTTCTTCATGTTCTTTCTTCCTTTCCTTTTCATTTTCTTTTGCTTGTCTTATATTTTTGTTGCTTTAATTTTGTCAGTTTTCATGTTTTTAGCACAAGAGGTCAAAGAGAAACAGGTCTGACAGAGGGACAGGGAGAGGAAATAATTTAATTCAACAAGATGGAAATGTCTAAGACTGCAGAGATTCGACACAGAAAAAGCGTGGGTATATATCTGGACAAAACTTTCGTTGAAAAAGACATATGCACCCGTATGTTCATTGCAGCACTATTCACAATAGCTAAGAGGTGGAAACAACCTAAATGTTCATCGACAGATGAATAGATTAAGAAGATGTGGTATACATACACAATGGAATACTACTCAGCTATAAAAAAAGAAAAACTAATGCTATTTGCAGCAATATGGATGGAACTAGAGACTCTCACACTAAGTTAAGTCAGAAAGAGAAAGGCAAATACCACATGATATCACATACCTGGAATCTAACATATGGCACAAATGAACCTTTCCACAGAAAAAAAAACTTATGGACTTGGAGAATGGACTTATGGTCTCTAAGAGGGAGGAGGAGGGAGTGGGATGGACTGGGAGTTTGGGATTAATAGATGCGAACTATTGCATTTGGAGTCGATAAGCAATGAGATCCTGCTGTATAGCACGGGGAACTATATCTAGTCATTTGTGTTGGAACATGATGGAGGATAATAAGAGAAAAAGAATATGTATATGTATGACTGGTCATTTTGCTGTACAGCAGAAATTGACAGAACACTAAATCAACTGTAATGGAAAAAATAAAAGCCATAAAAAAATAAGTCATGGGACATAATGTACAGATGGTGATTATAGTTAATAATACTATATTGCATATTTGAAAATTGCTAATAGAATAGATTTTAAAAGTTCTCATCACAAGAAAAAAATATTTTGTAACTGTATATGGTAACAGATGTTAACAAGAATTATTGTGGTAATCATTTCACAATACATACATACATCATCATTATATTATATACTTTAATATATCTATCAATTATACCTCAATAAGAAAATAAAACTGGCTGAATTTTAAAAATCAAAAAAAAAAGAAAATAGAAAAAGCTTTTCTCAATTATGAAAGAAAAATACGGAGAGAATTTTCAAAATTTAGAAGGATGAAGGAAAGTGATAAAAACTCACTGATAAGGATAATTATTATAAACACTGCCATATATTTTCAAGTTTTTTAATTGAAAATAAAATAATTTAATCTAGGCATTTTTAATTAAATTGAATGTCACCTATTTCATTTTACAATTTTTTCACTTTTTCATTTTAATTATTTCAGTATTCTACTATTTTTTTTTTGAGGTCTTTGTGTACCTTTGTAACATTAACTTCATCTAAAGATCTCTTAAACCCTTTATTCTCATAGTTACTCCTTGTCAACAGTTGGCAAGTTTTGCCATCTTTATTCCAAATTCAAATAGCTCTCTTTTAGCTACTACCTCCAAGACATCCAAAGCTTATTTTCCACCAACCTTTCTTTTCTGAAAAGTCACTCCAATCTAATTCTCCAGTCTTCCCTTACTAGATGCAGAGCGGCAGTAATTCAAAATGTGCTCTCCAACCAGCAGCAGCAACTGCTCCTCAAAACTTGTCAGAGATCCATCATTCCCATCCCCACCCCAAACCAACCAAATTGGAAAGGGGGCTCCAGCAATCTGTTTTAACTAGCCTTCCAGGTAATTATGATTCACACTCAGGTACGAGAACCACCTGAGTGGGTCTTAACTTCCACCACACTCCACGCACATGGCAAGGCACCAGAGACAGCACTGCAGGTTAACAGGCAAGTAGATCTATTCTCTGCCCACAGGTCAGTTAAAAACATAAACAGATGATGACAGTTAACTACAGGGTGTGGGGAAAGTACATAATGGATCCCTATTAGTGGGAGGGGGCGGGTATGTGGGTATTGGGGGGGGATAGGTGGGAGGAGGGTGATCAGAGAAGATTCCTCAAAATAAGTGATGCTAAAACTGAAAGCTGAAGGATTCCAGCTGTTAGCCATATGAGTGGGGGATGGGCATCGATTGTTGTGTTTAACAAAACCTCTGGCTTCTGTGTGAGGAAATGGATGGGGTGAAGGTGAGACAGGAGGTAGGGAGGCTAGTTAGGAGGCTTCTGCAGTTACCAGGTGAGAGACGGAAGCTTGGACGACAGCCATTGATCATGGAATGGAGGCAAGCAGACAAAACGGCCCGAGGTGGAGGCACAAGTTAACACTGTCCTAACCTCTCCAGTGGTCTCCAGCTCACCCAGTTCAGCACCCGCTCCAGGCAGGAGTCTGAGAGCTCCTTCCACCAACCAAGGGCCCAAAGGATGTCTCTGGGGCTTACGGAGACCCTGTGGAGTCTCAGGAGGGTCCCCACTAGATAAAGGCAGTCATCCGGGGAGGGAGCAACGTCCAGGGCAACCAAACGAAGGTCCTGTGGGGCAGTGAACAGGTTGAGCACAACGCTCTGTCTCTCCACGCAGAGCAGAGGCTTAAGCTGCGCGGCCTGGGCGGACAAAGAACCGACCAAGGTCGGGACGGCAATGTCCCTCCCAGGGTCCTTCGTGGCCCCTCTTTTCGAAAAAGCCTGGATCCGATCCAAGGCCCCCCCTGCCTAAAGTCCCCGGATCCCCGCCCCACAGTCTCTTTATCCCTCCACCGGAAAGCTCCATTTTCCTCTTTTCTTCCACAAAACACCTTAATGGCCCATTATAACCTGAGCCCCAATCATTAGCAAATGAAAAACTAGCTCCCCTTTTCTGCAAGGCTAAGAGGGCAGGGTGCAGAGGGGGAGAGGAAGTAGGGAGGGAGGTGACCTCACACCCTAGTTTATTCCAATGCTAATGAAGCAAAGAAAAGGAGGTAAAGCCAGCACTTAAGTTTCTGTATTAAAATTGTTTGATAATTCACCTCTATTTGTTTTTCTACCCCAAGACAGTTAGTGGTGCACCAGACTTGTGAGGGGTTCCATGTGCTGAGGTGAAAAGTTGGAGTAAAAGATGACTCCCAGGGCTCTGAGGACTCCGTGGATTCCTTCATTTGAAATTCCAAAAAGACATTCATTAAGCACTGAGCCACCAGTAGGTGAAAACAACAAACTCCTGCCACCTGGAGCAAAGGAAAGGAGGAAATTCCTAAGGAAAGGAAATGCAAGAGTAGAAATATGATTTGTTCACCTTAAGGAAACATTAATTGAAGATGCCCACAAGGCAGATGGGTTCTAGAGTCTGGTGCTCCAGAGGAAGGCTGGGTTGCAAGTATTGGTTTAGGAGTTATCAGCATAGAGAGGTTAACTGAACCCATGGGAGTGGATTAGATCAACTGGAAATGTCTATGAAGTAAAAAGAAAACAGAACCTAAGCTCCAAACCAAGGAGTTATATTTAAAAGACGGCCAGAGGAAGCTGCAAAGCTTCAATAGTTTCACTAAAGACAGTCCAGATTAGTTGTCCTCATGCCTAAATCAAGACTTCTAAGCACCACAGGAGAAAATCACAGACCTGCGTTGATTGTTCCCTCCAGCGTGTCCTGAAATCACTGTTCCCCCCAACACACACAAACAGTTCAGCCTCCCATTTTCCACAGAATCTTTCTCAGAGGTTTCTTCCTCTCCTCAGTCTGCCATCTTGCTACTTACCTATGCATTTTCAGCAGAGCTCCTAATCTTCTGTATCACAGAAGTAACAGAAGCTACTGGACAGGAATACCTCTTATCTTCCACCACCAAACTTGCCAAAGGTCTTCCCTACAGACTCATCCTCCCCCTTTTTTTCAATCACAATGGGAGACAAGTGACCTTCCCTCCACCTGGGCTCAGAATCAAAAGATTGGCTTGGTTAAGATTAGCCCTTCTCTTTCAGGTATCTTCGACTCCCTTGGCTGCTGACTGCTTCCCAAATGTTTTTAAATATATGTCTGTCTTGGTATTCTCTTGTAGCACAGTGGGTTAAGGATCCAGTGGTGTTACTGCAACAGCTCAGGTTGCTGCTTCGGGGGAGGGGGGGCTTGGCATGCCATGGACATGGCCAAAAAATATATGTGTGTGTGTGTGTGTGTGTGTGTGTGTAAATATATATATATATATTTCTGTCTCCCACTAAAAAGAAACAATCTCAAAGCTCTTCTCCCCCTCTACTTTCCTCTTTATAGTCCCACGTTTTGAAAGAATGGTCTATACTCACTCAAGCCCACTGAATTCTGAATTATGCCCCCCAGTGCCACAGTCCCCCCAGTGAAACTGTCCTTGCCAAGATCACTGTTGGTTGACATTCCTACTGCTAAATCCAATGGTGATTTCCCATCCTTGTTTTACTTGACCTTTCACTCACATTTGACACTGTTGTCCATTCACGCCCTGTTTCTTGAAATACTTCACCTGGCTTCTAAAACATCAAAAGTCTCCTGGTTTCTATCCTGTCTCTCTGGCCTCTTCTAATTCTTTTGCAGGCTCCTCTTTCTCTTTTGTTAAAGCAATGCCTCAGACAAATTATTTTTGAGTACATGAAAAGCTTTTTAAAAAATTCTATTTAATTTTGGTTGAGACATTTTATAAGAAAAAAAGGAATGGTTCACCAACCATGTTTAGAATGGATACAAAAAAAAGAACATCTGGTTAAAGATTATTAGGCTAGTCAATCAGCTGGATGGGTAACCCTAGCTTCCCAGAAGGAGTTCTCAGTCTTATTAAAGTCTGTCAGAAAACTGTTCACGCACTTTATCAGGAATGCTAATTGCTTCCCAGAAGGAGTTGTAAATTACATCACACAAAAAATTTCTGTCCCAGACCAGGTTTGAGTCAATTTTCTTTCTCCCTTTCAGTCTCTTAAATATTGGTTTTCCTTAGGGTTTTCTTCTAAGCCCTACTCTCCTCTCATTCTACATGTATCTCTTGGTGTTTTCACCTACTTTCATGACCACCCCCCTAAAACATACATCTACACTTGTATCTCCAATAACTTTCTGAACACCCCCATTGGACTTCCCACAGGCAGTTCAAATGCAGTATATCCCAAACCCAACTCATTTTCCCTCTCACTTTGTGCCTCCTCATCTGTCCCATATCTCAATTAGTGGTACCACATCTGCAATTGCCAAACCTGGGAGCTGAAATATCATCCTTGATACTTGTTTTTCCTTGACATCTCCTCCACCATCAGCACCACCAATCCAATCTACCATCAGATCATGTCTACATCAGGTTTCATTTCTCCATCCCTACATCCATGATCATCATCTCAGTTACTTAAATCACCACCTAACCGGTCTGCCTGTCTCCAGTGCAGTCCCCCTCTAATTTATTCTCTACTCAGTAGTGTGATCTTTTAAAGCAAAAACATGACCACACCATCCCCATTTAAAACAATTAATTGCCATTTTTTCCTTGTTTATTCTTACATGTAGAATGTGTTGTAGACATAGCTATTTATTTCTGCTAGTTCCCTTTCCAAACCCTCCCTCTGCTCCATGGCTTTTCACATTTCTTCAGTGGTATGCATTCCGAACCTTTGAAAATGTTTAACCCTAAACTTGGATCATTCTTCCCTATCTGCATCCCTTCTTTTGGCTCTAATTCATTGAAGTTCTACCAAGTAGTCTTATCCTACCTCCTTAATCCCCATCTCTTTCTAAGTGTCCATGATACTCAGAGGTATCACTATATTTTCACGTCTCTCATTTTTTTGTACCTCTCACTAGGCTATCTGTGATTCAAGGACTTTTTCAACTGTTCTCCCAATTGTGTTTCTAGCACTGGGCCTAACAATTGATAGGCAGTTAATATTTTGAATGCAATGGATGAATGATCAATATATTCATGTAATTAAATAGTTTCAAAAACACCATTTAAAGAACAGATTATAACATTCATTCTTATTTTCTTATGCAAAAAATAAATATTATGTTTGAGAGAAGCTAAAATTAAAATTAAAATCACCAAAAATTATTACTCAAAGAAAATAACCCCCCAAATTTTGGTGTATATTTTTCCTATTTTTTGTATATTTGTGTGTGTGTGTGTGTTTATTTATTTATTTTAGGGCCACACCTGAGACATATGGAAGTTCCCAGGTTAGGGGTTAAATTGGAGCTGCACCTGCCAGACTACGCCACATCCATAGCAATGCCAGATCAGAGCCATGTCTACAGTCTATACCACAGCTCATGGCAATGCTGGATCTTCCCACTGAGTGAGGCCAGAGATTGAACCCGAGTGCTCATGGATACTAGTCAGGTTTGTTACTGGTGAGCCCCAATGGGAACTCCTGTGTGTATATTTATATAGACACACATTTTTGAGATAAATAGGATCATAGCGCATTTCTATTTTGTGACAGTATTTTATTTAATTTATTCATATAGTTGGGGGTTTAGGTTATTTTTATGTTTTTATTAATATAAAGAGTGCTTCAGTGAATAACCTTATAGTTTTCTAACCCATGATTAGGAAAATGGAATTTTACTGACAGTATAATATTCCACAATATAAATGGAATATACATGATTCCTGATTCTTTATTGTCACACATTCATATTTGTCTAAATCCATACTTTTACAAATGTAAGAACTATCCTATGCATAAGTTTTTGTTTTTACTATTTGACCATTCTTAGGATAGATTTTGAAAATGTAAATTACTAGGTCAAAGGTTTTAAGGCTTTGGATTCATTTTGCCAAATTGCTTTTGATGAAATACTTATTTCCTGTATCAGTGCTCTGGGGACTTGCTGAGTAATTGCCAATTACTCAGCATAAAGCTGAACTCTGTGGAGGGCTAGGAGCATGCCCTCAAGGAGATATGAATTTGGGGAGATACATAAAACATACAGAAAGCAGTAAAGGTAATCTGACAACGTATATAAATACCACAATGATTTGGAGATAGGAAATTCTATCAAATGCTAAAATAGGTTAAAAGTCTTCATAGAGAGAAGAGGAGTGATTAAGACCAGAAGAGGTAGAAAGAAAGGAATGGAGATGTGAGGAAGGAGACTTTGAGCTGGGGAAGTGCCTGGAGAATCTGCCTGCCCAGGAGCAGGAAGGAGGGAGATTAACAAGTAGCGAAGGTGTTCTGTGTATGTGCTAGGCACTGCACTAAGTATTTTATACATAAGATATCATTGTCTTCTCACTACAGTCCTGAGAAGTAGGTATTATTATTTTAATCCAGATCTGAATGAAATGAAAAATCGACTTTCAGAGGGATTAAGTAACTTGCTAAAGATCGCAAAGTTTTTGAGTGGTGATACACAGATTTGAATGCAAACAGTCAGCCTCCAGAGCACATAGTTCAAGTACATCACTCAACTGACTCATTACAAACTTGGGATCATGTACCTACTCAGGAACTGTATCCCTTGACTTGGAATCAGTGACTTGAGTCATAGGTGGTGATCAGATGCTTGAGAAAGAAAAGAGGACAAAAAGGATTTCACATGCTGAGGCCTATTTCAGACAGTAAAGATCTAAAAAGTTACTTAAAAATTTGTGTCATGGACTTAAATGTAAAATGTAAAACTTTAAAACTTTGAAAAAAAAATTGGAGAAACTCTTCAGAATCTGGGGCTGGGCAAAGAGTTATTACACTTGATACCAATCTTAGAATCCATAAGAGGAAATATTTGGTATATTGGGTCTCTCAAAATTAAAAATTTTCTCTCCAAAACACCCTAATAAGAGGATGAAAAATCAGGCTACAGACTAGGAGAAAATACTGCAAAACCACAAATTCAACAAAGTACTAGCATCTAGAATATATAGAGAACACTCAAATCTCAACAAATTAAAAAAAAAATCAAACAATTCAACTAGAAAATGGGCAAAAACCATGAACACATTTCCCAAAGAGGATATACAGATGGCAAATAAGCATACAAAAAGATGTTCGACATCATTAGCCATCAGGAAAATAATGCAGATTTAAACCACAATGCAATATCACTACATTACTATCAGAATAGCTAAAAAAAAAAAAAGAAAGAAAGAAAAGAAAAATGGCGGCAACACCAAATGCTGGCAAGGATGTGGAGAAACTGGATTGCTCATACATTGCTGGTGGGAATGTAAAATGGTCCAGCCACTCTTGAAAACAGTTTGGCAGTGTCTCATAAGACTAAACATGTAACTACCACAAAGCCCAGCAATTGCACTCTTGGGCATTTAGCCTAGAGAAATGAAAACTTATGTTCACATAAAAGCCTGTACACAAATGTTCATAGCAGCTTTACTCATAGTAGCCAAGAACTGGAAACAACCCAGATGTCTTTCAATGAATGAATAGTGAACAAACTGTAGTACATCCATACCATGAAATATTACTCAGCAATTAAAAAAAACTATGATACATACACAAATCAATAAGAATTTATGCTGTTTTAAAAGCTGATACCAAAAGTTTATATACTATATAATTCAATTAACATAACATCCTTGAAAGTGGAAAATTACAGAAATGGAGAATAGATTAGTGAGTATCAAGGTATGATGAGGGTCAGGGAAGGAGGGAAGTACATGTGACTCTAAGAGGCCATATGAGGGATACTTGTGGTTATGGAAATGTCATATATCTTGATTGTATCAATGTCAATGGTATTATACTTGAATGTATCCTACAACAACTTACTATAGTTTTGCAAAATGTTACTATTAGGGGAGACTGGGTAAAGGGTACACAGGACCTCTTAGCATTACTTCTTGTAACTGTATGTGAATCTATGATTATCTCAAAATGAAAAGTTTACTTTAAAAATATATAGCCAATTGGAAGAGAAAAGAATTAAAGTATTGGAGTTCCCATCGTGGCGCAGTGGTTAACGAATCCGACTAGGAACCATGAGGTTGCGGGTTCGAGCCCTGCCCTTGCTCAGTGGGTTAACGATCCGGTGTTGCCGAGAGCTGTGGTGTAGGTTGCAGACGCGGCTAGGATCCCGAGTTGCTGTGGCTCTGGCGTAGGCCGGTGGCTACAGCTCTGACTCGACCCCTAGCCTGGGAACCTCCATATGCCGTGGGAGCAGCCCAAAGAAATAGCAAAAAGACAAAAAAAAAAAAAAAAAAAAAAAAAAGAATTAAAGTATTAATGTATTCCTAGAAAGTAACCTAAAAGGTAAAGAAATTTCCTTATGTAATTCAACAGAGCCATATGAATGAAAAATTCATCTGGCCTAAAATTATGCAGATGTATACATTCCTAAGACTTGTGCTCTGTTGTCTTTTCAGTGCTAGCAGAAACAAGAGGCTAAGCGGGGTTGCAGAGGTGGGAAGAGAAAGGGAACATTGCACACTGAAAAAAATATGGAGTGGTTCTTCCTAGAGCCCTTTAAAAATATTCTCTGTCACCTGGCTTTCTGTTTTCTATCTAAATGGCCAAAAGGAATTAATGACTATGTCCTTTCTGTGGTAAACTCACCAGGGCCCTGAGGGTAGAGGAAGAATCTGAGCCTTGCCTCACTTCAGCCAAATTTTACCTAATCTCTCATGCATATTTCTCCACTTCAGTTCCAAGGCTTTGCCCTGAATGCCTTTCCCACCTTCCCAGAGTTCCTCCCATTCCCCTAGCAGCCCCACTACCCAGAACAGAGCATCCATGCAGACATCTAATATATCACTTACTGACTTCTAATCGTGGGTCGAGCCCAGAAGGTCACTCTGTAACATTCATCTTAGTTTTAAAAACATGAGAGGGACATTGTTGGCAAAAATCCAGGAGTAATGAATTCTATGTTCTAGAAACAGAGAAACTGAACTATTTCAATTTGAAAGAGCTGGCAGAAAACCAACAGAGTAAAGTCCTCTGGGGGGAGGAGAAGGGAAGTAGGCTGGTTAGTTAACTTGTAGGTCTGTAAGTTGGGCAGATTTCTTTAAAAGCAAACAAAGCAATTTTAAACTTGAGAGACTTAATTGGCATCCAAGGCCAAGAATATGAATAATTTTATTAAAAAAACCTTGCTCAAGTGAGAATTCTGCAATCGAAGCATTCTGACTCTTAATAGCTAAAGTTTAAGGGAGAAGAATATAGAAAGAATATAGAAAAGGATGTTTATTTTTCCAGTCATATATTCTAAAACATACCTAGACCCTTCCTTTTCTTCACTCACTCCCCCACAACCACACATGAACTGACTAACCTGAATTTGCAATATGTCTCCCACTTGTCCCTTCCCTGTCTTTTTCTACCATTTATGCTGACCAAGACTACCTTACCCATCACTTGAATTATCCAGTGGTAAAACTGGTTTTCTTCCCTCCTTAGCCTTCCCTGCTCCAATTTATTTTACACACTGTGACCAAAGCAATCTTTTAGGAAACTTGAACCATGATATTCTTCTGCGTAGAGCACTCCATGCCTCCTCTCTGGGTAGAGAGCAGGCCTCAGCATTCTTAGCACAACGCTCCTTCCCCACGCACCTGGCTCTAAACATTGTGGTAGTTCCAATGCCTTTGGATGTTGAATTGGTGTACTGCTTGTATAGTGTTACCCCAAATACATGTCCACCTGGACCGTCTCTCATAATGTGACTTTATTAAATAGGAATTTAATAAAGTCACATGATTAAATTAAATAATTTAATGTGTAAATTAAATAATTCCATCTTACATTAAATCTGTAAGATGGAATTAGTTAAGGTGAGATTTTTGCTGGATTAGTCCTGGCTCTAAATCCAATGACTAATAGATTTAGTGTCCTAATGAGAAGGCCATATAAAGACATGCAGAGACACCAGAGGGAAGATGGCCATGTGAAGACGGAGACAGAAATGAGAGTGACGCAGCTACAAGCCAGGGAATGCCAAGGATTGCCAGCAGCCACCAGAAGCTAGAAAGAGTCAAGGAAGTAGTCTTCCCTGGAACCTTTAGCAGGAGCATAGCACTGCTGACACCTGGATTTTGGACTTAGACCTTCCAGAACCGTGAGAGAATAAACCGTTGCTTTAAGCAACCAAGTTTGTGACAATTTGTTATAGCAGCCTCGGGAAACTGACACAATTGGTTAGGAGAATTTTGGCGGCAAAAAATCAACAGCAAAAACAACATCCAAAAAACACAATTGCGCTTAAGGAAAAAGAAATTTATCACAAAGATGCCACTGTATTTCAGGTATCCCAAGAATAGAAATGCAGCTAAATCTCAGGAATGTCAAAATCAGACACAAAGGTCACTAGAGTTCTTGACCTATGATTCTTTCCCCCTCTGTTTTTGCTTCATTTCTTTTTTTCTTTTTCTTACTCTTCCTCTTTTCTCTCTGCCTGCTCTCTCTACCTACATTTCTTAAGGTCATAGTGATTAAGAGATCCAAAGTTCACCTTCTAATAATCCAAAGAAGTTGACTACTTTTTCCTTAGTTTCAGTTCCAAATTTCCCAAGGAAAAACCAATCAGCCTATTGAGTCAGAATTCTACCAACATTCACCAACCAATATTATATTGCCGGAAGGTGATTTTTACAGAAATCATCAAGGTGATGATTTTTATAGAAACCATGTAGATGAAGCAGAACTAGGAGGGGAAAATTGACAGAACACTGTAAACCAGCTCTAATGGAAAAAAAATAAAAATCATAAAAAGAAAAAAAGAACTAGGAGGGGGAAAGGAAAAGGAACTATTTGTGGTTTTGATATTCATGTTTCCCTTTTTCTGGAAATCCCTTTTTCTCTTATTCTCTATCTCTGCTTGTTGATCATAAAGTCTAGTTTAAATGTCACCTTTTCCACAAAATACATTAAGCTCTGCCATTAGAACATGAACCTTCAAAAGGAAGATGGGGTTGGGGAGGTGTACCCTGGATGCCTGGACGGGCAGGGCCCAGGTGGGAAAGAGGAGGCCTCCAGGGAGAAGACAGGATGAAGAGGTCCTGGTGGCTCACCAGTCAGCCTCAGTGGATGCTAAAACTGGTAAGAAGGGCAGCAGGGCTGGGCACTGGGTAGGTGCCATTTTGAAGAGCAGGCCATCCTGTGTAAAAGAACAGTCCCTGTTGTTCCGGCTCTTGGGGAATCCAAGGCTCTGCTCAGGCACCTAGGTGACATCTCATGCGAAGAGCACAAACCAGGAGTCGAACTTTGATGGAAAACACAAAAATTCAGTTAATGGGAAGTTTAAGAGCACTCCTGCCCACAACCCAGTTGAGGAGGGGGTTTAGGCATAAAATCAGTTATAATAAATTTAAAACTTCAATATTATAACAAAAGCTAAATGTGAGACTCTGCTTCCCTATACTAGTCAATGTCTGGCTATATTTTTGTTTCATATCAATAAGTCATATTACTGCAATATGGTGAATCTGTAGCTTTTATGTCCAGGACCCTCTGACTTTTTTTTTTTTTGGTTAACTGTACTCTTTGCTTAATACAGCCACAATTAGTCCTGCAGGTCAGTTACATGTCTCTGTGACAATCAAAGAGCAAGTTAATAAAGACCATTATACCATGTGCTCAGCTTCTTTGGAGAAAGAAAGAATCATGCTGTGAATCGGTAGAAAGACTAGTGCAGGACTTATTACACACACAGAGCACAATCAGATCAAGACGGTGGGAAAGGGGGTCATACAATCCAGACAGAGACCTGGCTGCCTGCCTTCTGCCCATACCTTCTGGCCCTGGGAGGGAGGAACTCATATTGATGGACCAGCTCAGCCATCAGGCAGGAGCAAGAGTCAGGCCCAAACGTATTCAGGCAGGGCTTGGCCCATCAGCCAAAATCTCTCTTCTCTCCCTTCTCCATCTGCAATCTAAGTAAATCTATTTACTCAAGGTTAACTTCTGTGCATTCAAGGAAAAAGTATTCAAAAATTACTTTTTGTTGTTGTTGTTAGTTTGTTTGTTTGTTTTTGCTTTTCAGGACTGCACTCACGGCATATCAAAGTTCATAGGCTAGGGTCGAATTGGAGCTGCAGCTGCCGGCCTACACCACAGCTACAGCAACATCAGATCCGAGCCTATACCACACCACAGCCACAGCAACACTGGATCTTTGACCCACTGAGCGAGGCTAGGGATCAAACTCGAATACTCATGGATACTAGTTGGGTTCTGAACCTGCTGAGCCATGATGGAAACTCCTTAAAAGTTACTTTGGCTTTGAAAAACGAATACGTCAAAGCACAAGGAGACTTTTATGTAAGCTTATACATTTGTAAAATTTTATAGATAAGATAAATTTAAACAATCTCTTCTAAGTTATTTATTTATTTATTTGTTTAGGGCCACTCCTGCAGCATATGGAGGTTCCCAGACCAGGGATCTAACTGGAGCTACAGCTGCCTTCTACGCCACAGCCTCAGCAACTTGGGATCCAAGCCTCATCTGCAACACCAGATCCTTAACCCACCAAGCAAGGCCAGGGATTGAACCTGCATCCTCATGGATACTAGTCAGATTTGTTTCTGCTGAGCCACAATGGAAACTCCTAAGAAGATTTATGATTAATGTTTGGTCATATTTAATTAACATACTATAAATATTTTAACTACTTAGTTATACATTTTAAATAAGCATTACATATATAATGTGTTATCCCAATAGGTCATATTCTCCTAAACATTATGATAACTTAAAATATTAAATATACAGATTCTTTTACCAAAAATACTAATACCAGGCATTTTATTTTTAGAACATTTCTATACTTAATTATAAACCTTCCCAATGTTTTTTAAAAAGCTTATTGGTTAAAAAAAGTTTATTCTCTCAAATTCCTTTGAGTATATCTTCTGAAGTTGGCTGAATTGCATATGAGGTCTGGAGCCGCAAATATCTAGGGGAGGTTTTCTTTTTTTTTTTTTTTTTTTGCTTTTTAAGGTCACACCTGCAGCATATGGAAGTTCCCAGGCTATGGGTCGAATCGGAGCTGTAGCCACTGGCCTACATGCCACAGACACAGCAACATGGGATCTCGTGTCTGTGACCTACACCACAGCTCACAGATCCTTAACTCTCTGAGTGAGGCCAGGAATGGAACCCGCATCCTCATGGATTAGGGGAGTTTTTCTTGTACACCAATACCAAGATGAGTTCCTTTATACCGTTACTATGTTGTAAGCTCCAAAACTTAAAAAGAGAGTTTACACCAGCCTCCAAAATAGCCTCTAATGATTCTTACCTCCCATAAATCATTTCCCTGTGTAGACACTTCTACTGTGAATGAGGCTGACCTGTAATCAATAGGATATTGTGGAAGTGATGGAGAGTAACTTTTTTTTTTTGCCTTTTTGCTATTTCTTTGGGCCACACCCGCGGCATATGGAGGTTCCCAGGCTAGGGGTACAATCGGAGCTGTAGCCACTGGCCTACGCCAGAGCCACAGCAACGTGGGATCCGAGCCTCGTCTGCAACCTACACCACAGCTCTCGGCAACGCCAGATCGTTAACCCACTGAGCAAGGGCAGGGCTCGAACCCGCAACCTCATGGTTCCTAGTCGGATTTGTTAACCACTGCGCCACGACGGGAACTCCCGAGAGTGACTTCTGAAGTTAGGTTACAAAAGACATTGGTTCTTGTACCTTGCACACTCTTGAATTATTTGCTGTAGAGGGTCCAGCCACTCATGCAGCCCAGGGAGAGGTTGGTGTGGTAAGGAACTGAGTCCTCCTGCCAACAGCCAGCATAAATCTGCCACATATATGAATCACCCATCTGGGAACCAGCTTCTCAAGCCTTCAGATAACTGTAGCCCTGGCCAATATTTTGACTGCGACTTCAAGAAAAACCAGACTCAAAATTAAGCAGCCCCACCCTTCCCTGTGGTCATGCTGAGCTAGTGCCCTGACCTGGAATCCAGCCACAGCCTCATCCTGGCCAGAAGATGGGCCCTCCCAATGTGAGTGAGCTTTGAGCCTTCATGAAAATGTGTAAGCAAGATGCCAGCATCCTGCACACCGAGGAAATGTGCTTCCTGAGGGAGTGGGCATAGGGGGTAAAATAGCACCTGCTACTCATAAAACTAAATCAGGAGAACATACCATGGAAGAAAAACCAGATGGTGATAAGGCAGAGGAAAACGTAAAGACATACAAACCATCAAGTGAGGAAAGCGATCTGGAAATCAAAGATGTGACTGAACCAGACACTGATGCCCCTCAAGAATGGAAAATGAAAATGTAGAGATAATTGAGGAGATGATGGATCAGGCGCATGATAAAAATGTGGTTGCAGAGTTCCCGTAATGGCTCAGTGGTTAACGAACCTGACCAGCATCTATGAAGACATGGGTTCGATCCCTGGCCATGCTCAGTGGGTTAAGGATCCGGCGTTACTGTGAGCTGTGGTATAGGTCACAGACGTAGCTCAGATCTTGCATTGCTGTGGCTATGGTGTAGGTCAGCAGCTACAGCTCCGGTTCAACCCCTAGCCTGGGAACCTCTGCATGCCATGGGTGTGGCCCTAAAAAGACAAAAAAAAAAAAAAAAAAAAAAAAAATGTGGTTGCCATTAAGGCCCTAAATGATGGTGAACTACCGAAAGCCCTCGACTTATTCACAGATGTCATCAAGCTGAATCCTTGCCTGGCCATTCTGTATGCCAGGAGAGCCAGTGCCTTCACCAAATTACCATCTGAGACTATGACAGAGATATTGTAATAAATCCTGATTCAGCCCAAACTTACAAGTGGCGAGGAAAAGCACAGCCTTCTGAGCCATTGGAAAGAAGTAGCTCATGATATTGCCCTCATCTATAAAATGGATTATGATGAAGATACTAGTGCAATGCTGAAAGAAGTTCAACCAAGGGCCTAGGAAATTGCTGAACATCAGAGAAAGCATGGGTGAAAACATGAAGATCAAAGCAAAAATAGAAAGGGCTGAGAAGACCCAGTAAGAGCAAAAGAGATATCAGAGGGAGGAAAAAGCTAGAAGGCAATCAGGAGCTCGATCTGGCTGTTTTCCAAGTGGCTTTCCTAGGGCAATGCCTGGCAATTTTCCTGGAGGAATGTCTGGGATTGGTAGTGGATATGCCTGGAATGCCAGGAATGCCTGGACTCAATGAAATTCTTAGTGATCCAGGGGTTCTTTCAGCCATTCAAATCCACAGCTATGCAGGATCCAGAAGTTATGGTGGCCTTATAGGATGTGACCCAGAACTCAGCAAAGATGTTGAAATATCAGAGCAACCCAAAGGTTGTGAATCTTATCAGTAAATCATCAGCCAAATTTGAAGGTCAAATGCAATTCCCTTCTGATAAATAAAACTCATACGGAAGGAAAAGCAACTTAGATCACCTAGTGGATGTTGCAATAATACAAACTAGTGTACTTCTGACTTTCTAATGAAGAAAGCTATGGTGCTTTGAAGATAATCCCTATCCCTCTGCCCCAAATGCAGCTAAAACATTTTACAGTGTTTGCCATTAGAGGAATCATTCAGATAATGTTTTCCTATTAGGAATTAAAAAGTTTAAACACTTTTTAAACCTTAAAAATATTAAAACAACTTTGTCCAAAAAACAAAACCCACTAAGCTGCTCCCAAATACCTGATACACAGAAAACTGTGAGATAATAAACATTTATATTGTCATTTATACATATATATATATTGGGGTAATTTGTTATGTAGCAATAGACAACTAATAAGGAATGGTCATATTAGCCCACAACCCTAAATCCAAATCATACCATTATCTAATTTTCAAGCCTGATAATTTCTTATAAACCTCCCATCAGGTGACTATACTATTTGCTTGAATTAAACTATTTTTTCATCTCATTCTCAATTTTTTTTCTATTCTTTCTTTCTGTTGGGTTTACATTATACAGAAATATTAAATTATATCTAATTCTGCTTCTCATAAGCCTGTTCCTGACTCTAACACAACTTCAAGGAACTGCATTCTTCTGCCACCTATCATCGAGCATCCTCCACTTGACCAGATTGAGAGTTTACATTTTAACGATAAAAGATGGAAGCATCTTTTCCAGAAATCCACTGCTCAAAATAACTATGAAGTCAAATAACTATCTCAGATTTAACATGGGTAAAAAAGAGGTTTTTTTTTTGTTTGTTTGTTTGTTTTTTTGTCTTTTTTAGGGCCGCTCCTGCAGCATATGGAGGTTCCCAGGCTAGGGGTCTAATCCGAGCTGTAGCCGCCGGCCTATGCCAGAGCCACAGCAACACAGGATCTGAGTCGAGGTCTGCAACCTATACCACAGCTCACGGCAACGCCAGATCTTAACCCACTGAGCCAGATCTTAACCCAGGGATCGAATCCGCAATCTCATGGTTCCTGGTCGGATACATTAACCACTGAGCCATGAGGGGAACTCCTAAAAAAGAGATCTTGATTTTCCTCTTATCTAGCCTAGCCATCCTAGCTTCCATAAATGACATCATCACCCATCCAGATGTTTATGCCAAAAACCTAAGATTAATTCTCGACTCCTCTCTTTTTCTCACATTGTCAACAAAGGGGTTCCCAGGTATATCCTGAATTTGTTGACTTCTCTTCATCTTCGCAGCCTATCTCCATTCCATCTCCATTCTTTCATCTCCATCTCCTTAGCCTAGACTAAGCCATCATCTTTCACCAGGACACTGCAAATAGCTTCCTAAATGTAACCTCTGCTGCTCCTCTCTATAAACATTCACATACAGGTGTTGGTGTGACATATTTTATTTCTCTTGGGTAAATAACTGGATGTGAGATTGCTGAATCATATAGTAAGGGCCTGGGTAATTACCTCAGTAACTGCCAAACTATTTTCCATTTTGTACTCCTACCAGTAACATATGAGAGTTCCAGTTGTTCCACATCCTCTCCAGCACTTTGTATTTTAAGCCATTCTAATAGATGTATAGCAGTCCTTTTTCATTTTTTTTAAATTGAGGTTTAAAAAATACAATGAAATGTACAGATCCTAAGTGTACAATTCAAATGTGTTTTGATAAACATGTGTACTCATGTAATGAAGATGTAGCACATTTCCATTACCCTAATAAATTCCCAACTAACCCTCTTCCAGTCAGTCTCTACCCTCAGAGGCAGCCACTTCTGACTGCTACCACCACAGATTAGTTTTACCTTTTCTTAAACCTCATAAGAGGATTGATATAGTATATACTGTTTTGTGTCTGACTGATTTTCCTCAACATAATGGTTTTGAGATTCATGCATGTTATTGCATGTATCAGCAGGTCTTTACTTTGATTGCTGAGTAGTATTTTATTGTATGAACATCATAGTTTGTTTATCCATTCAATTTTTGATAGACACTTGGGTTGTTTCCAACAATTCCACTCCTAGGTATTTACCCAGGAGAACTGAAAGCATATGTCCACAAAATGATAATAATCGCCTGCTTCCTCTCTTGATCCACTACAATCCATTCTCCATATAGCAGCTAGAGGGATCTTTTAAATAAATTACTCAAATCCCTTCTCTCTTCTGCTTAATACCCTTTAGTGAATTCCCATCCCACTTAGGAGAAAATGCAAACTCTTTACCACAGCTTGTGAAACCCAGACATCACTGATTCTCGACTTTGGCTGCACAGAGAAATCCTCTGGGAACTTTTGTTACTTAGGCTCCACCTCACATCAAGTGAATCAGAATCTCTGGAGGAGGGCTCCACGTAGTTTTCAAAGTTCCCCAGGACATATTAATAGGCCTCCAGGTTTGCAAGGCCCTGCCAGTCATCGTGGCTCTCCTTACTTTATCTCATACCACTCTCCCACTCAGGTGCTGTCATCCAGGCATGCTGGCCTCTTTTCAGCTCTGTGAATACAGTGATTTTATCCCTACCTCAGGGGCTTTATACTAGTGTTTCTTCTGCCTGGAATGTTCTTTAGATCTTAGTGCAACTGGCTCTTTCTTGTGATGATTCAGATAGCTGAAAATGTTACCAGCTCAGAGGGGCTTTTCCTGTCCACCCAACTAAAGGAGCCATACTAAAGCATATTCCCTATTCAAATGCTCTGTATCACTTTTATGTGTAATATTGTTTTGTTCATGCATTTTGTTTTGTGTTTATCATCTATTTCCCTACTCTAGACCATAAATCCCATGAGAACAGGGACCTTACCTTGTTCTCCATAGTTCCTTAGTATTTATAATCATGCCTGGCATATAATAAAAGTTTAAGAAATATTTGTTGGAAGGATGAGAGAATGCACATATAAAATATGCATATTACCTGGGAGAGAGGGAAAAATCCAGAAAGGGCCTTCTTTATTTCCTTCCCTCAGGTGTTAGCATGAGGTAGTTAATTTACAGAGAAAATGGAGAGACTCTAGTTTGATAAGATTAAACCCAGATACTAGAGTTCATTAGGTCCTAAAAGGCAAAGAGGATCTTTTGGCTTCTAGGATCTTAACTTCAGTCCTAACCTGATGCTGTGCACATTGCAGATACTCAATGATATATTTCTATTAATAGTGAAGTGACTGTGATCTGCTTTGAGGGGCTAGAGGGGATGTGGGAGGAAGCGATAGGGGATAGAGTGTGTGAGTAGGGATTAGGGGAATCAGAGAAAAGGAGGCAGAAGTATATTTATGCCTTTATCCTCACTTGAGGTAGCTATCACTAATTCAAAGCATGAAATTCAGTTTAATCTATTCTAGCCAACTGGATTTCAAAACATTGTTCTAGTTTAGATGTGGTTTCTCTTTGTAAAGCAAGGCAATGTGTTAAAGCAAAGTTTTAAAGAAATTTAAAAAGAAAGAAAATTTAAAAGAAAGGAAAGGAAAAGAATGATACAAAGAGGAAGGGACGCAGGAACTAGGAAGAATTTAGGAACATCTTTGTGCTTCAGGCATTTACTTATTTATCACGACCCTACGTGAAATATAGTTATACTCATTTTACAGATGAGGAAACTAAAGCTTAGAGAAAAGTAACTTCCTTTTCAAACATTCTTACCACTATTTAACTGTTATAAAATAGGTAAAAATATACAAGATACATACATCAAATATACAAATGACATTAACAATGGAAAGCCATCTAATATAAGCATGATTTTTTTTTTCTTTTTTTGCCCTTGAATGGGGCATGTGGAAGTTACCAGTGACAACCTGTTTAACCTGCTGTGCCACAAGGGAAATCCTAATGTAAACACAATAGATCAAAGATTCAAATTAATCTTATCCGGCTAGAACACTGGACTAAAACCAAGGGTTAGATACACTGTAGTGGATACACTAAATCCCACAGCTGGCTACATACATTCAGAAAGAGACCTACTTTTGGCTGGAGTTTTTATAAAAATTCTTGTGGATTTAATTGACTGCTAGTGATGTGTGTGTGTGTGTGTGTGTATATATATATATATATATAGTCCTTTTAGGGCCACACTTGCAGCATATGGAGGTTCCCAGGCTAGGGGTCAAATCGGAGCTGTAGCTGCCAGCCTACACCACAGCCACAGCAACGCCAGCTCATTTAACCCACTGAGGGAGGCCAGGAATCTAACCTGTGTCCTTATGGATACTAGTTGGATTCATTACCACTGAGCCACAACAGAAAATCTGACTGCTAGTGTAATATAAGCCAATATTCAAGGCTAAAAATGTGACTAGGACAACGCTTAACCATTTTACAACAGTTCCTTACCTTAATCGACTTCTTTTCAGTATTTATCAGTGAAGATATTTTTAAAATTCTCTTCTCTACTGGCTTCTGTTATATCTGATTATCTTTCCATCTCTGAAGCAGATCCTCATTGATACTAACACTAATAAGACAATAACCCTCATTTATTAAGAGTTCCGTGCCAACTACACAATTACTGTATTTAAATTCTCCCTCTTAACAATACTATTGAAATAGGCATAATTATTTCCACCATTTTATAAATGAAAAAACTTAGGTTCAGAAAAATCTAAGTGATTTTCTCAAGACCAGACAGCTAATAGCATTCATAGCACCCACCTCCAACAGTCTTAGAGCCGCTTCTAACCATCTTCTGCACCAATAGTTTCTCTCAGAGCTTCCGCATCCTTTGTTTGTTCCTTAAGTGTCAGTGTTCCTTAGAGTCCGGCCCTCAGGTCATTCCTGCCTGGTTAATCACCACTTGACACAGGACTCTAACTGACAACTCCTCCACTGACGAATCCTATGGCTGCCACCAATAGTTGCCTACTTAGCACCAACCCTTTCCACTGCCTTCCTTGCTATAAGCTTTAGAGAAGGCTGAATCCACACCCAGCCCTGGCCCCATAGAGTGGATCACGATTGGTTTAAACCAAACATGAGGCTTCCTCCGCCCCCTCTTTTCAGTGACTGGTTTGAGTACTGGAAGAGAATCAACTGAAGGATTTTTGAGAAAAGTTATCCTGGCTCTTAAACAGAAATATTCATCAATAGGAAATCTTTTTTTTCTTTCACTTTGTTATGTCTGCATGTGCTGTGGAGCACTAAGGCAGCTATAATTTTCAGGAGTGTAAGGAATTCCTGAGACCAAAATGTTTGAGAACAGTTGCCTGGTCCATGCCAATATCACCCCTCACCAGGTTTTTGAAACTTTCCTAAATGGTTTTTCTACTGCTAATCTGTGCACAGCCAATCACAATAAACCCATTATCTGCATTGCTACCCAGGTGATCTTACTAAATGCTAATCAGACCTCTGCTTAGCCCTTCAGTGGCTCCCTGTTGCTTTCAGCTTCTCTTGTTTTATTTGTTCTTATCCTCTCACATATCTGGTCACCCCAGCCATTGACAGGTAGGTCATTGCAGTTTCCTATCTGAAATGACACTGTTGTTTCCATGCCATCCTACCTGCGCTTTTTTTGGTTTTGGAGCAAAGGACATTTACTATAATAATTGGTTACACAGGTGATGGAAAAGCTAAGATGTCAATCAGGGGCAAGCAGAGGCAAGCAGAAGTGAGAAACAGTAGCAAGCCACCACCAATAGCAAGTTCTGCGACTGGAGGAATATAAGGAGGAAGTGGTGTCACCAGACCCCCAAGGGTCAGGGTTACCTGGGGAAATCTAGAGCCATGGTAGACCTGTTCTCATGTTTTGGGACCATGACGGAGTTAAGCCACAGCCAGTGGTGAATCACGATTGATTCCAAAGCTGAGCTTCCTCACCTACAGCATATGAAAGTTCTCAGGCTAGGGGTTGAATCGGAGCTACAGCTGTAGTTCCACTCATAGCCACAGCAATGCCAGATCCAAGCTGCAACCAGCTTCAGGCAACACCAGATCCTTAACCTACTGAGCGAGGCCAGGGATCAAATCCATATCCTCATGGAGACTAGGCTGGGCTCTTAACGCTCTAAGACGCAATGAGAACTCCTTTGTTTTTAGAGATGGCCGTTACTATTAGTGCCTTCCCATTTGTTTGAGATGGTCTGTGCGTGCACAAGTACTAAGGAACGTTCTTTGGAGAGTAGGAAGATGACGAGCATGGTATGAGGCTGAACAAACTTCCAGTGGACAGTCCTCTTTTTTCTCTTAACTGCTTCATTGAAATATAAGTCATATAGCATACAATTCACCCATTTAAACTGTACTTTCAGGGGTGTTTAGTATATTTAAAGATGTGTACAACCATCATTACAATTTTACAACATTTGCATCACCTCAAAAAGACACTTGTACCCTTTAGCTAACCTCCTCGCCTCCTCCCCTACCTCCTCACGTGCCCCCATCAGCCCTAAAACTACTAAGCTACTTTCTGTCTCTATAGACTTTCCTGTTCTGACTTTTCATATGGATAGAATCATATAATATGTAGTCTTTGGGAACTGGCCTCTTTCATTTAGCAGAATGTTGTCAAGGTTCATACATGTTGTATAGCCTATGTCAGTACTCCACTCCTTTAAATAGTCCCTTCCAAACACCAAATCTGGACTGGCCCAGCACTGCCACTGGAGGGATCAGCGTGAACTTGTTTGGTGATGAGATTTTCATTTGCTGTGGTCCCTTGCTGGAGACTCTCACTGGACCCTGCTATATGTGCCTCATTACCTGAAAAACAACTATCAGCTGGTGTGGGACCTTTATATGAAGATGAGGGAATTAAAAATTAATCAGAACTACAGATAGAATCCCCCGAACCATTGTATGACCTTTGAGCAATAGAATTTATAAGGAAACCATCTCAGACTGTTTCTTCATACAGTTCTAGTGGATTCTCTAGGTATACTCACCAGGAAGTCCAGGCTAGTGATAGGGCCGAAGCCAGGGCTGAATGTTGTTAGTTCATTGGTTTTCAGCGTGGTACCTCAGACCACATCAGTATCACCTAGGAACTTGCTGGAAATGCATGTTCTCAGGCCCATCTACTCAATCAAAAACTCTGGGAGTGGGGCCCAGCAAATTGTTTCAACAAGTCCCCAAGTGATTCTGATCCACACTTAAGTTGGAGAACCACTGATTAGTTAACTGCTGTAGTACTATCGGTATTGGCACACGAATACAAATTAATTGCTGGCTCATATCCTGTTCTGCATCAAGTGTATATATTTACTAAATGAAGATAAACCACTGAGGGCCTAAATAGTAGATTATGATATATATGCTGAATTTCAATGCATTGACATGGCAGGCAACCAATTCTATTTATTCCCACATCCCATCTTTATTTCCTTTTAAAATAGTGCTGTGTGAAGTTCCCGTCATGATTCAGCAGAAACGAATCTGGCTAGCATCCATAAGGATGCAGGTTCCATCCCTGGCCTCGCTCAGTGGGTTAAGGATCCAGCGTTGCCATGAACTGTGGTGTAGGTTGCAGACGTGGCTTAGATCTGGTGTGGCTGTGGTGTAGGACAACAGTGACAGCTCTGATTAGACCCCTAGCCTGGGAACTTCCATATGCAGTGGGTGCGGCCCTAAAAAGACAGAAAGACAGGAAGGAAGGAAGGAAGGAAGGAAGGAAGGAAGGAAGGAAGAAAGAAAGAAAGAAAGAAAGAAAGAAAGAAAGAAAGAAAAAAGAAAATAATGCTTTGATAAAAAATTTACTTTAAAAAAATTCTGGAGGGGGTTCCCACTGTGGTGCAGTGGGTC
This sequence comes from Sus scrofa, assembly GCF_054392235.1. Lineage (NCBI taxonomy): Eukaryota > Metazoa > Chordata > Mammalia > Artiodactyla > Suidae > Sus > Sus scrofa. Next base: position 102,762,132 of record NC_139390.1, read on the forward strand.
AAGGATCTGACATTGCCCCAGCTATGGCATAGGTTGCAGCTGCAGCTCTGATTCAGTCCCTGGCCCAGGAATTTCCATATGTTGCAGGTGTGGCCAAAAAAACACCACCACCACCACCACTCTGGAGATCTCATGTCATAGCAGGTTAAGGATCTGGCATTGTCATTGCAGCGGCTTGGGTTGCTGCTGTGGTACATGTGTGGTGCATGTTCGATTCTTGGCCTGGGAAATTCCACATTCAGCCAAAATAAAATAAAATGTTTTTGAAAAAGAATTTTAAAAGTTCTGATAAACTTGTTGCCTTTATGGAGCTTATTTCCACTTCAGACTGATAAGATCTTATGAGAAGCATCCCTAGAAGGTGGTATTTCTACAGATCTTGGTTCAGGAAAAATTCCTATATGCACTCATATCAGACACAAGTCTCTAGAGATTGCTTTTCTGAGTGAATGTTTTGTCCACACAGAGACAATATCAGGGAGTACATTTTTAAAGCAATTGGTAACCTGATGCCCATACTGATAAAATACCCATGAGTTCACTTGGGACACACTAGGGACTTTATCTATCCTTTGTTGTTAAGACCAAACACTTTTTAGATCTCTGAGGATAGTCATTATCTTTTCAGAGACAACACAGGAATGGTTTGTTTTCAGTTAATCTAAACAGATTTGACTCATGGTTAGCAGTTTCAAAATTCTGCTAAAACATGCCTTAAACACCTAGATAAAAGTATAATTCTTATTTTTTAATTTAATTTAATTTTGTTGCTTTTTAAGGGCCGCACCCAAGGCATATGGAGGTTCCCAAGCTAGGGGTCGAATTGGAGCTGTAGCCGCTGGCCTAAACCACAGCCACAGCAATGTGGGATCCGAGCCATGCCTGTGACCTACACCACAGCTCATGGCCACGCCAGATCCTTAACCCAATGATCGAGGCCAGGGATGGAATCCACATCCTCATTGATCCTAGTCAGGTTTGTTAACCACTGAGCCATGAAGGGAGCTCCTAAAAGTATAATTCTTGATAAAAACCAATTTTATCTGTCAGAATTCACTACTGTGTCATTCTTTTGAAATAGTAATATTTCCTCAACATATATTTTCCTTCTGCTTTAAATACTATTAAGATTGATTTTTAAAATGTCTTAAAACACACAGAATCCTGCCATGAGGTACTCAGCGCCCATGGCCTTACATTATTTTGTTTGTTTTTGCTTTTTAGGGCCATACCCGAGGCATATGAAGTTCCCAGGCTAGGGGTCCAATCAGAGCTGCAACTGCCAGCCTACACCGCAGCCACAGCAACTAGGGATATCAGGATCTGAGCCGTGTTTTCAATGTACACCACAGCTCACGGCAATGCTGGCTCTCTGACTCCCTGAGTAAGGCCAGGGATCCAACCCACATCCTCATGGATATTAGTCAGATTCGTTTCTGCTGCACCACAACGGGAACTCCAGCCTTTCACTGTTGATTATTATTTCATGTATTTCTATCTTATCCCTCAACTAGACTTACCCTCCCTGAAGGCAATAACAATTTCTTATACATAGTTGTTTGCCTTCATGATGTCTATTAGATATTCTAAACACAGCAGACATCTGTTAAATATGTGTTTAGGTGATTGATAGTTTTGATAGTAACTTGAAACACCCAGTCCTCTTGTCAGGAACAGAAGTTCTCTCAAATTAGGTCAGTTAAGGAGAGAGAACAACAGACCACTTCACAGATATCCAAGGACATAAGCAAAGCACACCTAGGCCATGTGGCACATGTGGATTTTCAGGACCCAAAACTAGTCCTTTCCCCTTGGGATACGGAGGCTTCAGGTTCATACTTCTACTTGTGTATCTCCTTCTTTCTCAATATCTTCAATAGACTGATTTCTTTTTTATTGTGCTATCTCTATTCCCTGAAAATATGAACTTATGTTTGGCTTTGGTTCACAATGGATCTACCCAACTATTTTATTTCAAGGGCCTATCAGCATCTAATCGATTCAATTTTAGTGGCCCAATTCCAAATTCCATAGATATATCATCTGATTAGGGTAGAGTTCAGCTCCAGTACAATCAGCCCTTAGTAGGAAGTAGGAGACATGGAGGAATCAGGTAGCATATAAAGCTATTCCACTCCAGGAACTATGGGTGGAACAGGTTCACTGAGAAGGGATCATGGACAAGGAAGTAACAAGAGGCACATCTGCTCCAGTTTGTCAACTACAATCTAGAACTCAGACTCATATGCAAAAGTTAGACATTTGAGGTAATTGGATCATGGATAAACTCCCTTAATCTAGATCAGGGTGGGGCAACCATGGCCCTTGGGCCACATCCAGCCTGTGGTATTTTCATAAGAGTGAAGAAAAACAGTTTTTACAGGAAGAAGAATGAGCAAAGAGATTTCAAGTGATGAATGCTAAAATATTTACTCTCTGGTCCTTTACAGAAAAAGTTTGCCAACCCTTGCTCAAGATGAGCTTACTATCGTCATTCATTTCACAAATATTTGATGAATTATCTACTATGCTCTAGGCACTGTTCTGAGTATTGTAGATGCTGATGTCACAAGACAAACATGATTTGTGCCCTAGAAATGTTTAGATTCTGCTATGAGAAGAGGCAAACAGTAAGCATGTACGTTAATAAATGAAAAGGACAATTTCAGATTATAAATTCTGTAAACAAAATAAGTGGACAGTATTAATAAAGGAAAAATAAGAAGGAAAGGGGATAGTTTGGTTAGGGAGATCCTATCTGTGGAGATGACATTTATGCTAAGACCTAAAAGACAGGAAAGAACCAGTCATGTGGAGATCTGCATCACAGCCACAGGAAATGAGGGCAAAGTCTCTGAGACAGATAAGAGGTTGGCTTAGTCAAGGAACCCTAAATATATCAGTAGTATTAGGATAGGGTGGTAAGAAATGAAGTTGGAAGGTAGGGGAGGCCAGATCACCTATGGCCTTGAAAGGAAGCCAATGAAGACAACATGACTTCATGAATGGTGTGATCTCATAAAGGTTTAAAAATATCTCTCTGGCTACCATGAGACAGATTATAGAGAAACAAGGGTGAGTTCCATTTAAGAAGTTATTGTAATAGTTCAGGTGAGATATGACTGTGATTTAGATTAAGATGGTGCCATGAGAATGGAGAAAAGTGGATGAATTAAAATATTTTGAGGAGTTACCATTGTGGCTCAGCACGTTATGAACCCAACTAGTATCCATGAGGATGTGGGTTTGATCCCTGGCCTTGCTCAGTGGGTTAAGGATCTGGTGTTGCTGTGAGCTATGGTGTGGGGAGCAGATGTGGCTTGGACTCGACCCCTAGCCTGAGAACTTCCATATGCTACAAGCGCAGCCCTAAAAAGCAAATAAATAAATAAATAATTGGGAGAATTAACAAGACTAATGGATTGGGGATTGGGAATGAGAAAAGAAGAAACAGCATGAATTCTAGATTTCTACCTGAGCAGCCAGGTGGATGGGGAGTCTGGTCACCTTATCCACATCATCTTTGATAACTGAGTAATTGAGTCTCTGGAGCTAAGAATCATGCTTATCTATTAGAAGAATTTTCAAAGCCAGAAAAAAATTATTCTCTGTATTGAATCTTCATAACTTTTACATATGTCCTTTTCTACAAGGGATAATTAAACAAAAAAGCACTTTTTTGGCAAACTCCACACTATCCTCCTAGAAAACTGCAATTAGTTTTCTCCTCTTCAGAGCAATCACGTGTACGTGTTTTCTGACAGTAGAATGACCTCTCAGGGCTGCCATTTTGTCTGTGATGTTGTGACTCTGTTTCTCCCTTTGAGGGACTGCTATGAAAACCAGGGAACCACAGGTCACTGTCCAATAAGGGATGCCTGGCCCACTCCCTCTCCCCCATCAAAGACCATGTGAGAGAACCAGCATCAGCCTAGAGATACTGAGATTTGTTTTGAAGCATTTAAAGAGGAAGCAAATGCTCAGGGGAAGCTTTAAATGTCTTTCTACATTCAGAAGTTGAATTGTAAGAACTATCTCTTTACCATTAATCACCAGGTCTAGTGTGAAGCCAGCCAACTTCAGAGAGTTAGTTAAAAGAAGTGACTAATGACCCAACTCTCCCCTTATCTTACACTCTCTTCAGGTTTGACCTCACTCAGGCTGCACTTACCTGCTCTCACAAGAGCTCTCCCAGTGGACCAAAGTACCCAGGGAGTTCTTGGTTTAGAGGTCTGTCCTGTAGCACCGTCCACCTGACTGATGGGGAACTTCAATGCCCTTCCTGGGCCGTAAGTGGAGGGAAGGGTGGAAGAACGAGTACACTAGGTCTCTAGAAATGTCCGAGTTGATGGTGACAGTTTAGGCATGACCTAGAATCCCTAGGAGGTCTTGAACATTCAGTTTAACAATCTGACCCTTATTATATAGAGAGTCTTTTTTGAAGTTAGTTCTTCTAAAAGTCTGCTTTTGGTCTTTGCTCACTGACTGCTGCAAGGGCTTATTTTAGAAATAAGCTTTCATGGTTATCCCTATTGTTCCAGCTTCAGTGATCAAAACATCCAGGACTGCGTTTTGATTCTACTTCTTTGTAGTTCTTTTATCGTGGGTCTTCCTGAGTCTTAGATTATATTAGGCACTTATTAGTTACTTTCAATCCACAGATTCACTGCATAATCCCTGATTATAACCAATTATTATTCTCTCAATGATATCCCATAGTTGCTCAAATCACACTTATCTCCAATAATGTCCACTCCCCTCCACCATGGCCGAATACCTCCAGGAAGTCCTTTACCAGGATCTAGTCAGATATATTTTAAGTAATGAAGTCAACAGGGAAAAATAAACGATGGAAACATACCCACTTAATATCAATGAACTTGTTTAACTATTTAAGGCCGTATCTCAAAGTGTAAGTGTTGCAGTGCGTTTTGTAAAGCAGCACTTAGAATCCACTGAGCTTTCAAAGTAACTTTTTCCTATTAAGCCTACATTGAGAAGTAGGGCTAATTTACCAGAATACTCTTTTGTGATAATTGCAGGAATTGCAGATTAGCATGAGTGAACTGGCAAGGTTTTGAGCTAATAAAAATACACACAAAAATTGTAACCTTCATCCGTGTCAAGGTTCCTCATGAGGAGAACATTAACCACTTCTGATAGGCCAATTTTGAGTTCAAGTTAGCACATTAATAAATACTTAGGGAAAGATACTTTTCAAGTGACACATGGTACAACATTCCCCATAATAAAAGACACAGTTCTGCTATTCAGAGATTTGAAACGAATAGTAGATGAGCTAATAAAAGATAAGTTCCATGAATTAGAAGATATTTAAGGAGTTCCCATCATGGCGCAGTGGTTAACGAATCCGACTAGGAACCATGAGGTTGCGGGTAAGGTCCCTGCCCTTGCTCAGTGGGTCAACGATCCGGCGTTGCCATGAGCTGTGGTGTAGGTTGCAGACACGGCTCGGATCCCACGTTGCTGTAGCTCTGGCATAGGCGGGAGGCTACAGCTCCGATTCGACCCCTAGCCTGGGAACCTCCATATGCCGCGGGAGCGGCCCAAGAAATGGCAAAAAGACAAAAAAAAAAAAAAAAAGATATTTAATAAGTGTTTTTTCAGGCAATAATTATTTTGCCAGCCAGGCTATACAGCTTTATTAGAACCATATGTGAAATACTCTAACACTGCACTGAACTCTACAGCACATTACCATTTATTTCATGAACATTTGTTAGGTATCTAATAGGTGCCAGGCACCATGCTAGAAGCAGGAGACCAAAACCCCAACAGGTAATCCTGTCTGAACACTTTGCTCAGATCCTGTGACCAGAATCACTTACATTACTTCAGATTGATTGAAACTATCATTATAATTGCACATGATTAAACTTTAAAGATTGCAAAGAATGGGTCCCCTGTTCTAAAATTTAGAAGCTCCTGGCCATCAGTGTGTACTACCAACCATTTCTCAGCTGTCTTGGGAGTCTCTCCAAGTTCTACAAAATTATATGGTCATATTATCTATTCCAGGGTCCTAAGGCATCTGCCTTCAACTTTGGCATGAAAGCATGAGAGATTTGTCTCTTCTTCACCATTTATTAATTTATACAATAACTTTTTTTTTTTTTTTCGTTTTTTTCTAGGGCAGCACCCATGGCACATGAAGGTTCCCAGGCTAGGGATCTAATTGGAGCTATAGCTGCCAGCCTATGCCACAGCCACAGCAATGTGGGATCCGAGCTGCATCTATGACCTACACCACAGTTCACGGCAACACTTGATACTTAACCCACTGAGCAAGGCCAGGGATTGAACCCACAACCTCATGGTTCCTAGTCAGATTTGTTTCCACTGTGCCACAACAGGAACTCCTACAATAACTTATTTTTATTAGTATAAACTCATGGATATTTATATATTGAGTTTAATCCAATACCACAGTATTTTATTATTTTGTTGCTTGAATTTTCAACTTTGGCTAATGGGAGTTCTTTAGTTGGCTCCTGTGACCCTCTCACATTCCCCCATCAATATGGTATTTTGTTTTCCTGACCCCTTTCCAGTCTAAGGGAAAATCCTTTATAGTTAGTCTCAAATACTCAGATTCAGAAGTATGAGAGAGATTTAGATTAGTTGAGATATTTGGGTCTAGTTTCTCAACTCCCGTGATGAAGGTGCCTGTTACTTTGGGTTCATGCAATGATATAAACTGTCTCTTCTATTCATCCCACACTCCTGCCTCTCCCTGGGCGTAGAAAGAGAGTTCATCATATTCCTCAGTTTATGGTACATTATCATTACAGATATATCCAAGGTTTTGCTCCTATTCTACTTATTCATTCTCTTTTGTCTCCATACTCCATTCTGATTTTTCCTTCCTTCCCCTACATCAGGAAACTATTCTAAGGTACTTAATGTACATTGTTTTGATTGTTTTAAGAGCCAAATCAAATAATAATTATTCTTATTTTTTATAGGGACAATGATAGCATTGTGGACACATGTAAATATGTGTCCATATTTTTTTGTGTGTCTTTTTAGGGCCATACCTGTGGTATATGGAAGTTCCCAGGCTAAGGGTCGAATTAGAGCTACAGCTGCTGGCCTACACGACAGCCACCACAACACCAGATCTGAGCAGCATCTGTAGCCTATACCACTGCTCCCAGCAATGGCGGATCCTTTAAACAACTGAGCAAGGTCGGGGATTGAACCCATGTCCTCATGGATATTGGTCAGGTCCATTACTGCTGAATCACAACGGGAACTCTATGTCCATATTTTTAAGAGTACACCATGGACTATATAGGATGAAATGGTATGAAATCTTGAATTTGTTTTAGGATATTTTGACAAAGTAAAAAAAATTAATGAAAAAAGAATAGACGAAGCAAATATGACAAAATCTCATTAATTTAAAAATTTTGGACGATGGCTATATGGAAGCTCATTGCTCCATTTTCTCTGCTTTTGACATTTTTGAACATTTTCAACATGAAGAAATGAAAAACAAGTTCTTTCCTTCCCCTAGGTCACAAATAGTTTTTTATATTTTCTTTTATTAATTTTATAAATTCAATTTTCATTTTTAGGTCTTCAAGCCATATGTGGTTTTGGGCAGGTATCCAGTTATATTTTTTCTTATATAATGGGTAAGTTTTCCCAAAAGCATCTAAAAAATTATCTTCTCATCATTGTTTTATGGTACCAAAAATTTAATAACAATTATACACCAGTGTAGCTCTGTCCATTCTATTCTCTTCTGTCTCCATACTCAGTAACCTTAAGCAAAATATTAATTTTTTAAAAGAACATACAAGTTCTATTCATTGACTTGTTCTTGTGCCAATACTACCTTGTTTTTTATTGTTGTTGTTGTTGTTTGTTTTTTAGGGCCACACCCATGGCATATGGAGGTTCCCAGGCCAGGGGTTGAATCGGAGCTATAGCTGCCAGCCTACACCACAGACACAGCAACGCTAGATCTGAGCTGCATCTGCCACCTACACCATAGCTCATGGCAACACTGGATCCTTAACCCACTGAGCGATGCCAGTGATCAAACATGCTTCCTCATGGATCCTACTTGGGTTCGTTGCTGCTGAGCCACGACAGGAACTGCCAAAATTTATTTTTGCCTGAAAAAAATAAGCTAAAAAATGTATAAAATAGACTGCCATTTGTTTGAAGAAGGGGAAAAAAGTGTATATCTATATATTTTCTCTTGTATAAACATACCTCTGGGAGGATACAAAAAATCTAATAGCATTGATTGTTTGCAAGAATGGGAATGGGTTGGTTGGAATGAGAACAGAGAGAAGAGAAAGGTTTCTTACCATATACACTTTTTAATTTTTAAATCGAACTATTATCTATTTAAATTTTTAAAAATTAAACTTAAGTTGCTGGATTAGAAAGGGAAATTTCCTGAAAACTCATGATATGGAATGGGTCAGCAGCGCATGCATGCATTGCATGCATGCATACACACTTGCATACACACATCAAAATAATTTTGTACCACAATGTCACTAATTTAACCCTATCTTGTAAGTAAGAAAAAGAAGGGATCATGGTAAAAATACCAAGTCTGTTATCAAGGCCTAGAGAAGCCACACCAAAGACTCACCAACATGAATAGAGTAGAACCAGGAACCAGATACTGAAGAGGTGGTTCTAAGTATTTACACCTTCAATGTCCAAGAGTAATCTTCTGAATTTTAGAGTCTGAAAGATATTTAACTATGAGCTGCAATCTCAGTTTACTCTTCTATTCCACCTGACACAAGGATGCTGGGAAAGCAACGTGGTTAGCTTTTTCCTCTCAGCCAGTTGAAATCTATGTCCTAAGTTTAATGATGGAGTATTGATCTGTATAGTATAAATTGATTATCACTCAGTTATCTCAGTAAGTTCATTACCAACCATTAAAAGGGAGACAGATTTCTGTAGCTTCAGAGGGGCAAGAGCTAACAGTAACTCAGCAGCCTTTTTCTAACTCTTAGTCAAAAATCTTATATTTTGCAGGTAATTCTCTGAGTGATAGGTAATTCTAAACTTGCCTTATTTGTATATCTGAGCTTTATCCTTGCTACCATCAGTGTTGGTAAATTACATCATCTTGACAATTTACCTGGGATACACTCATCAGTAGCATATCCACATCAAAGCTGTACATTTCTATATTAAAATTCCTCTAAATGAACTTTTGCATATTGATTTTTTTTTTTTTTTTTTGCTTTTTAGGGATGCACCCACAGCATATCGAAGTACCCAGGCTAGGGGCTGAATTGGAGCTACAGGTGCTGGCCTACGCTACAGCCATAGCAACTTGAGATCTGAGTCCCATCTGTGATTTACACCACAGCTCACAGCTACACCGGGTTCCCAACCCACTGAGCGAGGCCAGGGATTGAACCTGCAACCTCATAGATACTAGCCAGATTCATTTCTGCTGCACGATAATGGGAACTCCTACATATTGATTTTTAAAATCATTTATTTTCTTCCAGCATATGCATTCTCATTTCTTAGAGTTTAATCTTAATCGATACTCTTCTTGCTCTTTTTGAAGTTTTGAATTATGTTCTATGGTATGGCTCTACTTAGAATTTTTTTTTTTTAGGGCTGCACCTGCAGCATATGGAAGTTTCCAAGCTAGGGGTGGAATCAGAGCTGTAGCTGCCAGCCTACACAACAGCCACAGCAACACCATATCTGTGCCATGTCTGTGACATATACCACAGCTCATGGCAATGCCAGGATTAACCCACTGAGCGAGGTCAGTGATTGAACCTATGTTCTCATGGATACTAGTCGGGTTTGTTACTGCTGAGCCACAATAGGAACTCCTAGAATTTTTCATATAAAATATTTTTCTCTGAAGACTATTATTTAAGAATTTTCTTATGTTCCTTACCACTACTGGTGAAAATTCTGTGCCTTATTTTAAGTATGTTTCATTATAGTTTAATTGGAATCATGGATATGAACAAAGATTTGGAATGTGATCAGATCCAGACAAAATGTTTAGGATGCCCATACTCTAAAACTCATTTTCTACTAAAATATTGGATAAATAAACTTCATTTTAAGCTTTATTAATGAAAGCAAGTACAAATTCTATTTAAGAAAAATAATAATGCTACTGTGGTTAATTACATGAACAATATAGCCTGACTGCTTGGGGTCAGATCCCAGGGCTACCGTTTACTACTTGTGCAACCATGGATAAGAGATTTAACCTCTCTGTGCCTCAGTTTTCTCATCTGTGAAGTTGGGCTAAGTAATCGTACTTACCCTATAAGATCGTTAAGAAGATCACAAGTAATGTAATGTACTTAGAACAGTGTTGATGTAGTAAGTTTATTATTCCTGCTCAAACCAGTAATCATGAGTCTATTATATGGGATTTTTTACTTTTCTTTTTTTAAAATAATGTCTTTTTTTTTCTTTATTTCATATGGTTTTTCTTTATTTATTTATTAAATTTATTTTTTGGCCATACCCACAACATTTGGAAGTTCCCAGGCCAGGAATCAAACTTGTGGCACAGCAGCTACCTGAGCCACTTCAGGGACAGTGCTGGATACTTAACCCACTGAGCCACATGGCAACTCCTGGTTTTCCTTTTTAAGAAAATCTCTAGATCCCCATCATCATCAAAATATATTATTCAGGGCCTATGCTTGCGGACTTCAATTTCCCACAGAAGTTAGCTATGACTTTATCAAAGCCCAAGCTCAGTTTTGGAAGGTAACACAGGTTATGTTTTTCTCATTCTATTTCTTTCTCTGAATTATTTCTTATCTTCAACCAGATGCCACTTAAGGTGATAATCACAAATTGAGAAGCAAGTTAGAAGGAAAAGGCAATCTGACTTTTAGAGACCTATGACAGTTTATGAGCAAAATGAAGAAAGATCCAGACATTATACTTAGTGAATGCTCTGGGAGGAGAAAAAAGACAACCTCAGCCGATAAAGTTCAGTTACTACAGAAGTGTTTCCACATCACAGCACATCTGACCTTCCTCAGAGAGCTTTTTGCTACTTAATCCTTTCGTGGACATCTTAGGCACTAAAGGGGACAGCAGAATAAGCCATAGAGTTTCAGACAGAATAAGGTACAGTGATACAGAGAAAAAAAGAGGAGAATTTTTTTTTTTTTTTTAAGAGCAAGTTTTCACAAATAGGTGATGGAAACAGGAATGGAGATGGGAAATGCTTAAGAAAGCTGCATAACCAAGGGGAAATATGGGACTAAATGCAGTGCTTATTAGATGGCAATAAGCACAATTCTACTCTGAAAAGAGAAACCAAAAAGGGGAAAAATCAGAGAATGTGTGGGAAAATAAATAGAAAGCACCTGAAAAGATAAACCTAGAAAGGAGAGAGCTTAAATTCACAATGTTTGAGAGAGATGAAAGGTTTTTTTTTTTTCCTTTTCAAGTTTCCCATGCCCTCTGAAGTCACTAAGATGCAGCAGTCTTTGTGAGATTCACGCCTCCAACCCCACCCCCACCATTTAATACTTACTTATATTCAAATAGATTGCAGATCACTCTTATGAGAAACTTGCCAAATCACATTTCTAAAGTCTGCCAGAGATGATGTCTTGGAACCGTGTCTTAGGGGTTGACTGTTGGGTCCCACAGCTTTTGGCTCTCTCTGAGTAGCCATAACAGCAGGGGGCAGGTTGGAAGTTAGCTCACCAGGTTACAGCCAAGGGCTCAGATTACCTCCTCAGGCGACCCAGTTGGCTTTGCTTTCTTTGTGGTGCAAATTTAATGTCTAGCCCCAGCCACTGTCACAAAGCTGCCAACAGCCAAAGGCTATCTTGGGTACTTCTATAGCAAGAGGAACTCTGCACGGTTTAGCATAGAGAGTTTCATGGCTTGCCACAGGGAGGCTCAGGATTAGAACCGGTGTCCTAACTCAAAAGGCACTTTCAGTAGGGAGTCAAGATTTGTGGAGTCTAATCATGGACTTGTAAGGATTAGTAAAAAGGTTTCATTTGCAGCTCCCCCCCCCCCCCCGCCCCTTCTTTTCTGCCTCTGTTAGATAATGACATTTTCTGTTGTTCCCCACCCCCCACCCTCTCCATCCTCCCCTCATCCTATATCGTCTTGGAAGCTATGATGTTTCATTTCTTTCAGTGGTTTCTGATAATTAAAATACAATGGGATTCCTCAAACACATAGGAATAGAGTGAATAATATACATTTCTCAGTGTTATTTATTGCCTAGCTTTATCAGATATAAATAAATAGCCAATTTTGTTCCATCTCTGAATGAGGAAATCTTATACAGTATATCATTTTACCTACACGTGTTACTGTGTATCTCTAAAAGAAAAGGACTCTTAAAATATATACATATAGAAAATTACACGTACGTATATATAATACAGTACTATTATCACACCTAAAAATATTATCTCAATATTATTAAATATCCATTCAGTGTTCACACTTCCCTCATTGTCTTCACTTGTTTTACAATTTTTTTTCTTTTTTTATAGTTTATTTCTTTGAGTCAGTCTCCAAATAAGGGCCACACATCACAATTGTTTGATAAGTATAGTAAGTCTCTTCCCCCTCCTGGTAACTCTTCCTTCACTCTCTCTGTTTTATCTTATAATTTCTTTTTTAAGTGAAGAAACTTGTTTTTTTACCTACTGAGTTTCCCACAGTCTAAATTTTGCTGATTTCATTCTCATAATGTTTTTTAAGAAAATATGTTCCACTGTCTCTCATGTTTCCTGTGAAATTGTAGTCAGATCTAAGGGCTTGAGCAGATTCGAGGCTTTGTTTGTGTGTGTGTGGTGTTGGCAAAATGGCTCCAGGGAAGGTGTTCACACGTCTGTCAGGAGACACATAATGTCTGATTGTCCCTTCTTATGACCTTATCAGACATTGATGGTCATTACTATCAGTAGTAATGACTGATACTATTTCTAGAATCAGTGGTTAATTAGGGACTACAAATGATGATGTATTTTTCTCTGTGCTTCTTTGTTTATTAGCTGGAAAGTTTTTGTAGAAAAATGACCTCCCCATCAAATCCTTAGTTATACTGAAATGCAGACCATATAGAAAGGAGAGGATACATTCTTTTTTGTTGTTGTTTGCTTTTTTAGGGCTACACCTGCAGCATATGGAGATTCCCAGGCGAGGGGTCTAATCAGAGCTACAGCTGCCAGGCTATCCCACAGCCGCAGGGATAAGGATCTAAGCCTCATGCCAGTCCTTAACCCACTGATCGAGGCCAAGGATCGAACCCACAACCTTGTGGTTCCTAGTCGGATTCCTTTCCACTGTGCACTGAGGGGAACTCCCAGGATACCTTCTTAATTCTGTCTCTTTATTAACCAAATTTTAAATTAGCCAATTGGTCCTCAGCATCCTCCAAAGGTGATGGATGGGCTAGGAGTCCATATTTTTGGGAGAGAAAAGGAGGAATCTCACTATGAACTAATGGATTTAAACATGAATTGTAAGCAAATAAATAAAGTGGTTTAAGCCACTAATTTTGGAGTAGTTTATTACATGGTTGTAGATCATTACAACTGTCCCCTTTCATTTAAAGAGAAAACTTTGTGACTGGAAGTGTTAATTAAAGCATTTTGGAGAGTTCCCTTCATGGCTCAGTGGTTAACAATCCCGACTAGGATCCATGAGGATGCGGGTTTGATTCCTGGCCTTGCTGAGTGGGTTAAGGATCCAGTGTTGCTGTGAGCTGACCTACACGGTCAGTGACGTGGCTCAGAACCTGAGTTGCTGTGGCGGTGGCACAGGCCGGTAGCTGTAGCTCTGATTTGACCTAGCTTGGGAACTTCCATATGCTGTGGGTTTGGCCCTAAAAACAACAACAACAAAAAAAAAACAAAGCAAAAAATAAAATAAAGCTTTTTGCATTGTCCTTTCTACTGCATCCTTGAGATAGCATTCCATCTCTGATGGGCATGTGGCACTGCCATTAGTTTAGTAACTGCTCCCCATTTTGTGTCCATCCATGTGCAGCAGCTTGCCTGATCGGTCCATGCTCCCCTTACGTCTTTTTTGGCATCACTGCCTCATGGATCATGCCTCTTGAGAGTCAGCCCCTTGTCTATAGCTAGATTATGTATTTTCTGCCATTGCTTCTAATTCATTGGTGACCCACTTATTTCAAATCCAGTGTCCAGGAGGCTCTTTCTTTGAAGATAGAACTTTAAGCAAAATTGATCAGTCTCAAGTTCCTGTCATGGCTCAGCAGAAATGAATCTAACTAGCATCTATGAGGGCGCAGGTTCAATCCCTGGCCTCACTCAGTGGGTTAAAGATCTGGCACTGCCATGAGCTGTGGTGTAGGTTGCAGATGTGGCTCAGATCTGGCATTGCTGTGTCTGTGGTGTAGGCCAGCAGCTACAGCTCTGATTTGATCCCTAGCCTGGGAACTTCCATTTGCCCTGGGTGTGGCCCTAAAAAGAAAAAAAAATAGGAGTTCCCGTCGTGGCGCAGTGGTTAACGAATCCGACTAAGAACCATGAGGTTGCGGGTTCAGTCCCTGCCCTTGCTCAGTGGGTTAACATCCGGCGTTGCCGTGAGCTGTGGTGTAGGCTGCAGACGCGGCTCGGATCCCTCGTTGCTGTGGCTCTGGTGTAGGCCGGCGGCTGCAGCTCCGATTGTACCCCTAGCCTGGGAACCTCCATATGCCGTGGGAGCGGCCCAAGAAATAGCAAAAAGACAAAAAAAAAAAAAAGAAAAAAAAATAGATCAGTCTCTTTCATTCACACAGAAGTCGTGGCTAATTTGTAGGGTAATTCTGATATTACTGGAACTGTTTTCCTCTCTGAATGATGATGATGCATTTGGTATAAGGCACTTATATACATATTTCTTAACGATCAGTCTCTGTCTTGGAGCCTATGGATTGATGGTGAGCCTAAATGGAGTAATATTTGTACAGCAAAATTTTAAAGGCTATACCGAGAGACTTCTTGAGTCTCCAGATTTCCAACATACAGTAGTTAAGACACGACTAGATTTGTTTACTAGCTAAGTGAATCTCACCCACCAGCTTTCAAGCTTGGCCAATTCTTTCCTGCAAAGTACTTTAAAGGCATCATCTCATCTAACCTTCCCCAAACTTCTATGAAATAGGAATTCTGATTGCAAACAACAGTGTACCAGCACCTATTGGGTCACCTGCAAATACCAGAGCTATAAATAGTAAATTTAAAATGTGCCAGGAGTTTGCTCCATTGACTCTTGCACATCATCAAGGTTTGTTGGACCCCTGATTAGGCACTATGGGGGCTACTAAAAATGCATAAAACAGAACTTGTAATTTTGGTGGCCTTAGCCCTTCAAATTGTTAACTAAATGGATGATACATGTGATTGCTCTGTGGACATTCTCACACTTCTGGTATGTAGAAGATTCCCAGAGGTAAAAAAAAAAAAAAAAAAAACAAAAAACGAAAAGCTAATCCCAGGCAGAGGTGCTGAGAAAGGGGAACAGAAGAAAGAAGCCAAAGCAGAAAGAAGGTTCCTTGACCTAAGACTTATCCATATACCATAGTATATATAACTTAGGCCAGAGGGAAATAAAGTCGACTTATATTCCTTTCTTCCTTTCATCCTTCCTTCTTTTCTTCCTTCCTTCCTTCTTTTGGGGGGTGGAGCTGCCCCTGGGGCCTATGGAAGTTCCCTGGCTAGGGGATGTATTGGAACTGCAGCTGCCAGCCATAGCCACAGCAACGTGGGATCCGAGCCTCATCTGCAACCTACACCACAGCTCATGGCAAAGCTGGATCTTTAACCCACTGAGCAAGGCCAGGGATCAAACCTGCCTTCTCATGGATACTAGTCAGGTTTGTTATTGCTGAGCTACGATAGGAACTTCCTATATTCTTTCTTGTTGTGTGTTTTATTGCAATACCAAAGATTGTAGCAATGAAGGAAGAACAAGAAAAATACTGAAACACAACAACAACAATATTTTGACAGGCTGCTCATCCCCTTCACAGTAACATTTTCTTTGGTCATGTTGCTAATGTTATGCTTGGGAGGGAGGGTGAATGGGGGATGCAGGTAGTGAGTAGACCCAGGAACAGTTCTTAGAAATCCTTGATCAAGTTCAGTAGCATCGGGAGTTCCCTGATGATGATCTAGTGATTAGGACTCAGCACTTTCACTGCTGTGGCCTGGGTTCAATCCCTGGTCTGGGAACTGAGATCCCACATCAAGCTGCTGGACATCCTGGCCAAAATAAATAAATGAATAAAATTGTTTAAAAAAAAAAAAGTTAAATAGCATCTTGCTAAACCTCAAGCCTAGTAATTTATACACACTCTTCTGTCCCTGGTTCCTTAGCAAAGAGAGGGCAGCTTATAGCTGAAGAGAAAGCTCACATAAAAAGACTTCATTACTTTTACAAAATATGCACCCAAGGACATTTACTAGTGTACTGAGAGCTATTATCATAAATAATTAAAACTAAACTATTCTTCTCTAAATAAATATATAAAGTACACTGGATGATTCTGAACACTAAACTTTCTCAACATACTGCTTTATAGACTTAACAATGCAAGAAGCCACTCAGGCCATTAAATTCATACTCCTGGTTTTTCCAGAGAGATTTTATAAAGCAATTTGGATGGGCATAAGAACTTAGGACATTGAACTCTTACTTTCTTTTTTCCCTATAGTAATTATTTACAAGAAAGTGAAAATGTTTATAGATATCTTTGCAGGAAGGACCCTCAGAGCGGTATTTTACGTAAATACTTTAACTCCCAGTTCAAAAAGCCTGCACGTCAAGCAACACGACATTTCTCAAACATCATTGCCATCATGGAAGCCACTGTGATTTGTGTTGAGTTTCCTTCTGGAATCTTCTCTACTCAAAGAATATAATATAATGAGCCATCTCAATGTGACCAAAAGGACTTCCTGTGCCCACTAACCTAATATACATTTTCCTTTGTTGCTCAAAACACTGAATTGGCTATCCGGCAACTGCTTGGCTTGCTCCTATTTTAGTCCTAGAGGAGACTGAGGTCTTGAAAGTGAAAAGCTATTTTGGAGTTAATGTCTATATTCAGGATTCTCCATATCTGGTTGGTCGACTTCCAGGCTTATCCTGATTTGAGTCTTCTAAAGAGAAGTAGCTTTCTGGGATTCTGAGGTATCCCCAAAAAATTGAGGTCCTCTAGAGTTAACCTGACCCAGTTTAATCCTCAAAACTAAACTTTAATTCAAAAGCAGTTTACTTGGAGCTTCTGTTGTGGCTCAGTGGATTAAGAACCCTACATAGTGTCTGTGAAGATGTGGGTTCAATCCCTGGCCTCACTCAGTGGGTTAAGGATCCAGCATTGCCAAGGTTGCAGATGCAGCTTGATCTGGAGTTGCTGTGTCTGTGGTGTAGGCTGACAGCTGCAGCTCTGATTTAACCCCTAGCTGGAGAATTTCCATATGCCATGGGTACAGCCTTAAAAAGAAAAAAAAAAAAAAAAAAAAAAGCAGTTTACAGAGAATCTAATAAAAATCTAGATTTTTATTTCTGGGGTCTCTTTAAGCCAAACTAGAGCTCTTTTTCCTTCATCCCTCTTAAATTTTTAAACTCAGGAAAAATCTGTGGAAGAACTTGGGCCCTTTATATTTTGGCTGTGCTGTCTAAAGACTGGTAAGCACTTATGTGGTCTTCAAATCAAAAGAATTCACACCAGATTTTAGGAAAATTCATGTCAAATAAGCATCACTATCATGATAGGTTAAATTAACAACTAAAGGGTAAGTGAAAACATTTGAGAAGATTGAGAGATAACTTCATTTTATATATCCTGAAGCTTATTATCAGTAATCAGAGATAGGTATAGCAAAACAAAGTACAAGATTCATTTTGCCTAAATTCTTAAATTCATTCTCTATCTGTTTCTTCACGAAAATTGCAGTTATTGTGGTCTTCTGACTTCCCCTGTTCCCTTCCACTTTAACCATGTCACCCACCTTCAGCTTGAGCAGGATCAGTATCCAGGATATTCAAATACATGTCTTAAGTCCACCCTCTGGTTATTCTTTCTCTGTTTATTCTTTTTCCTCCCCTATCAAATTCTAGAGAAATACATAATCCCAAAGAGGCATTTGAGTTTATTAAATATATAAAATTGGCTCAATTAAAATGTCCCATTTGACAGATTTGTATTACAACTTACATAAGATGGTCTATCATCCATTCCATCACTGGTTACATGTAATAACAGGAAAATCATCAAAAGGTGGCTGGCCAGAAGGAGGCAAAACCATGAGGATACATACTTAGAAGCCATGAAGTAGGCAGAATGAGATTTTTAAAGACATTGAAAGACCTTCTCAAGTCAGACTATCTTCCATTACTGTTCCTACCACAGCCTGTTTCCACTACCGTGTTTGAAAATGTCATATCACCCTCTTTTTGGGGTAGAGAAGCTTAGAAACTACGTGGCACCCATGTCATCACTCCTAATTCCACTCCCAGGCAGACAGCACTCATCAACCATGATTTTCTGTTTTGTTAAACTCAGATTTCCCTTACAGTACTTCTCAATGCACTACAAAGAGCCACTATCAACTTTTGGTTTTAGCCCTCTAGAAGAAACTATTTTCTGTTCTGAGATTAAGACTTTGAAGTCTTAAGAACTAAATGAAGTATCAGACACAATGTCATTCTCAGGCATAAAAACTAAGGCTCAAATGCTTACATTATGCTAAAATGTGAAAACATTTGGTAGAAAAGAAAGAAAAAGAAAGATTGGGGCATAAATTTGGAGCAAGGGGCAGTTTTCTGTAAAATATCCTAAAAAAGGGAAGATTAGACTGCAATATGAATAATCACTCCCTCTGCTATCTGTCTGCTGCAGATGAAGTTTTCATAAAGCAGTAATTTTTCAGAAAGAAAACACTAGACTTTCAATCCACTTGTTATCCTATTTTACTTAATCAGAGACTAAGATATAATATATTTTTTTTAATAAATATTTGAAATGTGGACAGAAAGGAGAGACCAGGAAATAATTTTATTTTCAATAATAATTTTTCCATTCTCACCTCTCCTGTGAAGTTTTTCCTGTTCTACAAATGAGAAAGTGAAGAAAAGTGTTGAAGGCTAAGTTCAGAAGGCACAAAACTATAACACAAGATGCATACATAAAGACTGATTAAAATAAAATCAAAGAATATTAATATAATAATTACAACAGCAAAAATTTTGCTATCAGGGAACTGATGGAGGCTGCATGTTCCAGTGTATGAAGGTAGAAATCTGCGATTTCGGGGACTGCTTCTTTCTGCATTCTGGGTTGGGACAACGAATTGGAATTTGTCCTTAGGTCAAGTTCTCATTTCTGTTCAGGAAGTATCGCTTTGGTAAATCTTTTATTAACACAAATGTAAGGCCACTTGAGTTAATCCATTTGGGCTGCTATAACAAAACACTATAGATTGTTATATTCTGTTATAAAAAACAGAAATTCATTTCTCACAGTTCTGGAGGAGAGGTCCAAGATCAAGCAAACCACAGCATGGCCATGTTCTGGTGAGGACCCTCTTCCTTGTTTGCAGCTAGTGCCTTTTCACTGTGTCCTCAAGAGGAGGGAGGGGTTAGGGGGTGTTTCTGGGGGCTCTTTTCTAAGGGCACTAATCTCATTCATGAGGGCTCCACTCTTATGACTTAAGCGCCTCCCCCAAGCCCCACCTACAAAAACCATAGGTTTTAACATAAGAATGTGAGGGGAACACAAACCTTCAGACCACAGTTTCACCCCTGAACCAGCAAGTTACACAAATGCAAAAACTATCAAAGCTCCCACTGTGGTTCAACAGGTTACGAATCCAACTAGTATCCATGAAGATACAGGTTTGATCCCTGACATTGCTTAGAGGGTTAAGGATCCAACATTGCCACAAGTTGCAGTGTAGGTCACAGACAGAGCTCAGATCTGGCATTGATGTGGCTGTGGCTGTGGCAAAGGCTGACAGCTGCAGTTCCCAATTTGACCCCTACCTGGGGAACTTCCATATGCTGCAGGTATGGCCCAAATAAATAAATAAATAAATAACAACCATCAGTGTTCTGCTTAGCAATTTAAATTAGTTCATTATCAGAGATAGGTAATGTCTCTTCAGAGCTAGAAAATATTTTCCTCCATAGTCTGAATTTCAACAGCCCAATGCCCAATAATTATTTCTTTCTTCAGAGACTTGTGGTTGGCCTTGTCCAAGCATCTGTTCACAAGGAGATCAGGAAATAAGATTGTGGCAAGAAGGATATTCAGGTTAACTTTCCTCTGGTTTATGCCTGAGGAAATAGAATTCCAAGAAAAGAGATGAGTATGTATTCATGCTACTTGGATTGTACACAGGGCTGGCTACACAATCTGTGCACCCAGTGCAAAATCAAAACATGGAGTCCCTTGTTCAAAAAGCAAGAAAAAAAATGCCATTCAAGGTACTAAAATATAAAGCTTTTCCTTCCTTCTATTGTTTCTTTCTCTACCTCTCACAATGTTTTTTGTTTTTTTGTTTTTGTTTTTGTTTTTTGTCATTCTGCCTTTTCTAGGGCCGCTCCCACAGCATATGGAGATTCCCAGGCTAGGGGGTCTAATTGGAGCTGTATCCGCTGGCCTACACCATAGCCACAGCAATGTGGGATCCAAGCCGCATCTGTGGCCCACACCACAGCTCACAGCAATGCCAGATCCCCAAACCACTGAGCAAGGCCAGGGATCCAACCCTCAACCTCATAGTTCCTAGTCGGATTCGTTAACCACTGCGCCACCACAGGAACTCCTCACAACGTTTTTTATTTGCTATTTAATGTCACACTCTCTCTGGCACTGAGGTATTCATTAGCAAGAGCAGATCCTTACCAGGAGTAACAAAGACTCTCTCCTTGGCCAAACTTTAGAATCCTTTGACCATCTTCTGGACCAGGCCTCACCTATGGCCCCCAGGCTTGCTATATTGCACAGTTGTAGCAAGAATCCCCATCTTAGATACCTGATCATCCTGGCCTGCCTTTAACAAGAATCCCACTATTTTGACACCTCCTCTTAGTAATTTTCTACCCACGGCCCCCCTTTACTACTCCTTGGCTGTAAATCTCCAAGCGTCCATGCTGCATTTAGAGTTGAGCTCAGAATCTCTCCCCTGTTGCCATAGTCCTGAATAAAGACTTCCTTGCTGTTTTAACAAGTGTTGGGATAACTTTTTCTTTAACAGTTATGGTGCTACAACTTAGAATCAGATTCATCAGCAGATCGCTGGGCTGGAAGTTCTCCCTGGTTCTTTGTTTCAAATGGAGACTTATTCCCCAACTCTCAGGCTGGAAATTTGTTTCCCGGCTCCTTGTGAACCCTCTTTATTCTCTCTATTTGATGCTGCTTTTCCCATAAAAACTTCTCAGTTGACTGAAACTCCCTTCTCGTACTCTTGCTAACTGCATGCTCCACCATTACTGTACTAACTGTCCACTTCCTTTCTTGTTGGCATGATTTTAGAAAAGATAATTTGGAACTAAGCATCTCTCAGAATGGCCCATCTAAGGCCTCTCCCTTTCCATCATTTCTCTTCCTTTTGCCACCTTCACTCTTCCTTTCTTTCCTTGAATCTTTTGATATGTCCACCTTCAAACATCTGCCTCCTCCATCCTTCTATCCACCCCTGTTAGTCCTTCTCCTTCCTCATCTAGGTCTTCAACTCCCTACAGTCACTAGAACTTTAGGCCCCTTGCCCTCATATGAGGCTCCCAAGGAGCCTGGGAACCCCTGGAAGCAACTACCTGAGACTGAACAAGGGAAAAAAAAAAAAGGACTAATTGTAAACAGACCGGATATTTTATTCATTCAGATGCACTTTGGAGACATTTCAACAACTGACTGACATCCCCTCAAGTTTCTCACCTAAATTCATTCCACAGCCTCCTTAAGATTACATATCAGGACAAAAGAAAATCTTAACATTCCTCCCAAAAATATTGTAAAATCCTTTGACTCTCTATTGAGTAAATAATCTTAAGTTGCCTCATTTCCTAGAAACAATTCAGCTAAAAATACAAAGTACAGCAAAGATGAGCCCTGACTATTTCACATAAACCAATGAGTTTACATTATTTTATCAGACTCACAGCTATGATTTTGGAATAGAAGTTATTTGGTTTCTATTTGTGTCTGTACTTTTAGGTATGTATATATGTCATGTATATGTAATATTTTGCTACCTCTGGAAGGTATTACCAAATTAATTTACAATATCCTATGAAGTAGCTCTTAATTTTGTTTAGAGATAAGTAAGCACCTATATAAATAAAATGTTCCTAAAACTCTCAAAAATATAAAAACTAACTCAAATGTTTTTGAAGTTCATGTAACTTGAGTAAATCTTTGATGAATAAGATTAGTTTGATATCACTGGTTCAAAAAATTACTTTTTGGAGTTCCCATTGTGGTGCAGTGGGTTAAGAATCTGACTGCAGTGGCTCAGGACATTGTGTATCCCCTGCCCAGCACAGTGGATTAAAGAATTCAGCTGTATAAATCAAAACTACTGTGAGGTACCACCTCACACCTGTCAGAGTGGCCATCATTCATAAGCCCACACTTAACAAATGCTGGAGAGGGTGTGGAGAAAAGGAACCCTCACATGCACTGTTGGTGGGAATGTAAATTGGTATAACCACTATAGAAAACAACATGGAGGTACCTGAGAAAACTAAATATAGAACTACCATATGGTCCAGCAATCCCACTCTTGGACAAAACTTTCCTTGAAAAAGACACAAGCACCTGCATGTTCATTGCAGCACTATTCACAATAGCCAAGACATGAAAACAACCTAAATGCCCACTGACAGATAAATGGATTAAGAAGATGTGGTATATATACACAATGGAATACTAATTAGCCATAAAAAAGAACAAAATAATGGCATTTGTAGCAACATCGATGGAACTGGTGACTCTCATACTAAGTGAAATAAGTCAGAAAGACAAATACCATATGATATTATTTATATCTGGAATCTAATATATGGCACAAATGAAACTTTCCACAGAAAAGAAACTCATGGACTTGGAGAACAGACTTGTTGGAGAACAGGTTGTCAAGGGGAGGGGGAGGGAGTGGGATGGACTGGGAATATGGGATTAAAAGATGAAAACTACTGCCTTTGGAATGGATAAACAACGAGATCCTGCTGTACAGCACTATATCTAGTCACTTGTGATGGAGGATAATGTGAGAAAAAGAATGTGTGTGTGTGTGTGTGTGAGAGTGACTGGGTCAAAGTAGAAAAAAAAAAAGAATAAAATCCATTGATCCTTAAAAAAAAGAAAAAGAATTCAGCTATAGGTTGCAGCTGTGGCTCAGACTCAATCTCTGGCTGGGGAACTTCCATATGACTGGGGTGCAGCCATTGAAAAACAAAAACAGGAGTTCCTGTCATGGTGCAGTGGTTAATGAATCCGACTAGGAACCAGGAGGTCGCGTGTTCGATACCTGGCCTTGCTCAGTGGGTTAAGGATCCAGCGTTGCCGTGAGCTGTGGTGTAGGTTGCAGACGCGGCTCGGATCCTGCATTGCTGTGACTCTGGTGTAGGCCAGTGGCTACAGCTCTGATTAGACCTCTAGCCTGGGAACCTCCATATGCCGCAGAAGCGGCCCTAGAAATGGCAAACAACAACAACAACAACAACAACAAAACCTTTTCATAGTCTCAGCATTAAGTATTCCTTTTATTTTACTTGGGTTACTAGTCAAATATGGTAATATTACAATCTACTAGATATTTAAGATTATAAAAAATTATAAATTCAACCTACGGAACAAATGAACAAGTAAGGATGCAGTATAAACTTTTGATATCCATTATCTATTACTTCATGCATATCAAGCACAGCAATAAAACAAAAAACCCATGTATTTAACTTTTACAAGTTTTGCTTTTGTGATACTTGCCTAACATGCATATGCTATAAAAATAGGTAACAGGTAAATAACTTGAAATGATGACTAACTTGGTTTAATAGTATGTCTACTTGAAAATAGTTCCCAAAATCTTTTTGGTAACTTGTAACCTTAGAGCTATGTTAAGTTCAGTAACAGATATGTGTTAAATATATAGATCATTTCTAAATAAGATAAATTACTGAAATATTCATTATTAAGCATAAATTTACATTTACATACTTTTGCCCTCTTATATGGTACAAGAGAAGCTAAATGTATTTGGGTCTGTTAATGCTCTTTTTGCCACATGGAAAAGGACTATGGGGAGGTATATACTGACAAAAATTATGAGATGGTGTGATGGTTAATTTTATGTGTCAACTTGACTGTATGCTAAGAGATATTGACATAACTGGTAAAACATTATTTCCTGGTATGTCCGTGAGGGTGTCTCTGGAAGAGATTAGTAGTTGAATCAGTAGACGGAGCAAAAAAGATGTCCATCACTAATGCTAGTGGGCCAAAGAGGGCTGGGAAAGAACAGAAGTGTGGAGGAAAAATGAATTCCCCCTCTTTATTTGAGCTGAGACATCCATCTTTTCCCATTTTTTTTTTTTTTTTTTTGTCTTTTTAGGGTTGTACCTTTGGCATATGGAAGTTCCCAGGCTAGGGGTAGAATTAGAGCCACAGCTGCCAGCCTATACCATAGCCACAGCTATGCCAGATCTGAGTCGTGTCTGCAACCTACACCACAGCTCACAGTAACACCAGACCCTTAACCCACTGAGCTGGAAATCAAACCCATGTCCTCAGGGATACTAGCTGGGTTCATTACTGCTGGTTCCTGGTTCTGGTACTTTTAGACTCAGACTGGGAGGTACACCATCAGCCACTCAATGCTCAGGCCTTCAGACTCAGCCTGAATTATACCAATACGTTCCTGGTCTTTAACTTGTAGACAGCAGATTGTGGGACTTCTAGGCCTCCTTAACTGTTGAGTCAATTCCTATAATAAATCTTCTCTTATATATGTCATGTATATCCTATTGGTTCTGTTTCTCTGGAGACACCTGACTAATACAAATTGTATATTCATAAAATTTGCTAGTCTACAGAGTAGTGGTATGTGACAATCATAATTGTTTACTTCGTAATTTTCTCTGCCAAAAAAAGATTACTAATGGCTAAGAATCATAATAAGTATATGTAAATAAAGTACTCCAAATAATAAGGGTGAAGAAAAACAACTTTGCATGAAAGGAATGCAAGAAATGTAGGATATAGTTTTGTTAAGAACAAAGAATAATTTTGTACTAAATTAAAAGACTGGTTGCTCCAATATGAGAAAGAAGAAAAGTATAGCACAAAAGCTGAATGAATATGAAATGTAGAAAGTTTGCCAAAAAGAAATCTTACCTCATGTGGTCAAAGCTGGCTCAGACTGGATGTGTTTATAAGATTTTTCTATAAAAAAAATAAAAACAAAAAACCTTGATATCAAAAGTATACTGATGCAAAGCTAGAATTTGTTTTTTTTCTCTATTAAAAATGATAAAATTTTCTTGGATTATTGATCAGCTTTGAATAAGAGATTGTAGAATGTTTTTCTCTACCTTTTTTGTATCATGCTTAGGAAAACAAGATTTTTTGTCTTATCAGAATAATTTTTTGTGCTTTATGTTAGACTTTATCACATCTTTGATTACTTAAGAGGACCAAATCTTCTCACTTTTTAAAAGAACTAAGGTCTTTTTTTTACAATCATGTGACCTCCTATAGTTACTTTTGAATTCTTTTGTCATTTTAGTTAAATAGATGGCTCAAAACTGTTTCACAGTGATCTATGATCTTACTTAATCATGTCCAAATTTTTTGACATTTTTGACTATTTTGCCTCCCCGAATTAAAAAGTAGATGAAATCTTGACATTGACCTGACTTTGAGATTTCCCAGAGGGCCTCTGGCAAATCTCAAAGATTTTGTCCTTTTACTTTGTAAAAAGAGAGATATTAAAAAATAATTAGGTTTATTGTATGTTGAATGACATGAAAATTGTTGTCAAGTAAGAAGGGATGCTTAACTTTCTCTAGATTAAATTTATATGGGTAAATGTCATTAATTTAAATATTTTAGAAATTATGTGAAGTTTATAGAAACTTGTCAATACTCTTGCTGTCCATGATATGTCCAGTATAATGTTATCAGTCATAATTTTACTACTTTTTTTTTTTTTTTTTTTTTTTTTTTTTGCTTTTTAGGGCCACACCTGTAGCATATGGAAGTTCCAGGCCAGGGGTTGAGTTGGAGCTGCACCTGTCAGCCTGTGCCAGAGCCACAGCAATGCCAGATCTGAGCTGCATCTGTGATCTATGCCACAATTTGTGGCAATGCCAGATCCTTAACCCACTGAGCAAGGCCAGGGATGGAACCTGGATCCTCATGGCTAATAGTCAGGTTCTTAGACTGCTGAGCCACAATGGGAACTCTTCAGTTATTATTTTAAATATTGTATGCCACAGAAATAACCAAATTCTCCAGTCAGATGAACTCATGTGAAGATTTTTAACCATGGCCATTTTAAGTGTTTTGTTATCCGCAAGTAATTATTGTTTTACTTTGATTTTTCTAAATTTTTATTTATTTTATTTTATTTTTTGTTTTTTTAGGGCCTCACCCATGGCATATGGAAATTCCCAGGCTAGGGGTCAAATCAGAGCTGCAGCTGCTGGCCTACAGCACAGCCACAGCAACATCAGATCCAAGCCAAGTCTGCGACCTATGCCACAGCTCATGGCAATGCCGGATCCTTAACCCATAGAGCAAGGCCAGGGATTGAACCTGCATCTTCAAGGATCCTAGTCAGATTTGTTTCTGCTGAACCATGGCGGGAACTCCCATATTTTTTTGAAAGTTGTTTGCAATTAACTACAGGTCAGAGTTCTTCATCTTCAGTAAAAAGAGATACTCAGAAACACATGGGGAAAAATGTGACATACTCTGGGATATGGGCTTCTCACTACATATTGCACCAAATAATTAAGCACTAAATATTGCTTAAATAACTTTGGGACCATACCACTGAAATGACTGAGAATTTCTAGAACTAAAGTTGAGAAGCTGACAGATTCATAAAACTGCCAACCTAATATCAAGCAGGGGAAAAACTAATTACACGGGATTGAATGATCTGGTTAAGGATAATTGTGGCTTTTTCTCTAGAACTTGGCTGGTTCTTTAATGTTCTATATTCTGATATAACATATCCCATTCTGTTTTCTCTCAAGCTATGCAAAACCCACAATAATTTAATAATTATATTTTTATAAAAGAAATTGAACATTTATTTTTTCTCCCTGCCTGATTCCTCCAGAATTAAGAAATTCTTAATGAATATTTCCATGGCAAAATAATTATTTGCATGAATTCAATTAAGAATCTGTCCTTTTTGTAATAAAACATAATTGTAAGTATTAGTTACATAGGAGTTCCCATTGTGGCTCAGCAGGTTAAGAATCCAACTACTATCCATGAGGATGTGGGATCGATCCCTGGCCCCACTCAGTGGGTTAAGGATCCACTGTTGTCGTGACCTGTGGTGTAGGTCACAGATGTGGCTCAGATCTGGTGTTGCTGTGGCTTTGGTATAGGCTGGAGGTTTGGTATAGCTGCAGCTCCGATTTGACCCCTAATCTGGGAACTTCCATATGCCACAGGTGCAGCCCTAAAAAGAAAAAAAAAAAAAGTTATATAACCAATCTTTGACTAGACTCTCATATTTGAGAATGGTATGAATGAGTCAGACATGGCCAGATAAAACTAGACAGTTTTAAGGAACTAAGATTGACTTTATGGAGTCAAAGCTCACAAAGACTTCTTGGGAAAATTAGCCTGGTACTTGACTTAGACAGTTCCTGGTCTTACAGGTAAGTAAAAAAAGTCACTTCCTAACAGGTCCAGGAACCCTAAGATATTTTGAGGACCTCAAGAATAGAGGAAATTTCCTAAATCGATAGGTATAGCAGGCAGTTTGGTGGTGAGTTATTGGTTTGGCTTTCTAGCTTCAAGAGATTTTTAGAAGTCTTTTGAGATTCCTTATTAAAAGTTCTAGCAGGAGTTCCCAATGTGACTCAGTGGTAACGAACCTGACTAGTATCCATGAGGACATGGATTTAATCACTGGCCTTACTCAGTGGGTTAAGGATCTGGAGTTGTTGTGAGCTGTGGTATAGGCTGACAGGTACAGCTCCAATTTGACCCCTCGGCTGAGAATTTCCATATGCTGCAGTTAAGGCCCTAAAAAAAAAAAAAAAAATGTTCCAGCAGAAAAGATTTGTTTTTAACTTTTTTTTTAGGGCCTCACCCATGGCATATGGAAATTCCCAGGCTAGGGGTTGAATCAGAGCTATATGTAGCTGCTGACCTATGCCACAGCCATAGCAACATCAGATCTGAGCCAAGTCTGTGACCTACGCCACAGCTCATGGCAATGCCGGATCCTTAACCCACAGAGCAAGGCCAGGGATCAAACCTGAAACCTCATTGTTCCTAGTTGGATTCATTTCTGCTGAGCCACAGCGGGAATTCCTTTTTTTTTTTTTTTAATTTTTTAAGAAAAATTTTATTTTTAATTTATTTTTATTTTTTATTTTTTTCAGAACAGATTTTAAAAAGCCTTTGTGGTCAATTACATTGTTGCTGAAATTATGTAAATAATCAGGCCCGTTCTACTGAGACCAGATTTATTTTGTAAATAAGAACCAAAAAGGAGGGTGACTATATAGAGAAATTTTGTTTCATAAACTATAGGAAATTGTAGGAAAACTTTAGCACTCTTATGGGTTATCAGGTTTGGGTCCTATTCATTGTCTGCAAGGTTTTGCTCTCTACCTATAAATTAAATTGGATCCTGCTGTATTGCAGACTGTATCAGTCCTTAATAAATTTTCACTTCTAGTTCCTCCAATACCTGGCTACAACTCTCCAAATTAGTGCTTCAAATTTTTCTCCCACTTGCCTGCCTTAGAGCCACCAAGAACTAGAATCTAACTGCCCAGATCCTTATTGGAATTCTAGTTTGTCTTGTCCCTAAAGAAGCCCTGTAAGATGAAGTTGGATGTTGGGAAACCTTTGCACCTGGAGCTGCTGCTGTGTGGGCGACTCAGAAAGTTCTCTAGAAAATCCACATTTTCCATGCTCTGCTTCAGGAAATAATCAACTGTGACACTGATGTCTAACAGAGACATTCAAACTACAAACCAGGAAATTCAGCATTACCACTTCTGTCCTCACTCCACCATCTTAGGAAGTTTCAAGCCCAACTGGCTGCCCTACTACCAAGTCTCAACTGAGAGTTCAGCTAGTCCGTAATGCACAAAAAAGATTGATAAGAAATGGATTTATATTGCCTAAGGGAAGAAAGAATGTGTCTTCTTTCTGTGAATGAGAGGCGGGATTGACAAAAATTCTCCTTGACCAAACTTTACAGGCTCCTCTGAGCCTTTTTTTTTTTTTTAACCACACCTTGGCTTTGGCCTTGGCCCCCATCCTTGCTAGACATGTATAGCCCAATTGCTAGAGAGAAATCCTGACTCTTGATATCTGATCAGATTTCTCAACTCCCACCCTTAACATCTGATCACCATCTCTTCTCAAACCCTTAAACATTTGTTAAAGCAGTCAAAAGTGGGGAAAAGGAAAAGGTGACAAAAAAAGAAAATATACTAGACCATTGCAAAACCACGTCTCTCTCTTTACAAGGCTATTGAGTAAGCTGTTTATATAGGTTTTCCAAATATTTTGTTTTTTGAAAAAAAAAACTTGCAGATATAGTTCAATGAACTTTCATATATCTGTCTTCTGGGTTCATCAGTTAACAGTTTGTCAAATTGTCTTTCTCTTCATATATATATAAAATTTTATTATTACTTTTGATGAGCTATCGAACATTATTGAGTAAACTACAAACATCAAGATTCTTTACCCCTAAATAATTTTAATATGTATGTCATAAATAAATGACTTTATATTTCATAGCTACATACAGTACAATGTTCATATTCAGGAAATTTAACATTGATGTAGTACTATATAATACATATATGAATTTCTCCAGCCACCTCCTTAATATCATTTATAGAAAAGGATAACTATCTTTCTATCCAGAATCTAATCTAGGACATGCGTTTAGTTCAAATGTTGTGTTTGTTAGTCTCTTTCTCTCTCCCTCTCTCTCTCTCTCTCTTTTTTTTTTTTTTTTTTTTTTTTTGCTTTTTAGGGCCACAAATCAGCATATGGAGGTTCCTCGGCTAGGGGCTGAATTAGAGCTACAGCTGCTGGCCTACACCACAGCCACAGCAATGCTGGATCCGAGTGGAGTCTGTGACCTATACCACAGCTCACTGAAATGCTGGATCCCAACCCACTGAAAGAGGCCAGGTATCGAACCCGAATCCTCATGGGTCCTAGTTGGGTTTATTATCACTAAGCCACAATGGGGAACTCCTGTTAGTCTCTTAATTTGGAACAGTTCAGCCTTTCATGAAATGAACAGTTTTGAAGAGTATGGAGCCAATTATAGTATGTCCCTCAATTGGAGTTGGTCTGATTCGTTTTAATGATTAGTTTTAGGGAACACATTTTTGGCAGGAATACCACTCAGGTGATATTGTGTCCTTCTCAGTGCATCACATTGGGAGACATAAGGTATCAGTGTGTCCATTCTTCTGTGCTCCCTCTTGGTTAAGGTAGTGTCCACCAGGTTTCTCCTCTACAAGGTTACCATTTTTGCCTTTGTCATTGTAATTTGTGGGAAAGTACTTTGAGACAAAATAAATACCCTGCCAAAGTTGAACTCAATGGTTTTAGTATTCATTGATGATTCTGGGCTGAATCAATTATTTCTACGATGGTTGCAAAACAGTTATTTATTTATTTTTTTATGGCCATACCCAAAGCATAAGGAAGTTCCTGGGCCAGGTATTGAATGCTAGCCATAGCTGGGAGTTATGCAACACCCACTGCACGAGGCCAGGGATCTAACCTGTGCCTCTGCAGCTGCCCGAGATGCTGCAGTTGGATTCTTAACCCACTGCATCATAGTGGGAATTCTAAATGATAATTTTTTTAACTCTACAATTTCTTTTACTAAATGCTGTTTTAAAATGTAATGTTTTGTAGCAAATAAATGCATTCTTTATATGGCAGTTATATCAGAAATAAATTTGTATTATGGCAGTTAAGGTGAAAAAAAAGTGCATCACATTTTTAAAACTCACATAAAAAAAGACATAAAAAAGGAAATTAAAGGGGTATGGGAAAATGGACAAGTATTTCAGTTTTCTTTCCAAAAAGCAGAAACTTCCTTTGGATGAAAGCAGTCATCTAAGATTATACTATTGTTTAATATGAAGAGATCTATCTCTAAGATAAGGATTAAGAGAGCGCAGGAAACATTTTAAAGAAGTCTGATTATAAATAACCAAACTGAGGATAAACATCAATTGGTAACAATTAGGGATTAATTTGGTTTTTACGATTTCTTTAATTTTAGGTATTATCTTAAAAGGGAGTATGGTATTTTTTAAATTGTATTTAACTGTTTTTCAAATGTACCCTTTATTTTTTCTTTAAAAAATTCGAGTGTGCTAATATTTTTTCTTAGCTTCTTACACTTAAAGCCTAGTTAGACAGTGACTCACAGAACTAAGGGGTCATTATTCATGTAACAGCAGGATATAGTAATTGCACATAATAAACTAGAAAGAAACATCTTCAGATGCTGAACTTGCAAAAATAAACATATTAAGTGAGAAAGACCTTAACTCAGTGGTTCCAAACTTTGATAACACAGAAGAAACACTTTGGAGCATTTAAAACACCCAGGCCCTACCTCCACCTGGTTATACCAGCTTTGCATGGGTATGTTGAACAAGTTCCCCAGGAAGTTCTAATGTGCAGCCAGAGTTGAGGACTACCACCTAAATCCATCACCTACTGAGGAAATGATTAGATCTCAGGCTGGTTAAAGCTTCCTACCTGCTTCTCCATTGCTTTTTTCATCCCCGGCTAATATATTTTGCTCTTTACAAAGCACCTTGGGATTTGGCTAGAGGACCTCTTTCTGCAGCTGTAACCAGTTTTCCTTTCTCTCATAGTTCCTCCCTTGAGGTAGGACAGGATAAATATTTCTATTTTTCCTGACTGCTCTCCTGCAAAGAGATTCTTTCATTTAAAGATTTTTTAAATGCAACAAATGAATGAAACAATAAAACATATACTGCAGAAATTGTAAATATCATGAAAGTTTTAATTAATTCTTAAAATATCCATTGATTATTGAATATACACAAAATGTGCCTTGGTTTTTTGTTTTGTTTTTTTTCCTTTCCCAATCTCTAGTGTTGGAGAGTTTCTTCACGCAGAGGTCTTAAGGATCTTCAGTATCAGGCAAGAAGTATAATGCTTCTCTAATGCTCGTATATTTGCTTTAATAGGTACATAATTGCATGCAAAATGGCATGCTTCTTTTCATTTGAAAAACTGTGCCTGATGAGTTTTATGGCTTCATTTCAACAGAACCCTGCAGAGCTCAGACAGGTGCCTTGTAATCTCCTTCCCTCAGCCCTTTGGCAATGCAGTAACCGTGCCCCCAACCCTGATCTAGAACAACATTGACTTCATATCCATTACTGGGTGCCTTTGAAGATAAAGTGCAGTTTTTGATAACACATAGGCTTCCACAGAGGCAAGGCTAATATCACAATAATTGACTTCAGTTCTAATTAATAGCATCAAATGCAGTGGCATTTCTACACCAAAGCTCGTTTTAGTGATCAATCCAAAAAACAACTTCCACAACCTCTGAGTCAATGTGAAAAATAACCCAGCTTAAGGTTTTGCTCTCTTCTGGACACCTGATTTAGGCATGGTGAGAGGAGAAAAAAATAATAGTTTTCCATTTTATTGTTTTATTTTAAAAGAGAGATTGTTATACTGAACCCCATTACTTATTTTCTGACTTCAACAATGATCAACATTTTGCCAGCTTGGAGGAAAAAAAAGCAATTTAATATTAGGGAGAGCAACAGTAATTAAGATATTCACAATGAAAATATGACAAGCTGATATGGAAAACTGTACAGGAGGAAAAAGAAAAAAAATGATAGTCAATTACTAGAAATCTGCTTTCCTCTGGCCCAGAATGCAGTTTTATTTAATACTGTGAAAGAAATTGCTGAATGATGAAGAAAATTTCAGCTGAAACAACAACATAAACATTGTTTTTGCTGTAGGTTTTGTGAGACCCCGACTGGGAAGAGTGGCACAGGACTGCTGCAGGGTTCTAGTTTCAAAAGATTACAGAAGATGTGAGCAATGGAGAAAGGGAGCTCTTCTCCTTCCAGAAGGATTCTGTGATGGAAAGGGCCAGGGAAGAGGCCTGGGAAGATTTAGGTTCTATCTTCAACTCTGCTGATAGGTAGCTGGGTGACCACTAATAGAACAAAGTACCTCATAAAATAAGAGTTACAAACAGGGAAATTATGCAGAGTCCAAGTGCATATTAAATAAACTACAGCAGACTGAGCAGTTTAAGATTTAAAATGGCTATCTTGCTAAAAAAAACAAAAACAAAACCAAAAAATCCCTGATTTCATCAACCTTTAGGCCGAACTATCTCTTTTTAGTGGGGTAGAGGAACGAGTTAAATAACCACAAGGAAACAGCCAAATCCGGAATGGGGGACATCTGACAGAAGAAAAATGAGCCAGCTTCTATAACAAACTGATGCATAAGAAGAAAAAAATGAGGGAAATAGGAAGGGGGAGGTCCTTATAGAATAAAAGAGACTTAAGAACCATAACAAACAAAGGCATGGTGTGGACAATTTTTGGATCCTAATTCAAACAAACCAACTGGAAAATACATCTTTGAGGCAGCTAGGGAAATCTGCAGATGGCCGGGTATTAGTTATTAAGAAATTATTCATAATTTTGTTAGGCGTGATAATGATATGTGGTTTTTCAATGTTTTAGAGATTTTTATTAAAGTATTTACAAGGGAAATGACATAATATCTGACTCTTCATTAAAACTTTTCAACAGAAAGAAGGAAAGGAAGGAAAGAGAAAAGAGGAAAAATATGTATGGAGGGGATAGATGAAACAAGATTGATTAAAGGTTGACTGCATAATTGATACGGGTTTATTATGCTTTTCTGTCTACTTTTGTGTGTGTTTGAAAATTTCCACAATTAAATATATTTTAATGGGTGCTTTGGAGCTTTTGGGGGAATATGATGTTGCTGTCAGTCCACCTGCTCCTTGGATTTACAGCTGAGAATTTTTCATTCTATTTTAAAACAAACAATGTAGTAGCATTTAAAGGACACATGTGGCCATGGTTTAGGTTTGGCTTATTTCAGTATTGTTTCTGTGTCATAATTCACTATTGTTGAAGGACTATTTATTTCTTTCTTGTTTGCTGTTTCTGTAACACACCATTTTCTAGTTCTTGAACTCTGTGCTTGGTGAAATACCATTTGTAATTAAACTCACTCAGTTAAAGTGTGAGTCCCCAAGCCAGGCCACTTAGTTATGAAACAGAAGGAATTCTTATTCCTCCAGAATGCCTGCAAAGTACATTTCATTCTGAGAACATACTCATGGCACTCTGGAAATTCCGAGCTTTACTAGTTTAAATAAGCAAAACTTGTCAACTCAAGGTCCTAGCCCTGGGCAAATATGAATGGTGGTGCTCTCCCAACACCATATGAAAATTTAACCTTGTTCAATGACACATTTTGGGTTCATATAGGTTTCTGCCCATATAAACAAAAACTAATAGACAGTTGTTGGCAGGATGTGACTTTCTTGTGCCCAAAACAGATATCTCTCAGAATCTAAAATTCTGACAAAGCCTCTTCATAGGTTTTTAATATGAAGAAGGCAGGCATCAAATAACTATTAATTTGAGATCTGAACTTGATTTAAGAAATAGCAACAACAACAACAACAACAAAAAAGACAAAAAGACAAAAAAAAAAAATATTAGCCAAGTTTTTGTACACTAATTTTCTTTTAGGGCAAATTTTTAGCAGCATCCTAAACATTCTAGAATAGCTAGTTAAGTATCAGTGAATCAAAATGTGTTTTGTGTTTTTTTTCAGAATTGGAAAAAAAAAGCACTAATTCTTTGAAGGTCTTTAATAACAAGATATATCTCAAAATATTCATCTGTTTTGAACAGAGGCCCAGTATGGGAAAACTGAGGCAAGTCACAGAGAGGCCAAGAATAGATTCTAGGATGGAAACATTACCAACAATTGACAAACATTAATATATAGCCCTTAAAATATCTGGCATTTACTTTTCACTACACTCTTTAATAAAAATGTGCAAAAATGCACAGAAGTGATATAGATAAAAAAATTTTCACCAAGTGATCACAGCTGTGATCTATATCACAATGACCTATATCAGAAAACAAAACAACACCCAGAAACCGCCTTTGTTCTCCACCAGTTTCAAACTGCTGTTATCCCATTGCAAGCCCTATTCTGTGCTCTTTCACCACTTTTTTTTTTTTTTTTGCCTGTTTTAAACCTTACATAAATAGAATCATGCACTATGAATTTTTCGTATAGACCTTCTTCTGCTCAACATTGTTGGTAAATTCATCCGTATTGTTGTAGGTGCTTTTATTTTTGTTGCTAGATTAGTATTTCTTTGTATGAATTCCCCATAGTTTATCCATTGTCGTTGATGGGCATTTGGGTTATTTCCAGTTTGGAGAATTACAAGTTGTGCTGTTAATGAAATTCTTGTGCTATCTTTTGGTGCACATATGAATGCCTATCTGTGGAGTATATGTAGATGGCATTTATTTTAATAAAACTTGAGATTTATACTACAGGAACCATATTTTCTTTATCTTTGTGATTCCAGGATGCACTTACTTAATAATAACTCAATAAATCTTTGCTAAATGAATGAAGGAACAGATGATCCCTGAAGCCCATTATCTTTTCTTTAAGACCTAATGCCATACCATCCAAATTAATACATTTTGGAGTGTCTTTGAAATCTGTTTATACACATGTCAATTCTGTCAATTTTCCTTTCTGTTAGGTGTTATCATAGAGGTTTTCTGTATTATGTATCTGTGTATTGTAACTGAAATGATTGATGCCCTGCAGGCCTTTCAAACAACAACATGCATATTAGGACTGCCCTCTGCCTGATGCTGTTTACAGCTTGCTTTATGCTTTGTGAACTGCCTGACACTTCTGCTCAAAGAGTCATTTATCACTGAGGCTGCATTCTACATTTATCTGTCTGCTACTCTTTTTTTCAAGCATACCATAACCAGACTTTTTTACTTGAATTATCTCTGGTTACAATACCAACTCTCACAAGTCGGTTACATAAATTTTACAAAAAAAAAAATGAACTTTAAACTAAAAATTTGACTTTTATCTTTTTGCAATGTAGGCGTGGGACAAAAAAGAGCACTTTTTGAGGCTGTATTTATATGAAACGGGAAATGCTATGGCATATGTTGCAGGTGCTAATATGTAGCCAAAAGAAATGGCTAGCAATATTAGAATCTTACCTTATTTTCCTTTCTCTGGTTCACAAAATGTTACTTTTTCATTGTGGGTGGCATTCATTAATATAATGAGAAGATGATGGAACAAGACAGAAAAATATCACAAGTTCTTCATGAAGCTGCAGACAATGACAGAGTGCCCCTTAGGTAGACTTCCAAAGTGTTGCAAGAGTTAGGGTTATGTGACTTTTAACATTAGCACCATCTAGAGCAGGAGACCACAAATCAATGGTAGTGCAAAAGAATTAGCTCTAAAAACATTAAAAATTAGAAAATACCTGTGACTTGCTACATATTTTTGTTAAGCACAAAATAAGACAAAATATGTTCGAGACTGGTTTAGAGATATCAACCCACAAGTCTTTCAAAGGACAGAGTTATCTAAAAAGAATTGTCACTTTTGCTTGTCCAATTAACTTAGAAATATCCTTGACACGTTTCCTCTGGGAAGAAAGACTTTGGGTGACAGATTTTTTATACTAGTGTTGTTTGGGGGTTGTAGAATTTTCTTCGTTGTTTTCAAGCCCTTAAGCAATGGGAAAGGGCCTTGAACCTAAGCTCTGGAGTTTTATACCTCCTTGCATGCATGTAGCTACTGTTTTGGGTCATTGTACTTGCAGTTTCCTTTTTTTTTTCCTTCCTAAAGTCACTTTGATATCTCATCACCATTTAAAAACTACTGTTCCCAAAGGCCTCTCCCAGCTGTCTTTTAGATGACTGATTACAATTAAAAGAAGAAAAAAAGTAAAATAAACTTTAAAATAAGCCTTAAAAAAAAGGGGAAAAATCCAAACCATTTAAATCAGTGCCATAAAACTATTTTAGAAAACTAGCTTTCTATATTTTAATGCTTTCCATGTCTGAGGCATTTCTCCAGACTTTGGTGCTAAAATTGTAACACCATCTTGACACTTCTACTTTTAAGCCACAAAGTTTTTGCCTTTTCCTTTTTCAAAGAAAAAAGTCAGAACGAAGTGACCACTATGCATACTCATGACTCATAGGTAATGGAGGCAGCAGTAAAAGGTCCATACTGAGCAAGCAGAGAGGAGCCTATGCTTTTGGATGATATTTGGAGGAAGGTGGCCAGGCACTGAAGAAAGGAGAGATTGAAGTTTACATGTTCTTTGACAGGGATTGGGGGTGGGGGATGGGCAGGAGACAATGCCTATGAGGAAGACTCCTCTGTGGAAATCAGAAAATAGGGCCCCTACAGGCATATGAATATCTCCTTCAGAGTAGACCCTTTAGAAAAGAGCCTCCTTCTTCCAGTTGATATAAAAGGATACCAGAAGGCCAGATGTCAGACCCTCCCAGAGACTGGGCCCTGCTCTGTGCTGAACACAACCTGTACAATCAAGGTTGTGACCATCACTGCATGGCAGCTATGCAATTTATCAGTCCTTTGGTTGTCCCATCCTGAAAGGGGCATTTGTCCAGGTCATGTCTAAGCCACCCAGAAATGATCTTCCAGCTCGCCCTACTGTTGTAGGAATTTTAAGGCATAACCAGCTCCCTAAGCTCAGAGTTTGGGATTGGTGGAGAAGGGGACATGGAGAGATGGTGATTAACAGGCCATTTCAAAATTTTGTTTTAAAAACAACGACAAACCAGTAAAAAAAAGAAAATACAGTAGACAGAGCTGGGGAAACTATAACAAATAAAGAAAATCATATTTACTAAGTACCTCTCACATGCCAAATACTATTAGATGCTCTATTTTTTTTTTTTACACTTTTTTTTTGGTTTTTTGCTATTTCTTGGGCCGCTCCCGTGGCATATGGAGGTTCCCAGGCTAGGGGTTGAATCGGAGCTGTAGCCACCGGCCTACGCCAGAGCCACAGCATTGCGGGATCCGAGCCGCATTTGCAACCTACACCACAGCTCACGGCAACGCCTGATCGTCAACCCACTGAGCAAGGGCAGGGACCGAACCCACAACCTCATGGTTCCTAGTCGGATTCGTTAACCACTGCGCCACAACGGGAACACCT
Organism: Sus scrofa; assembly: GCF_054392235.1. Taxonomy (NCBI): domain Eukaryota; kingdom Metazoa; phylum Chordata; class Mammalia; order Artiodactyla; family Suidae; genus Sus; species Sus scrofa. The sequence goes on from NC_139390.1 coordinate 102,800,708, forward strand.
AGATGCTCTATTTTTTAATTAATATTACCTCCTAGTCATCAGGAAACTCTGTACATTAGATATTGCCTTCTTTCTCCCATTAGGTAAAGAACCTCAGGTGAAAAGAGGGTATGTCAGTTGCTCAGGGTTCCACAGCAAGTAAGTGGTAGAATGAGCCCCCAAATATTACAGTTCTTAATGTCCAGTGTCTTCCACAAACTGACACTGCCTGAGCTCAGATCCAACACAGAAGATCTGGGTCTTAACAGTGTGGCAGAGGTAGTGTTTCCCTTCCAATATCAACTCTCTGCTTCTTTTTTAAAAGCAGAACTCATTTTAGCTGAGCACATGGCCACTTAACTAACAGACTTCATTTCCCAGCCTCCCTTGCTCGTTGATCACATACATGACTGCATTCTGGCAAATAAGGTGTGAGTAGAAGTGCCAAGCAGACTTTCTGGAGGCCATGCATCTTCTTTGTCTCTTTTCTCTCTAGTCCTAGACAATGGATATAATCTTGAGCCATGGTGTTACTTTGGGAATACAAGTTAAATATGGAAGAAACATAAAGTAGAAGCAGCCTGGGTCCATGGCATAGACTATTCACCTTCAGACTTCCTTTTTTATGCTAGAAATAAGCTATTTAGTTTGAACCACTACAGGCATACCTTGGAGATAATGCAGGTTCAGTTCCAGACCACTGCCATAAAGTGAGTTTAGCAATCAAACAAGTCACAAAAATTTTTTGACTTGCTAATGCACATAAAAAGTTATATTTAGGAGTTCCCACTGTGGCACAACAGGTTATGGACCTGGTTTGTCTCTGCAGTGGTGAGGGTTTAATCCCTGGCCCAGTGCAGTGGGTTAAGGATCCAGTGTTGCTGCAGCTGTGGTGTAGGTTACAGCTGCAGCTTGGATTCGATCCCTGACCCAGGAACTTCCATATGCCATGGGTGCAGTCAAAAAAAAAAATTATGTTTACATTGTACTTTAGTCTATTAAGTGTGCAATAGCATTATGTCTAAAATAAACAGTGTATATACCTTAATTGAAAAATACTTCATTGCTAAAAAATGCTAACCATCATCTCACAATGCAGGGTTACTACAAACCTTCGATTCATAAAAACAAACAATAATGCAATTATTTGTGCAGCGCAATAAGGGGAAATACAACAAAATGAGGTATGCCTGTATTTAGGGTCTTTCTTACTTGCACATGAACCTAATCCTCTCAGATATTATGTAGGATCACTTATGGATCCATACCACTGAATTCTTTTCTTCTTTCTACTTCAATACTCTCTGGCTCCACCTTTTTATACCTCAAGCCAATGTTATACCAGGTATTTCTTTTATCTGCTTTTATCCTTAGTTTGGATACTCTGGTCCATGCTAATAGTTTTCTCTGATTTTAAATTTTAGTTAAGCGAGGTCAGTTCCTTCCCTAGGAAAATTCTCTAAGGATGATTTCCTTATCCTTTTTAGCAAAAATCTCTGCTTACCAACAGTTAAGACATGCCTGCCTTTGACGGGTCCCTCAAATTTTCATTACACCCTTCTCCCAGAAAATGACTCCTAACTTGTAGAACTAAAGGGACATCAGTCACCCACACATTCCATAAGGAAAGCCTGTCTGTTCATTGAGGACTTGTTCTTCTACCCAATCAGAAAAGCAAGGGAATCACCTTCTGGTTCCAAGATACACCAGCGTCATGTACAATTGCATAGGTTATGCAGTGGATAAGGACATTTGTCCTGAGAAAAGGACACTGCCTTCTAATAAGTACAAAGGAGATGTCTGATGGCCAAGCCATTGCTTATAGGGCCATACCTGCTCAGGCACTGTATGAGATAGCTGTGTACCACCTGTTTGTGACACAACTTTAACTTCCATTAATCTTAGTTTTCTTATCCATAACGTAGATAAATTTCCAGGACTTATGTCTTCTCCTCTATAAAGCAAGGAAAACACCTTACCATGAAGGTAAAGTAGAATAGACAGGTTTTAAAGTTCTCCACAAAGTCTAAGAAATTCTGCCCTATTTTCTGTTTATAGAGACTTTGTGACCTACATGACCCAATCTGAAATAATCACAGCCCAGAGTCATTCTCCATTACATCACCTTGTCTTATTGTCTTTATTATCTGAAAATATTCTGTTCATTTATCATTTATGTGTTTATTGTGTATCTCCTCCCCATCCCCCACTGTGAGCTCAGGAGCCTTGCCTGTCTTGTACCTTTCTGTATCTCCCATCACCTAAGAGTTTCTAGCACATAGTAGGTTTTCCATAAATATTGGTTGGAGTTTCCATTGTTGTTCAGTGGAAATGAATCTGACTAGTATCCATGAGGATGTGGGTTTGATCCCTGGACTCACTCAGTGGGTCCAGTATCTGGCTGTGAGCTGTGGTATAGGTTGCAGATGTGGCTCAGATCCTGAGTTGCTGTAGCTATGGCATAGGTCAGCAACTGTAGCTCTGATTCAACCCCTACCTAGCCTGGGAAATTCCATATGCCATGGGTGCAGCCCTAAAAAGCAAGCAAACAAACAAAACCCAAAACAAACAAAAACAATGGTTGACAAGTGAATGGATAATTTTGATAGTACTGGGAAAAATTTTTTAAATTCCACAATTGCTATTACTAGTAGCAATTCAGGGCTTTGGTAACAGATTTCTCTCATCAAGAGCTTGGCTTTCTTTAAGCCACTTATAACTTCTACTATTGAGACTTTTAAAGTTCAGAGAGTAAGAACATGGGAGTGAAAGATAAAGAAAGGCTGAAGTGTCACTGTGTAAATAAAGAAGCCAGTGGTGGTTTCTCTCCCTTTATACTATGCCTGAATTGAAGACAGCAGTTATGTTATTTTACCCATTCAGATACACTATTTTAAATACACATCTGGAAGGTCATCAGTTCAGTTCAGGCTTTTTGCCACAGTAAAAGAAACCTGCCAAAGAATAACCAAGAGATTGCTGCCTTGCTCTGAATGTAGAATGGAACCACATAGGTGATTGGTGAGCCTTTATTTGTTTTCTGTGTAGAATTCCCAAAAGGCATTTCTTATTACAAGAAAGTCAGATTTCCAGAGTTCTCATTGTGGCTCAGTGAATTAAAGACCTTACATAGTCTCCATGAGGATGTAGGTTCGATCCCTGGCCTGATTCAGTGGGTTAAGGGTCTGACATTGTCCTAAGCTGTGGTATTGGTCACAGATGCAGCTCGGATCCAGTGTCACTGTGGCTGTGGCTGACGTATGTAGGCGTCAGCTGCAGCTCTGATTTGACCCCTAGCCTGGGAACTTCCATCTGCTATCAGGTTTTCCACACTCCCTATAACCTCTCTCAAGTAGTCAGGCCAACCAGAAAACTACTCTCTTCCAGCAGAGCTGCATCCTTTTCACTGGCTTCACATTCCAAGGTTCCTGCCAGCTTGCTACTTGTGAAGTAGTCAGGCTATGTATTTGTTTTTGTTTTTTTTTTTCTCAAAGTTATGGCCATTCCTTTTTAAAAATTAGCTTTCTTTCAATTTCATATAGGTATTCTATTATTCAGGCTTAAGCAAAATAAAGAGTAACAGATAGAAAGGAAAAAGGAAAAATGAGGAGAGGAATGTCTGGTCATGACTGCTGCTGTAAAATATTAAAATGCCAATGACATTACCCTAGTCATAAACAGAATAGAGATGTGCAAGCAGCATTTTCAGGGTGTGATATGTGTCCTTAAAAGTAAGAAGGCGTAAAAATGAAATGGGATAGAAAACAGACCAAGAGGAAAAAAGCATAAGACAAAAATAAGCAGAAGAAGAATCTTTCCTGATCACTCAGAGACTTGTTAAATAACATTTAAAAAAGAGAAATAGTCCAATGCAACTTTGTTTCTTCAGTATCTTGAATCTTTAGCTAAAAAAAGCAGATGTACTGAATATAGTAGTAAAGATGTTTCTTCTTCTAAATAAAGATACTAGAGTTTCCTATTATATGAACTGTTGTTGTTAATCATGTGGATTTTTGAAAAATAATATCTTTCCATTTGATTATAAAACGTAATAGAATTTCAAGATTAGAAAAGTAATTTTTGATAAGATAAAGGACATATAATATTCCAAAGACGAAATATTTAAAAATACATAAAATGGCTATGTATATATCAGAAACAGAGAGTAAATGTTTTCAAAGAGAGAAGACAAATTAGCAAATTCAAGAATAGGCTATGGTTCATAGTTTCATCTTAGGATAACAATTTATTTGCTTAAGTGAGATCCTTAATCTTCATTGGCCCATCAGTATATAAAGATATTATTCGAGCTTTGGTTCCTGTTTTTTAAAAAAATTTTATATTTTTTGAAAATGATATAGTTCGCTAATGCTTACTAATGATAGAATTGGAAGACAAAGACAATTCGAAAGTTGTTAGAACTTGGGAGTTCCTGCTGTGGTGCAGTGGGTTAACAATCTGGCATTGCTGAAGCTGTGGTATAGTTTGCAGTAGCAACTGGGATTCAGTACCTGGCCTGGGAACTTCCATATGCCATGGGTGCAGCCATTGTGATACTGTCTTAAAGTATTACATTGAGATATTAAAACAAGATTAGGCTTTTAAATCAGGTAAAACTAGGTTACATCTTGACTCTACCACTTACTCACAAGATCTTTAATAAATTACTAAGGCAAAAATTGAAAATGACACAAATAGATGGAAAGATATACTGTGTTCTTGGATTGGAAGAATCAAGATTGCTAAAATGGCTAAACTACCCAAAGCAATCTATAGATTCAAAGCAAATCCCATCAAATCACCGATGGCATTTTTCACAGAATTAGAACAAAAAATTTTTAAATTTGTACAAAAACACAAAAGACCCCAAATAGTCAAAACAATCTTGAGAAAGAAAAATGGAGTTAGAGGAATCCAGCTCCCTGACTTCAGACTATACTGCAAAGCTACAGTAATCAAAACATTATGGTACTAGCACAAAAACAGACACATAAATCAATGGAGAAGGATAGAAAGCTCAGAAATAAATCCACGCACTTATGGTCAATTAATCTATGACAAAGAACGCAAGAATATACAACACAGAAAAGACTGTCTCTTCAATAAGTGGTGACGAGAAAACTGAACAGCTACATGTAAAAGAATGAAATTACAACATTCTCTAATACCATACACAAAAATAAACTCTGAATAGATTAAAGACCTAAATGTAATACTGGATACTACAAAACTCCCAGAGGAAAACACTCTTTGACATAAATTGCAGCAATTTTTTTTGGATCTGTCTTGTGGAATAATGGAAACAAAAAGCAAAAATAAACAAATAGGATCTAATTAAACTTAAAAGCTTTTGCAGAACAAAGGAAACTAAAAAAACCTAAGGAATGGGAGAAAATACTTGCAAGTGATTTGACCAACAAGGGCTTATTCTCCAAAATATATAAACAGCTCTTACAACTCAATAACAACAACAACAACAACAAAAAACCCAAGCAAAAATAGGCATAAGACCTAAATAGACATTTCTCCAAAGAAGACATACAGATGGCCAAAAAAACACATGAAAAAATGTTCAATATCACTAATTATTAGAGAAATGCAAATCAAAGCTACAATGAAGCATTACCTCATACTGGTCAGAATGGCCATCAAAATGTCTACAAATAAATGCTAAAGAGGGTGAGGAGAAAAGGGAACCTTCCTACACTGTTGGTTGGAACATAAAGTGGTACAACCACTCTGGAAAACATTTTGGAGGTGCCTCAAAAAACTAAAAATAGAACTATCATATGATCCAGCAGTCTCACTTCCTTGGGCGTATATCCAGGGAAAACCATAATTTGAAAAGATATATGCACCCCGTGTTCACTGCAACAATATTTACAATAGCCGAGACATTGAAGAAACCTAAATGTTCACCAACAGAGGAACAGATAAAGAAGATGTGGTACATATACACAATGGAATATTACTTAGCCATAAAAAGAATGAAATAATGCCATTTGCAACAACATGGATGAACCTAGATATTATCATATTAACTGAAGTAAGTGAGACAAAGACAAATACCACATGATATCACTTATATGTGGAATCTTAAAAAATGACATATGGAGTTCCTGCTGTGGTGCAGCCGGTTAAGGAGGCACTGGTTCAATTCCCGGCATGGCACATTGGATTAAGCATCCGGCTCTGCTGCAGCTGTGGCGTGGTTCACGTTCCCAGCTCAGATTTGATCACTGGCCCAGGAACTTCCATATGCTGCAGCTGCAGCCAATAAAGAAAAATGAATAAATAAATGATATAACAATTTATTTACAAAACAGAAACAGACTCATATAGACTTTGAAAACGAAAGTACAGTTACTACACTGGGTAGTGGGGCAGGGGAATAAATTAGGAACTTGGGATTAACATATATACCCTACTATATATAAACTAGTTAACGCACAAGGACCTACTATATAGCACAGGGAACTATATTAAATATCTTGTAATAACCTATAATGTAAAATAATCTAAAAGAGAAAATATATGTGTACACATATGAATTTATAATATGTATATATTATTGTATAATATATTTCAGAATTACTTTGCTGCACACCTGAAACTGATATGGCATTGTTTCTCTCTCTCTTTTTTTGGTCTTTTTATTTTAGGGTCCCACCTGAGGAATATGGAGGTTACCAGGCTAGAGGTCGAGTTGGAGATGTAGTCTCTGGCCTATGCCACAGCCACAGCGAGGCCAGGGATCAGACTTGAATCCTCAAGGATGCTAGTCAGATTCATTTCCACTGAGCCAGGATGAGAACTCCTAACACAGCATTATAAATTAATTAATTTCAATTTTTTTTTTAATGGTTAGGAGTTCCCTGTGACCTAGTGAGTTAAGAGTCAGCATTATCACTGCTGTGGCTCAGGTTACTGCTGTGGCATGAGTTTGATCCTGGCCCAGGAATGTCTGCATACCACAAGTACAGCCAAGGAAGGAAGGAAGGAGGTTAGAAATTAAAATTAAAAATAAAAATAAAAATAAATAAGTTGAATTCTGAGCTTTGGCTTTGCCAGCTTTAAAACAGGGAGATTATCACCCATCTCAGGGTTGTTGTCAAAATAAACTTAATTTGTTTGAAAGTATCTTGGTCTCCAGTGGGCACACAAGTACTCAAGAAATGGTAGTTTTCTCAGCTTACCTACTTAGCAAATGAGGTTATGTTAAATTTCTACATGTAAAAGAATTTAAAATACTACATACTTTAGATTTTCTGAAATAAACCTAAATAAAAGGTATCCACAAGGAAAAAAAAATTGACTCAATTTATAATGGGATGCATACTTACAAGAAGGATTTTAAGTTTTCTGAAGTCAAAGACAGATATTAAATTTAAATATTTCCTTTTGCAACTTAAAATGATTTAGAAAATACATAGATGTAATATTATGATATCAGGATCGTGGTATCATGGAGCATGACAACTATGATGATTGCTATATTGGCTTCAACTCTCAGTTTTTAAACTCAGAATAGGCTATGTTTGGCAAGGATCAAACAGAACTGTAAGATTGGCTTCTGACTCACCAACCTCCTCTCTCTGAAATGACTGCTATTTCATGAATTTAAACAAGTGCCACAATGCGCATTTCCACGTATGACATTTTTGATAAGCTTCCAAGTTTCAAACTGGTTAAGAGAGCCAGATTTCAAGCCATTTTGCTTAGTGTGAACAGTGAGCTAGCTCTAACATAGCCCCTCTTAAGATTTTCAGTTAAGTTCCTCAAATATTAGTCAAATACTTTAGCATGAACACAACTAGCTAACCACTTTCTAACATATAATGGAAACATAATGGATAGGATAGAGAGGGTTTTGTGTCAGAAAGATTTTTAGAGATAGCCAAGACTGAATGGAACCCTCTAGAAGCTCCAAGCAATAAAACAATTATGGTGTACTACCTCATAGGTAATTCAAAATAAAAACTATTTGAAATCAAATAATAAGGAATGCCAACAAAATTCTGAGTTTTCACATGATGATGACCATAGATGTTTTGCTTTTTGTTTTTGTTTTTGTTTTTAGGCTCATATCTGCGGCAGATGGAATTTCTTTGGCTAGGGGTCAAATTGGAGCTGCTGTTGAGGCCTATGCCATAGCCATGGCAACAGGGATCCTTAACCCACTGAGCAAGGCTTAGGATCAAACTCGCATCCTCAGAGATACTATGTAAGGTTCTTAGGCCACTGAGCCACAATGGCAACTCCCTAAAGTTCTTTTTTAAAAAAAGAAATGGCAGATGTAAAAAAATTTTTTAATCTTCCCTGTTTTTCTTGCTCTGCTACTTGATTCACAAAGCTGTCAACTGCAAACTCTCCAAGAAGTCACCAAAATAACCTGTTGCTCAAGCTTGGCTAAGTTGGTTAAAGCTACTGCAGTGAGGGAGAGTTCCACTTTGAACAGACTTAGGAATACCTCAGAAGAGGAGGTCAGAGGCAGAAATTTATAGGGTTTGGGATGTGGGTCTTTAAAGTGGGGATTGGGTTAAGATTGGGAAAAGTTTATGATATAGTGGTTTGAGACTGATGGACATGGCTAAGAGTGTCTTAAAGCAAATCTTGAAAAATAGCCATTTGATAAGAGAACCATTAATTCACTACCAGGTAATTAATTAGCATGTAATTAATCTATGGTCTTGAGAACATAACCAAATAGATTGGTTTGGGGGAATTTCCTGAGGCAAACAATGAAATTATTTATTGCTCTACAAGTTTGTCTTCCTGAGCAAGAATTTTCTAGAGCAGTAAGTCATGCTGCACAGGTGGTCTTAGTTCTCAGTCCTGATAGATAAGCTATGTAGATGTAAGTGGAATAAGTTCTCATTGCCTAATGTGGAATCTCACACTGGCAGAACCTCAGAATTGAATTAGGTATTGAGTTAGGAATAAAGAGGGAGATATGGGGTCAGTTAACATAGGGATGTGCTAAATAAATTCAAGGAGGCTTGAATAGATTTACCTGCTTTCTCTAAAAAACAGGTTTGAAGGACTTCACATTTTGACCCAAATTGTCCAAAGAGATCTGAGCTTCAAGGAGCAGAGGCCAGAGAGAGAAGATTCAGCTGCAGTTTACGTAATAGATCTGATTACCTATTTGGCTCTGAGATGCTTGGATCTGATGATGTTTTCCTTCAGGGTTGGACCTGCCCATTCGTTTTGTATCCCTAACACAGGACACCAACTCATTAAGCACTCCACCCATTACTGCTGAAATGAATGAGTTTCTACTAAAGGTTGTATATTTGCTTCTGAATGAGGTGCTAGATAGACCTACAGATGCATGTTTGTTTGGTTGGTAACAAGCCCATCATGTTTAAGAAACTGGGTATCAACCAAGTGAGAATCTCAGACTAAGAAAACACTGAATCTCAGACTATGAAGATGCTTAAAGTACACCACAGAAACAGATGAGTAAAGGAAAGAGCAGAGCAGAGGAGACACCTGATAACTAAAAATAGCTTGTGTTTATACAGTTCCTTTTAATGTACAAAGTGTTTTCATTTATGTTATTTTATTTTATCTTCACAACATTCCTATAAGGAAAGTAGAACAGGTATTATTATCATCATTTTATGGATGAGAAAGTTGCAGCTCAGAGATAAAGTATATTGTCCAGGGTCACAACACTATAAAACTGCAGACAGGGCTCTTGGGCCTAAATCTTCTGGAGCGTTTTGCAACTGCTCAGAATTGGAAGCAGAACTAAAACTGTGAGAAGAGTGAGAGAAGTATTTTTCTTTACCCCTCCAACCATAAGGACCAAGGTTTGTCAAGTTGTAAGTTCTGTAAATAGACAAGAGTGCACTATGAACTGTAAGTGAATGGGAACTATCGATGGAGTTGTTGGATCCCATACACTCTGCCTGGGTCCTCTGATCATAGCTTCTGAACCACCAGAAGTCTACACTGCCATCATTCAAGCACAGATTATTGTTTTTATGCCAAAGTCCTGCCTGGCCACGTGCTTCCACAGGCAGCAAAATTTCAGTATCCCTGTCTGGCTGGGCTTAAGTTTTTGGCAAGAATTTCCCCTTCTCTTGTGAACATCTTGGAACGCTTTTTAACTGAGCACAAAGATGTTTATTTTGAGAAGCAAAAGGGACTAACTAAATAAGTCCAAAAACAATTCTACCTCTTCCATCAGATGATTCTTACTTTTAAAATGTAAGGTATTTTGCTGCCCCCACCATCTAACCGGCAGCCCTGGGAGGGCTCTGAAGATACTGGTGATTCTCACTGTGATTTCAACCCCTGGAGAGATGTTAGGAATCTGGGGTAGAGAAGTATAGAAGGAAGTAGAAAGGGAAAGAAGTGATAGGTCTTGGAGGGGCAGAGTGGTTGTAACTGCAGGGGACTAGTTCCAGGAGTACCCCCTGCCCCCACCCCTCACACCAAAATCTGAGGAGGTGCCAGTCTCTTGTATAAAATAGTCCAGTAGAGTTGGCCTTCCTCAAGCAGATGAGGAACCCATGGATATGGAGGGTCAACTGTATTATGAAATTAAGCAACCAACCGTTATGCAGCTGCCCCCCAACTGCCTGCTTACTTCTCAAGTACCTTTCAGAATAGTTTTCATACTGGCTTTAAAAGGGGTCATGTCCAGATGTAGAACATAATTTGTTAGGCCCTAAGTATAGTGGCAAATACCACAGGGTCAATGTTTTTGAGGGATGTTGATATAGAATCACGTCATTTTATTTATTTTTATTTTTTTATTTTTTGTCTTTTTGCCTTTTCTAGGGCTGCTCTCAAGTGGCACATGGAGATTCCCACGCTAGGGGTAGCTGTAGCCATCAGTCTACGTCAGAGCCACAGCAACGCGGGATCCAAGCAGCGTCTACAACCTACACCACAGCTCACAGCAACGCTGGATCCTTAACCCACTGAGCAAGGCCAGGGATTGAACCTGCAACCTCATGGTTCCTAGTCAGATTCGTTAACCACTGCACTACGACAGGAACTCCAGAATCACATTATTTTAGAATTACAACATACTTTACATTAATTGGTCCAGTTTTCTCATTTGAGAGAGATGGAAACTAAGACCCAGAAAATTAAATGACTTTCACAAAGTCATATGTAATTCAGTGGCAAATCTTGGCGTGTAAGGCAAGACTCTCGATTTTTGTGGTGAGTGCACTGCACTGTGAAACAGTGATTCTGAAAGCTAACATTTTCTTTTTTCTTTTCTTTTTTAAAAGTTTCTCTTCTTTCCAACTGGCTTTCTCACTCTTTTACAATACTGTCAAACTCCCCTTCCAGTATGAAGGGACATGACAAAGGAAAGACTTAACTGAAGTTAGAGGTAAAAAGGACCTTTCCTAAAAGTTGTGCTTAGAGGCCCAGACTTTAAACTTTTTCTTGAACTATCCAATAGAAACATGGTAGTAGAGGCAGGGATGCAATGAAAAAGGGAGAGAATTGAACTTCCTGCAAGTGAGAAGGCAGATCCCTGAGGGCTTGGAGATAAGTAGAAGGACACTGCACTGGTTTAGATCGAGATGAAAACTTAACTTCCTCATAGTGGAAACTGGTAAAAATTCACGATTAGGTCCTTGAAGTTACTGTTTACCTGCTGTATACAGAGCCCTTTATGAGCCATTAATTAGTATTGGAGAGAATCACACCACTGACACCAATAGATGGTGTAAAGTTATAAATGAGCCTGGATTGAGGAGGTAGAAGATTAATTTGACTTAGATCAATACTTTTTTCTTCTCAAACTCAGTGTAGAAGCCAAGTGAGAGAGGATGCCTCTGGGATCCCCTAATATCACAAGCTCTTAAACTCTTAGTATTCAGTTTCCCCATTGCATGCCTCTCTCCTACATGTTTACAACAAACACCATGGTGCCTTTGCCACCAAGTCCCATGATTTACAAGTAGATATTCAGGTTTCTGCCAATGCTGGATGATCTTATTGCTTTTTAGTCTCTGTAAATTCATTTCATTCTTCCTTTTATGGTCCCAAAGTCTCTAGCCCCCCTTCCCCCACCCCCACCATAATCATGGGGCACGTTTTCTATTAAAAGAGCAATAGCTATTGGATTTTGCTCCTGAGGGAAGGAAGTGATACCAGTTTGAAAAGGTCCTTGTTAATACTGCTGCTCTAGGCAAAGTATCATTTTGCTTTTTAGCTAGACTTGCCTTAACTTTCTGAGGTTTGTTTTCTGAAGTTAACTCCCAATTTCAGCTCAGAAGTCAAGAATCAAACCAAGAAGCAGAAGGTAAGGGTTACCTATCTTTTAGGTCTAATAGCTACAGTTGCAGACCTTCCAAAGGAGAAAGCAATAATAAAGCAAATCATGCCTGCAAGTTTTATTGCCATATCAGTGAAGATAAGAAGCAATCAAAGTCATTAGGGTATTGATCTTTGATTCTTCTCCTAGACAGCATTCTCAAAATCTTGAGGATTCTTTTCTTTTCCACTTAGCTAAATTGCAATGGAGTGAATGTTTATATCACCTCAAAGTCATATGTTGAAACCCTAACCTCCAAGGTATTAGGAAGTAGGGCCTTTAAGGGTGATTAGATCAGGAGGGTGTATCCTATATGAATGAGATTTGTGCCTTATAAAAGATATCCCAGAAGATCCCTCACCCTTTCCACCTTGTGATGTTACAGTAAAAAAACAGCTGTCTGGGAAGCAAGCTGTCACCAGACAGGGTATCTACCAATACCTTGATCTTGATTTCCCAGCCTCCCAGCTAGAATTGCCTAAAACATAAATGCAGAAATGTTTCTTGTTTGGCTGTAATGATGTTTCAGTTTTCTAGGTAAGAATATTCTTCGTGATTCCTAATAAGTATCAAACTCCTAGGAATTAGGGCTTTTCCATTCCTCTGACACTGAAGCTTAAATTTCAAAAACTGTCCTTTCAATGGAAATTCAAGAAAAATAATTCAAGTTATGAAACTATTAGTCTTTTTAGGCTTTTTTCCTCTTTGGATTACAAGGTTATAGTTTTCTCATCTATAACTACACAACTCTTAAACATCTCAGAGCAAAGTGACAAACTGTTTTTGACTAGACAACTGAAATATCAATCCCCAGGTCACTGTTTTGTGAATGTTCAATGAGTTGGGAATTTTATTTGGAGCACAAAATTCCAAAACCTTTTCTAAGTTAAGGAAGTGTGGGGATCTTAAAATATGTTCACGAAATCTTTAATACACCTCCTTTCAAAAGGCAGAAACTAGGAGTTCCCGTCGTGGCACAGTGGTTAACGAATCCAACTAAGAACCATGAGGTTGCGGGTTCGATCCCTTCCCTTGCTCAGTGGGTTAACGATCCGGCATTGCTGTGAGCTGTGGTGTAGGTTGCAGACGCGGCTTGGATCCCGCGTTGCTGTGGCTCTGGCGTAGGCCAGTGGCTACAGCTCCGATTGGACCCCTAGCCTGGGAACCTCCATATGCCGCGGGAGCGGCCCAAGAGAGAGCAAAAAGACGAAAAAAAAAAAGAAAAAAAAAAAAAGGCAGAAACTAATTCCCCTCCCCTTGAATGTGGGTAAGACTTAGTGAACTGCTTCTGATGAATAGAACGTGGTAGAAGTGATGCTATGTGATATCCAATGCTAGGTCATTAAAAACGATTTCTTCTGCCAGGCTCTCACTCTCTTGGATTGCCTGCTTGGGGGGAAGCCAGCTGCCACATCAAAGGAACACTGGAGCACCCCTGGGAGAGAATTACGAGGAGGACACCTCCCCTCAAAATCAAATCACATGTGTAAGCCATCTTAAAAAGGGATCCTCCAGCTCTATCAAATCTTCAGACAACTGTAGCCTCAGCTAATATCTTGACCCTAGCCTCCTGAAAATCCTCAAGCCAGAACACCCAACTAAGCTGCTCCAGAATTCCTGACCCACAGAAATTGCCAGAGATAATAAATGTTTATTGTTGTTTTAATCTACTAAGTTTTGGGGAAATTTGTTATGCAATAATAGATAACTAATAGAGGAAGCAATTAGCAAAGGATACTGTTCTATTTTTGAAACCCTTGAAATGAAAATAACAATTATTGAACAATCAGAGAATTCTTTTTTCCAGCTATTTACATTTTATCCTCATTCATTTGGATCACATAAATCCCACCCAAAATGATCCTACTTTTCTTTCCATCTGTTCACATTTGAAAGGTTGATGTGCATTATTTGCATGTGAATGCATGGATGTGAATGGTGCAGGAATGCCAAAAAAAGGTTAAGAAAACTGAAAGCTAGATATAATTCCCCTTTTAGTCGTTAAATATTTTACACCTTTTATTGCCTTTAAAATCTTTTTTTTGACTTGGAGAAAAGGCATCAGTTGTGGATTGGTGTTAGCTCCCAGGTACTGGTTTAGTTTAGAGCCTCATTACCTTTTTTTTTTTTTTTTTTTGGCCTGTCTTTCAGACTTTATTTTATTTTATTTTTTTCGCCTCATTACCTTGAGTGAATTACTGATAAGTCCTCATCTTTTGCCCTCTGGCAAGATTCTCTTCAAGGGCACAGAACTGACTGTATCACCTTTTCACTTAAAAACTTTCAAAAATTATTCCTTGTATTCTGGATTGAGGTCAGTCATCAGCTCCCCCACCCCACGTGGGGTTATATACAGGGCTCAAAACAATTCTGTGTCTGGGATAATGTTTTATAAACCATAAGTATGGTATGATATATCCTCTTCCTTAATGTTGTATAACACCTTATAAGGTCTTCCATTTCCTAAAGGATTAGAGTCCATTGGCAACCTGGGGTTAGTAATACCTGTTTTCCTTGGTGATGAGGTTTACTGGAGACTTTCAGATTTACTGCTATTTTCTACATAACACAAGACTGGAATTCTCTCCCAACCCTCTGTCAGTCTTCATTACTGGCTTGAGATCTTAACTCATTTGCTTTTTCAAGGTGAGAATTTCAAAAGCAAAGGCAAATCCATCTCTAGTCATATTGACTGTTAATTTAATCCTCTTGAAATGGTGGATGGAAATTGGTGACCAGCATCTTTTGGTAAAACAATGTAGGGGAGGAAAAACACCTCTTCCTTCTGCCCCTTTAGGCTCTTGGCTGGGAATTGAAACAAAGAGAGATTAATAAGGAAAAAAAGCATACAAATTTACTTGATATGTTTTATATGACACAGGAGCCTTCATAAGGAAATGACTTGAAGAACAGGTTAAATCTGAACATTTTTATACTAGTTTTTTTTATTACTTAATGAAGTTTACTACATTTATAGGTGTACAACAATCATCACAACCAAATTTTACAGCATGTCCATCCCAAACCCTCAGTACATCCCCTACCCCCTAACCTGTCTCATTTGGAAACCATAAGTTTTTCAAAGTCTGTGAGACAATATCTGTTCTGTGAAGAACTTCATTGTGTCCTTTTTTTAGATTCCACATGTAAGTGATAGCATTTGATGCTGGTGTCTCATTGTCTGAACTGACTTCACTTAGCATGATAATTTCTAGGTCCATCCATGTTGCTAAAAATGCCAGTATTTCTTTCCTTATAATATTCCATTGTGTATATGTACCACCTCTTCTTGATCCACTCCTCTGTCGATGGACATTTAGGTTGTTTCCATGTCTTGGCTGTTGCAAATAGTGCTGCAATGAACATCAGAGTACATGTGTCTTTGCGAGTCGTGGTTTTCTCTGGATAGATGCCCAGGAGTGGGATTGCTGGATCAAATGGTAGTTCTGTTTTTAGTTTTCTGAGGAATCTCCATACTGTTTTCCACAGTGGTTGCACCAATTTACAATCCTACCAACAGTGTACTAGGGTTCCTTTTTCTCCACACCCTCTCTAGCACTTATTGTTTGTAGACTTTTTGATGATGGCCATTCTGGTGTAAGGTAATACCTCATAGTGGTTTTGATTTGTATTTCTCTAATAATGAGGGGTGTTGAACTGTGTTTTTCATGAGTTTTTTTGCCATCCATATGTCTTTTTTGGAGAATTGTCTTAGATCTTCTGCCCATTTTTTTTGTTTGTTTGTTTATAATGATTTTTATTTTTTCCGTTATAACTGGTTTACAGTGTTCTGTCAATTTTCTACTGTACAGCAAGGCGACCCAGTTACACGTACATGTATACATTCTTTTTTCTCACATTATCATGCTCCATCATAAGTGACTAGACATAGTTCCCAGTGCTAAACAGCAGGATCTCATTGCTAATCCATTCCAAAGGCAATAGTTTGCATCTGTTAACCCCAAATCCTCAATCTGATGGCTCTCCAATCCACATCACTCTTCCTTAACCCTCCTCTGAGCCCCACATGCGAATTCTTCTGTGTTACACATATCCCCTTGGGATTCCTACAGGCATCTCAGATTCAACATGCTCAAAACCAGATGCACTCCTCCTTCTGTAATCTTTGTCACAGTATCATCACTTGGGAAACAAATCTGAGTGCTATCTCCCTCACCCTTCATGTCCCATCACCTGCCAGTTTTACTTCCTTAGAATTTCTTAGATTTTTCCTATCATCTCCATTCCTCTACAGGTGCATATTTTGTGACCACCTCCTAATGGCTCTCTCTTACACCTTGCCAATTTCAAATAAAACTTCCATTGATCCACCTGTGTTTCTAAAATGCAAAATTGCTATCCCTTAGAACTTTTCAGTGGATCAATGAGCCTAAAGAGTACAGCTCAGCCTCCTTGATATGCACTAAAAGCGTTCTATAAAACTTGATTCCTGTGAATCTATCCTATGTTATATGCCTTGTGTTTTGCATTTCTGCAATTATATATTTTTTTTCCCACTGTACAGCAAGGGGGTCAGGTTATCCTTACATGTATACATTACAATTACATTTTTCCCCCACCCTTTCTTCTGTTGCAACATGAGTATCTAGACAAAGTTCTCAATGCTATTCAGCAGGATCTCCTTGTAAATCTATTCTAAGTTGTGTCTGATAAGCCCAAGCTCCCGATCCCTCCCACTCCCTCCCCCTCCCATCAGGCAGCCATAAGTCTCTTCTCCAAGTCCATGATTTTCTTTTCTGAGGAGATGTTCATTTGTGCTGGATATTAGATTCCAGTTATAAGTGATATTATATGGCATTTGTCTTTGTCTTTCTGGCTTATTTCACTCAGGATGAGATTCTCTAGTTCCATCCATGTTGCTGCAAATGGCATTATGTCATTCTTTTTTATGGCTGAGTAGTATTCCATTGTGTATATATACCATCTCTTCCGAATCCAATCATCTGTCGATGGACATTTAGGTTGTTTCCATATCCTGGCTATTGTGAATAGTGCTGCAATGAACATGCGGGTGCATGTGTCTCTTTTAAGTAGAGTTTTGTCTGGATAGATGCCCAAGAGTGGGATTGCGGGGTCATATGGAAGTTCTATGTATAGATTTCTAAGGTATCTCCAAACTGTTCTCCATAGTGGCTGTACCAGTTGACATTCCCACCAACAGCGCAGGAGGGTTCCCTTTTCTCCACAGCCCCTCCAGCACTTGTTATTTGTGGATTTATTAATGATGGCCATTCTGACTGGTGTGAGGTGATATCTCATGGTAGTTTTGATTTGCATTTCTCTTATAATCAGCGATGTTGAGCATTTTTTCATGTGTTTGTTGGCCATCTGTATATCTTCTTTGGAGAAATGTCTATTCAGGTCTTTTGCCCATTTTTCCATTGATTGATTGGCTCTTTTGCTGTTGAGTTGTATAAGTTGTTTATATATTCTAGAGATTAAGCCCTTGTCAGTTGCATCATTTGAAACTGTTTTCTCCCATTCTGTAAGTTGTCTTTTTGTTTTCTTTTGGGTTTCCTTTGCTGTGCAAAAGCTTTTCAGTTTGATGAGGTCCCATGGGTTTATTTTTGCTCTAATTTCTATTGCTTTGGGAGACTGACCTGAGAAAATATTCATGATGTTGATGTCAGAGAGTGTTTTGCCTATGTTTTCTTCTAGGAGTTTGATGGTGTCCTGTCATATATTTAAGTCTTTCATCTTCTGCCCATTTTTTGATGGGGTTATTTTTTGTCTTTTGTTTTGTTTTGTTTTTGGTATTGAGCTGTAGGAGGTGTTTATAAATGTATAAAGTAGAGGGGAAATGTGATAGGACAAAGGACATAAGCCATGGGTATAAACTGGGAGACCTTGGCAAAGCCTGTTTTTTCAGATTTCTCCCAAAGTCCTTCTGTCTTTGGAGATAAGAATGGTCCTTTCTTCTGGGTGTGGAGAAAGCACATTTTACATTAGGGTCCTAGGACCTGCTTAAAGAGAAGGTGAGAGAGTCCTCTCAACACCTGCTGTTTCTCAAGTTCCTTCAGCTTAAAAGATTCAATATGCCAAGGTGCCATACCTTGGGATGGCATGTCCCAAACCTCATCGCCATCAAATCATGAGAGTTGTAAGTCAGGAGTCATGTTGAAATCATGTAGGACCAAGAGCCAATCATTTTCCAGCATTTCATTAACTGGATGTGATCTTTGGTAATCTGCATTTGTGCCAGTGGCTAAATTTTTACTTAAAATTCTAAACCCAGTCTTGATATTCTGCTCTGCATTTCTGCTTTTCCAGCAGCTCCATGTGAGGCTCTGCCAGCAGCAGGTGCTAAGGAAGACTGCAAGGCTGGAAGAGGTAGAATGGATTTGCTTTTTCCTGTTTTCTCTTTGCTCTTGGTTGCCTTCCTCTCTGCTGTGGTCCTATCTGGCAACACTTCTTCATCCTTGAAGCAGCAGTTCTTCCCATAGTAGTAACTGAATCCACTTTGTAGTTTTCCAGCCTCTGTAGAACTGGTTTTATCCCCACCCAGCTAGTAGGGACCCTTTCCTTAGATGTCTGAATTTCACCTTCTCAAGGTCCTCTTTTATGTCTTGAAATTTTAATAATTCCAACCTCTTACCTTTCATCTTCTCGCCCCAAGTGTGTGTGGTAGCCATGAGAATGCTCCTCACAGATCTTCAGCGATAGGGAATATAATAAGGATTGAGAAAGAGATTTCACAAATAAAAATATAGGATGGATGTCAGTTAACTTTGAAAGACAAGCAACTTTTTAATATAAGGATATCCTATGTAATATTTGAGGCATGTTTACACTAAAATTTTATTCATTGTTTATCTGAAATTCAAATGTAACTAGATGTTTTATCTTTTATCTGGCAAACCTGAAGTTAATTGACCATACTGATGGAACATGACAGAACACTGGGGCAGATTCTAGGGAGACCTGGGACTCCTCTGACCAGCCTCTTTGGCTCAGTAACTTTCCTGCAGCTTTGTAAAAACTTCTTCAGATTTTATGGCCCTTTCTCCTTCACCCAGGTTATATTTCAGCCTTCCCTGCTCCCTCCGGGTTTCCTTTACAGGCATTACCTCTTAATAAAATCCTTGCAGGTTCAATCCTGTCTTAGTATCTACCCTGAGGTAGGCTAACACAGGGTAGTAACAACTTCATAGAGTTACTGCTGTATGCTTTAAAATTCCTCTTCACCCTTTCAGTTTCCTAGTAAACACCTTGCTAACAGTTCTTTATATTAAATCTCTCTCTTCAAATAATTGATGTGGTTTCTTTCTGTTGACTAGACCCTGAGTGAGTACCCCTGAGAACTCTAAATTGCTCCAGGAAGTTTAAGAGGCTAAGCAAGTCCATTAAAAGGACATGGGATGTTTATTTTTTCCTTTAATTTCCCATGTTATTTAACAGAGTTGGCAAAGCAGGTTGAGTGAAATGACCACCTGGCGTAAACATGGCATCAGATATTTGTTGCATTTGACACTGGGAGTCATATTTGGACACAATGAAAATGATAAAGTCTTTGCAGGAATGTAATCATGACAATGACCAATCTTGAAGCTATTCACAAGGGGCATACTTTTTGAATCTGAAGAAGACAAGTCTAGAAGAGGATGGGTAACTGTTTTCCAGTATTTAAAGGTCAGTCACATGGAAGCTGGATTAAACTCATTTTTCATGGCTCCAGTTGTTAGAACTGGAACCAATCAGCAGTGCTAGAATGAGACATAAGGGCTCACAATTTAGTAGTAATGCAAATCTCTATTTCTTTAATATTGGTATCTGGCACAAGAAGGAAGAAATTTTTTTTTCTGCCAATAAAATGTATAGTTTCTAGGAGTTCCCATTGTGGCTCAGTGGAAATGAATCTGACTAGCATCCATGAGGATGCAGGTTCAATCCCTGGCCTTGCTCAGTGGGTTAAGGATCCCGTGTTGCTGTGACGCTGTGACTTGTGGTGTAGGTCACAGACATGGCTCAGATCTGGTGTTGCTGTGGCTGTGGTGTAGGCCAGTGGCTGCAGCTCTGATTTGACCCCTAGCCTGGTAACCTCCATAAGCCATGGATTCGGCCCTAAAAAGACCAAAAAAAAAAAAAAAAGTATAGTTTCTATATGCTCAAAATAAAGGATTTATTAATGTAATAATACGACAACATACTTTTAACTTCTTGAAATTTTTTTCTGTTTTTTATGTCACTCACAACTGGATAGTGTAAGTCATTTAAACTCTCTAAGTACAAATAGAGATGATTTGCATAGGTGTCATTAAATATCCTGTCTAAATATATTTTAGTTTCATTATCAGACTTTTATGTTGGCACACATTTTCTTCTTTCATCCAATACTTACTTTGTCATAACCTTAGGTTATTTTATAATTATCTAAGTGGGAAAGTTACATTCTAATAAAGAGTTTGTAATTTAGATAATAAAATAAACCACCTATTCCTAATAAATATTATGACATTATTGGGTTTTGGAATTTCAGATGACTATATTGTTAGACAACAGAGGGCAAGTGCTGAAGTTGGGGGACTGGCCTTTATCTGCCTTGTGCTACTCATGCATTTGCCTGAGTACCCAACTGAGATTGTTTAGTGTAAATGCGGAATACACGTTTTTATATTTTTCCTTAAAGAACTAATTCCATATAGCTAGACCAGTTTACATGATCTCAGTTATATGAAGAGTGATGTGTGTTAAGTGGAACCATTTTACAATTGAGCTTTGGGATATTTTAGCACCCTTTTTAAAATTAATGCTCAGGAGCTGCATTTTTCTACCTCCTAATTCAAATCTCCACAGAGGAAAATTATAGGGCAGCATATTTCTGCCTGTATGAGCAAGATCTCACTAAGAACTAGAGTTTCTAACAATAAATTGAGCTTCTTTGCAATGCACAGAGTTCTTCAACATTGATCATCACTTTTCATGGACATTACAGGAAAGAATCCTACATTGATAAGAAGGAAGATAAACTGGAATAATAGACAAAAATAACTTCATATAAATAAATGTGAAGCACTGTCTTATTATATTTTAACTAATTCTAGAAGACTGGCAAAACAATGTTTCATATAAAAATATATTAAGAAATGTCCTATTATACTTGAAGTTAAAGCAAAAGAGAAAAAACTACTCAAACATTTCAACAAATTCAGCAAAGTAGTAGGATACAAGATTAACATTCAGAAATCAGTTGCATTTCTTCATACAAACAATGAAATATTAGAAAAGGAATACAAAAATACAATACCTTTTTAAATTGCACCAATAAAAGTTAAATACCTGGGAATAAACCTGACCAAGGAGGTGAAAGATTTATATGCTGAGAACTATAAAACATTAATCAGGGAAATTAAAGAGGATTCAAAGAAATGGAAAGATATTCCATGCTACTGGGTAGGAAAAATTAATATTCTAAAAATGGCCATACTACCCAAAGCAATACAAATTCCATGAAATCTCTATCAAATTACCCATGACATTTTTCACAAAACTAGAACAAACAATCCAAAAATTTATATGGAGCCAAAGCAATCCTGAGGAACAATAACTAAGCAGGAGGCATAACTCTCCCAGACTTCAGGTGACATTACAAAGTTACAGTAATTAAGACAGTATGGTACAAGTACCAAAACAGACATACAGACCAATAGAACAGAATAGAGAACCCAGAAATAAACCCAGACACCTACGGTTAATTCATCTTTGACCAAGGTGGCAAGAATATAAAATGGGAAAAAGACAGTCTTTCCATCAAGTGCTGCTGGGAAAATTAGACAGCCACATGTAAATCAATGAACCTTGAACACACCCTCACACCATGCACAAAAATAAACTCAAAATGGCTTAAAGACTTAAACGTAAGACAAGACATCAAATTCCTAGAATAGAACATAGGCAAAACATCCTCTGACATCAACTGTACAAATGTTTTCTCAGTCTCCCAAGGCAACAGAAATAAAAGCAAAAATAAACCAGTGGGACCTAATTAAACTGACAAGCTTTTGTACAGTAAAGGAAACCATAAAAAAAAAAAAAAAGACACCTTCGGAATGGGAGAAAATAGTTTAAAATGATGCAACTGACAAGGGTTTAATCTCTAAAATATACAAACAACTTATACAACTCAATAGCAAAAAAGCCAACACACCAATCGAAAAATGGGCAAAAGGTCTGAGCAGACATTTCTCAAAAGAAGATATACAGATGGCCAACAAGCTCATGAAAAAAATACTCAACATCACTGATTATTAGAGAAATGCAAATCAAAATTACCATAAGATATACCACCTCACACCAGTCAGAATGGCCATCATTAAAAAGTCAACAAATAACAAATGCTGGAGAGGGTGTGGAGAAAAGGGAACCCTCACACGTGCTGTTGGTGGGAATGTAAATTGGTACAACCACTATGGAAAACAGTATGGAGGTACCTCAGAAAACTAAATATAGAACTACTATACGATCCAGAAATCCCACTCTTGGGCATATAGCCAGACAAAAACATTCCCTGATAAAGACATATGCACCCGTATGTTCATTGCAGCACTCTTCACAATAGCCAAGACTTGGAAACAATGTAAATGTCCATTGAGAGGTGAATGGATGAAAAAGATGTGGTATATATACACAATGGAATACTACTCAGCCACAAAAAAGAACAAAATAATGCCATTTGCAGCCACATGGAAGGAACTAGAGACTTTCATACTAAGTGAAGTAAGTCAGAAAGAGAAAGACAAATACCGTATGATATCACTTACATCTGGAATCTAATATATGGCACAAATGAACCTTACCACAGAAAAGAAACTCATGGACTTGGAGAACAGAACTGTGGTTGCCCAGGGGAAGGGGGGGGGCAGTTGGATGGACTGAGAATCTCGGGTTAACAGATGCAAACTATTGCATTTGGAATGGATGAGCAATGAGATCCTGCTGTATAGCACTGGAAATTATATCTAATCACTTATGATGGAGCATGATGGAGGATAATGGAGAAAAAGAATGTATATATGTATGTGTGACTGGGTCACTTTGCTGTACAGTAGAAAATTGACAGAACACTGTAAACCAATTATAATGGAAAAAATAAAAATCATTTAAAAATATAGCGGAGTTCCTGTTGTGGCTCAGTGGTTAACGAATCCGACAAGGAACCTTGAGGTTGCAGGTTCAATGCCTGGCCTTGCTCAGTGGGTTAAAGATCCGGCGTTGCCGTGAGCTGTGTTGTAGGTTGCAGATGCGGCTCGGATCTGGCGTTGCTGTGACTGGCGTAGGCTGGAGGCTACAGCTCGGATTCAACCCCTAGCCTGGGAACCTCCATATGCTGCAGGAGCGGCCCAAGAAATGGCAAAAAGACAATAAATAAATAAATAAATAAATAAACAAACAAATAAATAACATAGCTATCAAAATGTTATAGCTTTGCTATGGTAAAAATGTGTGCTTTTAAAATTAACACTTTAAAGAACAATGATATGTCTAAAAAAAGTGCATGTCTTTCTTTCTTTTTTGTCTTTTTAGGGCCACACCTGTGGCTTATGGAGGTTCCCAGGCTAGGGGTCAAATCAGAGCTACAGCTGCCAGCCTACACCACAGGTACAGCAACTCGGGATCCAAGTGGTGTCTGTGACCTACATCACAGCTCACAGCAATGCTGGATCCTTAACCCACTGAGTGAGGTCAGGGATCAAATCTGCATCCTCATTGATATTAGTCAGGTTTGTTAACCACTGAGCCACAGTGAGAACTCTAAAAATGTGCCTTTCTTGATGGACTAGGTATTTCTTAGCTTCTCAAATGTTTTTTAAACCAGCTTTAGTATCTTATGTTTCCTTTATTAATGAATTGAATAAATGTTTTGACTTATGTTCATTCTATATTTCTATGAAAGTCATGTTTTTAACTTTCAAAAATTACATGTGGCAAGGATATGAGTTAAGAAGTGGAGTGGCAGTCTAAACGGTTAAGAAAGTATTAACAAATTCAGAATTCCAAACACATACTGTTCCCTGAACTAATCAGCTAACACCAGTGGCATTTGATTAGATTTTGCATACCTAACTTTTAGAGTGACATTATTTAAGAAGAAGAAGGCAACTAAGATGAGGGGTCTTGAAAATATGTTAGATGAAGTAGTAAAACAACTGAGGAACAAAGACTTAAGAGGGATGTGTTGTTGTTACAGTTTTTAAGTTTCACCTCTGATTGCATCAAATGTGACAAATCATAGTGCTGTATGAATTGAGGAAAATCATTAACCTTTCTAGGTCTCAGTTTCTTTATTTGTTAAATAAATGAGTTGGACTAGCACTAAAATCCTAAGATAATTGTAATCAATATTGAAAGTTTATTGAATAAAGGAAGGATTAGGTTTTGTGTATTTTCCAAGAGCATGACTAAGCCTTCTGGTCAGAAGTTATAGGAAAATATACTTTTGGCTGAGTATAAATAAAAGTTTTCTAACTATGAAAATTGTTCACAAATAGAGCAAGTTATCTTGTGAAATACTGAGTACTGGGGCCATTCTGGAAGATCCATTGAGATATTCAAGTGCACTTACCTACCGCACCATAAAACTACATGGCCCAAGAAGTGTACCTCAAGATCGGATTAAACCCAGGCACATCTTTTCACGTCTCCCAGAGTGAATGCCAAGTGACAAGTCTACATTTCTAAACATTTCTTTCTTTTTTCTAATTTTGTATTTTTGTTTTTGTTCTTAGCCAAGTCGGCTAATCTGTCTGTTTCGATTAATTTATGGTTAAGCACAGTTGTGTCCTGGAGCAGATTATCCTGGTTTGTGAGAGCCAAACACATATATCCTGTCCCAATTTTGCACTTGTGATATTGTGTTGGTAAGGCAATTGAAAACAGCAATTACAGGAAAATTTACATCACAGAAACAGTCAAATGCTACACATTAGGGCTTGTTTTTGGGACAGCTGGTATACATGAACCTAAGAATATTTTGCACAACTAGGTCCAGGCACTGGTAAATCCATATCTTATCTCTAATCGCCAGATAGGTCTCAACTGCATAATCCAGACAGCATCCTTATAAAACTTGTGGATTAGGCCATATCTTGTTCTAGAGCCAGCTCCAGGACTGCTAACTGGATCTTAAATCCATAGTTGAAAATTGACCTTGTGTAAATATATAATTCTGATATGCACATGACTGATTATTATGGGGAATTTGGTTTTATGATCTGACCATTTGATGATCTCTATCAGGTGGATAGTGGGGATCTATTTTCTACCAGGTGAGAGATGACAGTTAATCCAACTTGTCAGTCTTTTTGTTTGGCTCTTTATGTATTATGAACTCAAATTAATTAAGAAAATACTTTGTGCCCACTAGATGAAAAAAGCCCCTTGAGAACTGGACTGGGGGGGTTTTGTTTCTGAGTTTACTCCTGACCTTTAGCTAAGGTTATAGAAAGGAAGCTAGCCAGTTCTCTATAATCGAGAAAAGATTTTATCTCTCATTATGTGTGTAAAATATTTTCTTACCTTTACAAGAGTTTTAATAAATTTAAGGAACTCTGTTCTGATTGACTCAGAATAAGTCAATTATAGTATGGTTACATAAATCTAATATTTCAAGATTTCCTAGGAAATAAAGAAACTAAATACTTAGAGTATTCTAAATATTCTACCATTTTAGGAAAAAAAAATTCTTTCAGAAACTGCTGAGAAGTATTTTACATGATAATATACATATATTTGCATAATATAATAACTCATAATAATCTAAATTCACACAATTAATATGACTGGGTAAATCAGATTAGTTTATAATATTTGTTTAAGAAAAAAATCTATATCTTTTCTCTTTGATTTGTAAGTATATTTGAACTTTTTTTTTTTGGTCTCTTCTATGGCTGCCCGAGTGGCATGTGGAGGTTCCCAGGATAGGGGTCGAATTGGAGCTGTAGCTGCAGGCCTATGCCAGAGCCACAGCAACGTGGGATCCAAGCTGAGCCACATCTGTGACCTATACCACAGCTCACGGCAATGCTGTGAGATCCTTAACCCACTGAGCAAGGCCAGGGATCAAACCTGCAACCTCATGGTTCCTAGTCAGATTTGTTAACCACTGAGCCATGATGGGAATTCCTTGAACATTTTAGTTTTTAGAAGATTTAAATTTGGTTTCTGAGTGTCCTCAACTTCCTCTACTGGTTTATTGATAAAATAAGTTAGCATTACTACTTAATAATGTTAAGAATTATGAAAAATATAAAATTACATGTTTAACCAAAAAGAATTATAATCTTGACAATCTTTTTAATATCAACAATCATTATATACTATAGTATGTTAGCTGAAATATATTTTTTTAATATTCTTAACTTTAAAATATTGGCCTAATATTAAATCAACTTAATTAATTGATAATCTACTTATTTTTGGAAACCTAGATAATCTCCAAGATAGACTACTAACACAGTGATTACTAAACATAGTAGATATATAAATATACATATATATATATATAATTTTCTTGTTACCATGCTATGGAGTGGCATACCTTTTGTTCTTATTAATGAACATGTTCATTTATGCTTGTATATAGCACTCAATTATCAATTACCCATCTCCCAGTTTTCTCTGTGAAGTGGAGGTTAGTTTTATACAAGTTATAGTTAGTGGGTGGTAAGACCATACTAAGAACAACAGCGACAATAGTATAAGTGATAATGAAGACAAGAACAATAATGTTTGTAAAGGGATTGTTTTTTTCCAAGAAAAAGTGAACGGTTTTGTTCTAAAGGAAAATGTCTGTTCCAGAACAAGAAACAGGATAGGGAAAGACAAAACTTGAACAAAGAATTTCAGAAAGTTTACGGAAAATAAACCATATTTGTCGTGGTTTTCTGAAAAGAAGCAATAAAAAAATGTTAAAATTTTGGCAAAGTGCTCTCAGTTTTGATGAGTTTATTTGAAAGATAATTTTTAAAAAGGAACTTGGAAATCTTTATTGCCAAATACTGAATTAATGCAAAAATAGAATTTGGCTTTCTCTCTATGAAAATGTTAAGTTTGTATTAGAGCTCATAACAAGGGGTATTAAGCAGTTATTATTTACCTTTTGTGTAATTCATTTAGAGAGCAGAGATTTATACTGCACCAGAATAATTTTATATAATTTGTGTTGATTCATCATGTCTGTGACTACCTTTTAAAGAACAAAGAACAATGTCTCTTCACATCTGAAAGAGCCAACATTGCTTAAAATTGTTTGACCTACTTCCATGTTTACTGTAAATATTATGTTGTTGCTTTAATGATTAAGTAACTAAACTTTTTTTTCTCAAGCATCCATTGTTCTATTTTAATCATGAACCAAGTTTCCTCTATTAAATTTGTTGCTTTTGCCTTCCCCAAATTACAACCTAAATTCAGAAAAAATAAAATTCACAGATTGTCCCTACGCCTAAAACGACCTTGGAGATTCTCAAGAGATTTTGGAAAATCACAAAGATTTGTTCTCTTACCTTATAAAAAGAATATTAGAAATAATTAGGTTTGTTTGGTAACATAATATTTTTTAATAAGTTCAATTCTATTGTAAGAGTAGCAGAGGAAGAATTGTCCAATCAAAAGAGATGCTTAACCTTCCCTAGGTTTGTAGAGGTAAAATGCTATATGAAATATAAATATTTCAGAGATAGTTACACTTTATAGGGAGGTTCTTAAGATTTGGCACTGCCCTTGCTGTCCATAATATGTTCTTTTTTCCTCAGGGGGAACAGTGATCAAACATTTATGAAACATGCACACATTAGACTACTTTCTTCTTCTCTGTTCTGATATTATGGTTACTATAATAAATTAATCACAACCTTTCAGTCTTAGAGGTCCTTTCTGCTTTCCTTTCATGCGTGCTTGAAGGCTCTGCTGTAAGTTACAAGCCAGAGGTTGGATCTTTTATAAAAAATCCTTAGAGCCTCAAGAAAAGGACTGTCCTGGGTACTCCTAACTAAAGATACCTTAAAGAATAGACTCAGAATACAGGCTTCTGAACTAAAACCCTTCGACAGCTTTCAGACTGTACCAAGGTTCTGAGTCAGGATTTCCAGGACTTGTTTTTTGGTCTTGAAGCTGATAACTTTGTGAACTCAAACTGCTAACTCAAGACCCAGTAGAACAAGAATTAGTTATATAGGATCAAAGAAAATGATGAAAGAAATATAATAATTGTGGGTTTTTGTTTGGAACATCTTTTTTTAATGCTCTATTTTCTGATGAGTATATTATTAATTTTTTAGATGGCAAGTGCGTTTTTTTTTTTTTCCCCCTAAGGAATTATTTTCTCTTAGAGGTACATACTAAAACATTTTCATATGAAATGATATGATGTCTCAGATTGGCTTCAAATAATTGGGCGGGAAAGTGAATTTGTTGTATTGATATTGTTGAGCAGGGTGATGAGTACATGAAAGTTCATCATGCTAGTTTGTCTATTTTTTATTTTGATATTTTTCCATAGTAAATATTAAAAATAGCTTCCCTCCACCCTCTAAGGAAGTTCTCTTGTGGCACAACCAGTTAAGGATCTGGCTTTGTCATTGCAGCAATTGGTTTGATCCCTGGCCTGGGAACTTCCACATGCCATGAGCATGTACCAAAAAAAAAGAAAAAAAAAATAAAATAAAAAAAAATCCCATTATCACATAT
Organism: Sus scrofa; assembly: GCF_054392235.1. Taxonomy (NCBI): domain Eukaryota; kingdom Metazoa; phylum Chordata; class Mammalia; order Artiodactyla; family Suidae; genus Sus; species Sus scrofa. The sequence continues at coordinate 102,829,683 of NC_139390.1, forward strand.
TTTTTTAAGCTCTTCATAATCACTATTTAAATACTTACATCTTATTTCAAACTATAGTATCAATCTTTATTTGATACTATCAATCTTTATACTATCAATCTAAATTTAGATTGCCTTCAATTTTTTATTGTTATAAATAATATGAAACTATATCTGTGTATAAACTTTTCACTCTATTTTATATCCCCAGAAGAGGACTTGGTTGATCAAGAGGTATGGAGTTCTAAGCTTCTTGATCATGGAGCCATTCAAGTTCCCAAATGTCTTTACCAAAATACAGACCCACTAACCACACCCTCACTGGTATGGGATATTTTACTTGGCTTTGGTATTTTCCAATTTTTTGTGTGTGTGGAGGGGTAGTATCTCATCGTGCTTTCACTTGAGAATTATTTCCAGTAGGCCATTCCTGTGCTGCTATTTGAAGTTTTAGTATCTTGTGCTCACTTTTATTTGGATAAGCATCCCTTCTGGGCATGGACTTTTGATATTTGGCTTAGTTGGTCATGATCCCTTGCCCCTAAGACAAGGGAAATTCCCAGAGGTTCTAACTCTGTGATCCTGAAAATTTCTGGCACCACATATGAAAAGAAGATCCAGATGAGTGGGAGAAACAGGAATGGACTGGCATCATTGAAGGTCTGAGCCAGCAGGACAGAACAATGCCCTAAACATGTCTGGAGCCTGGAGCCTGGGAAGAGTTAACATATGAAATTTATTTCCGGGGTTACGCTTTATATCCCAGTTATGGCCTCTGTCATTAAACAAGAACAAAGAGAGTGAGCTTTCTAGACCAATAAACTGTCTATCTTCCAGTTGGATATAGCAAATGTCAGCACAATTTAGTGAATGAATATAAATTATGCTAAGAAACTGCACTAAGTTTGCCTGATTTTGAGACTACTGTGCAGGTAACAAGCGGGTAAATAATCAGCTTTTTGAGGGTGGTTTGAGCGATAGAATTAAGTTACCTGCCAACAAGGATGTAATAGTTACTCACTTTTCTTAAGTAAAATTTCATTGAATACGAAGTTAAAGTTTTCTGCCTTTGTCCAGTACCAAATCTTTCATGGTGGTGGCTTAAAAGAAAGAGACAGTGTCAGGGAAAAAGGAAATAACAGAGATCCTCTGGGAACGTCATTACTGTTTTAAGAAATCTATTCAAGAAATCACCTAACTTGTTTACTATACTTGATATGTTTGGAAAATTTGTGAAAGACTTTGAAACAGGCAAAAGATTACTGGATGTCCTTTTGATGGAAAGCTAGGCATTGTCTAGAAGACCTTTGTGGCTTATCTGATTTTATAGGGATCTGTTTCTTTTACTGTCTTTCACTAGGCTACTTTACAACTCTAAATTGCAGAAAATGGATAGTAACGCAAGTGATTCTTGTCCACAGAGATGCAAATGAATTTTGTCTTGTAGAGATACATTTGATTTTCCCTTGCAGAAAAGAAGATTCCAACTATTATATTTTATTGGCCTATGAAGTTTTCACAACTATTAGCAATTTCATTTTCTCATTCCCCATTGCCTTATAAAAGTGTTTGTTCTTCAGATTTTTCTTTAAACTGGTTGTAACATGTTACTGGTTTCTTCATTAATAAAGAGTTCAATAAAATCTTTGGTGTTTGTTCATTTCATATTTGTATGAGAGTTTTATTTTAATTTAAAAAATTATCTTTTAACAACTCCAATGTCAATTAAGTATATATTAATTCTTTCCAGCAGTCATTAATAATGGTTTTTTTCCCCCTAGGAAGCCCCAGATTTTTTCTAGCATCTATTAAAGGAGACCCTGTTCCAGAACTGAAACAAATCTCTTTCTCTAAAGTGGGCAGGCATCTCTTGCAACCATTCTGCCATAATGTAAAGCCATGTCTGAGATTTGCTGGGACTAAATCTGAATTTGCAGAGCTTCTAAGTACATAAGTACAACCAACGTCTGCTCACAGAAGTCTTTACAAGTACCCTAAATGGAAGGGAAAAGTGGAGAAAAAAGATGGAAGAAAGGAGAGTGCAGTGTATGGGACAGTGATTATCTTTTGAGGTGACCCTGTGGAAGCAGTGTTATCCCTTGCAGAGTCTTGTAGCTGGGCAGTAACTGGCCTCATGGGCTGAAGAGTGCAAAGTCATTTCTAAATGTCTTGAACTCATGTTTAGAATAGACTTTAAAAGAGAATAATATTGAGAATGATGGCATAGTCTTTTAAAGTTTCCCGTAAGTGTCTGAATAGTATAGACAGCAGAAGGAAGAGACCAAGTACAAAGATGAACTGAGGGGCAACAAAGGATATAACATACAGCCTCCCCTTCCTCTTTAAGGGCCTCTTCCTTTAGGATTTTGGGGGCAAGAGTGAGTAGTCTCCTGAATCTGTTCCTGAGCTGTCCATCTGGTAGCTGTTTTCCTTAGACTTTTCTCAAGTTTAAACTCTGTGGGAGTTCCCGTCGTGGCGCAGTGGTTAACGAATCCGACTAGGAACTATGAGGTTGCGGGTTCGGTCCCTGCCCTTGCTCAGTGGGTTAACGATCCGGCGTTGCCGTGAGCTGTGGTGTAGGTTGCAGACGCGGCTCAGATCCCGCATTGCTGTGGCTCTGGCGTAGGCCGGTGGCTACAGCTCCGATTCGACCCCTAGCCTGGGAACCTCCATATGCCGCGGAAGCGGCCCAAGAGATAGCAACAACAACAACAAAAGACAAAAGACAAAAAAAAAACAAAAAAAAACTCTGTGACTTGGAGTTCCTATTGTGGCTCAGCAGTATCCATGAGGACGTGGGTTCGATCCCTGGCCTTGATAAGTGGGTTAAGGATCTGGTGTTGCCCTGAGATGTGGTGTAGGTCACTGACATGGCTCAGATCTGGTGTTGCTGTAGCTGTGGCATAGGCTGGGAGCTGCAGATCTGATTTAATTTCTAGCCTGGGAACTTTGATATACTGCAGGTGTGGCCCTAAAAAGACAAAAATGGATAAACTCTCTGTGTCTTGACTTAGCCATCTATGAAATGGGGACCATGATTGTATTACCCTCACAGGGACTTTGTGAGGTTTAAATGAATTAACTCAAGTAAAGTACTTTGAAAAGTGCCTGATGCTAGTAAGTTTGGGTAATTGTTAGCTGTTAAGAATCAGCATGGCTTAAAAGCTGGATTCTCATAGATGGGACTAGAGAGTCTCACACTAAGTGAAGTAAGTCAGAAAGAGAAAGACATACCATATGATATTACTTCTATCTGGAATCTAATATATGGCACAAATGAACCTATCTACAGAAAAGAAGTAAACTCATGGACTTGGAGAACAGACTTGTGGTTGCCAAAGGCAAGGGGGAGGGAGTGCGATGGACTGGGAGTTTGTTAGTAGATGCAAACTATTGCATTTAGAGTGGATAAGCAATGAGATCCTGCTATATAGCACAGGAAACTATATCTAATCACTTGTGATGGAACGTGAGGATGATAAAATGCAAGAAAAAGAATGTAATATATATCTACAACTGGGTCACTTTGCTGTATAGCAGAAATTGACAGAACATTGTAAATCCACTATAATTTTATTTATTTATTTATTTTTGCTTTTTAGGGCCGCACCTGCAGTATATGGAGGTTCCCAGGCTAGGTGTTGAAATCAGAGGTACAGCTGCCAGCCCATGTCACAGCCACAGCAAACGTGGGATCTGAGCCACGTCTGCGACCTACACCACAGCTCACAGCAATGCTGGATCCTTAACCCACTGAGCGAGGTGAAGGACTGAACCCACAACCTCATGGATCCTAGTCGGGTTTGTTAATGACCGAGCCATGAAGGGACCTCCAAATCAACTATAATTTTTAAAAAGTCTCAAAAAAAAAAAAAAAAAAAACAACTAGATTCTAATTCTGACTCTACCGCTTGCAAGGTATATGTCCTATGGCAAGCTATTGAACTCTGTGCTCCTCATCTGCAAACTTGGGAAGTAGTAGTTCCAACCCATTAAGTTACTGTAAGGATTACATGAGTTAATACGTGCCAAGTACTACATATAGCATGGATACAAAGTACATGTTGTGTCAACTATTATTACTACATTCATAATTATTAGATATGTATACTCCTTCAATGCAAACCTCTACCTTCCTTTAAAAATCTCTGCCCCAATGGGGAAGAAAAAACAAGAAAGATCAACCATTCACATTATATAAACTGATTAAAAAAAACCAAATGTTAAAAAAAAAACCCAAAAAGCAGTAAGGGGACAATTGAAAATGAGAATACTGTGAACACTGACCAGGTATTTGATGGTTTGAGGAATTATTATGAATTTTTTTAGATAAGAATATTAGAGTCATGTAATAAAAGAGAATCATTTTTAAGCTGAGAATAAAATCACATGTGCCGGGGATTTGCTTTAAAATTATGTGTGTGAGGGACTGGAGCTCAACTTCTCTCCTAAAAACAACAAAATTCACAACTAAACGCTGAGCAATCTTCAACCAAATGGTCTGGAAACCTTAAAAAAGATATCCTACTCCAGAAGACAAAGAGGAGGCCACATCAAGAGGTAGGAAGAGCGATTACACGATATAAACAACCCCATACCTCCCAGGTGGGAAGCCCCACAGACTGGAAACTAAGTGGTTCACAGAGACTCACCTACAAGAGTGAGAGTTCTGAGCCCTACATCAAACTCCCATGTGTGGGCATCTGGCACGGGGAGAAAGAGCCCCTGGAGCATCTGGCATTGAAGGCCAGTGGGGCTTGAGCGCAGGAGCTCCATGGGGACTGGGGGAAACGGAGGTGGCCATTTTGGGAAAATCTGGCCCCACCCATCAGTCAGCACTGAGAAGCCCCAGGGAAAAACCGACAACCCAGGTGGGATCACAGCCCCACCCCTCAGTAAACAGGCTACCTAAAGACCCCTCAGGCACACAGCCACCTCTAATCCCATCCAGAGACTAAGCCCCACCCACCAGAGGGATTAGAATCAGCTCCACCTACCAGTGGGCAGGCATCAGCCCCTCCCATCAGGAAGCCTACAGCAAGCCACCCATACCGACTTCAGCCACAAAGGGGGCAGACACCAGAAGTAAGAGAGGCTACAACTCTATTATCTGTAAAAAGGTCACCACACCAAAAATCCTATAAAAATTAAAAGACAGAGGACTATAACTCAGATGAGGGAGAAAGGAAAAACCCCACAAAATCAGCTAAGCGATGAGGAGATTCTCAGCCTCCAGGAAATTATGTGTGTGAGGTGGGAGGAGGGGGGTAAGATTAGCCAAAGGTTGTGAACAAGTTATGGGAATGTGAAGGTTCATTAGTCTATTCTGTCTTTTTTTGATGTATGTCAATCAAAAAATAAGAAGAAGGAGCACTAGGAGGAGGAGGAGAAAAAAGACAACTATACTCCCTAGGATTTGTGTCTTACTCTAGGATTCACCTCTCTTCTCCTGGCCTCCAGACAATCAGCAGGACACAGCACTCTCCAACACTATATGTTCTAAAGTATGAGTTGCTTCGTCAAGAGCTGTATCAAAGCACCTTTAGTAGGACAGTTGAAGGAGGGCTTTGGTACTCAAAATATGAACCACTTCAAGTTTTCCTTTCAGTATAAGGTGTAAGGTGAAAACATACTTTTACATCCCCTCTGTTAGTCCAGTGGGTGCCTGTTGCATAACACACACACACACACACACACACACACACACACACACACACACACACGCCACATTTTCCAAGGACAAAAACTAATTTTCAGAAACAGTAGAATCAAATTCCATTTTTCCATATGCAACATAATTTCAGAGCTGCTTATTTCTAGGAAGAGGACAGCTCTTATTGACATGCTTATGCATAGCAATGTCAGTTCTCTTTGTTTTTCCTCAGACTGTATCCTGGGATCTACCACTGCATAAGAAATGGGATCAATTCCAGAGCAATCAATGTCTCCACGGACAACCTTAGGCTCACTAAGTCCTGGAAAAAGCTTTGGAATTTATAGTTTTTTTCCCTTTATTATTTAGCCCAGGTCTCACATCTTTCTGTGGTGGAGATTATAGAAGTACAGAAAGATGTGCGGGGTTTAATCTCCTCTTCAAGCAAACCCCTGAGGATTGGAGAAGGGAGGAGAACTGTGGGAGGTAAAGAGTGTGTGATAGTTTTTTCTTTCATTCACACACACACAAAAATAGATATCACAGATTGTTAGACCTGAAAGGGGCTGAAAGATAATTCTAGACCAATCCTTCAATTTACACTAAGAATGATGCTTATGTAGTCAAAGGGAGCATTTGCTAAAATCCTACAGAGGGTGTTTATGATATATATTTATTATTTTCACTTTATTTTTTTTTACTTTTTAGGGCTGCACCCATGGCATATGGAGGTTCCTAGGCTAAGGGTCCAATCAGAGCTATACCACAGCCACAGCAACACCAGATCCCAGCCGTATCTGCGACCTATATCACAGCTCATGGCAACGCCGGATCCTTAACCCACTGAGCGAGGCCAGGGATGGAACCTGTGTTCCCATGGATGCTAGTCAGATTTGTTTCCACTGAGGCATGACGGGAACTCCTATGATATATATTTAAATGACTCTTCTTACTAAAACTTGGCTAATAATGAAAATCAGGAAAATCAAGAAAACAATATTCTTTTGACTTTTTTGATCATTAAATTACTATCTTAACCCCAACTTTTAAATAAGAGTTTTATGTACAATTAAATATTTTTTATAGTTCTTAATTTCAAAATTATCTGCACTTTGCTCATTTTGGTTGCTTCTTTGCAGAAATCCTTAGGCATACTTATCAAGGACAGAGCCACTGGAATAGGCCTTCCTGGGGCAGGCAGCCAGGGCAAGACTTGTCTAGAGAATTTTAAAACCATAATAAAACCAATTAAGAGTTGGTCTTTTTTATTAGCATCATTCTCTGCAATTCTAAACAACATCAGTGATGGAACTGCCCTCCCTAAAAAAAATTTTCTGGCCCAAATTCTAAAAAATAGCTGCAGTTACTATTGAGTTTTAATATATAAGTAAGCTTCAGATTAGCACATTTTTGTTACATTTTCCTTAATAAACATTGTGTTCCATACAGAAATGAACTCGGAGAACTCCTGATTACCTAATTAGCCTCTGGCATGTATGTACTCAGCTCCACATGTTTGTTTTGATAATAAATTCTGCAATCGCTATGGTATTTCATATATACGTATTTAAAATTTTGATGTGTAATAAATAATGATAGCATAACAACTTTAAAGATGAAGAAACAGAACTTGTTACTTCAGTTCTGCCATTCTGTGTGATCATTTGCTTTTATTTGTGCGGTAATTTTGCTAAATGCAGATTTTAGTTCATACATGAAGCATTTTTACTTTAAATGCTAGTTTAAAAATAAAAATTATTCTTTTTAAGTTGTTGTTTTTAAACTAAAAATAAAGAAAATATCACATCCATGATATAATTTAGTAGTTACTTAAATAGGTAACTTCTGCTGAAATTGTGGTGTTATTAAAATTTACTCTTAGTTATCAAAAATTCAAATACAAAATGTTATTAGATTATAACCAACAGATGAAAGTTCAAACTGTTAGGTAGACAGAAACAATCAAAATAAACCAAAGATGCTGCTCTGACATTGCCAGAAGATATCAAAAGGGTAAAATTTGAATTTTCCTTGAATTTCCTATCATTTTCACTAAGGTATGAACATTCACTATCATTTAGCCATTTTCTTTGATATTTTCTAAGAAGAAAAATTTTAGAAACTTTTACCAAATATAAATGAAATCAAAAGGTAACCCTCCTTCACTGTTGGTGGGAATGTAAACTGATATAACTATTATGGAAAATGGTATGGAGATTCCTCAGGAAACTAAATATAGAACTATCATAAGTACCAGCAGTCCCACTCCTGGGCATATATCTGGACAAAACATATATCAAAAGATATATGTACCCCTATGTTCATTCACTATTCACAATAGCCAAGACATGGAAACAACCTAAATGTCTATCAAGAGATGAATGGAGGAGTTCCCATCGTGGCACAGTGGTTAACGAATCCGACTAGGAACCATGAGGTTGCGGGTTCGATCCCTGCCCTTGCTCAGTGGGTTAACGATCCGGCGTTGCCATGAGCTGTGGTGTAGGTTGCAGACGTGGCTCGGATCCCGCATTGCTGTGGCTCTGGTGTAGGCTGGTGGCTACAGCTCTGATTCAACCCCTAGCCTGGGAACCTCCATATGCCGTGGGAGCGGCCCAAGAAATAGCAACAACAAAAGACAAAAGACAAAAAAAAAAAAAAAAAGAGATGAATGGATTAAGAAGATGTGGTGCATATACACAAGGGAATACTACTCAGCCATAAAAAGGACAAAATAATGCCATTTGCAGCAACAGGATGCCACTAGAAATTCTCATACTATGTGAAGTCAGAAAGAGAAAGGCAAATACCATATGATATCACGTAAATGTGGAATCTAAAATATGGCAGAAATGAACAGAAACAGATTCACAGACATGGAAGACAGACTTGTGTTTGCCAGAGGGGAGTGGGGAGGGAGTTGGATGGATGGGGAGTTTGGGTTGGTAGATGCAAATGTTACATTTGGAATGGATGGGCAATAAGGTCCTACTATATAGCACAGGGAACCATATGCAGTCTCTTGGGATAGGACATGATAGAAGATAGTATGAGAAAAAGAATATATATATATGTATCACTGGGTCACTATGCTGTACAGTAGAAGTCGACACAACACTGTAAATCAACTATGCTCTGGTAGAATAATAAATTAAAAAATTAAGAAATGAAATCTATGATGATTTTTTTCTGGAGAAGATATTTTAATGGGAAATATGGACCAGGGAGACATTTGAAAATCATAAGAATTGATCCCAAAGAAACTAAGACCTGAAAATTATTGCGATTATTGGAATTTATTGCAAAATGAGATTTTTATAAATCTCTGTTAAACTTAACCTTATGTTTAAGACTTCCCCTATTTATATGCCTATTGCTTCAAGTGAAATTAAACTAAATCAAAAGCATTCTTTGATTAACTATTAATGAAGATATACTGAGAAATTTGTTAAAATATTTGTTAAACATAGGTGTGTGAATATCAGTTCTCATAAAATCATTGACATTGGTGTCTTTTGCAATAAAAACCACCATAAGTTGCCAGAGATGGAAAGGGGTTAAATGAGGGAGGCTAAGAAGGATTCTTTAAGTCCTCTTAGAAGACAAAACATTAAAGACACTTGGCTAATCTAAGGAGGAATTTGAGAGGGAATGGGTTTTCTGCAGAGTTTTTGAGGAATGGGTCAGAGAAATACTGTTTTGCTAATGACATATGCCTCTATTTTTATCTCAGTTTAGTATGTCCTGGGGCAATGTTGATGACAATTATAAAGGTCCCTTCTCTTGCTAAAAAAGACCCAGAGACAAGGTCTTTCTAAAAAGCAGAAGGCTTTCACCCACCTTCTCTCATTCTTTCCTACTTCCCACTATCACAACCAGTCTTTGAGGGGACATGTATATGCATCCATTAGGTCAATCCAATCCTTTTTGCATAGGTATAGAGTCTGCAAAATGCCATGGGTTCCCTCTTTCCTAAAAGGCCAGAATTCCTTATGTCTGACTCTGGGCTTTCACATGAAATCCAAAGCATATTTTTTTTGCTAATATCTCTGCAAACATTTTCAACATCTCATGATTCTATAAGAGTATAGCCCAAATAAAGCCCATCTACCTTGTGGTCCAGTCTTAGCAAGGAAACTTTAGTTCAGTCTCCAAAAATAATTGAATATCAATTAATATCTTTTTGTAGATAGTTTAAGGAAAATGACTCTGGAGTTGGGATTTTATTAATACAACTCAGTAAATGTCTTAAATATTTCTCTCTACAATTCTCTCCCTATTTCTCATATGTGTGGAAGCTACTCCTCAATTCTTTATGTCCTTTTTCTGCAAAATCCCCCATTTCTTCCCAAATCCAAGGCTGTTTCCTTTCCTCTGTCATATCCCAGAGCTATTTACTTCTGTGTGGCTATAAACTCAGGCTTTCTCAGTCAAGCAGCTATAGCACTCTCATTACCCAAAACCCCAGATCTGCACAAAGTCATGGGAAATATGTTGGTCACAAAAGGAATTCTGCTATCAGACAGAAGGGAAGAGTGATATGAATTCCTAAATGTTAACTTCTTTATCTGTTCAGGAGCTTCCCCAAAGATAGTCTGCCAAGGACAAAACCTATTTGTGACCAAGTAGTTGATTCAGATTCTGGTGTGGCTGAAGAGAGAAAACTTGCAGTATTGGAAGACAAGGGAAGACAAATCTGGTGGTGATTTACATTTAGCAATTGAAGACTACCAAGAAGGGAGAATTTTATTTTCCCATTTGGAGTACTGTAACTCATTCTCAACATTTCTTGAGAAATTTGAATGAAATCTTCATTTGAATGAAGAATAAAAATGCCATATGATAGAAGACCAGTTTATTAACTCTACATGTCATCCTCAGAGATACTACACAGCCTAGTGAAAGAACACACTTTGGAGATAGATATTTATACTGAAGCTTGAATCTCAACTCAGTCACTTTCTGGCTGAGTATAACTTATACTGTGACAGTTATTAACAGAAAAGGAAGAGAAGAAAAGAAAGGGAAGCATTGTCTTCTATAAATGCAGATAATAGCTGCTTTGTAAGACTGTTGTGAGGACTAAATGAAATAATGCTTAGTACAGTATCTGTCATATAATAGATATTCAATCACAGCAATCTATAATAATAAGGGCTTTTAAAAAAATTGGATTTGGAGGGCCTCTGCCTAAACTTCTTTTGTTTCTAATGTTCTAAAGTTAGTCTTAGTACTGTTTTGTGCTAGTTTTGCTGAATATATATATATACACAGAGAGAGAGAATAAAATCAGTATTCAACAAATAATGATATGCAAATAACTGAGTAGCAAAACTTTTCATGTCTCAATAATTGGTGACGAAATCCAAGAATTTTAATAATGTCTTGTAGGGAACTGTAAGTGACCCTCATTTTACCTATAATTTGTATATTCCTACCAGCTTCTTTCCTAGTCTCCTCTTCATGACCACCAAGGAGAGCTAGAGGACCTTAGAGGAGGCTCAGAATAGTACTGCCTTGATTTTGGCAACATGCATATTGTTTTTTCAGCTAACTCAGCATGCTTGAGATCATTTTAACAGCATAGTGTTATCATGTGGTTTCAGTAGAAAAAGTCCCTATGTAAAAATAGCACCTTCTTCCTCAGCATGTCTGCTCCTTTAATGAAAATAAGACTTTAGCTTAGACTGAGCCAATGCAGCTATCAAGGAGTGAGCTAAAATCTCATCTGCTTCAAACACTGTTAGCCAAATTCACTAACCATGGTGCTTACAGTCACTGACGATAAGAAAGACAATGCAGTAACAGACATGCACAATACAGGATAATTCATACACTATACACAATACTTAAACAGCAGTTTCCTAGAATAAGCCCTCAGAGAATATGTATGGTCAATGAGAAGAGTTGCAATTGCTCTGCAAGAATATTTACAGCAATATAAACAAACCAAAAAGGAGGAAAAAAGAGTCAGTAACACCCACAAAGTCTTATCCGATCCAATATAGAAAATTAAAAAAATTTAAAAGGAGGAATGCACTAATATAATTCAAGCCATATGGCAACCTAGTCTTGCTTCTTGGAGAATGGTGTTTCATTCATTCTACCAGTCAGCCTGCATTCTATCACACCAAGTTCTATTTTAGCATTGGGGAACTTCTACATGCATTATTGATATAAAAATAAAATAAAACAAAGGTAGTTTCATCTTACATTTTTAAGGAAAGACAAAACTACACTTTAAAAAAGTTATCCTGGAAAACAAATGTTCATAATTTATTACTGCGCCGTCAGTGTCCTCTCATATCATCTTCAGAATCTGTTTCATATCAAGCTTGATGGCTTAATTAATATACTTAGTGTTTCCCCAGAAAAGTGATGCCAGTGTACATAGTACACATAATATAGTTCTACATCTGGCCCATCAATAAGGGCTCCATCAAGGAATGCAGCACAGGAAATAACTGGAATTATATCCATCTTATGACCATCAGAAATTTCACTTTCATTGAGTGAAATCTACTCAGAACAGAAGAAATATTACCAGGAGCTTAGTTTGGGCCCTAGAAGTCTTTAAACTCTTTTATCAGGGGGAAATAAAGGAGAACTGCAATTTTATTTTATAATCCATTTCCCCAGAAACCAGATTTTTCTTAAGAGAAGAATGTTTCTTTTTTTGCAAACCCTAAGATACCTTTAGCAGAAGCTCTTGGGAGGCTATTTGAGGCTGTCAGTTACTCTTTTTTTTTTTTTTTTTTTTTTTTTTGTCTTTTTAGGGCTGCACCTGCGGCATATGGAGGTTTCCAGGGTTGGGGTCAAATCCGGCCTATGCCACAGCCACAGCAACTTGGGATCCGAGCTGCAGCTCGTGGCAATGTCGGATCCTTAACCCTCTGCGCGAGGCCAGGGATCGAACCCAAGTCCTCATGGATACTAGTCAGATTCGTTTCTGCTGAGCCATGAAGGGAACTCCAGATACCTTTTATTTTTTACAACAAACAGAGACCTCTATAGCCTCATTTCCTTTGGCGTTACTGCAACCTTCACTGGGATATCAGTTGCTATCTGCAATGGTACCTGTGCGGATTCCATATCTGCATCCAATTTGCCCCCTTTCCTCCTATTTGAAAGCAATCCTAGATGTTCACCTTGGTCAATTAAGAGAGACCACAATGCCTTGCATACGGTAGGCATCAGCAAATGTTGGTTAGCCCCATGTTGCCTCCTTCTACCACTCCCAGTCCCTTTTATCTGAAATAAAATCTAGAATCAAACAACCTATAGGCTATAAGGACATTCCAGTTCTCAGCACTATCTCCTTAGTTTGCAGCCAAACAGATTTCGGAGGAACAATAGGTCAAATTTTGAGTGGAACTGTTCAGTGGGGCATTTGAAAAATGGAGTTAATTGAAGAAAAAAATGTAGAACTGTCAATGTAAACTGGACAAATCAAATACCTACAGGTTTATAATGAAGCTGTGAAAGTGAGTGAGAGGATGTGAGGGAGAGATGGATGAGGAAAGAACCACACATTTAATCACGGAAAGAGGAAAAGAGTTCTGAAAAGAGAATAGAAAAAGCAGTTGATGAACTAGAAAGAAAATGAATATTTACTTGTAATAGAAGCTGTAAGAAGTGAGTTCCAAAAGAGGAGGTTAATTGTGTTAGAAACAACAGAATGGCCAAGGAAGATAAGAATCTGAGAAGATGTCCTTGATAATTGCGCAGTGGCTAGTTAACCTACTTGCTGCAGAAACTGGCTTTCAAGAATTAAAAAGTGAATGTAGGAAAAGGAAGTGGAGGGGGTAAGAAAAGCTTTTCTTCCAAGAGATCTGATGGGATGGGAAGGACAGCTCCAGCTTAGTATGTCTAAGGGGTTGCAGAGCTGAAGTTACCATGAGGTGTGCATGCTGAGTCATGGCATAAGTACTATGAATGTGGTAGACTGCAAAATGAGCACAAAATCCTATTCTTTTATGCATGCTGCTTTGCACTGTGACTTTGTAGCCTCTCCCATCAAGATATAGTCTATTTCTCCCAGGAATCTGGATTTGGCTATTAACCTCTGAGTTATTCGCAAACATGACACAAGTAGAGGCTTAAAAAGTGCATGTAATAGGGTTCACTTTCTTTTGTCCACCATATGAACAAGCTTGGCTTGTCCACTAGAGGATGAGAGATGACATGGAGAAAGGTCCCAGCTGTTTCAGTCCCAATTGAACCTGCCCAAACTAGGAAAATTGTTCAGTGAGCCACAGAATGGAGAGAGATAAGAAATATTTGTTGTTGTAAGACACTACACTTTGGGATGGTTTGTTACACAGCAAAAGCTGATACAATGAGGTACTTTCCTTTTGTACCTATTCTCTGGACTAACTTAATTCTGAACTAGTAGCATGAGACCAGAGTGTTAAGTAACATCATCTTAGAAAACAAAGAAAAAAAAACTTGTAAATTCGAATAATGTTTTCTCTGGTGATAGACTCCAAAAATCAAAAGCATCCAGATTATGCATATGAATTTAGGTAAGCACCAATGTAAAAGAAGTCCAAACGTTGAGGAAATTCCCTGCCACAGAGTCTATGTAACTTATTTACAGCAAAAGCCCAGGTCATAACCAAGCCTTTATATCACAATGTTCTGATAAAGAATTCTATAAAAATATGGTGGAAGTTCTAAAAAGATCGGTGATTTGATTTCTATAACAGCTATCAGTTCACACAAAGTTACATATAATGTATTGGGAACATTACTGGTCAGAGTTAGAAAGACTAGAAACCAGCACATAAGTGGGACCTGAGGTTAAGAATGGAAACCACCGTAGTGGTTATAGACAGGAATGACAAGCATCATCTCTAGGCCCCCAGGAAAGACTACAGTGGGACCCTGCATACTTCACCAACCCCTGAGGACATCCTGTACCACTGTCCAGTAGTATAGCTGATGTTCACAGCAAGAACTCAGAGCAACGTGTAGTATTTTTAAAGAGCACAGAGTTTGGTGTAAGATTTGAGGTCTAGTCGTAGCTCTGACATAAGGATTATTTTGAGCTGATTGTTTTTGGGAAACTGTAGATATAGGAGATGCTTTGAAATGGAGTAGAAGTTACCTTGTAATAAGGGAAATTTACATTTGTAAAAGAAGTCTCTATTGGCAAGCATCTCTTCCTCTGTACCAGAAAGAGGAGAAGGACTCTAAATCAGAAGAAACACTTATCAATGGAGAAGGCACTAACTTAAGTCTATATAACAAAACTTACCCTTGTTTACCATGCCTTTCCTGGTAACCTCCCACAATGGCCTCCTCACCCTCTCAATCTTCTTTTTGTCTTTAGGGGAAGATGGTATTTAAATTGGTATCTTGGGTCATCTCAGAGAGTTACTCACTTTCTCTGGCTTTCTCTTTAGAGATGCCTGCCTACATGACAAGCTGGCCCTCTGCTCCAGCTTCCACGTGGTATTCCATGTGGTCTGGAGGACTAGAGAGTGAGAAGTAAACCATGTCCCCTCCATTCAGCTGCCTGGGTATGTGCCCTGCAGATCTAATATGCTCCTTCCATGAGTTTCAAGGTTTAGACTTGAGGCAAAAGGAGTGGAAGGCCTGATTTCAGTTGCAGTCCTATTCTTTGGTCCAGCTTATTTCAGCAAGAAAGCAGGTATTTGGATTATAATGGGCTCTGTGACTATTTCTCATTTGGCATATCAGAGATCGCAACATCAATCTACCAGTGGGAAAAGGATTTAGTATAACTTCATGTCTTCCATTTCTTCTTACTAGTGCATTGTTATTATGGGAATATTGTCAGAAGAGAGCCTTATACCATGAAGTACATGCAGCCCAAACTTCTTCATTTTATAGACAAAGAAAATGAGGTTTAGGAGTTCCCATCGTGGCTCAGTGTTTAACGAATCTGACTAGGAACCATGAGGTTGCGGGTTTGATCCCTGCCCTTGCTCAGTGGGTTAAGGATCCGGCATCGCCGTGAGCTGTGGTGTGGGTCACAGACGCAGCTCGGATCCCACGTTACTGTGGCTCTGGTGTAGGCTGGCGGCTATAGCTCCGATTCTGGGAACCTCCACATGCCGTGGGAGCGGCCCAAGAAATGGCAAAAAGACATTAAAAAAAAAAAAATGAGGCTTAGAGAGATTGAGTCACCCAAGCTCATATGCATAGACAGTGGCTTCAAATTCAGCTGTCCTGAATTCTGATCCAGTGCTTTTGCCAGGGTACCTTGTTCCTCTTCCTAGCAAAGTGTAATTCAAAGCAGGTCTTGGCTGGTGAGCAGAGTTCTCTGAACCCTCACAAAAGTCACACTTCTGATGCTCACCTCCTAGATTTTCATATTATATTCAGCTTGGATCCAATTATTGCTAGGTTCTTGTCCTCTTACCCATCTAATTATGGAGGACTGCATCTATGCTAAATCTAAGTAGCCCCAACACATCTCCAGGCCTCAGGAGAGCTGAAGAGTCACAAGGTACAATTCCTGAGTCTTCTAAATCAAAGCCAGCTAATTTGGAAGTAAAGCTAGGTAGCTTTTGTGTAAGGCATGTAAGGTCAGTTCTAACATTCTGGGAACTTTATAGCATCAACACTTTTTCCATTGTTAAGCTCTGTGGAGGTATATGCCTCTTCTTTTTTCAATATTTAATGTCATCAGTTTAGAGCCCCCTAGAATGATGAAAGTACTATGACAATGATATTTACACATCAGTATATAATTTAATCTAACAAAATTAGGCTTATGAGGATTCTTATGAGAAATACCTATAACACATATACCCAGGGCAATGAGTATAACTGTAGGTGAATTTTCCAGCTACATACTACAAGTCTAAAATAATTCATTTTCTAACCATTCAAACAAAGGCAGAGGGGACAGAGTCCTTGGAAAATGCATTACCATGCAAATTACGGTTTTATCTCCATTTCCAACTTGTGCTTGATGCCACCTTATTGGGCAGCATGAACAGTAGCTGGGGCCCTCACTGTCTAAAAAAGAGGTAAGGTCCATGGACTGAGAAAGATGAGTGACTGGTCTCTGGGAGGCCCAGGTGATGCAGACTCTCATAGTGTACATTTGGGTATATGTGTGTTTGGTTGGTGGGGGAACATGGCGGTGGGGCATCCTCGGGTGCTCTGCACTTCCTCTTATGCCCTGGTTTCCTGGAATCTCTTAATAAGCCATAGCCACCTTCCAAAGAGAAATGGCTGCTGCATCACAGAGCAGGGCAACACCAGAGGAGAACCTCCAGTCTACCAACTTGAATGGCTGAATGGCTTTGCTTTTTATTTTTAAAAAAGTTTTAATTTTTTCCATTATGGTTGGTTTACAGTGTTCTGTCAATTTCTACTGTACAGCAAAGTGACCCAGTCACACATATACGGCTTTAAATGTCCTAATTATAGATGAATTTTCTTAATGGGGATGGTGTTTTTAAAATTATTCTTCCATTTTATTTGTAATCTCCCTTTTTCCCCATTATCATTCCCAGCAGCTTAGGCAGAGGACCAGACAAATGCTACCTTTAATAAAGGAGTTATGAAATTAGAAAAGCCACTACTCAGTAGCAAGGGAAGGGAGAAAATCTTCCTGTCCTGGTGATGATGAGAATGAAGCAGTTAGCCAACTGTGCTCTGATTTGATCTTTTGGGCTAAAATCCTAGAGGAGAGAACAAGGAGATAGTCTTGAAGAGAAATCCAAAAGTAGAGAGAGTTCATACCCCTCTCCTCATATCAGAAAATATTAATTGTATAACTCATAAGTAGGCAAACTGTATCTCCAGTTACAGCTCCCAGAGGACATCACTATGCAAGGTGCTCCACTGTGGCCAAGAAACCTCTGCAGAGGAGTTCCCTTGTGGCACAGTGGGTTAAGGATCTGGAGTTGTGATTGCAATGGCCTGGGTTGCTATTTTGGCATAATTTAGATTCCTGGCTTGGGAACTTCCATATGCTGTGGGTACAATAAAAAAAAGGGAGGGTGTGGTTCCTGTTGTGGCTCAGTGGTTAACGAATCCGACCAGCATCCATGAGGATGTGGGTTCAATCCATGGCCTTGCTTAGTGGGTTAAGGATCTGGCATTGTCGTGAGCTGTGGTGTAGGTCACAGATGTGGCTCAGATCCTGCATTGCTGTGGCTCTGGCTTAGGCCAGCAGCTACAGCTCTGATTCAACCCCTAGCCTGGGAATCTCCATATGCCGCAGGTGCAGCCCTCAAAGACAAAAAAAAAAGACCAAGGAAACAAAGCCTCAGCAGAGTAATGATAGTGGCGCAGTACAGTCAGTTAGAAAGGGCTAAATTAGTATTCCTAACCTTCAATTCCTATTAGCACCCTGTAGCACCATAAGTGTCCAGGAGTTCCCACCAGCCCTAGAGCTACAGAATGTATAAAATGGGGCCAAATGGAGCATTTACCAGGAGATTACCATGGGAGTTCAGTCACCCTGGGCCAAAGGGCTGCAGGGCACACCACCCAGACTGGTCATAAATTTAGAGCTCTCTAGAATGATGAAAGTGCTGACTGACTCGAGATTCACAGTACCTGATCAAGCTAAAAGAACTGATTATGTGGCAGTTGGCCTGCAAATTTAGCTGCTATTCTTTCCTCTCATACCTGTATCTACAAAGACATGGAGTCTGTTTTCCTTCTTGAATCTGGCTGACCCTGCACTATCTTGAACGATTGATTGTAGCTGAAGTGATGCTGTGCCAGTATGAGGCCATAGCTGGCAGCTTTTGCTTTTGTTCTCTTGGAAGCCAGTGCCATGTTGTAAAGAAACTCAGGCTACACTCCTGAACAATAAGAGGACACGAGGGAAAAGCCAATGGTGGATAAAAGGCCATCTTGGATGTTCCGGTCCCAACAAAGCACTCAACTGAATACAGCTACACAAGTGACCTCAGTTGTACTACGTGGAATAGAAAAATTACCCAGCTGAGCCAAGTCAAACCACGGAATTGTGAGAAATTGTTGTTTTAGTGATTAAAACTGCTGGTTTAAACCACTAAGTTTTGAGGTGGCTTGTTACACATCATGAGATAACTGTAACAAATACAAATTCAGAAGTCACAGATTTAATCAGTGGGGTCCAATTCAACCAGAAACAAGCCCAGTCCAGAACTTTGTAATAGAAACCAGTGAGGATCCAGAGGAGAGATAACCCTTCGGTCTGACGCCCTCTATCCCCATCCCAATGCAGGTGTGTGCCACTTTAGGAAAAAACAGCGAGAGAGAGAAACAAATCAGAAAGGGTGGTGTGGTAGACAGGATAATCCCCACCACCACCCCCAAAATGTCCATATTCTAATCCATGGAACCTGTGAATATTTACTTTATGTGGCAAAGGGGAATTAAAAATGCAGATGGAATTAAAGTTGCTAATCAAGCAACCCTAAGGTAGGGAGATTGCCCTTGATTGTAAGAGTTCTTAGAAGAGTCAGGGCAGAAGGAAGAAATAAAAAAAGAATTCCTCCCAATTGCTTTGAAGATAGAAGAAAGGAGCCACACTCCGAGGAAAACGGGAAGGGCAAAGAAACAGATTCTCCCCTAGAGACTCCAGAAAGGAACCAGCCTTGCAGACATCTTGATTTTAGCCTAATGAGACCCATTTCAGACTTGTGAACTGTAAGGCAATAAATTTGTGTTGTTTTAAGCCACTAAATTTGCATTAATTTTTTTAGCAGCAACAGAAAGCTAATATAGGTGGCAAATTGTGATTGAATAATCACTCAAAAGACTATCTGAAACTGGAGGAGATTAAGAAGGCTTTAAATGGCAAATTTTCCCCACATTACCCAGAGTGGGGAAGGCTGGAGAAGTAATATTAGATCCTTTCTGGAAAACGAAAAAGCCACCTTTTGTTTTTCACACTCCTGACTAGAGTGAGTCAAATTTGAGAGCATGTTGCACCTCTTGTTCTGAGGTTTCTTTTAAAACCAACTCTGCTTGGAAAAGTCACTCATTAAACTTTTCAAAATGAAGGGATTTATCTGATTGCTTCTGAAAACTTGGCTGGGTAAGGGGAGAATGGAGGAAATAGAGTCAAGGCTTGAGCACCTAGATTCCTGGGAGGGGGAACTGGTGAGGAGGCCAGGCTGACATTGACTCAAGGGTGTGGCAGAAACCTCCCGCCACCTCACCCCACCCCCGGCCCCCCAACGAACAAATTGCTATCCTTGGGCAGAACTGCTACCAGTCCCAATTGACACTGCTCTTTAAGAACAGTCTCAGCAGTGCCATAAACTCTACATCAGGTGGCACTGAGTGCAGGTAGGAGTTCATTATGCCCAACAGCGAGACCAATTGCTTCATGTTATTTAGGGCTTTCACATCTTCATTGCTTCTTTCCGCTGCATTTTAGATACCTGTGGTTTCAGCTCTGTGATTGAGGTCCCACATTTCATCACTGGTCTCTGACCCTCCAAAGTAAAGACATTTTGAATCAAGTTATTTTTTATTTTAAAAATAAACTTTCTGTCACCATCACTATCGATTAGTATTCTTTGTTTTCAAAACGATTCTTAGCAGAATCAACATTGAAACAACACTGAGTTAGTAACAATGAAATACCACATTTTGAGCATGCCCCACATCACTGTAATGATTGCCATGGATTTACTGTTTCAAAGACACACAAATATGCGGAGTACTCTAAGGGCAACTACATAGGCACTGTGCATGTTCTGAAGTCCACCCTTAATTTAGCAGCAGTTTTTGTTTAGAGTAGGGAGTGGGGAATAAAGCAGCATCAAAGGAGGGAGGGAAATGAGAATCTAGTAATCGCAGTAAAGGCTTGATCAATACTAGAGTTTTTAAAACAGAATACAAAAGTTGAGAAATCAACACTTTTGCTAGACCACAAATAATTCTCTCTCTCTCTCTTTTTTTTTGCTTTTTCAGGCTGCACCTGCAGCATATGGAAGTTCCCAGGCTAGGGGTCCAATAAGAGCTGTAGCCACTGGCCTACACGACAGCCACAGCAACATGGGATCCTTAACCCAGAGCAAGGCCAGGGATTGAACCCACATCCTCATGGATACTAGTTGGGTTAGTTTCCTCTGAGCCTCAAAGGGAACTCTAGGTTTTCTCATTTATTGTCCATTTTTACTACACAACAAGATAGATCTCTAGCTCACCTTGATCCCTCCTCACGTGAGGTTGGTGTCCAGTTCTGTATATACCTGGAGTCCCTGGAAACATCTGAGAAGAATGATGCTGTTTCCAGACTACCTTATCAGGCTCCATTTCTATTTCCCAATCCCTACCCTTCCCCATGTGGTTTCAATATCAAAATATTTAGTCCATCTGTCCCAGAGAGGTTTGGACTTTCTCTTCATTTGTGCTTCTTGAAATAATATGCTCCTGAGGCACAGACTGTTCCTTCATCACTAAAAAAGGTCAAGCATTTATTAGTCTGTGTATAAACATGACAACAAAGGAGCCCTTGTAAAAATGGAATGTTCAGCTTGGATAGAACACAGAGGAGTTCCTCTTGGATCTGGCAAATTACCTTGGATTTCATCTCTTTTAAATATACCATGTTAATGTCACTGCTTCTTTCTGGACTCTCAAGCCTTACTTCTAAATCCCTATGAAACTTTTGAGGTGCAAGTTTCTGCATTCATACATACTATAAGTGCAATTTCTTTTTCAGTTCAAACAGCAGTAACAATTTCTTCAGATAAACCAATCCTAGTACTATGAATAAAAACTGTGCTCTCCTGTCTGTCACACAACCACTTGTCACAAAAATGGGAAATGACTTTGCTTTGCTCACTGGCAGTCATCTCATATAAAAGTTATTCCCATTTTGGGGGGAAGTGACCCATTGAAGCCCAATTTCTGATTTATTTTCCTCTCCAGATGTCCTCTTCAGTTGACCTTAACCCAACAAAGAACTCTCCCTCTATCACTTTGGTTTTCATGTCCATCATGGCAACCAACTGCCATCTATGTTAGGCTGTTCCCTTTCTTGAACCCTAGTTCTTTCAGACAATATATATTATCTCTCTTTGTAAAATACTGTCTTTTATTCAATGGTATGCATAAACCAGGTTTAGAAACATTTTCAAATTTCCACATTGTCTCTTTAAAAGCTTTGGATGATGCTGTTCTTCACAGAAAATTATTTCACTTCCTTCCTCCAAAGAGATCAATTCCATAAAGGAGACCTTTTCTAGCGAGTCTCAACGTAAATCCTGATGTGGAGAATGGTCATCATGTTTCATGTCTCTTTAAGTCTGGCAGAGTAAAAATAGCCACCTCTGATCCAAAAGCCCAAATTTTATGTTTTTGGTGAGGCTTCCAGGTATGGAAAGTTCGTTAAAACCAAGTGTGATCAATCTGCATTCTCTTTCCTTGGATGACTGTCTCAGTTTAAGAACATTCCAGATGGAAAATAGAGTTGTTGCTCTTCTTCCTCTTCTTCCCCTTCTTCCCCTTCTTCTTCTCCTCTCCCTGATCCTCCACACTTTCTCCTCCAGCTCTCTTTCCCCTTATTCTCTTCCTCCTCCTCCTTTTTTTTTTTTTTTTGTATCCAAAGCTGACCAGGAAAACAATGACACTTGGGAAAGGATCTGCAAGGTACTGGCTCACTAAATACTTATTTTACTGCTAGGAATCTCTCTGGTGTATGGCAGGAAGTCATGTGATAGTACTTTTTCAACTTAATGTCAACTTGTATTATTTTGTAACTACATAAGTGAATGTCAGCCCTAAAATTTAGCTGCGTACCCTTCTCACAGGAAGTACAAAGTACATTTTATTCAAATAAATGAAACAACATCTGTTTTCATGGGCTGGCCCCAACTTGCTTTTCTAGTTTCTTCTCCTACCATACTCCTTTATTTCCCCTCTCCCAAATTCCCCTCCTCCTCCCTCCTACAATGCTATTAGTACATCATATTACTCTGTTTTTTCTGAGCTTAGAATAATTTCTGAGTTCCAACTAGGTGAATAAATAATGAAATAAGCTATGCAATTATACCCTGTGCCTTTGCTCATACTTTCCCTGTTTTTGGAATACTACCCTTCCCACTAACCCATTTTTATTGAGAAAATTTCTACTCATTTTTCAAGGCCCAGCTTGCTGCTGCCTCTTCTTGAAGTCTTCACTCATTATTACTGTCTCCCTCCTCCTTACTCCATTTTTTTTTTCCCCCTGGCTGAGCCTGGGGCATGCTAAAGTTCCCAAGCCATGGATCAAGCTTTTGCTACAGTTGTAACCAGAGCCACAGCAGTGACAAAACTGGTTCCTTAACCCACTGAGCCATGAGGGAACTCCAACAGTGTTTTACTTAAATGCCACATTCACTTTGTCTCTGTTGGCCTTTTTTCCATTTACTTGTCTTCCTCTCCCCTTACAATGCAGTTCCTTCATAGTAAGGCATGTCTTTTTCATCTCCGAACCGCACAAATATAGCGTAATGGTTGCCATAAGATAAGTGCTAAAATATCTAATGCTTTGGCTTGTTAAGTTTTGGGAGAATGACTTTCAATTCCAAGCTTGAGGGTCAGACAGAGTGTGTCCACCAACCAAGACACAGGATGTATAGCAGGAGGTCAAGGTGAAGGTATATTCTCATGCAGAGAGATCAAGACTAGATATATAGAGTTGGGAGTTATTAGCGCAGTGGTGAGAATTAAAACTACAGGAGTGGGTGAGAGCACTGACAAGGAGCACTAAGGACAAACCCTAAGAAAAGTCAGTATTTAAGTGTGAGTGATGGACAGGGTGCAGCAGTGGACTCTGAGAAGGAATGGTTTGAGAAAAAGATGGGGAATAAGAAGGGAGTGAGGTCATGGAAGCTAAGGGAGGAGTCAAGCTCAAAAAGTACAAGGTCAATATAGAATTTTCAAAGGAGGGAAGTGCTACTTTTCTTTGGTGGGTTCTCGTTTTCAAGGATGAGGGAGAGGCCAAGATGGCAAAGAAAGACCTTGAACTCACCTCCTTGGCAAAGAAAGACCTTGAGCTCAACTCCTCTCACAAGTACAGCAAAATCACAACTATCTGTAGAACAATCATCAATGAAAAAGACTGGAACCTACCTGAAAAGACCTTCTACAACTAAACACATAAAGAAGGAACCTCAGTAAAAGGGGCCTATTTCTGATATAACCAAATCCCATAGCCCAGGTGGGTGACCCCCAAACTGGAGAATAATTATATTGTAGAGGTTCTCCCACAAGAGCAAGAGTTCTGAGCTCCATGTCAGGCTCCCCAGCCTGGGGGTTTGGCACTAGGAAGATGATCCCACAGAGCATTTGACTGTGAGGGACAGTGGAGTTTAACTGCAGGGGCCCACAGGACTGGGGAAAAGAGAGACTTCACTCTTTAAGGGCACATACAAACTCTCACATACACTGGAACTAAGGGCAAAAGCAGTAATTTCTTAGAAGTCTGGGCCAGACCTACCTGCTGGTCTTAGAGTATCTCCTGGGGGAGGCAGAGGGCAGCTGCAGCTTAGCCTGGGAACAAAGACACCGATGGAAGATATATTTGAGAACATTCAACCACATGAACATTGCTGCTGGTAGCTTCTACCTTGGATCATTCATGCCAAGCCATAGACCTACCCAACAGCCTGTAGGTGCCAGACACCTCAGGCCAGACAACTAACTGGGCAGGGACACAGCCCCACCCATCAGCAGGCAGGCTAAAGACTTTCTGAGCTCATAGTCACCTCCAGACATGCTTCCAGAGATGGCCCTGCTGACCTGAGAGCCAAGACCCAGCTTTACCCACTGGTGGGTAGGAACCAACCCTTCCCACCAGGAAGCCTGCAACAAAGCTCTAGACCAGCCTCACACACCACATGCAAGAAGACTATAATCTTACAGCTCGTGCTCTAAATCCACCCGTAGCAGGTCAGGGCTTACCTTGGTGTCAGCTGGGCCCTAGCCCTGCCCATTAGCAGACCATCGCATCCTTTAGGACACCCCAGACTCCATACTCAACTGGGTCAGGAACCGTCACTCTGACAGTAGTGACATAAAATGAGCTCTGGCATCCCTGAGACCTACAGCCAGACTTCAGAAACCAATTCTACCTGCCAGATGGCCACAGGATCTTGCTTCACTTGCCAGTGGGTAGGCAACAATCCCAGAGTTTTTGAGACCCTGACTCTGCCAAACTTAAATCAGCCCCTTAAGTTTCTGCAATCAGCCACCTTGTGACCAGGGCCCATTAAACGGCAGCTGGCAGCATCTGTATAAGGCAGGGCCTGTCAACCAATCAGAATAGGGACCAACCAAGCCTACCAGACCACTCACATAGTCAGCCTGACACAACAGAAGGACCCATACAGCCCTCTTAGGGGGAATCCCTAGAGTGTATAGCTTGGGTGACCAGAGGGGAGTGCATTGCTGGGATACATAGAACATCTCCTACAAAAGACCACTTCTCTAAGGTCAAGAAATGTAACTAACCCCAAAAGAAGAACTATGTGGAAACAGGCAATCTACCCCAGAAAGAGTTCAGAACAATGATTGTAAAGATGATCAAGGAACTTGGGAGGAGAATGGATGAACAGAGCAAGAAGTCAGAAATTTTTAACAAGGATGAAACAAATAGCAATGATTAAAACCTAATGGCAATCAGATCAAGATGACAGAGGAGGAGGACATGGAGCTTACCTTCTCCCACAAATATAGCAAAAACATGGAGTTCCTGTTGTGGCTCACTGGGTTAAGAACATGGCATTGTCTCTGTGAGGATGTGGGTTCAATCCCTGGCCTCACTCAGGGGGTTAAAGATCTGGCATTGCTGCACACTCTTCCTTGAAGCATAGGTCGCAGATGTGGCTTGGATGTGGTGTTGCCATGGCTGTGGTGTAGGCCTGCAGCTGCAGCTCCCGTTCAACCTACATCCCCAGAAACTTCCACATGCCATAGGTGTTGCCATAAAAAAAAAAAAAAAAAAAAAATACAGGAAACAAACAAACACCTTATGGTTTCAGGGGGTATGGGAACCAAACTTTCATTAAGACAATTATAGACTTCATCAAATCTCACCAGGAAATCTATATTCCAATATGAATTTCCCTGCTCTTCCTTATAAAATGAATTACAGGAATAAGAGAAATTTTGTTTACACACTGTGACTACATTAGAGTAACTAGAGAACTCCAAAACATATGCCCTCCCTAGATGATGAAGTCCTATCTTCCTATGAGGTCACTGTGGGGTCAAGGAAAACCTTGGAGGGCATGAGGAAAATTACCCATCACCATTGAGTCCTCAGGGGTAATAAGAGAGAAGCACTTGAAAGCAAAAGATGCCTTCAGATAAGAATTCTAATTTATTACTATGATAATGGTTATCACAATTCAATTTAAATCAGTTTGGATTTGTCTCACTTATTTTGAAAGAAAATATGGCCTTCTTTCTGAAATTGATTAAATTAATATCAATACAGAAACATTACTTTTTCCCCCTTATTTTATTTTTGGGGAGGAAAGGAGATCCATCTACCTATTTTTCTACTCGTTCTTCCATCCACCCACCCACCCATCCATCTGTCTGTCTGTCCATTCAAGTTATTTTTTTAAAGCCTTTTTATTTCCTGAACTTTATGCCAGTTCCTGAGCCTACAAAGCTGAATAGGGCCAAATTCAAAAGCTCAACATAGTCCCCATCCAGGATTTTAGAATTTGATCATTAAAATTAGGTGAACGTTCAGGATACATATCGAATTATTTTTATTATTTTATTTGAGTATAGTTGATTTACAATGTTGTGGCAGTTTCTGTTGTACAGAAAAGTGATCCAGTCGTATATATTTCCTTTCTTATCTTCCATCATGGTCTATCCCAAGAGGCTGGATACAGTTTGCTGTGTTGTACAGCAGGACCTCATTGCTCATGCATTCTAAATGTAATAGTTTGCATCTACTTCAAATTCTTTAAAAATAAAACCTAAAGATTTGTTTTAGGCAGCATCTCTGTACCTTTTCAGTGTACTAATGTTCCCTGACATTGCTATCACTAATAAATGTCAAAGGGGAGAGTGATATTTTTGGATCCAATTTTTTTTTACCCTATTACAAAAATAGATTATAAACACATACACATATGTCATAGAAAGAAAGTAGGCTAATATTTCTATACAAAGATAAGCATTAACATATTTTTAAAATTTGCAGTTATATTCCTGTTGTCACTTATAATCATATGTTGGTTTGAACTGTCTATTTTACGATAGCTCTCAAAATCTATTGGTAATATGTAATATGATTAAATTCAGCAAGGGTATGAGAATTTGTAGTCAAAGAGTTCCTGAAAGAAGCTGTTTGATTCACTATTTTCGTATAACCATCTTTATAAAGGCATGGCATTAATGGAAACCATTGATCCTTAATAAAATTAACATGAAGCTATACTTGAATTCAAATTTATAAATGTTTCAGTTCATCCCTGTTTAGGACATTAGTCTAAGCCGGTATTTAGTTATAATTTACACCAGGCATATGCTTTGGGAAAAGAACATATATACTAAGGTCAAGCACAAATAAATCAAAGTTATCCAAGTCATCATGCTACTCTACCATAGGCCCATTTTTTCCTCTTGGAAGGTTGTCGGTATCCCCAGTATTGGAGGAGGTACTTAGGCTAATCTGGATTGATGCTCAGAGAAGTGAAAGATGCAAATGCCTTTCATGTGGGTCTCTGAAGAAAGCTCAGGTTTCCTAACCTTGGAGAAGCACACCCTCACATACAAGCCCCTTCAT
The DNA here is from genome assembly GCF_054392235.1 of Sus scrofa. Lineage (NCBI taxonomy): Eukaryota > Metazoa > Chordata > Mammalia > Artiodactyla > Suidae > Sus > Sus scrofa. Next base: position 102,857,045 of record NC_139390.1, read on the forward strand.
TATATCCTACAACTTTATTTAGTTCAAGGAGACTGTGGGGGTAGTGTCAAAATACCAGTTACAAGGGATGAAGGAATTTTTATTATGCATCACAGATTGGCAGGCTGACGGGCAAAAACCAATACTGATGGAGTATGTAAGTCTGTATCTAACTTAATTTTCCTACTCCACTCAAAGGGCATGAATCAGTCAGCTCTGCTGCTGTAACAAACAACATCCAAATTTTAGTTACAATTACAAAGTCTTTTTCTAGGATCTGTAATGAAGAAAACATGTGCATCAAATCTGGTGTTGTGTTTTTTTCATTCCAGATCCACGCTGAAATAATAGTCCATTTTTGGACATGCCACTCTTATGGTAAAGAGAAAACAGCAAGAGAGCTGATAGAAACAATGATTGTGTCTTAGTTAAGGGTACTAGAATAAAAATACCATAGAATGAGTGGTTTAATTGAGTCACATTTATTTTTCCTAATTCTCAAGACTGGGAAGTCCAAGAGAAAAGGTACCAGCAGATCAGAGTCTGGCGAGGGTCTGCTTCCTTGCTTATAGAAAGCTGTCTTCTCACTGTATCCTCACATGGCTGAAATAAAGAGATCATCTCTCTCATGCCTTTTTTTTTTTTTTTTCTTTTTAGGGCTGCAACTGAGGCATATGGAAGTTCCCATGCTAGGGACTGAATGGGAGCTAACCCACTGAGTGAGGCCAGGGATCAAACCCGCATCCGCATGGATATTAGTTAGGTTCATTACTGCTGAGCCATGATGGGAACTCCTCATATCACTTCCTTTTTTTTTTTTCTTTTCTAGATCCACACCCATGGCACATGGAGGTTCCCAGGCTAGGAGTCGAATTGGAGCTGTAGCCACTGGCCTACACCACAGCCACAGCAACACAGGATCTGAGCCACATCTGCAACCTACACCACAGCTCATGGCAACGCTAGATCCTTAAAGCACTGAGTGAGGCCAGGGATTGAACCCGAAACGTCATGGTTCCTAGTCGGATTCATTAACCACTGAGCCAGGACGGGAACTCCTCATATCTCTTCTTATAAAGGGCACTAATCCCATGCATGCAGCCTCCACCTTCATGACCTAATCACTTTCTGAAACCATTGCACTGGGGGCTAGGGCTTCGACGTATGAATTTGGGGGGGCAGGGAAGACAAACGTTCTCTATTGGAAGGAGAACATTCAATCCACGGCAGGCTTTTAAAGTTTCCCTTGGATGAGGCACAGTTAAAGTATGGCATACCACTGCCCAAAGTACTCACATGCCCAAACCTGATGTCAAAGGTGCAGAAAGTGTATACGCCCCCTTTGGAGGCACTACAGGGTGTATAATCCTGTTAGAAGAAGTGTGAGTTGCTGAGAATGAAAGCACAATCCACCACACCAGGCTCCCTCTTGCAGCCCCTACCCAATTCTCCAGTTGATTCCTTCTGCTCCCTCCATTTCCTGGCAGCTCAAGGAGGTACTGGGGCAAGTTCCCATGGAGGAAGACCACACAAACAGCAAGGCTGCAGCAGCTGTTGTTTCCACGTTCCCCTGTTTTGTTCTCATCAGCCTCTAAACACAGAAGGCAGGGTGGGTTGGGAAGGAGACTGCAGATGAAGTGGAAGAAAAATGAGAGAACAGAGACCTTTCTCATTAACCCAAGAGGTCATTTGGGTAGCGCCTGGGGCAAGAGACAGAGTGACCTTTGTGTGCATCTAGAGGACTGTGCCTGAGAGAATGTAATTAAGCCCACTTCTCAAAGCCATCATCCTCTTCAATTAATATTTACTGAGCACCCACTGAGACACTGGCCCTGTACTCAGAACTACAAACTCTCTCTCAGGCTGGGAAAGGCTTTGACTAATTTGCACATTAAAAAGCACACAGACAGAGGAAACCCACCTTTTTCTCCTTCCCAGTCACCCTGAGAGAGAACCTCTTCTCTTCTTCATTCATGTGTGGAATCCCAATTAAACATAGTAAACAAAGGAAACTTCTTACATAGTAATTTTCCTCCCTCTTCCCTTGCTTTATTTGCTGTCTGGATTTATTGCTCAAGAATTGCCTCCTCTAAGCATCATCCCCTATTAACCAGAGAGATAAAAGCCATAAAGGGAAGGGAACTCCTTCAGTTCTCTTCACCAGTTGTGAGACAGAGCAGCGCCTTTACAAGGGGAGTTGACATCTGTTGACTGAGGCTGCCCACCCTGCACCAGGGCTGAGCTCATGCACCGAATGCAAACTGCAGCCATCAGAGACAGAGCGGGGTTTGATAACTGCTTGAGCACAGAGCAAATCTGCTTGGGCACTAGAAAAGAAACTGTAGTTTTAAAGCAGATGTATGTTCTTAATGTGGTTGGCTTGTAAAGCAGTAAAACATGGAGGTTCCCCCCCACCAGCCTATCACAACTGTTAGAGTAAACAGTGTAACTTAAGACAGGGTGATTCTATCACAATTTCATGTAATATTTAGTCCGTGTAATAGGATGAAACTTAGCTTTGTGTCATATATAGAAGACATTTCATTTTCTCACGTATGGTACGATATTAGGAGCAAACATCATATGTCTCCATGGTTATAAACAAAGGTGTCATGTTTGCAAAATAGATCCTATATGTAGAATGTCTATAAATGGGATAAAATATGGAGTATTCATTGGTTGAAATGGTGTTAAATATTTCAATCAGCATGATCTTTGTAAGACACATTTTCTCCTCCTTTGTGAATGCCACCAAGCACTATCTTTCCATCACTTTTCTCCTAACCTGAGTTCTTGGCTCAGCTCTTCCACTGTGACGTTGAGAGAACCAAATATTCTGAGTCTATTTCTTCATTTCTTAAATAGGGTATTGATCTGCATCAGGGTTTCTCTAGGTCTATTCTGCAGGACATTATTTCTGAGGAAATTAATGGGGGTAACCATTTTTTTTTGGCCACAGCAGTGTTGTGTGGAATTTCTTGGCCCAGGGACCAATCCTGCACCACAGCAGTGACCCAAGCTGCTGCAGTGACAACACCAGATCCTTAACCTGCTGCACCACAAGAGAACTCCAAGGGTAACACTTTTAAAAAGAGGTCCTAGAGTTCCTGCTGTAGTGCAGCAGAAACAAATCTGACTAGTATCATGAGGATGCAGGTTCTATCCCTGGCCTCGCTCAGTAGGTGGGGGATCTGGTGTTGCCATGAGCTGTGGTGTAGGTCAAAGACTCGCCTTGGATCCTGCATTGCTGGGGCTATGGTGTAGGCCGGCAGCTGCAGCTCTGATTGGATCCCTAGCCTAGGAACTTTCATATGCCAAGAGTGCTGCCCTAAAAAAAAAACAAAAACAAACAAACGAATAAATAGAGGTCCTGTGTCAAATTAGTTTAGGAGTTGTGACATTAAACAATATTAAACACATTTCCTTACTCAGAATTTTAATATGCTAATAATATTCATTGTAATACTCCAAGAGAGAGAGAGAGTAATGCCTTATTTCCGCAATTTATTGAGCCAGAAAACTTCTTGTGGATCATGCTCAGAACCAGTCTGAACATTAGACGTTAAAGATCCTTCAACTGATCATATTCTGCGATTCTATTTCCTATTTATTCTGCCTAACTTTCCATTTTCTCTCACCTATTCCAGAAAAAGAACTATCTATGCTTTCTAACTCCTTCATAAGGTAAAAGTCAGCCTGTTCTTCAATCCTTTTCCCCTTTCAGTTTATTTAAAAATTTTCAAACCACAGACAATTTGAAAGAATAGTACAATCAATATGTACTCTTCACTTAGGTTTAACAACCGTCAATATTTTGCTCTAATTACTTTCTCTTCCCGTCCCAGTATGCACACACACATACTATATGTACTATATATCAAATTTTACTGCAATTTATTTGCAGATTTTCCTCTTTCTCCTTTTCTGTTTCTTATTGAATATCATGAAGTATCACAGATTATTTTTATTCAATATTTTATAATCTATTATTCTAATTCATCTTTTTAACATTTATTCAGAAACTACTGTGTGCCAGGTACTAAAGTGAGATTAACCTCACATTAATCTTTGTCTCCTTTACCTTTTTCCCTCAGGTAATTAAGAACACTATCAGCGGAACATTAACAACTAATCCAGATTCTTGAATGGGCCACCACTTTGCCACAAAGTTTTGCCATATCAAGGGAACTAATGATGTAGGTGGGAGTGGAGAGTGATCTCTAAGTTGTAATTATTATTCCTTTTGTAAACCTTGGCCAAGCTACTGTGGTTCTAGAAATCATCAAATGACCCTCAATCATTACATAGGGGAAAAAAAAAAATCAACTACTATCTCTGTGGAGTTATGCTGGATCTACTTCAGAAGGGAGAGAATTCCAACCCCAAGAACTTGGCCCTGGAACTTGGGCTCAGGATTCATGGAAGGAGAATCATATTTTTTGTTTCTACACTGAGCACAAAATCATCATTTAATGATCACTCAAGTCAGTAAGAAGACAGGGAAATATGTCCGTGTCTTTAACTTATAACAGGTTCTTAAGCCAATATCAAGGTACCAAAGGCCCTGGTCAGGACAGGAGTCCCAGAGCACTTCCATGGCCAGAAATAGGCCACCAGCCCCACCGAGCAGCATCCTCACGTCCCCAACAGGATGTGAATGATGGATTCCAAATAAGTCATCACCAAATGAATCAGAAAACAGTTTTCAGTGGAAGGAAAAAGGATCCTGTGTTCCTGGGAAAGAACAGACTGACCCATCTTGGTCAAATTTTTCAGTGGAAGGAGATTCTGAGCATTTGTAAGGGGAGACAACTTACAGTGCAACAAGTCTGGTGCTGTGGGTCCCTGCTGACTAATAGAGGTCAGAAGACATGTCCAAAGGACAGACAAAATTTTAGACTTGATTTCATTACTTTGTGGGCGTGGGGGAGTGGGTATCCTGTTCCCCATGGGGCCTAGGAGCTTTTCCTCCAACCCCAGAAGAATGCACAGTCTGTGTTCCCACTGGGGAGGGGAAGACAGAACAGGCAGAAACTGGTGTTCTGGCAGGAATCAGTAGCCAGGGGGTGATTGTGATCCCTGGAATCTTTGTTACCTCAAGGTTTACAAAACTTTAGTGTCTTCCCCAGGCCCTGGGGAAGATCCTCCTAACTGTGGGAGCACCTCCAAAGGAAAAATGGCCTGGGAGAAAAAGTTCAGGTTTTAGAGGCCACAAAACTTGGGTTCAAAAGCTATCTCTGAAATTTATGAGGCATAAGGCCTGGGCAACTTAGTTATTAATTCCTGTTCTCTCCTGGGTAGAATAGAGATAGAAGATAACTCAGATGTGAAAATCATGTTAAAGTAAAGCATGTGCATTGCTTTATTAGTTAGGATTCCTTTCATTCCAGGTAACAGAAACCAACCTGAGCTGGCTTAAGGGGAAAAGTGAGAGAGATTGAGCCAGAGAGGAAATTAAGTATAAGGTTATAGTGATATGAAGTACCCAGGCCAGAGATCAGGTCCTCGCAGTAGCAACTTATGCCTCAGCTGGATCAAATCTGCACCCCACCACTCTAGAGACGTCACTGATCCTATTGCACCACAGCAGGAACTTTGCTGTATTTGATTTTTTTCCTTCTTATGCTAGAATTGGCTTTCTCTCCTCTATGCCAAAAGAGTTGACAGGCCCACAGCTTTTAGGTTCATGTATCCCTTTCCAAGACACTAACACAGAAGGATCAGGAATTCATAACTCCAATTCTAAAGTCTCATAAGACAGTCTGATTCTTTCCCTTATGACAAGAGTTCTCTGTGGCATGAGTAGATGGTGGTTGGGACTGTGCAGTGTAGACTTACTGTAAACACAGCTGAAGGTGAGAGCAGTGTACTGAGGGTATCCTGTGGACTGTGTAGACATTCCAAACTGTGATTTCTACAGGTACCTAGCCCAGTGTCTATCACATAAAGGAGGTGTTATTTTTCTTTTCCCTTCCTCTCACACCAGGCATGATGAATCTAAGAGAATTGGGGAAAATTACTCAGATGCTCTAGGGGCATGTAGGACCTTATGATAACTGAAATGGAAATCATTAGGATTAACACAGTGTCTGGCAATAATAACACCACTAGGATAGATAAGGCAGGCTTTGTACTTTTTAGACCTTCCTTGTCTTCTTGCTGTGTTCTCTGAAATGTTTCTTTTTCTTTCTTTCTTTCTTTCTTTCTTTCTTTTTTCTTTCTTTTTTTTTTTTTTTTTTAAACAGGAGGAGTCCTGAGCTTGGGCCGTTATTTTATTTTATTTTTGTCTTTTTGAAATGTTTCTGCCTACCCTTGGAAAATCCCTTCTGTCTAGTGATATGATGGCAGGAACAATCCTTCTGTGGAGAAAAGTGCTCTCTACAGAAGTGGGTGGCTTAGGAGGTAATGGTTGGGGCTAATGGTCAAAGAGAATATCAAGAACAGAATTGCTACAGAAACTTAGCTGTCTTTTTCCTGCTGCTGCAGACCACATTCTCAAGTGTGCAATCGTGCAAAAAGCCAACATTTATTTCCTCCTTCCTTCCTCCCTCCTTCTCTCCCCTTCCTTCCTTCTTTTCTTCCTTTTTTTTTTTTCTCTCTCTTTATCTCATGCAATAAATATTTACTGAGCATTTTACTACTGATAGAGATACAAAGAAAAACACATCTTTTTTTTTTTCTGGGAAAGCAGAGGCTCACTCTAGAATTTCTGGAACTAGGGCTGGGCATGAGAGTAAATACTGTCCCCTGATTATAGGAAGCTCATTAAAGTGGCACTTCAGCCCAGAAACTGAGGAAGGTTGAAGCATCCATATCAGAGCACTCCATGAATGAAATGCATGAATCTGTAACAAAGTGTCAACAACAGCAAATATGTAAGGCAGGGGTAACAGGTTGAGGCAGAGCTTGGTGAGACCGCCAGGGGCTAGAAGATGCTCTAGGCAGCAACTGCATATAAGAACCTACAGGCCTTGGCCAGAAAGGGACCTCTGAAGGCACCCAGGCTTTTGGTCCTTGGGAAAACAAGGAGAGTTCTGAAGATATTAACATTCTCTATACCAAATTCCTAATAGTTTAGACCAGAGTATATAAACCTTCCTCAGTAGTTCTCCTGGCCCCTTCCCCAACACAGTTTGCACAACTGTAATGAAAGAGACATTTCTCTAGGAGTTCCTGTAGTGGCTTAGTGGTTAACGAATCCAACTAAAAACCATGAGGTTGCGGGTTCGATTCCTGGCCTTGCTCAGTGTGTTAAGGATCTGGCATTGTCGTGAGCTGTGGTGTAGGTTGCAGACGCGGCTCGGAACCCATGTTGCTGTGGCCCTGGCATAGGCTGGCTTGGCAGCTACAGCTCCGATTAGACCCCTAGCCTGGGAACCTTTATATGCGGCGGGCACAGCCCTAGAAGAGGCAAAAAGACCAAAAAAAAAAAGAAGAAGAAAGAAAAAAAGAAACATTTTCCTAAATTCACTACTGAGACTAAACTACTCACAGGAGCTTAGGCCAAACATAAGTTCTTTCTTTAAGAAACAACAACATGCATGTGGCCACTTAACAAATTTTTTTGACATCACCACTGAAAACAAAATATATCTGGGTGGTAGAATATATTAGGTGAGTTTCAGGGTCTCCCTAGATTAACAGCTTAGATTTGAGGCAGCAGTTTATCTTCATGTACTAGCATTTATCCCTACTATCTTTCTCAACCAACTGAAAACCCCTCAATCACTGGGAACTACTCAATGGGTAATGAGACTCACTTGAGTGACAAGTCTTATTTGACTAAGTAGCTCAGCCATGTCTTTACTATCAATATAAATGCTTCCATATTACATTTACATCATTTATATCCATTGTAAAAAAATGTATTTCAACAGTGTAAAAATAATGTGGCAAGAAGGCAACCCTGGGGTATTATAAATATCAAATAAGTCATAACTATAATTATAATATTGGAATTTATCTTTAGAAGATAGAGGTTGAACTTATCAAGAGGCCACAAGTGAGCAATAACACCTCCTTATTGAGTGCAGATAAATTTCAGATTTTTGATAATCTTGTTAAACACGCTATAGTTCCTTACTCTTAATGTCATTCCTTAGTTTTAAAACTGCTCACAGCTTTTATAGTTGCTGCTTTTTGTTGCTTTTCCATATCTAATGATCTCTAGTAAAACCTAGTTTGGTGTCATAGTATCCTTTCTCTGCTCTCATTTTACCCTTCCCAAATTCCTTTCCCATCTTCCTTTCCCCCACCATCTTCTAACTTCTACACAAGGATACAAATAAGGGGGGGGGGAGTGCAAATAAGAATTAGATATTTAATAATAGGGGAGAGAGAAGTTTAGCACCCACTTGCCCCCAAACAAATCTTCATCTTTTAAGGCCACTGTATTAGTCTACATGGGCTCCCATAACTAAGTACCTTAGCCTTTGTAGCTCACACAAAAGAAACTTAGTTGCTTGCAAGCCTGAGATCAAGGTGTCAGCAGATTGGTTTCTTCTGAAAGAAGCAAGACTCAGGGCTTGCAGATAACCATCTTCTCCCTGCGTCTCATATGATCTCTCCCCTGTGTGTGTTCTAATCTCTTCTAAGAAGGACACCAGTCATATTGGATTAGAACCCATTCTAATTACCTCATTTTAATTTATTGCTTCTTTAAAGACCCTATATCTAAATACAGTCACATTCTGAGGTACAAAATTATAACTTCAACATATGAATGGGGGTGGTGCACGCACAATTCAGCTCATAACAGCTACCCCATCTACTTTTACTAAATTCCACTTCTCTGCCATACCAGCCTAGCAGGTGTCAACCATCTACAGCCTTGGTGATCTCTGCCATTATATTAGCAGCTGACTAAATTTAATTGGGCATTTATGGACACTGTCTTGAATGGTTCTTACATGAAAGTAATTTTTTCCCTCAACAAGGTCCATGCATATAGTGACAGCTCTTAATCCCTCTCAATGCCTAGAACACGGTCAGCACATTAGTAGGTAGGCTTACGATAAAACAGAAAAGGAAAATAAACCTCAAATGAATTAAAAGGGAAAGTATCATTCTTTTAGTTTCTGTGTTAGTACATTTCATCCCTTTGAGAAGAGAAGCCTCTTAGAGGCAAGATTGTACCCCTTTGAAGAGAAAACAGAGGAATCAATTCAACTTGGCCAATGAAAATGAAACTTGGACATTTTTCAAAATACTGTCTTTTTGGAGTTCCTGTTGTGGCTCAGCGGTTAACAAATCCGACTAGGCACCATGAGGTTGCGGGTTCGATCCCTGGCCTTGCTCAGTGGGTTAAGGATCCGGCATTGCTGTGACTGTGGCGTAGGCTGGTAGCTACAGCTCCAATTAGACCCCTAGCCTGGGAACCTCCACATGCTGCAGGAGCAGCCCTAGAAATGGCAAAAAATTAAAAAAAATAAAAAACAAAATACTGTCTTTTCAATATAGTTTTTAAGTACAACGATGTGAAAATTTTATTAAAAAGGTCAATTCCAATATTTTCACATATTTGACTGAGATTTTGTTTCTAGGAACTTAGTTAACTTTGGGTGATGATCACTAAATCCAAAGTGATCCTTCATGTAGAATAAGCTGAGAAAACTGTAGCTCAAATACTGAAAGCCAATCTTGAGAAGAGTTACTAGTAGTGGTACCATCTCATTTTATTTTATAGTGTGAGTTTTCCATTTATGGAGCTACGTCATATGCTCTTCTTAACTTTATAACCATGGTGGGTTTGTAATATTTTTGCCGTTACTATGACATGTAGGGTGTTACTTGGCTCTTCATTTCTTCATAACTGTATCAGGCTCTTTGAGAGTTCACTTTGCTCATGCCTGAGGGTATGCCCCCCCAAGTCTATTCGGTTATATTCTTTTGTTTGTTTGAAAAATTCAGTTCAAATAAGAGATGAAACCTGTGTTTTTCTGTCTCTTTAGGGATGTAAGCAAATGTCTACCTTAAAAAAACATAATTCCTTTGCATAAGAACTAAAAGCCAGATTGAGGAAATTCCAGGATGGCCCAAATCATGGTTTATGTTATCTTCAGCTCCAAAGAAAAAATAATCCCCACTATCATGTAGTTGGTGATAAAGAGGAAAATGCCAGGAAATTCTGATTTAATGTTGTCTGAACTATTCATTCTTTAACTACCAGGATGATAATAATGGTGATACTGGTAATGCTCAAAAGGAATTGGACATTTGCACAGTGTTTAGCCTGTGAGATGATACCTATTTTGAGGGAGACCAGGGCGTTATTGGGTAGGTGAGAGGCCATGTCCAGGATGCCGTGCCCAGGCGCTCACTTATTCCCATGGACCAAGTGCTTTACCTACCTTACCTAATTTAATCCTCACAACGAGGTAGGTTTTATTCTCACTGTTTTGTGGATGAGTAAACTGGAGGGTCAAAAGAGTTTTTGTACCGTTCTCAACTTCATACATAAGTAGGGGAGAGAAGAGTGTGAAAATGTACACTCCTAGACAGTCAGACCTAATTTACCTGAGATTATATCAAATTAAAGGCATGAAATTTGGGTAGGAGAAATGTTTGCTAAAGTGACAGGCTGGGTTTTTAAAAAAATTCTCTTTAGTGTATTTCTCTGGTCCAGCCCCTTCAAGAACTGTCCCCGTTCTCAGTTTCCATCTTCTAAGAGGAAATCAACCTGCCAGAACAACCGAGGGCTTCACCTAAGAGTTTCCACATTGTATGAAATAAGAAAGTCTTCAAATTGCCTGCAAGGCAATTATTTATGTTGGGAATAATTATATTGTATTTTGACATAAGAACACTTCTCTCCTCAAATTATATAGGAACAAAAATGGGAGCAGTGTCTTTTGCTTTCAAATGACTGCAAAACACATTCCCAGTATCTTTACTTCAGAAAATTATGTCCTTATTTAAAGTTCCTTTGGGATTCTCCCTGAGCCTGAGTCTCCTATGAAAGGTACGGTTGACCTCTGTTCCACAGTGGCAACAGCAAGGACTGTTCTACTCTCTGTGGTCCCACACAGCCCAACCACGGGCCTGAGGGTGAGAAAGAACAAGCAAAGTAGCTCTCTCAGTGAAAAATTATTAGTGAAGCACAAGCCTTGATGCACATGGTTTCAAGAGAGATTTCATCCAGACCTAGCATTCCCCCCTAGTCATCAGAGTCTCTTGTTGATTCCCACCTTCAGCAAAAATCCTTTAGGGCAGCAAGCGCAGCAGGAAACCTGTCATTAACAACCACCAAAGTGTCACATCAGCGATTCTCAGGAGTGTCGGCTCCACTGTTTAACTCAGCTGTTTACCTCATCCGGAGAGCTTTGTTTGATTGTCAGAAAATAGAACATGTACATTTGTTGGTCATAAACACATGCAAGCTCTCCAGAGCACAAATAAACAAAATAGTGCGTGTTGGTAAATGGGTTTGCATTATTTAACCAAACCAGAGGAAGCATGTGAATAACTCCGCATATCAAGTGCTATCAAATAACTTGCTTGTAATCTGTCTTGTACAATACAGCCGCTGCCACTCACCCAATTCAGACCCTGGAAATGTACTATTTTTAGACTGGCTTTGTACACCACTATTTACAAAGCGCACTGTTAAAACCTTTGAATAGCAGCCAAGAAGTTGGGTGAGAACCTAGAAACCTGCCACACAGATCAGCATCCTAATCAACCCTCGGAGAGCCAGCGCTAAAGATCTGCCTGTTTCCTTTTCTTCTTTTTCTTTGTCTCCACAGGAATATCAGCGTAAAAAGGCAAGGAGACAAAGAGGTGGAAGAGGTGGGCCTTATCTGTTCTTGTCGCTAAAATGGGTTACTTTACTCGCTCTCCGAGATAGCAGCCCATTTGTCAACATCTTTGGCAATTTAAGCTGTTCTTTGTCAAAAGCACTTTTGGGAAAGATTTGACCATTTATTTACTTGAGAGACAATGTGACAGCAGCAGGTGCGTCATGGAAAACTCAGTTGTGGGTGCTTCACAGCAATCAGGATTTGGTCACGTGACTGCTGGCAAGCTGGCGAAGTGGCCACAGAGAAGGAGAGACAGAGAAGAAAATAGTAGGCAAAGTGTTGGCATGAGGCAGTTGGTGGATTAAGCAATCGCAAAGAGAAGGGATTGCAACACCAGGAAGGAGATGAAGGGCCTCATATCATTTTGCAGCCAGCAAGAAACCTGAAGGAACTAAAAACTAAGTTTGGCTTTCTTTTGACAGCTTGAGAAGAGCTGAGAATGGATGCAATAACTGGGCTAATTCTGGACAAAATTTTTAAAAATGATATCTGAGAGGAATCCACATCTTTGCCTCAGTTCTTAGCTGTGGCCTAAACTGCTCATTTTCCAAATTTTTTATTTTTTTTTTTCAGATGACTCAAACTGATTTGCATTTTGTGTAAGTGGATTGGATCCTTTGAGACATCCTTGGTGGCCTAAGATGTGAAGAGTTCACTCCTTGTTTCCTTCTGCCCACCCTCTTCCTCCTGGTGCCATTTTGTTCCTTCACTTAACCTGGATTGATAGTAAAAGTGGTGCAACCAGAGGTGGCCAGGCAGTGCTATTCCATTCTACCCCTGCACCTGTACTCAGACGTCCTCATGATAGCATTCCTTTCACTTTATAGTACTAATCAGAGGAGGAATGGAAAGGAAGGAATCTGAGTACTTTAGGTCAAAAATGTTCTCTGAATTTAAGGCATTTTATTATTTCAAGTTCAGTGGGGGTCTTCATATTCATTATAATATTAGAGGCATTTGATAGAAAAGCAGTGTGCCAAGATGATTAACAGTAGTAACAATAAAAGTAACTTACTTTTGAGCTCATCTGTGCACTGTTCTAGACACTTTAAACCATATATCTACTCTTACCAACAGCTCTAGAAGCTAAGTATCATTTTGTCCATTGTGGGGAGTATTGAGGATCAGAAGGTCACTTGGCCAATCAATGGCAGATCTGAAATTCAAACCTAGGTTTATGGGACTCTTTCTACTACACCAGGCAACACTATTTGCAAATGTGAACCCATTCTGAGCACCAAAGGGCATTGGCTTTGCTCTGATGACTCTCAGTTCCACATTGGATTTGGTTATTTTACCAGAGTCAACATGTTTATTTATCCAGGACTTTTACAAAAGAGTAATAGGATTGTTATTTGGATTTTCTCTGATAGAATTAGGCTTTCCTGCTGCTACTTTAAATTCTTTTGTATCTTGTAAGTATTCCATTTGACCCAATCCTTTTCCTATATGTGTTGTGGAGAATGTGGTCTATAATAACAGGGCATAAAAATATCCTGGCTTCTTTTATAGATGCATAAATAAATGAGAAAAGATTTTTCCTCCCAACCCTGAGCTTGTAGGTAGCACTATTATATAGCAGGCTTGTATGCACACAAAGTTGGACTTAAATCAATCACTGGACAAAGCCTGGGCAAGAAATGGTGCTAAATAGGAAAAAGAGACAAAGTTCACAAAGAGGTGCAAAGAAAACAGGACATAGGTATTGGTGAATCTGCATGTACAATTGTTTTTGCTGTCATAGAGGACATCTGCTTAATAGATTATTCTCACTTCCCTCCTATATATCCATTTATTTGGTTGATCATTATTACACAATAAGGGTAATGTGAGCAATAAGAAGAACTTTAGATCTTAACATAATTCTAGAAAATGAAAACTGCCCTTTATAGCTCTAAATCCAAAGCTTTTGGCCACAATGTGGATCAAAGATATGTCCATACTCTTTATTACCTGTTTTTTTTTTATTTGCTTGTATCACCATGTTCTATTTTGTCTGAAAAAAAAATGAAATAGAATTACCTCCTACACTCATACTGCTATTGACATTAAATTTTATCTTCTTTTATTATGATCAGTAAAGTTACTCATAACATTGGAATTTGTTTTTTGTTTTTAAAGTTATAGCTACTGCTGTTGTTGGAATTAGTATTACTTTGGCACTGTGTTCCACCTAAACTCATGGCACTTGTGTACTATTTACCTTTCAGAAAAGCTATTTTACAAGAAGAAAAAGAAAATGGGAGTACAGACTTCTCACAACACACATCTTTTCTGCTCTCTCCTTGGTTCTGAAAGAGGACACATGAAACAGAATTTCAGGCTGTATTTAATGCAGCTCTTCATAAGATAAGAGGCTCTTTTATCTGTAAAAAATTGCTGTACTAATTCTCAATGAGAATCAGAATGCTCCAGTTAATGCTCTTTCTACAAGAGGAATTCACCTTTTCTACTCTACATATTTTCAGTCAATTTTCATATTTTGTTACAGGAAATAGGAGGTGGGAAAATATGCAATGATAATAATATTATTTTATAGAGCTGAGTCTAAAATCATAAATATTAACAATGTGTTTAGATATATGCTGAATAGGTGTTACTTAAAGTATTTCCAAATAATAGTCACTCTACAGGAATGTACTTGTAAGCACAGTATATCCTTAACTGGATATAATTTACATCAGCCCTTTTGATTGTGTGGTAAACAAACTGGGAAATGCATCCTGATTCTACATACTAAGGAAAAGAGCCATAGTTCCTTGTTATATCCTACAGTACAGTCCAAAGAAGGAAAAAAATCTCTCCTGTTTCCATCTTGATTTAAATATCTCCTTGTAGACTGCACATTGCACTTCAGAAACAATACTTTCTTTGTGTATGTTTTGTGTGTGGGCTTGGAATAATTGGTAATTCACTGGCACTGTGTTCCACCTAAACGCATGCCATTTGTATATATTTAACTTTAAAAAAATCTACTTTTCAAAAAGAAAAGAAAAAGAGTACAGTAAATGACTAGAAATTAGAAACCACAAGATTCTTCCCTAAGGTCCTGTCAAAGAAGACCTCACTGTAAGGCAATATGGCTCATGTCACATTGCTGATTCACTGGCCCCTTTGGATGGTCTTCTGTTTCTGCATCTTCACATAACTAGATAACCATTCTTTCTCTTCCATTGTGATATCCTATGAAGTGTATGTGAAATGGAGTAAACTGTCATTGGGCACAAAGGTAAAGATGCTTAATCAAGGCAGGAAATTAGGAAGTTTGACTTTAAAACATGCATGGATTTTCAAGGTATGATCACTGCAAGTTAAAATTAATGGGAAGTTTCAGCAACAAGGTTATCGTTATTTAGCTTATAGTAACAATTTCTCTGTGAGTAAAAATGCATTTGTAACACTTTAAAAACTAGAAGAGGATAAAAAAGGGAACGGCAGTATAGCTTCGATGTTGATCCAGTATTCACTTTTCCTTTGCATGTCCGTCCAAGCCTGTGTGCTCACACATACACACATGCAGGATCCCCAACCAGAGAAGTATCCTTTCTTCTGTGTCCACAAAGAGGTGCGAAAGTTAAGCTCAGAACCTCTTGAGGATAAGAAATGTTTCTTGGCAGACAATCAACTGATTCTGAGTGAACAAATCTGACAGAGTCCTTTTCCTTGGTTCTTTTTGTTCATATTGTTCACCCTCACACAAGGAGGGCTGCTTGGGAGTGTAAGAGGACCCTCGCAGGAGATGAAGGTGGATTTTTCTGGACTAGCTGCCAAGCATTGCTAAGTTTCAGTTAACCTGCTACCTCTCTTCCTTGCCTCTGGCCCTCAGTTTTTCTTTTGTATCCCAAAAATAGCACTGACATTAAATTGGGTCAGTGGAAAAAAAAAAATCAGTGACCAACTCTGGCTTATAATTTTGCTCTCTGAGAAAACACTTGGTAAATATCCCTTATCTAGAGTGTGCACTATATAAGGTTCCTAGGATGTATTTGAATCTATTCACCTTCAGAAAAAATGTTATTTTAGACTTGAATTTCCATAATCAAAAAATTCACCTAATGCCATTTTAATGCATGATGCTTCAGAGTTTTATTTTTTTTTAAATCTTAAATTATACTTGATTTACAACGTTCTGTCAGTTTTTTCTATAAAGTGACCCAGTTATATATATATATATATATATATATATATACATATATATATATATATATATACACACACATTCTTTTTCTCATGTTATCCTCTATCATATTCCATTACAAGTGCTTAGATATAGTTCCCTGTGCTATATAGCGGGCTCTCATTTCTTATCCACTCCAAATGCAATAGTTTGCATCTATTAACCCCAAACTCCCAGTTCATCACACTCCCTCCCTCTTGGCAACCACAAGTCTGTTCTCCATGTCCATGAGTTTTGTTTCTTTTCTGTAGATAGGTTCTTTTGCACCATATATTAGATTGCACATATAAGTGATATCATAAGGTATTTGTCTCTTTTTCACTTACTTCACTTAGTATTAGAGTCTCTAGTTTCATCCATGTTCCTGCAAATGGCATTATCTTGTTCTTTTATGTAGTATTCCATTGTGTATATATGCCACATTTTATTTTTTTATTTTTTAGGGCCACACCCATGGCATATGGACATTTCCAGCCTAGGAGTCAAATCGGAACTGTAGCTGCTGGCCTAAGCCACAGCCAGAACAATGCAGGATCCAAGCTGCATCTGTGACCTACACCACAGCTCCCAGCAATGCCAATCCTTAACCCACTGAGCAAGGCCAGGCAGTGAATCTGCATCCTCATGGATGCCAGTCAGATTCATTAACTGCTGAGCCATGACGAGAACTCTGACATCTTCTTAATCCATTCATATGTCGATGGACATTTAGGTTGTTCCCATGTCTTGGCTATTGTGAGTGCTGCGATAAACAGGAGTGCATGTACATTTTTCAATGAAAGTTTTGTCCAAATATATGCCCAAAACTGGGACAGCTGGATTATATGGTATTTCTATATTTAGTTTTTTGAGGTACCTCCATAATGTTTTCCATAGTGGTTATACCAATTTACATTCCCACCAACAGTGTAGGAGGGTTCCCTTTTCTCCACATCCTCTCCAGCATTTGTTATTTGTAGACATATTAATGATGGCCATTCTGTCAGGTGTGAAGAGGCACCTCATTGTAGTGTTGATTTGCATTTCTCTAATAATTAGTGAAGAGTTTTAAATTAATATAAGTAGATATATACTCAACAGAAGTCCTCACAATATATACCAAGGGACAGGTACAAGAATGTTCATAGAAGCACTATTCAAAATAGACTACACTATCAGGAAATAAGCTAAATGACCATTGACAGGAAAACAAAGTGTGGCATTGTCATAAATGGAATATTATAAAGCAGTAAAAATGAATGGATTATAGCTATATACAGAATGTGGATGAATCTTAACAACATAATACTGTATGAAAAAGCAAGCTCCAAAGATTACTTATAGCCAGTTTAAAGTAAAAAAGTAACTAAAAATTTCATTTAGCAGATATATAGTATACTTAGACTGATAAAATTATATAAACATGCAAAGAATAGTGCTTATATTAGGTGTGGTGAGTCAAGGAGATGGGCTGGAAGGCTAGTAAACAGGTAGATTATTGTCAGTGTCTCAAACATGAAATGTTAGTTCATGTTTGCTTATTTTTAAACATAAATAAATAAATGGAACACGAGTGAGAGGAAAATCAACATGAAATAAACTATTGCTAGAATATATGGTGGTCTTTACATAAAAATGCAATAGGTGGAGTCCCCTGGTGGCCTAGCAGGTTAAGGATCTGACCATTGTCACTGCCGTGCAGAGTTTGATCCCTGGCCCTGGAGTTTCTGCATGCTATGGATGTGGCCAAAAAAATGTAGTGGGATGCTGAGTACAAAGAAAAAAAAAAAAAAAAAGTAACAAAAGACTGTTACTAATGTCTTACACAGTATTTACCTGTAACTATTCTCTTAGTATTTATCCTTACATTTATACTCAAGATAAAATCAATCAATTGCTTTACCTATTTTTAAATACTACAAGAACCTTAGATCCCTTTAGCTTCAATCATCCTTCCTTCATTTACATGTAATTTTTGTCCAAATTTTAGATTTTTCTTTTTATTAACCTGAAATTAGATACAGTAATTTCGTGATTTTTTTCAATTATGTATTTATTTAGTTACATATTTAACAATTTCATTTGCTCATCATTCTTTCTTGAACTTAAATCTTCTGGGTAAAAATCTTCTCTTCCTATAATACATCCTTTAGAAATTCTTTTATTAACAGTTGATTGTATACTGGAGTTCCCATAGTGGTTCAGAAATAATGAACCCAACTAGTATCCATGAGGACGTGGATTTGATCCCTGGCCTCACTCAGTGGGTTAAGGATCTGGTGTTGCCATGAGATGTGGTGTAGACTGCAGACATGGCTCAGATCCTGTGTGGCTGTGGCTGTGGCTGTGGTGTAGGCCAGCAGCTGTAGCTCCAATTCGACCCCTAGCCTGGGAACTTCCACATGCCTCAGGTGTGGCCCTAAAAAAAAAAGACCAAAAAAAAAAAAAAGTTGATTAGTGTATATGTGCACACATACATATATATTTTGTTGGTGTTTATATGTCCAGAAATGTTTCTCATGTCCCTCATGTTCTTTAATGATTATCAGAGTATGACTTTGTAGTTGACAGTTATTTTCTCTTAGCATTTTGAAAATATTTATTTTTTTTGTCTTTTGGCTTCTATTTTTGCTATCAGTGTCATCAACTTTAAAAGATAATGTCTTTTTTCTCTGGCTGCTTTTAATATCTTTCCTTTCCTTTGATTTTCCTTGTAGTTTCCCTACAACATGTCCAGGTGTATATTTGTTTTCATTTGGGTCCATTTGTGCCTTCAGAATCTGATGATTCATAGCTTTCCTCTATTCTGGAAAATTCTCATCCATTATTTCTTTGAATATTGTATCTTACTGATTATCTCTGCTCTCTCTTTTTGATATTCCAAATAATTCTTTTCATTCCTCCATGCCTCTTACTCTTTTCAATATCTTTTCTGTCTTCCAATTTATTAATTTTCCTTTTATTGTAACTAATTTTCTATTTAGCTGAATTTCTAAATTAAATACCTGTACTTTGTATTTCTAGAAGTTCTATCTTGTTCATTTTTCAAAATTTCCTGTTTTTACCCCCAAGTATCTCATTCTTTTCTTATGGTTTAGTTTCTTTTATGTCTTTAAGAATTTTTAAATGCTTATTTTATAGTCTTAGGTCAGTAGTTCTATTATCTCAAGCATCTTGGGAACTTTACTGTTTTGTTGTCTCTGTGGATTCTTACAGTGGAGTCTCTCCTCCTCCACATGTGTTTTATAATTTTTGATTGAGTTCATCTTCATCAAGAGTTTATCTGTAGGAATCTGCATGGATTACACTGAAGATGTGCCTCTCCTAAGCAGTTTTTTATTTGCTTCTATTTGGCAAATCTGTGTTATCTCTGTCTTCTTTTATGTGGGTTTCTAGGCTGAAAGATTCCTAAACTATTCAGGTGGAGTAAATTCAAATCCAAACCTACATAAGACTTTTTTTTTTTTTAACTTCACCCAAAGCCCAGGCCAAGGAAGGCAAGCTTCCTTATCACCTCACAGTGTCATAGTTGTTTTTGTTTTTTGGTTTCTTTAAGGAAGGTATAGCCTCAATGAACCTGGCTTTATGCATGGGTCCCTTTTCCATTCCCTGCTTCACTGGCACTCAAGGAGTAACCTCCTGCATGCACGGGGTTTTCATAGATCATATCAAGACCAAAGAGCTACTCTCAAGTTTGCTAGAATTCAGTTTATGCCTAGTTTTTTGTTTTTTCTCACATCTTAATTTTTAGTCCTTGGGGATATACTTTTCATTATTATAAGCTCAACTATGCATTTAATGCTATTTTTCAGAAGTGTCTTGACATTATGTGATTTGATTTATGCTAAAATTTGAAACTCAGGGCCACTGTTTTAGATCTGGGTCTTGCTTCTCCACCAACTCCCTTGACTTAGCAATTCAGACTGTTCTTTTCTTTTTGAAGTAGCCTTATGAAGGACCCAGACATTCTAATTCCTTTCTCTCCATTCCTATGCCTGCCCAAACTTTCAGGCATTTGGCCAGGGTCTACACTATACCCTGACCAGAAGGAAATATTGGGCAACAATAGTTTTTCTCATTGCCTTATCAGTAGTCCCTTGCTTTCTGGTCCATCCTTAATACTGCCTCTAGAATGACATTTTCTAAAATTCAGATCTGATTATGTCACACACAGCCCATATAAAATTCTCTGCACCAAAATGAAGATTGTTCTATTTTAAAAAGGGAGGGGGCCATGTTATTCAAAAATATCAATGTCATAAAAGTCAAAGAAAGGTTGTAGAAGTGTTCTAGATTAAAAGGGTAAAAGGATATGACAACTAAATGCAATATTTTATCTTAGAACCCTGTACTGGAAAGTACAGAATGCTATTGAAAAATGTTATTGCTTTAGTAGACAAAATTAACATTTGAATTCTGGGTTAGATTAAAAAGTGTTATGTTGGGATTTAATTTACTAAAGCTGATAACTGTTCTGTGGCAATGAAAAACACCGGTTTTTGTGTGTATGTTTTCATATGTATGTATAATAAGAAAGAGAGAGATTAAATGAAAAAGTGAATGGGACAAAAAAGGCAAAACATTAACAATAAGTGAATCTGGGTAAAGGATATATATACACAGTTGTTCCTTATACTATTTACACTCAGAACTTCATGTAAATTTGAAATTATTTGCAAATAATTAAGAATAAGACAAAATAAAAAGTCCTCCACTCTTCCCCCACTATCTGAGGATGGACAGGACACTTAATAGCCTGGTTTTGCAACCTTCCTAGCTGCATCAGCTGCCATTTCCCCACTCACGCCCCAGTAAGGAGCCCAGTGTTTCCCAAGCCCCAAACTCAGATCACAGGTTCTTGCCTTTGCACATGCAAGTCCTTAGGCTAGGCATGGAGTGCAAGTCTACTCCTTTCTGCTCAGAAAAATCTTCATTTCCTTAAGCCCCAACTCAAAATTATCTTTTCTTCCAGGAAGTTCTCTGAAAAATCTTAAAGAAAGATTTTAGGACAAAAGTAAGATGCTCAGAAACTAAAAAATGTATTTGATTTTTTTTTTTGATGGCACAATTTTGCAAGTGCATTGCTAACACTACAAATGAGTTGTGAACATATTTTTGTGCAAATTTTTCCAGCTGCTGAAAAATCTCTCCATATTAACTGGAGGCAACATAATGGTAATGTAATTCCACATTTTCTGACTTCATCTTCAAAGAGTTTCATCTCTTCTTTGAGGTCCCTCTTTTCTTCTAATTACTTCTTTATTTTTTCAGAAACTGCAATCTTATTATTGCTAATGAGTTTTTAGCTTGTGTCAAAGAAAACACTTCCAACTTGTAATCTCTTAATTTCATCAAGGATACCATGAATCAATTTCAATACTGTCAATTTCGAATTCTGCTTATCTGGAAAGTCTCTGAATTAGTTAGGATTATTTTTATTTTTGGCACACCTGTGGTATGTGGAAGTTTCCAGGCCAGCGATCAAACCTGAGCCACGGCAGTAACCCAAGCCACAGCAATGACAACACAAAGTCCTTAAATGCTAGGCCACCAGGGAACTCCCAGGATTATTTTTATGTTTTATTTAATATTTTAGAATTTTTAAATTAGAGATAGTCGATGTATGAACAATGTTGTGTCAATTTCTTCTGTACAGCACAGTGACCCAGTCATACATATATAACATTATTTTTCTCAAACTGTTTTCTATCATGCTCATCAAAAAACAAACAAAAAACCAAAGAAGTAAGATGCTCAGAAAGCTATAAAGTAATAAACAGTACATTTGTTTCAAAGAAGAAATATATGGGAAATAAGAGATTTTTAGAAAGTTGGAAAATTTCATTTTACAATTAAAAAAACATACCTTTCTGCATGACTTAATGTACATAGCTTCAAAGCCTTCATTCAACATGGAGCTTGTACTTGAAATTTTCTACTGTTACAATATGTTGTTATATTATAACGTTTTGTGCACCCTATAAGACAGCATGCTATATCATAACTATTTCTTTGGGTATTGGCTTCACCAAATGCAATGTGGAGTGGGAACTATCTAATTCATCTTAATATCCCCTCTAACATTTGGCAAGGTGGCTGGGATGTAGAGGACTCAAAATATATTGAATAGTCATTGTGTAAAACAGCCTAATTACCAAATTTGATTCTAAAATATATATACACACATCCCCCAAGTTTAATATTGCTATCATTCTAGCAAATAAATAGCAAACATTTAGCAAAAATGTTTTCGCTGGACCTACTCCTTCCCATGGGCAATCTAATAAATAGCATCCACTTTTTGCCAGTTCTCACTAGGCAAAATGATGTGTAATGGGTAGATAAATAAATGATTATAGGCCTATATATAGTTAAACCTTTTAACAGCAAATTTACATAGAGCCAATTATAGTCAGAATTTGAAAATCCCATCAGACTCAAAGCAATTTATAACAAAATTTCATTTCAACTATTTGTCTCAGGTCTCTTAGACTGTTTTAAAAATACTTCTGTCTGTTGGTAAATCAGTTTTTGAACAAACATAAACATCTTTGTGGCTGGATTTGCCAGATAAATATGTGTTATCTATCCTCTTCTCTTTTAGAAAATAAATAATTTTATACTTTGAATTCATGAGGACAAGCATATTAGCAGATATTTAGATGTGTCATCTATATACTAGGTTTTCTAGAGAATAAAAAGTGCCTTCTAGAATTTAAATTAAAATTAAAAATCAAAGTAAACATATTTTTATGGTCCATAAAACATTTGAAAATGATACAACTTTCCCAAATCTAATTTATTTATTTATTTATTTTGTCTTTTGCCTTTACTATGGCCACACCTGCAGCAAGCATATGGAGGTTCCTGGGCTAAGGGTCTAATGGGAGCTGTAGGCACCTGCTGGCCTACACCACAGCCAAAACAACACAGGATCTGAGCCGCATCTGCAACCTACACCACAGCTCATAGCAACACCGGATCCTTAACCCACTGAGCAAGGCCAGGGATTGAACCCACAATCTCATGGCTCCTAGTTGGGCCACAACGGGAACTCCCCAGATCTAATTTAAATCTTAGCTGAGAATATCCTAACATATCAGTTTATTCCTGGAATTTTAATTACTATTGGAAGAGATGGGAAGAGATATTTTCTTTCTTTTTTTAATGATGGAGTTAAATAACTGTAAGTATTTAATTTTTTTATAACAAAGCTATAACATTTTGAGTATTTTTGTGTTTCAGTGCAACATAAAGTCTACAGACTTTGATATTTATTTAGGTGTCTCAGACCATACTCTTTACAAGTAAAAACTCTCACTTCTTATTTCATTGGATCTCCCATTCATGTTGCAATTCATGGCATTTGATTTCTTTTCAGTACAGCTAGTCTTTTCACAAGTTAAAAATTAAAGATGTGCTGCAACCAGAGTTCTTGAATTACAAAGCTCAGTGATTATATTTGATATAAGATCTCTAATCTACAATTAGGGACTAATGAGAACATGCTGTTGACTCAAAAAGATTGAAAAGCTTGTATTTTGATGACCCAGGATAAATTCTAACTCCTTGAGTTCTAGTAATAAACCATAGCACATTATTCTCTCCCTTTTTTTCACTTCACCTTTGCCCCACATATAACATATAAATCTGAACTAGAGATGTCTTTCTTGGAAAAGAAGAGAATTAGAGCAAACATAACTGCTGTCAGCAAACACTTTGCAGATCTTGGCTCCAAGAGGGCAGAGCCCATGGGTGGAATTCATCGGGATAATAATACCGACTCTGCATAAGGACTTTCCAATATTAACAGCTACCCACATAATTGAATGGGCTGCTATGCAACTTCCCATCAGGGTAAGTGTTCAAATAGCTGCAGGTGACCACCTGCAAGGTTGTCGTCAAGGGGATTCCAACAATGGACCAGATACTGCTATAGTAATCCAAAGCCTAAAATGCTATAATCCTGCAATATTGGAGATTTAATGCTTGCAATATTGTTGTCATTCAGTCTTTTTCCTGTTACTATCAAAGTCTTGCCTGACATTTTATCAGTACAGGTTAAAGTCACTGGAAATGGCCAGTACACCTGAACTAAGAGTCGGTTTCGTGATCAAAGAATGAGAGACTGATGAAATGATCTTCAGAATTCTACTTCTAGTCACACTCTGAATCCATAAGGAGGGGGTTTTACCTAACTGTCCCTTTTTGGGTTACATGTAAGAAATTTAATCAATGTATGCTGTTTTTCAACAACACTTCGAAACTTTGGGAATCTATGCATTTTCATTGATTCAGTTTTAGTCATTTTGATTGCTTTTGTCAGTGGGAAAGATAATTCACTTGATTAAAATAATAAATAACCTCCCTAATAATTTGTGTTTATCTGTGATGAAAACTCTAGCTACATTTTGTTAGAACTAAATTAAAAATAGCATGCAACTTCCAGTTCCTACAACTTTTCACAATTTAAAAATTGTGGATGTTCTGCAACCAGAGTTCTTGAATTACAGACCCCAATGATTATACTTGATATAAGATTCTCTGATCTGATCTGATCTGATCTGATTAGATCTGATTAGAGACTAATGAGGAGATGCTGTTGATTCTAAAAGTTTGAGAAGCTTGTATGTAATGACCCGGAGTAAATTCTAACACCTGGAGTTCTAATAATAAGCCACACACACTCAGAAATGGAATATCGGCAATCCTAGGGAATGCATGTCTGTACCTGAACAGCAAATGATATATGCCGTATATACATAGGATTGCCAATACTCCATTCTCTGAGACTGGAGTAACACCAAACCTCTGAGTTTCCTAACACTTCAGGTGGAATCCCTCTCCCCAGTCTATGGTATTCTTTTTTTTTTTGGCTTTTCCTAGGGTCGCACCTACGGCATGTGGAGGTTCCCAGGCTAGGGGTCGAATCCAAGACCCAGCTGCCAGCCTCCACCACTGCCACAGCAAGCAGGATCTGAGCCAAGTCTGTGAACTACACCACAGCTCACAGCAGCACTGGATCCTTAACCCACTGAGCGAAGCCATGAATCGAACCCTCAACCCCATGGTTCCTAGTCGGATTCGTTTCCGCTGCACCATGATGGGAACTCCTTCAATCTGTGGGATTCTTAACACCTAACCTCTGAGATAACCATCAGTCCAGCAGATATTGAAGTTGAAGACTCTGGGGCAAATGCAACACATTAAATGTGGCTTGTGTGATTGAGAAACTGACTTTTTACCATATATTCAATTGTAATTACTTTAAATTTAAATAATCACACAGTTTGCGGTTAACATTTTTGTTGGCATAACTTTAGGTCTTACTCAAGCTCAACTGCCATTGGGCAACCTTCTCTAAGTCCCCATCTAGGCTTAGAGTCCTCTCCCTCATGGCCCTTATTCTCTCCCACAGCACCTGTCTTACTCTGTAATTGTATATTAGTTGCATGATTATTTGAATGTGTTGTATTTGCTCACCATTGTATCCTGGCACCTATCATAGCTCCTGACACATCAAAAATATTTTTCAATGTATGTATGAATGAATGAATGAACAGTGTGAGGGGAGAAAGAGAGGTATACATTAAAACTGCTGCCAATAATCTTCAATGGATAATCTTTCCAAAGAAAGAAGACTGTGCGACTAGAGTCAGGGGTGACACTTAAGAGTCAACTGGACAACCCATATCCCATTTCAACTGGTCAGTGCTGGTGCCAGTGGATACAAGGACAGATAATACTGACAGCCTGGAGGCAAGCTCCTTGCTTTCAAACTATAGGTATCATCTTATCATCCACCACCTATCAGGTTACCAACTGCCAAATTTCAACTGTCAAAACAATATCCTCCTCCAGCAGAGCCATGCGCCCGATAATTTATTCCGATATACTCAGGCTGCTACTGACTTTTCATAATTTTAAAAATACTAGGGTAATATATTCGAAAGTAAAGCACATTATTTTCAACACCTGATTTACTCAATTTAACATATGGCTTATATCTAAATGTGTTTGAAAAAGATTATACATTCTCAAATGGATAGAATTAAAATTTCCCCCATTGAAGGGTTACATAATTAAATGTAGGCATGTAATTTTTGTGGAAACAGATATAATATCATCTAGAACAGCCTAAAATATTCGTACTGCATCTCATACTGACATTTCTCCTCAGAAGAAAATAAGAAAAAATTAACCTCAAGGAGGTCCGTCCACATCTAACACCTTAATTATTCCTGTGACAAGTTTGAGAATTCCTTTCTAAAGTCAAAAATTCTTGAGGACTTTCCATTTTATCATAGTTACATTTTTACTGTTCAGATGGGTGAGAAAAAATGTAATGATAAAGATGTCTGTAAACCTAGTAATGTTCTGAAATGAATAATATACACTTAAAAAATAAGAGTACAAATATGTGCATCATATTATTTATTTACAACATAAATGTTTATAGTGAAAACACACACTTGCTCCCATACTCCAGTATTTCCACCACAATTCACAGCTCTTAAGTGGGGGACCACTAGGAGAGACTTTTAATCATTATTTTTTTTCTGTTATGTATTTGGTAGTTCAGTATCTCAGAAAATAGAATAAAGAGGAAAATGGAATCACTGAGCAGAGACAGTCTTAGGAAAAATTAAAAAAAAATTTTTTTTTTCCTATTATACTTTTCACAAGGGTATTATAGACCTCGGAGACATTCCAAGAGTTTATCTGAGCTGTTTCCTAAAATTCAATAAAATTGTGTCTACATCAATCATAATAGAAATAGCTAGATGATTTGGGGCATTCAGCAATGAAACAATGCTACTATTTTACACTGGTTTTAACATATTCAGAAAAAAAACAGTATTCCCTCTCCAGTTATGACTATTGCCATTGAAAATTATCAATTTCCAACATATACAGGTATGTTAAGGAGTACAAAAATCTAGTCAGTGTCTTTCACAATAGACCAGCCCATCAGTTAGAGTATCTCCTAGATAGTAGCACCTGCCTTTTGCTGATTGAAATTGGACTCCAGCCATGGGGCATTCACTTACGAGATTTCTTCCACTTTTTTTATGATAATGGGTTATATCAGTTTTGTTTGTGCATGTAAATGCCTTCATTCTTAGAAATCTATCCCCACCCTTCCTAGTTATGATGAGTATAACATCAGTGAGTGATGACACACATCATGAGAACAACATCCTGAAAACTTCTCCATTTTAGGAGCTTTTGGGGTTTTACAAAATGTGGTATATTACCTTTGTATTTCAATAGAAACATACCTAGGTGACAACAAAAGAAGCACGCTTCCTTTATACAGTACAGACAGGGCTGTGCTATTAAATGTTGCTCCATTTGTAGTTAATTTTCCTATAATTTAAG
Organism: Sus scrofa; assembly: GCF_054392235.1. NCBI lineage: Eukaryota > Metazoa > Chordata > Mammalia > Artiodactyla > Suidae > Sus > Sus scrofa. The sequence goes on from NC_139390.1 coordinate 102,884,360, forward strand.
CACTAGTTCTAGAGCTCCTGGTTTTTATAAGGCACCCTAAATGAGTCAGAGAAACAGCTGTTCCTCTAAGACTGGGTTTATTTAGATTGTGCTGACTATGAACTTCTGTCACCTCCTTCTTCATCATGTAAACTCATGATGCTTAAGGTAGATCCCTATCTTGAGGTCGTCCCTGATCAAGCCCTTTACAAATAAATCCATTTTGCCTATATCTCAAAATGAAAGCACCCTAGTTTTGGAGACTCACACTTTGCTGATAGAATTCTTTGCCTATTCATCCTTCAAGACACATAGTGGCAATCTGACCAGTACCAACTGTCCCAATAGCAAAAATGCGTATCATTTCAATTTCTATACAGGTAGGTTATATGGCATGCCTCTGGGTAGAGCTCTGAGCTATTTCTGACTCCTTTATATGGATGGGTAATTCAGGTTCCTTTATTAACCCAACAATTAATATTAATCTGTTGCCTTTCACAACCCATAAAAGCCTATTTCCCAGACTGTTTTAGCATGATAGGTACTCAAAAATATTAGCTGAATAAAGGAATGAATGAATTTGTAGGCTTGGATGGGAAAACAAAGGATCAGATCTTTTCTATAAACCACAGCGTTTACAGGTGTGGGGAAGGCTGCCTTCCATGCTGTTGTGTTACTCCTTTCCCAGCATCTCAATGTGAATTCACTATGTTCCAGGAAGGGTGTTAAGTGCTTTGCATACATTACATTGTGACATATTAAGTTGTCAAGATATTTGTCTGAAACAGCGTAAAAATTTTTTTGATATATAAACTAAAATCAAAGACAACCTCTGAGTGTCATCGCACGAAGCAATCTGCTGCCGCAGCGCCCCATGATGGCTTCCACCACAACCATCACTGTCACCCACACTACTCTTCTTCTGCTCCTCTGACCAAAATCTAAGGTGACTTTGGACTTTTCTAGTCCTTCTTCTTCCTTTTTTTTTTTTTTGAATCTCAGCTCTAATAAAAACCCATGGAATATGCCAAGTAATTCTTTTTTACCTTATAAACAGCAATCCAAAGAATGATTTCTAGGAATTAATAAAGCACACACAAGAATATACATTATACTCCAGTAGGTAGGAATTGATTGAAAACACTACCATGCATTATAGTGTGGGAAAACCCTGACTTTTTAACATTAAGACTATAAACAAAATCACTGAAAAAGAAAGAACCCAGATTCCACAACTTGAATTGCTGTCCTTTCTACATTGCTGATCAACATTTCATCTCATTTTAATTGACAAATTTATGATTTTATTTTCTTAAATTCTGTATTCAGTTGTCATAAAATATTAGCATAACAAGGAAGTATTTTTGCATTTTACATGATAATACATTTACCCTCATATAAAGTTTGTCTTTGAAAATACTTTGAATAATTTGGTATCTTATAATTAATATACCAAACTGATATATGTATATATATATATATATATATATACACACACACATATGATAATGATATAGTAATTGTATTATTAATTGATTATATTATTATAATCCACCTGAAGTTATAAAGAAAAAAAAAATCTCTGTATAACAAAAAGATCCAAGTCCCAGTGGTACATTTCTAGTAAATGGTATACAAACCAAACTCTAGTTTGGTTAACAAACTTAGTCCCTTGGAATTGTCTGCTACCTCATGTGTAATTGAATGTAAAATTTTCTATCTGGAATTTTAGGGGCAATTAAAACTCTTAATTCTTTTTTCCCCTTGTGCCTTTATTGGTTGGCAATTAATGACTTGGCTTTTGATCAACATGGAAAAAAAATACTTCTTTCTATTGTGATGACAGACATCATTTTCTAGCTTTCAGATGCCAGTGGGAGTTGACCTTGATAGTCATAAGCAATAAAGTTTTGTACAGATTAAATCCTCTTTAGCAGAGGAGAATTTTCCACTAGGAAATTCCTTCTAATAAGAAATAACTAGAAGTTCCTGTTGTGGCTCAGTGGTTAGCGAACCCAACTAGTATCCATGAGGACACAGGTTCGACCCCTGGCCCTGCTCAGTGGGTTAAGGATCTGACGTTGACGTGAGCTGTGGTGTAGGTTGCAGATGCAGCTCAGAACTCTCCTTGCTATGGCTGTGGTGTAGGCTGGCGGCTACAGCTCTGCTTGGATCCCTAGCCTGGGAACCTCCATATGCCATGGGTGTGGCCCTAAAAAGACAAAAAGACCAAAAAAAAAAAAAAAAAGAGAGAGAGAGAGAGAGAGAGAGAGAGAGAGAGAAATAACTAGAAAAAACTTATTGTTCTTTTTAACAGGAAAATGGCCCTGTGACTGTCCTCATTCCAGGCCCTACCACAATGACATCTCTTTTGTACCACCAACATGCAAAAGTGGTGACAGGAGACGTGGGATTGAGCTGTTGTGATAACTAAGCATGCCCCAAATGTCTCCACGTTTCCAAAGCCATCCCACAGTTGTACGACAGCTTTAGTCAGCCTCTTCCGGAGGTCTGCCCGACCTCACCACCATAGAATAAGATGGGGATTTTGGAGAACATTCTTTTTCAGTCTCTTTGAAGAGCACAAGCAAGGATACATGAAAACTAGAAACTGATTCCTAGGAAATTTAATGTCTCAAAATATGGGCATTATCTAATGATACAGTCTTTCACGAGCTGCTGCTGTATAAATACAATAATACATACAAAAGACAAAGGACAACTATGAAGAAACAGTGCAGTAATCAGGACTAATGATAAGATAATTAAAGTTACACATCAGCCTACGCAAAGCAACATTTTCTTACAAAATAGAGTTGCTAAGTGTCACTGTCCAGTAAGGCATTCATTTTCAAACTAAACCCAATTAAGAAGCTGGGCTTGCCCATAACTCCTACAGAAACCAAGATATACTTCCTCTGTGACCCTGACAGCTCAGCCGGGTGGTGAGTGCACAGGAGTAGTTGAATTGCATTTCACATTGTTTGCATTAACATGGCACCAAGTTTTAGAACTAATCACAGCTCTGCAGAGTGGAGGTCAGGTCCACTCTCCCTGTGTGGCTTAGTCTGCTCCTGTTGTCAGGACCTGCCTGGGGTTTCATCAGCATCACCTCTGACTCACACTTAGCATTCAATAGCAAGATTGAGTCACCAACAATGAGGACCTGGCAGAAGGCCAGCCTATTGGTACTAAAGCAGTGCCTGCCATGGCGCCACAAGCTGGGCCAGAAGTTTATGGGAAATGGCTGACAGCTGGATAAATAAGCAGCTCCTTTTACAGTGAGCTGTAGCGGAAGCAGAGTGGATAGAATAAAGTCTTTAGGTATATGCTTCAGATGACTCTATGTTGCCATGGGCTGCTACAAAACAGCATCAGGCAGGGACACCTACAAGGCACCTATAGAAGCTCTCCTCTGGCAGAAGCACCAGCAACAAGAAAGAGGTCAGATGGCAAATATTTGGACATATCAACTGTGAGAGGCAGCTGGCTAGATGCCTCTCAGTTCCTGGCAGTACCACTCAGAGACAGTAGAAGGTGCTGTGTGTGGCTACTCCCACCCAAGGCACTTGGCACTGAATTTTTTGGACTCCACTGAAGAAGAGACCCTTGTGTTAGTCAGAAACCCAGAAACTCAAGACAGAGTTAAGTTGAAGGTATAAGTCTGCAGCAGAGCGAAATGGACTAGAACTGTATAATTAGACAATCAGTGTCTGCGTGTTTTACTCCCCAACACCCCCCCCCCCAACCTTCCCCACTGTGCATGCTTGAGAGTGAGTCATTTGTTGAGCTTGGTTTAGGTTTTAAGGCCGTTTGGGTATTTATAACATATTTAGCACAGATAAGTTTAATGTAGCATCAGAAAGAATTCCCAACTCTTTCCTTTATGTGACTTTTCCAAACAACAGAATGAGCCAGGTAAGGGCAAATAGCAGTCAGCTGAGATAAGCAACTGTTCTGGGCACAGATGCCCTTGTGCCAGGAAAACAAGAGCAAGCATGAGCGAGAAGCTGGAAAACAAAATCCACAAACACAACCTGATTTACAGCTGTGAGACAATACTTCCTTTTCTTGGACCCCAGGCTCTGCAAATTGTGACTCACAGAGGGGTGGGTGTGCAGAGGCTCTGGAGAAGGCAGGAGGTGGTCAGTGACTGAAATGGAATTACACCCCACTTTGACAGACCCTTTGTGTCCCTGGGTCACCGCCAGGCCTGTCTTAATTCCACAACATGTGGAAAGCCAGCGTGTTCAGATGAATAGTACAGGATTAGACCTAAAGAGATTACTAATAAAACATTTTCTGAAAAAAGAACAATAATTATTTTTAAAGCATGAGTGAAAAAGGAAAAGTTTCTTTGCTGTTAATTGGAAAGCTTTGCAAGTATTGGCTTATTGAAGAAAATCAAGACAGTCTGATACACAGCTTTGATGGGTGGTAGTGTCTATTCCTTCCCAAGACCTATCGCTCTACATTGCAGGCCCCAGAGTCAGCTGCTAAACAGAAGCTTTGAGGTTTTGGGGTCTTGTCTGAGTTGGACCCACATGAGATCTGGAGGGGTGAAAAACGTTGGCTCAATCTCAATTGTCAGATTATGGTTCACAGTCATTTTCTCAGAGATAGTGAGTCGGCAGAAAACTTTGAGTAAAGGCAAATGAAAGGCTTGGGTCTAAAAACAGGCTTCCAAAAGTAGAAATTGGATACAGGAAGTGGAGAATTGAAAAAACACACTAGCCAGAATGGAAAGAGTAGGGAGAGAAGTAGAAAGACTCCAGGGCAGAGACTCTAAGCAAAGCTATGAGAGAGCAGGATAGTGGCTTCTTGGCTTCATTTCAGTTAGTGCCTCATACACTTCATTTAGTATATGGTGAGACAGGCCTCCCATGGTTTGTTCTGTTCTGTTCTGCTCCCCTGAGCTTGGGAAGGGGGGTGAACTATATATCCGGACTTCATGTAGCTCTTACCTTACTACCAGAAATATGTAAGGTGGTGGCAAAAGTGGTCATATCTTTATCTCTCATCTGATCCTTCATTTTATTTCTAGCCCAGAATTTCCAATGTTATGCCAACCAGGTCCACATCCATGGTTATCTGTGTCTCAGAGCTCCTTGCACAGTGCATTGCATAGGTAAGTCCACAATAAATAATATTAGCTGCATGACGAATAAATGAATGAAATAGCCCAGTCTGCCGCAGAAAGGCCGACGTTGCCTTCCCTTTCTGACTCTGTTGTTTTCCAAGAGGTGGACAATTTTTAAAGGGGTTGTGTAATTAGTGGGAACTCCAGTTGATTGAACAGGCTGGCTATGAGGGACTGGCTATGAATTCAATAATCCTTATTGACTGTGCCAGACCCTGAACGAGGCAATGGGGGTGTTCAGATGAATAAGACATGGTTCCTGCAGTGGAGGAGCTCACCATCAAGGGAGAGACAGAGGTATAAACGAAAAATTACAATTCAATGTGATATATTAGGATACAGGTAAGAACCAGGCTGTAGGTCAAGGAAAACAGGCACCTCACCTAAATGAGAAGATGCTGGCCCACAGAACAGAACTTCCCACAGAACAGAACTTCTTATAAGATCCTTGTGCAGCTTGGGACTTGGGCTGATTCCAATGGTATCACCACCTCCAGCTGTCTCATATCTTGTCTCTCTCTTTTCTCACTGGCTCCTACTTTAGGTCTCTCCAATACCATACATGTTCTTTTTCAACTTTTCTATGCCCTCAATCTGGCTGAGCTTTACATTTTACTGCCAAGGTATAGCCTACATTTTCTCCTCATTCTGCCATTCTTTAACTACTCTTAACATCAAGTTCTCACCCACACTTCTTTACAGTAACCCCTCACAGAGAAGAGTTACCAGTGACCTCCTTTCACCAAATCCAATGACTCTCACAAACCTCACGCAACAAAGCTGACTCTGGCAACTACTACCCTGCAAGTTGAAACTGTCCTCTCCTTCAACATCCCAGGCCTCTCTGCCATTTTCCTTCTCATATTTCTTCTCTTTTTGCTTCATTGGCATCAATTCCCTTTCCCATCCCCTCATAAAGAGTGTTTCCCAATGAACAGTCACAGGGATCTCACCTAGGTTCAGAGTTACAACTCCTCTCCACACTGATGACACCCATATCTTTATCTCTAATCTGATCCTTCACTTTATTTCAAGCCCAGAATTGCCAACTGTATACCAACCAGGTCCACATCCATGGTCATTTGTGTCTCTGAGTTTCTGGCACAGTTGCATGGCATAGATAGGGCCACAATAAATAATGTTAGCTGAATGGTGAATGAATGAATGAAAGAAATATTCCAGTTCACCACAGAAAGGCCGAATTTGCCTTTCCTCCCTGATGTCCTGACTCTGGTTCCTGGCCCACTGTTGTCTTCTAAGAAGCAGACAATTTAGAGTCATAGAAGATTCTTGTGTACAAATCCTGATGATGGATTTTTGCGTCATCTACCTAGAAAATGGTATTGTTGTCTTATGCTCCTCCATTTTCTTTTCAGGGATTCATTTTCTTTTATTTATTTATTTTGTTTTTTTGCCATTTCTAGGGCCGCTCCCGTGGCATACGGTGATTCTCAGGCTAGGGGTCTAATCGGAGCACTAGCCCCCGGCCTATACCAGAGCCACAGAAACGCGGGATCTGAGCCGCGTCTGCAACCTACACCACAGCTCGCGGCAACGCTGGATCCTTAACCCACTGAGCAAGGCCAGGGATCGAACTCACAACCTCATGGTTCCCAGTCGGATTCATTAACCACTGCGCCATGACAGGAACTCTTCAGGGATTCATTTTCTTTCTTGGTGAAATAGAACAAAAGTTATCAGCCCTTGTGGCAAATACTATTATTCCTGGTAACGTTGTTTTGTCCTGTGGTTGACTGGCACTAGGACTAACATTCAAAGTGATATATACCTCAGCCTCAACATACCCCTTTCCATGATCTTCAACCCCCAAACAACTGTAGCAACAATAATAACAGCACTTGGTATGTGCCAGGTATTACATATGCATTATCTTCCTGAATCTTCTCAGAAAACCTAATGGCAAAAAACATTTTATAGAGGAAACAGACGCTTAGGGAGGTTGAAAGAACTGACGATAACTGGCTCAAGGACATGTAAGAGAAAATATCCACTCTTAACCACTTCACTTCACAGGCTCTCGTATCCACCAGATTCAATTCAAAAGGGCTTGAGTTCAGCTCATACCTCTAAATCACTGAGTGCCTGTACATGCTAAGCATTGTAGGATTCAAAGATTTAAAAGATCAAGTCGATGTTCTCAAGGAGCTTACAGTCTAGAGGAAAAGCACCAAGACGAGACTATTGCCTGGGAAGTGAAATGAGACTCTGAGATGAAAGAGCTGTGTTTATACAAAGCACATACAGTTCAGTATTACAGGTCCCTGCCCTTGAAGAAGATCCCAGCTGCTGGAGTTTTGCCTCTGCGATGTTTCATATTTAGCTTCCCCTCCTCTTTGATCAGGCTCCTCTGTCTTTCTAAAGCTCACACTATACATATAATTTCCATTCAAATTCAAAATCTTTCCGATTATTGTAGTGAATGCAATGTTATTCAAGGATTTTTTTTCTGAAACAGCACCTATCTGACATGCATTTTTAATTTTATGTGCAATATGCAAATGTCATCACTGTAGTTGTTAACCGCAGTGCAGGATTGCAATTAACTATGGAGCTGTGCATTTTAGTTATATGCTAATGCTAATGAGATTTTCATAAAGCAAGTCCAATTACCAGCCCTATTTTTTAACTGTAAGAGCTAGTGCAAAGCAAAGGTGTTGACTTCCTTTGGAATAAATTACCCTTTGTCCTTGGCTCCTTCATCATATTCAATCATCCTAAAAAGTAACTCCTGCTACTTTGAATATTTTATCCTGCTTTGCTATACAGTACAGTATTAATGGAGACTGTGGGCAAGATTGTTTAGAAACCAATTTACACTGCACAGACAGCGGGAAAACTTCCGCCCAATGTAAACTGCTCCAGTAGAGGAGCAGAGCTTTGAATAGTTAAAGTAAACAGGACCTGGAGGAGACTGAAGACTCAGACAGTGAGTTAGCAAAAATAAACCACAAAAGAGCACACACGTGATGCTACCTTGGAGTGAGGAAGCTGCACACTGTGAATAGTAATTTAAACTCAGATTTATGATCAGATGTGTCACTGGTTGAGAACAATCTTAAAAGGATAAGTTATTCATTCACTCACCCATTCATTCAAAATGGAGTTATGGGGCTTTTGTGTGCCAGACACAGAACTAGGCATTGAGGGTCCAAATATTAATAAGATGCGGAGGGGAGAGAGGCTGAGGGTTAGACGTGAAAGGAGATGTTCATGTTACATTTCTGTATTAATTGATCCTTTTACAAAAAGAAAATACTTGTGAATTATTTGGGCAAGAAAGAATGAATAAACCTTTGGTGAGCTTATAGTCAAATAGAATGATACAAACATGTCAAATAATTTTGTAACAAAGTGTGACACATTATGATACTTTTTCTTCTTTTCATACCCAATACTACCTACCCCCCACCCACCCACCAACATTCATCACCTCTTGAGAGGAAAGCCCGGAACTGGGAAAGGACAACGGGACATAGAATCTTCCGGAGTTAAGTTAATGGAAGCAGACTTTGCAATATATACACAGGTTGGGAAGAAGAAGAAGTTCTTTTAGCATAAAAAATTATTTTAGCATAGCAAAAATTTAAACATATCCTAAGAGGGTGGGTTTTAGAATCTGAGAGAAGAGTTGTACTTGTGTGGATTAGAAATTTCAATGATTTAAAGAAGGTAAAAATGATTTAAAGTACAATCTAACTCTTCTGCCATTCCATGGACATTATTCTTATAGCTGCCAAAACTCCAGTGATCACATTCATATCCCAGGTATCTGGATGGAGGAAAGGACTAGAAGAACAGGGCAAAGAATATGTGCCCATTGTCTATTAAAGAAGTTTTCTAAATGCTTCTATACTACACTTCCACTTACATCTCACTGACCAGAACTTGGTCATATTTCCATAGAACAAGCAAATGGACTGGCCTCTAGCAAAAGGAATTCTACTCCACTGTACCAAGGCTGGAAGATGAAACATCTCAGTACACAGATAAGTAAATGTAGTGATGAGATGTTGAAGAATTTCCATCAGATGTTTTCTATTTTAATTAAGTATGAAGTAATGTTACCTGCTGAGAGTGAAGGTGTGAGAATTAAAGACAAGGAAGAAGTTTGAGCAAGTGGATTGAGATTTTACTAGATAACTTCAGTGGAAGGACCAAAAGTCAAGGGAGTTTAGAATATGGGCAATATATTATGGATAGGAGAAAACTCAAGACAAGAGGGGCTGATGGATAGGCAGAAAGGAAAGAGGAGGAGTGAAATGAGTAAGCTAGGATAGAGGACGTGCTCAGAGGGACAGTTATCTATAGCTGCTATTTCAGAGAAAGAGATGTTTCAGGTGATGTTCATGACCTGAGTAAAGCTGTGGGAATGGAAGGCAGGAATAGAGTATGGATGGTGTTGTCACTGGAAGACGAAGAGGTCAAACAACTGAATGATCAGTGGTTAGACAAACTACATAGAAAGACTGATGCAAATGCCCAAGTCTTCAATGCCTGAGAAGGAGTGAGCAGAAAACCAAAGGAGAAGAGCATCATGGAATGGCAGTTCTAATGATATGAACCTTAAAGAAGCAGGGATCTGAGGTAGATATTAATGGTCTTCCAATGGTCTTCCCTTATCCTTTATTTATTTATTTATTTATTTATTTATTTGCTATGCCCACTGCATGCCTTAAGTTCCCAGGCCAGGGATTGAACTTGCAATGACAATGCTGGATCCCCAAACCACTACTGCACCACAAGGGAACTCCTTTTTTTGCTTATAGATCACAGCTCCCCCACAGAGGCCACAAACACAGTTTATGACCCAACCCCAGCCAAAAGGACTATCCGGCAATATGCTGGGGTGTGAGTGTTACAGACTGAATGTCTGTGTTCCCTCAAAATTTCTATATATAAATTCTGACCATCTCCAAGTGACGCTATAGGAAGTGAAGCCATTGGGAAGTAATTAGGTCATGAAAGTAGAAATTTATGAATGGGGTTAGTGCCCTCATAAGAAAAAAAGTGATTGAGGGAAATTTTTCTCTCAGAAAATATAACAAGATTCAACTGTCTACAAACCAGGAAGTGATTTCATCAGACACCAGGTCTGCTAGTGCTTTGATTTTGGACTTCCCAGCCTCCAGAACTGTGAGAAATAAATGTTTGTTGTTTAAACCACGCAGTCTATAGTATCCTGACATTATAACAGCCTGAACTGACTAAGACGGGGGCTTCTGGGCACGACTTTCTCCCTGTTAAGAAATTGTAGATGAGGAGAAATTGCCCTTTCTACCTTTGGACGTTGTAATAAGTCAAATATTGATATTCAGAGTTATCAGGTGCTAATCCCTGGAATTTATAAATGTCACTTTGAATGGGAAAAGAGTCTTTGCAGATATGATTAAAGTTAGAACATGAGATGGGGGTATTATCCTGGTATATCCAGGTGGACCCCAAATGTAATCTCAAGTGTCCTAAATGTCACTTCCGAGAAGGAAGCAGAGGAAATTTGATACAGACAGAAGAGAAGACAAACACAGAAGAAAAGGCAATGCGAAGATAGAGGTAGAAATTGGAGTAATGTAGCCACAAAGCATGGAATATTGGCAGCCACCAGAAACTGGAAGAAACAAAGAATAGATTCTCACCTAGAATCTTTGAAGGGAGTATGGCCCTGCCAATAACCTTTTTTTCAGCTTAGTGATACTGATTTCACACTTCTGGCCTCCAACCAGTGACAAGATAAATTATCATTGCTTAAGCCACAAGGTTTGTGTTAATTTGTTACAGCAGCCAAAGGAAATGTATACTGACATAGCTGTGAGGAATATGATGTCTGGAACTGTGGCAGCCATCTTGTGACCATGAAGAAACAAGCCTGAGGATAAACATGCTAGAGAAGACAAAATAGAAATATGGGAAGAGTTGCTGAATTAGCCAGTTATCCATCAAGAATTAGATTTCTTATAATGTAAGGTTATGAATTTCCTTGTTTATGCCTCTTCTAGTGAGATATTCTGTTACTTGTAGCAAAGGCATGTTAATTAGTATAGGCCTATCTAAAAGGGTAGGGTGTCATGTTTGGGAAGCAGCAGGTGAATACTGAGGAAGGGACTTCACCCACTTTCCAACCTTGAGAATACACAGTACATAACATGTAGAAAATGAACAACTCCCATTTGAATGGGGAGCAGAATAAAAACTCAGAGGAGAGCCAGAAGATTAAGAGAATGTCCAGGGAAGAGGTTGTAGGCATAGGAGCATTTGTTAATTACACAGCAGGCTTTTTAGAGGACAGTTAGAGTGTTTAGGAAGAAGGGGGAGGAGTGGAAAATGTTCTTAGAAAAGGATTATGTGAATCAGTACAGAGCTTCATTGTAATAAGATTATATAGAGTATAGATAGAGTAGGGAAATATAGAGAGACTCATACTTTGGACAGTGACCAAAGAAAATAGATATAAAGCTTGATGGATTTATCCAGCCCCGGGTCTGCCAAGAAAATATGTTCCTACCAATACTGGGGCCAAAGTGCTCTTTAAGCTTGAGTGTTCATAAGGTTTATCTGTGGAGTTTATTAAATATGTTAAACATTCCTAGGTCGCAGAATCAAGACCCTTACACAGTAGATCTTAGGAGGGTCCAAAAATCTCCTTTTATAAAGAGCATCCCAAGTGATTCCACTACAATTGATCTAAGGCCACATTTGAAACACTCTGTCCAGAGCAGTGCCTTTTAAATATTTCTCACTAAAATCTACATTTAGAAATAAATGTTATAAGATAAGCCACATGTGCAAGCGTGCATGCATGCAACATGCACACACAGATACACATACACACACACACATACATGTGTATGAGATAGGTGAAACAATCTGGCTTAACATAACAGAATTTATTTTTCACTCACATAAACTTACCACTAGGTGTAAGATGTAGGAGGAAAAAAGTGATAGAGAGAGAGTAGATATAAATTAATGGAGGACATCACATACAGAGATGTTCTGCTGGCTTATTATGTGGTTGGCTTTCTCCTCACATGGCACAAGCCACAATTCACCAGACATGCTAACTTTGCTTGCTAGGTTGGAGAAACCAGAAACCCAAAAACCGTAGAGGTTTTCATACCCTTTGTGATCTAGACTAATTAGGTGATTAGTTCTTGGAGGAATGACTCTCAACTGTATTTCTGAAGCTGCAAGTAGGAGATGGGGCAGGTATGTGAGAAGGAACTGCCGATTTCGGCTCCTCCCCAGCTCCTGAACAATCCCCGCCCTTCCTGCTATCTCAGACCTTGGTTTGACAAAGGAAGAGACAAGGAATGCAAAAGAGGATTGGGAAAAAGTGTGGAATGGGGAACGAAGGAGGAGGAGGAGAGGGGAGGTGGAAAATCAGGGAAACACTTCAGAGCAATTTTTACTGGCTGAAGAGAAAACAGAGTAAATGCTCTTTACTTCTTTTCCCACCTTAAGCATGGATTTAGGAGAAAACAACCAGAGGATGCAGGAAACTTCTCAGATTGCAGAGTCTGAAAGGACTCAGAATGAATTGAGTTTCCTGACCAATGAAAATACCTGAGGAAAATGCTAAAGGTCAAGCATCACAACATAAGGATGACTCATTTTAGACACGTTCATATGAGGCTCTTGGACTGAAAAATAGAAAGAAGCAACTGTTGGGAAAGTCAGTGAGGGGTGCTAAGCCAGAGAGAGATCTGGAGTGGCTCTCAGCCCATCCTAACTGGGGGTAACTTCAGTACTCAGAGAGTCTGCAAAGGTGAAACCAGAGCCCAGCTTTCTATTTTTAATTCATAGTGAAGAGATAAGAGTTAAATGTAAAGCAGATTAAGACTTCCCTTTAAATCTCCTCTACAAAAGAAAAACTGGAATTAACCTACAGGGGCACTCTATGGATGGCTCAATACCATCATTTTCTAAGAATAAAATTAGAAGCAGAAAAGTGTGTCCTTATCCTTTTGACATCCAAGAATTATTACCATCAAAGTACTACAGCCCATGAAATTACTTTCCAGGTTATACTCATTAGATTGAGCATTTTCATTCTGTAGACCTGTGGTTTTAATGGAAAAGAAAAGGAAAAAAAAAAAATCCCCTCACTTCATAAGACAACTGTTCCCATATACTAGGCCATTAATGGGATGCTAATGCATGTGGAAGTCATTATAAAATCACAAAGTCAGAACTGAGAAGCAGATTTCAAACATTGATAGGCCTGGGCTTGCTGTGGAGTTTGGACTGTGAGAGTGTCAGGATTAGGTAGTGCACTGTAGCCTGTATTCCCTACACCCTGCAGCTAAAGAGGTACACAACCACAGGCTGTGATTTTTTGTTTTTTTAACTTTTATTTTTTTATTTTTATTTTTGTCTTTTTGTCTTTCTAGGGCCACACCCACAGCATATGGAGTCCAGTGAGAGCTGTGGCTGCCAGCCTACACCAGAGCCATGGCAACACAGGATCTGAGCTGCATCTGTGACCTACACCACAGCTCACAGCAACATCAGATCCTTAGCCCACTGAGCCAGGCCAGGGACTGAACCCTCATCTTCATGGATGCTAGTTGGGTTCGTTAACCTCTGAGCCATGATGGGAATTACCGTGTTTTTTAAACTTTTAATCACATTATATAATATTATCTTTATGGATTAGACATTAAACAGGAAGCTAACCTGGCTGCCAGGGTCCTTGTCACTGGATGTGTTAACCAGATAACTCAGCAGCAGCAGAGCAAAGAGATTAAGTGTGCATGCTCTGGAGCAGTTGGCCTGAGTTTGAACCCTAGCTCCACCAATTACTCACTGTGTGACCTTGGGCAAGTTGCTTAATCTCTCTGTGCCTGAGTTGCCACTTGTGTAAAAGGAAGATAATAATAGTCCCTGCCTCAAGTAAAGATTAATTGAGAAAATGTATGCAAAGAACTAAATCAGTTTTTGGCACTATGGTGAGTACTCACCGGGAGTTGGGCGTTATTAGTATGGTGCTGGAGAGGTGAGAGAAGTGAATGCAGGATGGCTGTGCATTCTGGTGGTTTAGTCCAAACCCACTGAGGTATACAGTCCTTAGGACATCTCAGGCCTTGTCCTGTAGAGGAAGAGAAACTAGTCAACTTTCTCTGACAATCTTCCAAGTATCTGAAGTCACTGAGAGCCACTGAGCCTTGATTGGCGTATGATGCCTCAGTATGTGCATTTAACCAGTCCAGCAAATCACGATGCTTTTCTGAACAATTCTCTGTGTGTGTTTTCAGGGACACAGAGGAATTACAAGGCAAAATTTTATCCATGGCATATATGAAGGCTAGTTAGAGAGATTCTGTGTACTTGGGAAATATACCAAACTGTTTACAGGGCCTAATATGAGAAGGAACTGTACATATGAGAAGCAGCTTGAATGCAAAGGTGAGTAAGAAACAATCTCTGCTTTCACATTTGCAATTAGCAGAAGGATAAAGTTAAGACATAAGGCTGAGTGAGTTATGTCTATCAAAGCCTCACAAACCAATTGTTATGGAGTCTCTAAAGAGGAAAGTCCAAACAAGACACACTTTAATGGAATTCTCATAGTCTTCTATTGATAATCAGAGAGCAGATACTCATTTCACAAATACTTAGCCTCTATCACTTGCCCTTGTGTTGCTGATATTCCAATGGGCAAAAAGACAATTAATAAATAAAAAAGTCCCATAGTATGTCTGTACACATACACACAGATAATACGTCAAGGTGTGAGTGTTGTACAGAAACATAAAGCAGAGTAAAGGGCTGAGGGGTGAAGAGGGAGGAGGTGCCATGTAATAAGGTGCTAATTGTGAGGTAAAGATAAAACATGCAAAAGAAGTTAGAGAAGGTGAGAAATGAATGTGGACTAAAAGCATCATGGGAGAATTCTGTGACCTGGGAAGGACTTGACAGGAATCAGGAAGCTGGTCCTTCCAGATCTGGGACAGGGAGAGCAGTGTGGCCAGAGGAGAGGCAGCTGCCTCTGGAGGGGTGGGCACATGCAGACAGGGTCGAGGGAGCAGACTGCGTCAAGCCTGAAGCCAGACAACAGGCCTGCTGTAGGCCCATGAGGACTGTTAGGTGTAAGTTCAAAAGCTATTGGAAACTGCCTGGGGAAAAGCATAAGCAGTTTTAGTTTTCATTTCAGCTAGTGAATAGGGACCAGGGCCTCAGGACTGCACCAGGGCCTAGAGACATCAAGACATCTTCTCCTTCTCTCATCACTGTATGCTGAAAAACTCTTTCATGTGGTTGAGAAAAGGCCATCAGCAGCCTCACATTAGCATTCTTTGGTGCTAGTAATGTACAGGTGTGGCTTTTTCCCAGCGCCGGCTTCTGCTGTCCATGTTTCAAGGGGGCTGGGCATCGCTTATGTGCTCACCTCTGCGTTAGGTGGGGTGGGGGCATTATCCATAGAATGATGACACCAGACCACATAAAGAGGAGGGTACCTCCAAAGGAAAGGAAGCTGGGCTGGGAAAAAGTCCACAAGCAAGGTTGCAGTTTCATGTCTGGGCCTTGGTTTTACCACCTTTTGGTTCAATGGCCACATCTCCTGTGACCCCTCTGTTCACCTCAGTAGGCTTCCCTGTCCTCCCTGACACCTGCCTTGGATTTCTATGGGTGAAGCAACCAAATAAGTAGACCTTTACAAAATATATATAGGTATGAAAATGACTTTGAAGGAGAGTTTAAGGAGGACCACTCATACCTTGAATTTGGGGGTACTCAGGAGCCTTTGGTAAGAATTATGTCTATGTTTCCATGGGTTTGATTTGGCTGAAATTCTAACAGGCACAAAATATTCTGCATGAAGTAAATGTAATTTCTTAATGTAAAATCAAAAGGCCAGGTGTCATGGGAGTTTGTCTTGCCTGCAAACTTGAAGGAGGTAGTTAATAAAGGGTACGTGTAAAACACATTATTTCTGCCCTCCCCTTCCCTTTTTTGAACAGCCTAAAAAGTCAGTATCTCTGACACACAGACTCTCTCCAATGACCAGCTCCCTAGGAAGCTAACTTTGCTCAAACCGATCTATTTTTCTTCAATAACCAGCACATTCTATGTCTTACTGATATAAAACTGCTGTTTAAAGGTTTTTTAGTTCACTTATTCAACAATATATTGAGTACCCAACCTGTGCTAAGTATAACACCATGTGCTAGGGATTCAGAGGAAGACAAGACAGGTAAGCCTCTGCCCTCCTGCATGGAAGAAGGTATAGGAAACACTTCTTTGGGCTTCTTAGATGGGGTCTCTTAAACTCCAGCAGAGAAATTCTGCCTCTGGCAATGCTGTAAGAACTCTGTTGTCATTAGTTCTCTTTTAGATACTGCATCTTTTTTCAGCAATAAAGTCATTAATCACAGAGCAGGGAAAAAGTCTGTGCAATCACATCTTCAAAATGTTATAAAACATTATCAAATCAGAATATAAGGTTAAAACTGTGAATAAGCCAAAGTAGCTTTGAAATTCCCTTTAGAAGGGTACCATGGTGAAAACCAACACGTGCTACATCTGAGTAAATTTAACTCAGCCAATGTTTCCTTTGGCTTTTCGCTTAAGACACTAAAGCAAATGGTTGACTTTCATTTAGGGGCACTATTATTGACAAAAATATATCTTTAAAACACTAGAACTTCATTCAGCAGCTAATAAATAGGATCAGACTTAGAGAAGATCAGTGTGTGGACTATTCTGAAATGGTAACTGATGAGTTACATTTTTTTATGATCATTCTAATGGCAATGCAGCTCCCAACCATTGAATCAAAGGCATCCATTGCACCCATGTGTCTGTAGAGAGGGGTCTGAGAGCAGCCTCACGCCCTGCCCATCACCCCATGCACTCCATTGCATAGAGAAGAAAAGCAGCTGAGGGTTCCTGAGTCCTGCAAGGAGGGTACAGACATGCTGAGGTGGCCACTGGGCCAGAAGAGGCCTGTATTGGATTAAGGGCAGTGTGCAGAGTGTGAACTTGGAGCCTGGACTGCCAATCATGAGGAATGCCCAAAAACGGAGAAGGAGAAGTCCAACCTCAAGTGAAGTCAGCAAAGACCAGAGAACACCTGCACATGACTTATGACTTGGCTTCCCCTGAGCGGAAGGATGGTGAGGGGAAGTATCCTACCATTGCCCAAGTATGTACCCAAAGAGACTAAGTTTTAAACTAGTAGTGACTGAGTTCTGTTGAAATAATAATGTTTACATTGCCTACTAGAAACGAGGACCTGAGAGATTAGCTGTGTTCAGTTATAGAAAAAACAAAGTCACATTTCTACTTATGTAAATGGTCTATACATTACAAGTTAGCTACACATGTCTCCCAGATGGCAGTCTCTCAAACAGACCCTCAGTAACGGAAATGTCAGAAAGAATCACCAGCACTATTAAAATGGTTGTCTCTATGTATTGAGAGAAATACATACCAAGTTTTCATAACTTAAATTCATAAGGCCCTCATCTCTCTATACTCTTTGTTCCCCCACTCCTATGCTTCTCATAACAATAGGCTCAAAGACACAACAGGATTGCTTGGATATGCAACAGCACAGCATAAGTCCACTAGTACATCCAAATCCACCAAAAGTATAGGAGAAAGGAGAAGCATCATTTCTTTATGCCTAACACCCTTCTAGTTATAAAGGAGACTGAATTTTTTTAGGTTCTAGACATTTCTAACTTTAAAAGATACCCTATAACTATATCATATTCTATCTTATTATCTACTATAAACAGGGCACAGAGGTACTGTAAATACTTGTTGATTTAAAAGACCATACTTCTAAGCTGGATCGGTTAGTAGGAATTAGGGCAGGTTATATATTCATTCAGTCATATGAATTAAGTATATTCATATATTCTTGCTTTTTTTTTTCCCCTAAGGGCCGCCTCTGCAGTATACGGAAGTTCTCAGGCTAGTGATCAAATCAGAGCTACAACTTCCAGCCTATATCACAGCTACAGCAACGCCATATCTGAGCCATGTTTGGACCTGCACCATATCTCATGGCAACACCAGATCCTTAACCTACTGAGTGGGCCAGGAATTGAACCTACATCCTCATGGATACTAGTTAGGTTCTTAACCTGCTGAGCCACAACAGGAGCTCCCAAATATTCATATATTCTTAACAGGAACCAATAGAGTCTACAGAAATTTAGTCAGGTAGCATGATATTGACTCACCCAACCTTGAAATCCCATATTTCTAGGCTAAACCCCCCTCTATAACTGCAGTCTCAACTTTAGGGATAAAAGAATATTGGTTCTTTTATGGGGAAACAGTATTATCTTTTGCCACTCTCAGTCCAGTTCTCCAAAATGCTATTTTTAAGAAGCCCCAGCTATAAACATGGGTTGGACGTGATATTCAAAAGGTGGAAATAGATCTTTCTTCTACCTTGCTGTGAAGAAATACTCAATTAGATAGGGCAGGAAACTAAAAATTGTTTGTACTGCCCAGAGCAAAGTTGAGTAAGGTAGAAATTGAGAACTAATCTATTACAGAAGTGCAATTTGCTTCAGAGAGTGGTGTCTCAGAGCCATCCCTACAGGATGGAGGTATCTTCTCCTAGTGACCAGAACATGACTTACAGAGCCTCTTGGGCCTTGAAGGCCTGAGGAGAGAAAATGAGCAGAGGTGAGAATATCTGTGGAGATCCTAGAGCCCAGCAAGTATATCCCTGTTGTCATGTGCTGGTGGGCTTCCTGGGTGGAGCCAGGCCAGCTCTGGGTCTGTGGCAGTATGTTTAACTATACCATACTAGAAGCAAAATTCCAGCTCTCCAGTCAGTGAGGGATTTTCTAGGCAAAATCTCTTGTAAGCATTTGGTTCAGTGGTCATGGCAAATCAGGGAGGGCTGAAGCAATGGCAGGCAGATACATCTACCCTCTTAAGGAAGAAAGTTAGTATGGATGTTTTATGGCTAGCGACATTATGATAATTGCAACTGGTGTCATAGCTACCAACTAAGAATCTCTAAATCATATAGATTATAAAATTCTAGAGCTGAAAGAGACTGGAGATTTAGATTTAGGTAAGACTTAGGCACCCAGAATTTCAGAGACTTATCAAAATTTCATGGTAAAGCCAGGACAAGATCTCAAATGGCCTGACTGCTAATTTTGGGATATTTTCACTATGCACAACAGCTTTTTAGAATATATAAGACATCTCTCCCTTGTCACTGTCCAGTCATTGCTTCCTTCCCCTAAGTATCTAAAAAGAGTCTTTCTAAGGGTAAATATCTAAAAAGTTTTGCAAGTTCTATTTAGAAAGCTCTTATTTGCTACCAACATCCTTTTAGCATTTTGTGACATTTTCCTAAATATATGATCTGGAAGGATTAAAGATTATATAAAATTAAAGATTATATATTTTACATATTATATAAATATATATTACAAATACATGTATAAATATGTATATAATGTGATGTATAATTTGTGAATTGTTGACAATTAAATGCAGCAGGGTAGGAAAAATCAACATATCCTAAAAATATGGTTAATCAGCCATATTATCAAGCTTTTGCTCTTTGGGAAAAAGCATGCTATTCGCTCTTGGTGGACAGGAGACAAGCTATTGAATACCTAAAAAGATTTCTTACCCAGAGAATAGATAGCCAGGGATTTATCCATAAAGTCTAGATTCTCTTCACCACAACTCCCTATTATGCTTACTCCCACTACCCTAATTGGTAATATATTTTATGTTTTTCAAGCCCAAAGGTGGGAATTTAAGTTTGGAACAAGGCTGTGTACTTGAAGAGTAAGAAGGCAGAGGAACCCACCTTTGGCAGAGGGAGAGGCGAGCACTGGCTTCCAGAATTCAGTAGGATGGGGATGAACCTTCCAAGGCTGGTAGGTTCCAGGAGCTGACAGGAACTCGAGTAGTGGTGGATGTGTGTGCCTAGGCAGGCTGGGAACTCAGCACCCTGAGGGGAAGTCTCAGGAAAGATATCAGGGCCACGGCCCAGGCACGGAGAACTAGACATTGCCAGAGGAGTTGCCCACTCACAAATGTGCTACTTGGGTAGGAAGACCAAGTTCTCAGAGAGAAACAACTGACTGGTAACTAGGGACTTCATCTCCATTTATCTTTGATCACTATGGCCTAGAGTTCTTTTACGATTATAAATGAGTAAAAGAGGCTCCCTGGAAAATGACTGAGAATAGATTTCCCAAAAACCATGATGGAGGGGACTGAGTCCCATTGAAATGGAATTGGAAAAATAAAGGCAGAGTTCTCACTGTAGTGCAAAGGGATTGATGGCATCTCTGCAAGGCCAGGACCCAAGTTCAATCCCTGGCCTGGCACAGTGGGCTAAAGAATCTGGGGTTGTCATAGCTGTGGCCTAGGTCACAACTGTGACTTGGATCTGATCCCTAGCATGGGAACTCCACATGTCATGGGTGGCCAAAAAAAAGGAAAGAAAAAGAAAAGGAAAAGGAAGCCATGTTATGACTCTTTTACTTTTGAGCTGTGGAACAAATAAAACATGTAACTTACATGTGAGATGATATGATCTTATTTATGTACCAGGACACCAGTGATGCAAAAATTCTTTCTTTCTTTCTTTTTTTTTTGGCTGCACCCATGGCATGCAGAAGCTCCCTGGGCCAGGAATCAAACTCACATCACTGCAGTAATCAGAGCCATAGCAGTGACAAGGCCAGATTCTTAATCTGCTGAGCCACAAGGGGAATCCAAAAGTTATTTCTATTTGCACACACCTACCTCACAATAAATATAAAAATGTATTCAAGAGAGATTAAATACCTAAAATAAACAAAACCTCAGAAGAAATTTTAGGAAAATATATGTATAAGCTAAGGATTGAGGTTTTATATAGTTTATATCAAGGCAAAAAAAATAAAAGTGATATAAGAAAAGATGGGTATGTTGGGTGTATAAAATATAAAAAATTTTGTTAAAAAAACATATAATTGATAGAGTTAAAATATAAATGCTACATAACCATGTAGATAAGGGAAAAACTGGCATGGATATGTCAGATAAGGGTTTAATATCAGTAAAATGCAAAAAACTATAAATTAATAAGAAAAAGATAAACAATCCAACAAACATAAGACCAAATAATATGACTAGAAAATTCACAGATGAGCAAATCTAAATAGTGATTAAGTACATAAAAAGATGCTTTATTTCACTAGTTGACAGGAAAATATAAATTTTTAAAAACAATGATGTATTCCTTCTCCCTTATTATCTAGGTAGTTTTTGGAAAGAGATAATCTAATGCATTGGTGTCAGAAATTTAAGTAAAATTTTAATACACACATATATTCTTTAACCCAGAAATTCCACTTCTGTAAATCAAAACCATAGAAATTTGAGCTATCTCTTCAGGGCATAGGGTAGGGAATGATTCCTTAAATAAGACACAAGAAAAAAACAAACAAACCATGAAACATAAAGAAAAATGTTGATAAATTAGCTATATTAATGTTTACTCATACATGCCAAGAATGTCCTAAACACATTTAAAAGAAAAGTCATAAACTGGCAGAAGATAGCTGACACTCATATAATGGTCCAAAGATTAATGTTAGGAAATGTTTGTTTTATATACATATCTAATTGCTAATATTCAATGATTTTTGACTTACAAAAATGGCAATTTCATAGAATTCAACCTAATACAAAGAGTTCTTCCAAATCAATTTTAAAAAGACAACAACCTAAAAGAAAAAAAAAAAGTGGACAAAGGATGTGAACTGACAGACGAGGAAAACAAATAGCCATAAATATTTGAAAATATGCTTAACTAACCAGAAATCTGGGAAATAAAAACCATGAGATACTGTTCACATCACAAGGTTGACCATGATTAAAAAGCACTGGTAAAAATGTGGAGAAATGGGAATCCTTACACACTATAGGAGTGTAAATTGTTACAAACTTGGCAATACCATATGAAGTTGATGGTAAGTACAGTAGTATCTGACCCACCAACTTCAGAGCTGGGTATATACATAACCATGTATATTCCTATAATTATACCTCAAGGAGATATTATAAGGTTTAGAATAGTTGATAATTGGAAACAACATAAATAGCATTTCATCTTTTAAGTGATTATCAGATAAGAAAATTGGTAGATTCAATTCATCAAAATTAAAGAATTTGCTGCAAGTGTCAACGTAGATAGGTCTTAAAAAATATAATGTTGAATGAAAAACAAATTTCAGAAAGATACCTAGAATATGAGCCTAGTTATGTAAAATTTTAAATTACACAGAACAGTATATACATAGTATATACAGGTGAACGACATATACCTGATTTAAGGTAATGGTCAAGGGAGGAAAAGAAACAGAGTGGAGGAGGAAAAAACAGGTCTTTATAATTCTAACATTATTTTTTAAATCTGAAGTAAATATAGAAAAGTGTTAACAATTGTTTTAAAATACTGTTGAATACTCTAGGGTTTTTGAATTACCTGTTTTTTTCTATATGTTTGAAATATCTATAACCTGAAGGATAAGAAATAAAAGGTTCATTATGTAAGCTTCTGTGAACAAGGATGTGTGTTGGAGCATTGTTTATAGAACTTGGATCAGTTCTGGTGCCCACTGATACGGTAGTAGCTGAGAAAATGATACTATAACTATATCATGTACTTCCCTCACCTTGGCTTGCAATAGACAGAATTGAGCTTTTGTTTAACTATGAAAAATGACATTAACTTAGTATCACTTATTGTTGAAGTAATGAAAAATGGAGTCCTATGATATATGCATAGTGTTCTGAAACTGGCCATGTAATATTTTATCATAGGTGATATCATAGGTGAAGATTTGCCCACTTGCCTCATCCTGCTTATTAGCAAGACATTTTCTTCCCCCTGCCTCCCCTATGTCTTTGAAGTTTTGAGTCAGAGAGTCATTTACCCACCTCCAGTTCTTCTGTGGTTATGGCTGGAACCTCTGGGTCACATCATCCTACAGGAGAATAAATTATAACACCAGGGTCTTTGGTTTGATTTCTAATTAAACAGAAAGGCCTTTAATAACTAACTCATCAATTTATGTGGGTGGCAAATGTCAGAAAGCACTTTGGGATTTCAGATTTCCTCTTGCCTGTCACCAAGGGAAGTGTCGCTCCAGCCAACTTGTACCTCTATGTCCACCTCACTTTTCCCCAAGAGCTCACTTAATCTCCTGTCACTGTCCTCCTATACTGTAAGGTGATGCCAGGTGAGAGATTAAGGTACAGACATTCTTAAAGCATCTCTGCTAAGTATTCAGGGAACTGGAAAAATAGATAACACGTGTAGAACAAGACTAATAATAGATAATGGCTAACAAAGGGTCCTGTATCTCCAGACCCCCTGTGCTATCTCCATGATCTCAATTCTGTATAAATATAGCCCATGAAGATTGTTGCTTTATTGCAGAGGCTACACCATTATTTGAAAGATTCAATAACATTCATATAGTTCCTTAAAGACATTCAGCTCTCTCTAAATTCTTCCTTTGGCTGATATTTTAAGAACTACCTCTGTATTTTGGATAAGTACTCTACTGATGTTCGACAGCTGTGAAAGGATCACTTATATACCATGTCATGGCCTTCCAAAGCTCTTGCCATCCAGAAATAAAGTTCCATTTCTTAGGAGGAAAATGAAAGTTGAGGTGGTTTTTTTTTTTTTTTTTTTTTTTTAATTTCAAGAGTTTCTTCTCACCACAGCAGACTGGATCAAAATCTCACAAAGGGGCGCGGAGACAAAGGGAAATGATCTGAGGCTTCCTGGTGAAAGCAGGTCACATTATTCTCCTTTCCTCCTCTTTCCCGTCAACACCTCTGCAGGAGGTGTGCTTTCAGAAAGGCAACCACACACATGGGCTTCTTCAACCTGGGAAATAGGACTCAAATTGATAACTACCATCAGCAGACTGGCCATTTGCAAACTGCTCCCACCAGCATGTTTAAAAGCATTTTTTTCACCAGTTGAGGAGATAAGAAATGCCCTTTTTCGTGTTGGAAGAAAACAAGTTAACGACACTTCAGCGGCTTCCCCCTTGCAGTGGTTAGCTGATTTCTGAGATCTTTACTCTTAATGGTTTGGATGCCAGGGCATTCTTCCTGTGATGCTGACATAGAAAGACAGTAGAGCACTAGTGTCATGCTAGGGGTAGCTGTGGGGCATGGAATGTACATGGAGAGCTAAAACTCAGAATCCAGTTCCCAAAGACAAAAAAAAATTTCATGTCAAATGTGGCATATTAAAGAAGAAAGTGTTTTTGTTTTAGATTATGTCTAATACATAGTACTAATGCCCACCCAAACATCTAACCCCCCAGATGGAATGCATTTGTTGGTCTTTAAGATGCACTTTTAAACTTCCACCCTGTTATAACTCTGGCCTTTTATAGAGCCCATAAGCCCAAGGCCATACATTCTCCTCATCAGAATTCACTTGAGACGGCCTGTACCTTTCTGGTGAGGAAGGATGACTTCATATTTTTCTCATGCTTTTAGATAACTCTCCTTAAAGTTAAGTGCTGGGTCTAGTCTGGGACTGGGGAGTGTTGCCCCCCAAAAAGGGGGGAAGAGGACATTCAGACACTTAAAAGTCCAACTGAAAATGCTCTATAACAAGAGCTGAGACTTCTCTGTGAATTAGCCTTTCGATGTAAGATCACTTCATAGCCTGGAAACCAAGAGTCTTGACGTATTTATTTGTCTGCTTCTCTCTGGAATTCTCTCAGGAGCTTAAAACACATCAGTGTTTTCTGATAGACTTGGTTTTTATATCCTACCTGATTGTCTTTGGAGAGTAATAGAAAGGGTTAGAGAAGGAGGAAGGGTCAAGAATCCCTGGAAGTCATTCTCATGGCTGCTGTGGGGACTTCATTTGCACATCACCCCTCTTTGGAACTACCTCTATTTCTTACATTCATTCTACTTTCCCACTATTCATAACAATGGCACTATTTAGGCATTTGGACATTTTTGCTAGCCTTGATGTAACTAACTCATAACTCAACTGCCCAGACTGAGAAAATTTGTGGTTTTTCGTTATTCAGCATTTTTAATGAGGGAGAGGGAAAAAGATTCTCTCTAGAAAGTGAGCAGACTGTTACCATCAATGTCCTTGGTAGACCCTGGCATTCCTTGTTCAGAGCTAAGTACAAACCGAACTTCCAATAATACAAAGTATTTAAGCAGCTTATTCTGACCTTGAATAATAAAAGTTAATTGCACACTCTGGAATTTCTTCTTCCCAAGTCCTGTAATTTATCTAAACTTTGTAGAGAAATTAGATACTATGATGCAATCTGCTAGAGAACTTTAGTGTTCCAGACCTTCAGGAGTGCTTTTAAGAATTAAACTAAGTCAGCATACTCCATTTGTTATTCTTAGACTCCTCAGCTGGGGGGGATGGTGGAGGTGGGGAGACTGGTATAGCGTCCTTAAGACCAAAATGTGTAAGAAACTAAGGACTGCCCTGCTGGTGAAAACAGGCCAATATTTCTGAGGCTTCCTTTTAAACATTCCTTCCAAATCATGGTATCAGTTTCACATGAACTTTAATAATTTTGGGAGGAGTTCC
Organism: Sus scrofa; assembly: GCF_054392235.1. Lineage (NCBI taxonomy): Eukaryota > Metazoa > Chordata > Mammalia > Artiodactyla > Suidae > Sus > Sus scrofa. The sequence continues at coordinate 102,910,087 of NC_139390.1, forward strand.
CATTATAGCTCAGTGGTAATGAACTTGACTAATATCCATGAGGATGCAGGTTCGATCCCTGGCCTCACTCAGTGGGTTAAGGATCTGGCATTTGCCATGAGCTGTAGTGTAGGTTTGCAAACAAGGCTTGGATACTGCATTGCTGTGGCTGTGGTACAGGCTGGCAGCTACAGCTCTGATTGGACTCCTAGCCTGGGAACTTTTGCTTTTCAGGGCCACAGCTGTAGCATGTGGAAGTTCCCAGGCTGGGAGTCAAATCAACACCACAGCTCACAGCAACACTGGATCCTTACCCCACTGAATGAGGCCAGGTATTGAACTCCCATCCTTATGGATACTAGTCAGGTTCATTATCACTGAGCCACAAATATTTAGCTTTAATAAATAAATAATTAAAAAAAAAAACCCTGAGCAATAAAAACCTACTACTTGGTTTTTCTCTAATCATACTTCCACTCCTCGACCTTCTTAGTTTTATGTCCAATCAGGTTGATGGTGATGTAATCTTAAATTTTTGGACACTCTACACTTTACTCTTGATTTGTCTCTGGTACTTAAGTCCCTCTTATTTGTGATGATAGATGCATGGAGGTGAAAAACTTATATGCTGAGAACTATAAAACATTAATCAAGGAAATTAAAGAGGATTCAAAGAAATGGAAAGATTGTCCATGCTCCTGGATTGGAAGAATTAATATTATTAAAATGCCCATAGTACCCAAAGAAATCTACAGATTGAATGTGACCCCAATCAAATTACTCATGACATTTTTCACAGAACTAGGACAAATAATCCAAAAATATGTATGGAACCATAAAAGATCCAGAATTACCAAAGCAATCCTGAGGAAAAAGAACAAAACTAGAGGCTTAACCCTCTCAGACTTCAGATAATACTACAAATCTATGGTAATCAAAATGGTGTGATATTGGCACAAAAATAGACATATGGATCAGTGGAACAGAATAGAGAGCCCAGAAAAAAACTCACACACCTACAGTCAGTTAATCTTCAAAAAAGGAGGCAATATACAATGGAGAAAAAAGACAATCTCTTTAGCAAGTGGAAAAGCTGGACAGCCACATATAAATTGATGAAGTTAGAATACTCCCTTACTCCCTATATAAAAATAAACTCAAAATGGCTTAAAGACTTAAATATAAGACATGACACCATAAAACTCCTGGAAGAGAACATAGGCAAAACATTCTCTGACATAAATTGTCAGAATATTTCCTTAGGTCAGTCTCCCAAGGCAATATAAATAAAATATGGGACATAATCAAACTTACAAGATTTTGCACAGCAAAGAAAACTGTAAACAAAAAACAATGCACAGACTAGGAGACAATATTTCCAAATGATGCAACTGACAAGAGCTTAATCTCCAAATATAAAAACAGCTCATACAACTCAATAACCAAACAAAAACAACAAAAACAAAAACATCAAAAAACCCAAACAAGCAAACAAACAAACAAAAAACCATCCATCAAAAAATGAGAAAACCTAAACAGATATTTCTTTTTTTTTTTTTGTCTTTTCTAGGGCCACTCTTACGGCATATGGAGGTTCCCAGGCTAGGGGTCTAATTGGAGCTGTAGCCTCTGGCCTACACCAGAGCCACAGCAACGCCAGATCCGAGCCACGTCTGCAACCTACACCACAGCTCACAGCAACGCCGGATCGTCGGCCCACTGAGCAAGGGCAGGGATGGAACCCACAACTTCATGGTTCCTAGTTGGATTCGTTAACCACTGCACCATGCCAGGAACTCCTTTTTTTTTTTTTTTTTTGCTAAACAGATATTTCTCCAAAGAAGACATACAGATAGCAAATGGATACATGAAAAGATCCTCAACATCACTAATTATTAGAGAAATGCAAATTAAAATTACAATGAGTTATACTTCCCACTGGTCCGAATGGCCATAATTAAAAAGTCTACAAATAATAAATGCTGGAGAGGGTATGGAGAAAAGAGAACCCTCTTACATTATTGGTGGGAATGTAAATTGGTGCTGTGGTTACTATGGAAAACGGTATAGAGGTTCCTTAAAAAACTAAAAATAGAGTTGCGATATTATCCAGCAATCCCACTCCTGGGCATACATCTAGACAAAGCTCTAATTCAAAAAGATACATGAACCTGTATGTTCATAGCAGCACTATTTACAATAGCCAAGACATGGAAGCAACCTAAATGTTCATTGACAGATGAGTGAATAGAGAAGATACGGTATATCTATTCATTGGAATACTACTCAATCATAAAAGAATGAAATAAGGCCATTTGCAGCAACATGGATGGACCTAGAAATTATTAAGTGAAGTAAGTCAGAAAGAGAAAAACAAATACCATTTAATATCACTTATATGTGGAATCTAATGTATGACACAAATGAATTTATCTATGAAACAGAAACAAACCCACAGACATAGAGAACAAACTTATGGTTACCAAAGGGGAAAAAGGGTGCAGGAGGGATAAACTAGGAGTTCTGGATTAGTAGATAAAAACTACTATATATAAAACTGTTAAACAACAAGTCCTCCTGTATAGCACAGGGAACTATGTTCAATATTCTATAATAAACCACAAAGGAAAAGATATGAAAAAGGATATATATATATCTTCATATATATAACTGAATCACTTTGCTGTACACCAGAAACTAACATAGGATTATTCATCAAATATACTTCAATTAAAAAGAAAAAGAGGAGCTCCCATTGTGGCACAGGGGAAACAAATCCAACCAGTAACCACAAGGTTGTGGATTTGATACCTGGTCTTGCTCAGTGGGTTAAAGATTCGGCATTGCCGTGAGCTCTGGTGTAGGTCACAGATGCTGTTCGGATCCTGCATTGCTGTGGCTGTGGCTGGCAGCTGTACCTCAGATTTGGCCCCTACTTTGGGAACCTCCATATGCTGGGAGTACAGCCTTAAAAAGCAAAAAAAAAAAAGGAAAAGAGTTTCTGTTTTTTGTTAGGGTGGAAGTATTGTCACTTCTTATTTCACACTTATTCTGTCCCAAGCAAGATTTTCTTTGCTGACATCTCACACAAAGTATACCTACTTTAGTGATTTGATTTGGTCATATGGTAAACACTGCAGAGAACCTAAAGAATCACCATCAGGGAAGGCAGAGAAAAGCATTTCAAGGAAGCAATGAAAATGATTCAAATACTGTGGTCTGTCTCAATTTCTGGGGGACAAAAAAAAAATGGTGGGAAAACTACTTGGTACCTAGCTATGAAGAATGGAGTATCTCTTAAAGAGCAAATATTTTGACCATTTTAAGAGGAAGCTATAGGAGTTCCATGGTGACTCAGTGGGTTAAGGATCCCCACTGTTGTCACTGCAGCAGCTTGGGTCACTGCTGTGGTAAGGGTTTGATCCCTGGCCCAGGAACTTCCACATGTTGTTGGCATGGCCAAAAAAAAAAAAAAAAAAAAAAAAATGGAAGCTATAAAACATGTTTTTGAAATCATGCCAGCAAAAAGTATGACCTTTTATTTATAGCAGGCATTAATCAGAATTGGACCTTATGAGCCTGGTCCCAGACTTCAGTCACTTGGTTTAGGTTGTTGCTGACTCCCCCAGGAGAACACATCCATTTTTAGCAGGAATCAGGAGCAAAGAGAACCACTGAGGCAGCAGTCTATCACAGTGATTCCCAAAGGGAATTAACCCATGAAACCCCTTAAAAGAATGTGATCTGCTGTCTCTCATGCCACCAAGGGACACTTATAGATGGGACCAGTGATGCCATCTGGATCCATAAACAATATGGACACGACTTATATTAGTCATGATGGTGCTAGTGGGAGAAAGCACAGACAGATCTGCCCAAGGAACCCCTGAGCACACAGGCTCATTGCATCCTCTTTGATCCCCAGCACAGTCATTCCTATGTGATCTCTGTTATTGTCTCAACTAAATTCGTTTCTTCCCTCTCTCTTGTGTTAATAAGAATGAAAACCTGGCCATCTCTTTTTCTTCATCATAACTATTTTTCCAAGTGTCTTGTCAACCCAGCCATATTAGCCTGATTCTACTTATTTAATAAAGCCTTTTTCTACCAACAAAATCTAACTATGCATGACCACATAGTTATACAGTTTTACATATGAAACTTCCTAATTTCCCAATCATATTAATTTGTTAAGTAGAAATTATTTCTATTTTAATAAAATAAATTTTCCTAATCTCGAATACTATCCTATAAATATATATATGACACATATATATATAAACATGTATGTCAGCAATATACACATGAAAGTTTTAATATAAATAGGAAAATAATAATGTCCATGAGTGCTATTTACTTTCCCAATGCTACTGAATTTCTGAGTTTCATCAATTGTTATTAACAAATGTATGATTTGATTTCCCAAATATATTTGAATTTCATAATTTATCATTTTATACAAGAGAAATACTAATGTTTTTTGCCTACTTTTCTTATGAAGATTTCGCTTATCTTAGAAATGATTAATATGGAGTGACTACAAATAGCCTGTTTAAATAATTCATACATTTTCTGTATGGTTATTCTTTTGCTGTGGGCTTTGACCTGTGAGACTTTAAAGTGCTATAAAAGCACTGTAAAAATACACTCAGGCTGGAAGTTTTTAAATAAAAATTTTCTTCGGAAGGAATAATTATTCAGAAGCTTTGTAGATTAGTCATTTCTTAAGAAGCAACATCGTTTGGTATGTGTCTTAGCCAACTGTCCAAAGTCAGCAAAATTCTATGGCATGTTATGTTTGATGGCCCCAGGCAGAAAGCCATAGCATTCTCACTATTAATATCTCTTGACCTTTAGACTTACAAATAGAAACATCCCTGTAGCCATTTTTTTTTCCTGTATATTCCTGAAAAATCTAGGCTCTAGAGCTTGAGGAAAGAAATATTTTAATTTAATAAGTTTTACGCATAATCTTGGGCTTTTATGTAATGAATGGACTGTGTATCCATTTCATGAAATTTTCTTAAGCACCAATTATGTGCACGTTGCCATGCTTAGTGTTAGGGAAACAAAGGTATATCAGATGTGCCCTCAAGGAGCCTATGGTCTAACTGGAGAGAATGAACGTAACAAAATGTTATAAAGTAGGTTCAAAAGTAGTAATTACCACAAGGGAAATATACACAAGATGAATTGGGGGTTTATAGATTCAGAGGTTATTGAATTTTGTGGGCTGACAGCAGAGGGGAGGATATTTATGATTAATCTGAGAAGATGGCATTTGAACTTGCCCTTGATGGATAGAATTTAAACGTGTGGAAAGGAGACTTAGATATTATAGAGTGAGCACATTATAGATTGAGGGAACAGAATGATTAAGAGCATGGAGGTCAGAAAATTTTAAAAAGTCTCAACTAATTAATTTGGCCAGAGAACAGTATATATGAATGAAAAAGCATTGAAAATAAAATTGGAAAATTAGTTTGAGAGCAAATCTATAGGGCTTTTAATGCCAAATGATGGGGTATAGGCTCAATTTTACAAACACTGGAGCCTACTGAAGGAGAATGCCACATTCAACATGTGCTTAATGGGTGTGTTGGACTCAAATGGAAAAGGGAATGCATGGAAGTGAGAATACCAACTTGTTGATATATTCTACAACAATCCAGAGGATGTACAGATTGCTAAAAAACACATGAGAAGATGCTCAACATCACTAATTATTAGAGAAATGCAAATCAAAAGTACCATGAGGTACCACCTTACACCAGTAAGAATGGCCATCGTTAAAAAAATCTACAAATAATAAATGCTGGAAAGGGTGCAGAGAAAAGGGAACCCTCTTACACTGTTGGTGGGAATGTAAATTGGTTCAACCACTATGGAAATCAGTGTGGAAGTTCCTTAAAAAACTAAAAATATAACTACCATATGATCCAATAATCCCCCTCCTGGGCATCTATCCACAGAAAACAATAATTTGAAAAGATACATGCACTCCAATGTTCACTGCAGCACTATTTACAATAATCAAGACATGGAAGCAACCTAAATGTCCCCATCAACAGAGGAATGGATAAAGAAGATGTGGTACATTACACAATAGACTATTACTCAGACATAAGAAAGAATGAAATAATGCCATTTGCAGCAACATGGATGGACCTAGAAATTATCATACTAAGTGAAGTTGGTCAGACAATGAAAGACAAATATCATATGATATCACTTATATGTGAAATCTAAAAGAAGGATACAGGAGTTCCTGTGTGGCACAGTGGTTAACGAATCCGACTAGGAACCATGAGGTTGCGGGTTCGGTCCCTGCCTTTGCTCAGTGGGTTAACGATCCGGCGTTGCCGTGAGCTGTGGTGTAGGTTGCAGACGCGGCTCGGATCCCGCGTTGCTGTGGTTCTGGCGTAGGCCAGTGGCTACAGCTCCGATTTGACCCCTAGCCTGGGAACCTCCATATGCCGAGGGAGCGGCCCAAAGAAATAGCAAAAAGACAAAAAAATAAAAGAAAAGAAAAGAAAAGAAGGATACAAATGAACTTATTTGCAGAACAAAAACAGACTCAAAATATTTTGAAAAACTTCTCGTTAACAAAGGGACAGGTGGGGTAGGGAGGGATGGACTGAGGGTTTGAAATTGGCATATGCACAGTGAGGTAATGGAATGATCAGCTAAGGGGGACCTGCTGTATAGCACAGAGAACTCTACCCAATATTCTGTGATAATCTATGTGGGAAAAGAATCTGAAAGAGAATGGATGTGTGGACATGTATAACTGAATCGCTTTGTTGTACAGCAGAAATTATCACAACATTGTAAATCAACTGTATTTCGATAAAGCTTTAAGAAAAACCAATCCAATAAAAAACAGCCTAGATTCTCTGGAAAAATAGCCTGAAGCAAGGATTCAAGCGTTGATACATTATTTGGGAAGTATAAACCCAGACCAGTGAGGCTAAAGAAAACGGAAAGAAGGGAAGGATCTGAAGCAATGCAAAGTGATACCTGACAGAACAGTCCTCTGTTTTGTAAGCAGTCATTAAGAGGTACAGCCAGTCACTCAGCAGCTCTGACCTTTGACATGTGAGACCTCTTGAAATGGGGTACAAAGAGAACCATGCCTCTAGTACTCTCCATGAAGGACAAAAGAGAAGGAATTTATTTATCCAGCCACCTCCCATTGCCTGGTTCTCTTTGGTCAAAATCTGCCCCTTCGAGAACCCTCCTACTCTGTTAGTGGGAATGTTAGTTGGTACAGCCACTATGGAAAACACTATGGAGGTTCCTCAGAAAATCAAGGATAGAATTACCATATGATGCAGCGATCTCACTCCTGGGGATATGTCCAGAAAAAACTGTAATTCAAAAAGACGCATGCACCCCTATGTTCACTGCAGCACTATTCACAATAGCCAAGACATGGAAATAATCTAAATGTCTGCCAACAGATGAATAGATAAAGATGTGGTATATATATATACAATGGAATACTACTCAGATAGAAAACAATGAAATAATGCCATTTGCAGCAACATGGATGCACTATAAATTATCATACTAAGTGTAGTCAGAAAGATGAAGACAAATTCCATATGATATTGCTTATATGTGGAATCTAAGATAGGACACAAATGAACCTATCTATCGAACAGAAACAGACTTACAGACATGGAACATACTTCTGATTGCTGAGAGGGTTGGGGGAGAGATGGTGTGGGAGGCTGGGGTTAGCAATTATAAGCTATAAATTACAATGGATAAACAACAAGGTCATACCATATAGCACAGAGAACTATATTCGATGTCCTATGACAACTATGATGGAAAGGAATATTTTTTTTTTTAAGAGTGTGTCTATACGTATAACTGAATCACTTCCTATACAACAGAATTAACACAACATTGTAAATCAACTATATTTCAATTTTTAAAAAGATTAAGAAAGAAAAAAACTTTGCCCCACTGGGAATTAACTCTTTCATATATCCAAGTAACATCAAATGACCTTCGTAAATACTAAGGATGCTAGACTCTACAACTTGATGTACGGTGTTTCATCCAAGTCTGGAAGTCTGTGTGTGTGTATGAATGTCTGTAGTTGACAGGTGAGGAGTCAAAAGGGTTTCCAAGACAGGTGACTGGTCAGCCTCAGCCAGTGAAACTGTGTTGGATCGGGGAGCAAGAGGCAGGTGGTAGTTGAGTAGTTGAAGGTCTTAGAACACTGGCCATGGTACTAAGAAGGTACATAGGCTTTATGTTGGAAATAACAATTCAAGAGAAAAGAAGAAGCATTTATAGCACAGTTAGAGAATAATTATTTTAGGGGGCAATCATACTCCTTGGGTTAAACGCTTTACTCTGCAACATTATGTAGAAAATCACCTCCCTCTTAACTGTGAAGGCTTGAGAACTAATAACCATTGACCTAAAAGATATTTCTATATATTATCTGAGTTAGTAGGAGTATTACATTTCTTTCATTCCAATTCTATGACTTGTCATAAAGTTTTGGCATGTTCAGCCCTTGGGAGGGGGAATCAGAACCATGTAATACTTGATAAAGTAACATTTATCATCTGAGGATGGGACTATAAACACCAGTCTGGACATAATGGAGCATATTTAGCCTTCTTGTTTGGAACTGTGAAGAAAATAAGGTCATAAGGAATCCTCTGCCCTTAAGAAAAAATTCTCAACTGCAAATCACTTTTGGGTACCACCACTAAAAAATGCAATAGTTTACCCTCAAGACTTAAAAAAAAAAAAAGGAGACCTTCTTCCCACTTTTTTTTTTTTTTTTGCTTACCCTACCTAAAGCTGATGCTAGCCAAATTTATCTCCCTCCCGCCAATCTAAAACAGGCTCGGTGCACTGAAAAAGGAATTAGAATTGCAGTCAAACACTCAGGCCTCAAGTTGTTCCTGCCTCGGTGTGAAAAAAAATAGCCAGTAACAACTTACTTTGAAACTCAGTCTCCTCAACTGTAAAATGAAGATAATGATACTTACCCTTGGCAATCTCAGGGACTGCTCTAAGAACTAAATGAGATATAGCTCTGAACTGCTAAAGTGCTTTTCAAAGTGAAGTTACTATGCTTTCTATAGAGTCAAAGGCAGTTCTCGCTAACTGGGCAAAGTCAAAGCACAGACAGAACCTGACAACCAAAATAGACTCAAGGGCTGCAAAAAGAAGAAAATGCTTTAAATCTCTGCTTCACTTACAGGATGAAAAATGCCCAAACCACACTGTACCATATAGGGTTAAACTGATCCTATAGGTATCAGGTATTTTTTAATACATTTCTAAGAGACTTAGCCAATCCCTCATCTACCAAAAATCATGCTGCCACTATCTATAGGTTTCCTCAGTGCTTTGAAGATTTATCTAGTAGCATTTTACTTGCTTTGTCTTTGATTTCAAATTCCTGCTTAACCACTTACTATATGCATAATTTGGAGTATTTTTTAACTCATCTGAGCCTCAGTTTCCTCATCTACAAATTGTGAATAAGAAGACCTAATTTGTAGGATTGTCATAAAGTTTAGAAATAATACTTCTAGTACATCTACCACAATGCCTGACAGCTGGTATTTGATAAATAGCTATTGTAATTCTTTATTATTATTATTTTTAGTATGGTATAGTAGGAAAAAAAAAAACCTGCTTTGAAACCAGACAATTCTGCTTTTAAACCAGCTTTGTCACGTATAAAGAACATATCCTGAGCAATTTAAAACTTTTTGAAGCTGAGTTTTTAAATAGTGATACATGCTTTCAGAGTGTAATTGTAAGAATTTCAGAGATGTTATAGTGGGTTGAGTGATGACCCCTAAAAGATATATTCATGTCCTAATCCCTAAAACCTGTAAATTTGACCTTATTTATAAAAAATACACCAAAGGTGTATTTAAACTAAGAATCTGAGTCTTCCTGGATTACCTATGATAAGGACCCACCCAGATAATCCAATGATGTGTCCTGATAAGAGACAGAAGAGAAGACACAGACAGAGAGAAAGCAATAGGGCCACAAAAACAGAGATTAGAGTGTGTGGTCACAAGCCAAGATTCAGAAGAAACAAAGAAGGATTCAACCCTCGAGGTTTTAAACTCCCTTTGAGGGAGGACGACCCTGCAGACACCTTGATTTTGACCTTCTAGCCTCCAGAACTGCGTGAGAATAAATTTGTTTTAAGCCACCAAGTTTGTGGTAATTTTTTTCTAATAGCCCTAGGACATTAATACAGTGTCTAATGTTGAGTGTCTGGTATGATGCTGGCACATACCAAGTGGTCACAGCAAATGGTAGTTTTGTAGTGGTTCCTTACCTGTCCTTACCAGCTCCTCAATAACTAAATACCTGTATAAATCCCTAAGTGGCCACGTGAGAGTGTCAGGGAGCAGGGGGCATGGTTAGCCTCAATCCATGCAAGACAGAAGGCTGACCTGAGTTTTGTTTACACCAGACTCTACCATAGGCAATTGACATCAGGGTTCTCCCACTTCATAATAGCACAGATCCATCTCATTATGCGTTGGAGAGTTTGCTCTCCTAAAACTCTTACTGCTCCAGAGGTTTAGAATTTAAAAATAACAACAAATCTCTGTTCAAAAGAATGAACAATACACTTAAAGGTTCTTCTTGTAACAATAGTCTCCCTCATCCTGAAATGCTATAAAAATTCAGAGAGCAACTTCACCCAGTTGTGGAAGATAAAAGAATACCAACTACAACAGGCCATCAGACCATAGCAGGGGAGCAGCCTGTTGTCTCTGGTTTGAAAATGGCCCGGAATGCTAAAAGGCAGAAATGGCTCTAAAGAGTCAGGTGTGGGCATATATGACAGACTCCTGCAGCCTGTGTTTCTGAGCTCAGCTTTCGGAATCAAGCAGGATTATTGACATACTACCCCCAGGGGCTGCTGTCTTAGGTGTGACTTTTTTAGAGCCAGGTATCTGTCTCTGGTGGGATCCAAAATTTGCACACCATGGATGAGATGGAGCAAATGTGGAACATTTTTCATAAGTTTCTCAAACAGATTTTTAACTTCCTCATGAATTATCATCGTGTAGGGCAATGATAACAGCAAACCTTACTGGTTGCACTGTGTGCCAGGTCCTCTTGCAAGGACTTGAGATACATTAACCATTTAATCCTCACACATCATAGGAGGTAGTGCTATTAGGATTCCCATTTAGCAGATGAGCAACCAGTGTGAGAGATTTAAGTTATTTGCCTAAGGCCACATAATACACAAATCTGGCTCCAGAGTTCATGTTCTTATTCACCATGCTAAACTGTGAGAAATAAAATTAAACTTGCCATTAAAATGATCTTCTCTATTCATCTCAGATTTAAACAGCCTCTTCCAGTTACAGTCTTTCTCTTCTGGGTAGATGCTCAGTCATGACTACGGGAAAGGGGCCCCCGTGGCCCTGTTGGTGCCTGGACATCTGGTTGACATGACTGCTGAGAGTGAAGATGGGATGTCCTGTAGTCTGTTCTGTGTTGGTTTCTTCACTTGCTGGTCTCTGGTACTAACAGTGTCTAGCAGTTTGGCTCTCTCATGCCATAAGAGAGTGGTCATAAGTGGGGCCAGCAGGGCTCCTCTTCTGCACCATGGTGTCACTGAGGATGGTATGGAGGTGTGTCTGCTCCCCACCTCAAGCAATTCCCTCAGCTTTGGCAGTGAGTCCCTTTAACTAGCTGAGCATGCTCTTAGTCTCCTCTTGGTCCACCAGAAACATAGGAAGTCTTGTCACATCAGCTGCAATGAAAAGGAAAGGACTACCTTTGTCCTTTCTTGACTCTCACCAAGCCATGTCCAAATCACCACCAGATGCAGATGCTGCTCCAAAAGAGCTTAAGGTTTTCCCAGTTTGCACTCAGAGAGGCTGAAATGTAAACATTACAACTCAAGTGTGCAAAAAATGTAGCTCTCATTTTCTACTATGGATCTCAACTTGCTATGGGCCCCATTCCCACTCAGTATCAAGAACAGAGAGAGAGAATTTTTAAAAACTTAAACTTCATTCTCTTCTGCTTTTAGAAAAATCTCCATCGTACTTACTCTCTTAAGTCAAAGTTAAATCCCCTATTAGTGCTGATTCTTACAAATCCCTCAAAAGGATTCTTCTCTCCCTCTTACTTCCCAAGATGGCCTCTAGCGAGTGATAGAAGTTGTGAGTAGGAAGCCTCACCTTCTAGCTAGCTGGTTTTTGTTGGTCTGGTCTAGTCTCTGAGTGCCCTCTGCTGGTGTCCACCATGGTGTGGCTAAGTGGTTGGTCTTAAGTGGGTTGTGCTGGAACCCACTGCTGTACTCTGAGGTTTCTGCCTCTTAGCCTCCAGGTAGGAGTCTCCACCCCTTGTGACCTCCTTTTCTTTTCTTTTTTTTTTTAATTACTCAATGAATTTATTACATTTATAGCTGTACAATGATAATCACAATCCAATTTTATAGGATTTCCATCCCACAACTCCAGCCCATCTCCCCACCTCCCAAACTGTCTCCTTTGGAAACCATACGTTTTTCAAAGTCTGTGAGTCAGTATCTGTTCTACAAAGAAGTTCATTCTGTCCTTTTTTCAGATTCCACATGTTAGTGATAGCATTTGATGTTGGTGTCTCATTGTCTGACTGACTTCACTCAGCATGATAATTTCTAGGTCCATCTATGTTACTAAAAATGCCATTATTTCATTCCTTTGAATGGCTGAGTAATATTCTATTGTGTATATGTACCACTTCTTCTTTATCCACTCCTCTGTCGATGGACATTTAGGTTGTTTCCATGTCTTGGCTATTGCAAATAGTGCTGCAATGAACATTGGAGTACATGTGTCTTTGCAAGTCATGGTTTTCTCTGGATAGATGCCCAGGAGTGACCTTCTTTTCTTGTTCCTAGGTCTCTTCAGAATCATTGTTTTATCACAACAGTGTTATCAAAACTCTCTTATCATGTACCCTTTTCAGGTTCACAAGGAACAACTGATTTGGAGGAGGAAGTAATTTGGGGCAGTGGCTGAATCCTCAATGAGACAGGCTCTTCCGATAAATGGAAGAAGGCTTTGGTTTTTCCTAGAGTGATATTATTATATATGGAACATATATCATATATATGTATGTATGTGTGTGTGTGTGTGTATCCCCAAGGAGGGAGGTCATAAGAACCTCCAATTTATAGCTATTAGGTCAGAAGCACAGGTAGCAACCCGGACAAGGGACTGGCATCTGCAGTAGAGGGTGATCTTGTGGGACTTAGCCCTTTGCCTGTGGAACCTGACTCTATCTCCAGGTAGATCATGTCAGAATTTAGTTATATTTTCAAACACCCTGCTAGTGTCTGATAATTGCTTGCTGGTGTGGCAAACCTCCATATATATATTGGAATTTGGATTGGGAACCCTTTTCACCTGGTGAAGCTATAGAAGCATTTCTGCTACCCGGACCCTAAAGTCACAGGTGCCTCTAAGAACAATCCTATGGTGTAATTGGGCAATTCTTCTGGATGTGTTGTACTTGGCTGATTTGCTCTTAGTCATGTAGCCTCCAAGCCTGGCTCTGTTTAGAGATTTCTGTTAAACTATCAACTACTCTTTAATTTATCCTTTTCTGCTTAGGCCGACTCCACTGGAGTCTGTTTTTTGCAACTGAGAACCCTGAACAATGCAGTAACCCTCTCTCTATTACCCCTTTCCCGTCCACAGTATAAACAAAAGTATAATCCTCTTTATAGAATTCACATTAATTACTGTAAGAAATACTATAAAACCAGAGGGCTCTATGTCTTAGTCAAGGCTGTATGGGTTTTAAATAAAAGACATTAACTTGAGCTATCTTTGTCTAAAAGGAAAAATCATTAGAAGGATACTAAGAGCTATGTAATGCTCTGGGAAGTGGAAAACTCTCAAGAGACAAGGAAAAGTGTCTCTTTCTTTCCTGTCTCTTTTATGCTTTTCCATGTACAGTTCCTGAGTTTCTATTACTTAAGTTTCAGCCACAGGTACAGACTATTTCTTGGTGCCAATTTCAAATTCTTGAAAGAAAGATGAAGCTGAGAAGGGGTCAAGTTGTCCACCCCAATCCAATCAATTAAGGCCAGAGGACTGCACAGCATTAAAAACATGGCTGTGGAGTAGTAGAGGGGAGTATTAAAAAATTAGGATAAGATAATAGACACTCCAGACTATTACATTCTCAGAAATCTGTGTTTAGAAAACTTGCCAGAGCTCTAAATTCTAGGGCTCAATGCTTAAGTGGTAGTCAGGGGTCTATAATATAGCTCAATGTATTTTGAAACTGTCAAAGCCTTGCTAAGCTTCCATACCTTTGGGAAAACTCTTGATGTGAATTTTGCTAAACCATTAGAAACCAGCAACTTTGCTCTTAATGACTGTGGTGGTCATTATCCTAACTTCCCATGATCTTTCCCCATTCACACCCACTTCTCCAATGCTGTTGCTGTAAAGTCCCTGTGGTATGCAGCTTGTTTGAGCAAAGTCCAAGCTCAAGGTTAAAAACAGCATAGGACAGACTGATGATTTTCCTTTTCTAGAAATTACGTTAAAGATACCGAATATGCCATGGTGGCTATACTATAAATCTTTACACTTTGTAAGAGAGTACCAAAAACCTCAAGTCAAACATATAACGAGTTTGGGGAGTTCCCTTCGTGACTCAGCAGTTAATGAACCCGACGAGGATCCATGAGGACTTGGGTTTGATCCCTGGCCTCGCTCAGTGGGTTAAGGATCTGGCCTTGCCAGGAGCTGTGGTGTAGGTTGCAGATGCGTCTTGGATCCCTCATTGCTGGGGCAGTGGTGTAGGCTGGTGGCTACAGCACTGATTCGCCCCCTAGCATGGGAACCTCCATATGCCATGGATTCGGCCCTAAAAGAGCAAAAAACAAACAAACAAACAAAAACCCATATAACCAGTTTTGCCAACCAAAGTATTCACCAGACAACTAAATTAATGGTAGAGCTCAGGTCCTCAGGAGGGCTGGGATTAACTGGTTCAAGTGGTATTTAGAATTCCAAATGAGACAAGAATTATGGTCTAAAAACACTAGGGCTCAACCATGCACTAAGTACCACAGAACAAGATGGAACATTTCCTATTGTCTCAGAATTTTAGCTAAAGCCGCAAAGCTAGAGACAGTGAGTACTAAATACTCACACAAAATCTTTTTTTTTTTTTTTTTTTTTTGGTCTTTTTGCCATTTCTTGGGCCGCTCCTGTGGCATATGGAGGTTTCCGGGCTAGGGGTCTAATCGGAGCTGTAGCCACTGGCCTACGCCAGAACCACAGCAACGCGGGATCCAAGCCGCGTCTGCAACCTACACCACAGCTCACGGCAACGCCAGATCGTTAACCCACTGAGCAAGGGCAGGGACCGAACCCGCAACCTCATGGTTCCTAGTCGGATTCGTTAACCACTGCACCACGACAGGAACTCCATCACACAAAATCTTAAAAGAAGATTACTAAAACACAAAAATATCAGTCCAGCAATTCTACCTTGTCCAGACTAATAAAACCAATTTTTTGTTTGTTTGTTTATTGCTTTTTAGGGCCGCACCTGTAGCAGATAGAAGTTCCCAGGCTAGGGGTCAAATCGGAGCTGCAGCTGCCAGGCTATGCCACAACCACAGCAACAAAGGATCCGAGCCACATCTGTGACCTACACCACGGTTCATGGCAATGCCGGATCCCTAACCCACTGAACAAGGCCAGATATTGAACCAGCATCCTTATGGATACTAGCCAGGTTTGTAATCTACTGAGCCACAACAGGAACTCCCCAAAAATTTAAAATTAGATTCTTAGAAGGGACCAGGAAGGAACAGACACGTTCATAGGGACAGGCAAGTCTGCAATGAGGGCAAATGGTCATGTGTCTCCCTCCCTAGTTATTTGTAAAATTTCTCAAACTCAAAGGTCCAACTTCTGCTTTCCCAGTATAGCATAGTTGATTCAGTGGGAGACCCTACGATAACTAGATCTGGCATAAAACAAAATCCAAATTACATGGCTAGACTCAAATCAAATCAGGGAAAACACCTAGGGTGGAAACAACAAAGCCAAACTAAAATAACAAACTGTTGATTTGAAACCAAAGTAGCAAGTTTGGTGCACATATGTGAGACACAGAATTTATCTGAAGGCAGGTGCTGACAGTGGTCCAGGAGCTGACTGTGGATTGGAGAGTAGGTTCAATTTCAGGATTAAACAGAGTGCAAGGAGACCCCAGCTGTGAGTATACTGCTAAGTGTCACAGTAGGTCAGCCACAGAATAAAGGGCTTTGGAAGAATACCAAGGGTACAGAGATGAGATCATAACACTGACAGGTAAGAGACATTTCTACCTGGTCCCTAATCCCTCTTCTCTGACTCTCTTCAGAGAAAGAAGAGAGAACTAGAGGCAAGAAGTAAGGAGAGAGGAAAAAGAAAACAAGTGAAAGAAAAGACCACACTTTCCTTCCCTCTAGGGGATCCGGAAGCTGTGGGTGAGGCCTGATAGAACAGGGAGACTTAGCTTGAGTAGACCTTAATATGGTGCCGGAAAATGGCTGGAAAGCTGTGTGTGGCGAAGGAAGATCCTAGAGCATGTTTTCAGGCAATGACAGGAAAAGAAAAAACTCCACTGAGTTTCAGCCATTCAATAAACACAAGTTACCCTCACCTGGACAGCAGGCAGCCTGACCCTGCTTCATAGTTGTCTCAAATAACTGTATAAACGTGGGTTAGATTCCATGAAGAAGCCCTGAAAATTAGCCTGGGACAAGAAAATAAGGAAATTTGGCTGCCAAACAAATTAAAAACAAATTTCATTGTTCATGTTTACATAGACTTATAGATACCAGAGTCCAAATCATACCCACAGGAAACATTCTTTAAAAGATGTCTGATATAACACAGTTAGTGCAAAAGGCACTTCACCAGGATCTTCATCATAAAGAAGGGAGCTCTGCTATATTGGAAGATTTCTAATATTATTGAGAAAATAATGCAAATTTGAATTTCAATCATTTGGGTGCACTGGGAGAAAGGACCAAAGGTAAGTGAGGGTTTCATCGGGACAATGAAATATGAAAGCCAATCACAGAATCAGGAGAGTGGATCATTTACTTTGTTACTTTTGTGTAATCACAATATCAAACAATTCCAGCCCAAATTTAAAGGAAGGATAAAAATTAATATGAATGAAAACCATCACAAATCAACAGGCTTCAGAATGCTGCATAGTAAAATGTCATAAACACTGCATTTTCTTTTCTTGGTCCAATAGGGTGCTGAACCTGGAAGATAAAGTCATTTTAATGAAATCTGCCATTTTCTGAACTACTGATTGTAGACAAAATTCCTCTTATAAGTATTTATCATTGTGAAAATAAATGCTTATTTTGGAGTTATTATTCTGGAAGAATTATGTGTTCACATGTAGATTATCACAAACTTTAACTTTTGAAGGCTTTAAATAAATAAAAACGAATTGTATTTTCTTAGCCATTTCAGAAGTTAAGCGGTGAAAGCTGGCTAAAGGAAAGGGGTCATTTTTACCCTGGACCTTTCATTAGAGGCAGACAAACTTTTGGTAAATTCTGCACCTCTGATGAAGGATTGAGGGCAACAACAATTTCGTCAGCCTTCCATGGATACCTTATACTCACAGAACCCCCAGCAGGGTTCAAAAAATTTCACCAAAGGTGCAGCAGTTACAACCTTAAATCAACTGAGGAGGCCTGGCTCCTAGTCTATTACTTAGTGGTTTGGCGCCTCTAGAAGCCAGTCAATCTCTCTGAGCTTCAATCTCCTCATTTATAAAATAAGGACATTTCAAAACCCATGTCGATGTCTTTTCCAAGGCTGAGATTCAGGGGTCTTGACCTCAACTAACTGATAAAGTGCAGCCACTCTGGCGAATAAGCAAAGAGGTTGGTGAAGCTTGGCAAGCTAAAAAAATCATTTATGAATTCAGAGCATGGTTAAAACTGATGTGTGCATAGTTCAGACAAAGCAACAAGAAAACCACTTTTCTGAATACTCTTTGTGATATGTATGCAATTTACTTCCTAAAAAAAAGACAGCATTTTCATGGTTGGTGTGAATCCAAACCTGACATAGATGTATGCACTGCATCTGGCTATTTTAAAGTGCTAAGAAGTTTAGTGACAAGTACTCTTCCGTTTCTTTACAAAAAAAAATTATTAGACTTTAGGGGTGAGGAAAAAATGTAGGGGGGAAGTTTGAGTAATCCTTTCAAGGGCTTCTTGTTATTTTGGCACATGGATAGTTCTCAAGAGGAAAGAAGAGATTTTTTCAACTGTGTAATCTTCCAGGAACAGGAAATTCATAGAAAAACATTTCCCTTTGTTTTGAGGTAGTCACAGCACCACAAAACCCAAGGGCCCATACTGAGAAAGTCATCTATAGATCTTTGTATGTTAGCCAGCATTCCTTGCCATATTGTTTATTTAAAACACACATATCCCTAAATTCACATACAGGCAGGAAATTTAAAAGCAAATATCTTTTCACATACCTATCATATGCATGCTAAAAGTAAGCTTATATAATAAGATTAGTTAAAAATATGCAGTATAAAAATTCTGATCTTGTTCAAATTACCCTAATAATATATATAGTACATTATTGTCAACCGGGGTCCTATGGCACTTTGTTATGCCAAATACAGCTTTGTAAATGTATTAATAAATTTTAAACAATGTGCAAAATTTTTATTTTGGATCCATCCAAGTATGAAGGCTATTATTATGATGTCCATCAGATGGACCATAGAGTGGGATGGGCAGAAGTAACATAATATAAAACAAATGGACTTGCCAGGAGTGGGACATAAGGCAGTAGTAACAGCAAACCAAAACGAACAAAAAAATTTACTGGAACAAGGAAGAACTCTGCCTTTAGAGGCCTGAAAAGAATAATTTAGATCAATACACTATTCAACAGAAGAAAGTGATAAAATGCAACCAGTAAGAGCTGTTATATCATAGAAATTATTGTTTTATAATGACTATAGACTTGCTAATTGTCCATTTTTTAAAGTGTACTGACAAAAGTCCTAATACTTGCAAGTATGTTGTAAACACAAAAAGGGTAAGAATCATTGTTGTAAGAAAGCATCTGGTGTCTGGTCCTGACTTTTCTGAATCATCTAAACATCAGTACCTCTCACCTTCCTATATGTCTCATGGGGCTACTGGGCTAATCCAGGTTCATTCTGATCTTGTGGAGGCCAGAAAATAAGGCCCTGAAAGGGAGGATATTCCCAATATCTATCATCCAAGGAAAAAAGGCCCCTGGATGGAAAAAGAGATCCTGAGATAGGTGGGAAAGGAATAATCCTCTCTCTTTGGGACTTGGCCTGAGGCCACCTCCAGGTGATAGAGATTAAAGAGTTCCTCCAAAGGAGGCAGAAACAAGCCAGAAAGAGGAATCTTGAAAACCAGATCATCTGTTTGTTTTGTTTTGTTTTGTTTTTTGTCTTTTTGCCATTTCTTGGGCCGCTCCCACGGCATATGGAGGTTCCCAGGCTAGGGGTCTAATTGGAGCTGTAGCCACCGGCCTACGCCAGAGCCACAGCAACGCAGGATCCGAGCTGCATCTGCAACCTACACCACAGCTCATGGCAACGCCGGATCGTTAACCCACTGAGCAAGGGCAGGGACCGAACCCGCAACCTCATGGTTCCCAGTCGGATTCCTTAACCACTGCGCCACGACGGGAACTCCAGATCATCTGTTTTTATGTAACTCTTAGTATTTATTTCCCTTCTGTTATATCCAGTTTTTGGTATCTAAAAATTTTGTTTAAAAGTGGCAGCTTGGACACAGCCACACTATGTGCTTTGGAGAATTAAGGAGACATTTGGGTCCACCCTTGGGCCAGTGCATCATTGGAGGAGTGTCCCACAGAGATTAATGTGATGACAACAGCATAAAAGTAAGAAATACCCAAGGGGATAGGGAGTCCTGGGAACAGATGTTTGCCTTAACACCTGGCTATTCCTCCCAAGGTGCAGATCCTGCCTTCACTTCTAAGGTTTGATGGATCAGGCTTCAGTTTACCAAAGGGTCTTGCAGGTTCCTTTATGTACATATAAAAGAGGATGGGAAAAGGTTGGCTGGTAAGTTTGGCAATATAGGAAAGTCAGGTTCAAACATAAAATGTTATCACAATAATTACTGATAAAACTTCAGCATGAGATACCGTCAGAGGTTAAACTGCTGAAAGAACATCAACCCATCATATTGTACTTTGACAATTATTTTTAGATTCTGACTTTAGTGCACACATCTGGAAGTGACAATTATCAATATTTTAGCTTTTAAATCAAGGAGGGTGTTGAATAGACACAAAACACAGGATTTCCTAATTCAAGGGTTTTAAATTTCTCAGCTTCAATTATTTTATTGTCTACAGTGCTGCTTGAGAAAAAAAGCTGGCTGTAATTCTTAAAACCAAAGAGGAGTTCAAGTCTGGTAGGATTTTTGATTATAGGAACAGAAAGGAAGCCGAAGTGAAATATAGAAATGAAATGAAAATCCAGATTAAAAACACACTTTCCTAAAAAACAAGAGCGGTGACCTCAAAGCCACAACACTTTTCTATCAACGTCATGGTACTGAAGCCCTTAGACATACAAGCTAGGCCAGAACTCGAAATTCAGAAAACCATAGGCTCACACATCGATCTATAAATTCTTCTGTCCTTAACAAGCATAAAACAACAATCTTCCCAATAGCAGATAACAGTAAATATCACAGTATTTTAGTCCTAGTCATCCTTGTTGATGACTGTAACATTATATGACTAATGATAATCTCCATGTAGGGAATACATTGATAATAAAAATTTACAAAATGAATTTTTGTACATTAGCTTTGAAGTTATGAATGATATTTATTCTAAAGTAAGAGATGGAACAGTTCTCTCCTCTCCCCTATCCTAAAATACCCCCACGACACAAAAAGTTACAGGTTTGGAGTTCCTGTCATAGCTCAGCAGAATCGAATCTCACTAGCATTCATGAGGATGAAGGTTTGATTCCTGGCCTTGCTCAATGGGTTAAGAATTCGGTGTTGCCATGAGCTCACAGATGCAGTTCAGACCTGGTGTTGCTGTGGCTGTAGTGTAGGTCAGTGGCCACAGCTCTGATTTGACCCCTAGCCTGAGAACATCCATATGCCACAGGTGTAGCCCTAAAAAGACCAAAAAAAAAAAAAAAAAAAAAAAGTTACAGGTAAAAGACCAAAAACTTATTTAAAATCAAAAAGAAAGAGCATATATATATGATTAGGGATATTTTCACTATAGAATATTTTATCCAATTATAAATATTTGCAATTTTGATGTTGTATCTCAATTTTGAGTATACTGCTTCTTTAGTATCCCTTAGTCCAAGAAACACTTCTAAGATTTAATAAGATTTTTTTGGAAAAATGCCTAAATGACATTGTACTAGGATCTTATTTCTATTTCTGTTACTATTTCTATCATTGACTTTGATTTTAAAGATCTTATTTCCATTTGTTATTTGTTGACTTGTTAATGATGGCCACTCTAACTGGTGTGAGGTGGTACCTCATTGTAGTTTTGATTTGCATTTCTCTAATAATTAGTGACATTGAGCATTTTTTTCATGTGCCTGCTGGCCATATGGATGTCTTGTTTGTTGAAATTCTATTTAGGTTGCCTGCCCATTTTTCAGTTGGGTGTTTTTGGTTGTTATTATTGAATTGTATGACTCGTTTGTATATTTTGGAGAGTAAACCTTTGTCAGTTGAAAATATCACTGAAAAAGATACATGCACCTGTATGTTCATCGCAGCACTATTCACAATAGCCACAACATGGAAACAACCTAAATGCCCATTGATGGATGAATGGATTAGGAAGATGTGGTACATGTATATTGGAATACTACTCAGCCATAAAAACATACAAAATAATGCCATTTGCAGCAACATGAAGTAGAGACTCTCATACTGAATGAAATAAGTCAGGAAGGGAAAGACAGACACACATGATATCATTTATATGTGGAGTTTAAAATACAGCACAAATGATCTACCTACAAAACAGAAAAGATCATGGACATGGAGGACAGATTCATGTTTGCCAGGGGGAGGGGGAGGGAGTAGGATGGATTGGGAGTCTTGGATTGGTAGATAAAAATTCTTGCATCTGGAGTGGATGGGCAATGAGATCTTGCTGTATAGCACAGGGAACTATAAATCTAATCCCTTGTGATGGAACATGATGGAGGATGTGAGCCATTTATATGTATAACCGGGTCACTTTGCTGTACAGTGGAAATTGATAAAACATTGTAAATCAATCATAATAAAATTAAAAAAAAATAAACTAGGAAGTTCCCATTGTGGCACAGCAGAAATGAATCTGACTAGGAACCATGAGGTTGCGGGTTCAATCCCTGGCCTAGCTCACTGGGTTTAGGATCTGGTGTTGTCGTGAGATGTGTAGGTCGCAGACACGGCTCAGATCTGGTGTTGCTGTGGCTCTGGCGTAGGCCAGTGGCTACAGCTCCAATTAGACCCCTAGCCTGGGAACCTCCATATGCTGCGGGTGGGGCCCTGAGAGGACAAAAGACAAAAAAATAACATTAATAAAAAATAAAAAATAAACTATAGACATGTTTAAGAAAAGATCTTATATCCACCCTTCTGTTTAAAGGATTGCTATAAAATTTACAGTTCTCTAAGAGTGTTCCTGATAATAAAACGAAGGAAATAAAAAAGCTTTAATTTTCTTTAAAAAAAAAGAAAGAGCATAATGTATAAATTCCATCTACCAATACTCAAAATGAGTCCAAAAAAATGCTCTTTCACTAACACAATGCCCCTTTATGTCAAATATATGACATTATCACTTGTAAAGATTATTTTCCTTGTTAATAGTAATGACCCAACTACATACTTTTTAGGGGCCCCTGATGAGCCACAATACACATTTTAAAGGTGGTTACTAGGACCACAAAACAGATCACTTTAGCCAGGGGGAGTAGAAATTGGACCAGTGTGAGGCTCCACTAGCATGAAGCTCTATCAGCTGAGCACAGCTGAGGTGCCCACTTGCGTTAACTGACATGGTGAGCAGTGGGGAGCAAGCCAGCCATATCCTGTGCCTGTCACCTCCCTCTTTCAGGCTGCATCAGAGCACTTGGCATCATTCTTACCTTACCTGGTATTCAAACATTACTTGTTAGCAGATGATATTATTTTTCTTTCTTTCCTGAAGTATAAATGGCATACCCATTGATGGGGTGGGTGAATGGGCTAGTAAACAGAAATTTAAAGACTAAAAGTCATTTGTTGTTACAGCTGGAAGGAATTGAGTCCAACATCAATATTCTGCAGATGAGAAAACTGCATTGTGGAGAGGTTAAGTCCCTTGCCCAAGGTCATAGAGTTATTAAGTGTTGGAGCTGAGACTAGAATTACATCTTCCGTCCTTGAACTGGTCTCCACAGTGAAGGCTCTGGACTTCACACTGGTATGTGGAGGAAAAGATTTGCAAGGGTAGGAAGAAAGAAGCTTTGATATCCCCAATAACTCAAAACTTTTAAAAAGTGAATTTTGTTGGCATGACTGGGAACACTGCCCTGACAAATCTCTTTTGTCTGACCTCCTCCACACAAACCCAAACTGGGGCCAAGGAAGCTCAGCACTCTGGCTGCCTAGAGGGTCTACATAGGCACAGGAAAGCTTCTCTGAAGCTCAAGCTACTGGCAACTGCACATTCAACCTAGGGCCATGAGGCTCCAGTGTCCCTTCACAGTTGTGAAGGCTCCCTCTTCATGCTGGGTAGTGGCTTTCAGGCAGTTATTTACCAACTGGTAGAGCTATCAATATTTAACAATTTTTAATACTCAAACAACTATATAAGCACACATAGAAGTCCTGAAATCAGCCCTGCACATGCCCATGTCATATGAAATGCTCTTAATGAGATACATAGCTTAGAAGTTTCCCAAGAAGGAAACCCAATATAATACATTGCTACATGGAATGTCACCCAAAGTATGGAATGTGTGCAAAGCACTTGAGACCAGGGTAAATCATGGTGAACTGGCCCCAAATCCACTCCAAACTCTCACATATAGGACACTTGCCACCACTCCTCAGTCCCTTACACACACAAAAAGCAAACATCACAAGCAAGGAAGGCACAAAAGGACATGAGCCCAGGGGTGTAAGTGTAGATGAGTGGCTTACATATAAGTCTCCTTGTCATCTTCCCCTCAGCTACCTCCCTCACCCCCCAAATGGGTCTGGGCCCTGGGAATGGCTGTGTCTATCAGATCATCTTTTCTGCTAGTTAGGACTAAGCAATGAAGTCAAAGGACATTGTCCGTAAAATGGACTTTGGCCCAGATTTGCTAGCAGAGCTCTTTGGACTCACTCAATTACTGAACTTCTTTCATTCAGCTTTTGTGTTTCCTGGACGGAGCCCAAGAGGCAGACATTATCATAGTGGGGTTAAACAAGGCCTCTCTGGTCTGAGTGACAGACAGTGACACCTAGCTCCAGAAAAGTACCTGTTTTCGGGGTGGCATGAAAGGTGGCATGATGGGCATCAGACAAGAATCTTGCAAGCCATCTTTTACAAGGAGGCCAGCAAGATCGCAGAAGGCAATACCCAGTATGCTCAGAGACAAGCTGTTTCCTAATCAAGTTTTCTTATACTTAGTACTATGGAAACATTTTCAAAGGTATTATTCTCGGCAGGTTTCCAGTAATTCAACATTTCCAGACTTATCCAAATGGCTTCTGAAATATTTGCTGTTTGTTGAGAGCAGCTTTCAGGATGAGGTAATTAAAAGAAACCTATCAATTTGAGATTTTTTTTTTCCATGAGTAAATAATGTTGACATACTGTTCAAATAAACCCACAATTTACTGCAATCTGTTTTTAGACAAACCCTCCACTTTAACCTCCAAATGGGAAAAACGAAGAGACTTTCCTCTTCTCATTTAATCAAGAACATATGTTCAAAGATAATACCGGAGGCTTATTCTGGGAAGCGTTCTGCTCTTCCTCTGACAGCGATGCAGTGAGCTCACGAGGCAGCCTCGACACATAATGAAAGCTAACGCCATCATAAATCTCCTGCCCTGCGGAGGTCACTTCAGAAAAATCGCCTGCTGCTCAAATAAGCACCGGCTACACTGAGGCGCACTGGAGGGAGAGAAATGCCAACTGTGATAAACACCAGCAGGTATGCACCAAACTGAGGCAACCCAGGCAACCGGGAGAGCAAGGAGCCAAAAACGAAGCAGGTGTAGGGGTGTGTGTGTGTGTGTGTGTGTGTGTGTGTGTGTGTGTCTGTGTGTGTGTGTGTGTCTGTGTGTGTGTGTGTGTCTGTGTGTGTGTGTTTACAAACGACCTCACCAGCCCCGTGTGTTCTTCCTGAGCAAGAACCAGCAAGTTCACCAGAGAGTAGCCGCTTTCCCCCTTGAGAGTAGAGCTTGGGAGGCACCAATTTTCATTAAACCTAAAAGTACACACAGTGGCAGGGGGCCAAAACAGCCCTCAAAAGTGAGGCTTTTAAAAACATCTGTTAGGGGTTTTGAGATCCTAAGGGTGGGGGGAGGGAGAGAGAGAGGGAGGGAAGGGGGGATGTAGGGAGGGGGAGAAAGGGGGAGAGAGAGAGGGAGAGAGGGGGAGAGAGAGAGAGAAAGGGATTGGATTCAGAGTCCAGCGCTTTTCATTTCCAGACCGTGAGTCATAAAAGAGAGTGCGTATGTGTAAATCTGGATGGCCGGAATATGCTGACCGGAGTTGGGGTTTACTAACACCTGAAGTACATTTCATGCAAATTAGGTTTAAATATCAATCTGATCACAAAGCTTGAAAGGCTTTTCTCCCATCCCAGGATGCCAGAAGTCCCCTGGAACCTGGAATGGAGTTTCCTGACAGCAAAGGTTTACTGTAGCATAAAAGAAATTATAGAGATTTCCCTGCTAGGCATAAAGATGTGATCACTAAAGGCACCTGTGGGCCCAAGGAGGTTACTCACCAATATCCCTTTAAACACCAAATTATGGAGTATTAGGCCACAAATGTGAAACCTTGACAAATTCCCAAATAAAAGCCATAAAACCAATCACTTTTTAAACCTGCATGAGTGACACCAGAAAAATTAGAGCTGTGTGGCAGGTCACTTTGAAATAAAGCTGCCATAAAGAAGCTTATGATGCTGTCATGGAAAAGGCAATTAGAAGGTTACTTTCTCTCAGTTCTAAGATTGGTTCTTGTTCTTCCTCCAGCCCCCTGCCTGCCACCTCCCTGCTGCAAAATGGATCAGTCTATAATAAGTAGTAGTTATATATCATAAGGAAGCAATTCCTTTTAGTTGTTCCACTATAAAAAAGCATCCAGATTTAGAACTTGACAGGAACCAGTATCGCCTGCCCCCGAGAGCCAGCAGAAAGTCTGTGTGTGTCATTCAGCCAGCATGGAGTCTCAGTGTTTTAAAAGCTTTAATTTGAAGGGGAAAAAAAACCTGGGCGTTAAGCAATTTGGCTGTGGATATTTAATGCATCAGCCATGCTACAGAATTGGAGCCCCTTATTTAAAACGAGAAATTGAAAACTTACACACTCTGCAGGCAAAGTGTAAGTAAATGTAGAACGGTAAGCTGAATTCAGCGGAGAACCTGCAGAAACACCATTAGAAGGACTAATGACATGTTCAGAAATGGCCTTAAATAAATGCTACAGTGTCATTTGCAGGTGTGTAAAACAGAGTTGGCTTTTAATTAGCTGGAGTCGTGCCTCCCAGTGTTTAGGTAAAGGCACCTAGGAGGCAATAACCCAGAGAAGTTGAGACTTTGCCCCAAGGCACATAACTCCTCAATGATAGTACCAAGATTGGAACCGAGTCTCCTGATCCCTAACTTCCACTGTATCCACACTTGCAGTAGGCAGACTACTGCACCCTGAAGATGTCTACAGCCAAATCCCCAGAACATGGAACCCTACATATGGCAAAAGAGACTTTGCAGATATGATTAAGTTACGGACTTTGAAATTGGGAGATAACCCTGTTTATCCAAGTGGCCCAGTGTAATCACACTGGTCCTTATAAGTGAAAGGAGGAGCAAGAGAGTAAGGGCCAGAGTTAGAGCCAGAGAGATTGGAAGTTATGCTGCTGGCTTTGGGGATGGAAGAAGAGACCACAAGCTAAGGCATGCAGGTTCCAGCCTCTAAAAGCTGGAAAAGGCAAGGAAATGGTTCTTCCCTAGAGCCTCAAGAAAGAATACAATTCTGCTGACACCTTGAATTTAACCCAGTGAGAGCCTTTCAGACTTCTGAGCTCCAGAATTATAGGTGGATAAATATGTGTTGTTTTAAGCCACTAAGTCTGTGTCAAGTTACCACAAATTATTATTATTACAGCAGCAACAGGAAACCCAAAAAATGCTCTGGATGGGCATTGCATTTGCCCTTCACTTTGATCTACCTGAAGTAACACCATTACCTCAGTGGCACTTAGAGCCCTTATAAAGACCAAAAGGACCCTTCCTCCCTTTCTTTAGTTTTTAGCACCTTCTACTCTCCTTTCAGATATTCTCTTCCTCTCTGCCCCTTTCTGGCTCCTCTTTCCCATGTAAACTATTGCTAAAGGGAAAGCTTTTATAATTGTCAACTGACCCATAGTGAGAAATTAGTTGGCAGGAACTTAAAATATTACAGTTCACCAACTATTTCCAATATACTAGAACACTCTCTTTGGGTATGTTTCACCCTCTTATCCCTACTGCCCCTATAAAGCCTACAAGACTCAAAAAAAAAAAAAAAAAATCACTTAAGGGTGGAATTTTGAGTTTCTGGTTTAGATGAGCCTTTCCCAGAGTATCTCAGATCACACTGTAGACATGGGCTTTGGACTGAAGAAAAAGATGTTGATTTAACTCCCTGACTCACCACTTATTAGTGATTTGACCTTGAGAAAAGTATTAGGTCTCATTTTCTTTATCTCTAAAACAGAGACCATAATAGTGATCTTCCTCCATAGTGAGAAATCAGTGAGATTTTGCTTTTAAAGTGCTTAGCACAGAGTAACCCATGCAAGCACTGCATCAGTAATGGTAGTAATGAGAGTAATGAAGATACTTGGTACAGAGATACCTGTGACTCCCAAATTTGACAGTATAAATCCCATCTAAATCCTGTGGGACCCAAGTTTCAGATTCTGATATTGTAAAGAGACACCTACCCAATGTGTAACAACAGCAGGTATTTATACTTTGCCAGCTGTGTACTTTGTTTTTGGGTACTGGGGATTATCAGAGGCAAATAAATCACAAAAGATAGTATACAACCCTGTCCAAAAGAACCTCAGGGTTTAGTAGAGAGCAGATATAAAACATAATTACTGCCATTTATCCCTCTGTACTGAGGACTTACATACAATAAAGGGTGGTGAGAGGACCCAGGAGAACAAAATGTTTCCAAGGGAATCAAGAACAAGGTCACAGAGATGACTTTTGAATGGGGTCTTGAAGGATGAGTAGAAGTTTGCTTTGTGGAAACTAGGAGGAACATACCGGAGAGAGAAAAATGTGCATGAAAAATGAAGTCCAAGAATATCAACAGGGAACAATTCCTAAGCATAACTATAACACTGAAACCACTGGAACAAATTAAACTCAGTTCAACAAATTAAATCTGTGGCCACGTGCTCTGAGTCATCAACAACCTGACTTTCTCTGAATCTGCTACAAAGTGATTTCAGGGTCACACGAAACAATTCATTTTTTCTTGACTGAAAATGATGATGCCTTGAGAATTCACTGATGGCCACAGTGCAATCAATATTAATCAGGGTATATGCACTGGCCCTGAGATAACAAAGCATGAATCCCAATGTACGAATTCAATTCATACTTAATCAATACTACCTTCTGAGTAGAGATTTTTTTTTTTTCACATTTTAGTAAGATGCTGAGAAAAATCAATAACTTATTAAATACCAGTTGCCTCATTAAAACAAACTATTAATCACTTTTGTTGCTATCTTATTGGGGCCACAGATCTGACATTATATATTTTGTACTGAGGTGTATGCTCAAAGCTTTACTACATTCACTGGAGGAAGCTATGCACAGAACGACTACGCACTGCAGCCAAGATGGGACGACTATAGGAAATGGACTCCCAATGCTTTATTGACAAAAAAAAATCTCAGAGAGGGAAAAAAAGGGAACACTATTGACTTCAAATGAAACTGGTGAAAATTAATTGCTAGGAGTGGGAGTCGGAAAGACTACTAACAATAACAATTTATTGAAATATTTTCTGCATCTGAAACACTTTGACTATCATCCTCATAATACTGAGAAATACAGTTATATTCACTTCCAGTTTTAAGATGGCCCCTTTTTAGCCACCTGAGAATATACATGAATATACATATGTATTCTGTGAAATGGAAGTGAGATCCATTCAACCATGGTGTTAAGTACATTCCTCAGCAAACAAGGACTTCTGGTCCTATTTCATCAAATTGTTAAGGAGCTAATTTCTCTAGGTATGGTAACTTTTTAATCTTGTTGAGCATAAATTTAAAGTTGCCTCCTCCATTGTCATTCTGTTATCATTTTCTCAGGAATATAGAGAAAAATTTGAACTACATGCTTATGAATTTATGAATAAGTTACCCCTGTTACTAATGGAAATGTCCACTTACTTAAAAAGTAAAGTCATCTTTATGTGAGTTAAACTTGAGAAACACTGAGTTAAACAAAATTGTCTCACAAAATTACATTAAGATACAGGTAACTTCCAGTAATTTTTTGAGTAGAATTTCTTAAGAAATTATGATCATTAAACCCAAATAACAGAGAATAACAATTTTATTTAGAGGTGGTTAGTTTTCATGTATTTTTTCAAAAAGCATTCATGTGATAGTTTTCCTTACATGCTGCATAGTATAGTAGAAAGACACAGATACTACACTTAATAGTCCTGAATTTGAATCCTGTCTAACCACTCTCAAACTGTCTTCAGACACTTCACATCACTAAGTCAGTATTCTCAGAGATTAAATGAGGAAAAGTGATGTTTTACCTACCTACCTCACTGAATTATTGTTATGATCAAATAAAATCATGTGAGTAAAAGAATCTTCTGATATCTGAGACTCCAATTAGTCTTACTTTGGCATTGCAATAAAAGGAATACAACAAAAAGAAATCCAGCAACTGAGAATTAAGTTTTTCTGATATTTACTTGTATCTCTTCAAGGACACTAAAAAAGAACTAATTTATTACTCACAGCACCATTTTGTATAGTCCCCTTATTACACTGCTCAAATTCTCTCATACTCCATGGTTGTTTTGAGCTTCTTGATCCATAAATGCCTCACTCTCAACTCTGCCCCCAGTGTCTCTCCAACAGCCAGGAATCAAGGCTGGTCTATGTCCGTCTCGTCCCTAACCCCTGAGAACCACCCCTCCTCCTCAAGCTCTTCATCATATTCATCACTTTAGCCTCTTTGCCTTCCTGCCACCCAGTTTCTCCACTGCAAAGCCTGGCGGGTGGGGAAGGATTCAGCAGGCAGGAACCTTCTACACAACACTCTTGTCCCTAGTGAGAGACATGGGATGAAGAGAGGAGACAGAGAATTTTGAAAATATTCATACAGTAGTGGATTTTTATCCTTTTTAACACATTAATATTTTCACTCTAGCTAGTGTTTATGACACATATGAATTAGTCTGTTGTCTTTTACATTTTAGCTGAAGTAATAAAGTCTTAATACTTTCAAAATAAAAAAACAAATCACAAGGATGTGGCCCAGTAATTGATCCTGGGTCCCAGAATTGGTCAAGATGTAGGTAGAAAAAAAAAAAAAAAAGAATGTAGATAGAGAGTGGGCTTCATTTTTTTCTGCACTACAGAGGAATGATTCTCAAAGTATGCTCCAAGGCCTCCTTGGAGATGCCTCTGAAAAAGAAATTCAAGGCCAGATCACAAGGCAATGCTGCATATTATCTCCCTTTAGGGAGGTCCACAATGCATATTAATGACTGAGAGTGAATAAATCCATTCACAAAAAGCTGAAATTAGAAATTTAGATGTGAAAAGCAAAATTTTAGAATATTTAGGACAACATATTTATAACTTCTGGGTAGAGAAATAGTTCTTAAATTAGACCCCAAATGCACAACTATAACAAATGAAATATCCATCTACAAAACGTGAAACTTCTCTTCATGAAAGGACACCAGTAGGAAAGTGAACACTTGAATCACAAATTGGGAAAAGAAATTTACAAATGTGTAACTTAAGAATTCCAATGAAGAATGCAAAAAGAACTATAAATCAAGGAGGAAAAAATAGCATAATTAGAAACTGAGCAAGAGCATGGACAGCATTTACAGATGAAAATGACATGACTAATAAATACATGAAAATATAATTAAACTCACAAATAATAAAAGAAATGAGACTAGTAACCACAATGAGATAAGCAAAAAAAATTTAAATCTGACATTACCAAGTGTTGATGAAGATATGGAGCAATGAACTCTTAAAGCTCGTCGAAGTGAAAGGGAAACCTTCCTACATTGTTGGTGGGAATGTAAATTGGTACAAAAACTATAGAAAACAGGACAGAGTTACCTCAGAAAACTAAATATAGAACTACCATATGATCTAGCAATCCTACTCCTAGGCATATATCCAGACAAAGCATTCATTGAAAAAGATATATGCACCCCTACGCTCATTGCAGCACTTTTCACAATAGCCAAGACATGGAAACAACCTAAATGTCCATTGACAGATGAATGGGTTAAGAAGATGTGGTATATATACACAATGGAATACTACTCAGCCATAAAAAAAGAACAAAATAATGCAATTTACAGCAACATCAATGGAACTAGAGGCTCTCATACTAAATGAAGTTAAGTCAGAAGGAGAAAGACAAATACCATATGATATCACATCTGGAATCTAATGTATGGCACATATGAACCTACTGATAGAAAATAAACAAACTCATGGATATGGAGAACAGACTTGTGGTTGCCAAGAGGGAGGAGGAGTGAGTGGGAGGGACTGGGAGTTTGGGGTTAGTAGATGCAAACTATTGCATTTGGAATGGACAATCAATGAGATTCTATGGTATTGCCCAAGGAACTATATCTAGTTATTTACGATGGAACATGATGGAAGATAATGTGAAAAAAAGAATATTTTATATATATATATATTTATATATATATATATAAATATTATATTTATATATATATATATATAAATATATATATATATATAAAACTGGATTAATTTGCTGTACAGCAGAAATTGACAGAACATTGTAAATTGACCATAATAAAAAATAAATAAATAAAACCAAAAAACCTCGAAAATTTCAACCATCCCTTTGGAACATCACTTGGTTTATCCTACAAAGATGAAGATGTGCCAATGCTCACATTCAGTAATTCCACTCTTAGTTCTGTACCCAAGAGAAATTTTTGCACATATGCCCCAGGAACCATGTTCAAGAAAGTTCCTAACTCCATTGTTTGTACTAGCAAAACACTGTCAGCAATATGATATCTATTAAAAAAAAAAACAACACTGTAAGCAATATCATATCTATGATATCTCTGAAAATAAATTGTGGCATTTTCATGAAATGAATCATAATAATGAAAATGGACTATCTGCATATCAAGACATATAAAGACCGGGAAGGTAGAGGTGAATGAAAAGCCAATCTTAGAAGAATATCTACAGAATGCTATTGATATAAAGATAATATAAAAGCAAATAAAATTTTAAAATAATATATATTATATATACACATACACACACACCATTATAAAAAGCAAAACTCGGAGTTCCCATCGTGGCGCAGTGGTTAACGAATCCAACTAGGAACCATGAGGTTGCAGGTTCGATCCCTGGCCTTGCTCAGTGGGTTAAGGATCCAGCACTGCCGTGAGCTGTGGTGTAGGTTGCAGACGCGGCTTGATCCTGCGTTGCTGTGGCTCTGGCGAAGGCCGGTGGCTGCAGCTCCGATTAGACCCCTAGCCTGGGAACCTCCATATGACGCAGGAGCAGCTCAAGAAAAGACAAGAAAAGCAAAAAAAACAAAAAAACAAAACAAAACAAACAAAAAAAAAAACAAACACAAAATTCAGAAAACTGCTTACCTGGGGGAAGAGGGGGGCACATCAGAAAGGGGCACCCATAGTAGTTTTGATTTGAATTTCTCTAATAATCAGTGATGTTGAGCATTTTTTCATGTTCCTAATTGGCCATCTGTATATCTTTGGAGAAATATCTATTCAGGTCTTTTGCCCATTTTTCAATTGGGTTGTTGGCTTTTTTGCTGTTGAATTGTACAAGTTGTTTGTATATTTTAGAGATTAAGCCCTTGTCAGTTACCTCATTTGAAACTATTTTCTCCCATTCTGAGGGTTGTCTTTTTTTTTTTTTTTTTTTTTTTTTTAATGGTTTCCTTTGCTGTGCAAAATCTTGTCAATTTGATTAGGTCCCATTGGTTTATTTTTGCTTTTATTTCTGTCGTCTTGGGAGACTGACTTAAGAAAATATGTGTAAGGTTGATGTCAGAATATTTTGCCTGTGTTCTCTTCTAGGAGTTTGATGGTGTCTTGTCTTACATTTAAGTCCTCAAGTCATTTTGAGTTTATTTTTGTGCATGGTGTGAGGGTGTGTTCCAGTTTCAATGACTTACATACATCTGTCCAGTTTTCCCAGCACCACTTGCTGAAAACACTTTTTCACATTTTATATACTTGCCTCCTTTGTTGAAGATTAATTGACCATAGGCATCTGGGTTTTTTTTTTCTGGGTTCTCTATTTTGTTCCATTGATCTGTATGTCTAATTTTGTACCAGTACCACACTGTCTTGATTACTGTGGTACCACCTCACCCCTGTCAGAACGGCCATCATTAATATGAGAAAATCTTTGTAAATGAATCAACTGACATGGGATTAATCTCCAAAATTTATAAACACCTTCTGCAGCTCAATACCAAAAAAAACAAACAACCCCATCAAAAAATGGGCAGAAGATCTAAACAGACAATTCTCCAAAGAAGACAAATGAAAAAAATACATGAAAAGATGTTCAACATCACTCATCATTAGAGAAATGCAAATCAAAACCACTATGAGGTATCAGCTTACACCAGCCAGAATGGCTGCCATCAAAAAGTCTACAAACAATAAGTGCTGGAGAGGGTGTGGAGAAAAAGGAACCCTATTACACTGTTAGTGGGATTGTAAATTGGTACAACTACTGTGGAAAACAGTATGGAGATTCCTCAGAAAACTAAAAATAGAACTACCATTTGATCCAGAAATCCCACTCCTGGGCATCTATCCAGAGAAAACCATGACTCACAAAGACACATGTACTCTGATGTTCATTGCAGCACTATTTGCAATAGCCAAGACATGGAAACCACCTAAATGTTCATCAACAGAGGAGTGGATCAGGAAGATGTGGTACATATACACAATGGAATATTACTCAGCCATTATAAGGAAAGAAATACTGGCATTTTTAGCAACATGGATGGACCTAGAAATTATCATGCTAAGTGAAAGTCAGTTCAGACAGTGAGACACCAACATCGAATGCTTTCACTGACATGTGGAATCTGAAAAAAGGACAGAATGAACTTCTTTGTAGAACAGATACTAACTCACAGACTTTGAAAAACGTATGGTTTCCAAAGGTGACAGTATAGGGGGTGGGGTGATACGCTGGGGTTGTGGGATGGAAATCCTATAAAATTGGATTGTGATTATCACTGTACAACTATAAATGTAATAAATTCATTGAGTAATAAAAAAATTTAAAAAAAAGTCAACAAATAACAAATGCTGGAGACGGTGTGGAGAAAGGAGAACCCTCACACACGCTATTGGTGGGAATGTAAATTGGGTACAACCACTATGGAAAACAGGGTGGAGGTACCTTAGAAAACTAAATATAGAACTACCATATGACCCAGCAATCCCACTCTTGGGCATATATCTGGACAAAATTTTCATTGAAAGAGACACATGTACCCATATGTTCACTGAAGCACTATTCACAATAGCCAAGACATGGAAACAACCTAAATGTCCAATGATGGATGAATGGATTAAGAAGATTTGATATATATACACAATGGAATACTACTCAGCCATAAAAATGAACAAAATAATGCAATTCGCAGCAACATGGACAGAACTAGAGACTCTCATACTCTCTTACTAAGTAAGTCAGAAAGAAAAAGACAAATACTATATGATATTACTTATATATGGAATCTAATATATGGCACAAATGAACATTTCCCCAGAAAAGAAACTCATGGAGTTGAAGAACGGGCTTGTGGTTGCTGAGAGGGAGTGGGATGGACTGGATGTCTGGGGCTAATAGATGCAACCTATTGCATTTGGAATAGATAAGCAATGAGATCCTGGTGTATAGCACAGGGAACTATATCAGTCACTTGTGATGGAATATAATGGAGGATAATGTGAGAAAAAGAATATATATACATATATATGTATATATATATGATTGGGTCACTTTGCTGTACAGTAGCAATTGACAGAACACTGTAAATCAACTATAATGGAAAAAATAGGAGTTCCCGTCATGGCTCAGCGAGGTGAATCCGACTAGGGACCATGGGGTTGAGGGTTCGATCCCTGGCCTCGCTTGGTGGGTTAAAGTTAAGGATCTGGCATTGCCGTGAGCTGTGGTGTGGGTCACAGACATGGCTTGGATCTGGCATTGCTGTGGCTCTGGCGTAGGCTGGCAGCTACAGTTCCAATTTCACCCCTAGCCTGGGAACCTCCATATGCCACAGGTGTGGCCCTAAAAAGCAAAAAAAAAAAAAAGCAAAAAAAAAAAGCAAAAGAAAAATCATAAAATAAAAAAAGGGGGGCACCCAGGTGAACTGGTGGGATTGGTAATGTATTTATTAAGATGGATTTTTATTGTTCTCTATACCTGATATTTGTTTTTATATAGATATTTTCGTTATGCATGAATGTTATATGAATATATTCTAAACCTTAATTTAACTTAATTCAGTATCTCACAAACATTGCCCATATAATCCTTTCATCTCTTCATACATACTAACACCCTATTGAATTCGGTTTGGAAAACACTGCTCCAGGTCTTATAACCTCTCTTTTTTGGCAAAGAGACTTCCTCCAGCTAAGTCTCATGTCCACAGATGCAGAACTTTCTCTGGGTTGAAGAATCCCAGGATATTTTTGCAAATGTCTTTATAAGCCAACATGAACTGTGTATATGAGCCTCATCTTGGGGTTAGAAAATGCTAGTCACAGAAGTAGTAGGTGGTCTGTCGATCTGTACAAAAGTAACTGACATTCAACTCCCCCAGGTCCTTGGAGTCCATTTTCCCTCACCATCCTATCCAAATAAACACAGCAGGAGAAATGACACTCCAAGTCGAGATGCAGACTCTCATAAGAATGAAAATTACTCTGGAGAGCTCCGTCTTCTGAGGTTTACCACACAAGTACCTAGTTAGCAGTGCCATTTTCAGAGGCGATTTGTCTGTGCAGCTAATGCCTAATAATGTCCAGATATAAATAGCTCCTGCTGGGCTTTTGAAGTTCACACCTTGGTGAACTCATTGAGAGATACTTTACAGCTGGTTGCATTGCTGAGAACCCAATGTATTTCTCCCCCATGCCTCTGCTGATAAAGGGCTTTTGAATTGGTGTGATTGTAGCAATATTAACTTTCCCATCCATGACCGTTGGACTTTAGTCCCTCATTAGCTTCAATGTAGTAAGGTCAGGCTACGAGGGGATTGTGTGGTGTTAAACTAAGTTGATATTGATTGTTGCCAACAGTGGAGCAGCCTACTATACTTTAAACCCCTGGTTCTGAGGGAATATTTCATTTTTGCTGACTTTGTCTTCCATTGTGAAGATTGATTTCAGCATAATGATCCATCACCTGAAGAGATTCATTCTGCTTCTTCTAAACTCATATCTTGCAACCAGACTTTATATATTCCACAGATTCCCCCAGTTCTAAGCAGCCCTGCTCACTGTGATCGGGACCACAGAGCTCCCTACTATTTTCTTCAGCACTTGCGTTTTCATCACTCATACCTCTCCCTTTCAGATGCTGCCTTACTCTCTCCTTAGATGTTGAGTTGAACTCATCTCCAAAGATGTTGAGTTCTCACTGCTTTTTCTCCATGTGCTTCATTTAGAAACCTCCTCACTTACACATAGTTTCTAGCTGAAAAGCAAGGCATCTATCATCTTATGAGGTGAAAATGGCACAAGGCAGCACGTGCTAAAACAAAACCAACATGGTGATGGCAAATTTGTTTTCACAAAGTGTTAAATTGACTGAAGTAGCCTCACCATACTGACTTTACCCATGAGATGGCATGTGATAGGTAGGCAGCCAATATTTCCCTGAATCCAAGGGCAGGAAGTCAGCTGGACAGCAAGATGATACTGGAATTAGGACCTGGAAAATCATCTAGACTCTCTCCCTGTGTCTCATGTCAGAGTTTCTCTTTGCATATCTACTCAGTCTCCTCTCCTTCTTTGCTCACCAGCCTTCTCTGATCCCCAGAGATTTCATGACTGCTCAGTTCTCTTAAGGATACAGAGTGCAATCCAACCATATTACCCCAAGTCCCAATTCCAAATTGCAAAGGTTTTGATTTTGATTGGCCCACCTTGGGTCAGTTGTCCAATCCAATGTGGCTGGAAATCAGAGGCATGTTCAACCAAATGGTCCTGGGGACCATTTTCTCTGAATTGTGGAACACAGTTAAGAGGGTTTTGAGCTGAGCAGACACTCAAAATGTGTCCCCTGTATGCACCTAAGTCTAAGACCATAATAATACCTTAAAAAATATCTTGAGATTCATTCTTTCATTTCTTTATCAGATAGTTAATGAACCTCTAATTTGTCAGACACTGTGTGAGGCTCTGAGGACTTAGACAAATGAGGTCTAACCCCCAGTGGAAGAGATAAAGGAACAACTAGTTTTCAAATAAAATAATAATAGATTGGAATAATTGCTACATAAAAATTGAAAGGGTGATGTGATAGAGTATTTGAGAGGTGCATATGGAGGTGTACTTACTTGAGGCCTCTTTGAAGAGATGATGTTAATTACCCAAGGAAGGAGATAATCCCAGCAGAGGGAACTCAAGTGCAAAGTTGGCCTTGAGATGGGAAAGGACTTAAGGGATCTAAGGGAGTTTAGAAAGGTGGACAAGACCCAGATCACATGGGGCCTTGGGTGCCCTTTTAAGGGATTGGGATTTTATTCTAAATGCAGTAGGATAAAGTCAGTGAAGATTAAGGAGGAGAGAGAAAGACATAATCGGATTTATGTTTCTAAAAGCTGACTTTAGGGTGGGATTTTAGGAAATTGGGAGTGAAAGCAGGGTGGGCAGTTAGGAAGCTGTTATACTGGTTCAGGAGAGATAGAGTAGATGAACCTTTGGACCAAGAAAGGTGGTGGTTATTGGAATGGACAGAAGAGGCCAGATTCTAGATGTATTTTAAAGTTGGACAACCAGAACTAGCTACTGAGGAAGATTTGAGGAGGTGGGGTGTGTGTGTGTGGGGGGGGAGTGCAGATGCGTCCTAGCTTAGGTTTGACTGGCTGGGAGAATGGTGGGCTATCTTTTGGAATGGGGCAGCTTGCAGTGACTGAGCAGGTTTCATCACAGAAGATGACAAGCAAGAACTCTGACTCCAGACACAGAGGTCCCTGGATCCTGATCCAGTGAGAAACTCATCAGTTCTCTTTGCAGGCTAGGTCCTGTCCTTTAGGAATACCATTATAATCCTACCTCAGCTCTGCTCACCTTCCTATCTCAGTCACCTCATCCACCTTCCCTCTTAAAACACACCTAAATCCAAAGCCATTCCTCCTCCCTGAGGGGCTTAGAGAAAGAAAGGTTTGGAGTTCAAACAGTATTAGGAGGCACTATATTAATCCAAATATCATTTCTCCCCTTTCTGCTTTATATATTAGGACACATTGTTCTAAATGCCTAATTTAGGAGCAGGTAATTCTTTTTTTTTTTTTTTTTTTTCCTTTTTCAACCACACCTGTGGCATATGGAAGTTTCCAGGCCAAGGACTGACTCTAGCAACACTGGATCTTTAGCCCACTGCTCTGGGCCGGAATCAAATCTGCACCTCGGCAGCGACCTGAGCTGCCACAGAGATGCCAGATCCTTAATGCACTGTGTCACTGCAGGAACTCCAGAAGATACTTCATTTTCTGAAACAAAACTAAATGTGTAAAGCTCTCAGTGTCTAAATTATGTCAGGTGGGTAATATACATTAGGTATCATTATTCCTTTTTTTTTAATTTTAATTTTATTGGAGTATGGTTGACTTACAGTATTGTATTATTTTCAGGTGTACAGCAAAGTCAATATATAAATATATCCATTCTTTTTTCCATATAGGTTATTACAAACTATTGAGTAGATTTTCCTGTGCTATACAGAACGTTCTTGTTAATCATCTATTTCATTCAGTAGTGTGTAGAAAGACAAATTTCATATGATATCACTTATATATGGAATCTAATGAAAGTGATACAAACTCACAGATTTCAAAACCAATCTTAAAATTGTTGTGGGGAGGGAAGAATTGGGAGGGTAGGATTTCATTATTCTTAACATTTCTTTTACTTTTTTTCAAAGTAAATGTATCACCAGACATCAATTTGCTGCTTATATACCAAGAGCTTAGAAATAAGTTTTGTTTGTCTTGAGCTATACTGGCAAGGAATGTTTTGTAGCAATATAATTATTTAGGCAAAAGATTTTACTACTAGGAAGATAGATATTTGACTACAGTTTCTCAAACTGAAATTAAGATGGATTAAGACAGAGGATCTTATTCTGATTTGTGAAGTTATTGGAATGAAAATTCTTACGCAGATATAAAGTTAAATTGCATTTAGTTATACATTTAATTAATTCTTTATTGAGGAGAATAAAGTTCTATGAAATGACATCTGTTCCATAAATTCAGGACACAATGTCATTGTCCAGTGGAGATCAATATAATGGGAGTTTACTTGGACTTACTGCCAAAGAGTAATTTCTTTAGCATATAGATGTAATTTAGAGGTTGAAGGCAACAAAAGAATGCGTCACTGAGGAACATTCTGGTATCTCTTCACCTGTAAATTTCCAAGTATGGGAAAGACAGATGTGTCCACTAAATAAAGCTTAATAATAACTCTTCTGAGAGTTTAGAACTTGTGCTATCTAATACAATTCCCTCTATTTCCATAACCCCCTGCATTGCATTCTCACTTGGGTGTCATATCATCAAAGAGATCATAAACTCTCAGGGTTAAGAGGTACCTTAAAGGTCAATGATCTTTATTAATAGCAATGGCTGCTATTCCCATCATCCCACATTCAGCTGCCCCATCAGGAAAAAGTAGCAATCCTGCTCCAGTGATGGGCATAGCTGCACCATATTTACAGAACCAAAGCAATCAGAGTTTCATGACAGGCCTTCTACAAATAGGTTTCTCCAGAGTCCACACACTAGTAGCAGGGGAATGAAGGCCACAGAGGTGACGGTTTCCCATTTGTAGGAAGTCTCCATGAGTCACAGATATCAAACAAATCCTAATGTGCCAAAGAAGTTTGATGTGGTAGGCAAAATAATAATGCCTAAAGATGTCCACATTCTAATGCCTGATACCTGTGAATACATTATGTGACACCATAAGGGAGAAATAAGGTTATCAATAAGCTAAACTTGAAGTAGGAAGATTGTCTTATCCTGTATAATCCAGGTAGGCCCAATGTAATCACAAGGTCTTTATAAGTTGAAGTAGGAAGAAAGAGAGTGAAGACTGGAGTCGGAGAGGGATTG
This sequence comes from Sus scrofa, assembly GCF_054392235.1. Lineage (NCBI taxonomy): Eukaryota > Metazoa > Chordata > Mammalia > Artiodactyla > Suidae > Sus > Sus scrofa. Next base: position 102,951,058 of record NC_139390.1, read on the forward strand.
GAAGAAGCTATCCTGCTGGCTTTGAAGATGTAGGAAGAGGCCACAAGCTAAGGAATGTAGGAGGTCCTTAGAAGCTGAAAAAAGATAAACAGATTCTCCCCAGAACTTTCAGAATGGAACACAGCCCTTCCAGCATGTTTACCCCAGTAAGATCCATTTTGGACTTCTGACCACCAGAACTTTAAGAAGATAAATTTGTATTGCTTTAAGCCACTAGGTTTGTGGTATTCATTAAATCAGCAATAGAAAACTAATACACAAGTGGATAATCATTAGAGGGTAATAAAAGACCCTATTTCCTCCCCAATGCCTCTTGGAAATTTCACAGGGAGCAAACACCCCAGGTGCAGAGTTGCCTCCTTTTTGGCCCCCGAAGGTATGCCTGATTCTCTTCAACTACTGAAGTCTTTACCACAGTGGAATGATGTGAAAAACTTCAGGCTAATCAGATACTCATGTATAAAATATTTTGGAGGAGAGACTGAAAGTGAGGAGAAATTAAAGAGCATGACATAATGGGCCACAGAGGTGACAGAGCACAGGAACCAAGCAGCAGAGATTAAAAAGAAATCATGATTACTAGGATTACCCCCCACCACCACACTAGCCTTCCTTCTGTTCCCAGATTTCACTGAGCTCATCCAGGACTTGGGCCCATCTGCCTGGGAAGTTCATTCCCCTACTACCAGTGTGTGGACTTTCAGACCTTACCCTAAATGGCACGTCCTGGATAGCTTTTCTACAGTAGCCACCCAACCAGTATTACATCACTTGCTTTAATTCTCTTCTTAGCACTTAACAATAATTTTCTGATTTATATATTTATATACATTTATTATCTGTTTTGACAAACAGAATATAAGCTCCATGAGAGAAAAGACCTTGTCTGTTTTCTTCACACATATCCTCTGGGCCTACATCAGTACCTGGCACTTAGGAGGTGCTCAGGAAGTATATGCAGCATGAACAAATGACAGAGGGAAGGTCTGAGTTACATATAACATTAGTTGGATATAGGTGAAAATGAAAGGATGAGTCAAATACGGCTCCAAAGTTTTTTTTGTTTTTTGTTTTTTGTTTTTTGTCTTTTTGCCATTTCTTGGGCCGCTCCCGCGGCATATGGAGTTTCCCAGGCTAGGGGTCTAATCAGAGCTGTAGCTGCCAGCCTACGCCAGAGCCACAGCAACGCGGGATCCAAGCCGCGTCTGCCACCTACACCACAGCTCACGGCAATGCTGGATCCTTAACCCACTGAGCAAGGCCAGGAATCGAACCCGCAACCTCATGGTTCCTAGTCAGCTTCATTAACCACTGCGCCACAACGGGAACTCCAGGCTCCAAAGTTTTTAGTTTTAAGTGACTGGGAAATAGTGATGCCACAGACATACATAGAAGAACAGAGGAAAAGGAAGTTTGGGGCATAGAGCCAAAAATGAGTGTGGTTTTTTAATGTGTTGGGGATGAATAAGAGCAGGAAGTCCTGTAGGCATGTGAACTCAGCAAGCCCAAAGTTCCACTTGGTGTTTCATTATCTTTCTAAACTGGTTTCCATCCTCTCCTTTGTCTACCTCATTTGGTGACATCACCATTCAGGCTGTTGTCCAAACTGGAAAGCTCAAAATTCATTCTGAACTCCTTTCTTTCACCCATTCCACATCCAATCAGGCCAGTTTTCAAAATGCCACACTTAAACATGGACCACATTTTTTCTTTCACAAAAAGACAAATAACCTACATCTTCTGCCCTTCTCTTTGATGGTGTCAGGGCCCTATTTCCCAGTTGTTTTTGATGAGAAAAAAACGAAAGCAAAAAAACCAAAACCCCACATATTCAGTCCCTTCAAAGTAAAGTAACGTTTTGGCAATGAGTGAGAAAATAACTACTTTTCAAAAGAAACACCTATTGAAGAGAAATTTGAAAATAGATGGAAATCTTTCCATCAATTTGTGGTTTTATTGCCAATAATGATATAAAGGCATAATTGTGTAAATATTTGTATTTTAAAAGCCTCAGGATACAGAATTTACTAACCTATTTTTTAAAATTTTAAACAGAGGTTTAAAAATTGAAATTATTTGTTAATGCTATGAAAAATATGTACCCCTGTCAATCAGCTTACAAGAACAACAGATTAACATCAGGGATAAAGGAAACTTACTGACCTGAATTTCAATGAAAAGACTGCATAATTACTAGGTAGAACCAGAATTGAGCCTCACGACTTAGGAATCGTACTTCCATTGAGAGTGACATCGCTTTATGAGGCCTTTTCCACTATATTAGTCATTATAACCAAAAACTGAAATAAGCTTAGAACAACACCTATAAATCGAAGTATCACAAGAATAAACCAAGACTTAAAAAAAATAATTAGATATATTTAATCATGAGGTTTTTTATAAGTAAATAAAATAAAAATTACTCTAAATGTTTTAATCTTACTTTTACCTTATCCATTTACAATTTCCATTTTGAAGGATGTTTTTGAACAGGCACAATATGTTAGTATAGCAATTAAACATATGTAGTTTAAATGAAAAATAACTATGTTGGGAGTGTGTGGCTGAGATTTCCTTGCCCAAAGGATGCCCAAACATTGCTCTGCAAAGCCGGATGAATCACCATAATATGCATGTGAGCCCAAAGCATGGAAACCCTTCCATGGCTTTGCATTCTCCATGACCACTATCCTCTCATGACCACCAGGATGGGTAATACACGCACATGGAGGTCTACTGCCCTTTGAGTGTACCCATATTTGATAAAACCCAAAAATCTTGGTAACGAAATGCAGAGGCCATTTGTTAATGCCACACCACTAGCCTGCTGCTTGGATAAGGTGAGCAGAGGGTTATTCTCAAGCCCTGGCTCCTAGCCCTAGCTCAATCCCTTTCTTTCTCTGTCTCAAGAAAGCATATGGCATACCAGTGGGGGAGAATCACCATGTTATAGGGATAACCTTGAATTTGCTCTAATTTAAGTTTTTTAAGCAGTAAAGCTATCACAAACCTAACACTTTATTATTAGTAACACATTATTTGGTTACACCTGGTGAGTCAAAAGTCCTCTAACTTACAAATCAAATCTCAGCTCCTAAGCAGTGTTCTTGACTCCACCTTGCTCTCAGGTCTCATTTCCTACCAACTTCAGTCTCACACATTACACTCTGCTGCCTGCACATACCATCTATTTCTCACCTTGTTCATACAGTTCTCTTTGCCCAAAATGTTCTCCACTCTGTATCCCCATCCAGCAAACTTCTATTTTTCCACTAAGACTAGACTCAAACCAGGAGTTGTCTGGTGGTCCAGTGGTTAGGACTGGGAACTTTCACTTCTGCAGCCCAAAATCAATCCTTGATCTGGGAACTGAGATCCCACAGCAAACTGCTGCACTCCAAGGCCAAAAAGAAAAGAGACTAGGTCAAACCACCTCTTCCTACCTACCTCAGGCTACCCTGCCAGCCAGGCTACCATCATACTCTTCTCTTTATGTTCCCACCATACTTTTGCATAGCTTTTTCACTGCACCAAAATTATCTGTTTGTGGGTTGGTCATCTCCACCAGACTGTGGGCTTTATTTTAGGCTGAAGATGGAATCTTACTGGTAAGCACAATGCCTGGCATGCAGCAGACATTCCATAGAGGTTTGCTGAATGAGTGAGTGAGTCAGTCAGTCAGTGAGTGAATCAGAGAGCAGCAGTAAACCACTGGATATTCAGGACTGACAGAATCAAAAGTTAATCTAATGAGAAAACATCTACATTTAATTACTGACCTTTCATGACCTAAGAATATGACTTCAGTAGAAATTGCCAAAGAATGAGAAATTCCAAGGGAAGTAGCATTGGGGGAGGGGAGGGTCAGTGAAAAGACATAGAAGAGATGGAGGAAGAGAGGGCCACAGATAGGGTCCCTCAGCTACCCTCCCAAACAAGGCTACTTTTCTCCCTTCACAGGTATTACCACAGAGCAAAGACTCCTGAGGTAGATTATGGTTGGAGGGGGTTGGAAGGCCCAGGACTGTCTGACATTAACTCTTCAGTTGCTGCATTATCCAGAGGTTTAGAGGAGCCAGGAAGTGTGGGGAGTTGAGAGGGGCTCTCAGGGAACCATGGATTTTCCAACACATACAAAGCTGTTTCAATTTTTACTAACAACTGGTATAGATAGCCACATTAATGACTATCAGCTTAATACCAGCCTGCTTATAGGTAAATTGTCTATACCCTTGTGCCTCCAGGGAGAATAATAGCCCCTTTAAAAGCTGAGGATTTTTTTATTAGCTAAGAACCACTTTTAACATTTGGGAACACTATCTCTCTCAGGACGTGATGGGTAGAACAAGCTCTAAATAAGCACTGAGTGATATTATTTTTCCCACTCTTTTTGTCATCCTTAAAATCTTGCCTATAATTGTGTCTGGTAGCTCTGTTCTTTCCCTTAGTGATGAAATGAAAGCTGATTCAGGCTTTACCATGTGGGAGACTTTTAGTCACAACAAGCAATAGCTTTATAGTTATTTGCATTCTAAGCTTCCTCCTTCGTGTAATTGGAAGAGATTTTGATTCAGTCCTTAACCTAGTTTTTACAGAGCCTCCACCAAATGTCTCAGACACAGACATACTTTATCGCTCTTGGCTAAATAAATGAAATGGGTTTTCATCAGACTGATCAGTCCTCCTCCCAGAGAGAGTTTCTATGATTCCAGCACTTGATGGTTTTTTTTTCCTTCCAACCTAATGGATTTATGTCTCATTTGATTGTCCTTTCCACATCAAATATAAGCTGCAGTTCTTTCCAACACGAAGCTCACCTCGTGTTTTGGTTTTCCAGGATTGATTCATTTTCAGAAGGTGAAAGGTGTGGGGCTCTGAAATGACCAAAAATAACTGCAGTATACAAAACAGCTGATTAAATTTTGAAGGGCTGATGAATGCTTTAAAAATTTCTGCACTGGGACTTCCCACTGTGGCTCAGCGGTAATGAACTCACTAGCATCCATGAGGATATGGATTCAATCCCTGGCCTTGCACAGTAGGTTAAAGATCCAGCATTGCTGTGAGCTATGGTGTAGGTTGCAGAGGCGGCTTTGATCCTGAGTTGCTGACGCTGTGATGTAGGCCTCAGCTACAACTCAGATTCAACCCCTAGCCTGGGGATTTCCATACACTGCACTCGCTGCCCTTAAAAAAAAACGCAACAAACTCTGCACTAAATGTAATTACCAGTGTAGAAGAATGAAAATTCTTTCTCTTCCCTTTCTGGTTCTTGGGTCTAATAATCAAGTTAACATATGACAGATTAACAGGAGAAAAGCACATTATTATTTACATACAGGGTCTCTATAAGAATATGAAAACTACAAGCAGTTAGACAATTGAGGCTCATGTGCCATTCTTAGCTAAAAAGAAAAGAGCAGGCATCTGGAATTTCAAAGGGGAAAAAGAAAATTCACAGGAAGATGGGAAGAGCAAATGTTTGGCAACAAATGTTTGCACCCTATGCCATTCAAAAACAATGAAACACAGGGAGGAATGTGATCTACAGGCTCAGCCATGCTCTCCCTGGGGGAACCACACTAGCCCATATGCTTTGTAGTCATCTGTGGTGATAGTTCTCTAGTTCTCTTCCTAGACCAAGTCCTTTACCTAAATTCTTTTAGGCAGCGAAGGGAAAGGTAAAAACTTTTTTTTTTCTTTTTTAATCTGCTGGGTCTGGATTGCCTTCTGCTCAAAACACACCACACTATATGGCACATCTGAGAGAGACTTGTTCTAAACCTCTTCACCAGCGTTTCTCAGAGCACACTTAGAGGCCACCTGCATCCCAACCACCCACTTGCCTGTTAAGATGCAAAGTCCCAAGACTCATCAAAGGATCAATCTTCTCATGGTAAGGGCCTGAAAATCTGTCCTTAAGTGTTTTTTAAATAAAAAGTGTAATATACATACAGAAAAGTACACCTACCATAAATGGACACCTTGCTGAAGTTTCACAACTAAACCCATCTGAAAGACCAGCACTCAGATCAAGAATCAGAATATCACCCATACCCCAGGGGCCTCCTTCTGTTTCCCCGCCCCAGGATTAACCATTATCTTAACTTCTAAGGCCATAGATTAGTTTCATCTGAGGTTTTGATTTTGGTGGAGTTTTTTTGTTTTCGTTTTTTTTTTTTTTTTTGAAGTCTATCATACAGTATGCATTTTGTGCCTGACTTCTTTTATCAATTATATTTGTGAAAATCATCCATTTTGTGGCATGCAGTTATAGATTGTTTATTCTCTTTGGCTGAATGGTATTCCATTATGTGATTGCACCAAAATTTATTTACTTGTTCATTTCAAATTTAAATGATAATGAAATACCTCTATATAACCACTAGAATGGCTAAAGTTAAAACAGAAAATACGAAGTGTCAGTCAGGATGTGGAACAACAGAAAATCTTACAATTTGAAAAAGGGGCTATAAGTTGATACAGCCACTTGAAACACTTTTTGATAGTTTTCTACTAATGCTGACTACGTGACTAGCTGATGATGCAGAAATTCCACTCCCAGCTATACGCCCTACAGAAATACATACATATGTTCACCACAATGACACAACCTAAAATGCTCATAGCAGTTCATAACAGTCAAGAACATGGTACAACCTAAAAGTCCATCAACAATTGCGCCAATCTGCATTTTTAGCAAATTCACCACCTAATTCTTGTGCACACAAAATTTTAAGAATCTTTGCATGCAATATTCTGAAGATTTGAGACTAAGCTTAGGAATTTCAGTAACTATCAAAATCCATAAGGTTGACATGTTGGAATTTGTCAAAGAAAAAAGATATTTTCTCATCATTAAAAGGGCTTTAATCAGGAGTTTATACTTAAGCACCATATACATTTCCTCATTACTTTGAAAGCTGAGTGCTATGGAAAAGTGTTTCACAAAATGTGTTAAAATTTTGTGTTCTCACAGCCATGGACTTAGGGCAGCTGCTGCTATTCCTCAATCACACTATCACTTTCACAAGAGTGAATGAATATTTCACATACTGCTGTTTTCCCATGAAGTTCCTTTTATTAAATAAAAACTTGGGTTTGTAAGCTCAAGAAATAACTGGGGAAAAAACTCATTTTGTAGAAATTTGACAAGAAGTAATTGAGCAGACCCCTGCTAACTCAAGTGCGAGAGTTTACTGTATGGTGGTGACAGCCGACAGATATTAGGACTATACTTAAGATGAGTGATTTTAAATAACATACAGATAACTCATTATCACTCCTAAGGAGGTAGAAAAACACCCACAAGCAAACCACCTTAAGGATGAACAAAGAAACAGTCATTCTTAGGTCTCAGGGTTTCTACAGACTAAAAATGATCCAAACAAGTCCAAATGCAAATGCAAACTACTTGGAATCAAAATATCCAGAACTGAAAAAGACCCTAAAGAACACCTACAAAGAGGAAAGGAGACTCTTATGTGGATATAATAAAGTAACCAAAATTATACATGGCTGTAATTTTTAAATAATGCCCTATAACCAAATTCTTAGGCACTCAGTAAACTGAATATAGACTATAGGAGACATCTCAGCAGTTACTTAAAAAGACAACAAACTTAAGGAAAATTTAGAATCTCCAGCTGTAAGCCATGAACGTGTCCTTCTTCTAAAACTAGTACCATTACATATATTGTTCCTTTTGTTATATTTATAATGGACTATTCCAAGGTAACTGACCAAATTACAAGGGGAAAGAGCTTACGAATACCCATCGATATCTTATATCTAAGGTTCAGAAGGGCACAGGGGTACTTAGTGTTATGGCGGCTGCCAGCAGCCCAAGGCCTGAGTGTATCAGCTCCAGCGGCTCTGTGGCCGCAGTGTACTAGCTCCAGCGGCTCTGTGGCCGCAGTGTACCAGCTCCAGCAGCTCTTTCACCCGGCGAGAAACCAAGCGAGCACTCGGAGAGTTGGAGAACTCAGGTTTATTACTACGGTGGGCTCAGAGGAGATCGTTCTCCGAAGTCTGAGCGCCGAAGAGGGGTTTCACAAGGCTTTTATGGGCTAGTTCTTCCGGGTCCATGCTTGGCGGACCGGAGTGAGAACTGGAGAAGTAATTGACGTAGGAGTGAGTTTTACAGAAGCAAATGTGTAGGGGAGGGGTGGTTAAAGGTAGTTGATTGGTTAGGGCAGTTTGGCTGGATTTTGCTTAGTCATCATGGCTGGGGCGTCTCCTTTGACCTTTTTGTCGGATCATTTTCCCTTACATTAGGACAACTCTGCACTTGAGGGGAAGTGTATATCAGCTCTAGCAGGTGAAATGAAAGTGTGTTGTTCCTGGGCCTTGGAAAACAAATGCCTTCTATATGCAAGTGACTGTGATGTGAAAAATATGGAGGAAGAACTGACTGTTGCAGCAGGAAGTTCAAAGGCTGAAGAGAGAGGGGGAAAAAAATCACCCTCCTTTTATCATTAATCTGCTCAGTCTCAAGGGACAAGGCAAATACTTAAAATATCAAGAGGCTTGGTCACTTACAAGAAGCAGCTCATCTGGGAATACACATCTAATCCGCCCTAAATTCCAGAACATTACTTCACTCAGTCTTTAAGATCAAGTTTAACTTGCCAGGCAGTGGAGTTACAAGGAGTGGGAGGGAGTGGGATGGGGAAAGTGATAATAGTTAGCCTGTGCATGAGAAAAGGAAGGGCTGGCAAGTCTGGGCTTTGGAATGTCCTGTCTTTGTGACCTCTGGGGACTCTACCACCTTGTCATTCTTGCTCCCTAGAATGATGGCCTCAAAGTGTACTGTCAAGTGAAGGACTCTTTGTTTCTGTATTTTTTGTAGAGAAAAGAAGTTGACACTTTAGGGCAATGAATTGATTTTAAATATGGTGATTTCTTTTCTTTTCTTTTTCTTTTTTCTTTTAGAAGCTAAACTGGCAGTTAGTTGTTTTTTAAGACAAAAGCTTCACCCTCAAATTTTAGTTTACTTGAACTGCACAGGAGTTTTCTAATTAAAAATGGTTTCTAACAGTGTTACTAGCAAACTCAGGTTTAAAATATAGCTTGGCCCACAGACAGCAAAGACAAACCAAGGACAACAGCTTTGGTCCATGGAGGCTCTCTTTCTCTGAGGGGGGAAGTAGATGCTGGCACATTTGGGTTGTTCTGTGTGCCTGAGCTCTAATTAAGTTCACCTGTACTTTTTAAACAGGGCCGGTGCAGCCGCCAGCAGGGTGAGTCATACATTGGTGCCAAGCAGACCTGTTGTCCTACTGCTTGCACCACATCCTTAAGGCCATCCTGGTATTACCCTGGCCCAGGCTAACTTACCTTCTCCTTTATGGGTCAACCAAGCAATCCAGTTGGGCAACCCCTTACATTTCTGACAAAAAGGGGAAACGTGTACCCTGTCTGGACTAATTCCCACTGAAGCTACCCTGGTACAGAGCTGATTCTCTCTACCACATTTGTGTGGTATAGGAGGGTGGAAAAAGGTGCACACAGGCAAGATACATAGATATAAGCTCCATGAAAGCAGGTGTTTGTGTGTGCTTTATTCAGGTCTACCTCCCTAGGGCCTAGAACTGTGCCTAGCATATAACAGGAGCTAGATAAATGTTTTGTAGGTGTAATGCTGATGCAGAGAATATGAGAGCATGAATCAGAAGGAACCAGATATATATACAATGGAATACTACTAAACCATAAAAAAGGAATGAAATAATGCCATTTGCAGCAACATGGATAGACCTAGAGATTACCATATTAAGTGAAATAAGTCAAACAGAGAAAGACAAATGTCATATGATACAAAGGAACTTACAAAACAGAAACAGACTCAAAGATTTCAAAACCAACCTTATAGTTACCAAAGGGGAGATGTGTGGGGGAGAAGGGATAAATTAGGGGGTTGGGATGGATATATACATACTTGTTATCTATATAAAATAGATAGGTAACAAGGATCCACTGTATAGCACAGGGAAATATACTCAATACTGGGTAATAACTTATATGGGAAAAGAATCTGAAAAGGAATGGATATATGTATATGTATAATTGATTTACTTTGCTGCACTAAAGCAACTTTGTAAATCAGATATACTCCAATAAAATTGAAGAAAGAAGAAAAAAGGAGGAGAAGGAGGAACCAGTGCTCAGCAACTTGGCCTGGGCTCTTAAGATCTAAAAGTAAGAGGAAGGTATCTGCACCTGGTTGAATTCAACATCAGCTGAACACTTAAAAAAAAAACAAAAAAAACTAGGTCATCAAGATAAACCCTCCCTTATTAGTGTTTTTTCATTAACTTGGCAAATATTTACTGAGCATCAACATTGTACTAAGCACTGTCTAGGTGTCAGGCATACCAAAATGAACACACAAAATCCATGTTCTCACTAAGTTTACATTCTAGTAGGGCAAACAGACAATAAACACACATATATCTTGGAGAATTTTAAGTGCTAAGAATAAAATACAATAATCACTAAAGTGGGACAGAGTGATGGGGGAAGAGCAGTACTATTGCTTCGGCCAGGAGAATTCAAGAAGGCCTCTCTGAGGACTACATATTTGATCTGAGACCTGCACATTGAGAAGAAAGCAGCCAGGAGGCCTTCTGGGGGAAGAATATTCCAGCTTGGAAGAGCAAAGGCCCAGGGACATGTGTGCATTGGAAAGGTCAAGAGACAGAATGTGTAGGCAGAGACGGAGGCTGAGAGGGGCAATGGGAGGAGGAAGGTTGGGGTATGGGTCCTTGTAGCCCTTGGTGAGGAGCTTACATTCTATTTCAAAGTCAAAAGAAATCATAAAATAAATTTAAATGTGAGAATAGATTGATCTTAACTCATTAAAAAGATCTCTCTAGTTGCTGGATACAGAATGGTTATGGGAAGAAGAAGAGAGACTATTTAAGAGGTTTTTGCAGTGGCTTGGTTGGACTGTAGCAGTGGAGGTGTTGAGAGTAGTCTGGATACAGCATGCACCTGCAGGCCTGATGATGGATGACAGGTGAGGTATAAAATAAAGGATGACTAAGCCATTTGAGTAGATGGTGGTACTATTAACTGATATGGGGAGGTTGAGAGAGGGGCAAGTGAATGGGATGGATGTAAAATCAAGAATATCTTTTAGCCTGTTGAGTTTGAAGTTGACAGACATCCAAGGGTCTCATGATATCAAGCAATAGTTGGATATACAAATTAAAGGTATGAGCAACATTAGGGTTGGAGATAGTGACTCAGAATCATCAACATATTCATGGTATATAAAGTTCTGGGCCTGGATGAGACTTCCTTGGCAGAGTAGCTTCCTATCAGTAGTGTTTTCTGCAGCCACGACCAGCTCTGGGATTAATGGAGAGCTCCCCAAGCATCCTACTAGCTAATAACCAGATTTATTTCAGGCCTGTTTGTTTCCTTCATTAATGCAATGTGAAAAAATTAGGGGAAATTATAGGAACAAAATACCTGATCATGAAACTTCAAGAGTGGTGAAAGTTCGTTTTTAAACTAGATAATCTAGAGGGAAGCACAGCAAAATATAAAAGCAAAACACAATCATTCTTCTAAAATTTGGTTTAAAGACTGTTTTCCTAGCTAAGCTAATGCCATGTGAAATACTGAGGGTAGAGGTAGGAAAGAGCCTCCAAACATTCCTTTTTAATGATATCACTGATTCTAACCAAAGAATGAAGGGATCTTAACGGCAGGACTTAGCAGATAAGGAAAAGGGCAAACAATTAACATTCAAGTAACAAACACAGAATCTTTTGGTTTTTTACACTTTTAAAATATGCTGTTCTGAAACCCATGACGCTTCATTCCAAATATGTTTGATTTTCATTTTAAGATGTACAGTCTCATATTTACTGCAATAAGCTTCAAATGCACATCTGTAATTATAAGAAAACTAAAGCTTAAAGTTCTATAACAAATAGATCCAGTTTTCTACTTTGCCACTGGGAACATAGGGAGACTGCACATTATATTTTATAACTAACCCTCCCCCCCCCCAGAGTCCTTACACAAAACCTAAGCCATACACATGACTCTATTTTGAAACAGTGGAATCTTGAGTGTACAGTCAATTGTCACAAAACAAGTCAAGAATTTCCCATGATGCCAAGGATTCTAGTCAGTTTGTGGTACATAGGGCACAATTTTCCCCTCTTATTCAGTTCAAATGTATTTTTTTGTAAGGGAAGGAAGAAAAAAAGAAAAGAAGAAAGGAAGGAAGGCAGGAAGGGAGGGAGGAAGGAAATAATTTACCCCTAAAGATCAAAGACAAAAGTTTAGCTTTTCCCTGGAATAGTTCAATCTTGATCCAAGGGCAAAGGAAGCATGGTTCCTCTCACTTTATACCAGAAAATAACATTTCCTGATCTATCGCTCTAAAATCAACACAACATGAAACTGAAGTTAAAATCCTAAGTTTCACCTTGAGAATCAATCTGAATACTACAAATGTTCTTCCTCATGCCTCCCTTTTATCGAAAATAAAAGGGGTGGATTTCCCGTTGTGGCTCAGCAGTTAACGAACCTAACTAGGATCCATGAGGACGTGGGTTCAATTCCTGGCCTTGCTCAGTGGGTTAAAGTTCTAGCATTGCCCTGAGCTGTGGTGTAGGTTGCAGACACAGCTCGGATCCCATATTGCTGTGGCTGTGGTGTAGGCCAGCAGCTGTAGCTCCAATTTGACCCCTAGCCTGGGAACCTCCATGTGGCGTGGGTAGGGCCCTAAAAAGACAAAAGCCAAAAAAAAAAAAAAAAAAAAAAAGCAATAGAAAGAGAGGGAGGGAGGGAGATCCTTATAATCTTAGATAGATAGATAGATAGATAGATAGACAGATAGATAGCTCTTTCATGTTTCTACACCTTTGCACACCCTCTACTCTCTCTTATCACACTTATTTGTTTCACATGCCTATGTCCCCCATTTATATACTTCACATTCTTACCCTGGTCTAGCATCACACCTAAAGGAAGAGGTCATAAGTAGAATATTTTAAAAATCCCTCCCAATTTAGGTTCTTTGTTAGGTTGACTGTATTGATGTTCCCATACCTCATTTGTGCCATGTACCTTGACAGTGCCCTCGTGTTTGGAATTGAGTGATCTGCCCCACTCTTGACTCTAGGTCCAGATAGAGGACTTGTTTTGGCCAATGGGGCGTTAGCAAACATAATTCAAGCAGAGGCTTTGAAAGTGCTTGCATATTTCCACTTATATTCACGTGCCTTTGCAATTTCTGTGAGACTATGTTCAGGCCAACCTGCTGGCTAGTCACATAGCAAAGCCAAGTTGCCACAGTTGCCCCACAACCAAGCCTATCCTAGAGCCCCACCAATCCTCAGACAAGTGAATGAATCCAACCTAAAACAGCAGAGCTGCTGTGAGCCAACTCACAGCTGATTGCAGATTCATGAACAAGTAGAACCAAGCCAAATTCAGAGCAGAGTCATGAGCTAAATCAGGGGTCAGCCAACTATGGCCCATGGGCCCAATCTGACCCACCACTTGTTTTTCTATCTATGAAAAAAAAAATCATAGGCCACTTAATGTGATGGTTTAAAAAAAATAACATTTCATAACACATGAAATAATATTTCATGACATGAAAATTATATGATTTATTTATCAGTTCCATAAATAAAGTTTTATTGGAACACAGGCACACTCATTTGTTTCTATCTATGGCTGCTAGTGCACTACAAGGGCAGAATACTTGGCATGATAGAGACTGCATGGCCTGAGAAGCCTAAAATATTTATTGCCTGGTCCCTTAAGGAGAAGAATTGCTAACCCTTGAGTAAATGAATGTTTACTGCTGTATGTCCCTGGGGCTCAATGGTATTTTGTTACAAAGCATCACTGAAGCAAAAGTTCACTGACACATCTTCTCATCTGAAAGCTAATTCCTTTCTCTACTGCCCCAGTAGAGAGTACTGGTGAAGCAGCAGGGGCTCAGGGTCAGAACAAAACCAGCCCCTCCTCCTCACTACCTCAGGCATATAGACTTAATGACCAAGGCTCCAAGGATGAATGGCAGTACATCAAAGATGTCACATTCTTCAGTGGTTCCCAGTTCAGAGAGCAGATCACAACAACCTCTCTGCCACAGTGACCAGTGAGGACTCAAAAGGCCCTTTATCCTGCTGACAATGCCACAAAACCGATGAGCCAGGGATTCTACCCACTGCCTGATCCATACCCAGAAATCAACCTACACAGGAGCAGAGGTAGAGAAGGACTATGGAAGATGAAAGGAAACTGTGTGTTTACCTAGATCATTATATTGGACTAAGTTTGCCAAAGTGGGCTAAAATTTAATTCCCACCATGGGGTCCAGCGGTGGGAACTTGGGAAGAACTTTACTTTAATAATGATGAATTAAGAAGTTACATGTTCTTTTCCTCTCTCAATAAAATAGGAATTTTGCAAGCCTGATAAGAATTTTTGTGGAATAAATAAATAGATGAATGAACGAATGAATGGTAAACTCCCTGCCATATTGCTGAAGTACTCTTGACACAACCTCCTGGCATTTCTATCCAGTCAAGGTATTAGTCCAGAAATATTCCATTCTTCTTCTCCCAACTTTCAGAAGCAAGCAGCAACTTCTAAGTCCAGGTTCCCTCATTCAGAAATGCCTAAACACCCTCCCCTTCCTTCCTCTGGTCCCTTGGTTCAGGAATCTAATAGGTGGTCTCAATGACTTAGATAAATTTACACAAAATAGACAAGCATCTTCTAGGTTAAAGGAAAGTGGAATCTTTTCAGAACATGGCCTTAAACCTGTACTGAATATCTTCTGAGATTGTAACAAGGCAATGTTTTCCCCAAAAGGAGAAAAAGTCAGATTCCCACATCTGGAGTTTGACCTTTGTGCATGTTGTCATTTCACCCACCACAGGAAACCTTTCTAGGCTGGGCCAAAATGTGGAACTTCTCAACAGTGAGGCTGGTAGCAATCCCACCCAGCTGTGTGGAACAGGAAGTGACAGGGCAATTAATATTCTGTTAAAACTTCAGGGGGCTACACAAAGCTGGCCAGATTTCAGGGCTGACTCATCATGTTAAAACCAAACATGGTATTGTCTGTTCACTTGTGCTGACTCACTTGTCAGCCCTAAGAAATATGTACTGGGCAGAGCCACAAGATCTCCGAACTGCCTTTCTAGGGTGTTACCCTTCAACACCAGCCATGTCAATTCACTCTGTAAGAAGCTTCTATAATGAGCCGAGGATGGTTTTCAAATGTGTGAAGGACTGTTTTGTGAAAAGAGACAACCAGCATCTTTCCTGCATTGTTTTATATGAAAACAGCATGAATAGCAACACAACTGACATTTGATAAGAACCATAGCATTTCCAAGCTGGAAGGAAGGCTTAGAGCTCAAGCTAAAAGTACTTTCCTAAGAGGGTGGAGGGTATAGAGCATAGTGGATAAGAGCTTTGAGTCAGGCATCCTGAATTCATGTCCCATCTCTACCACTCATAATGGAATTATAAGTAGGAGGTTAATGTAGCCATTAAGTAACTTTAAGCAAACTTCTCAGGCTCCCTGAGCTTCGATTTCCTTATCTGTAAAATGAGGAATAATTGTAGTACCCATCTCCTTGGGCTATTGTGAGGATTAAAGAAGATAAAGTATAAAAAGAGTACAGTGCTTGGCACAAAGTGCTCAATAAATAGCAGCTATTACTAAAGCTGATGGGGCAATCCATGGAAGCATCTTTCCTGGAAACAGGATACATCCCTCATGTGTTTGGTATTAGATGCGTAAAGGCTAGAAGAATATGGTTGCAAGCTGGGTACTGATGGTGGTGGAGAGGGCAAAGGAGGAAAAGTTGCCCAGAGGAAGGATGGGTCCTCAGTGTCATCAGAGGCTGTGCCTTGGGACCCCAGGTAGAGAAAAACCCACCTTTCTGTCCAAGTCTTAGGTCTGATGAAGATAGTCATTCATTTTCCAAAAGAGACCTCTCTGATTATAAGTCTTTGAAGGCTCTGCTCAGATTTCTCTTTAAGGGACTTAAATGCACACACAAGGCAGCACAGACTGGTTTTTTGGGGTTTTTTTTTTTTTTTCTTTCCCAAAAAGCCTGGCCAGTAATGGCATATAGAAACTGATACATGATACTATTAAGTGCACTCTTTTTAAACCACTAATTCTTATTCCACAGAAAGTGGTCTTTATGTCAAAGTCCTTAAGAGGTCCAACAGCTTGTATAACCAGCAAACCTCATGGCTGGTTAGCAGCTTTCAGGACTTGGATTCCCAGTGATAAACAAAAGAATTCCAAAGGCCACAATCCATAAACTCTCCATAGAAACATATGGAACTACTTAAGTAGGTTGGCTAAGAGCTGTTGTTTTGAAAACAAGTATCCTCAGCCAGAATCTCCACTGAGTGCTATTTATTGAATGGTTAGAGAAGGACAAGACCCCATGGGTCCTGTAGGGCAGCTCTTCAGTAGATCTCTCTCTAGGCCCACTAATACCCAGGAAAGAATATAAGAAGTCTGTATGTTTGTATCCATTCTACCAAAAGTATTGAGGACACTCACTGAGGGAGCTTGCAGTCCTTAAATATCCTACTACAAATCAGTGATTGAAAGATTGTATACCTCCAATTGTCTCATTTCTTACTCTCAGAACTTTTTTGATTATTCCCCCTACTGTCAAGATTCAATGGGCCACTCCATCCTCTGTACCTTGACAACAGTCCATGCAAATTTATACCACAACTGATTCCAAGCCAGTCTCCTGCTAGTGAATTCTAAATTCCTTGAGAATGGCAACTTTTATCTGCTTCTCTTCCAAATCTCCAGGATTTGGTTTAATAGGTGCTTGATAATTCTTTTCTTGCTGTATCGATAAAATCTAACTAAGATGATAAATTATTGAACAAATAATTGGTCCTGGCCATCTTGACTTTTTTAGTCAGCGGTAGAGCCATGCATGACTAAAACTCAAAATTCTGATACACGCTATGACAAGTTACTTCACAAAGACATACAGGAAACCCATCATGTAATAGCTCTCCAATGGCAGATTATGTGGCCACCAAGATGCAGATACAGGATGGCTTTTGGGTTTTTTGGTCATCATACTTCAAAACACAGGCATAGCCAATCTTTGTCCTGGTCCCAGATCAACACAGGTTGCCATTCTCTTTTCAAAACAAATAACAAGAGGTTTTTTTCCTCATTATTAAAGTATTACTCAAGACTTTCTGTTTTAGCAAAATGCAGACTAAGATAAATCTCACTATAAAAACCTAGAAATGCTGGATAAAATAAAATTTTTAAATGCTTTAAATTCATATCTAAGTTCTCAAGAGAGAGAAATCCTCAGGTACCAGAAACAAAGAGGTAAGAGAAAACGGAACAAAGTTTCAAAGTGTCTGCTCATGATGTAGCTGCATTATAGTGATGGAGAGTTTATTGTTGATCTATTACCTAAGTGCTTGGAATTTCATGCTTATGTGGAGACATAGGTGGGCATCAGGCTGTATGATCAGAGACAGAACTGGGAATACTGCATAAAAGTTAGAACCTTCAAAGGACCGTAACTATGTGAAAGGGCAGTCCAAGTAAAAATCTATCCATTAGTATAGGGAGATATCAGGGAAATTCAAAATGCAAATGGATGCATTAAACAGAAATTTGATATAGCAAGAGAATTCACAAACTGGAAAACAAATTTGAGGAATTAATCCAGAAGGCACAAAGACATAAAGTCTGGAAAATAGAAAAGATTAAAAGACACAGAAGATAGGATGAGGAGATCTAGTATATATTTAATTCAAAAAATGGAGAACAGAGAAAATAAGACACTTTAAAAATGTTTAAGATAATGGCTAAATTAAATGACTAAAAGACTTGAATCCTAAAGTTCAATAGTAAGTTTTGAGAAGAATAAATTTAACTAAACCCAAATCTAGCCACAACATAATGAAACTTCAGCAAATCAAAGAAGAGCTCTCAAGTGCTATGCAAAAATAATCATGAATTTAGAATTCAATGCCCAGCTAAACTCATTCAAAAGTAAAGGTAATGGCTGTCATTAATAAGTCTACATATAACAAATGCTGGAGAGGGTGTAGAGAAAAGGAAACCCTCTTTCACTGTTGGCAGGAAATGTAAATTGATACAACCACTATGGAAAACAGCATGGAGGTAACTCAGAAAACTAAATATAGAACTACCATATGATCCAGCAATCCCACTCCTGGGCATATATCCAGACAAAACTTTCATTAAAAAAGATACATGCACTAAAATAAATAAAATATTACTAACTAGATTTCAATAATGTATCTAAATATATATGAATGTATATTGATATTTTATTAGTTTTAACTCCTCATGATTACATATTAAATAAGAAAAATATACATACATTTCAATACATATGGAAAAATATTTTCTACAACTCAATATTATTTTAATAATTAAACTGATAACTGACTTTCTTAATCTGATAAAAAAGTACTTACCATAAATATACAGTAAATATTATACATAATGATGAAATTCAGGAATACTTTGGTTAAATTTGAAACAAAAGAAGGATACCCATTAAAAACACTTCTAGTTAATTTTGTTCTAGAGGATATAAACAGGACAGTAAGACAAGAAATAAAAGGAGTAAAGGATTCAGAAGGAAGAAACAGAACTGTAATTATTTGTAGATGATGTAAGGGAGTTCACTAAAGCTAATGGATTAAAATATCAACATGTATATATAAATAGCATCCTTATACATCAGCCACAAATAACTAAAAAATGTAGTTTTAAAAGAGATTCCATTTATAATAGCAACAACAAAAAGAAAAACAAATGAAGACCTAGGACTAAATATAACAATAAATGTGCAAGATTTTATGAAGAAAAAATTATAAAAATGTATTGACAGACTAAAAGAAAAACTAAAAAAATGGAGATACATATTTATTTATTCATAGATTAGAAAATTCAAAATCATAAAAATCTCAGCCTCATATAAAGTTATAAATTGAATTCAATCCCAATCAACAGGATTTTAAATAGAACCAATAAGTTAATTCTAATGCATATAGAAGAATAAATGTAAAGAATAGACAAGAAACATTTCTAAAAGACATAAGAGTAGACTTAAATAAATGGAAAGATATCCTCTATTCTTGGATATGACAACTCTACATTGTGCAAATGTCATTTCCTCCTAAGGTAATTTATATATTTAGGTCCATCTTAATGAAAATGTCTAAGAAATGTCTTCATAAAGTTAGACAAGTTGATATTAAAGTTCACATAAAAAAACATGAAATGAGGAGTTCCCATTCTCAGTGGTAATGAACCCAACTAGTATCCATAAGGACTCAGGCTTGATCCCTGGTCCCACTCAGTGGGTTAAGGGTCCAGCGTCACCATGAGCTGTGGCATAGGTTGAAGACATGGCTTGGATTCTCATTGCTGTGGCTGTGGTGTAGGCCAGTAGCTGCAGCTCTGATTTGACCCCTAGTCTGGGAATTTCCATATGCTGTGGGTGCAGCCCTAAAAAAAAAAAAAAAAAAAAATAGTCATGAAAACATCAAAAAGAAAACCTATGGAGAGGAGAAGAGAGAAGTCTTGCCACATTAAATATGTTACAAAGGTAGATTATATAATAAATGGAGCATAAACAACTGGACATTCACTGGTAAAAAGATAAAACAGATCTACAAATCTGTAACTTACACCATACACACAAAAAAATCCAAATGGACCAGAAATCTAAATGGAAAAAAGTGAAACCATTCAAGTTTTCAAACTATGATTCATAATCCAGAAGTAATGAAAGAAAAGTTAAGAAATTTGACTACATAAAAAACATTTTAAGTTGCATGACAAACTAACTCTGTAAATAAAATCAAGAGGCAACTGACAAACTGGGAGAAAATATTTACAACATATACAACCAAATGCTAATAATTCTCATACATGACAAGCTCTTAAAAATTGAGGCACAAAAGACAAAAACCCCAGAAAAAAAGACATAAAAAGACAAGTCATAAAAAAATAGATGTAAAAATCTTCAAATTTACTCATAGAGAAATAATATTAAGATAATACTGTGATGCCATGTTGTATCTCTTAGGTTAGAAAATTTTTTTTAAAGTATGAGGACATAATCCATTGCCAAACTATGGGGAAAAGGCACTTTTATGCGATGAAGGTGGTAATGCAAACTGTATAGCTTTCTGGAGGAACATTTGACAATACCTAACAAAGCCATATAGGCACTTACCTTTTAACTCAGTAAACTCACTTCTAGAAATCAACTCTGTGGACACATTTCCAACATCACTCAGAAAAAATTTTTGCCCAAGGTTAGTCACTGCGTCATTGTTTGTAATTGCACAAAGTAGGAAACACAGAAAGAGAAATTAAGGAAACAATCCTACTTACCATCACATAAAAAAGAATAAAATATCTAGGAATAAACCTTCCTAAGGAAGCAAACGACCTATACTCTGATGTAAGAAACTGAAGAATACACAAACAGATGGAAAGATATACCATGTTCTTGGATTAGAAGAATTAATATTGTTAAAATGAACATACTATCCAAGGTAATCTACAGAGTCAATGTAATCCCTATCAAATTACTGATAGGCATTTTCACAAAACAAGAATAAATTTTTTTTCTAATTTTATAGAAACACAAAAGACCCTAAATAGCCAAAAATATTCTTGAGAAAGAAGAATAGGAATCAGGCTCCCTGACCTCAGACTATACTACAAAGCTACAGCCCTCAAAACAGTATGATATTGGCACAAAAACAGAATATAGATCAATGAAACAGGAAAAAAGGCCAGAAATAAACCCATGTACATACAGTCAATTAATCTAGAACAAAGGGGGCAAGAATATACAATGTAGAAAAGATAGTCTCTTCAATAAGTGGTGCTGGGAAAATTAGCTACTTGTAAAAGAATGAAATTAGAATATTTAAAATGGATTAAAGACCTAAATGTAAGATCTATAGTATAATATAAAACCATAGTTACTATAAGACTCCTAAAGAAAAACATAGGCAGAACACTTCTTGACATAAATCGCAGGAATATTTTTTTGAATCCCTCTCCTAGAGTAATAGAAACAAAAGAAAAAATAAATGGGACCTTATTAAACTTAAAAACTTTTGCACAGCAAAGAAAACCATAAACACAAAGAAAAGACAATCTATAGAAAGAGAGAAAATATTTGCAAATGCTGCAAATGATAAGGGCTTTATTTCCAAAATATATAAAAAGCTCATATAACTTAATAACAACAACAACAAAAAAAAAACACAACCCAATGAAAAAATGGGCAGAAGATCTAAACAGACATTTTGCCAAAGAAGACATGGGTAGCCAAAAGGCACTTGAAAAGAAGCTCAACATCACTAATTAGTAGAGAAATGCAAATCAAAACTATAATGATATACCACTTCACACTGGTGAGAATGGGCATCATCAAAAAGTCTACAAATACTAAATGCAAAGTTCCCATTGTGGCCCAGCAGGTTAAGAACCTGACACAGAGGCCATGAGGATATAGGTTTGATCCCTGGCCCTGGTCAGTGGGTTAAGGGTCTGGAATCACTGCAAGTTGTAGCACAGGTCACAGATACAGCTCGGATCTAGTGCTGCTGTGGCTGTGGCATAGGCTTGCAGCTGCAGCTCCAATTCAACCACTAGCCCAGGAACTTCCATTTGCCACAGGTATGGCAATGAAAAGGATAAAAATTTCTGGAGAGAATGTGGAGAAAAGGGAATCCTCCTACATTCTTGATGGAAATGTAAAATGGTGAAGCCACCATGGAAAACAGTATGTAGGTTCCTTAAAAAACTAAAAATAGAGTTACCACATGATCCAGCAATCCTACACCTGGGCATATATCCAAAAAAGATTAAAATTCTCATTTGAAAAGATACATGCATCCCAATATTCATAGCAGCACTATTTACAATAGCAAAGACATGGAAGCAACCTAAATGTCTATCAACAGATGAATGGATAAAGAAGATGTGGTGTATATATATACAATGGACTACGACTGATCCATAAAAAAGAATAAAAGCCAGAAGAAATGGATAATTCTTAGAAAAGTACAATCCTCCAAGACTAAGCCAAGAAGAAACAGAAAAGATGAACAGGCCAATCACAAGTACTGAAATTGAAACTATGATTTAAAAACTTCCAACAAACCAAAGTCCAGGACCAGATGGCTTCACAGACAAATTCCATCAAAAATTTAGAGAAGAGGAGTTCCTGTTGTGGCACAGCGGAAACGAATCCAACTAGGAACCATGAAGTTCCAGGTTCAATACCTGGCCTCGCTCAATTTGTTAAGGATCCAGTGTTGGCGTGAGCTGTGGTGTGGGCTGCAGACATGGCTCAGGTCTGGTGCTGCTGTGACTGTGGTGTGGGTCAACGGCTACAGCTCCAATTCAACCCCTAGCCTGGGAAACTCCATAGGCTGCAGATGCAGCCCTGAAAAGACAAATAAATAAATAAATAAATTCAGAGAAGAGTTAATACCTATCCTTATGAAACTTTTCCAAAAAATAGCAGACAAAGGAACACTGCCAAACTCATTTGAGTGAGGCCTCCTTCACCCTAATACCAAAAACAGACTAAGATACCACAAAAAAAGAAAATTACAGGCCAATATCAATGATGAACATAGATGCAAAAATCCTCAACAAAATATTAGCAAACCAAATCCAACAAAAGGATTGTACACCATGATCAAGTGGAATTTATCCCAGGGATGCAAGGATTTTTTGATATCTGCAAATCAATCAGTGTGATACACCACATTAAAAAACTGAAGAAGAAAAACCATATGAAGAGGAGTTCCCATCGTGGCACAGTGGAAACAAGTCCGACTAGGAACCAGGAGGTTGCAGGTTCGATCCCTGGCCTTGCTCAGTGGGTTAAGGATCCGGCATTGTGATGAGCTGTGGTGTAGGTTGCAGACACAGCTCAGATCTGGCGTTGCTGTGGCTGTGGTGTAGGTTGGTGGCTGTGGTGTAGGCTGGCAGTTGTAGCTCCAATTAGACTCCTAGCCTGGGAACCTCCACATGCTGTGGGTGCAGCCCTAAAAAGACAAAAGACCAAAAAACAAAAACAAAAACAAAAAACAAACATATGATCCTCTCAAATAGATGCAGAAAAAGCTCTTGACAAAATCCAGTACCAATTTCTGATAAAAAACCCTCCAGAAAGTGAGCATAGAGGGAAGCTATCTCAACATAATAAAGGCCATATATAACAAACCCAGAGCTAACATCATTCTCAATGGTGAAAAGCTGAAAGAATTCCTGCTAAGATCAGGAACAAGACAAGGATGTGTGCTCTCACCAAAACTATTCCACATAGTTTTGGAAGTCCTAGCCACAGCATCAGAAGAAAAAAAAAGAAATAAAAGGAATCCAAATTGGAAAGGAAGAAGTAAAACTATCACTGTTTGCAGAAGACATGATACTATGCCTAGAAAATCCCAAAGACACCACCAGAAAACTGTTAGTGTTCATCAATGAATTTGGCAAAGTCACAGGATACAAAATTAATACATGGAAATCAACGGCATTTCTATACACTAACAATGAAAGATCAGAAAGAGAAATTAGGGAAACCATCTTAATTACCATTGCATCAAAAAGAATAAAATACCTAGGAATAAACCTACCTAAAGAGACAAACATCTGTACCCTGAAAATTATAAAATGCTGATGAAAGAAATCAAAGATGATACAACCAGAAGGAAAGATACACTGTGCTCTTGCAATGAAGGATCAATATTGTCAAAATGACTACACTACCCAAGGCAATCTACAGATTCAATGCACTCCCTATCAAATTACCAATGGTATTTTTCACAGAACTAGAACAAAATATTTCAAGTTTGTTTGGAAGCACAGAAGATCCAGAATAGCCAAAGCCAACCTAAGAAAGAAAAATGAGATGGAGGAATCAGGCTTCCTGACCTCAGACTATATTACAAAGCTACAGTCATAAAAAGAGTATAGTACTGGCACAAAAACAGAAATATAGATCAGTGGAACAGGATAGAAAGCCCAGAATTAAAACTACACACCTACTGTCAACTAATCTAGGATGAAGTAGGTAAGAGTATACAATGTAGAAAAGACAGTCCCTTCAATAAGTGGTGCTGGGAAAACTGAACAGCCACATGTAAAAGAATGAAATTAGAACACCTCCTAACACCGTACACAAAATAAACTCAAAATGGATTAAAGACCTAAATGTAAGACTGGATACTATAAAACTCTTAGGGGAAAACATAGGCCAAAAACTCTCTAACATAAACCATAGCAACATCTTATCAGATCCACCTCCTAGAGTAATAAAAATACAAACTAAAATGAACAAATGGGACCTTTTAATTTAACTTAAAAGTTTTAGCACAGCAAAGGAAACCCTAAACAAAACAAAAAGACAACCCACAGGATGGGAGAAAATAATTGCAAATGAAGCAACTGAAAAGGATTAATCTCCAAAATATGCAAACACCTTCTGTAGCTCAATCAAACCAATTGAAAAATGGGCAGACAATCTAAATAGACATTTCTCCAAAGAAGACATACAGATGGCCAAAAATTCATGAAAAGATGCTCAACATCACTAATTATTAGAGAAATACAAATCAAAACTACTATGAGGTAACACCTTATACCAGTCAGAATGGCCATCATCAAAAAGTCTACAAATAATAAATGCTGGAGAGGGTGAGGAGAAAAGGGGACTCTCTTACACTGTTTGTGGGTGTGCAAATCCATGAGACCACTATGGAAAACAGTATGGAAGTTCCTCAAAAAAAAAATTCTAGAAATATAACTACCATACAACCCAGCAATCCCAATCCTGGGCATCCATTCAGAGAAAAACCATAATTTGAAAAGATGCATGCACCCCAATGTTCACTGAAGCACTAATTACAATAGCCAAGACAGGGAAGCAACCTAAATGTCCATCAATAGAGGAATAGATGAAGAATATGGCATAGCAGAAATGAATCTGACTAGTATTCATGAGGATGTGGATTCAACCCCTGGCCTCACCCAGTGGATTAAGGATCTGGCATTGCCATGAGCTGTGGTATAGGTCACAGACACAGCTTGGATACAACATTTCTGTGGCTGTGGTATAGACCAGCAGCTGCAGCTCCACTTCAGGCCATAGCATGGGAACCTTCATATGCTGCAGATGTGCCCCTCCCAAAAAAAGATGTGGTACATATATACAATGGAATACTACTCAGCCATAAAAAAGAATGAAATACTGCCATTTGCAGCAACATGGTTGGATGTAGAAACTATTATACTAAGTGAAGTTAGACAGTGAAAGACAAATATCATATGGTATTACGCATATGTGGAATCTTTTTTAAAAAGGATACAAATGAACTTATTTTCAGATAGAAACAGACTCATAGACTTTGAAAAACTTTTGTTTACCAAAGGGGACAGGTGGAGGGGGTGGGAGAGGTAGACTAGGGGTTTGGGACTCGCGTATGGACACTGCGGTATATGGAATGATTGATAAAAGGGGACCTGCTGTATAGCACAGAGAACCCTACCCAGTATTCTGTGATAATCTATACAGGAAAAGAATCAGAGAGAATGGATATGTATATATGTATGACTGGGTCAATTTGTTGTACAGCGGGAATTATCACAGCCTTGTAAATTACTTATACTTAAATAAAACTTTAAAAATTCATTTAAAAAAAAGAACAGACATGAGTAATGGTGAATCAGAAGATAAAAACAAGCTGCAGTATTTCCTAGTGCCTATACCATAAAATGTGAATCACCTGAGATCCAATTATTGAGAATATGCTGGAAGTAGGGGTATTTTGGAATAAAAAGGAACAAAGCCTAAAAGGTAACAGTAAAATATTAAGGTTATATGTCAATTATATCTTAATAAGGTTGGGAAAAATTAGGGAATGCAGAAACAAAGCAAAAACAAATACCTTCTTTAATGGATATAATAAACAAAGCTGTCATATTTACTCTCTGTTCTTACTCTTCCTACCACTTATGCTAAATGGACATAACCAAGAGGAGGACATCTAAGGCAAAGGCAGCCAATGCATGGGCTTGTCTGTAATCAGCGACCTTGGATATGAGTAAAATAGATGAGTTTGGCCAATCGGATTCCTCCCTTAGGAATCTGAACCAAAAGATTCTAGGAAAGTTTTCAGTTAGCAGTAGGACAATATCAGGAGATGCCATGATGTAGGGAAGTCTGGACTCCCTAATATGGGCCACGTTCAAGCTTCAGTTATAAGGGAGTCAGGCAATAAAAAAAAAAAGGTAGAGGCAACATTCAAAAGGAATGTTTTGATTGTACGGCCCAAGAGAGGAGGAAGATGGAGGCAAGAGTGGCCTTGATTCATGACAACTTTCCTTTAGATCCAACTATAATTTGATTTTTGTCTTTGGATTTCTCTGAAGTCTCTCTGAAACCTAAGGTTTCTTATAACTGAAAGAGCCCTAAGCAAAACAATACTCCCTAAGGTTAGTATACTTCTGGCCAATTTTCTAGACCTAATTTATTTGCAAGAACTGGTACTCTAAATAAAGGCCTTTGGTTAATCAAGAAAACAATTTGCTGTAAAGGAAATTGGTTCTGCTATTTATGAATCTTGGGTAATTCACTTATCTCCCAAGCCTTACTTTTCTCATCTATAAAAAAACAAATATACTCTGTTTTTACAGAATAACAATAATATGTATACAGCACTTGGCCCCTGGCAGTCAAAACTTGGTAGTTGCCATCTTCTTCAAAATAAAATCTAAGACTTGTTCAAAGCTTTTCCACTCTCTTTATTTAATGTGATTCACTCTATAGCCCTGAAGAGATAAGCAGGGCAAGGGTTACTGTGCCCATTTTGCAGATGGCTTTATGAAGATCCATACTCCCCAAAACCAGAGAGCTGGCAAGTGAAAAAACATAGATTTGAATATAAGGCTTATGACTGACAGACAATTTGTATTTTTCACCAGATAGCCTCTCCTTTCAACAAAGTCCAGAGAGTACATTCACGGATTAGGGAAAAAACTGCAAACAAGACACTGAAAAATTATGGAGAGAAGGGTCCTGATTAACCCTCAGTTCAAGAGAAAAATTGTTCCATTAAAATTCACTTTTCCTGGGCATTCCTGACTTGAGATTTTATAGTTCTTTGAAATATCACAAAATAAAATGTACACATATATGACTTCATGAGATAATGAAACAGTGGTACTTTTTAGGGTAGAGAAATAGAAATTCACTACATTAAACAATCTCAGAAGAATTACATTAGAGACCAAGACCAGTGCAAGTAAATGCAGAAGAGGAGGGAGAAGGGGAGGGAAGAAATTATTTCTGGCACACCTAATTATTACAGAAACTCACCTCCTAATCCCCAGAGTAATTCACACTTTCATAGATCAGTATGACAAATTACTTTTTTAGATTTTAGTAAAATAATCCTGAAAGTTTCTGATTTAGATTGTAACAAACTTTATATTCGTTACAATGGCAAGTCTAAATAAAAGTTAGTTGCTAAATCTAAGTTTCTGAAGTTTCCCTTTTATGTAAAATAAGAAAGGTTTTCACTATTGTATATATTTACCTTTTAATGATTTGAATAGCTAAAATATTAAGGCCATAGACATGTCCTAGTATAGACCATCCCAGAGGGGCAAAATTTCCACTTCATGAGGCTTCTGTTTGGCACCTGGAACATTGTTAATACACAATACAAACTAAGCATTGCTCCCTATTCATTCTTTCTGGTAGTCTTGACAGCAAGAGCCAGGTCAGATGAGATAAAGCACATAGGACTCTCATCTAACTGCTCTAGGGCCTCAGGTTGATGACACAACCTCTAGCTAGAGCTAAATTTCTAAGATCTATAAACTCTCTCTCTGAGCTACTTCTTCAAATTAAAACTAATGAGAACATCAGATGGCTGAATTGCCTCATGAGTCCAATCAATGTTCATTAAGCTCTGAATATCTTGTATGACCCCGAAGCCTAGAGTGAGTATAGTCTTGGTGTTAGGAGCTTGAGCTTTGGCATTTATGAGCTGTGTAGCCCTAGAAAAGTAATCTAGGAGTTCCCGATGTGGCACAGCAGAAACAAACCCAACTAGTATCAATGAGGATGTGGGTTCAATTCCTGGCCTCATTCAGTGAGTTAAGGATCCAGCACTGCTGTGAGCTGTGATGTATAGGTCACAGACACGGCTTGGATCTGGCATTGCTGTAGCTGTGGTGTAGGCTGCCAGCTATAGCTCCAGTTTGACCCCTAGTCTGGGAACTTCCATATGCTGAGAGTTTGGCCTTAGAAAGCAAAAAAAAAAAAAAGTAACCCAATCTCTCTGTACTTTAATTTACCTAACTATAAAATGCAATAATACTCACCTCATAGTATAGTTGGGAGGATTAAATGAGTTAATGAGTTCAATAAACATTAAATGAACACTTAACGCCTACAACACTAAGTTCTCAATAATTGTTAGCTGCTCTTACTATCATCTTCCAACCATCCAACATTCCCTAATATGGGCAAACAAAGTCTATGGAAACACCTGCAACCTGGGAAAAAAGATAAAGGTCAAATGTGCTTAAAGATCAAGGACAGGAAAGTACGGCACAATACATTTCTTGCTGCAGCTGAGCTAAGGTGAGCCTCACACTCTTCCATGGTTGGCCTGCATCAGCAGCCTCTGCTGGCAGAATGACTGGCAGAGTGTGGGTGGACCAGGAGAAATTCATCTCTACCACTGATCAAAGAGCCTGGCCCTGCATTCTCTGCTGTCCTGCATCAGAGCACAATGGACTTGATACACTGCTAACAGGTTTTAAGAGTTGAGAGGTTGGGAGAAAGAACTTAGGGCATAATGGAAGAGCTGGCATTCAGGGTATCTCTGTAAAGTGTTCTTAAGCCACTTTTTGAGGGCAGGTAGGAATAAAGCTTGGGGAGAAGTGAGCAGAGCCTTCCAGATGGAAGGATAGATGTGTGTGCTCCTGGGCATGAAGTTTGCAAAAGCCAACATGGAAGAAGACCTCTAGTGTGCCAGGAAGAGAAAGCATAAAATAAAGTGTAGCCACAGGTACAGCCAATAATAATCAGGGAAGATTTTTGCCTATATTGCCAATTTCCAGAAAAATATTCTCTGTAACTGGGTGTGCTTTATTGTCAAGTTAACTACCTTTTAGGATTATATTTAGACTTTCTTTTTCTTTTCTTAGAAAACCTCAAATGACTGTGACTTCCACAGAATCTTTAAGCAGGTCACAATAACTAGGAAGGCCTTTTTCCTTTCAAATACACCCCCAAAACTCTAGATTTCAGAAAACTAGATGCCTCATTCTCCTGGGAGGACAGAATGGCATATTCGACCTGCCCCACTCCCATCTCCCTCCACTTTACTTAAGGGCTCTCAGTTCACTGTTCAGTAAAAGGAAGGCGTATTTTCTTAGAATGAAACCAATTCTCCAGTAAAAGAAAGCTGAGTGAGAATTTCTAAATGTTAGAGACTTCTCATAGACATCAGGGCATTTTATATCACTTGAGAGAGATAATCAAGGGGATTGCAGGGATATTACTATAGAAAAAAACAATGACATTTAAGACTACAAACCCCACTAGCTTCCTTATATAGCAACCAACAAGTGATGCTCAACACCTCAATACCTGCCGTCATGGCCCAGTAGTTAGATATGAACCTCAACTTTCAATCACAGAACTCTTTCATCCATGCTGCTCATATAGAAAAGAGAAAAATAATGGAAAATTCTCTAGGGAGAATTTCTTTCTTTCTTTTTTTTTGTCTTTTTGTCTTTTTAGGGCCGCACCCATGGCATATGGAGTTTCCCAGGCCAGGGGTCAAATCGGAGCTGTAGCTGCTGGCCACAGCCACAGCTGTGCCAGATCCTTAACCCACTGAGCAAGGCCAGGGATTGAACCCGAAACTTCATGGTTACTAGTTGGGTTTGTTAACCACTGAGCCATGATGAGAACTCCTCTTTTTCTTCTTTAAAGTTCATCATGGAGTTCAGGGAGAACCAGGAAATAATATTCTAATTAGGAAGCAGTTATCCTCACTGGGACAGGCACTTCTAACCATCTCTTTTCACAAGCTATCAACATATGCTTTACATATTGTGAAATCATGGTTTCCCAGAATCTTCATCTGATTCTCGACCCCTTTTCCAATCAAGGGAAATGTTGCCAGACATTTTCACTGAATGTCACTTTCATCAAAAAGACCCTGATTAAGAATTTTAGAATCTTGAACTGGAAAACTTTCCAGGATAGTGATTGTACTCCAGGGTTTCAAAGGTGTAAAACTGAGAGTAAGAGAAAGAATCACAGTGGATAATCTGTAAGATAGCTCCTATTAGTTACCCATTCCCCTGAAATTCTGGCTTTACTGCTTCCCCATGAACTTACTGCTGAGACCCTATTAGCATTCCAGCAAGGGTCAAGGGATTTAGGACAGTATAATACAGAGAAAAGTAGATGATTCCAAGTCTCCAAGCCCAAGAGAAAAAGAGAATGGGGTAGATGATATAGGCAAAAGGTTCATTTTTGAAGGGAAGAGGATGGAGTTGGGCTGAGAGGCAGTTAGAAATATGAGACTGGAAAGAAGACGTGAAATCTAGTTTCAAAGATAGAGTTACAGCAAAAGCCACGACATAAACTCCCCTAGGACAAAAATAAGTAGCAACAATACAAGTTAGCATGTGCATCCATGAACAAAAATACACATACTTATAGGTTCAAGGCCTGACTTTTCGGTGTAATCAGGAGTAGGAGGGGCAGAAAAAGAAAAAAGAAAATGATATAATGAAGATAGCCTTAAGAGGCAGGAGGAAAAACTCCAAGATGTTCTAAAAACAAAGAGAATATTTCACTCTGGGACAAACACAGAGAGAGGGAGAAGGAGAGAGAGGGAGGGAAGGGAGGGAGGGAACGAACTGGTGTTACAGTATCAATATCGTACAAAAGAAAATTCATCCTTCCAGGTAAGAGATTGCTATATAAAGATCAAATTCAACTTACAAGTAAGATACAGAAGTTCTTAAGTGGTACTGCAATGAATAACACAGCCTCAAAATAAATAAAGCAATAATTGAGAGAACTTCAAGGAAAATAAACACTTTAACATCATGGTGAGAGCTTTTTACACCCTTTATTTAGTAAATGATAATCTAAAAGATCAGTAATTATAAATATTAAATATAAATAAATATATAAATATATATAATATTATATATAATATGTTAAATATAAATATTATAAAAATATCTCTAATGATTGTTAACTATCAACTTCTAAATTCTTTCATAATGGTCTTTAATATTACCTCACTTATCTTCCTCCTATGAAACTCTCCAACATGAAATGTGAACTCTGGTCAAGCTAGTTCACTAAACATACCTTCATAGTTTCACTCCTATTCTATCTGTAGACTATGTCCCCTAGCTGAGATGTTCATTCCTCTTCCTAGATTTTTTTTTTCCTGCAATTTTGAGGGAGGCTGAAGCAAGGCTGGTAAAAACAGATTTCTAGATCATAAGGATGGAGGAGGCAAAAAGGTAGGTGGGCCTCAAACATAACACCATTCCTTAAGTTCCACTGAAAAGTTGTATTTATTTCTAAATCTTCCTCTGGTTAGAGGCCAATCATCCCAAGCAGGGTCCAAAGACTCAGCTTAGAACAGACTTGGGAGTGTAATCTTTGTGAAGTATGGAAAACAAGAAGGATCAGAGGTCAACTGTGTCTCCCTTTCAGGAGAAAGCTGGTGGTCCATCAAACCACCTGAAGCTGGGTAGATGAAACAGAGGAGGACTAGAGTGTCTGGGATATCAAGCTAAAATGTGACAAACAAGGGGGAAGCCAGAAAATAACCTGGGGGTACCAGTGACTGAATGAGGAACAGATTAATGAGAAGCCAAGATAGAAGTTGAGTCTGATGTGGACTGAGTAGAATCAGTTACATCATGAAGTTTTAGGACTGGACTCTTGATCCCATGAAAAAGCCATGGAATGACTCAATATTTTGGAATAGACACATGATATTCTGCCTCTTCTGACAGGTAAGCCTTTCTCATGATTTAAGTACACTTTGAACCCAAGGCATAAGGAAAGAGGAGTATTGTTTCCCTTTCTCCCTCCTATAGTTGTAATGCACCTGAAGTAGTCAGTATTTATAAAGCAACAAGTCATGATAAAGATAATGCTGTCTGCAACTTCCCCTAAGGGCAAGAAAAGCAGAAGAGTCAATCACCTTCCTGTACCAGCTTGTGGTACTAGTCCTATTATCACTGTCAACAGTTTATGAAAAAATATAAATAATTCAAAGCCAGTGTCAGATGATAGCTTTAATAAACTAATAATTTTACAGCATGAAAGCCATGTTGTTTGCTCATATTACTAGCTGTCTCAAATGAAAACAACAACAATAATATACCCAGATGTAAGATATATCATTAAATAGAAATTATGAAACCCACGTAATGTCAAAAAACGCCCTTTTCCAAATAATCATAAAGCTCTGAAAATCAAGGAGCCCCAGGGTATCTCCACCTGGGGATACTGTCTAAGAAGAAGATGTTTAATAAATCATGCTGCTTTCTCTATGCTAATCATAGAGAGTCCTGCCCTCTCATAGCCTCAGAAGAGACCACGAAGACAAATTCATTCAGGCATAGGTTGAAACTGCTATCAGCATAGGCAACTGGAAGAAGGCTATTGAAAGGGGTTTTAACTCCTTTATATGGGTCTTAGCAATGATTCTGTGGATTTGACACCAAAGGAAAGGCAACAAAAGCAAAAATAAACAAGTGGGGCTAGAGTAAATAAAAAGCTTTGGCACACCAAAAGAAATCAACACAACAAAAAGACTGAAAATCAATTATCTAATAAGGGGTTAACATAAAAAATATATAAAGAACTCATACAACCCAACACCAAAAAAAAAAATATTTTTAAATGAGCAGAGGATCTGAATAAACATTTTTCCGTAAGACATAAAAACGGCAAACATGTACACAAAAAGTGCTCAACATCACTAATCATCAGGGCAATGCAAATCAAAACTACAATGAGGTAGCACTTCAAACCTGTCAGAATGGCTATTAACAAAAAGACAAGAAATAACAAGTGTTGGCAACATGTGGAGAAATGGAACCCTTGTGCACTGCTGGTGGGAATGTAAATGGGTTCAGCTGCTATGGAAAACAGTATAGAGCGTTTTCTAAAAATTAAAAACAGAACTACCATATGATCTAATAATCCTACTTCTGGGTATATAGCTGAAGAAAACAAAACAAAAAACTAATTCAAAAAGATAACATGCACCTCTATGCTTATTGCAGCATTATTCACAATAGCCAAGACATGGAAACAATCTGTGTCCATCAATGGATAAATGCGTAAAGAAAATGTCATATATATACAATGGAATGTTATTCAGCCATGAGAAAGAAGAAAAACTGCCATTTGTGACAAGGTGGATGAACTTTAAGAGCATTATACTAGGTGAAATAAGTCAGATAGAGAAAGACAAATATTGCCCTGTATCATTTATGTGCAATACCTTAAGGAAAAAAAGCCAAACTCATAGAAATGGAGAGTATAAAAATGGTTGCCAGAAAAGTGGTTAGCGTGTGGAATTGTTTGAAATAGGGAGAAACTGGTAAAAGGGTATAAACTTTCAGCTATAAGATGCATAAGGTCTGAGGATCTAATGTAAAACATGGTGATTATAGTTGATAATATACTGTATTATATAACTGAAATTTGCTCAGAAAGTCGAATGTAAATGTTCTTACCAAAAAAAAAGGTTAAATATGTGAGGTGCTGGATGTGCTAATTAACTCAATGTGAGAGTTTCTTCACAACGTATATGTGAAGAACACAATGTACACTTTTCTTTTTTTTTTTTTTTTTGGCTGCTCCCTTGGCATATGGAAGTTTCCAAGCCAGGGATCAAATCTGAGCCACAGCTACAACCCATGCCACAGCTGCGGCAATGCCAGATCCTAAACCTACTATTCCGGCCTAGGGATTGAACCCATGCTGCCATAGAGACAAGGCTAGAGTGTTAACCCACTGAACTATAGCAGGAACTTCCAACACGATGTACAATTTAAATATCTTATAATTTTATTTAAAAATTGTATAACAATCGAGAAAGAAAAAGACGAAGTTTAAGCTCTCTAGAGAACATTCTAACGCTAAGTCTCTACTTTTTTGGATTACTACGAAAGCTCAATTGAAAAAAAACAAAAACAGCAACATCAAGTAGTAGTGATACCAGCAACACTGGGAATAACAGCAGCTGCTAAAGGAGGGGTTTTCCCATACTGGGACTGATGAAGAGGGGGATGGTTCACATGCCATTGAGGAAACAGAGGATAAGGCCCAACAGTGAGGACAACGATTTTCACTTGGGTTCCACCTGAGAATAAGACTTAGCACCAAACTCCACATTATAATGGACTTTCTGTTCTGTCAGGGTTCCCAAGCTACTCAAAGAAATGATTCTACAGCGACACTTGAAGGGCTCCCAAGGTCTAAGACGGAGGTCCAGGTTGTTTCTTGGTTTAATGCAAGCGTTCCACTTTCTTTATGCCAGGCTCTATGTTGTTTTGTAATTTACATTGTGTAATTTACACAATGAAATGCTGTCTGCTCAAAGGGGAAGATCATTAGAGGGTTTGCAGGAGCCCCTCAAATGCTCCATTCATTTTTAATGGGGCACTTGACATCCTGCAAAGTTCACACATATGAGGAAGAGAGTGCACAGCATGAATTGGAAAAAAATCCACTGACTATTCCTCCAGGAGGATGCTGATAACATGAGGTGACTAGTACACGACATGTTTTATAGGACAGCTTTGTAAATGGTCATGCCCTTCAGCACAAAAGAAAATTAAAACATAATCATAATCCCAGTACCAGTGTTACCACTGGGTGGCATTCTTTGTGATTAAATATATATCACATTGTTTCCAGGCCTGTTAGGGTAAAAACTGTTGAATTCAAAATGGCAATTTATGGACTTCTCATGTGGCTCACAACATAACTACTTGGCGTGGCTTCTACAGTGGCTGTGGCTTGACCCCAAAGTGGCAATTTACTTTGAGTTTTGAAAATAAAAGATGTTCCAAAAAACTGTTTTTTAATTAACACCTTATTTTCAGTTAGAAGTCTTTACAATAAACATTGAGGAAGTGTCCAAATAGCTTCCCAACACTAGTTTCATGATGTTGAGTATTGTTCAAGATAAATAGGACATTTGGTAAATATTTTGAAATCTATTTTTTACAGTTTCAATTTACTGTCAAAAAATCTAAGATACAAAAAGTCAGGTTTACAGGAAAGATAAATTGGAGAAGAGAATGTTATTTACATTTTCTTCACGATTCACCACAAGATTCCTTTATAGTATACCCCTGTGATAAAATGACAACTCTCAAGTCGGTTCCTGCTACTGTGTGCTTTGGGTAATTTTCTTCTGTCAACATCTGAGGGGTCAAAGAGAAGGGTTTTATTTCTCTTTCAAAAAGTAAATCATTCCCAGCCTCCTCTCTCTGCCAGGCTACACATTTGAGATCACATCCAAAAGTCTGATGCCAGTAGGCCACCAATCTTTGCACCCTATTTAAGGAAGGGTGTCCATTGTTATTTCTCCACAACTTTAATTCTCCCTTTCTCAGCTTTATCTAAAAACCATTCACCAGCATTTCGGAGGCCCTATGGCAAGACTTTCATAGTCCTGGCCTCTCACTCTCTTCCCAATTGAGTCTATACCTCATGGAAAGAAAATGGGTACTTGAGTCTGAATTCCAATTCTGACTCCAACATTTAGTAACTAAATGACTACAATATTCTGCAGCTTCAGTTTTCCCATTGATAATGGGGGCAGTAATGCCCAATTCATTGGAGAGTAGGAAGATTAATTAAATGTTGATAAAGCATCCAGGCCTGGGCCTGTCACATGACAGATGCTTAATGAAATAGCTTTCATAATGACAGCTATTATCCTGGGTGTTTCCTTTTTTCTTTCTTTTGTGTGTTTTTTTGTTTGTTTGTTTTTCTTTTGTCCTTTTGCTTTTAATGTTCTTCCCATAGGTTCTCAGTTGGTCCAGAGTTCCTCCCCCTTAACCTGAATTTTTCCCCTGTAAACACCTTATCTCTTACTTTTCCTCCTTACCAGCAAGCTCAGTAGATCAGCGTTCCCAGGCAACTTTCAGGATCAAGTCTATGGTTCTTCAGAAGCAAGGTTTGCAGGTTTAAAAAAAAGTTCTATGCAATATTCTATGCAATATTTGTCCCTATACTGAGCTTAGAAAGAAAGGAGACAGGAATAAAGGTACCTAAAATGTATGGAGTGTCTATTTGTACAAGGCACTGTGCTAAGTATTTCACAACCATTATGTTATTTAATCTTCATAACTACCCTCATTAAATGAGTATTGTTAACCTCACTTTGTGGTTTAAAAAAAAAGAAAAACAACTGAGATTCCAAGAGGTCAAGTGACTTCCCAAAGGCATAAAGCTAGTAAGTAGCAGAGCCAATATAAATCTAAGACTGCCTCACTGTTAATGGTACAGAAAGCTTTATAAAAGTATAAAACATAATAAAATGTGTTCTTCTGGTTGGCTTAAATACTTTACCTGGTACTTGAATCACTGGAGGTGAAAGACCCACATGTAAATGGGAATAAGATAACCCTGACACCTTCAGCACCTGGGTGGTTGCAACTGCTCTCAAGTTGCAGGAAGTCTTAGGGACTAGTCTAATGCATTTTTCATTTCAAGGTTTCCAGAAAGCCCCTAATCACCTAGTGGAAAGTTTTTTGATTCAGCTCTCACAGTCATACAGAAAGTATAATGCTGATTATAAGTTAATCCTCTCTTCCTGGAACTGTGTATAGACAAAGGTATGGAAAGATTTTGGCCTCTTCCATTCTGAGATGTACCAGAAATGGGCCAGCCAGGTAAGGCTTAGGACTACAGCCTTTAGGAACTATAATGACTGGGAGCTAAAATTCCACTGAAAATATAACCTAAGAGTATCAAGAATTACATTTTTCAAGCTTCTTTTCAGGGAATATACTGAATGTTGTTGAAAGGAATGCCTTAAAAAGCTGCTTGAGGTGAGAGAAAGAGAGAGGTATGACAAAGTCATGGCTGGTAAGTACGCAATTGTGTTCCAACAAGGTGAAACTGGGGTGACTACTAGACTCCTGTTTTGCAGAGTGGGGTTTACATATTTGGATCCAGAGCCAGAATGTCCAGGAGAAGTTGAAGCCTATCACCCAGCATTCATTCATAAATTTAATACAGGTATATTGAGAGATCCCTCTATACTGTGCTCTGCTTGTGGTGCTAGGGATAAACCAGTGAGCAAAAGGACAAATAAAAAGACCTCAGCCTTTCTGCTAATAAATAGTAAGAAGTACTTAAAGGCATCTTACGCCAGCATATAGCCAACTAAGCTAACACAGAACCCCTTCATCTTATAGACTAAAAATGACCGACATAATATAACAAATAATATTTTTAACATAGTTGAGGTTAAAAGAAAGGATACCCCAGATATCAGAAATAATAATAAAAAAAAAAGAAACATAAAAATTGAAGTAGTAAGAGTGGCCCAGGGAAGGGACTAAACTAAAAACTAGAGACCTTAGTCTACTAAATGCTAGGATATTAGCTGTAATGGGTGTCAGGAGATATGACCTTGGGTTCATATGAGAGAGGAAGCTATAACTGAAATCCTTAATTAAAGCTGGTATCCAGAAAGTTAAATGCCCAAAGTGAAAGGGACTAAAAGTATCTATCAGCTCCAGGGAAGTAACAAAGACACAAGGGAGGGTGGGTGCCTCTTCCCAGAGAATTTGGGTAAAAATAAGAAACACACGTCTGTGCCATGTCCACTTTAGGAGTTCACATTTACATCATAAGGTGTTAGAAACGAACATAAAAACTGGTCCCAGATTGGTACATGACAGAAGCAAATCTAAACCATTCTCTAGGGCACAGAAACTTTATAGAAGAAAAAAAAATTCCAACTGAAGACATGCTCACAAAGCATATGTATAAATAATCTGCCTTGAGAGAGAGTGAGCAGACACAAAAATCATGAAGGATAAGCATCCCTAAATAATTGAGATAGTAAAATAATCTGGAGTAGGCTATTTTAAAAGAACATCTAAAAAGATTAAAAAGAAAAATGAACTGAAACTACAAGAAAATAACTGGATATTCTGGGAAAAATTAAGAATATCTGTTGATGTGCTAAATTACTAACCCACTGTGAATGCCATGGTATTCACCAAAATTTTAAGCTACTCTGAGTGGCCTGATTCTTAACTCTGCTTCCATCTTATGATTCTGTAATTCTTTATCACATTCAGAGAACAAGCATTCACCAATACAAGGAGCAAAATTAGGAGAATTATTTTATTAGTGTTTCAAGAACTTCTCAACTGAATCTATCCATCTTTCCTT
The DNA here is from genome assembly GCF_054392235.1 of Sus scrofa. Classification (NCBI taxonomy): domain Eukaryota; kingdom Metazoa; phylum Chordata; class Mammalia; order Artiodactyla; family Suidae; genus Sus; species Sus scrofa. The sequence continues at coordinate 102,989,640 of NC_139390.1, forward strand.
TGAATAATGGGGGATACTAAGGAACAAAAACATCAACTGAGTTTACCTATTGTATTAGTTGGGATAAAGGTTAAGTTTGTATAACAAAGAGCTCCCTAAATACAGGAGTTTAAAGAAGGTAGACATTTATTACTCTCCCGTATAACTGGCAGGGCAGCTCTGTAGTCACCAGGTCATTTAAGGACTCAAGTTCCTTCTATGTTATTTCTCCATCATAGAGAAAGAGATTTTGTCACCCCAAAACATGCCTCTCTGGTATATTGATTATTTTTAAGTTGGTTATTTTTAAAAAACAGCAGATATGACAGAAGCTCTGAAAATTGAGTAGAAGTTAATCGTTCGTGAAAAACATTTACATTTATAAGGGAAATCTCCATTTTTAAGGGTGTCTCCCTTTCCGTACCAGGAAGAGAAGGATGACTCTAACTCATAAGAAACTCTTATTAATGGAGAAGGCAACAATTATTATTATTATCATTATTTTGTCTTTTTATGGCTGCACTCATGGCATATGGAGGTTTCCAGGTTAGGGATTGAATCGGAGCTATAACCTCTGGCCTACACCACAACGGGAACTCCAAGAAGGCACTGATTTAAATCTTCTTAACAACCTTACCCTTGTTTACTGTGCTTTTCCTGGTGACCTCCCATCACTGATTCCCCACTCCCAAAATCTTCTTTTATCTTTAGCTGAAGATAGTATCTAAGGTGATGACTTCAGCCGCTTCAGAGTTACCCAGTATTCCTGGGCATCTTCCATGTATGTAACTGAGCCGGACTCTATGGGACCTTCCCAGGACAGACCCTTCCCCATATCCTCTGCTTTAGCCCCTCTGAAGTACCTAGGTAATAGTATCCGATGCACATTTCTCAAGTTGTTTCACAGGTGTGAAAACCCCCCAGTGGAACATGTTCACTACTTGATGACCGTGAGTACATAGCACCCAGGCCTCCTGGAACCTAAGGACTGATAATGTAACCCCTGTGACACAGATCATTACCTCACCATCAGCCAATCAGAGAATTGTGCATGAGCTTATCACACACCATGTGAACCCCTTTCCCTCACCTGGCCTTTAAAACAGTTTTGCTGAAACCCTTTGAGGAGTTTGGGGGTTTAGAGCACTAGCCACCCATTCTCCTTGTTTTGGTACTTTTACAATAAATGCTGTGCTTTCCTTCACCACAACCCAGTGTCAATAGATTGGTTTTACTGCGCACAGGAGAACAGACCCAAGTTTGGTTCAGTAACATGTATATGGGAGGTATACATGTTATTAAATTTTGTTTGCCTATCCCCTATTAATCTGTCATATCAATTTAATTATTAGACTAGAACCTAGAACTAAAGAACCTAGAAGGGAAAATGTTTCCACCTCTATAGTGCATTCTACTTAATCTTCATGGTCAAAGTGGAGTTGTGGAAGAGTCTTATTTCATTGCAGGGGCAAAGGGCCAGACCAAATGGGAGCATTGGCCTACTATTTTAAGGCCAAGTTCTGGAAATGGCACACATCACTTTCACTCTCATCACCTGGCCTGCCTTCAGTTTTCCTGGGTATCTACCATGTATACATGAGGTATACATGTTATTAAACTTCTGTTTAGTTTTCTCTTGTTAATCTGCCTTTTATTATAGGGAAGTCTCAGTCGAGAACAATGAAGGATAAATGGAAAAGTTATCACTCACCATTCTTTCTCTCTACCTTTCTTCACAACAGACTCCCATCTATTTCTATTGGATCTACCAACAAATAGCTACTCATCTCCCTTCTTACCTCATTTCTAGCTCAGTTTCTCATCATAGATTTCTTACAAGGATGATTGCACAAATCTTCCTTTCTTTCTCCCCTCCAAACTATCCTCTATAATGCTTCCCGAGTGATCTTTTCTAAAACACATATCTATCTATCTATCTATCTATCTATCTATCTATCTATCTATCTATCTATCTATCTATCTATTTAGTGTCTACTTTGTGGCATGCACTGTCCTAGGTGTTTGGGATTCAACAGCAAACAAAACAGATACAGATAATCTCATGATGTTTACACTTTCATAGAGCGAGACAAAGCAAAAATAATATACAAAATAATGAGCACATTATAAAGTATGTTAGATGGTGATAAATACCAAGCAAAAAGGAAAAAGTAGAGCAGAGTAAGAGGAACTAAGACTGTTAAAGGTGGGTATGGGATGGTTGGCCTGGACTCAAGCTGATTGAGAAGGATGTTCATTAAATGAGAAGGCAACATTTAAACCAATACTGAAGAAGGTGAGGGAGTTAGCTGTGGAGATCTAAGCAAAGACCATTTCAAGAAGAGGGATAGCTGAATTATAAAGACCTATGGTGGGAGCCCTCCTGGCATGTTCAAGGAACAGAAAGGAGGCCAGTGAGGCTGGAGAAAAATTAGTGAGTGTAGACAGAGATGAGATCAGAAAGGACTATAAAGACTTTGGTGTTCACTCTGAATCATATGAGAAGCCACTGGAGAGCTTTGAACAGAAGAGTGTCATGATCTGACTTAAGTTTGTTAAAGGACCACTCTGATTGTTGTATTGAGAGTAGACTATTGGGGGAGGGGCTTGGGGAAGGAAAAGTGGAAGCAGGAAGACCAGTTAGAAAGCTACTGCAGTATGGAAGGTGAGAGATGATAGAGGAGTAATAATGGTAAAAGGCTATGGATATATTTTGAAAGCAGAGCCAACAGGATATGATGTAAGATATGAAAGCAAGAGAGCAGTTAAGGATGAGGCATGGTATTTGAGGCTAAGCAAATGGAAAGAGTACATGCCATTAACTGAGATAAGGAAAACTGAGGGAGGGGTTGCATGACATTTGTGGGGGGTAGATTATGAATCTGGTTTTAGAAAAATTAACTTGAGATGTCTATTTGACATCTAAATGAGGAAACCAAGAAACCAACTGGATATGTAAGCCTGGCGTTCAGACAAGAGGTCTGGCCTGGAGATACAATAATAAAGCTAGCAGGTATATATGTGTATACACTGTTATAAGCATTTCACATATGCTAACTCATTTAATCCTCACAATAATCCCAAGAGGTAGTAGGAAATATTATCATCACTTATGTTACAGATTGGGCAAATGAAGTACATAGAGATTAAGAAACTGAGGTCACAAAGGTAGTCTGTGGAAAAGCCATGATTTTAATCCAGGCATGTAAGTATCACAATCTATGCTTTGAGCCACAGTGATACAGTGCAGGTAATAAATTTGAGAATCTTCAGCATATGACAGAAATTTAAAGTGATGAATCTAGATGAGATTACTAAGAGAATATGATAGCAAAAAGATGGTCTGAGACTGGTTAAAAATAAAGCAGGGTAGGATGGAGGGAAGTACGTAGGAGCATAGATGAAATAAAATTGGACTGGAGTCGATAAATTATATGAAGCTAGTACATGGGGGTTCACTATACTCTGCTATTTTGTGTATGACTAAAATTTTTCATAAAATTTAAGATAAAAATTTATTTATTTATTTATTTTTTTTGTCTTTTTGTTGTTGTTGTTGTTGTTGCTATTTCTTGGGCCGCTCCCGCGGCATATGGAGGTCCCCAGGCTAGGGGCTGAATCGGAGCTGTAGCCACCGGCCTACGCCAGAGCCACAGCAACGTGGGATCCGAGCTGCGTCTGCAACCTACACCACAGCTCACGGCAACGCGGGATCGTTAACCCACTGTGCAAGGGCAGGGACCGAACCCGCAACCTCATGGTTCCTAGTCGGATTCGTTAACCACTGCGCCACGACGGGAACTCCCAAAAATTTATTTTTTACTTAAAGTAAAAAGCGAAAACAATGACAGAGAGATGAGGCAGAATTATCAAAGGAGACCAGAAAACACTACAATGAGGCAGGAAGAAAACTAGTAATGTGGTATCTGGAAAATCAAATGTTCCAATCGTTTACTGTTACATAACAAAACACCCCAAAACTTCATGGCTTAACCAAACAACAATCATTTAATTCACCCAAAAATCTGCAATCTGAGCAGGGCTCAGTGGGGACCTGTCATCTTCACTCCAGCAGAGTCAGATGCCAGCTGGGGTGACTCTTCTGGGCCTAAGGACCCATCTCTGAAATGGCTCACTCACATGGCTGGCAAGTTGCTGTGTCAGCTGGGAGCTCAGCCAGCATAGTCCTATCTTTATCTAGGGTCAATCCCCAGATTTACTAAAGATAAGTAGTGCAAAGGAGAATTACTTCTTCAAGCATGTGCTGTACACTCAACTGACAAATGACCCTTCAGAGGTCACTGAAAAAGATTCCACTGATGCTGGAATTGTTTTCTTTATAACAATTACAGGAAATGAAGAGAACACATTTGTTATCTAGGTCTTTGTAAATGCCAGGAGAGCCCTTGGACTTTACAGTTAAGAGATAAATGAATTTTGCATATACCCTTTGGTCACAGCTCCTTAGAACTTCTCCTTGGTAAAATACTTTAAATATCTGCAAGAAGGAAGGAAAAGAGTGAAAAGATGTGGACAAATCCTGTGTCTCTGACAAATAATAGGCAACCAGCAAAAACTAGTTTTTCCCTAATCATCTTATTCATGATTCAAAATAGTTCTGCTCATGCGTTTTTAGAAGGTATTTTACCATGAATGGGCCAGGTGGTTGTTCCTCATCAACACTGTAAGGTGCTAACTCCATTAAAGCCCATCATGGTTCACTAGCAAGTTTTTAATACTGAAACTGATGTCCAAAACACTTTGACACTTCAAAAAAAAGAATGGAATGCCACTTCAAAAAAGAGGATGGAATGCCAGTGCTGTGTCCCCTCCCCCCACCCCAAGTACACCTGGGAAGTATAGAAGGGTAGGGGATGACTGATCCTAAGACAAATGGGTCACCCCATATGCCTCTGAACATATACTACTGGGACAACTGGGCTGCTGCAAAAGAACCAAGGAGGAAACAATTTTTAAAATGTATGGGGAGAACTGAAAGGCAAGTTTTGCTTTTACTTCCTCATTCCTGCTAACTTGAAAATACAAAGGGTATCTGAAACTATCAGATGTGACTTAGCACATGCTGTGATCATGATGCTATATTTCTGCAAGTTATGTCTTTGCCTGGGTTTATTATCTGAGAACAGATTTAAACAAGCCAGTTTTTCTCTGTGGTGAAGTCTCTAAGCGCATTGTTCTCAACAATAGGGACCCATCATTGACCCATGTCATTGGCCAAGAGTTGAAGTATTTCTCAAACATTCAAAGAATGGAAATAAGTCTTGGGAGCAGGTATTAACCCTCTCACCTTCTGTCTTCCACTGGTGTAACTTAGTCAATCACAGTAAGTTAATGAGGCATTTAGAGAGCAAACTCTACTTCATTATCAACATAAAAACACCTCTCCCCATCACTTATTAGTGCCCACCATCCTCTCTTTCGTTTCCATCTCCTGACTTTTCTCTACCTCTCAGATTTCCTTTATCTTTTTTTTTTTTTTTTTTTTTTTTTTTTTTTTGTCTTTTTGCCATTTTTTGGGCTGCTCCTGTGGCATATGGAGGTTCCCAGGCTAGCGGTCGAATTGGAGCTGTAGCCACCGGCCTACTCCAGAACCACAGCAACGTGGGATCCAAGCTGCATCTGCGACCTACACCACAGCTCACAGCAACGCCAAATTCTTAACCCACTGAGCAAGGCCAGGGATCAAACCTGAAACCTCATGGTTCCCAGTCAGATTCGTTAACCACTGAGCCATGACGGGAACTCCTTCCTTTACCTTCTTTACTCTAATTCTACATCCATCCCCAATGTGTAGGGTTTTTCCCCACACCATGCAATTTGTGACACCAGCTTGGTGTCCTACAATTCATTCTGACACTATCTACCTGGATATAGCATCAGATCCCATAGGTTAAGGACTCAGTCCTACAGGACTGCTCCCCCCAAATTTCAGATGCTAATGGCAAGACCAAGTTGTCACCTTTGCTTCTTACTCACCAGCTATAGATCAGAGGTTCCAATGACCCCCTCCTTGGGTGCAAAAGAATACAATTAATTCGCTAGAAATGCTCACACAACTCAGAGAAACATTTTACTTACTAGATTACCAGTTTATTATAAAGGATATGACTCAGGAATGGCAGTCAAAGAGATCCATAGGACAAGATACAGGGAAAGGGCTTTCTGCCTCTCTGAGAGCACCACTCTCCCTGAACTTCCAGGTGTTCATGAACTTGAAGCTCTCCAAACCCAGTCCTTTTTGGGGTTTCATGGAGGTTTCATCACAGAGGTATGATTGACCAAATCATTGGTCATTGGCAATTGAACTCAATCTGCAGCCCCTCTCCCCTCCTTGGAGGCTGGGAGATCAGGAGTGGGACTGAAAGCTCCAACATTCTAATCACGTGATTTGTTCTCCCAGCAAGCATCCCCCCTCCTTAGGTTACCCAGGAACTTTCCAAAAGTCACTCATTAACATAAAAAGACATCCTTATTGCTCTCATCACTTAGGAAATTCCAAGGGTTTTAGGAGCTCTGTGCCAGAAACAGGACAAAGACCAAATACATATTTCTTATAAATCACAATATCACACTTAACACTTCTCAGACTCCAGCTTCTTACACCTTCTCATCATCACTTCTGTCTTCATTCTGCATTCTCTTAGAGGCCTCATCTTCTAAGACCTCCTGGTCTTAGATGACTCTGCTGTTGCCTTACCACTGTTGTGAGAGTAGCGGCAGTGGTAATAGCTGTGGTAGGTGGAAAAAGAGCACCAATGGCAGTGGCAGTAGTACGAGCAGTCAGTAATGGCACAGCAGTATAGTTAACTTCAATTATTATGGTAGCCTCCTAAAACTTTTCCCGAGCCTTGATCTTGCCCTTTTTACACCCTTCACATTACTACTAATGTAATTCTTCCAAAGTAGAAATTCAATCATATCATGCCCTTTCAGTCTTCTAATGGTCCCAGTGAACTTGAAGATAAAGTTTAAATATTAGTATGGTATAAAAAGCCTGTCATCACCCAGCCCTGTCTATTTCAGCCCCTACGTGTGTCCTTTGCCACAGCCATCCCAAACAACTTTCATTCTGCCACACTGGCAGGTAATTTCTCACCTCTATTCCTGGAATTCCCTTCCCCTTATCTTCTGCTGGACCACCAAACCAACTGACTCCCATTATCCTTCCAAAAACAGCTGCAATGAAGTTTTCTCTCCAGGAAAATAATCCCAAGTCTCTAGGCTACATCAAACAGCACATTAAAATAATACTAATTATTATTTTGCTCTTTGTTAATTTCTTTGGATCCCTCTTTCCTGTGTGCCCAATTGTTAATTGCAAGCATGTTAGAGATACTCAAGAAAAGGTTGAATGAATAAATCAATGAATGAGTGAATTATAGCTCAATTATGGATTAATAATACACTGCCTTTTTTTTTTTTTTGGCTATGCCTGTGGCACACGTAAGTTCCTGGGCTAGGGATCAAACCTGTGCCACAGTGGCAATCCCAGCCATTGTAGTGGCAATGCTGGATCCTTAACCCACAGGGGAACTCCTATACCAGTTTTCCCCCTTGTGCCACAGGGGAATTCCTACACCGGTTTTCTTTTTTCCAGTTCCAATTTGCTTCACCTACTCAGGTTGCTCATAGTCTAGCAGGGGAGACAGAAATGTAAGTAGATCATCCTATTATAATAATTTTAGAGGATTCATGGACTCTCTTAGGCTCATCCAGGAATCCCACATTAATAACAAATAATGACGAAATGGACACACCAGATAAATGAAATCACACATTATTTGGTGACATATAGTGTCAGAGCCTTGTCAGAGAATTTGCTTTATAATGTAAAGGTTTGCTTTATAAAATAAAGAGCAGAGCCACACCTGCCCTCTAGGCTGACAGTAATCCACCAGGCAGCGCCACCACTCAACCAGTTTTGAATCTACCTACTTGAAGGCACAGTGAAATACCTGATAAAATCCTTTGTCATAATCCTTTTCTTTTCTCAGCTCTACTAACCTCATAAATGTTATTTTTAAAAATTACATGCCAGCTTTTCATTCCTCTGGACTTTATCCATATACAGCCTTGAGAGTCTTTTCCTGGGTCCTTTGTGCTCTAGCTGTTTTCCATGGAAAATTTCCACTCTGGTTCTCTGATCTTGCCTTACTCAATTGGTTTCTTTTCTACTTTCTCCAACTCTGTTTTTGGCAATCTAATTCACAGGGTGTGACTGCTCTTTTCAGTACCTGCCCTAAGCTCTGTTCCCTGCTTTCCCTAATCACAAGCCTCTTATACCACATCAAGCTTTCTTTTCTCACCACTCCTTCCTCTACCCTACATCAGGATGGCATTTTCCACCTTCCTCTTTATCAGCTTTCTGTCTAGTCTTGCCCAGGCAGCAAACGCGAGTTCACCCTGAAATGTCATCTCCAAAGTCCACACATATGTTGCATTTATGTCCTTTGTCTATATAGTGGTCCCTTGGTATCCACCAGGGTCAGTTTTCACAGATACCAAAATCCTGGATGCTCAAGTCCCTCATATAAAAGAGCACAGTATTTGCATATACCTATGCACATACTCCCATGTATTTTAAATCATCTCTAGGTTACTTATAATATCTAATACAAAGTTAATGCTGTATAAATAGTTATAAATACGATGTAAAAGCTATGTAAATAGTTGCTGATATATAGAAAATTAAAGTTTTGCTTTTTGAAAGTTTCTGTTTTTTTTTTTTTTTCTCAAATATGTTCAATTCATGGCTAGTGAATCCATGGATGCGGAACTTGTAGATATGGAGGGCCGCCTATAGTCAGAGAAAGTATTACACAGCATCATACAACTTTGGGATCTGCGTTCCTACATTCCATTTTTTTTTTGGCAATTGGTATGACCCCTGTGTGAGGTAATTGGCTCAACTATTTAGAGCTGTCATTTCAAGCTTTTGGGAGTTATAGAACCCCTTATCCAAATAAAATCTTAGTGCTAGCAAGTAGCATTTAAAATACTGACTTGGGGGAATATTTAAAACATTCCTACATGGCGCAGCAGGTTAAGGATCCCGCATCACTCCAGTTGTGGCACAGTTTAGAACCACAGCATCAGTTCCATCCCAGACCTGGGAAATTCCTCATGCTGCAGGTATGGCCAAAAAAAAAAAAAAAAAAAAAAAAAAATTGTTTTTAGGAAAAAACCAACCAACCAACCACTGACTTGCTCTGGCTGACATGGATGGGAATTCCCAAGCCCTCTTTGCCTCTCATTCCCATCACCTGTAGGGATTATGCAGAGCCTCAAGATTGGAAAACCACTGGGTTAGAGCATATTCTAATGAAGCTCAAGTAGAAAACTCCACACCATTGTTCCAGTTTTTGCCACAGGCCCTGAAGTATCCTGGAAAGCAGCATAACAATGGTCAAACGGGCCAACTCTGGAGAAAGACTGCCATGGTTGAGAGCCACAGACCTCCCTCTCATTAGCTGAGGCTCATTGGGAAATTTACTTAACCTCTCTGGACCTGAACTTTCTAATCTCAGGACAGAGATCATAATGGTTCCTGCCCATTTGCTTGTTAAAAAGGATTAAATGAATGCATAGGTGGAGAGAGCTCAGAAGAGTGTCTGGCTGACCTAGAAAAGTGGTAAATAAATATTTGGAACTGATATGATCCAAAACCATACCCTATCTGTAAAGAAGACCTGGGTGCAAAATGTAAGTGGCTCAGCTCAGCACAGCCCTATTATCATAGAACACAGCCTGTGTCAGCAGTCAGCACGGTCCTCCTCCTATATAAGATACCACAAACTGTTCCTTTGTAAACTATATCTTTCGGTGCATAAAATGGTAACTCGGGGCCTTAAAAGGGGACACTGGCATCATCCAATGGGGTGACTAGCTCTGCAAAGGTGTTTATTTCCCAAGGTTAAGTAGAGATTTAGGACAGGTGAAAAACTATGCACAGTGCACAGCTTTTTAACAGAAAGGGACTAGGCTATTTGATTAGACTTATAAATCTAAGGTTAATTAGGAGTTGAGCATTGCAGCTCTAGGAAATAGGGTACTTGACATGTTTGTATATTTCTGAATCTGTCCCCTGTTTATAGCTACAAACATATGCCATTAATTTATGATTTTCCTTCTACAGGCTTCACCAGGGTAACACAAATAGAGATTAGTCATTAAACCTAGGAGGAATTTGAGAAGAGGACATAAAATTTAAAGAAGGTTATACATTGAGAGGAAAAAGATGATGTAAGAAGTAAAGGCAACAGAAAATTAGCTGCTAAATCTTTGGGATAATGCACTTTTACAAGTTGTTTTTAATAAGCCTCACTATATTGTACTTTTTAGTCTGTGGTCCTCCAAGCTAAGCTAAGTGATTCCCAAGAGAAGGGGAGAGGCTTTTCTAAGTAGTGTAAACAGGTCTCTCAAATGAGTAAAAAAAAAAAAAAAAAAAAAAAAGCCAAATCTTACCTTCTCTGAGTTTGTATTTCTTTATTACTTTATTACTTTTTGTCCATCAAACCTGCAGGGAATGTACAGTGTATAGATATCAAATCTATTTCCTGAGAGCCTGCTTTCCCAACTAAAACCTGGAATGAGAAGATGTGACCTAAGGTTCTTCAGGCTCAGCCTGAGTCAGACCCCTTCTTGGCCAGTGCAGGAAATGTGGAAATGGCTTTGTCAGCATCTTCATGTGTATCCCTGACTACAGTAGAAAGAACTGATGATGATATAATCTACATTCCCCATCCCCAATTCCAAAATCCAAAATGCCCTGCAACCAAAAGTTTATTTCCATAAATTTGGTACAAAAATGCATTTGGTGGCAAAATCTGACTTTTTTTTTTTTTTGCTTTTTAGGGCCACACCTGCAACACATGGAAGTTCCCAAATGCTAGGGGTCGAATCGGAGCTACAGCTGCTGGCCTACACCACGGCTCACAGCAATGCCAGATCCTTAATCCACTGAGTGAGGCAAGGGATCGAACACACATCCTCATGGATCCTAGTCAGGTTCATTACTGCTAAGCCACAATGGGAACTCCCCTGACCTTCTTGACATATAGCTGAGTATACTCATTCCTTTTCTCACTTAGGTGATAACCTGTACATTTGTTGGTGGAAATGTGATTGTATTTGTTTTGGGATGCTGACCCAGACACCACTGGAAATATTATACAATATATGGGAATGTACCATTTTACCTTTCTAATATCTAGAAAATTAAATTTCTGAATATATCTAGCCCACTGTGTTTAGATAAAGGATGGTGGGCTTGTCCTCAGTGTTCTGAGGTGGGAAGAGGTCTGAAAAGAAAGGACACATTCTGGCTCTGCAGAAAGAAACCTGAACTGCAAATCTAGAAATGCTTCAGATAGATGGGAACTCAAAGCGATCTATGGGTATTATCTATCTCAGCATGAGGAGCAGGAAACTAGAGCAGTGAGTGACAAAAATCAGTCAGCAGCCATACTCCTTGACCCACTATACATCACTGCCCACCAGTCCAAGCTGAGGCCCAGCTGCGCACACAACAGAGGGTACTGCCACGCCTACCTCCTAGAATCCTTATCTCAGAATCCACTACTGGTGCTTTTGCTAGCATCTTCATTTTTTTCACTCTTTCTCACTCTCTCTCTACTTTAAACAATTCCTCTTCTATTCTTTTTTTTTTTTGTCTTTTTGCTATTTCTTGGGCCGCTCCCGCGGCATATGGAGGTTCCCAGGCTAGGGGTCGAATCGGAGCTGTAGCCACCGGCCTACGCCAGAGCCACAACAACGCGGGATCCGAGCCGCGTCTGCAACCTACACCACAGCTCACGGCAACGCCGGATCGTTAACCCACTGAGCAAGGGCAGGGACCAAACCCGCAACCTCATGGTTCCTAGTCGGATTCGTTAACCACTGCGCCACGACGGGAACTCCTAAACAATTCCTCTTCTATTCTTACAAGTTTCATACTAATCTTCACTCAGAATTCACAGTGGTGATGGTAAGTTTAGGAAATCTAAAAAGAACAATATTACTTTCATTCTGGTTATGCTTGTTTTATTTCTTTATTCTGGATTCAGACTAGCTGGATTCGAATTATGATTCCATTTCCTAGATATGTGACTGTAGGTGAATAATTTAATCTCCTTGTGCCTCAGTTTTCTCATTTATAAAATGGAGATAATAGGCACCAATCTTATACAGTTTTTGAGAGGATTAAATGAGCTAATACTACATGAAGCACTTAGAACAGTGCTTGGCAAGTTGTGAGTGCTCCATAAATGAAAGCGACTATTATTTCTGCGGGTGTCTGCCACTGTCATCTAAATGAGCTCCATACACTGATAATATTTTTTTTCTTATAGGATTCCTTATATCAAATTTCCTAAGATAGTACCATAAGAACTTTTGCTTGTCAATAATTATTTGTTAGTGAAGATAAAAGTAGAAGAAAACAACAAAAAATAGATCCACAATCAAAACCTCAGCATGAAATTACAATTAGTTTTCATGACATTGCTGACCATAACATTCTGATGATATGCATAGTTTTCTCCCCCTCCTCTTTCTAATTTGTTTTAAAAGCTAAGAAATAAAATAAAAACAGGATAATAAGACACTTGATATACAAATTTCAAAATAAAATCATCAGGCAGGGACAAATCTTTGAGGAAGTCATTCATATTATATTCATATTTTTGTTTTCAGGATACCCATTTCTTAAATTAATGTAAATCATATTAATCACTTTGGATAGACCATGATGGAGGATAATGTAAGAAAAGGAATGTATAGATATGTATGACTGGGTCACTTTGTTGTATAGCAGAAAATGACACAACACTGTAAATCAACTATAATTTTAAAAGAAAATAAATAATAATAAATAGCAATAAAGTAAAATGTATCCTTAAAAATATTAATTACATTGTCCAGCTAGGAATGCACTAAGAAAAATTAATTCCACATTCACTTGAACCACAATTACTTAAACATTGTAACTAGGGAAGAAATATTTTCAGTGACACATCCTTTCCTGTCTCACAAAGCTCTTCCATTCAAAGTGAGATCTTGGAGTCTTGATCTTTTCCAAGATATCAAAAGAACATCTGTTCAAACTAGCATTTGGGTCATCTCCACAAATGAATTCATAATTTTCAGGTGCATTTTCAGTGCTCTCCACCCTATGTCCCTGATGTTGTGGAAAGACTGGGAACCCTACACGCTCAGCACTCCTCTCTCATCTCCTGCTCTGACTGTGGAATTAATGTTGGGGCAGCTGTGACTTTTTTCTAGAGTCAGTCCTGATTGGACCAACTCATATTTGTCTCAGTCAAATTCACCTCCACCCCATTTTATTTATCAAAAAAGTACACATCAAAAAGAATGCCCAACTCAAGGTAAAAAAAAAAAAAAATCACAGCTAAATGTAGGTTTAAAGCTGAAGAGACTTGAGATTGAAAAACTGCCAGTTCTTACTGCTCACTTACTCACATGAGGGTTTACAGCTCCTGAAATCATGCCAGGACTTTGAAAATGAAAGCTTGCAGTTAGAAAACGATGGCTCATGACAGCAAAGATCAGTCATGTGATAGGCCAAGCATTTTCCGTCATTGCCTTCTTCAATCAGACAGGGCTCAGAAACAGAGGTTAATCGGTCAGATAGCATCCACAGAGGCTGAGGGCAGCAGAATTCGGCTGCAGCAATTAATCATTTAATTGCTTTCTGATTCACTTTAAATGTCTTTTAAAAAGATATTAAAGAAAAACATTATTGAAAGAACATTTTACACTATTTAATAAAGATCAAATATACCCTTTGTGAACCAGAAAATAAATGGATCTCTAGCCCAACTCTGTTGCTCACTGTTTTCTTGGGCAACATTTACTTATACAAAGGAAGGAATGACAGTGTCTCTGCAGCAGGCAGAGCAAAAGCATGTACGAAAGCACTTAGGAAAGAAAGCAAGGGTGTAAATAAAAATAGGGTTTTGTTTGTTTAGCTGTTTGGGTTTCCAGCCTACAGAGTGGGGCGTATGACAGGGCTTGACAGGAGAGCCTAGAAACATAGTAAACTGGATTTCAGAGGGCTTTGAATGCTGAGATGAAAAAGCCTGGACTTGGAGTTCCTATTGTGGCTCAGCAGTTAACGAACAAGACTAGCATCCATAAGGACATGGGTTCAATCCCTGGCCTTGCTCAGTGGGTTAAAGATCCAGCACTGCTGTGAGCTGTGGTGTAGGTTGCAGATGAAGCTCCAATTAGCCACTAGCATGGGAACCTCCATATGCTGCAGGTGCAGCCCTAAGGAGACAAAAAAAAAAAAAAAAAAAAAAAAAAAAAGCCTGGACTTGATCTAAAAATTAGGCAATGGGAGCCACTGAAGACTTCTGAGCAGAGTAAGCAACATGAATAGGGAATCGCATGAACTGTGGTGTCCACCAGCTTTAGGTTATCATTCTAGCTGGTATGAGCATGTTATGATCTTTCTGGAGCCTCCCAAGATGTACAATGGAAGTAATACCACTGTTTCAGGGTTACTGAAATACTAGAAATATCATGTAACATACACCCCAGGGCTTGGCACAGAAAAAGCACCTAGTAAATGGTGTTAGCTGCCCTCCTGCCGTGCTCTGGGTAGGCAGGTCAAAGAGAAATAGATGGGAGGAGGGAAACCAGAGAGGTCCAGGTAAGAGCTAAAGAGCCTACACAAGGCAGAGTACAGGCAAGGAGAGGGGCAAAGAGAAAACAGGACAGGCTGTGAAGGACACAACAAAGGTAGAACCCAAGGAAATGGAGGCTAAGAAAGATGAATTTGCCTAGAGCCATTTGATAATGACTGGACATGACTGAGGGAAGAGTGGAAGTCAGCGAGACTCCAAGAAGCAGGCTGAGATAAGCATTATACAGGTCAGAGAGATGCAAAATTCTACTAGGTCCAAAATAAATAATAAATGTAAATAAGTGCCTAATATTGACTTTGCATTTCTAGAATGACTACAGAAATAATCAAAACCATATTCCTTTCTGCAATGATCCTATCTGAATTCCCAATAATAAGAGCTGCCCTGAGAACAATTTTCAAATCCACAGAGCCAGATGCTTTGGGCGATGACATTACTTCCCCTGAACACCTTCACCATGCTCCCCTTCGCCTCCCAGTCCTCCTCCACCCCAGACATCCCACCATTTCCGCAGGCACTTCCAGCTTCATCGTCGTCACTCACTTTATGATCCTCTCAGCACAAATAACTGCTGATGCTTTCTTCAGGCTGGAACTGCCTTCCCCCACAAGACTTGGCTGCTTGGATAACAGGTAGAGAAATACCTGGCACTTCAAAACAGCAGGGCAGCACCTAATAACTCATCGTACCTGGCACTTTCATTACACACTGCATTAGAAATTTCTTTAGGATGCAGCCTTAATAATTTTGCACCACTCTGCTCAATGGGGATGAATATTACTTACTTACACATAGGGACACAGCCACTCTTCCAGCACAAGCTTCTGTCCTCATCTGGGTCATAGTGGGTTTCAGCTGTGTCAGCTCCATGTAATTCACAAAGGAATCAACCCATAGGCACTCTCCAGCCACACATGTGCCTGTAGGACACACAGGGGAAACTTTACAGCGTATATAAACGAACTTTAATATTGCAGTATACCTTTTGGGATGTATGTCTAATTGTTAGAACATGCAGAAAAGCTGACAAGCCACTTTGAGCCTTTTTGGAGGCCTCTGCTTTGCACCAGTTGCCCTAGAGAAGCACAGGATTGTGCTGACTTCCCACTCACCACCCTCCTGCTCTCCCTATGGGAGTGTTCCTACCCGAGCTTCTCTGGAGCACTGAGAGGTTTTAGTGAGACTGTTGGAGCGATGGGGTTTGGGTCTCTGCATACATCCCTTTTTCCTTTAAAGTTGTTTTTCTTGAGCATCTCTGAGAAAACACTGAATATAGTTTAACTTTGTTTTATCCTTAACTTCAGGACAAATGTCATGCTGACTTATCTCCAGTTAATGATGTACTTCCTATGCAACCTGACTGGCAGAATAAAATAACAAAACTCGGTACGCATAGTGATTTATAAGTAAAATGTTTTATGCTTTACAAAGGGAAGTGGGACATGGGAACGGGTTGATAACAAAGTGAGGCCAAATATTGTTTAAAAATCAACTCATCATAGATTGGAAAGTGTTACTTCTGATTTCTTTGAAATATTCTTAATTCAGAAGTACTTGGCATCAAGCAATAAATGGGCTATTTGCATGGATGATCCTCTGATGGTGTGCAAGTGTTTTTTCTTTTCAAGTTATTCCTGGTTCAGAGTGGAGACTGGAATCTACGGTTAATGTTTCTACTTTTTTTTTTTTAAATCTCTCTGGGCCAGAGTAATATTAATGATGAACATCTACTACTTCCTTAGTGCTATTTCTATTTTACTCCTTGTCATCACTCTGTGAAATAAGGTACAATTATTACTCCTATTTTACAGATGAAGAAACTGAGCCTTAGAGAATTCAGACAACTTACTCAAGGCAAGACAGTGGTAACTGCAAAATCAGAACTCAAATCCAGGTCTCTTTTATACCAGAGTAAAAGTGGAAAGTCATAAGAACTCACTGGGACAATGGCATCTACAAATGACATTCCAGGAGCATTTACCAAAATTCTAGCTTGATATCCACAATAAAGGGGAAAAAAACCTCAGTAATTACTGCTATGAGTTTGATTTCACATAATGTCTGAGCATATAATGGCCTTAACAATTTTAGAAAAAAGTACATCAACTCTGTGATATTTATTGACTTCTTACTCTATAAAAGGCATACAGCTAACTAATCACCAAATGGAGGAGGCTGGGTGTCAAGAAGAGTAAGATGCATATTTCTCAAGATATCTACAATCCAGCTGGGTAAACAAGTCATAAATACACACAATGTATACACTGAGATGATATCAGGAAAGGTATTGCAAAGCTTGATGAGATTCATTACTAACTTAACAATACAGAGCAAGAGGGTGAGTCAGGTGCGGAAGTCTTCTCTCCAAGCAGGAGTCAGGAGTCATCAAAGAAGACTAGATTGGAGAGACGGGACTTGAGCTAGGAACTGACAGAGGGGTAGGTAGCACTTGCTGAGCCTGGAGATTGCTGGAAAGTAGAAGGGGCATCCAGGAGAAGCGAGAAGGCATCCTTGTCCTGGGTATAAGGTCACCACAGTCCTGTGTCATTATACAATGCTTGAATGAAATGCAGCATGAGCCCAGAGAGTCAACACTGACACACTGTTATAGACTGAATTGTGTCCCCTGAAATTCATGAGATGAAGCCCTAATCCCCATGGGGACACAATATTTAGAGATAGAGCCTCAAAAGAGGTAATTCAGATTAAACAAAGTCATAAGGGTGAGCCCTTCCCAATGTCCTTACAAGAAAAAGAAGAGACACCAGAGAGACTCAAGCGCAAAGACCATGTGGGCACATGGCAAGAAGACAGTGATCTGCAAGCCAAGGAGAGAGTCCTCAGGAGAAACCAAACCTACCAACACGTTGGTCTTGGACTTATAGCCTCCAGAATTGTGAGAGAATACATTTCTGTTGTTTAAGCCATCCAGTCGATGGTATTATGTTATAGCAGCCCTAGTAAACTAATACACAAACTTTTATCCGTTTCACACAGAACTTCCCTGTCCTGGCTGGATCTGCCATTCCCACACTACCCTGTGTTAGAGGCTAGAAACTTGGAGTAGCAAGTTTCTAAGCCTGTGGACTATTCCATTTGGTTATCACGAAGACCTCTGCTGGAATGCTCAAACAAGGCAAAGATGACATAAGGCAGTGCATTTCAAACTTCCTATGGTGAAGAACCAGTTTTCCCTCATTCCTTTGCTGACAGATACATGCATGATCTTACTGTGAACATGGAGTAGGCAGCAGTAGCCACACCATGCAAATTTAACAACAGGTGTATGGATATGGCAGCCAGGCAGTGGTGTACTGGTAAATGTTCGGCACTCAGGGTGGTGGGGTGGGAGGAGTCCTGTTTTATAGCATTTGCCTATCTGCAAGATAAAAATACCTTCATCCATGACTGATTTCAAGCTACCAAGCTGAAGTCACTGAGGCACAGAGATGGAAAGAAATGTCCACAGTCAGCTCTCTCTAGCTGGTACCAACCACCTCTAGCCCATAACAGTGGCAATGTACAATTCTTAAAAAGTTTTTAAATACTTACTGTCATGTTTGTACTTAACTCCTTACAGAAGGCAAGTCACACTTTACATAATACTGATACAATATTTTTATTTTTTATTTTTGTTTTTAATTTTGGCCTTATCCTTGGCATGTGGAAGTTCCCAGGCCAGGGATCAAACCTGTACCACAGCAGTGACCCAAGCCACTGCAGTGACAACACCAGATCCTTAACTTGCTATGCCATAAGAGAACTCCTGACCTAAATTTTTTAAATGTAGAACTCCCCAGATAGGACATACAAAGTCATTAACTCCCTGTTTTGATAGGATAAATTCTGGACCCACAAAGTTCTAAGAAAGCATTTTAAGAAAGGGCCTATTTACCCAAAATTAGCTATGAAGAAATGGCAGAAGCTCAGCTCTTGTCTTCTCTCCCTCTTTTTTTTTTCTTCTCTTTATCTAGAAATATTATCTCAAAGACTTTCTCCCTATCCTTGACTTTTTCCCTTCCCTTGCTCTCCCTTTCCTAAAGGATTGTTCTTCCTAATACATTGCATGTATTTAGGGCTTGTCTACCCAGCTGGATTGTAGGTGCTTTCTTTGTTCTCCTCAACATCATGGTCAAGCACAACTTTCCCAATGGTCCACTCTCTTTCTCCTACAACTTGGCTTTATTGTGGGAATGGGATCCTAGTCTTTGTTATAAGAAGTAATTAGGGGATAAACCCACTCAGGCAAATCAAGCAGATTTAAAGAGCCTACAGGGTTACAGGCAGAAAATGGAGAGTTGTATTAGCTCTCTTTATCCTTGCTTTCCCAGAACCAATTCAGCTTTGTTCTTTTTTCTTTTTTTCAAACACAGAGCCAGCCATTAGTAGAACAGCCAAAGCCTGTGGCATACAGAACAATGATTGGAGTGGGAGTGACCAGCACTGAAGTCCAGGCAAGAGGCAATCAGGACTAACCTTGGGAGGTGGCCATGAGAATAGAAACAAAAACACAGATACAAACCATAGCCATATCTGAAGTAAAATCAACAGGACTGAACCACTGATTAGAGACAGAATAGCAAGGGCAAGGGAGGAAGATGGTGCAAGGTTTCAACACTGACTGCAGCCAGATGAGTCATCCTGGAGCTAAGCTACAATTGAGTTACTTAAATGACAAAAACCTTGTTTGGCTCCAAGCCCACTGCACATAGCAAAAAGTCTAAATTCCTATATAAAGACTGCCACAATTCTGCACAAAGTTATCAGCAAGCTTGAACACATTCATTCATTTAACAAACATTTATTGAACAGCTATTATGTATTATGCTGGATCAGGAAATCAAAAATGGGGGAAAGGCACAGTTCCTGACTTTGATGAGTTCAAATAAATCAATATGCATATGCTCAAGCTCTGTCCACAACGTTCTCTTCACTGAAATCCGTTGTTTATTGAGTGCTACTCTATGCCAGAGACTGCTTTTGACCCTAGAGGCCCAGTTAAGTTATTTCCATATTCATTTTCCAATCAGACCTGTGGATTATTGATTTGGGATTGTCTGCATAGTGAGCTGAGGTCAAAGGGAATCTCAAAGGGGAAAGACCGGAAGAGGAAGGGAACCAATACCAGACTCTTGGAGTAATGCCTACAGTTCAAGGATTAGAATAAGGAAGAAGAGCCAGAAGCAGCCAGGGGAATAACCAGAGAGGGAAGAGAAAAACAAACGAGTCATGGATGCTGGGAGTGGAGAGTTTCAAGCATAAAGAAGAATCTGAACTGTGTTCAATGTGGCTGAAAGCTAAGGAAGAGAAGACTGAGAAAGGCACCACACAGTCACTCATTTCAGGCTGGAGACGGAAAGAAGTTTGTGGCAAGGAACAGATCAAAGATGCCCAACAGAGCGAGGGGGTGCTTTATAAAGACTCTGGAGCAGGAATTGGGAAGATACAGACTTAGTGAACACAAGTGAAAAGGTTGGCCTTAGCGAGAGGAGAGACAATTCTTTCCCATGACCATGAAGAAGGAAAGGACTGAAGCATATGTAGAGAAAAAGGTTGTAAAGGGAGGTCACAGAGGCCCCAGGGGTGTTTGAAATCAGACAAGACCAAGTTTGAATCTCATCTCTTCCATTTACTTTCTGCATAATATCTGGCAAGTTGCTGAAGCTTTCTGATTCTTAGTTTCTTCATCTATAAGATGAATATCATGGAGTTCCCATCGTGGCTCAATGGTTAACGAATCCAACTAGGAACCATGAGATTGCGGGTTCGATCCCTGGCCTTGCTCAGTAGGTTGAGGATCTGGCGTTACCGTGAGGTGTGGTGTAGGTTGCAGATGTGGCTCAGATCCTGCGTGGCTGTGGCTCTGGCGTAGGCCAGCAGCTACAGCTCCGATTAGACCCCTAGCCTGGGAACCTCCATATGCCACGGGAGTGGCCCTAGAAAAGGCAAAAAGCAAAAAAAAAAAAAAAAAAAAAAAAAAAAAAAAAAAAAAAGATGGATATTGTATATTTATGATGTAAATACTTATGATGTATGTATATATCGTGCCTTTCTCATACGGTTGTAGTGAGAACACATTGAGAAAATATATGTGCCACTGGTTTCCCCCTTGCCTTTTCAGCTAAGGTATATATGGGGTGACAAAAATAAATTCTACAGGCCCTTCTCCCTCTCTACTCATACAGCACTATGGCCCTCTGCAAAGTACTCTTGAAAATGTGCTCACAAGTGAGTCCATCTCTCTGAGCTCCATGGGGTCAGCTACATCTTTGCTGCCCCACACTGTTCCAGCTGAGGTCCTAGATGCCGAATCCAAACATGCTGCCTTGCTGAAGCACCCTTTTCAGTTTTACTTAATACCTTTCCCAAACCCAGTCTCCACCAGTCTCAGCCTGGGCCTGGATAACAATCTGAGGGAAAAACATAATGCAATACCTCATACTGTTCCTCATCTCTCATGACCAGGTTTGAGTCAGGCTCTGGGAGTCTCTCAAGCCTTCATATGAACACATTTTTTTGTAGACCCACCACATTAATCCCAATCTAGATTACAGCAAACCCTGCCATGCAAAACAATCTCAATAAAAGTTAGATTCCTTTTCGGGAGTTCCCGTCGTGGCGCAGTGGTTAACGAATCCGACTAGGAACCATGAGGTTGCGGGTTCGGTCCCTGCCTTTGCTCAGTGGGTTAACGATCCGGCGTTGCCGTGAGCTGTGGTGTAGGTTGCAGACGTGGCTGGGATCCCGTGTTGCTGTGGCTCTGGCATAGGCCGGTGGCTACAGCTCCGATTCACCCCCTAGCCTGGGAACCTCCATATGCTGTGGGAGCGGCCCAAGAAATAGCAACAACAACAACAACAAAAGACAAAAAAAAAAAAAGTTAGATCCTTTTCTCCATTAATTCAGCACCATCGTTTCACTTATACTTCTGATATGCAATGACCTTTCTCCCATCCTCGTTACATCTGGGTTTGACCCAAGTGCACAAAAACTTGGTTATACTGTATATAGTGTGCTGGTAAATGTTTAGCAACCAGCTCTCTGGCAGAAAAAGTCTGATTTTGTAGCGTTTGCCAATTATCATGGTGTAAACATTCCCACCACGGCTAATTTCAATCTACCAACATAACATTGACCACCTTGCAAAATTCCTCAAAATTTAGCAATCAGTTCTCCCAAGCTGGTAGAAGCTGCCTCTGGCACATTATTCAACTGGTCACCTGGAAATCCTGGCTAGTAGTGTACTGACACAGCTCTGAAGTTTCTGTCCATTTAATAAAGTCCCAAGCATATCCAGCTACCGCTTTGCAAAGACAACATTCCACCCCAACTGTATTGCAATGGGGATGAACTGCAACGGCATCGAGTCTCATTTAGGGACCATCACTATTTTCATGTGGTTTGGGAAATGATTGTGTTTAAATGGCATTTGGACATTTTAAAGGAAACAGACACACCCTGATGGGTGAAATCTCAGGGATAATCAGTGAACAAAAACACTGTCACCAAGTAAGTAAACAGTGACAAGTTTATAAGATGCTGTTGGCAGTAGCTGGATTTCTCAGTGCTGAACACTTGAGTTGGGCATGGTGGGAGCGGCTGGTTAGCCATTTGTCAGGCAAAGTCAAAACAGCCCTCCAGCTACAGCACAGACGGCAGACTGCAGCTCGTCAGCATTTTATTTATGACTCTTAATTAGCAAGCAAAAAAGGAGGGAAGAAGTTTCCAGCTTGGGATATACATACTTATACATATATATTTCCCAGAAATTGTCTTTGTCAAAATAATTTAAATCCCCACAACCCTGAGAGGTAGACATAACTTACATTTTATATACTGGAAACTCCATTCTAGAAGGTAAATAAAACTATCTTAATCTCGCCAATGAAGGTTCAGATAGGTAAAGTGACTTTTCCAAGGTAACACGACTAGAACATGACAGAACCAGGACCAACATCTTCAGACCCTAATGGAAAGGCTCTTTCTGACCACACCATGGCTGGATCTTACCTGGCACGTCATAGGAGTAAGTCCATTGACTTGGACTAAAAGAGAGTTGACTACCAAACTCACTAAATTCATGAATAAACTTCTCGTTCTTATGATTAGAATTAATTCTTTGGAGGGAGGGTAGTTATTGAGTGAGTGAGGAATGTAGGATAACTGAGTGAGTAGGTGAGTTCCCTGCCTGCTTTTGAAGAACCTGGGGTTTTGCTTTGCAACCAACAGAGTCTAATCAGGCACAGAGCAGGAATGAAGAGTTGGATCCTCACAGTACATGAGTTCAAAGTGACTCTGCTCTGTGGAGGAGTCTTTGAGCTGTTCGGCCTTCAAGTGATTGTGAGGTATAAGAAGCATCAGAAATATGAACAGACATGGTAACTATAAACATGAAGGACTGTTTCCATCAACCATCTCTATACAGATGGCATTCAGAAAGGATGGCAGTGATTACTTCTGATCACTGATATGACCCCCAAAAAACCCTTGATACTTATATATTAAAAATTTTATTGATATGTCACCTTTATTATGGGTTTATTTTGATTTTTAATTCTAATGAAACCTAAAAAACAAAGTGTTTCTATTATTCTCAAGGGTCCCATGTTTCCCTAAATAATGAACTGGAAGGCAGCAACTTCCGAGCTCTCTGAAGAAGTGTAGAGGTCACCAGTAGTTCTGGTTCTTTTCTCTCGCAGGGACAAGGAATTAACTTCTCCATCTCCTTGAAGATAAGCATGGCCATGTGACTTACTTTGGCCAATGAGATATGATCAGATGTAAAGTGTGTCACTTTTGGATGAGAGACTTAGTTAAAAGTCAGTGCAGGATTGTGCAGGCTTACTTCCCCAGTTGCAGTGAGCCCAGCAGCACACGCTGAGATGACAGACTGTCTGCCAATTAGATCCTAGAGTCACTCTGACAAGGAGAATCTTTCCTGAATTTTGGAAGCTAACGTTACCAAAGCCTAACTTCCCCTGTCCTGCTAGGAGAGAATTGTTCAGTGAAAGAGGAGGTTAACTAAAGAAGAAAAGTAAAAAGTCAAAGGCTGAAGACTCCTGGACATTTTGAATCTCATTGAGGCCTAGCACTCTGAGTGAGGGAACACTCAGTATCTAAGGTACTAGTCTTCCCAAAGTGATCAAGAGAAGGTGGAAGCTGGAAAAATGAATCCAAACTTTCAGATTTCCAAAGAGATAACTGAAAAGAATCTGGACTCCTTGGAACCTAATAAGAAATCTGAGGAGTTCCCATCATGGATCAGTGGTTAACAAATCTGACTAGGAACTATGAGGTTTCAGGTTCAATCCCTGGCCTTGCTCAGTGGGTTAAGGATCCGGCATTGCAGTGAGCTGTGGTGTAGGTTGCAGACATGGCTTGCATTGCGCATTGCTGTGGCTGTGGCATAAGCCAGTGGCTACAGCTCTGATTAGACCCCTAGCCTGGGAACCTCCATAAGCCATGGGAGTGTCCCTAGAAAAGGCAAAAATACAAAAAAAAAAAAAAAAAAAAAAAAAAAAGAAAAAAGAAAAAAGGAAATCTGAGCTGAACACGAAATTGAGATTGAGTCAAAACAATTCAACAAGGAGTGAATGCCCACTCCTTATATAAAACTCTGACACGGCAGGAGATGCTTAGTAAGAGTATAGAAGCCCCTTCTCTTTTAAGGAAGTTACAATCTAATTAGTGAGCTCAAACAACATCAGGGAAAATCAAATAATTTTTCTCAAACTTCAAATAATGACATATGTGATGCCATGAAGCAGTGCAGTTAGTGACCAAATTCACCATGTACTGAAATCTCTATAGATGTGCTGAAGGGACTCAAATCACCACTAAAAATCAACCATAATTCACACCCTGCTTTATCCTCACATCCACAGTTAGTATACGCCGGCAACACCTTATGGCTAAGACTGGCTAATATTGGAAGAGATGGAGGGGACATTCAGGACCTCAAGGAAAAAAAAAGAAAAAGAAAAAGCTCCACAAGTTCTTGGTGGCTCAAATGGAAGTAATCAAAAGCAAATAAGCCCCCTTGTGGGGCCTGCCTCATTTTGCTACATGCCCTCAATGTAACAGTAAAACAACTAGAGGAAGGCAAAGGCCAAAGCCAAGAAACTGCAGCAGCTATCTTTCCTTCATATCCTGTGTGCTTCCCTCACCCCTGCTCCAGATGGCTTGACCGTCACACCCAGTTTTGCTGCCAACTCAGTGGGCAACAGGTAAGTTACTCATTGCTGAATGTGTTAACGGCATTTAGAAGTAGCCCTGTCTTTGGATTAAAATATAAAGTCAGATCTCATTATGGAAAACTTGATTACAGCTAGGATATTTGCATCTAATCCAACCAAAACCCTCCCCCAGCCTGGCCCTAACAAATCTGCACTATTCAAAATTGCATGACATCATGGTTCAAATGAAGGTTCTATTCCCCTTTCTCCAAGTCTGTGGAATTATGAGTGTAAAATACCACCCTTAAGATCATTCCCCAAGTTGCATGATTGAATTCCTGCAAAGAAGAAAAGAGATGAAAAATTCATCTTTTACTAGGGTTTGAGCAACCCACAAGGGCAGCAGTACCCTGACCCTAGGACACTCAGCATTATGGAGCCTGAGAACACTGCTGCTCCTTCTTTTGTATGGAGAAAGGGGCAAAATGTCAGTCAGTGCTTTTCACATCCACAGCCCTCCTGAAAGGAACTCTTATGCCAACTCTCTACTAGGCTGGGGAGCACCTGAGCAGGTCTTTAATAAAGGAGATTCAAGGACTGCCAATCACGGTCCAGCTCATCCTCTGGGAGGCAGTCAGGCCTCCAAAGCTCAATCCAGACAGGGACCATGTGATTATGTAATGAAACCAATGAGACTCTTTCTCCCTGTCCCCCTCCCCCTTCTCTCTCTATCCCCTCTCTCCCCTTCTCTTTATGAAAACTGAATGGGAAATATGGGGAAGATGGTCATTAAGTGGGAACAGAAGCTGAAAAGATGTATACAGAGAGCACAGACCATGTAGGAAAGCTATGGGAAAGGGTTTCAGAGTGCCAATGTTGAGACTAAGCTAGAGAAATGAGCTACTGGAGTTCTGTCGTGGCACAGTGGTTAACAAATCCAACTAGGAACCATGAGGTTGCGGGTTCAATCCCTTGCCTTGCTCAGTGGGTTAAAGATTCAGCGTTGCTGTGAGCTGTGGTGTAGGTCGCAGACGTGGCTCGGATCCTGCGTTGCTGTGGCTCTGGCGTAGGCCGGTAGCTACAGCTCCGATTACACCTCTAGCCTGGGAACCTTCATATGTCGCAGGAGTGGCCCTAGAAAAGGCAAAAAGAATAAATAAATAAATAAATAAATAAATAAATAAATAAGCGAGCTACTGACAAGCCGCACACAGCTGAAAGTTAGGCCAAGTTGGTAGCTGCAATTGTGAAGACACAGAAGCCAAGAACTTACAATGGAGAGAGTGGGGATAGGAACACCCGTGGTTGAGCTATGCTGGACCAGCTTCAGCTTCCTCATGGCCTCCTGGAGACTAGTTTCCCATGAGAGTTCTATCTCTTGTATCCTGCCAATAACCCCACCAGCAAAGTTCCCTTACTGTGTCCCAGCTCTTGCCCTCAAACTAACACACATGCGGAGGGCCAGGTTTTATAGATACCTGGTCATTGGCTAGTCTAGACCAGCCCTGATGCTCCCTTATCCACATCACCTGATGCTTTTCATCCCAGGCATTTGACACTTAGCATGTCAGGCTATGTTGGTACTTAACTTATGCAGACTTTCATGCTATCTCAACAGCTATTTGTTCTGTGGAATATTTTTAGCATGAGATGAGGGAGGGGCTGGGAGAATGATTGTGGAATAAAAGAAGTGTTCTAGGTTAGGATAGTGTCACATTCTCAATGCAGTGTTAAGTGCCTTGCACTAACACATGCTCTGAAAAATGATTGTCAGTGATGCTGTCTTAATCCCACCTTCCTGTGTTTATAAAGACAAGTACAGGCAATTGACAATGAGGTCCCAGGGGATCCCTGACAATTGAAACTCTTCCTTCTTCAGAGAGCAAACCAGGAAATCCATAAGTGTACCCATGTGGTCTTCATAGAAAGATATCACACAGGGCTGAAGATTTCAGGGGAAAAAGAAAGAAAAAAACAAAAACCCTTTTCAAATCCATTTAAAACGATCCATGCAGCTGTTTCCTGAACTCTCCCAAAGAACTGAGATGCAAAAGGCTATATCGCTCTTTCATCACTCCCCCCACCCCCACGCTGCAAACTGGCTTTCAGGTGACGCAATGATGAGACCTCTGCGGTGAGCTCTGCCTGGAGGGATACAGCCAACAACAAAGTGTGGGGTGCTGCCACCTCTTGGATGTTCATAGCCAAAGCAAGTCTCTGTCCCAGAAAGGATGTATTTCGGTGATATTATGAAATGTTAACGGGCAATCTGTTCTGAAATAATTGCTCAGCATGTTGGCCTCCTTTTCCATTTTAGAATTTCAAAGGCAATGAAGGCCAAAAGCAGTGCCAGCCTGTTAGTGGTACCTACACTGATTAAATCTAGCCCATCACAACCACAGCTACACAAAAGCTCTTTTTTCTCAATTAATAAAATGCAATTAATGATATCATTGAAAAACTCCTGCCAATTCAATTTAGAGCCAGTCAGAGATTCCATTTAGAGCTGTGTTTAGGATATGCATTTGTTTTAGCTGACAGGATTAACAACACCTAATTTCTGGGATACACCCAAATTTCTGCAGGGATAAAAGAATGTTTACCAGAAACATACAATAATGACAGCTTCTTTCCCCTTCCTTCCCTACACACACACACACACACAGACACACACACACAAACACACACACACAGACACACCTACACACACACAGAGGCTCCCACACATGAACCCAGTTCAATTCCAGTTATTCAGCAACCAGATTGTCTCCCTCGCCTGTGAGAAACCTAGTATGTCCACACTGGAAATATCTAGGGTGGGTTCTCTGAGGTGGGATACAAATTTTAAAGCTTTTATTACAAGAAATATTTATACTGATCAGCCTAGTTCCTGAGGGGAAATACGTTGTTTCTCTTATTCTCCCTGGTATAGGTCATTTGAGCAGCTGGGTTGTCATTTTTTTAATCTCCACATTTCCCTAAGGATAGTGAGAGTATGATTTAAACTGCAACATTAGCTGCTTTAGGCTAGATTTTCAAAGCTACACCAGGGGAGTTAAAAGCGCAAATCCTGTTATTGTTACAAGATTAATGCACAGAAATCCCAGAATACCACTTTGGAAATGTAGCCAAGGAATATTATTTTAATGTACTGTATGTTATTTTTAGACTCAGCTATAGCCCAATTATCAGCTGGCATATCAAAAATGAGAGACAGATAGCTGTCTTTAATCCAAAATTCTAATGAGTTTTTTGGTGTTTGTGTTTTTTTAACACTTAGAAATCTGGATATTTGGAGGAAAAAAGTAAAAGAAACTATAGCAGCTACCTCCTACCTGCTCTGTTGCTATAGAGGCTGCTACTTAGAGTACTGGTTCTACAGAATATTTTAGCAATGTCTTTTTTTTTTTCCTAAGAGAGTCAGGTGGTAGGAAAAGAAGGTACTGAATCATGGGGACCTCTTGACCATACCATAAAAAGTGTGCAGTCAACCACAATGAACTAATGATTTCAAGGCAGCAAGTCAGGATTTCTGCCACCAGTCATTTCTATTTTTGCTTTAACACATCTTAGATTGTTCAAAAATAACTATCTGCAAAAGGTCTTCCAGTTGGAGTAGATTGGCTTCCACGTTGCATTATGGGCATCAACCAACATTTATTGATTCTCTAGATGTCTGCTGTTGGGTTTTATTAAACTGGGCTTGTCTCTTTTTTTGCCCCAGAGTAACTGCATAGATTGGATACGACCACATCACTGTCTCTAGGCTACATCTTGTTTGCAAGATAACGGGCCCCAGAAGAACTCCTGCCTTTCTGCTAGTCAAGAAATACTTTCACCTGTAGTTCCTCTCACTGACTCAAATCCCGGAGTATCTTCTGTTATGTCTAAAGGTATTCTATCTTTCTAAAAAGGAAAAACATGATTGCAGAGATCTGTTTCTGTGTAGGGTATAACCTCACTACCATAAACCCTAGGATTTTCTATGTCAGTTAGGAAGTTTACTAGTAATTTACTGGTAATAAAATCAGGTACAACTCCAACAGAAGACACTGGAGATGACCCAAGCTGGGTGTATAAGGAGTCCTGCACATGAGGTGGCACACATATTTATGCTGTGTCAGGTCACTTGCGTCTTACCATATCACTCTGAAAACATCAGTAGTATCTGAACAGCTAGATGTGTTTTTACTGGGAAAATGATTTTTCTCTTTGTGGCAGTGTTTCTGCAATAGTATGTTGGCTCAGTAATAAATATGCGAGACTTAAAAAAGTTTCACTTAGAGGTGAGTTCCCATTATGGCTCAGTGGGTTAAGAACCTGACGTGGCATCCTTGGAGATGCGAGTTTGATCCCTGGCATCGCTCAGTGGGTTAAAAATCTGGCCTTGTTGCAAGATGCAGTGTAGGTCACAGATGCAGCTCAGATCCAGTGTTGCTGTGGCTGAGGTGTAGGCCAGCATCTGCAGCTCTGATTCAACCTCTAGCCCTAGGAACTTCCATATACTACATGTGTGGCAGTGAAGAAAAAAAAAAAAAAAAAAAAAAAAAGCCCAGAACCATCCTCAGCAAACAGAACTAAACCCCTTTGGTACCACCAGTGACTGCCACATTGGACCTTGCTTTTCAGAGAAATTGTGAGGAGAATTAAATGAGTAACGTTCTAAGAAGCAATTTGGACAGGGCTTGGCACATTGTAGGCTACCTAAGTCAGGGAAGCAGCGGCACCAACAATTTTAAAGATTCTTCTCTTATGTTTATAGGCATTTTTCAATTTATAAAATTACTTTTTTACATTCTCTCACCAGCAATACAGCAATGAGCCTTAGGGTGGGTACTCACACATTTATGTGGAGCTAACTCAAGTTACATGTCAGCTTTTCCCATATAGTTTGTACACAGAGGTTGGGCTATAAATAATGGGCTATAATGGTATGAAATTCTCCATTTCAGTTTCTGGGGCACTGTTAATATCATAACCACTATTCATCTGTGTTTCATCTCTGAAATGGAAGTGAGTGGGTCCTAGACACTCAAAAACCAGAAGAGTGCTCTTCTGGTTGGAAAAATTTTAAAACTCTTATGAATGAATACCTACTACTGATATAGCCCAATATATGAGGCACTATGATATATATACTTTATGAACTGTTCCTCTCCTTAAGTAACACTTAAGAACTATTAGAATGCTTGTATACACCTATATTCTACCAAGAATACAAACTTACCAGAACCCAGCACAGTAGCACACTAATATCTGTAATTGTACAAATTCATGAAATAAACACATAAGAATCACTAAGTAAACACTAAGAATCACTAAAGATGAATGTAACCTCACTAGGGGCAAGTAGAAGAGTCTGAAAACTCATTGCCTCTTCTATAAAATGGGGGAGTGACCAATAATGCATTGGAGAATAATTACAAGAATAAAGTGAGAAGAGGTATGTGAAGGACATAGGCAGCCTTCTAAAATGTCTCACAACGATCCTTGCACCCAAGGTTTTAATAACCTGTGTAATCTTCCACCCCAAGCATGAATTGGTGGCTTAATAGAACTAATAGCATAAGACAGAGGTGATGGGATGTCACCTCTGTGATTAGGCTACAAAAAACTGACTTCCCTCCCGTTGGCACCCTCCCTCTCTCTCTCACTGGCATCCCCCTTCACCCTCTCACCTGTGAGATGCTCAAGTGTCAAGGGACCAAGATAGACCTTCGACCAAGAGCTTGTGAGGAACACTGCCTTAGTCCAACAGCCCATGAAGTATTGAATTCTGCCAAAAATCTTATAAATGAAAGTAATTCTCCTCTCATCAAGGCTTGAGATAACCACAGCCCTGGGTAACACCTTGACTGCAGTTTTGTGAGAGACCCTGAAGCTGAAGGCCCAGTCAAGCCACACCAGGACTCCTGATCCACGGAAACTGGAAGATAAATATTTTTAAAGGCATTCCATTTTGGGTAAATTGTCATGCTGCAACAATAGGTAACTGATACAAACACCTATTGCACCATGGCCATTTTGAAGGATGCAAATATGGAAGCATTTTATTTTATAGTAGCATTGTAAATTACAGCGGCCTTGATTACAAGCTTGGTTTTTAAAACTAGCAAAGAAAATCATACAGTTGCCCTTACTAAGGAGAACTAACTAGTCTGTAGAAAGGAATGACGGGAATCCATCCTGCTAGTAATCTCCTCTGCGAATATGACAAGCTAGTCCTGTGCGGCAACCAGCACTAAACAGCAGTGACGAAGGAATGTCTTCAGTTACACAACTGGTGGGGAAGGATGCAGTTAAATTCATCACTGCTGAGCAGGGGTTGAAATGACAGTGGTCTCCTGGAACCACTTCCGTAAAACATCGGGAAACGTGGTTGTTTAGCATGAACCCTGGCCTTGCAAAAATTAAATGATTCCCTCAGCAATCCTATTTTGAACTGTTCTCACCGTCTGCTGAAGACAGTTGGCTCTTAATCCATTTTATAGAAGCACTTTCTGTTCCTTGGATAAAAGGAAGTACATAAATTTCAAGTGCCATATTACCATACATGCATGGTTCTGTTTGGGCACAAGCACGTTGTTCTTGTCATAAATTCTGACTCAGAATGGGAACTCAGGATTTACCATCTCACTCTTTATAGTTACAAGATCGACGAAACTGATTACAAGAAAAAATATGTAAGCTTTGAAGCTGTTCACACCAGTGATGTGGTTCAGTAGCTTGTAAAAGTGGCAAATAACAGCAAGCCAAAAGAAGGGAATTTCAGGAAAGATAAAGCTTTTAAAAACACAGGGTTGCTTGTGTTTGGAACCCAGGAGCTTTTAGTTCTCTCTGGAATCAGGAATATTCTCTCCACTGTCTATCGTTGGAATGTGATCTTTGGAAACTGTGCCCTGTAGACCTCCCTCCATCACATCAAGAGTTCTAGGCCCCTCTGTGAAGGGTGGCACCTCCAGGAAGTGAAGGCCAGTCATTCTGGGGAATGGCATTTTTGCAAATTCCAGTTTTCTCAAATTCTCAAATTTTCTCAAACTGTGTATGTGAATATGCTGGTTTAGTTTGGTTGTTTTAGCCTGTCAAAGGGGATCTAGAGGCCCATTTTAGGCTTTATGCCCTTGTCAAGGACTTTAGGGAGGACAGTGCAGCCACTAAAATGAAAAGTGGTGCAGGTAGAGCACAAGGGTATGAACCTCAGCCTCATTGTTGACTAGCTGTGAAGTCTTGAACAAATTCTCTAAATCCTTTAAGATGCAGTTTCTTCATATGAAAAATAGAAACAAGGAGTTTCCTTGTGACTCAGCAGGTTAAGGATCTGGTGTTGTCACTGCCAGGGCTCTGGTTATAGGAATGGTGCAGGTTCATTCCCTGGCCCAGGAACATCCACATGCCATAGGAGCAGCAAAAAAAATTAAAAATAAAAAAAAAATATTATCTCTCTTATAAGGTTAAGGTGAAGATTAAATGTGATAATCCAAAAAAAGTATTTCGCATTGTACCTGACACAGAGTAAATTCATTGTAAATGTTAATGTTTACAGTATTATTTTTTATTATAATATTATTGTTGGTTTTTTAAAATTTCTTTTTACAGCTGCACCTGTGGCATATGGAAGTTCCCAGGCTAGGGAGTCAAATCAGAGCTGCAGCTGCCAGCCTATGCCACAGCCACAGCAACATGGGATCTGAGCCACATCTGTGACCTATGCAGCAGCTTGCAGCAATGCCAGATCCTTAACCCAGTGGTCGAGTCCAGGGATCAAATCCACATCCTCAGAGATACTATGTCAGCTTCTTAACCTGCTAAGCCACAAGGGGAACTCCAATATTAGTGGGGTTTTTTAATGCTATTAATCCTATTTTCATGAGTCAAGCTTTTAGCTCTTTGAGGAAAAAGAATGTTGGAAATTGGGATTTGGGGCATGGACTTTTACCTACAGCTGTCCCCTGGTATAGCAGTCCCTCATGGATACCAAAATCCACAAATGCTTAAGTCCCTTATATAAAATGGCATAGTTTCTGGAGTTCCTGTTGTGGCTCAGTGGTTAACAAATCTGACTAGGAACCATGAGGTTGCAGGTTCAATCACTGGCCTTGCTCAGCAGGTTAAGGATCTGGCATTGCCATGAGCTGTGATGTAGGTTACAGACGTGGCTAGAATCCCGCGTTGCTGTGGGTCTGGTGTAGGCCAGTGGCTACAGCTCTGATTGGATCCCTAGCCTGGAAACCTCCATATGCCATGGGAGCAGCCCAAGAAATGTCAAAAAAGACAAAAAAAAAAAAAAAAAAAAAGATATAGTTTCTACTTATAACGTATGCATATCCTCCTGTAAGCTTTCTCTAGAATATATATAATACTTAATACAATGTAAATGCTACATAAATAGTTCTAAAATAATGTAAATGGTATGTAAATAGTCACCAGTGTGCAGTAAATTCAAGTTTTGCTTTTTGGAACTTTCTAGAACATTTTTTCAAATATTTTCAAGTCACAGTAGATTGAATCTATGAATGTGGAACTCTCAAACACTGAGGACCAACTATAGCTGGATATTTTTGAGCCATTTTCCAGTTAGTTTACCTAGGTTGAAAAATCCTGGCCAACCATTCCTGAGAATGTCCTCTTTTCTACTCAGTCTACATTCCCTCCCCTGGTGATTTCATCCCCTACTGACTTTAAATACTATCTGCTTGCTGCCAACACCCAAATTTACATCTCTTCTTAAACATCAGGTTCTGTATCTAATATTAGGAATGGTATTACATCCTAATGTAAGGACATCTTCATTAGGAAGTCTTGTGAATATCTCAAACTCAACATATCCAAAGTGGAACTCTGGATCTTCCCCCTCAAAACCCTGCCCAACCCATAGTTTGTGGTAACTCATTAATTCAGACACTCAAGCCAAAAGTCTCAGAGTCATTCTTGCACTGTTTTTCATTCATAACCTATGAAATCAGGAAGGGCTACTAGTTCTACCTAATAGGCTCAAATTATAAAATCTACAATCTGACCATCTCCCACAATGCCACTGTCACCCCCTGGTCCATTATCATCATCTCTCACCTCCAATAGCCTTCTTTTAGAAATAACACTATTTTGAAATAATTTAAATCATATATTCTGAAATTTTTTAGAGTAAGTCCTATCACCTTAAAGTGTTCTCTAACAAGTATTTGCAAAAAAAACAAGAACACTCTCCTATCTAACCAGCATACACCTCTTTAAATAAGGAAACCAACATTGATATAACACTACTATCCAGTCTCATTCAAATTTCGTTAATTATCTCAAGATTGCTCTTTTTCCTCTGTAGTCCAGGATCCTCTCAAGAACACATTTGCTTATCTATTATGCCTCTTTATATCCTTTGATCTAGAACAATTCCTCAGTCTTTCCCCATTTTTCATGTACTAGACATTCCATAGTATCTGTTACATTTTGGAAGATGACCTCTGTCTTAGTCCATTCAGGCTGCTATAGCAAAATACCTACCAACTAGGTAGCTTAAAAACAACAAACATTTATTTCTCATAGTTCTGGAGGCTGGGAAATACAAGGTCCAGGCACTAACACAGTCACGTTTTGGTAAAGGCTCTCTCATAGTTCAGAGTGCGCATCTTCTCTCTGTGTTCTCATATGGTAGAAGTGGGCTAGGGAATCTCTCTGGAGCCTCTCTTAGAAGGCTCTAATCCCATCCAGGAGGATTCCACCATTATGACATAAGCATCTCCCAAAGGTCCCACATCCTAACACTGTGACATTGGGTATTGGTATTCCAGCATGTGAATTTTGGAGGAACACAAACATTTCAGACCATAGCAACCTCCAACATGGAATGTATAATGTTTCCTTACGATCATGCTCAGGAAATTCATTCTTGGCAAGAATTCCACAGAAATAATGCCATGATCTTCTCAGTGCATCACATTAAAAGATACAGAACATCAATCCATACAACATGAGTGATGGTTAGCTTTGGTAACTTGGTCATATTGATGTCTGCTAGGTTTCTCCACTTAAATTCACCATTTTTTTCCATTGCAATGCATTAATATTTTACCAAGAGCTATTCTTAGATTATATAAAAATATTCTGCTCCTCATGGAATCTTTACCCTTCAGCCTTGGCTGATTGCCCATTTCAGCCAAAGTCGACCACATCTATGTAGGCTGCCAAATGGCAATTCTCCATCTGCATTATTCATGCTACATTTATTAGCTGGCATTCTACAAGAAAGACAAGCTTTCCCCTTGCATATATATATATGGATTCCTGGATTCCAAATTTATTCAATGAGTTGTAATCCATTATTAACCATTTTTAATGCTAAAACTGCCCCTGACTTGGCCAGTGAGAGCCCCTGTGTCCTTCTGAAATGTCCCCATCATTTACTGAGTATTTTCTTATTTTCCAATATAAGTTATTTCAGGCCGTGCCCCCATTTTGGAAGCAGCCATTGGCCATTTCTCTGAGGACCCTTAGTTTTCTTTTAGTGCAGGATGGTATTTAAAATCCAATATCTGGGTGCTCATTATACTCTATGTTTCTAGAATGCCACTGCTTCTAAGCCCTCTCAGTTGACAGAGCTAGGAGATATGTATTTATGTGTTCACGGACAAACAGATATATATATCTAAAGAGAGAGAGACTGAGAGAAACCAACACTTTAGAGTGCCTTCTAGCCTTTCCCCTTTCTGTGTTCATTGATTCCTTTTCCAGCACTGAGAACCTTAGCTTCCATTATCCTCACTATATTCATTTATGTGCACAAATAATTTATCAATTTGCTCAATGTAATTAACTCACCTCCACTACGCTGGCCATCTCTTTTGCCTACCACCCCCACACTACCCTCTCTCTGCAATATTCTTAGCTGCTGGCCCACCAGCCTGTACCTCCCCAACCCCATCTCTTGCCTCTGCTTGGCTCTCCAGGCCTCCTCACTACCCCCACATTTTCAGCTGTCATGCTGTCTCCTAATGTGGAAGGGGAAAGAATGGAGATAGATCTTCAGAGTTATTCTCACTCAAATTTCAGAATGATTCTGGTAAAATTTAAGTCTAATCATGTCCATTCTCTGCAATACCCTCCGGGACTCTCCATTTCACTCAGAGCAAAAACCAAAGTTCTGGAGTTCCCGTCATGGCTCAGCAGAAATGAATCTTACTAGCATCCATAAGGACATAGGTTCGATCCCTGGCCTTGCTCAGTGGGTTAAGGATCAGGCATTGTCATGTGCTGTAGTATAGGTTGCAGACAAGGCTCAGATCTGGCATTGCTGTGGCTGTGGTGTAGGCCCACAGCTACAGCTCTGATTCGACCCTAGCCTAGGAACCTCCATATGCCATGGGTGCAGCCCTAAAAAGACCAAAAAGCAAAAAACAAAAAAACAAAACAAAACCAAAGCAAACAAACAAAAGCTCTGACTGTAGTCTAGAAGGTGCAACATGATCTGGAACTTGTTACTTCTTTGACTTCACCTCCTACCATTTTTCCCTCTCACTCACTCTTCTTCAGCAACAGTATCTTTGCTGTTCCTCAAACATGTCTGACATGCTCTCATCTTATAACCTTTGCACTTGCTCTCCTCTCTACCTAGAATGATTCTCCCCATATAGCTGCATGGTCATCTGCCTGTCTTTGCTCAAGTGTTACCTCAGTGAGACCCACATTAACTATCCTTTAAAAAAGCCATTTCTTCTAAGCACATTTGAGCCTCCTTTTCATTTCATTTCCAACTCTATATTTTCAATTACATTTACCATCTTTTAATGCACTTTAATTTACTTAAAAATTATGTTTATCATTTATTATTTGTCCCCCTCCTTCCCACTATCCCCACTGTATTGTAAGGTCCTTTAGGGCAGGGGATTTTATTTTATTATTTTTTTCCTTTTTAGGGCCACACCTGCAGCATATGTAAGTTCCCAGGCTAGTGACTGAATCAGAGCTACAGCTGCCGGCCTACACCACAGTCACAGCAATGCCAGATCTAAGCCACACCTGTGACCTACAACTGCAGCTCATGGAAACACCAGATCCTTAACCCACTGAGTGAGGCCAGGGATCAAACTCACATCTTCATGGATACT
Organism: Sus scrofa; assembly: GCF_054392235.1. NCBI lineage: Eukaryota > Metazoa > Chordata > Mammalia > Artiodactyla > Suidae > Sus > Sus scrofa. Next base: position 103,026,582 of record NC_139390.1, read on the forward strand.
AGATGGGTTCTTAACCTGCTACGGCACAATAGGAACTCCAGATGATTTTATTTTTTACCATTGCACCCCAGGCACCGAGAAGAGTATCTGGCACATAGAAGAAATTCAATAGATAATTGCTGAATAAATGAAATAATTAATGGATTAATATGAGCATTATCTCCATCTTACTTGTGAAGAAACCGCATCTCAGAAAAGCCAAAAAAAATTGTTCTAAGACTTACAAAGGTTAAAATAAATTGCCCAAGGTCATACAATATTAAGTCATTCCTGAAATTCTATGCCCAAATTTTTAAATTTCTAAACCATTTGTAGTTTTAATAAATATTGCTTAATTAGATTGACTGAGAACAGGCACCTCCGAGATGCCTAAGTAAGAACCAAAAAACATTTTAAGAACTGTGACAAGATGAGTTACAGTGTATTAGGTATTGGTATTTCATCAAGAAGCAAATCTTAGTTCTTCTCCATGCTAAGGAACACAGTCAGAAAGAGGTTCTTGAGAAGTTGGTGATAACTCAAAAATCACTGAGATCCTCAACATGATCTATTCTATACTTTCTAATTCTACTTCCCTTACGGGCCAGACTAGAACTCCTATTAATAAAACACTTCCCTAAGGATAAATGACAGTCTGTCTCCCCTCATAAAGAAGGAACACTGTGGGAGCTCCCATTGTGGCTCAGTGGAAACAAATCTGACTGGTATCCATGAGGACACAGGTTCTATCCCTGGCCTCGATCAGTGAGTTAAGGATCCAGCACTGCAGTGAGCTGTGGTGTCGGTTGCAGGCACAGCTCAGATCTGGCATTGTTGTGGCTGTGGTGTAAGCCAGCAGCTACAGCTCTGATTTGACCCCTAGCCTGGGAACCCCCATATGCCACAGGTATAGCCCTTAAAAAAAGACCGAAAAAAAAAGGAAAGAAAGAAAGAAAGCAACAAAGAAAGAAACAAAGAAAACCCAAGAGTAAATGGGTTTTATACACAAAGAAGTTCATGATAGCATTATTACAGCAAAATGGTAAAAACAACTAAATGTCTATCACATGGGAATGGTTAAGTAAACTGTGGTATATGCTTTGTTAAGAATTGAGTTTGGGAGTTCCCATTGCAGTGCAGTGGAGACGAATCTGACTAGGAACTATGAGGTTGCAGGTTTGATCCCTGGCCTCTCTCAGTGGGTTAAGGATCCCGTGTTGCCATGAGCTTTGGTATAGGTCACAGATGTTGTTTGGATCTGGTGTTGCTGTGGCTGTGGTGTAGGCCGGCACCTGTGGCCCTAATTTGACCCGTAGCCTGGGAACCTCCATATGCTGCAGGCGCAGCCATAAAAAACAAAAAACAAACAAACAAACAAAAAACTGAGTTTGTACTTGCAGTCCTCCAATCAAACTCAGTGACAGATTTACCTAGATTAAACTATAGTGACAAATAACATACATTAAATACTTACTATACGCCAGGCAATGTTTCAAGTAATTTGTATATATTAATCTCTTTTAACCCTCAAAAAGACCCTATGAGACAGGTATTATTATAAACACTATTTTACAGATGAGGACTCTGGGGCTCAGGAAGGCTAAGAGTCAAGAAGTAGACTAATGCAGGAAATGGCCTTTCCATTATGCGAGAAAGGTAAAGACAGAGACACCTGGGCTCTTACTCTGCTTCCTCCCCTTTATCAGTCTGGGTTTAATCAGGAGAAAAAAGACACATAGTGATTTGAACAGGAATATTTAATATAAATCACTATTAATTATATCAGGAGATCGGCATAAAAAGGAATAGGCTACTCAGGAGTAAAAGGAACTCTAAAGGATATGGAAATGGGGAGCAGCTCCTGCCCAGAGGGCTGAGATTCAGTACCCAAGGTATGACCCCATCCTCTCCACAGACAGGGCTAAAAAAAATCCAGACTTGACTGGCAAGAGCACAGACTAGACTAATGAATGGCAGAGAGATAGCTACAGTGTATGCTCACCAAATATGCTGGAAATCTGCTTTCTGGAATTTGCTGGAAATCCATTCTTTAGGGTGCTGGGAAAGCTGTTCACAGGGAGATGTCTCACTAGAGGCATTCTACTACAAAGTCACCCAAGAAGAGATGAAAGAGTAAAGTGCTGGCCACTGGTTATTGCTGGCTACTATGACAGTAGGTGCTGGTCAGAAGCCCCATGCACTCCAGGAGCCTGTCTAGGGAGCAGGCCAGACTAGGAAGCAAAATACTTCCCTCCTGCAGTGTTTCTCAAGCACTATCTATTGGCAAAGTTTAACATGGCACCATCTGGCAAAGAAAAAATATTTAAAGGGCCCATATCCACTTTCTCAGAGTAGGCAATGAAGAGCAAATTTATAACTGTGAAGTAATAAACAGATAACTGACACATCCTCCAAGGCAGGTACATCACTTATTCTTGCTGAGTTTGGTTCCAGCAAAGTTTAGTGCTGTAATAATTATTTTCAACAAAAGTGTATAGTCTTCCAAGGATGCAAACGGATGATAAAATTGTGGAGACCTAATATGGAGAGTACCAGCTGAAGCCATGTGCCTCACATGGATCAGTGCAGAGCAAGAGAAGCTCTGCTGAGATATGGTACATCTGCTCGCACCCTCTGAGGACACCGTGGTATCCATAAGGTTTTATACCCCTGCCTTACTCATTTGGGAACACAATCAAAGCTGACTCTATGAGCATGTTGTAGTCTCCTCCACCAAGTTATGTTCTTTCTGAAATGCACTGCACTATGTGGAATGCTAGGCAATCATCCAAAATGTTATTAAAAAGAGTGTGTGGTAAAATGGAAAAATACTTATAATTCACATTTTTAAAAGTAGGGTGCAAAAATGTACTATGTGAAGAAAGGAAAACTGCATAAGAAATAAAGAGTAGAAGGAAATATCCCTCAAATCAGTCATTGTCTCTAGGTGGAATTGGGGTAATTTTTCTCTTTTCCTATTATTTTTCTATAATTTGCAAATTTTACTATAGTGAGCATGCACTGGTTACAGCTTTAGGACAAAATTTATATAACAATAAGAACAACCAAAATCCATGTGTGTGTGTGTGTGTGTGTATTGAAGTCTTACTGAGCCAAGGTTTGGGACCTAGAATATGACAAATAGAGTTCTCTATAGAGTATCTGAACCAGTTCTCAATCATTTACCCAAGCTAAGATGACCAGAACTTGATAGCAGTTAGACCAACTGAGATTAAACAGACTGTCTACCCTAGATGAGACCTAAAAAAAAAAAAAAAAAGTCAGTGTATTTACAGAACAAAATGAACTCCACTTCTTGAAACTTGAGCTACTGAGACTTATACATACATCTGAGTAAAGACATGAGGAAACTCTATCTAGAGAATTAACCAGCCAAATATTGAAATTCAACCAAATCTAAGCAAAACCAGCAGTATTTGAAATATCAGCAACTTTCTTATTTAAAAATTCAAGTCAATCTCTTTAAAGTTCTAACAGCAATCCAGAGGAATCCCCTAAACACTGAACTCTCAGTTTAAGCCTCTGTTCCCAGAAATTTTTAATTAAATGTCCCAATGCGAAGCAGTAACTTCACTCAAATCATGGTGGCTGCTAAATACTAAGCCCTCTGCAATCTAAATTCTAGGACATCCTCACATTCCCCTGCAAAAACCTGGGCAGCCACACCTCTCTTCCAATCCCATAACTTTTGAGAGAAAAAAAGAAATTGGATAAGCCGTAAGAAATTCAAATAGTAAACAGCAAGGATTATGATAGAAGTAGCATTATCTGCGTTCATTATCTGTGGACGTCCCTGCCCAGGCTGCCACTGGGAAAAGGCAACCTGAAAACAATCTGAGTGAAACCTGCTGGGAGGCAGAGGCTGACTTCATGACACTTGAAGATACCTTCCAGTTCTGAGACTCCATTATTTGGCAGAGATCTGGTGTACAAGGAACATGTTAGAAAGCTGCATTCAGCCTACAACAGAATGAAAAGAGGAAGAAAAGTTGAGGCTATGAAGGAAGAGGAACACTAACTAGCTTGTCAAGGAACGTCCGGATTTTAGCACTGGAAGTTCCACATCCCCAGAAATCCCACAGTCAGGGGCAAACCAAAATGGCCAGTCACCCTACTGCTTGGATCTGACAAAGATTAGCTTCATTGGATTCCCATGAAAATTAAAAGCTCTAATTAACTAAGCCTCATGAATCCCAGGCTAGGGAGATTACTGCCTGCCTTACCTTCTGCTAATGATTTCTGCTCCTTCCACCAAACTCCGTTTAAGCATATTCTCACTCTCACCTAAACAAAAGCTAGCCTCTCTGAATCCTTCTGACTGGAGATCAGGGGCAGCTGTGTGTGGTTAAATCCTGGGTCCTGCTGGAAATGATTAAGGAAAAAACTTCTTTCCTTTACTAACTATAATATGACAGGCCCTCCAGGAGAATGAGGGCTCCTCTTTGGTGGGTTCTCTGACTATATAAGAAATGTATTGCTGAAATCCTAATAAACTCAGAGGCCCACATGATTCAGTTTTTGATTCGCATTCCCTTCAAGAAGCACAACTCAACAACCCAAATTATGTAATAATCAATCCTATCATTTACTTATTTTTTAAAGTCAACAAAGAGTATGCACATACATGATCTATACAGTACTTTCCTTTTTTCCATACTTTCTCTCATCTACTTCCTTCTGATGTTTAATTTTCTTCGCCACCCTCTGGGATCCCCAGAAAACCTCTTCCTCCATCCCCAGTCTGTGTAGTTTTCTTTCCTTTTTCTCTTCCCTCTACTCATAGCATATTAGCCTATTTCCCATAAAAAGAAAGTTTTCCATAAAAAGGTGGGAGTGGGGAGAAATTGGGTTGGTAATTACAGGATTCTCCTTGGCAGCCTAGGAAAGATAAGATGTTTGAGAACATTCCCTTGTTAATTATTTTTGTTTCATTGCACTCCCAATGTTGGTAAGTACCTGACATAAATACCATAGCATGCTAGTGCTGCAAAGGACCACAAAATTCATGAACCCAATCCCCTATTTTAACAAATGAGAAAATTAACAGAGACATTAAATGATTTTTCCAAGGTCCCCAAATGTCCTTTCCATTGCTTTATGCTATATGTGCTTAAATCTTGTAACCTGCGGTTATCAAAGAGAATAAAGTCAATGCCCACCAGCCAGAGACCACCAGAAAAACACCTAAAGTTAAATATTTGGGATTATGGCATGCTGCAGCAATGACAAACATACACAGTGAGGAATCACAAGGTGTCTCAGAAGAAAGTGTTAAAAAGGGACTTATTATAGAATCTGGGCTCTGTTAGATGATTTAGGGGAGGGTTGAAGGAAGCAGGTTTTGTTCTGGACTGGATGATATCAGGAAGTCGAAGCACTTCTATGACTGAGTATCTTAAAAAATTTTATCTAGGAAAAGGGAAGACTAGAGCCAGGCTAAAGCTATAATTGCTAAAGAATCCACAGTCACTCATATCAGACAGAATAAAGAAAAGTTTGGTGATATTTGTGAATTGGACAATGTCCATATTTTGTCTGTGTTCAAACATGGTTGCACAGCGGTCTTGTTTTTTGTTGGTTTTTCTTAATCCTCCATGGTCACAGAGTGGCCTTGTCTGATGTTGCTATTTTGTGAAATGGTTTATGTTCAGCAGGAGAGCACCAAGACCCCTTGGTGTCTGTCCAGCTTCTGGATGTTGGGGAAGCTTTTCTTTTTCTCATAATAATAAAACTACCTTCCAATGAGTGCTTTTAATGTGTCAAGAAAGTTTTCATCTTCATCACCAACCCAGAGATAGGTACTATTATAATTCTAATTTTCAGATGAAGAATGAAGGCTTGGTGAGGTTGTTCATTTGCCAGTTTCAACGAGCTAGTAAATTGTAAGGCTGGGCCTCAAAACTAGGCAGTCTTTTCTCCAGGGCCTGTACTCTGATCTGTTCTATGATGCTGCCAAGTGTACGCAAGAATATTGGCCAGGGATGGGGTTGGGGCGAGGCAGCAATTAATCTGCGGAGATTTGGGAAACTGTTGCAGTAAATACAATGGGGGCATGAAGTGTCAGGAATTGCAGGTTACACTGAATGACTGCATCAAGATGGAAGAGTAAAAGTGGAAAAAACCAGCTGAGACATTTTTGCCATAAAACCTTCTTTGGAAATAGTCTAATATAAGGAAAGCTGACTTATTGTTCCATAACTAAAGGATGACTTTTATGATTAGAATATTATTTTAAACTTTACTCTGTGTTATCAGTATGAATTTAAATAGACTGACAGAAGAAGGAAAAAAATCAGTAGCAACTCATAAGGCATGGTCAGTCAGAGCATCTCAGTGTAATCAAATGGTAAAGCAGAATTATTCTGGCCTTAGTGATGGAAGCTGCAGGCCCCTGGCAGTACCAATGACTTAATCATAATGATTAGGGGAGAATATGGTTATTAATAGCCTTATAAATACATTCATTATTCAAAATCACCTTACGGAATGAAATGACAGAATGAAACTCAAATTAACAGACAAAAGCTCCCATTCCACTGTTCCTACACATACCCCCAGCTCCTGATTTTAGTGCGTGTTCTGGGCATAGAGAAAGAGCTGGAGCAGAATACTGATAAATTTCTTGTATTAAAAAAATTCTTCTCTCTGTGGAGTTCCCTATATGGTGCAGTGGAAATGAATCCAACTAGCATCCATGAGGATGCGGGTTCAATCCCTGGCTTCTCTCAATGGGACTGGGATCTGGCTTTGCCATGAGCTGGTGTATAGGTCACAGATGCGGCTCAGCTCCCATGTTGCTGTGGCTGTGGTGTAGGCTGACAGCTGTACCTCTGATTTGACCCCTAGCCTGGGAACTTTCATATGTCACAGGTACAGCTCTAAAAAGCAAAAAAATAGGAGTTCCCGTCGTGGCGCAGTGGTTAACGAATCCGACTAGGAACCATGAGGTTGCGGGTTCGGTCCCTGCCCTTGCTCAGTGGGTTAACGATCCGGCGTTGCCGTGAGCTGTGGTGTAGGTTGCAGACGCGGCTCGGATCCCGCGTTGCTATGGCTCTGGCGTAGGCCGGTGGCTACAGCTCCGATTCGACCCCTAACCTCCATATGCCGCGGGAGCGGCCCAAGAAATAGCAACAACAACAACAACAAAAAGACAAAAAGACAAAAAAAAAAATAAAATAAAAAATAAATAAAAAGCAAAAAAATAAAAATAAAAATAAAGAAATTCTTCTCTCTGGAAATTTCAAGGCAGCCAAGATCCTAACATTACAGCCTTACTGCATTCTGTGCTCACCTTAATAGATACTAGTCAGAGCACGTACACTACGCACCCCTTTCCCAAACAAACAAACAAAAAAGAGTTCTTTAGGTGTGGGGTGGAAGGCACTAGAGAGGCAGTTTGATAAAAAGAAAGAAAAATAAGGGAGTTCTCATTGTTGCGCAGCAGAAATGAATCTGACTAGGAACCATGAGGTTGTGGGTTCAATCCCTGGCCTTGCTCAGTAGGTTAAGGATTCAGCATTGCAATGAGCTGTGGTGTAGATTGTAGACGTGGTGTAGGTTGCAGACGTGGCTATGGCTGTGGCCAGCAGCTGTAGCTCTGATTGGACCCCTAGCCTGGAAACCTCCATATGCTGTGGGTGTGGCCCTAAAAAAAAGGTAAAAAAAGAAAAAGAAAAAGAGGAATGGAAAAGCTTACTCTTCAGCTATCTCAGTCTTTTTAACCAATCTATTCTTATACATTCACTCTTCTAGGTAGCATTCAGAAACCTGCTGTGCCTCTACTGTGTGACAGGCATTCTACTAGGCTCTAGGAATGAAAAGTTAGTTAAGATTTGGCCTCTACCCCTCAAAAATTCCACTTAGATTGTGTCTCAGGTTTTCCTTTGCACCAAACTTTGTATAGTGTTTGACAGATGTTCCTTATTGATTAAATTACAGTGATAATATTGGCAATGATGACAATGAAAACCACAGCTGACAAGTGGCAAATATGAAAAGAGCCTGTCTCAAAGAACTTATTCATCCAAAAATTATTTATTGAGGAGTTCCCACCATGGCTCAGTGGTTAACGAATCTGACTAGCATCCATGAGGATGCAGGTTCAATCCCCAGCCTTGCTCAGTAGATTAAGGATCCAGCTTTGCCGTGAGCTGTGGTATAGGTCGCAGATATAGTTCAGATCTGGTGTTGTGTGGCTGAGGTGTAGGTTAGCCGCCAGCCTACACCAGAGCCACAGCAACGCAGGATCCAAGTCACGTCTGCAACCTACACCACAGCTCATGGCAGTGCCGATCCTTAATCCACCGAGCGAGGCCAGGGATAAAACCCACAACCTCATGGTTCCTAGTCGGATTCGTTAACCACTGAACCACGATGGGAACTCCCATTGAGTATTTACCTTTTACCTGGCCCTCAGATAGGTGCCTAATAGTCTCTATTTATTTTCATATTAGTCTGGCAAATTTGGTATTATTATATTCAATAATTATTACAAAACATTCCAGAGACTGCAAGAAGATAAAGAACTTGCCCAAGTTCACCCAAATATAAAGTAAAAGAACTCATCTTGGAGCCCAAGTCTGCCTGATGCTACAGCTTTTGCTACATTCCTTAGGTGTTCATTCTGAAAATGTACAACAGGGGGTCATGGGAATGGGAGACCTTCCTTCAGGATCATAGTTCATAAAGTCAACAAATCATACTTACCTCTCCTATAAACCTGGCACAGGAGCAAATGGATTCTAACCCCTTGGATTACCTAAGTACACTTGTGATTTTTGTTAAAGCAAAATAGCAATTACGTACTTGAAATATTTATAAAATAAGTCAAATACATTTGAGGGAAATGTAAAAGCATTGCAATTAAACAGATCTGCACACACTGCAGGGTGTTTTTCTCACAAAAGGAGTAAGGAACAATGCTGCTAATAAAAACAATGATGATCTTGTTTAAATGTTCTAATAACTCATTTAGTACTGTTCTGAGTGGAACTGTATATTAGTAATTTCAAATAAAGTCTTTGATGAAAGATTAAATATATCTTCTGCTCATTCTCCTCTGCAAAGCTAATTCAAGTAGGCTAATTAGTTCCCTTTCTTCTAGTAAAATGTTTTAAGTGATCTATAAATGTTTTTCTCCTTCTATTCATATTGTAAGAGGAACCATGTGAATAATAATGAATAAGAATAAGGAGTTACACTGATACATTGCAAAATAATAGGTGCCTCCACCACCACCCCCACCAACACACATATACTTTGAATTAATTCTCTTTGGGCTTCTAATACAAAATAGGTAGGAGTTCCCTTTGTGGCTCAGTGGTAATGAACCCACCTAGTATCCATGAGGAGGTGGGTTCAATCCTGGCCCCGTTCAATAGGTTAAGGATAGATTGTTGCCACAAGCTGTGGTGTAGGTCGGAGACCCAACATGGATCCCACATTGTTGTGGCTGTGGGGTAGGCAGCAGCAGCAGCTTTGATTTGACCTCTAGCCTGCTAACGTCCATATGCCATGGGTACAGCCCTTAAAAAAGAAAAGAAAAGAAACAGGCAGATCTCATATCACAAAATAAATATTCATTCAGGAAACTACATTAAATAGGAATTAAGCTAAAACAATTTCCTGGCCACCTTTGGGAAGATCATCACACTAATTAACAAAGGGCAGGGCTTGGTTTTGTTTTGTTTTCAGGAAGTGGGGAATATAAGATATATTTAGGTCTTCCAGAAGAAATAAAGATTGGTCGATTGAATTCTAAACTGAAAAATTTCTCCTTGACATTTCAAACTTAAAAATGTACAGTATTTGTAGTACTGCTAAGCTACCAGTGTGGAAACACAGGCCAATCCATTTTGGTCTCTTTTGGAATGTAGGACACATAATGACAGATGAAAATAATCACATGCTGTGAAATGGTCCACCTAAATGAACAAACCTACTCTTAGGAAACATATCCAATTGGTCATTTTTTAAAAACACCTATTCAGAGGACAATACTGGATATAAAGACCTTTGGCTGCAGAGCTATGTTGAAAGTCTCTAATGCAAAGCAAAATGGCTATAGTACTAATCATATTTTCTACAGGTAATTCACTGCCTCTACAGCTGCTATGGGCCTCCTCTTGGAGAAAGACAATACCTTATTCCTTCTTATTATCTCAGTTGCTAGTATTAGGCATTCAATAAATATCAGTTGAGTGCAATAAATGAATCCATCAATTAACACTTGTTCTGAAGTAATTTCTACATGGGTATGCATATTTTGAATGTTTTTTTCATCAGATATTATCTGGAAAACATTCTAATTTTGAATAAAACAGATCAAGTCTTTCTGCAACCCACAAAGCCAGTTATGACCTAAAATATATATCAGCCCCCCACCCACAAAATGAGCATTAAGGTAGATCCTATTTTCCTCCATGGAGAAGATTCAAGCTTGGAGAAAAACAAGCCCCAGGGCTCTGCCCAATCTCATTCCAGCCCAGGGATGCAAAATCCCTGAGGAGAAAAACTACAATGAATAGAAGCACAAGGATACTAGGCAATCTACTTGCTCCAAATTATGGTAAAATGAAAACCTGCAAACCCATTTGGAGGTACAAAAGAAGAGACATCAAGGAAGTCTGCATAAAAGAGCCTCTCTCTTACTGCATAAACAAACCAATTAAAGAGCTCATCCTTTCAAGAACAAAAAAGGGGCATTCCCACTGTGGCTCATATTGGGTTAAGAATATCACTGTAGCAGCTCCAGTCACAATCCCCAACTTGGCACAGAAGGTTAAAGGATCTGGGTTGCCATAGTTGCAGCTCCCCTGACCCAGAAATTTCCAGATGCCATTAGTGTAACCATAAAAATTAAAAAAAAAAAAAAAAAAAAAAAAAAAAAAAAAAAAAAAAGAGAGAGAGAGAGCAAAAAGGGCCTTCTTTAAGGGTGATATTAGAGGTATAAATTTAAGCTGACTCCTGATAAAAGGGACTGGTTTATTCCAGTCAGCTTTTGAAACTATTAGATCAGGACTTTTCTTCTACCTTCCTGGTTGAGGGCCTCCCTGATTCCTAAGCCTACCAGTTCTAGCACTTGCCTTAGCCTCTTTCTACCCACCAGTCTTTTCCCTCTAGGCACTCAGCCGGAGTCCTGACCACAACTCCAAATACTGACTCCTGTACCTTCATCTAAGTCAGACCAGAGTCCCAGTCCCTTTAGAGCCACATACCTGGTCCTCATTGCTCAGCCCAAGAAAGACACATTCCTGAAAACAGGGTTGAGAGAAAATGCCATGTGAGTCATACATAAGCAGAACAGAATAGATTCTTTTGATACATTCTCCATGAGATTGTGATACCTGTGGACATGTAGATTTGCAATTTTTCATCCTTCACTATAGTTTTATATTTTAGGTTGAAATGTTTCAGCATGTTAAATAGAAATGAAAGAAGAAACAATCAAGGGGCTATCCTGTAAGCCAAACACACACACACACACACACACACACACTCACTCTCACTGCTTTAAAATGAAACGTATGATCACATGATTTAAGCCTCATCTGAAACCTGTCAGTCTCTTTCAGTGTTCCTCAAGTCCCTGTGACTTTAATACTACATGAGACTGCCATGCAATATAATAATCATCTATCATGGAAAATCTTTTAATTTAGGCCTGATTGACGATCCCTTTTTATAAGTTCACTGAGGGTAGAATAAAAAGAAATCATTTCATCAGAGAAACAGAGAATAGAGAGGTGATTACCTGGAGCAGGATTTTGGGGGAAATGGGGAACTAATGGACAAAGTTACAAACTTTCAGTTATAAGAGTGACAAGATCTGGGGATCTAATGTACAGAATGGTGATTATAACTAATAATATTGTATTATATATTCAAAAGTTGCTAATACAATAGATCTTAAATATGATTACTATGTAAAATAAACAGTAATTATGTGATGGGATGGAGATATTAGCTAATAGCTAACACTATGGTGGTAATCAGTTTACAATATATAAGTGTATCAAACTAACATGTTATACACTTTAAACTTAATATTCTATGTCAATTATATCTCAATAAATCTGAGACATGAGGAAATAAATTAGTTTATATTGTAGCAAGAGGGATTTATGTTTACTTATAAAAATTTCCCAACAGTAAGAACTTGCACCAGCACCATGGTACATGTGGAAGGGAAGACGGTCCTGGATCTAAGGAGCTGGACTGGCTTTATCACATATTAGCTATGACTTTAATTAAATTATTGGGCCTCTCTGAATTCAAGTTGGTATGAGATTTAAATGAGATAATAGAGGAAAAGTACTCTGTATATCAAGTATTTATTTTTTAATAGTGTTACTATCATCATGGTGTGAATCCAGTGAGAAAAATTTCTCAACCTTAGCAAACGATTGGCCCGAGCCTTCACTTTCATCAAGAAAGAACTGCAGCATGGGATGAGGGATAGCTATAGTTTCATTTAGACAAGAAGAATAAGGAAGGGAAGGCCAAGCCTCAGGAATGTGCCATAGTGTCAACAGATGGTAGAAGATGGTAACAAAAGGTGACTGTAGTCTCCTCCACATCAAAGATGTCTTTGAGTATGGAAGGCCAGATAAAAACATCAGGAGGAAAACAGGAAGATTAGTGGGATATTGAAACATCATAGAGTTAACCTTAACTCAAAACTCTAAGCTAGACATACTGTAATAAAAGGTAGTAAAAGGACTTCTGGTTTTGAGCTCAGAACCTTTAAGGAACCATAGTCTGTAGCAAGAAGGCCAGAATACTGCCCCAGTTTTCAAAGAGGGGGCTTTTTCAGAAATGCTGATCAACTGAGCTTTACATAAATCCTCAGAAAACCCTAATGGCTTATTTTAAATGACTTTTGAGAATAATTATGCTACATAACACAGTGTAAATTTCTGTTTGTTTTGCTTTTTAGGGACACATGCATGGCATATGAAGTTCCCAGGGGTCCAATCAGAGCTACAGTTGCTGGCCTACGTCACAGCCACAGCAATGTGGGATCTGAGCCTTGTCTGCAACCTACACCACAACTCATGGCACCACTGGATCCTTAGCACACTGATCAAGGCCAGGGATCAAATTCGCATCGTCACGATACTTGTCAGATTTGCTTCTGCTGTGCCACAATGGGGAATCCCAGAGTGTAAATATTATGAACCTTGACATTGTGAAAGCAAAATTATAGCTGAGAGGAGCCAGAGGGTAAAGGAGGCTCTTGGTTTATTAAGGCAGGAAGGTATGGATATAAATATCCTCATTTTAGAAAGTAAATGGTCAAGAAATTAAGTCAATAGTTGAATGACCAAGAAAAAGATTTAAGTACATTATTTTTAATTACAAAAGTAGTCTTTAGAAGAACTAAAAATAGTGATATAATTACATTACAAAAAGGAAGAAAGACAGGGATGATGAATGAACTAAATTTTCACCTATCATAGCAGGATATCATTATAAAATGTCTACAGATGAATCAAGAAATACATATTGTTTTTAGAGATATGGAGATAACATCAAAACAATTAAAAGTAGAAAGAGTTAAAGGTGGGGACTTCTGAGAAATGGGGAGTGCGATGGAGTAATGATACTTCTCAATATTAACTTTTCTGCACTATTTAAGTTTTTTAGTTTAAATCATGTTCATGGATTATTTACACTTTCTTTTTTTTAATTGTTGGGAATTCCCTTAGTGGCTCAGCAGTTAAAGAACCCAACTAGGATCCATGAGGACGAAGGTTCAATCCCTGGCCTTGCTCAGTGGGTTAAGGATCCAGCATTGGGGTGAGCTATGGTGTAGGTGGCAAATGTGGCTCGGATCCCGAGTTGGCTGTGGCTGTGGTGTAGGCCCGCAGCTACAGCTCCAATTCAACCCCTAGCCTGGGAACCTCCATATGCCACGAGTGTGGCCCTAAAATAGCTCAAAAAAAAAATTGTTTTTAAAATGACACATGAGCAATCTAGAAAAAGCTGCTAATCTCTAGACTCCCTGTTAGCTCACCAAGAACAACTCATCACACACTAGCCCAGATAGGATAGGAGGTTGGTGGGAAAAGATCCTATTTATTTCTTTCCACTTCACACTGTACCTAGAATATAATAGGCATTCAACAACTACCTCTTGAATAAATGAATGATATCTCAGGTTTCAGCCACTAAGTTTCAAAAGAAGTCTTTGTGTGTACAGTGAAGGAATTCAGGTGGAGTAAAGTACAATGGATTCTTTGTTTGAATGGACGTGGCTGAATCTTTCCAATCCAAAAGCCCTAATGCTGGGCACTAGCCATAATTTCAGATCTCTCCCAGTGATCACCAGAAGCTACTGAATCACTAAAATCTGCCAGCAATAATGCTCAGCACTGGCTGCAGGGACCTGTGCCACATTTGACTCTAGCTCCACAAAAGAGTATCTCAACACCAAGGTGGAATTCCCTCTGTACCTCTTAGTGTATTTACCACCGCCCAACCTTCAAAAGGAGGCTTGGACTGAGTCTTTTAAACAAAATGAAAACATAATTTTGTGTTGAACTTGATTTTAAATACTGTGGCTCACTGTTTCTAATTTAATCATTAATCTGGCTTTGAGTTCCTTTGCTGTCCAAACATTTTGAAGGTAAGTATCCATAGCTGAAATAGACCCGTCAGATAGTTAAATCAAGAAATAAAACACTGCATCCAAATTCAGAGCAGAGTGAATTAATTTTCCAGGTCTAGCTGACTATTGAATACATAACTTTGCTTAAGAAAATTCGCCAACATCTGGTTCTTTTTTTTCTGTGTAAGGACAAGCACAGGGAGAGGAAAGTATGCCATCTGTCCTGAATGTAACTAATTCATTCCTCTTAATGCTAGGTGGGAACCACAATTTTACAAGTCACAGAAGAAAGCTTTAGAAATAATCAATGAAATAGCCTTCAATATACCTTTGTTCAAGACCAGACAAAGCATTCACTTTTAACTTGAAGTTTTTCTTACTCCCAAATATAATACCTTCAGTTTGAGTTTAATATGCTAGTATACGCTTGAAAGGAAATGTAAGGAAGACCTGCGTTTCCATAAAGGAAGTCACTTCTGAAATGGATTTTGAGAAAGGATAAGATTTCACCAGGTAGAGTCTGGAATGGAAACTGTCCCAGGAAAATAATAATCTGGAGGCTTAAAATAAATAAATAAAAAGTCATTTCTGGAGTTCCCATCGTGGCTCAGAGCAGAAACGAATCTGAGGATGCAGGTTTGATCCCTGGCCTCGCTCATTGGGTTGAGGATCCAGCAGTGCTGTGAGCTGTGATGTAAGTCACAGATGCAGCTCAGATGTGGTGTTGCTGTGGCTGTGGCGTAGGCCAGCAGGTACAGCTCTGACTGACCCCTAGCCTGGGAACCTCCATATGCCATGGGTGCAGCCGTAAAGAGACCAAAAAAAAAAAGTAATTTCTGACAACTATATCAGAATGTCACTTCTGAAGCAAAATTAAGTTACCACAAATGACTGTGCTGAAATAGCTACTTATTCCTTCCCCTGTAGCCTCCCTTACCATCTTTCCCCGACTATCCTTTCCCTGCTGCCTACCCCTACTCCACGAAACAAGCATACCACATCAAACTAGCAAACTGTGACTCCAAAATGGGGAGTCCAGCTTAATAAGAGCAAAGCTAACTAGCTCGCTAAAGCCAGACTCAAAAACTCTGCCACTGGGTCTTAATGTCATTTAATGATAAATGATCCTTTCCCCACAATTTGCCACTGTTGTTAAACAGGGGTCTTAAAAGGGCCCCCCAACCAGCGCTCTACCTTTGTAATTAGTCCATCTGGTCTCTGTGCATATATTTCATGGGTAACTCACATATAAGTGATAGGTAACCAAATTACAAGGCTATAAATACATCAAGTGTTGCCTGGAAAAAAAAAGCCCAAGTGGTTTATGAAGTCAGCAATATTCTGACAACTGATCCTTACAACAGAGCTTAGTTTTCTTTCCCTCCCTCCTCCTCCCCACTTAGATAATTTGATATTATATATGTCTCCAAGCATAAATCACAAGTGAATTATTGGGAAAAGGTAACTTGGGCCTGAAAGATTTTAATTATTGTCACATTTTTTACTCATAGAAGTCTTAGTTGGACAATCTCCAAGTCTACATCTACCCAGAATATTGGAAACAGGCAAGAACTCCTGGTATATAAAGCAAATCTGGCCATGCACCAATTGACTTCTTCACTTGGTATCATCATTTTGTTTTTCTGTCCAAGTAAACATTAGCACATAAGTCCTAGAAATAAATCCATTGGGTAGGATTTCCCAAACTGTGGAATACCAGGTTTCACATGGCGAAAGGACCAAAATTGGCGAGAGACTTCATAACAATGAAGAAAACCAACACTGACTAGAAATTTACAGTTAATACTTGTCGGTTTCTACTCTCTCCATACCAATATTAGAGCTACTTTTATTTAAATCTTTTAAATTGTCCTTCTCTAGCCTAAAAATTTCTCTTAGCATGAATATTAAGCATTTAATGTGAACTCCTACATGGTTACATGTCATGATATAGTTCTAGCTCCTCATTGAAAGCAAAAACCACGTTTTACCCATCTTTATACCCCCAAGCACCTATTGCAGAGCCTAACACAAAATTGGTGCTTATCAAATGTTTGCACTGAACTATAAACTAAACCTAATTAAACAAGTTTTGAATCTGTGTGGAGAATGTGTGTGTGTGTGTGTGTGTGTGTGTGTGTGTGTGATTTGTTTAAAGCCTGTGCTATTCCTGCTATTTACAGCTTAAAATCTAACTTCCTCATTGTGACGTAGGGGATTTATCTCAATCTGATTCCAAACTTCTCTTCCGGCAAAATCCCCTGCCCCTCCACTTCAGCACACTATCTGTGCTCAGCTTCTCCGGTGTCAGGGCAAAGATGTGCTCTCCTCCTAGGCACACTGCCTAGACATTTATGGAATGATGATCTCACCTAATGGAGGCTGAGTCTTGAGACATTCTCATAAAGGTCAGAAGCAGAGACAAGAGTAGTCATGGCATGCATGGAACAGAAGTCAGAAAACAAAGACACTGTAAAAGAATGAGAAAAGAAATTTAGGCTTGAATATTTTTTTTTCTAAAAACTAGACCCATGGGGAGTTCCCATTATGGCTCAGTGGAAACAAATCTGACTAGCATCCATGAGGACAGAGGTTCGATCCCTGGCCTTGTTCAGTGGGTTAAGGATCTGGTGTTGCCATGGGCTGTGGTGTAGGTCTCAGACGCGGCTCAGATGTGGTGTTGCTATGGCTGTGGTGCAGGTCGGCAGCTACAGCACTGATTGGATCCCTAGCCTGGGAACTTCTATCTGCCTCAGGTGTGGCCCTAAAATGCAAAAATACATACATACATACATACTAGACCCATGACTGTAGGTAATATCTACCTATCCATGGGAAAGGGGGAATGGGGATGGATTTTGTTCTGGGAGATAAAGAATTAGAAAGTCAGTACCAAGTTTATTGTAGCAGCTGGAACAGAACTGGTTTTAAAAACATATGCATAGTCCCTCACATAGTAAGTTATTTAATTGGTTATGATGAGTCATCACAAAATCAACGCCTTTTTCTCATTCACCATGTTTGCTATTGCCAGCGTCACAAAGAACTCAATCTTAGTTGAGCCCATCACTAGATACGACAAGAACAATGGGAGAGCTATGTTGCTCAAGTCATCAGCAGCTGTCCTGCCTGGAGCAGACTTTCCACACACCCAGATCCCCACATTGCTGGGACTGGCTAAGACAACCACATGGGTCACAAGGCACTGCTCAGCCAGGAGGGGCCAGGGTTTCAGGACCCCTGGCAGACTTACAGACGGATGAGATGCTAAGAATTCTCACTTCCTGAGGTTGAATGAGACCATGAGGAGTCAATATTTGCAGAGAGTTTTACAAGTGATTCTTCAGGCCTTAGCACAGCAACCTCACCAAAACCAGAAGACTAAGGTGGCCAAATGACTTATGGGAAACAGGTGCTAAATAAGCAGGAAAAAAGGCATTTCCCTCAGCCAATTAGCGTTTTATCCTTAAAATGATATTGTCTCTCCTTTTATGTTTTTATATTTATTTTTTAATTTTTTTTGGTCTTTTTAGGGCCATGCCCAGGGCATATAGAGGTTCCCAGGCTAGGGGTCAAATCGGAGCTGTAGCTGCGGGCCTACAGCACAGCCACAGTAAACACCAGATCCAAGCCTTGCCTACAACCTACACTACAGCTCACAGCAACACAGGATCCCTAACCCACTGAGTAAGGCCAGGGATTGAGCTTGCATCCTCATGGATGCTAGTCAGATTATTTTCTGCTGACCCACAATGGGAACTCCTATTGTCTCTCCTTTTAAACAAGTCCCAGGTCTGTGAATTAAAAAATTTTCTTGAAAACATGGAATAGTGTACATCCTAATTAATGAATGTCTCCATTTCTCTGAACTGTCCTCTCTCAAATCTTTCTTGTGAAAGTTATAACAAACACTTATTTATAACTATGATTGGCCCAATGAGATTGGCTGCCCCAAGGGAATTGCCTCTGTTTCTAACAGAGACCCTCCTGTAGAAGAGCAATTCTCTCCTGAAGAGGAAGTGGCATCAAGACCAAAAGAAGAGCTAGATGCAAAAACAAGTCTGGATTTCTTCTGAGGCAAACTGCATTTCTCTCCCCAGCTGCAACCAAGAACTGCAGGGGTAGGGAGGAGCATGGCATAAGTGTATCTATAAGATCACAGGATTTTTAGCCAAGTGAAGAAACTGAGGTCCAGAGAAGTGATTGACTTGCCTGAGATAACATAGCAAGGCTCTGACTGGAGCTCAGAGTCTAGCACCTGATTTATTGCAAGAAGAGGCAGAGCAGAGTATAGTCTCTGAAGCCAGACTCCTGGTCTGAATGCTGATTCTGTGGTAGATTTCTGCGACCTTGGGTAGGTTTCTTAAAGTCTATACTCTTGCCATGTCTATAAAATAGGGGTGATTGATCCTCCCATGGGGTTTTTTTAAATGAGTGACTATATGCTCAGTGTTTAGAATGGCAATTATTGGAACTTAGCAATTACTGTTAGCCTCATTTTAGCTTAAGATCCTTTCCAAATTTACCAATAGAACCCCCCCCCTCAAAAAAAAAAAAAAAAAAAAAAAACAGACTATGGGAGGGGGAAAACACCATGGAGCTAGAAAACAAGTTCTTCAAGTAAAGCCCTTGCCATTCCAGTCTCCTTCATCATACCTCATGATTCTTTAAGGCAAACTACAGTGTCTTTCCCTGTGTCTAGTTCCTTTGCCAACTAGAGCTAAACACTTCTTTTTTTAACTTTTTAAAATTATGATCCTAGGATGCATCCTTTCAGTGACAGCACTTGCTGGTCATGACAGTCTGCACAAAATTAACTTTTACCTAGTATGGTAAGGAATTATCAAACAAAGTTGTACAGTTCTTCTCCCACATCTCATGAAGTCTGTCCACCTCAGGGTATGATGAAAATTTGAGTTCAGTTGAGTGCCCTGATATTACTTTTGGCGAGGGAAGGAATCAGAGAGCCACTCCATGAGTGAGTGCAAACAAATGAGGGTAGGTCTCCCTCCCCACATGACATTAGGAGTCCTGCAAAGGCATAACATACACAAACAAAGTCCTAGAAAAAGATGGCAAATTCCTGCAGTGACCTCAGGAAGGACGCATCTGGGTATTTCTAACATTGTACATTAGGGAGATGAAGTGGTACTGATATAAATTTGAGAATTGCTAAAGAGTAACTGAAAGAAATAGGAGGAGATGAGGAGGCAAAATGAACAAAATGCCAGATATGTCCACATGCCAACAAGGAAGACGTGAGGAGGTGAGGTGTGAGGAGAAGTCTGTCACAGTGGCCAATAAACCATGAGGGCCAAATGTTTGGCTTGAATAACTTAGAATCTGTTCCCTGCCTGTAGCAGGGCTTGGCAGTGAGTCAGCAAATCCAGCAACAGAATTCTTTTTCAGTAGCCACAGACATTCCATTTACACACACACACACACAAACTGTCTCTTATAGATATACCCTTTATCAGCAAGGAGAAAAATGTATGGAATTTTTTATTAGATTTCCAAAACCATGCATATTGTCAAAAATTATCAGGATCCATTTGGCAAGAAGTCAAAAGATTTATTTAGGCATCATTTTGAATATTCTACTAAGAATTTGCCACATGTCCTATGGCAATTTTTTCTATCCCCTCCCTTTGTAAAAAGCAAAACAAAAACATGAGGATACAACCTAAATGTTAACAGTGGCTATATCTGAGTTGTAAGATTATAAGGTAATTTTCATTTTCTTTGTTGTTTACTTGTATTTTCTAATTTGTCTTTAATAAACATGTATTGTTTTTCTAACATTTAAAAGAAATGGGGTTTTTTTTTTGTTTTGTTTTGTTTTTGTCTTTTTGCCATTTCTTGGGCCGCTCCCATGGCATATGGAGGTTCCCACGCTAGGGGTTGAATCGGAGCTGTAGCCGCTGGCTTACGCCAGAGCCACAGCAACGCAGGATCCGAGCCGCATCTGCGACCTACACCACAGCTCACGGCAATGCCGGATCCTTAACCCACTGAGCAAGGCCAGGGATCGAACCTGCAACCTCATGGTTCCTAGTCGGATTCGTTAGCCACTGCGCCACAGTGGGAAATCCTAAAAGATATGTTAAAGGTAAGTGAGCAAAAGCAAAAACTTCAGGTGAGCACTCTGTTTTATGATGATCCCCCAAATGACACCTCATTGAACCAGCAAGAATCAACTACAGTATACTCTAGAAAGGGCAAGACCACCAGGGAAAGACAAAGGGAATTCAGAACACAGGGAAATTGCAGAGATGACTTGGGAATCTTACAGGAATGCTGATGCCTGTTAACACACTACAGAGTCTCGGTAGGACATTAGTGCCTACCAGGCACATGAGCAGCAAAAGTTCTCAAACTATTGCTGGTACCAAGTAAGCCCACAGCAACTCAGTTGGAATTTTGCCTCTGCAAAGGTACTCACAGTTTTCACATGACAAATGAGTGTACATGCTAATTAACTGGGTGTGGATAGAGGAAAATTCATGTAATTTAAGCATGTGCTGTCTGATAATGTTTTCAAACCAAAGGTCATTTTGGTTCTAGGTATCAAGCAGACTGTACAACGACCATGCCCTTCAAAATCTCTTCTGCTCCATTAGGGAGAAAATATTTTTAAAAGGCCCACTGGATGGAGAAATAAGATGGCAAAGTAGAAGGACTCAAGATCACTTCCTCTCATGAAAACACCAATATTACAACTAACTGCTGAACAACCATAAACAAAATAGGCTGATGGCTATCAAAAAAGATATCCTACACCCAAAGACAAAGAAGCCACATCAAGATAGTAGGAGGAGGGAATTCCCATCGTGGCACAGAGGAAACAAATCCAACTAGGAACCATGAGGTTGCAGGTTTGATCCCTGGCCTTGCTCAGTGGGTTAAGGATCCAGCATTGCCGTGAGCTGTGGTGTAGGTTGCAGACATGGCTCGGATCTGGTGTTGCTGTGGCTTGGTGTAGGCCGGTGGTTACAGCTCCACTTCGACCCCTAGCCTGGGAACCTCCATAGGCCATAGGTATGGCCCTAAAAAGGCAAAAAGATGAAAAAAAAAAAAAGTGGGAGGAGTGCTTTCACCATGTAAGCAATCCCAAAAATCCCATACCCATTGGATGGGCAATCCACAGACTGGAAAATAGCAATATCACAGAGGCTCTTCCACAGAAGTGAAAGTTCTGAACCCCATGACAGCTTCCCCAACCTGGGGTTCTAGCATTGGGAGGAGGAGCCCCTAGAACATTCAGCACTGAAGACCAATGGGGCTTGAGTGCAGCAGCTCTACAGGGCAGGGGGAAACAGAGACTCTATTCTTGGAGTGTGCACACAGGGTTTTATATGCACTGAGTACCTGGGCAAAGTAGAGACTCCATAAGAGTCTGGGTCAAACTACCCATAGATCTTGGAGGGTCTCCTGGGAAAGCAAGGGGTGGCTCTGGCTCACTGTGGGGGCAGAACATTGAAGGTGGAAGTCCCAGGGAATAATCATTGGTGTATGTTCCACTGGAGGCTGCTATTGTGGAAAAATCTAGCCCTACACATCAGGGCTGAGGAGCCCCAGGCCAAACAATAAACAGGATGGGAACACAGCCCCACCCATCAGCAAACAGGTTACCTAAAGTCCTCCCAGGCACACAACCACGTCTAATAACACATGTAGACAAAGCCCCACCAACCAGAGGGACAAGACTCAGCTCTACCTACCAGTGGGTAGGCCCCAGTTCCTCCCATCAGGAAGCCTGCCACAGGTTCCTGCATCAACTTCACCCACAAGGGGGCAGACACCAGAAGCAAGAAAGGTTACAACCCAGCAGCCTGTGAAAAGGAGACCACACAAAAACCTATACAAAATGAAAAGGCAGATAAATATGACCCAGATGAAGGAAAAAGACAAAATCCCAGAAAAACAGCCAAGTGAAGTGGAGATAAGCAACCTACATGAAAAATACTTTAGACCGATGACAGTAAAAATGATCCAAGACTTCAGGGAAAAAAAAACTAGAGGCAAATATCAATAAATAAATATTTAACAAGAAATATTTAACAAAGAAATAAAATATTTAAAGATTAAACAAGCAGAGATGAAAAACACAATAACCAAACTAAAAAATTCACTAGAAGGAATCAATAGCAGAATATAGAAGGCAGAAGAATGAATAAGCAAGGTGGAAGAAAGACTGGTGGAATCATTGACATAAAACAGAACAAAGAAAAAAAGAATGAAAGGAAATGAGGACAGTCTAAGGGAGCTCTGGGACAACTTTAAACATACTAACATTCGCATTATTGGGGTGCCAGAAGGAAAAGAGAGAGTGAGAAAGGGCTAGAGAAAATATTTGAAAAAATAATAGCTGAAAACTTCCCAACATGGGAAAGGAATCACCCAGTCAAATCCAGGAAGCACAACAAATACCATATATAATAAACCCAAGGAGGAACATGCCACAACATATATTAATCAAACTGACCAAAATTAAAGACAAGGACAAAATATTGAAACCAGTTAGGGAAAAGCAATAAATAACATACAAGGGAACTTTAATAAGGTTATCACCTGATTTTTCAGCAGAGACTCCGAAGGCCAGAAAGGAGTGGCACAATATACTTAAAGTGATGAAAGGAAAAAACCTATAACCAAGAATACTGTACCCAGCAAGGCTCTCATTCAGATTTGAAGGAGAAATCAAAAGTTTTACAAACAAGAACTAAGAGAATTTAGCATCATCAAACAAGCTTTACAACAAATACTAAAGGAACTTCTCTATGAGGTAAAGAAAAGGCCACAACTAGAAACAAGAAAACTACAAATGAAAAGGCTCATTGGTAAAGGCAAACATATAGTAAAGGTAGGAAAACATCCACACACAAATATGATATTGAAACCAGCAATTGTGAGAAAAGAGAGGGTACAAATGCAAGATACTGAAGATGCATTTGCAATTAATAGACTAGCAACTTAAAACAATCTTGTATATATATAGACTCCTATATCAAAGCTTCATGGTAAGTGTAAACCAAAAATCCACAATAGATAAACACAAATAAGAAAAAGCAGTCCAAATACAACACTAAAGATAGTCTTCAAACCACAAGAGAAGAGAACAAAAGAAAAAGGGAGGAGGAATTCCTGTCTTGGCTCAGTGGTTAACGAATCCGACTAGGAACCATGAGGTTGTGGTTTTGATCCCTGGCCTTGCTCAATGGGTTGGGGATCCAGCGTTGCTGTGAGCTGTGGTGTGGGTTGCAGATGCGGCTTGGATTCTGCGTTGCTGTGGCTCTGGTGTAGGCTGGCAGCAACAGCTCCGATTAGACCCCTAGCCTGGGAATCTCCATATGCTGCAGGAATGGCCCTGGAAAAGACAAAAAAACCAAATAAAAAAAGAAAAAAGAAAAAAAGAAAAGAAAAAAACAAGAAAAGGAAAGAAAGAAAAAAGAAAAAGGGAAGAAAAAAGACCAGCAAAAACAAATCCAAAACAATTAACACAATGGCAATAAGAAGATACATACCAATAACTATCTTAAATGTAAATAGACTAAATGTTCCAACCAAAAAAACATAGAATGGCTGAATGGATATGAAAACAAGACCCATATGATGTCTACAAGATCCATACGATGTCTACAAGAGACCCACTTCAGTTCTAGGGACACATTCAAACTGAAATTGAGAAAATGGAAGAAGATATTCCATGCAAATGGAAATCAAAAGAAAGCTGGAATGGCAATATCCATGGCAAACAAAATGCACTTTAAAATAAATAAATGACTTTAAAATAAAATGATTATAAGAGACAAAGAAGGACATTATATAATGATCAAAGGATCCATCCAAGAAGAAGATATAACTCTTGTAAATACACATGCACCCAATATAGGAGCACCTCAATATATAAGGCAACTGCTAACAGCCATAAAAGGAGAAATCAACAATAACACAATAATAGTAGGAGACTTTAACCCCTCACTTACAGAAATGGACAGGTCATCCAGACAGAAAATCATCAAGGAATCACAGGCCTTAGATGATGCATTAAACCAGATGGACTTAATAGATACTTATAGAACATTCCATCCTAAAGCAGCGGAATACATATTCTTCTCAATCACATGCAGAACATTCTAGAGAATTTGCGACCTAGAATAGATCACATTCTAGGTCACAAATCAATCCTTGGTAAACTTAAGGAAAGTGAAATCACATCAAGCATCTTTTATGACCACAATGCTATAAGACTAGAAATCAACATCAAGAAAAAAAAACTGCAAAAAACACTACACATGGACACTAAACAATATGCTACTAAATAACAAATGCATCACTGAAGAAATAAAAGAGGAGATAAAAAAATACCTAGAGAAAAATGACAATGAAGACATAGCAAAAGCAATTCTAAGAAGGAAGTTTATAGCAATGTAAGCCTACCTCAGGAAACAAAATCTCAAATAAACAACCTAACCTTACAGCTAAAGCAACTAGAGAAAGAAGAACAAACAAAACCAAAGTGAGTAGAAGGAAAAAAATAATAAAGATCAAAACAGAAATAAATGAAATAGAAATGAAGGAAACAATAGAAAAGATCAATGAAACAAAAAGCTGATTCTTTGAAAAGATTAACAAAATTGATAAACCTTTAGCCAGACTCATCAAGAAAAAAAAGGAAGAGGGCTCAAATCAATAAAATTAGAAATGAAAAAGAAGTTACAGCAGACATCACAGAAACACAAAGGATCATAAGAGCCTACAACAAGCAACTATATGCCAATAAAATGGGGAACTTCAAAGAAATGGAAAAATTCTTACAAGGGTACAATCTTCCAGTACTGAACCAGGAAGAAAAAGAAAAGATGAATGGACCAATCACAAGTACTAATATTGAAAGTGGGGTCAAAAAACTTCCAACCAACAAAAGTCCAGGACCAGATGGCTTCACAGGCAAATTCTATCAAAAATTTAGAGTAGAGTTAACACCCATTCTTCTGAAACTTTTCTTAAAAACTGCAGAGGAAGGGACACTCCCACACTCATTCTATGAGGCATCACCCTGATACCAAAACCAGACAAAGACACCACACACAGAAAAAGAAAATTACAGGCCAATATCAATGATGAACATACATGCAAAATCCTCAACAAAATACTAGCAAACCAAATCCAACAAAACATTAAAAGGATGATACACCACGATCAAGTAGTATTTATTCCATGGATGCAAGGATTTTTCAATATCCGCAAGTCAATCAGTGTAGTACACCACATTAACAATCTGAAGAATAAAATCCATATGATCTTCTCAATAGATGCAGAAAAAGCTCTTGACAAAATCCAACACCCATTCTTTGGTAAAAACCCTCCAAAAAGTGGGCATAGAAGGAACATACCCAAATATAATAAAGGCCATATATAACAAACCCACAGTTAACATTCTCAACAGTGTAAAGCTGAAAGAATTGCTGCTAAGATTAGGAAAAAGACAAGGATGTCCACTTTCACCACTTTTATTCCACATAGTTCTGGAAATCCTAGCCATGGTCATCAGAGAAGAAAAAGAAATAAAAGGAATCCAAATTGGGAAGAAGTAAAACTATCATTGTATCAGATGACAATCACACTATACCTAAAAAAATCCTAAAGACACTATCAGAAAACTGTTAGAGCTCATCAATGAATTTGATAAAATTGAAGGATATAAAATCAACACACAGAAATCTATTGCATTTCTATATACTAACATGAAAGAGAAATTAGGGAAATAATCCAATTTATCATCACATAAAAAAGAATAGAATACCTAGGAATAAACCTATGTAAAGAGACAATAATCTGAACTCTGAAAACTAAAAGATGCTGGTGAAAAAAATCAAAGATGACACAACCAGATGGAAAGATATACTGTGCTCTTGAATTGGGAGAATCAATATTGTCAAAATGACTATACTAACCAAGGTAATCTACAGATTCAATGCACTCCATATCGATTATTAATGGCATTTTTCACAGAACTGAAACACAAAGTTTTAAAATCTATATGGAAACATAAGAGATCCCAAACAACCAAAGTAATCCTGAGAAAGAAAAATGGAGCTGGGATGATTCAGGCTCCCTGACTTCAGACTATGTTACAAAGCTACAGTCAAACAGTATGATACTGGCACAAAAAATAGAAATATAGGTCAATAGAACAAGATAGAAAGCCCAGAATTAAACCCATGCAGCTACTGTCAACTAATCTATGACAAAGGAGGCAAGAATATACAATGGAGAAAAAGTCTCTTCAATAAGTAGTGCTGGGCAAACTAGACAGGTACATGCAAAAGAATGAAATTAGAACACTCTTTAGGAGTTCCCACTGTGGTTCAGTGGAGACAAATCTGACTAGTATCCATGAGGATGCAGGTTTGATCCCTGGCCTTACCCAGTGAGTTGGGGATCCAGTGTTGTTCTGAGCTATGATGTAGGTCACAGACAAACTCAGATCCCACATTGCTGTGGCTGTGGCATAGGCTGGCAGCTGCAGCTCCAATTTGACCCTTAGCCTGGAAACTTCCATATGCCACAGGTGTGGCCCCAAAAAGCAATAAACAAACAAACAAACAAACAAAAAACACTCCCTATCATCATACACAAAAATAAACTCAAAATGGACTAAATACCTAAATATAAGACCAGATACTATAAAACTCTTAGAGGAAAACATAGGCAGAACACCCTCTGACATAAATTGCAGTGATATCTTTTTGGATCTACCTCCTGGAATAATAAAAATAAAAGCAACAATAAACAAATGGGACCCAATTAAACTTAACAGCTTTTGACCAGCAAAGGAAACCATAAACAAAAAGACAGCTCACAGAACTGGAGGAAATACTTGCAAATGAAATGACTGACAAGTGCTTAATCTCCAAAATGTACAAACAACTTACACAACTTACTATAAAAAACACCAAATAACCCAATCAAAAAATGGGCAGAATATCTTCTTTTTTAAAATTTTTTACTACATTTAATTTACAATGTTCTGTCAATTTCTGCTGTACAGCAAAGTAACCCAGTTATACATATACATACATTCTTTTTTTCACATTATCCTCCATCATGTTCCATCACAAGTGACCGGATATAGTTTCTTGGGCTATACAATAGAATCTCATTGCTTGTCCAAATGCAAAAGTTTGCACCTACTAACCCCAAAGTCCCAGTCCCTCCCACTCCCTCCTCCTCCCTCTTGGCAACCACAAGTCTATTCTCCACATCTATGAGTTTGTTTATTTTCTGTTAATAGGTTCATATGTGCCATACATTAGATTCCAGATATAAGCGATGTCATATGGTATTTGTCTTTCTCTTTGTCACTTACTTCACTTAGTATGAGAGTCTCTAGTTCCATCCATGTTGCTGTAAATGGCATTATTTTTTTTCTTTTTTATGGCTGAGTAGTATTCCATTGCGTATATGTACCACATCTTCTTAATCCATTCATCTGTCAATGGACATTTAGGTTGTTTCCATGTCTTGGCTATTGTGAAAAGGGCTGCAATGAACATACGGGTGAATGTATCTTTTTCAATGAATGCTTTGTCTATATATATGCCTAGGAGTGAGATTGCTGGGTTATATGGTAGCTCTATATTTACAGAATATCTTCTTTGGAGAAGACATTTCTCCAAAGAAGAGAGACAGATAGCAAAAAAAAAAAAAAAAAAAAAAAAAACCTCTGAAATGCCCAACATTGCTAATTATTAGAAAAATGCAAATCAAAACTACTATGAGGTACTACCTACACAAGCCAAAATGGCCATCATCAAAATGTATACAAATAATAAATGCTGGAGAGGATGTAGAGGAAAGAAATTCCTCTTACACTGTTGGTGGGAATGTAAATTGGGGCAACCATTATGGAAAACAATATAGTTTCCTAAAAAAATCTAAAAACAGAACTACCATATGATCTAGCAATCCCACTCCTGGGCATCTATCCAGAAAAAAAACACAATTCTAAAAGACACATGCACCCCAATGTTCACTGTACAATAGCCAAGACATGGAAGCAATCCAAACATCTATTGACAGAGGAATGGATAAAGAAGATGTGGTAAATATATACTGTGGAATATTACTTGGACATAAAAAAATAATGAAATAATGGAGATCCTGTTGTGGCGCAATGGAAGTGAATCCAACTAGGAACCATGAGGTTGTGGGTTCGATCCCTGGCCACACTCAGTGGGTTAAGGATGTGGTATTGCTATGAGCTGTGGTGTGTGTCGCAGACACAGCTCAGATCCTGCATTGCTGTGGCTGTGGCTGTAGCCAGCAGCTATAGCTCTGATTGGACCCTTAGCCTGTGAATCTCCATGTGCTGTGGGTGCAGCCCTAAAAAAGCACACACACAAAAAAAAGGAATGAAATAATGCAACTTGCAGCAACATGGATGGACCTAGAGATTATCATACTAAGTGAAGTTAGTCAGTGAAAGACAAACATCATATGATATCACTTATAGGTGGAATCTTTAAAAAAAGGATACAAATGAACTTATTTGCAGAACAGAAACAGACTTAGACATTGAAAACCAACTTATGGTTACCAAAGTGGACAGGTATTGGGGGAAGGATGAATTGGGGGGTTGGGATTGGCATATGCACACTGTGATACATGGAGTGATTGGCCAACAGGGACCTGCTGTATAGCACAGGGAACTCTACCCTAAATTCTGTGATGATCTATGTGGGAAAAGAATCTGAAAAAGATGGATATGTGTGCACGTATAACTGAATTACTTTGTGGTACAACAGAAATTAACATTGTAAATTAACTATACTTCAATAAAACTTTTTAAAAATGGGAAAAAAAGGCCCCCTGGGGAGGCTTATTTGGGTTTCAAGTAATATCTTCCTCATCCCCACCTGGTGCCTTTGATACTGAGGAATCGAGAACACCTTAAAGGAAGCTATGGCCCTTTCTTTTAGAAATGAAGTTTTTGCCCAATAAGCCTTCCCACGTTTGACTCTGACTATTGGCATTTGATTCAGAATCATCAGTTTCCACAAACTATAAGTATTTTACATAAAACAGAGATACCACCAGCTTTAGTTGCCATGCCACAGGATCTTTAGTGGGCTATAGATGATAGGCAACCTCGTGTTGGCCAGTAATTTCAACAGACATGCCTCTAGCACAAGGAGGTGGAAGTAAGCAGAAGCAGGGATTCTGGCAAAGTGTTGATCCCTAAGAAAGGCACGGAGGTTGGGGCAGGAGACCACAGTCCAATGGACAGTATCTGAAATGAAAAAGGTATATCTGGGCTCACATCAGCTATCATATCTTGGGGATCAGGTGTCCTGAACAGATAGGTGACAACAACTGGGCACAGGCAGAAGTTTACTTGTGGTCAAGCCCCAACCTGCATCTAATTTCCAGTAGCTGGATCTCTATCTGAATCACCTACCTGGCATTCAAGTTTATTTAAGCCCTTAATCATCTCCACAGAGTTTATAGCTATAACTCTGAATGCCAGACCTGAAGCAGAGGACCTGCTTCAGACCCCCTTATATCCTGCATCCCAGCTTATATCCTGCATCCACCATTTCTCAAAGACTCCCATGTTATGGTTCCATTACATGTGGCAACAAGGTGAGGAAGAGGCATCTATGCCTGTGCTTGAGCCCCAAAAACCAGCTGTGTGACCTTGGGCAAGTTACTCTTATAAACTTCAGTTTTCTTCATCCAAGGATGTTATGTGGATTAAATGAAATAACAAATGCAAAATAGAGTACCTGTCACATAGTAAGTGCTCAATAAATTTTAAGGATGATGAAGAAAACAAGGTGAAAGATGGATCTTCTTAACACTGGCCACATGACTGGGATTCAACCATACCATAATGGTTCTCAGCCAGGGGTTATTTTGCCTCCAGGGGACATCTGGCAATGTCTGGAGACTTTACTTATTGCATTAATTGAGGGCAAAGGAGAGGCATAGCGGTGTGCTACTGACATCTGATTGGTAGAAGCCAGGGTGCTGCTAACCATCCTTCAAAGCACAGCACAGTTCTCCTGCCCTCAGCAAAGACTTATCTGGTCCAAAATGACAATAGTGCCAAGGCTGAGAAACCCTGCTTGCCAGTAGCAGCATTCCCCTGACTTTCCCCAGCCTCTGCTATCAATATGCCCCTAGCTGGTGTCTGTGGCTGATCTCCCAGGTCTGGCCCATCCCCCTGGCTCCTGAGCTCCTACTCTGTAGGCTTCTTTGTCAAATGGCCACCAGGCTTCGTTGGCCTGAGCTGAGTCCATAACAACAGGGATGGGGAGAATGACCTGGCCCTCCCTCTGACCAGCAACAGGCGAGAAACTGCTTCCTGCAGGCCTGTGGCAGAGAGCCACATGCAAACAAGGGCAGCAGCTCGTAGAACGTTCCACCCAAACTGGCTCCTCACCAGGCCAGACCATGAGTCACTACCACATGCTGCCGCCTCTCACCGTGACCTTTCTTTATCCCTTCATTAGCTGTAAATCTTCAGGAGCAAAACAGCAGAGAACAGACTGGAAAGGCCTTGGCAGAATATCATACCTGGCAAGTGCCCAAATCAAAATTCAGAGTTAAATACCCAGACGCTGAATGAACGCCAATCACACAGCAAACCAAGTCTCCCCAGAGCCATCCCCATGCACCAGACAAGTGGACAAACGGAACTCCCTCTCTTGACATAATTTAAATCATGTGGCAGCACTGGAGCATCATCTCCAGGAGAAGGAACAGATGTGTTTAGCAATACCCAGATGGCTAGGGACAAATTGAAGGACCTGTGTAATGTTTGCCCATAATTCATGCTTGCACCAAACCACACTGCACCCCTAAGAAATCTTTCTCATGTCCCTGATTCCTCTTGTGTCAAATGGAATTAATATTGTCTTCTGTGCAGTGTTATGAGAAATAATTAACAAAGAGCATAGGTTATTAAATAGTTCTTTGGCTCTAAATAAAGCAAAACTGGATTTTTTGTTTGTTTGTTTCTGCCTTTCCAGAAGCAGACCATCATGCTGGGGAAAATGCCAGTGAATGGGGCAGCTGCCTTCTGCAGGGGAATTTACTCTGCCCAGTCTCACTAGAGTCATCTTTCTGAGTGTATTCTAACCACCTGCATTAGAAGCATCTAGAAAATCTGAAAAAAAGCAGATTCCCAGAGCTACAGTGACAAGCTACTGAATTTCTGCAGATGAGACTTTGGAAGATATACTTTTAACAAAATCCACATTTGAGATTTATAACCACTACCATTTGAGAATTTTGTAACAATGACTAAACCCTGGGATAGCAGAGCCACCTTCACTATTTCCAGAAGTAAGAAGACCGGGTCCTTTGCCTTCTTTTCTCTGCTAATGTTGCCCCATCTTATGTAAGCAGAATTTCTGGATGAGACGGAACAAATTCATAATGATTCATCTGAACTAAACTGTCCACCCTCACACTTATAATACTGACAGCAACAAATTGCCCTTCTGAGTTTTGTAATTTCTCTCAACATTCTTTAAGTTTAAAGGGACTGAGTGATTCCCCTTTGCTGTTGGATGCCTGCCACCCTGAGCAAATCCCCCTCTCCAATCACTTGTTGCTAGGAAACTGATCACATATAGGTCTGACCCACAATCAATCAATCCCTCCTCTCCTCACGCTCGACAGTTGTATTTAGTATATGTTCCACACATTCACATTCATTGTCCTTACAATGATCTTGTGAGAAATTATCTCCATTGTATAGATGAGGGAACGAAACCACCAACAGGCAACATAGGTAATAGAACTGGTATTTGACTAAGCTGTTTGACTCTAACCCCAATGCTCTTAACAGCTCAAATTGAATAAACCCAATGCTCTAAGCTACTCTGCCTCCTACTGTCTCTAGGAAATTATAACTCTAAGTAGCCATCAACTGAGTATAGTTGTCTAGAGTTTAAAATCTCCTAACCATACCATTAGCAAGCATGGACATGCAGACCAACCAAAGTGGAATTATTTGACGACTACTAGACCATTCAGTTTCATTCATTACAGGTAACTCATGAACTTTTGAGCTAATAACAACAGCTAGCATTTGTTAAGCACTTGCTACTGCAAAGAACTGTTCTCAGTGCTTTAAGTATTCTAACTCAATGAATCCCCTCAACCCTCCTCTGAGGTTGGAGATACCACCATTCTCTTTTCACAGCTGGGAAAATGGCAGCACCGAAGTGTTTAGTAAGGGGTCTGAAGTCATGTAGCTAGTAAATGGCAAGGCTGGAAAACATAGCTAGATAATAGGGCTCTGTAACAAATACCTTAACTAACCTACTTTACTGTATATTCCATTATTAACACAGTGAGAGCCATACCAATGCAGACAGTTGTGGATGCGAGGAGGACCTGCTTTTCCTAAAGATCTTTCTAGCACCCGAGAGAATTCATATTGTTTTGAAATGGTTTCTAAAATGCCACAGAAAACAGTGACCCATAAAATACTAAACAATATGGAAGATAAAAGCTCTAAAATGATATGGGATTCTGTTATAAATAAAGTCCCAGAACAAGTCCAGGTCAGCAATGTGCTTTCAACTAAGAGAGGGAGGAGTTTTGTTATGATTATTACAATCTAATTTAAAGCTGAAGCCAGGCTGGAGAAAAATAAAAATAAAAATAAACTCTCTCCTACAGCTGTCATCCTGGCTGTGGTCTCCAACTGTTTCAATCACTAAAACTCTGTATTTAATGGTCACTTTTATAACAAACACTAAAGAAACACAAAGCTCTAAATCAGAATTTACTTCTAAAGAATAGAAAGAAATGTGTTGAATTGCTAAGGAAGGCCACAGAGAGATAGTGCCATGGTGCTGGCCTTCCTGGTGGTGATTATGACACAAGCACCACGCAAGACCTCAAACTTCAAGCTGGGACATAACAACCTTACTCCTGCTTGAAGGAAATTGCCAAGCTGAGCCCATGTCATTCCCAACATCTCAGCAAGAGTAGTTCAGTCCATTTGGCCCAGACCTGAACCAAATGCTTCAGAATGGCCATCTTTCCCCTTCAGGATGTATTTTACATGGTGTTATTGCTACAGGAAGTAAATACTGCGTGTCCCAACTGAAAGTTTCCCATAATCCTCATTAACAAAATTCCAGAGCATTTATCTGCTAAGCTCCAAGGATGTGCTGTGTCTCTATGTATGACATCTTTTAAATTCTTGAGCTCGGAAGAATATTCCAGGGATTCTACTCTGGTCTAGCACTAACTGCAGAACCAAAAAACCAAATGCTAAAGACCATATTTGGCCAGATGATGTTTTCTAATATTTATAAAGCAGTGTGATCAAACTAAAATCTGGTAAATATAATACCAGCAAAAGAGCAAACGCCTCCTTACCCTTAAATCCCAACTCAGGTGTTCCCTTCTCCCTGACTCTCCCAGGTCAAGTCAGTCTTTCCCTCTTCTGGGTTCCCATGACATTCTGATATACCTCAATTATGGCACTGAACACCTTGTGTTCTAATGATCCTTCTTGGGTCAGTCTCCCTTACTATCTACACTACAGCTCCCAGAGTAGGAGCCAGTGCCGTATCATCCTAATGTTCTCAGCACTTAGAAGAAATGGCAAGTAGGCACCCAATAGATATTCACTGGACAAAAGAATGTGATCTAAAATTACGGGCAAAAAAATCATGAGTTCAATTCAAAATGATCATAACCCCATGGTACTGGGTCAACATTTCTGTGGCTCCATTTTCTGACCTGGCTGGGCTCTTGCCCCGTTTCTCTTCCACCGTGCTCCTTACACTGAGACTGTTTTGGATTAGATATTCTGAAGCTGATGTAACAGATACAGAAGCATATATGTTTACAATAAATTGACATACTATTTACCAATTTCTCAGAGCAAGAAAATAACTAATTAGTACAAGGGTGCCTCATTTTCCATGAGCAAATTGAGTATAATTAATCTAAAACTGTGTCTTTTCTGCTTACTCCACTGATAGGGAGGCAAGCCTAGGTGGCCACTCCCAAGCAGAACACAGGAAACCGGGAGCAGGAGGGACCATTATCTCCCAACTCTGCATCAATACCTGCAGCTCCATCTAATATAAGGGCATCACCACTCTACTCCCAAGTTACAGATGGCATAAAGTTCCTTATTGTGAGGCAAGGGAAGTTTCAGTAAAGGCGAGACCAGAAGAAATAAGCTCTGACCTTTGCTGCAGCATGCCCGTGTGTATTCCTGAGGTAGAGCCACATTCCAAAGTTCTCTCCTTTTCTACTGCACATTAATCTACCTTTATTTCCTAGATGACAAAGAAGATTTATTAACATGGGAGAATTCTCCAACCCACCTGCAAGTAGAAGGACTGTCTTTGTAGCCTAGTTCATAAATCTTTTATGATACAGAATCAGAGAATGAGTAGTGGGAAAGAGGTCCAGAGAGGTGTGGAAAAAAGGGGAGACTCTAATCAGAGGAGCTTGTTCAGTCTACATGATAAAGAGCTGGGAGGTGGGGTGTTAGAGTGGGTAAATCTAGTTGTTAGTGGATATGTTGGTTAAGTAGTGAGTAAAAAAGAATTGAAAAGGAAAAGAAGCAAGATTTTATACTATGTGGCTGGAGGATAAAAACAAGACCCAAGCAAAGACTGAAATCACTTTAAAATTATTTTTGATCTAGACTGGTCTTACTTATAGGGAATTCCCTACAGAGATTGGACCATTTGGGCTCTCAGCTTGTTTTAGAGTTATATCTACCAATGCCTAACCCAGTAACACATTTCCAGTTTGGGAAACTTGTCTATGGTGAAAATCACTTTTCCACACCCTTTCTAATATAATCCATGAGGGAACAACTTGGATCCACAAAGGACAATTACACTTGTTCACAAGAAAATATGAAAATAACTTTTATGTTATGTACCTGCTATTGGCCAGGCACTGTAAAAACTGCTTTAAATGTTTGCTCCTTTAATCAGTAATGAATTTTTTTTATCCCATCTCATTTCAGAAAGCCTAAAAAAGTAGCTTAGAGGAGTAAGTAAAGCACAATAACATAAGTTGTCTAGTGGTTAGGACTCAGTACTTTCACCACTGTGGCCTGAGGTTCAATCTCTGGTCTGGGAACTGAGGTCTCACATTGAACTGATGCATGCTGTTGCCAAAACACAAAAAAACAACACACACACACATACATGCACAATAACACACATGAAAAGTGCAAGCAATTTAAAAGTCAATGGAACCAGGTATAAGTCCAACACTACACACCAGAATGATGTGTCCACACTTGATGGACCACACATTTGGCTCCAGGCTTTCCAGCAGATAGTTCAAAGAAAGAAAAATCATCAGTTATACAAATCACTAAATCCATAAGATTAAAGTACAGCAGGAGAAGTGAAACTGTTCTTATTATTAAAGCCAAATAAGAATTTCTCCAATAGAAGAGAACACTGCATGATGGACAAAACAACTTCCTCTCTAGCATCCTTAAAATAGAATTTCAAACACAAATTTCAAACGCCATTCCTTTTACTGACATTTGAATATAAGCTGATGATTTTATAACTAACTAAAAGCAAGTCTGAGCAGAGCATGGTTATTTCATAACCCTCTGAGTCGTCAGGAAAGAGGAAAACTTCCCTCTACCCTTCTAGGTTGGCTGGTCTAGTAACTAAATCGACATGAGTCAGATTAATGGAAGAAAATAAAATTTAATTTTGTACAGGAAACCCATGTACATGACAGTAGAGACCCCACATACATGACAAGTTCAAGACAGAACAGTAAAATGAGGTATATATGCCATCTCAGCTAAGGAATGGGATAGGGGTCTGAAGTTTGGTAATCAGATATTTGCTGTGCCTATAGTTGGGTCCACCTTGATAAAATTTATCTCCAGTAATAACTCTTTTCTGGGAAAAATCCCCAATTTAAATTCTTCTAGGTAGTTCAGGAAGAGGCAATAATTTCTCTTGAACAGGGTCTCAATTGCCTTTAACTCAAAATAATCCTCATGCAAAAGTAGCAGTGAACCCTCACAAAGTTACTATTATTCTCTAACCTTCTAGATAAGGAAATTAAGACTCAAAGAGGTTAGCTGATTTGTGCACAAACACATCAAATGTGGTGCACACTCAGGTTTAGGGTTTGTATAAGGCTGTCCGACTCCAAAGCCCAAGCTCTTTGTACTACCTCTACTACTCTAGCAAAGCCAAACCACATAACAAAAGGATTCCTCCCCTATTGAAAGTTATTTTTCCTCCATAACAGTACATAGAAAGTAGGATTTATTTTTATTTTTATTTTTATTTTTATTTTTATTTTTATTTTTAGGCCCACACCTGTGGCATATGGAAGTTCCCAGACTAGGGGTCAAATCAGAGCTGCAGCTGCTGACCTTCACCACAGTCACAGCAATGTGGGATCCAAGCCACATCTGTGATCTATGCCACGGCTAGCAGTGCCAGATCCTTAACTCACGGAGTAGGGCCAACATCCTCATGGATACTAGTAACCCACTGAACCACAATGGGAACTCCTCCATGACAATTTTTTTTCTTTGTGTCGCACCCATGGCATATGGACTTTCCAAGGCTAGGGGTCAAATTGGAACTACAGTTGCTGGTCTACACCACAGTCACAACAATGCAGGATCTAAGCCGCATCTTCAACCTACACCACAGCTCACAGCAATGCCAGATCCTTAAACCACTGAGCAAGGCCAGGGATTGAACCTGTGTCCTCATGGATACTAGCTAGATACTAGCCATGATGGGAACTCTGATAATTTTTTTTTTTTTTTTTTTTTGTCTTTTTGTTGTTGTTGTTGTTGCTATTTCTTGGGCCGCTCCCGCGGCATATGGAGGTTCCCAGGCTAGGGGTCCAATCGGAGCTCTAGCCACCGGCCTACACCAGAGCCACAGCAACGCGGGATCCGAGCCGCGTCTGCAACCTACACCACAGCTCACAGCAACGCCAGATCGTTAACCCACTGAGCAAGGGCAGGGACCGAACCCGCAACCTCATGGTTCCTAGTCAGATTCGTTAACCACTGCGCCACGACGGGAACTCCTGATAATTTTTTAATAATTATTACTGCTATTAACTTTGTCAACCTGATGGGTGAAAATAATATATAATTTAACTTTCTTTAATTATGAATAAGGTTGGACATTGTGAAATATGTTTAAAATTTGACTTTTTATTAATGGATAGTTATTTTATATTAAGAAGGTTAATCATGGAGTTCCTGTTGTGACTCAGCAGGTTAAGAACTTGACATAGTGTTCATGAGGATGTGGGTTTGATCCCTGGCCTTGCTTAATGGGTTAAGGATCTGGCATTGCTGCAAGCTGTGGCATAGGTCACAGATGCAGCTCAGATTCAGTGCTGCTGTGGCTGTGCAGCTGCAATTCAACCCTTAGCCTGGGAACTTCCATACACTAAAGATGCAGCCATAAAAAGAAAAGAAGAAGGAAGAGAAGAGGAAGAAGGAGAAGAATAAAGTTAATTGCTTTTCTGCCATATATTTTTTAAATAAATTTTTTCAGTTGAAAAAAAGGGAGTTCTCATAGTGGTTCAGTGGTAATGAACCTGACTAGTATCCATGATGACGTGGGTTCAATCCCTGGCCTTGTTCAGTGGGTTAAGGATCCAGCATTGCTGTGAGCTGTGGTGTGGCAGATGTGGCTTGGATATGGTGTTGCTACGACTGTGACTGTGGGGTAGGGCAGCAGCTACAACTCTGATTTGACCCCTGGCCTGGGAACTTCCATATGTCTCGGGTACAGCCCTAAAAAAGACAAAAAAAAAAAAAAAAAAAAAAAGTATTCTCCTCCAAAGTCATTATGATCATATGTATTTCCTTCTCAAAAACACAGAAAACAGATTTTCTCAGGAGATCATATTATAAGCCTCTGTGATAAGAGAAGCGCTTATCAACTTTAGGTGGTCTTTTTTTTTTGAGAAGAGAAAAATTATTTTATTGATGTTTTATACATTTTTTTTTGTCTGTGCCAAGGATAGTTTTTTTTTTAATTAAAATTTTAAAAATTAAAATATAATTGATTTTTCGTCTTTTTCTAGGGCCACTCCTGCGGCATATGGAGGTCCCATCAGAGCTGTAGCCACTGGCCTCACCACAGCCACAGCAATTTGGGATCCGAGCGGTGTCTGCAACCCACACCACAGCTCATGGCAACACTGGATCCTTAACCCACTGAGCAAGGCCAGGGATCAAACACACAACCTTATGGTTCCTAGTCGGATTCGTTAACCACTGAGCTACAACGGAAACTCTAGTTAATTTATAACGTGGTGACTTCTGCTGTAGAGCAAAGGAACCCAGTCATACATGTATATATTATGCATTCCCTTTTTTATATTATCTTCCATCATCATGGTCTTTATTCCAATGTCAGTGTGTATGTGATTATCTCTTTAACTATAACTGAAGTAGATAGCATACATCAACAATTACAAGGCTTCAAAAGAGGATGTGCCCTGAGGGTAGTAACCAAAATCTTGTTATGTTACAGGTGTCTTCCCCAGTGTCCCCCCAGGACAAGCCATTGAAGGCATCTCCCTTCTCCTATAGGATAGGATGATAGAAAGAGAGGCTCATGAGAAGAGGACCAGGAAAAGGAGGATGGGAAGGAGCCTGGGTCGTATTGACAGGATCTTCATGGCAGGATTAAGAAGCAGGAATGTATTATCCTTACTCAAGCACCAGAGGACCCACAGCCCAAAAAGTCCACAGGAGCAAGATGAAATAGCTCTGTACAGGCAGGAACAACTGGACAGCAGTGCTGAAGTTAGAAAGCACAAAAGCTTTCCGGAATCACATTCCCAGCCCTACCCCAGATTACTGAATAAGAATCCCAGGGCCAACTTGACCCTGGGTGATTTTGATAGGCAGAAAATTTGAAAACCACTGAGCTAAGATTTGATGTGAAGCTTAGTTTTTTAAACTCACAAATATTTATTAAGGGTCTTGTATGTGACAGACTTTAAGCCAGACACAGGAAAAGAGGGATGAACAAAAAGACAAAACCTGGTCCCCAGAGATTACAGCTCAGTGGAGGACATAGACATAGACAAATAAACATACACTTCCAAACCTACACCTTTCCCTCCCCCTAGAATCAAGGCCCACAGCTGAATACACTGAATTTCCCAAGACCCAGGAAATTCAGTCCTAAGTATAAGGAGCTATATTTCAAAAAGGCATAACCTGAAAGGAGGAAAGCACCCTCTTGTGGCCCTGGAGGTGGTGGCACCTGAAAGAATGACCAGTTCTAAAAAGTAGGAGGTTGGAGTTCCTCTCGTGGCACAGTGGAAATGAATCCAACTAGGAACCATGAGGTTGCATGTTCGATCCCAGACCTCGCTCAGTGGGTTAAGGATCCAGCGTTGTAGTGAGCTGTGGTGTAGGCCACAGAGGCAGCTTGAATTTGCTGTGCCTGTGGCATAGGCTGGCAGCTGTAGCTCCAACTTGGAAACCTCCATATGCCACAGGTGTGGCCCTAAAAAGCCAAAAAATAAAAATAAAAGTAAATTTTAAATAATAAGTAGGAGGTTGCCCTGGGTCAGAGACCCTAAGTAGGCAGACCTAAAGCAGCTAGGAGTGTCAGCAGACCCTGTTTCTCTTCAATATAGAATCAGATACTTCGTGAGAAGATATTTTCCTTGTGTTCACTGCTAAGCAGTTTTACTTCTGGCCACCTGGGTTCTCTGATGTGGAATCAAGTGACACATTCTACAGCCAAGGCATCAAGCTCAGCCCATTTCCACTCTCCCCACAGCTCTAACACACAGCAAGGCCTGGAACAGGGAAGCATTCAATAAATATACAGTGAATAAATAAATGAAGTGCACTATCCCATCGAGTCCAACATTGCCTGCTTTGTGGGATCTTGAGAAGACTAGACAAATAATCACAGTGGTTGAGTCCCTGAATTCTCTGAAAATAAATGACTTCTTAAAATATAAAATATAGTCTATGTCCCTCCTAAGAGTATCTATGAAAAGGATAATATTCACAAGGGATATACTTTGTGCTTGGAGCTAAGCCTGGTATGGCTTAATTTGCAGTAGAGTAACATGTAAATTTATGAGAATAAATTATATTATTTAAATGAAATTATAAAAATAAGAGTCGCTCACTTATATTCAACTTTCATGAATGCTAACACTTCTTGAAGAACATGGAGGTTTGATTTGTATTCAGACCTGAATACAGTATGAACCACAAGTGCCCAGAGACTGCTGATTTCAAGTATGTAGATAGGAAGCCCAGTCAAACACCAGCACAGTATATTTAGCATTTCCAGCACGTCTCCACTCAAGAAGCTGTGAGGAAATCAGCTCAGTAAAGGGCTCTGGGTTATGAGATGGTGCTGACAAAATCACTCAACACCATTTCACAGAGGTCACCAGGAAAGAAGGCCAGAACAAAGAGGAAGAAAGGAATACATTACAGGGTGTACAAGAGAAGAATTAAGAAGACAGACAGAGAGAGAAAAGCACAGGATGAAAAAATTAAAGATTTGCTACAGCACTTAATCCACAGAATCCAAAAGTAAATAAACCAGTCAGCAGCCTCTGAAGGAGGAGGGAATTGATTTTGAGACATGTTGATTATGCCTCTAACTCTGAAGCTCATGAAATACTCTCTTGAATTAAGAAATACCAGAGGCTGAAAAGCACTTCTGGCCAAAGAGTTCATCCATCTGAGTTGAAGAGATCACAGCCCACAGGAGAAGAGATGGTTGGTGAAAGAGTCCGTCACTAAACAGCCACTATCCCTCAATGGATCCTGCTCCCAGAGCTGGGAGTCCTCTGTCCACCACATCTGGCTGAGCTCAAGGAATCAGCTTCAACACCTTGCACATGCAAGATGTTTGCAAGGGAGCTAATGTTGACCAGAGAAACAGCTTCAGTCACCTCCAATTAAGTCACATCATTCCCTCAATGTCCATTTTGGAAACCTATCACTGAAGTTTGCTGCATGCAATAATCCTACATTATTCTCAACCACCATCCTCATAAAATATATGGGAGAAATGGTCAAAAATATTAGCTTTGGAGTCGGAGACTCAAGGGTTTGAACTCTGAGTTTGTCAATTTGTAGCTGTGCAAATTGGGGCAAGTTTATTTACCTCTCTGAGCTTTTGTTTCAAAATGCACATTATAATACTATCTATCACATAGAATTATAGTAAGAACCAAAATGACATAAGTAAATCTTTTAGCAAATGCCTGGAAAATAATAAGCTTTCAAATTTTTTTTTAGGGCCACGCCCATGGCATATAGAGGTTTCCGGGCTAGGGGTTGAATCGGAGCTACAGCTGCTGGCCTATTCCACAGTCACAGCAACTCAAGATCCAAGCCATGTCTGTGACGTACACCACAGCTAACCACAATGCTGATCCTTAACCCACAGAGAGAGGCCAGGGATGGAACCTGCAACATCGTGGTTCCTAGTCAGATTCATTTCTGCTGTGCCACGCTGGAACTCCATAATGTGCTAAATTTTAAAAGAGTCTTGTTTCATCTCTCCTAAACATTTCAACCTCTTTGGAGAAATAGTTATTAATCATCATTCTCTGTTCATAAACATTCAGTTAGACTCACATCCAAATGTCAAGTGTTCAGACCTGTAAATACTAAAATAATTTTGCCAGTAAAATTTCATGAGTGTCCTCATAAAGTGTTTCAATTAACTCCATTTTGCCAGAAGTGATCTTAATCCATAAAACAGTAATTAAGCCAAAAAATTTGGTTTTGGTTTTCTTTTTATTAAGATTAAAATATCCTTGAGGACAGGATTGTGGCTTCCATTTCCTTCATATCCTATCCAATGTTTGACAGGGTATTAAACCTAAATAGATGTTTAATATCTGTCTGATCAGGTACATCCTTGGTATCACTAACACAGCTATCATAGTCTCTAATTCAGGAAAAGAAACAAACTGAATCTCTTGCTCAAACTAAAGGCTAGGACTACAAAGTTATACGAAAATTTTCAGATAGTTGTTTCCATCAAAGCAACCACCTTGACGCCACTGTGACAACTTAAGACTACACAGAGAGAATGAAACAGCCTCCCTGAGTCCCCAGACCCAACATTCTCACCAGTCCATATAGTAAAAGGAGAGAAATTTCATACCGCTAAAAATTACCATACTAAACACCAATACAATCTACCTTTCATCAGTCTGTAGGTACACGTGAGATATCATTGATGATGGTATCTCCTTGCTCCCTCATGGATTTTGAATAGGGAAGGACCTCAACAATGCCACCCTTCCCCAGCTTTTTTAGTTACATGGTAGCTGCTACTTGTGCAATCGGGGACAGTCTCCCTGACCTTTACTCCGCCCACCCCTCATAGCACACTTCAAGTCACAGAATACAGTCCCTTGCCAGTCTGTGAAAAGCCTAAGACTTTGCCTAGGGTTCTGTGCCTATGTTCACAAACCTATAACCCACCAGATGCCAGAATGGCACCACATTCCTTTCAGGGCTCTTCTGACCACAAACCAGTACAGCCCTCACAGTACAGGGGAGAATGCCACAGTTCTAGGTGTTCTCACTTACCATTTACCTTTATGTTATAATATTGTTGCTGGACACGTACTCTAGAGTCAGAGCACCTAGGAGAGACTCCTAGCTCTAATACTTAGCTAACTCTGTTAACTTGGATAAATACTGAACCTGTCTAAGCCTCAGTTTCCTCGTCTATAAAATAGGGATAATACTATTATCTCAAAGGCTTATTATAAGGAATAAATGAGATAACATTAAGCAGCCAGTATAGTATCTGGCACATAGTAAACACTCGATAAATGTTCACTACTTTCCTGAGGATGAATCATCAGAGGACTATTTAATCACTGGCTGCCATATCTAGCAAGGAAATTTTATTTGTTTACTTTTTAATTTTTTATTGTTTGAACTTTTTATTTTAGCCATTTTGGTAACTTTGTAATGATAGCTTACTGAGGTTAGCAAGGAAATTTTAAAAGTAAATCTTTTTTATTTTTGGCCAGGTATTATTCTGGGTCATATCATATAATTTAATATTCACAACAATCACTAAAGTAAATGTTCTTACTGTCTTTATAGGCTCATTGAAGTTATTTAACCAAAGTTAATTTGTCTACATTAAAAAAAAAAAAAAAAAAAGCCAGTAGCTGCCAAAAGCCCCTGTTTTTATCTACTAAGTCACAGTGTCTCTCATGCTTCAGAAGATATGAGAGCTTTTTATTGGTGCCATAACTATACTGAAATCAGCAACACACTCATAGGTTTAATCTACAGTCGAAAGAGTTGCCTCACTCCTGCCTGTTTCAGTGTCTGTCCACAGTTCATAAGGACACAGCCAACTATACAACTATCAGATTATCACCTCTGAAGTTTTATTTATTTTGAACTCAACAAAGATGTGTTTTTACAAAAGTAATCAGACATGACCCCCAGGCATTAATGACCTCCCAGCAGGAGTGCAGCAGTTGATTTATCTCAAAGACTTTGAACCCTCGGTTTTTCCAAGCCTCTTTGCAGGGAAAGGCTCTAAATCAATTAATTCTTTCTGAGACCCTGACTTCCTGAACTGGAGTTGGGGGCCCCTTGTTTAGAGAAGAAAGGGAAGGGGCTGGGACAAGGTATGTGTTGTTCCTTTCAGCTTCTGGTGTGGAATACTCACTAAGGCTGAGAATGTGGAGAAATCAGGCCCATCACTCAAGACTATTCTCAGTTCTGTGCTCAATTACACCCTCCTTTTCAGTCTTCACCCATCAGGAGGTGTCATCTTTGATACTTCAGAAGGCTAAATCCAAGTAAGACATTCCCTAAATCTTTACAGACCTGTCCACAGAAAGGCACATTCAAGGGGTGCTCTGAGAGACTCCTTAAGAATCCTGTCTTCCAATTTCTGTATCCTTACAAGGGCAAGATACAAGGTCTTTACCCATTCTCATTTCTGGAGTCAAAATGTGTCATAAAACATATACATACATTTCATGTGAAAGCATCTCCTTTTTTCCCTCAAAC
This sequence comes from Sus scrofa, assembly GCF_054392235.1. Lineage (NCBI taxonomy): Eukaryota > Metazoa > Chordata > Mammalia > Artiodactyla > Suidae > Sus > Sus scrofa. The sequence continues at coordinate 103,071,272 of NC_139390.1, forward strand.
ATTGTTATTATTACAATTATGCATCAACATTTGCAAACTGTGGAGTTCCCTTCATGGCTCAGCAGTTAACAACCTGACTAAGATCCATGAGGATGCAGGTTTGATCCCTAGCCTCGTTCAGTGGGTTAAGGATCTGGCTTTGCCATGAGCTGTGGTGTAGGTCACAGATGCTGCTTGGATCCTGCATTGCTATGGTGTTGTTGTAGGCTGGTGGCTACAGCTCCAATTCAACCCCTAGCCTGGGAATATCCATATGCCGCGGGTGCAGCCCTAAAATAGCAAAAAAAAAAAAAAAAAAAAAAAAAAAAATTGCAAACTGCTTAGAATTCAACCCAAATAAAGACAATACATTCCTCTGAATTCCCTTGGTATTATGTATGTCCCGCTATTGTTATTTTTTTAATCACTTGTTTTCCTATCTGTCTCTGTTCTTAAGTCTATAAATGCCTTAAAGCCATTTGTTTTCATATCTGTCTCCCCTGCCAGTCTGTAAATTTCTTAAGGGATGGAACTTTGTTTTGTTTATCTTTGTAGCCTTAGCAAAATGCTCAGTCTGTGAAATATAGTAGATAATCAACAAATATTTAAATGGATGGAATGAGGGGTGGACAGATAGATGGAATCCTCAGAGACTTTGTGAAGAAGCAGGTGCTTGACCAAATCGAACCTGAATTTCTTGTTTTTATGATGTAATCTTTTCACTAGATAACATGTTGAGAGACTATAAAAATGACAATACAATTAACCAACTTCTCCCACTCCTTTTCCCCTTTGTAGTTCCACCTAGCCATTCAAAGGGCAGAAAAAGAATCCCAGCCTTCTCCATCCAACCATTTTCTTTACAGATAAGCATGTTTCTTCAAAAGGATTAGTTAGTTTCAAGTATAGGGGCTTTTAAAAGTACCTTTTAATTTTCTCTTGGAGAGTCCAACTTTTCTGACCATTGCAATACTGATAATAATAATAATAAAAATAGCTGACATTTATTGAAAGGTATTCCAAGCCAGGTACTGTTTTATGGTTTTACTTATACTGTTTCATTTTATCCTCATCATGGCCCTATAAGGCGCAGACAGGCTAAGGTGCCCACCAAGGTAAGACAACTAATAAGTGTCAGAGCCAGAATTTGAACTCAAACAATCTACATTCAGAGCACTACTTCTTTAATCTAGTCGCTTTGATAAAATCACTACATTTTTCTTATGTAGCTATTTTGAGGGCTTTATTCTTAATTATCAACCACTTTCATTCCATCACAGATGTGAAATATTTCAAATATGTTGATGCAAATTATTATGCAGGATATATTTAGGAAGTAATTTTTATCCCTAAATTAATCCCATGAAATGGGATAGACGTCTATTATGAAGAATCTTTGAAATGAGAGCTCAGATGGGAAATAGAACAGGAAAGCACACGGAAACCCAAGGTGCTGATTGTCTTTGCTGACTGTGACTGTACTGGCCAGCAGTTGCCCCTCAGAGGGAGCAGTGACATCACAGGGGATAATCCATTCAGTGTAAGATAACAGTCTTGATTAAATTTTTAAAAGGAAGAAAAGGAAAGTGTAGCCTCTGTACTGCCTACTTGAAGGTTACAACATAGGCAAGAGGTTGGTATTTTCTCTCACTGGCTGTTGAAATGTATCATATAACTTGTGCCTATTTAGGAATCAAGTTAAGGAAGGGAATTCCTACCTATGAATTCCTGGTAGCTGGGTTTATTAACATCTTGGGACATTAATGTTCTTTCTAACCTAATTATTCATGCTATTTTCAATCACAGATTGTGTCACCACCAACCTAGTCCAAAGACTAAAGTAAAAAACAAGCCTTGGAAAATTCCAGTGGCATACTCATCAAAGAGGGATATGACCTTCAAGAGAGTCACTGAAATGCTTCCTCAAAGTCGGAGCATTCTCTGTTCCTCACATGCAAACCCAAGCATTCCCAACTCAGACTATATTTGCAATTTCAAATTCTTTACTCACCCCCACCTGCTTGGCAAAAGACTTTCCCTACTGGAACGTGCCACAACTTGTAGAAAGAACGCCATCCACTTAAGAACACTGCATTGACAGTGGTCATGAATAAGTTGTGCCAGGTGTTCACATGTCATGAATACCAGCCATGTTTGGTTATTTATAACACAAAGTCAGGACAATGGAATGCTGAGTCTTATGGGCTGCTTATCTGGTTGCTGTGTTGTATTTTAACTCATATCACAGACTAATTAAAGGCACTAAAAAGTATAACCTTTGGCTCATATTTTCAAAGGGGAGAGAAAGAAGGAGTTCAAAATGTACTGAATATCTAGTAAAGGCTAGGCCTTGTGCTGGAAGCTTTACTTATGTTACCTCTCTAATTCCCACTACAATCATATGAATGAGGTATTACTGTCCCCATCTTGCAGATAAGGAAACATAACCTCTGAAGGATTAAATTTCTTGCCCAGATAAGTGGTAAAGCCAGGATGGGAAACAGGACTGTGAAAACGCAAATTCCATATTTATTTTCACTACCCAATCAAAATTTCCCCTACATTGCCTAGTCAAGGACCAGGAGCATGAGAATAATGGTTTAAAAGATACAGCTTCTGCAGCTGGGATTCCTGGGTGTTTAATTTGCTCCATCATTCTAGGTGTATGACCTCGTCAAGTTACTTAAGCTCTCTAAACCTCAGTTTATCTTTAAAAAATAGAGATCACTAGAGTTCTCTTGTGGCACAGAGGGTTAAGGATCTGGTATTATTATAGCAGCTTGGGTCACTGCTGTGGTGCAGGTTCAATTCCTGGCCTGGGCATGGCCAAAAAAAAAGTAGAGCTCATTATAATGCTACCTCATAAACTTCAAAAATTTGATGACAGGAGTTCCCATCGTGGTGCAGTGGTTAACGAATCCGACTAGGAACCATGAGGTTGAGGGTTCGATCCCTGGCCTTGCTCAGTGGGTTAAGGATCCGGCATTGCCATGAGCTGTGGTGTAGGTCGCAGATGCGGCTCGGATCCCATGTTTCTGTGGCTGTGGCATAGGCCAGTGGCTACAGCTCGGAGTAGACCCCCAGCCTGGGAACCTCCATATGCCTCGGGAGTGGCCCTAGAAATGGCAAAAAAAAAAAAAAAAAAAATTGACGACAACTATGACTAGGGCCATTTTCTTATCTACAAAGCCTCCTCGCCTGCTACATAGAATAATAATAAGAATAGTTAAAATTTATTGAAAACTTACCATAAGCCAGGCACTATGCTGAAGGTTTTACATGAATTATCCCATTTAGTTCCAACAATAATCCAATTAAATAATAATAGGTAACATTTCTTGAGCACCTAATATATCCCAAGATCTGTTTTAAACACTTTACTCATTTTAACTACCAAGTACTAGTAATATGCGTATTAACTGAATGGGACAGGTAATATGGTTGCTCCAGTTTTGCAAATAAGAAAATGGAAAGCTCAGAGAGAATAAGTATATTAACCATGGTCACACTGCTAGGAAAACATGAAGCCATGTTAAAAACCGAGGCATCCAGACTTATGAGTGCAGTCTTAACTTTTATACTCATGTTCCTGAACCTGGGCTAGGCCATAAAAAGTGTCTAACTATACCTGTGCTTAAAGAGCTCCCAAAGGTATTCAAGCTGTAAGACCTATACATTTAACAAGTGAGGATACCATAATAGTCTGTAGCCAAATGACCAAAATACATAAAATATACACTTGGGGTCTTAGAAGACAAATGAGAAACTGGGGATGGTGGCCTGTGGGTTCTGCGGAAGGCTTCCTAGAGAATTTGTGGTTTGCACTGAATCCGGAGGGGGTCCAATCAGTCAGGAGGTGAGGTAGAGGGGAGTGTCTCAGGAAGGAGACCCACCAAGTGCAGAGATGTAGAAGTGAGCTTTATGTGGAGAAAAATGAGAAGACTGGCCTGACAAAAGATGGGTTTCATATTGGACAAAAGAGATAAAATCAGACTTTAAGTAAGAACAAATTATAAGATTCTTGACAACAGTGATGAAAAAAATGATGAAAAATGAGAAATCATTTATAAGAGGAATTAGGAAGCATTAGATTCTTAAGGAGGAGAGTTACCTGTTAAGAGTGCACTGTGCAGCATGGCTTAGTGTAGGGAGAATAGACAGAGGCAGGGAGGAGGCTCTGGAGGTGCCCAACACAAGGCGGTGAGAGCCCTCGCTAACTAAAGTGATAGCAGCAGGAGATGGAAGCAAGAGTCCAAGCAGAGAGACCGTGAGGACAAAATCAATGGGACTCAGTAAGAAACAGATGAAGGGGACATTTAGAGAATAGGTCTGTGATGTCAGGATCTGTGTCCAGATCAGTCAACGTTATATCCCCACACAAGGCTCTGTGAGCAACTAACTGACACACTGTAGATGCAGAAAATTCATTAAATAAATGAGTCATCTAGCCCAGGCCCCGCATTTTGGACATGAGGAAACAGATCCTGAAGGCTATGTGAATTAACCAAAATAATATGTATCTCCAAGCAGCAGAATCTAAACTACACCCCCAGATTCTGACAACTACTCCAGAATTTTTCTGCTATAAACTATTCTCAATTTACAAAATCCTGGAGACTATATTACTGATATTCATAATAGATGTTGAGATCTGGGTAGAGATTATTGGGGTTCTTAGATAATATTAATTTGGTTTTAGATATGTAAACACTGATGTAATGACAGAACTTCTAATTAGAAATGTCCTATAAGAGGTTTTTAATCAGGGACTAGAGTAAAAGTGAGAATTAATGACTAGAAATAGATATATTTGAGAATCATAAACAGAACTATCAGTTGAAGGCACAAGAAATGTATTTTTATAACATCATGAATAAGAAATGCTTTCAGTTTCCCATTACTTTAGTTAAATATTTTTTATTCTACCGAAGAATTGTTGAACAAGCAGTGCACTTAACTGCAATCAGTATGTTAATGCCATTGGAATCACTTAATGTGCCCATGTTATCTTGATCTACCAGCATATACAATGATGCAGGGACTTCTGCTCTGGCCACGCTATAATGGTGCCCTCTGAAAGCAATGCCAGGGCTCCAGATCTGTCTCTGTTGGTCCTGTTGCCATCTTTATTCTGTACTTTAGTTGGATCGTGCCAACTATTATTTCCAAAGGCAAAGCAAAATAATCTTAAAACTTTTCTGAGCCCACATATCCCCTTATCAAAGAAGTTTTAGCAGAATCCAATCTGGGATCCTCTTATTTACCCCATTAAGCAGTCATTCCTTCACCTCCATTCCTTCAGTACTTTAAAAATGTTTTGGTTACAGGATATGGCCAGTTGTTTGTAACTGCTTCTGTGTACCTCTCTTCAACTGGTCAAAATGTGTGTCTGTAAAAATAAGCCTTTTAATCTTCCTCATCTTTATGACGTCAGTGCTGGCAGATGGCAGAAATTCATAGTGGTTAAAATCTTTTAACATTTGGGAATCTGAAGATTCAGGGCCATTAAGGTTGACCTATGTTATTCAACATAGTTTTGGAAGACCTAGCCATGGCAATCAGAAAAGAAAAAGACAACATAATAAAAGCCATTTATGACAAACCCACAGCCAATAACAACACTCAATGGATAAAAGCTGAAAGCCTTCCTGCTAAAATATGGAACAAGACAAGGATGTCCACTCTCACCCCTTTTATTCAACATAGTATTGGAAGTCCTAGCCACAGCAATCAGACAAACAAAAAAAAAATAAAAGGTATTCAAACTGGAAGGGAAGAGGTAAAATTATCACTATATGCAGATGACATGATACTATACATAGAAAACCCTAAGGACTCCATAAAAAAACTACTCAAACTGATCAACAAATTCAGCAAAGTAGAAGGATACAAGATTAACATTCAGAAATAGGGTGCATTTCTATATACAAAAAGTGAAATATTAGAAAAGGAATATTTTAAAAATATCTTTTAAAATCACACCCCAGGAGTTCCCATAATGGCTCAGTGGTAGCAAACCCAACTAGTATCCATGAAGATTCATGTTCAATCACTGGCCTCTGTCAGTGGGTTAAGGATCCAGCACTGCTGTGAAGTTTGCAGACACAACTTGGTTCCTGCTCCGATTTGACCCCTAGCCTGGGAACTTCCATATGCCACAGTGCAGCCCTAAAAAAAACAAAAATCAAATAAAGTAAAATAAAATCACACCCCCCAAAATTAAATAAACCTGACCAAGGAAGTAAAATATGTACATGCTGAGGACTATAAAACATTAATCAAGGAAATTAAAGAGGATTCAAAGAAATGGAAAGATATCCCATGCACCTAGATTGGAAGAATTAATACTGATTTTTGTTTTTTGTTTTTGTTTTTTTGTCTTTTTGCCTTTTCTAGGGCCACTCCTGCGGCATTCGGAGGTTCCCAAGCTAGGGGTCTAAGCAGAGCTATAGCTGCCGGCCTACGCCAGAGCCACAGCAACACAGGATCCAAGCTGCGTCTGCAACCTACACCACAGCTCACGGCAATGCCGGATCCTTAACCCCAATGAGCAAGGCCAGGGATTGAACCCACAACCTCATGGTTCCTAGTCTGATTCGTTAACCACTGAGCCAAGACGGGAACTCCAAGAATTAATATTATTAAAATGACCATTCTACCCAAGCAATCTATAGATTTAATGCAATCCCTATCAAATTACCCATGATGTTTTTCACAGAACTAGAACAAATAATCCAAAAATTACTATGGAACCATAAAAGACCCAGAATTGCCAAAGCAATCCTGAGGGGGGAAAAAAAACCAAAGCAGGAGGCATAACTCTCCCAGACTTCAACCAATATTACAAAGCTACAGTCATCAAGACAGTGTGGCAGTAGTACCAAAACAGATCTATGGATCAATGGAACAGAATAGAGAGCCCAGAAATAAACCCAGACACCTACTGTTAATTAATCTTTGACAAAGGAGGCAAGAATACAAAATGGGAAAAAGACAGTCTCTTTAGTAAGTGGTGCTGGGAAAACTGGACAGCTGCATGTAAATCAATGAAACTAGAACACACCCTCACACCATGCACAAAAATAAACTCAAAATGGCTTAAAAACTTAAACATAAGACAAGACACCATAAAACTCCTAGAAGAGAATACAGGCAAAATATTCTCTGATATAAACTGTACATATGTTTTCTTAGGTGAGTCTCCAAAGGCAATAGAAAAAAAAGGGGGGGGGGGAGACCAAATCAAACTTACAAGCTTTTGCACAGCAAAGGAAACCATTAAAAAAAGAAAAAAAAATAACACTAAAAGGCAGTCTGTGGAATGGGAGAAAATAGTTGCAAACAATGTAACTGACAAGGGCTTAATCTCCAAAATATACAAACAACTCATTTAATTCAACAACAAGAACAACAACAAAAACCCAAACAACCCGGTCAAAAAATGGGCAGAAGACCTAAATAGATATTTCTCCAAAGAAGACATACAGATGACCAGCAGGCACACAAAAAAATGTCCAACATCGCTAATTATCAGAGGAATGCAAATCAAAATTACAATGAGGTACCACCTCACACTGGTCAGAATGGCCATCATTATCAAGTCTACAAATAACAAATGCTGGAGAAGGTGTAGGGAAAAGGAAATCCTCCTACACTGTTGGTAGGAATGTAAATTGGTATAACCACTACGGAAAACAGTATGGAGTTTCCTCAGAAAACTAAATATAGAACTACCATATGATCCAGAAATCTCGCTCCTGGGCATATATCCAGACAAAACTTTCCTTGAAAAAGATATATGCACCCCTATGTTCACTGCAGCACTACTTAACAATAGCCAAGACATGGAAGCAACCTAAATGTCCATCAACAGATGAATGGATTAAGAAGACATGGTGCATATACACATGGAATACCATGTATTCCACAATGGAATACCCATTTGCAGCAATATGGATGCAACTAGAGATTCTCATATTAAGTGGAGTAAGTCAGAAAGAGAAAGACAAATACCCTATGATATCACTTATATGTAAAATCTAAAATATGGCACAAATGAACCTATCTACAGAACAGAAACAGACCCACAGACCAAAAGAACGGATGTGGTTGTCAAGGAGGAGGATAAAGGGAGAGAGATGGACTGGGAGTTTAGGCTTAGTATATGCAAACTATTACATTTAGAATGGATAGACAGGAGTTCCCATCGTGGCTCAGTGGAAACGAAACCGACTAGTATCTATGAAGATTCAGGTTCAATCCCTGGCCTTGCTCAGCGGGTAAAGGATCCAGCGTTGCTGTGAGCTGTGGTGTAGGTCACAGACTTGGCTCGGATCTGGTGTTGCTGTGGCTGTGGGGTGGGCCAGTGGCTACAGTTCCAACTCAACCCCTAGCCTGGGAACTTCCATATGCCATGGGTGTGGCCTTAAAAACACCAAAAAAAAAAAAAAAACGGATAGACAATGAGGTCCTGGTATATATACAGCAGGGAACTATGTCCAGTCACTTGAGATGGAACATAATGAAAAAATAATAAGAGAGTGTGTGTATAGATGTATGACTGGGTCACTTTGTTGTACAACAGAAATTGACAAAACAGTATAAATCAACTACACTTTAATCTTTTTTTTTTTTTTTTTTTGGTCTTTTTAGGGCCACACCCAAGACATGTGGAGGTTCCCAGGCTAGGGGTCAAATCGGAGCTGCAGCCTCCACCCACACCACAACCACAGCAATGTCAGATCCAAGCCGAGTCTGTGACCTACACCACAGCTCAAGGCAATGCCAATCCTTAACCCACTGACCAAGGCCAGGGATCGAACCCATATCCTCATGGATCCTACTCAGGTTCATTAACTGCTGAGCCACAAAGGGAAGTCCTTAATTTTTTTAAAAAAATAAAAATTTTAAATAAAAAAAGATCGATCTAGTAGTTCATGGGAAGAATAAGCCATGTTCACACAGATTCATTCCAGCAAGAGGGAGAAATTTTTTCTCAGAGAAAACCACATGAACGTGAATAGCTAGGGAATGAGAATGATCGTTAAGTATATGTGGAAGGAAAAAACTGATCTTACTGGAGCAGAAGAGCAGAAATGCAATAGGAGGCAGATAGGTAAGCCTCATGGAAGGTCTGTATATTAGGTTCCTACTGCTACTGTAACAATTACAACAAATTTGGTGGCTTAAAACAACAATAACCTATTATCTTACAGTTCTAGAAGTCAAAATAGGTCTTACTAGGCTAAAACCAAGGCTCTCTTCCTTTCTGGAGGACCTAAGGGGAAATCCATTTTCTTGCCTTTTCTAGCTTCTAGAGGCTGCCCTAGAGTTTGGCTCATGAATCTCTTCCAACTTCAAAGCCTCCGATGCGCATTATTTCTCACATCGCTACACTCTGACAATTTCTTCTGCCTCCTTCTTTCACTTTTAAGGATGTTGTGATTACCTTGGGCCCACTCAAACAATTCAAGATAATCTCCCCATTTTAAGATCAGCTGATTAGCAATATTAATTTTACATGAAACTTAATTCCCTTTGCCATGTAACCTAACATAGTCACAGGTTCTAAGGATTAGGATATGACTTTGTTGGAGGCCATTATTCTGCCTACCATATTTGGTATGGAATGGGAAGCTTCTATCCAGCTCCTTAAACCATATAGGCCATGATGAAAGCATAGTGCTCCAGACTAAGCTGCCCTAAACTGCCCACTGAAAAACCTTGTATACATGAGTCATCATGAGGATTTTTTTTTCCATTGTGCAGAAAGAATGTTTTTTTAAAAATATCAGATATGTGAAGTTCCCACTGTGGCACAGTGGGTTAAGAATCTGACTGCAGCAGCTCAGGTTGCTGCAGAGGTGCAAGTTCAATTCCCAGGCAGGGGCAGTGGGTTAAAGTTCTGGCATTGCCACACTTGTGGCATAGGTCACAACTGTGGCTCAGATTCAATCCCTGGCCTGGGAATTTCTGCAGCTGCTGTTATAAAATTAAAAAAAAAATAGCATATATTCATTAGATGCTTCACTCTCATCCATAAAGACAGATAACAAGAACATTTGACTCCTTCTCTGTGTACAGATGACACTGAACCTAAGAAATGGCCCCGCTGTCATATGGTGGGATGCCCATATGTATAATATTTGGAATGATTTTAATTCATTTAGTGGGATCTGAGTTCCTGTTACTCTGGTGGGTGGTATGATTCCCATGACACTGATTGGGCTGTGTGATTTTTTTGCTTTTGTATAACACTAATTAATAATGATAATATAACTATCTTGAATGTAGTTATCTTTCTTAGAGCTCAAAGGCTTTCATAGAATTTATTCTTTTTCTTTCAAAAATATGCCTATAGGGTTACCAGCCAGTATCACTATTTGAGATTAAAATAAGAAATAATTTTCCAACATCAGTGACAGGTATAAGGAAATTAATAAATACAATGATCTGATTGGAAAAATAGTCAAACCATTTTTATTCATATAAGCAGACTATAAATTGAAAGATGTTTGAAGTTTTCTGAGGTTGACTATTTTTATCTTTAAAGTACAGGTGACCACACTTGCATTCAACCATTCACTCTTTTAACAAGTGTTACCTCCCAGCTACCAGATACCATCTAAGCTTACGGATTCAATAAAAACAAGACAAGGTCATTGTGCTCAAAGAACTTACTGTTAGTAAGAGACAGACCATGTACTTATAACAAACATATTAACAAGCACATTATATTTTAGGCATTGAAAAGTACTCTGAATAAAAAGGAAAAAAAACCTGAAGTTCCCTGGTGCTCTAGGGAGTTAAAGATCCAGCGTTGTCACCTCTGTGGCCCAAGTCACTGCTGTGGCTAAAGTTTGATCCCTGGACCAGGAAATTCCACATGCCATGGGTGCTGCCAAAAAAAGAGAAAAAAAGAAAAAAAATCAGAGTGGCAAGAGAGAGAAAGAGAAGAGGAATGTTATTTTAGTTAGGGTGGTCAGGGAAGGACTGACCAGATATTTGAATAAGAACCAAGCCATATGAAGAAATGAGAAAAGAGTAGCATGCCAATTTGATTCAATGAACAAATGTTAATTAAGTATAGGCTATGGGCCAGGAATCATTTACGGTGCCAAGGAGAAAGCACATATAAAGATTCTGCCTGAGGCAGGACAAACCTGAAGAGATCAAGAAACAACCAAAAGTATATGTTCAATTGTTACATTAATAAATGTCTCTCCCAAATGCATTCACCTGGTAATTATTCATCAAGTAAAATAATTACCAAAAACACAAAATCTTAGTGGTAGAGGTCAAACCATTCCTCTTCTAGATTACTGGCTTTTAAATTTTTTGTGACTGGATCACTCACTTAAACAGAGTCTCATGAAATTCCACATATCAAACAAATAAAAGTAAGCTCTTCTGTTAAAGGATTTGTGGCTATCCATAGCCCTACTTATTCTGCCTCCCTGTAACAAGAGCACCATCCTTGTTATGCGGTGATATTAATTTCTTAGTTTTGATAACCATACCATGGTTGTATAAAATGTGAAGGATATATAGGAGCTCTACATATACTTTTGCAATTCTTCTGTAAGTCTAAAATTATTTCAAACTAAAAAGTTCAAAGAAAAAAAATCCCACTACCATCACTACTAGGCAGCCCACTTACGTACAGGGGCCATCATATGAAGCCATTAACCCTGCTGACCAGCCATGTCTTGCTGACTTAGCCTACCTATACAAAACCTTCAGAAAAGGGCGGTTCCTTTCTGGGTAGCCATTAACCCTGCTGACCAGCCATGTCTTGCTGACTTAGCCTACCTATACAAAACCTTCAGAAAAGGGCAGTTCCTTTCTGGGTAGCCTATTTTAGTTTTTAACCATCTTTCACACCAGAAAATACTTTCTTTTGAATCTTTAAATCTTTCATACTCCAGGATAAACCCACTTTTTCCAAGTTTTGTCATCAGCAGATAATTAAATTGACTTTTACAAAATAATACTTTGTGATATATTTACTGACCACATAATTCTCCATCCACCTTCTTTATACAAATTAATAGCAAAGCCTTCATCTTTTCTCATAGGTCTTCTTTTCCCACATTTGAATTATTCAGTGGACTTGCCCTAAGTTCTTTTTGACCCTAAACTATGATGTCCTTACCTTATTAACCTTATTATTAGACTTTAAAAAATAAACAAACAGAAATAAAATTGAAACAGAAGCCCGACAGTGTCAAATACCTTGAGAGAGAGGGGTGTATTACAACTTAGACCTTATATACAACATTCCTATTTCGATATCATTGCTGTAACAACCTCAGTACATTACCATATTTTGTTTTTTCTTACACATTTTTTCACACCACTTATGACAGTTGTTAAGTCAAGTGCCCTAGGCATTTGCTCTTAACCAATGAACAGCCAGACTGGGAACTTCAAGTCTTTTAGGGAGTCAAAACTGCCAAAAATGTTCTCTCACCAGGAGACATATTCCCTGAATTATATAAAATAGAAATTTGTTCTGAAATCACTCACCTCTTATCAATGGACAACCAGGTAAGTAAACCAGCTAACTCTGTGACCCTGACTATTGGACCTCATTCCATGCTTTAGTTCCCCGTCTAATAAGTGAGGATAAGTGTTTACCAACTTCACGCGGGTTTTGCAAAAGTTGATTAATACTTATGAGGCACCATCTGATGAGAGGCCCTGGCTGTACCACCCAAGTCATCATAGGCTGTGGAATGCCTGCTTCCCACAAGGGCACTCCCTCGAAGCTTGGTACCATGACTGTAAGGTGACTTGCTGTGGCCCACCATTAGGTTGTGACCCAACTGTACTTTCAGACATGCACACTTAAAGCCAGTAAGGCTATCACCCCAAGCTGAAAAAGAGTTTTTCTAATGCTGCAGCCTCATGCACAAGGCACCAAAATAGCACTAGAAATACTATACCCATATTGCTTTATCCTAGACATCTGACACTTGTAAAGCTGATGCCAAATTTCTTGTCACATATGTGTCTGGAAGCCTTCCGGCTGAGAGGCATTTCTTATCTTCTGACATTTCAGAGAGCTGCATGGAGCTAGACAAGCACAGATCCTCCTTCAAAAAGGCTTGAGGCAAATGCAAACATTCTTTTCAAGTGACCTCCACAGCCCTCATTGGAGGAGATCCAAGACACCCTTCGGCACATCTGTAATCCTTAGGACCTTCCCAATGTTTGAGTGTGCTTTTTCTAGTGAGTAAGAACTGAACCACCCTGGTTTTCCAAGGTCATCTGATATGCCCATTAGCCAAATGAGGAAATGCTACTGCAGGCGAACCAACCAAACAAGATCAAACAATCCTCAGAGATCCAGGAGCCCAGATACTCTGTCTTTGGCGACACAGGCCACCTTCATCTATTAAAATCAGGCATCAGTTGGCTCTAATTGCAGTTGTGACTGATGCCCCCCAAACAGAAACTAACTAGGATTTTTGCGCAACACAATAGTAGATTATTTCTAGTGCCTCCCTTCTCTTCTGAACTTCCCTCTACAACCTGCCAGACAAAGCAAGTGCCATGGAGACCCCAACCCCAGCTATTAAGAAACAGGGGTTTCTAATAGGAAAGTCCCTAAAGCAACAAGTGTCAGAATAACCTGGCTTTAAATGCAAATTCCTAAGGGCTCTATTCTAAACCTCTGAATCAGAACCTCTGGCAAATACAAACCAAAACATGCATTTTTAACAAATTCCCCAGACACTGTTTCTTGCTCTTTCTTTTTCTTTTCTTTTCTTTTTTTTGGTCTTTTTAGGGCCGCACCCATAGCATATGGAGGTTCCCAGGCTAGGAGTTAAGTCAGAGCTGCAGCTGCCAGTCTACACCACAAGCACAACAACACCAGATCCAAGCCATGTCTGTGACCTACACCACAGCTCAAGGCAACACTGGATCCTTAACCCACTGAGCAAGGCCAGGGATCAAAGCCTGTGTCTTCATGGACACTAATCAGATTCATTTCCACTGAGCCACGATGGGAACTCCCCCTCTTTCTTTAACTTACATTTGCCCAGATTATTTTTATGCACACTAAAGTTTTTAAAGACTGACAGAATTTTTGAGTAAATTAAAACTCACCTAAACCCTCGGCTCATTTTGGGAGAGTTTCTGGCCACAGGCCTATGGTTTAGTGGTCACTAAGTCATCTACTCTAAACCCACCCATAGGCAAACTACCACTGCACTCAAGAGGAAGGAAAGCATTTCATGATCTCCTCTTTTTCTGAACTTCATTGTTCTCACCCCTTCTTCGGAATCATAAGCATTGCTATATGACGATTCTGGCACCAGTTGGCTTTTACTGCTTAACTTTTTTTTTTTTTTAAGTTTTCTATTCTGCCATAACAGATAATACAAACTTGGCACCTTGGCACAAATTTATTATATTACGGTTCTGTAGGTTAGAAATCCAACATGTATCCTACTGGGCTAAAATCAAGGTGGTTCCTTCCTGGAGACTACAGGGGAGAATCCATTTCTTTGCCTTTTCCAACTTCTAGAGGCTGCCCACAATTCTTGGCTCACAGCCCTCTTCCTTTATCTTCAAAGCCAGTAATGCTGCACTTGTCTGACTATTCTTCCTGTTTCCTTCTGACTCTCCTCTTCTGACCCTGCACTTTCACTTTTAAGGACTCTTATGATTACACTGGTACAATTCAGGTAATCTGAGATAATCTTCCCTTCCAACTCAAGATTCTTAATATGCGATTAAATCTGCAGGTTGCCATGTAAGGTAACATTTCCACAGGTTCCAGAAACTAAGATGGGCATCTTTGGGGGCCCACTATTTTGCCTACCACACTTTTCATCTATAATATGAAGGACATCTTCATCTGAGTTCCCCCAAAGCAGATCCTAAGACTAGGATTTGAGTACAAGTCCCAGGAAGCCAAGTAAAGGAGTGAGCAAGTCAGGCAGTAAGGAAGGAAAGCAAATGAGTTAATGAGCTAGATATCACTGCAGGCCACAGACTGAATACCTCCAAGGACTGTGTAGAACACACTTTATTCTATTTATTGTGGGACTATTCTAGTCCCACAAAAGGGCAAAGAAACTGGGGCATTTATCCACCAATCCAGTAATCTATTAGTTAAGAGTCATATTAAATCCCTGGCACTCCTGGCACTTCCCACCTCCCTGACTGTGGAAGGGCTCTGCAGCTACAGAATGACCTTGGCAGACACACACTAGAGGCTATAAGCTTGTTCCATCCAAGGGGCCTCCAGAGTGAGCCAAAGGGCTAACAGCATCTGAATTAAGGGTTTGGTTTTCAAGGGAAGTGTAGCATTATGTATCAAAGTTTAAAGATTCATATCCTTGGACCCAGCAATTCCACCTCAAGGGAATTTATGCTAAGGGCATAAATGGACACATAGGCAATGATTATTTAAAATATTTTAAGGAATTGAAATTTAAATTTCCATTAATAGGGGATTGATTAAATAAATTACAGTGATAAAACTGAATACTATTCTATAATTAAGCGTAATGATGTCAGTGTACATTTATTGAAAGAAAAAAAAAAAAGAAAAAAGAAAGAGAAGCCATTTCCTGACATACTTATGAGTGAAAAAAGGCAGGTTACAAATAGCAAGTATATTATAAATCCATTTATGTAAAATTATGTATGTATAATATATGTGTGTGTGTGTGTATGCATAGCAAGATGGCTCAAAGAATGTTCATCAAAACTCTAACAGTAGTTATTTCTAAGGAGCAGATTTTCTCATCCTTTATACTTTCTGCTTCATATTTCTATGTATTACAAAACATTTTACGGTAAACAATGTATTATTTATTAGTCAATCTATTACAAAGGTATTTTCCATTTAAAAAAAAAGAATTCAAGTTGTCCTAAAAGCTAAGTATCTTTTTAAGTCTAATATGATAATGTTCAATGTGCTTATCTATACTTTTCCATTTTAAAACTGCATGATGGAGTTCCCGTCATGGTGCAGTGGAAATGAATCCGACTAGGAACCATAAGGCTGCGGGTTAGATCCCTGGCCTATCTCAGTGGGTTAAGGATCCAGCGTTGCCGTGAGCTGTGGTGTAGGTCACAGACGCAGCTCAGATCCCCTGTTGCCATGGCTGTGATGTAGGCCGGTGGCTACAGCTCCGACTCGACTCCCAGCCTGGGAATCTCCACATGCCGTGAGTGTGCCCCTAAAAAGACAAAAAGACAAAATAAAATAAAATAAAACTGCATGAGGCCAGGGACCATGCATTACACAGAATGTTTAAGGCATATATATATATATATATATATATATATATATATATATATTATATATATATATATATAATTTGTCTTTTTGTCGTTTAAGGGATATTTTGAACACAGCAGGTACTTAATAAATACTTACTCTTTAATTGATTTTCATCAGTATGAAATTCAGTAAAACAACACACTGAACAAACTGGGTCACAGTGAAATTTTCACAATGCATAGAGATGACTCCTAATTTGCTAAGAGTCATGGTGTGGCCTTATCAGGCAGAGACCGGCTGCTGCAGGCAAGGGCAGGCCTGTCACTGGCTGGACACACCCACATCATCCCAGAGATACTACGAAGAGCTGCATTCCTCCTAGGCAGGAGTGAAAACCAAACCAATATGAGTACAGACTTGCGTTGTTACAGCACAAACAAGACAAGTAGGATTTGTGTCGATTTGCAAAGAATTAATTCAACAGATTGTCCCCTAAACTCTAGGCCTTCCTCAGAAACTGCACTGCACTCTTATTATGCATGATGGCAGAGTTGAGTGCAAGCGCAGAAAAAAAAAGAAAAAAAAAAAAAAAAAAAAGTGGGCACCAAGACATGGTGTATCCAGAGTGCAACAGGAAAAAGAATAGTTCGGTGTGAGACTTCAGTCTTCCCTCCAGACCTCACATCCCCCTTGCTAAAGGGGAAATTAATTTTCTTACTTGGTCAGGTTGCTCTTGGACTTTCTTTTATCGCTTAGAATCTGAATAAGGAATAGACAGAGAGAAAATACAAAAATGGACAAGTCCCAGTTGATATATGTATTAAAGGGCTGAGAAAAGTGGCAAGAGGAAGAAGGAGGGAGAGAGACCAGGGAATCACATAACATGGGTGTCAGGGAGAGTCTGCAGGATTGTGAGATGGTGGTTGGAGATACAAAGCTTTGGAGAGCACCTGATATCCATGTGGGAAGGGAATGATGATGATAGTGAAGAAGAGAAATTTTAAGGTGCTCCTTCCATATTAAGAATGTATAACCCATACTAAAATCTATTAAATTGTAGGCTTTGGATGAGTGAATTGTATAATGTGAATTGTACACAGAAAATGAATACCCAGAAAAATGTGTATCCTCCCAGATAAATGCATACCCTACCTAGACATTTTAGTGAGAAACTAAAAAAAAATACTTAAATAACTCTAATTACTTTCTGGGTACCACATTATTTCTCTGAATTATTCTTGCACAGATACTAAGCCATGTGGGCCTTCAATTATATTTGGGTTATAATGAGCTAGAAAAAAGATCCTCAGATCCTAGAGGATCTAGTCCAAGCTTGCACTTCAAAAGTGAGAAAATGCAGCTGGAAAGGTAAAGTTTTCATTGTCACACAGTAGTAAAACTGGGAATATGATAGTAAAGTGGGAAACTATGGAGATCTGATTGCAGGTCTTTTGAAATCTACCACCCCACCTCCATCTAACACTCTTCCCACTACTGTTAACAGAAAGAAGCGATTTGAGGATAAACATGATTAGAACATAAGGTCATTATGCCCATGGCTCGATAAAGTTTTTCTGCCCTTTAGATGAATCAGTTAGAATGGTATCAATCCAATCAGTTCTGCATTGCCCAGCTAACAGTCTATGAAGACTCAGCCTTTCTGGCCCAAGCATGGAGAATAATCATTCCTCATAATAACAATGTTGCCTTCATCTCCCTTTGAAGAGCAACAGGAAAATGACAATAGGTACCATTTATTTAGGCACTTATCTATGTATCAACTTGGGCAGGACAGTCAGAGCCCTATGACATTAGAACTTGGAGAGTTCAATTTTTAAATAGGAATTTTAAAACCACTAGATGCCACTAATGTAAATAACACCCATCTGTGAATTACATCAGAAATTTACAAAGTTAATTATGGGATTGCATCTCTGATGCTCTCCCAGGATGGCTCTGGCACCTGCTATGTGCTAGGCGCTGGTCTAGACATTTTACATATGGCATCTCTTTATCCTCATAATAATCCTATTACATTAGTATTAATCACCCCATTTTGCAAATCAAAAAACTGAAAATGTGATGAGAGCAGGACTAAACAAGTAAGAGACAAGTTCTGATGTCAATATAATATTCTTATGCCTCAAGAAGGATAGAATTCATGATGTGATTTAACGCACTGAGCGAGGTCAGGGATCAAACCCACATCTTCATGGATCCTAGTCGGGTTCATTAACCACTAAGCCATGAAGGGAACTCCCACACCTATAAAAATTTAAATAACCTACACATTAATCAGAGTAAGCAATGCTATGCTATAGAATAAACTGGAATCTCAGTGGCCTGACTCATTAAAAGTATTTCTTGCTCATGCAAAGTCTGAGGCAGATATTCAGAGTCCTTTAAGAGGATCAGGGATGAGATAAGGTGAGCATGGAAGATAGATAGTGCAGAATGTTTTCGATCCAGAGCATCAGATCATGCAGCCCTACCAAGGGAATACAGCACTTCCACCCACATTGTGCTGGTCAGAACTCAAGTCGCATGGCCACCCTAACTGCACAGGCAGATAGGAAGTAGAGGAAAGCAAAAGAGTGGGCGAGCACCATACTCCCCACCTAAAAGAATTGCAGCTTTGGTTCTTATCTGTCAGTATATTAGTTAAGATTTAGCA
This sequence comes from Sus scrofa, assembly GCF_054392235.1. Classification (NCBI taxonomy): domain Eukaryota; kingdom Metazoa; phylum Chordata; class Mammalia; order Artiodactyla; family Suidae; genus Sus; species Sus scrofa. Next base: position 103,090,171 of record NC_139390.1, read on the forward strand.
ACAACAATAAACACAAGTATTATGTAAGGAATCTCTTCTTCAGGACAGAACCAGAAAGGAAGAGACAGAAAAGAACCAGTGCAGAAATAAATGTACTTACCTTTTGTGTTGGGTTTTACCCAACTTGAAAGATCTGTCTACTAAACCTCATAGTTTCTCCAGCTCATTGCCCATGTTTCTAAGGGCTTTGGCTGTGTTATGAATTAGACCTTATATCTTACAAGTATAAGTTATCTCAGAAATATCAGAATTAAATCTGTTTGTTTTACTCATAAAAGCAAGTAGGCTGGGGAGGTAAAACTAAATTCTTTCCCGACAAGTTGACTGTAACAGATATTAATAAATTGACATATTTTTCCTTTATATGTACCATAAAACTCAATAGCAACAAAACAATGAATTACTCCCCTCAAAACCCAATAAATAAAATTTAAGGATGCTAAAAATTTTTAAATCATATATTTTAAGGAAAAATTATAATTTATTAAAACATTAATAACAGCTATTGGTACAGAACACAATTATTCTAGAAGTCTGGCTTAAAACTCTCCTCTTCACTCAGTCTACTGCTACTGCATTTGATTTTATCTCCAAAATCTCTCTCGAGTTCATCATCTTCTCTTAATCCTTCTATCCACATTGTGGATGATTCCAACTTTCTCACCTAGAGTATCACATCACCTCCTACATGATCTCCTTGCATTCAATCTTGCCCACTTCCTCAATCCCACCTTAAGAAGCAATGAGCTTTAAATTGTAGGCTGCAAAGGAATCCTTTTAGAAGCTGGTCAAATATGTTGATTCCCAAGTTTGCCCTCAGAAATTCTGATTCAGTGGCTCTAAGGTACAGTTCAGGGCTCTGAATTTTTAAAAAGCACTGCAGAAGATGGTAATGTGTGTGGTCCTAGGAGAAATGCTGTTCCATATAAAATCTCAGCAAGAATCTCAAATCCTCTGTTTAAAGCAATTCAACAGCTTATTATTTACTACCACCTAGATTAAGTTCCAAGCCCTTTATTATGGAATATAAAGCCTTCAAGACCTAGGCCTTCAGTATTTTTCCAGATTCATATTTCACTATTCCTCCTCAAATCTCACACTTTTAGAACCACTAATGTCAAATTATTTGTATTTCCTGAGCACACTGTATTATTTCATGACTTTATATTAGTCCATGCTATTCTGGCTACCCAGAATTTCCTTGTGCATTGTCTTTTCTGATAAACCAGCATTTACCTTCCAAACTGAGCTTGAGTCATTTTCTTTGTTAATTTCCTCTGATATGCCATTAACTCTGTCAGAGTGAATGTCTTCCTCCCGTCTGATCCTGACTTTTTATGACTTCTATGACTGCACGTATTTGTTTACATTCCTCTCATTCCCTATCTTTTCATCATCTCACCTCCCCGCTTCATCTCTGCCTGGCCCATAGAAGGTACTAAATAAACATTGTTGGATCATCAGTAAACAGAATAACTGAGCTTCTTTGGAGATAGCAACACATAAAGATTCCTCTTTGGCTTGTCTGTTTCTTTAAGTTAAATATTTTAGTTCAATTTATAGTATTTTTTTGTTTCCTACACTATTTAAATTAATTCTATGAATATTTTTTGAAAACCTACCATGCATGTCATCGTACAATAAAATAGTGCTTCCTAAAACCCTATGTTTATATACTAAAAACTGTGAGATTCAGGCTTTCTGTGTCTTTTATCCTCTACTGGTCTTAAATTAATTTTCTTATTTAACGAATGTCTTCTGTCCCAGTTAAGTGAGCTATTTAGCACTTTGGAGATATATTTTTTGAGATATTTATGCTACTAATAAATGTTTCACTCTAAACAAAGCTAAAATGTCTTTCCAATAGTACAATATCAGGTAGTATTAAAATATTTCCATACATTTTTGGTTCTACCTAATGGGTTTTTTGGGGAAGTGCATGAGAAAGTTAATAGCAGCCTAATACTTTACCCACATCCCTAAGCAATCAATAAGTTATGCTGTTGGTTTATTTTAAGTGCATGACCTAAGCACCTAACTCATATCCTGACGGGAGACGGTTAAGTAACAGAATGGACCACTAAGGTTATCTCTGGATCTTTGTACTTAACACAAAGATTACCTCTGAATTCTGAAAGCTGCCTATGGCAGTTGAAAATGCCTTGATCACCTCCAGGTGAACTAAACAACCTCTTTTACATATTTTTCAAAAGTTTAGCTCAGGATCTTAAATCAGCAAATAACAATGTATTTAAACACTGCTTCTTTATACAACTTCTTATACATTTTATTGTGTATATCAGTTTCTCAAAGGAGAAAATATTATCATAAAATAAAAAGCAAAACTCTTAAAGTCCCCAACATTCTGCAGTCTAAAATAATTTTCTAATAAGAGGAAGACAGTGCTTATTTTCAGTAGAAATTACTACTAATGTACTCTTTCTGACATCAAAATAGTAAGAATAATTACTTATCCTATACTTGTTGTAACAGAGTTATCTGGATGTGGTAAAAATAGCTCTAAGAATAGTTTTCACCCTAGCCATGAACCTATAAATTTTCCCTACAAAGATGAAAACTGTTCATAGCAATCAACAGCAACACTCCAAGTCTGACACTCCCAGCCACCCAACTCCATGCTAAGTGGCGGAAGAGTCCTGTTAGTATTAACCAGGAAATCACACAAAGCACCCACTCCCTCTCTCCAAAGGACAAGTGTCCTTAATGCAGCAATGAACCAAAACCCAAAGCTGTCCCAGAAAATGCACAAATATGCTGCAAATACGCCCCTTGGAAGAATAAGCTTTTATAACGTTTAAAGTCATTTGTAAGGTAGTTATATTACAAAAAATACAAACAGAAAATAAATGTTAATAATGTTAAGAACAAATTGGAACTTGACTCATACATTGCTAGTGGGAATATAAAACAGTTGACACTTTTAGCAGCTCCTAAATAAGTGAAACATAGAATTACCATATGACCCAGCAATTTCACACCTAGGTATATACCCCAAAGAATCAAAAATAAGGACTCAAACTGACACTTTATACATTAATATTCATAGCAGCATTATTCTCACCAAAGGGTGGGAAAAACAGAGATGTCCCTAAACAGGTAAATAAATAAGCAAAACGTAGTATATAAATACAATGGAATAATATTCAGCCTGATAAAGGCACAAAGTACTGATACAGGTTACAACACTGATGAACAAAAAGACATTATGCTAATAAAAGCAGCTAGTCACAAAAGGCACATATTGTATGATTCCATTTACATAAATTATCTAGAATAGGTAAATTTATAGACATTAAACAGATTAGTTGCTAAGGGCTGTGGAGAGGGTAGAATGGATGGGAGTGATGGTTTAATGTTTCCTGTTTCCCTTTGGAGGGATGAAAATGTCCAGAGCTAGATAATGGTAACGGTTGCATGATACTGTTAGCATCCTAGATGCCACTGCAGTGCACACTTAAAAATGGTTTAAAATGGTAATTTCATATTACATGAATTCTACCACAATAAAAAAAATTATTTGGCAACTAAATAAATTTTAAATATGTATTAAAGTTCTAAGAGACTCCACAGTAATAATACTTTTGACTAAAGTAAACTTATTAATACAAGTATTTGTAAATTGCTTGAATTATCTAATGTCAGCTTTAATTGTTCAATTTTTAAGTAAATTTATAATTACAGTAGAATTTCAAGAATCTTAAAAATAGAAGATATTTGGTCAATCTTTGTTGTATTAAAATGAAAAGTACAACACTGCAAAATCAAATAACATAAACCACAAATTCATAGTATTTTTGGTACTGTAAGATGATTACAGATATCTATGATTAAAAGCCTAAAAGATCACAAATTCTCCGAAATCTGAGAAAAACTAATGTTCTATTTTGAAAATGAATAAATGCTCAGCATGCCAAAGAATAACATGCCTATATCATTACTCAGCATTAGGCACAAATATGAAGATTCATCAACAAAATTTATGCTGAGTACTTATTATGTGTCACACACTATTCTAGGCATTGGAAATATGAAACTTATTAAAGCAAGGTTCTTGCCCTGAAGGTTCTTAAAAGTAAAACAAAACCCATGCATGTTTTACATATTGCGATTTTACATATGCCAATAATGTCACCCGGAATAGCAGAGGGATGAAAAGGCAACCAGACTCAACAGTGAGTACAGATTAAAAACTTATTACTATTATCTTCTTAAGTGGTTTCTAAAGCAAAGCACCAATAAGTCAGCATCATTATGCGTCATCCAGACAAATGCTGAGAAATATCATATTTGAGTTGGTAATCACTTTCTCCTAAACTCTGAAGCTCTGTTTTATTCATGTTCTGTCTCCTCAATCAGAAGAGTGGATAAATGTTAGGCTGTTATCATTTCAAGAAAGAAATTTTTGATACACAGAACCCTGTACCAGGCATTACAGATTACTCAGAATGCAATTACTTTTGTGAAATTTGCCATCTGACTGGGTAGGCAAAATACCCATCAGAACTATTTAAGAGCAATTATAGAGTGACATAAGATCTAAACACATGTGAGTCAATATAGTACAAATCAAATTTCCAACTGCTGTGAGAATATGAAGCATGAAAGATACAACTAGAGCATTTACCTGATAGCCACTGCCCTTCTGATACATCAAGGCTATGGTTTACATGCTCTGTTGAAGTAAAAAAGCAATCCTAATCCTGACCTATTTTCTTCGTATCACATGTAGGGGTCAGGGAGAGGAAATCCAGGACTTAATGTCTTAATGTGTTGTCCAGCACTTTCGTAGGTATTTCTACCTTAACCTCACAGAAACCCAAGCTAGATCATCACTGCCATTTTTCCTATTTAATATTGCCCAAGATCATGCAGTAACTAAATGTGATGGTTGAGGAAGAGTCACTGGACTTAAGTATGATTTAAAAGACTATTTTTTCCACACTGTTTTGCTCCATGATGCCACACTCGTGACACCATACTCTAAGAGTTGTTGCCCTAACGTAATGGCTCCTTTTCAGAGGTGCTTCTCAGAATTACCCCAAGAGTTTTTTCAAAATATACATACTGAGAGCCATATCCCAGATGTATCAGTTAGAAATTCTAGGGCTGGGGCTTGGGCATGTATATTTCTAAAATTCTACCAAATAATTTTATACACTTGTCTGATTAAGAAGCTCTGCCTTCAAGTATGCTGCCAGAGTAAAACACAGATTATATAATTCAAGAACATTTCAGACACTGAAGAACATGAATTTATAGATTAAAAGGTGAAACAAATGCCTGGGCTAATTGATAAAAAAAGATCCACATCAAGGCATATCATTATGAGATGTCAGAACACTGAGAAAATTAACATTGAAGAGATTCTTTTCTTTATTTTTGGCCACACCTGCAGCATGTGAAAATTACTGGGCCAGGGACTGAACCATGCCATAATTGTAGCCAGCACCACAGCTGCAGCAACATCAGATCCTTAACCCGCTGCACTACAAGGGAATTTTTAGATTTTTTTTCTTAAATCACGTGTAAAGAATATGGAATCAGAATGGTTTTAAACATCTCAACAACAATTTTAGAAATGAGAAGGTAAAGGAACAATGGCTTCAAATCAAAAGAAAACTATCTCCAATCTAGAATTTTATGCCAAGACAATTAGTCACAAATGAAGGTAATATAAAAAGCATCTTCAGGCATGCAAGGCTCAAAAAATTACCTCGCACACACTTTTTCAGGAAGGAGACTGTGTTCCACTAAAGTGAAAGAGTACCAAGAATGTTTTTTAGAAAAAATAAGACATGAGATACTTTCTTTTTTAATTTTTTTACTGAAGTATAAGTAACATACATTATAATAGTTTCAGGTGTACAACATGATTCAATATTTTATATATTGCTAAATGATCATGACAATAATGCTAGTTAACTTCCATCACCATAAATAGTTGCAGAATTTTTATTCCACAATGAGTCTTTTAAGATTTACTCTCAGCAACTTTCAAATACAAAATTTAGTATTGTTAATAGTGACCATGCTCTATATTACATCCCCATGGCACAATTATTTTGTAACTAAAAATTTGTACCTTTTGTTTGTTTAGATTTCACATGTAAGTGCAATCATACAGTATTTGTTTCTCTGACTTCTTTCACTTATCATAATGCCCTCAAGGTCCATCCATGCTGTCATGAATGGCAAGGTGTCATTCTTTTTATGGATGAATAATATTTCATTGTGTGTACACACACACACATATACTACATTTATATACTACATTTTCTTTATCCATTCATATGCCAATGAACACTTCAGCTATTTCCATATCTTGGATATTGTAAATAGTGCTGAATGAATATAGGGGTGCATATATCTTTTCAAATTATGGTTTTCTATGGATACATCCCCAGGAGTGGAATTGCTGGATCATACGGTAGTTCTGCTTTTAGTTTTTTAAGAAACCTCCATAGTGGTTGTACCAATTTACATTCCCAAGAAGGCAAGAGGGCTCCGTTTTCTCCACATTCTCTCCAGCATTTATTGTTTGTAGACTTTTTGATGACAGCCATTCTGATTGGTGTGAGGTGATACCTCATTGTAACTTTGATTTGCATTTCTCTAATAATTAGTGATGCTGAGCATCTTTGCATGTGCTTTTTGGCCATTTGTATATCTTCTTTTAAGAAATGTCTACTTAGACCTTCTGCTCTTTTTTTCATTAAGTTGTTTGTTTTGATATTGAGCTGCATGAGTTATTTGTATATTTTGGAGATTAATCCCTTGTTGGTCATTTCGTTTGCAAATATTTTTTTCCCATTCTGTGGGTTGTCTTCATTTTCATAATTTGTCTTTTCACAATTTCATAATTCATTGCTTAATTTGGGGATTCATTTGTTCTTCCTTGCCTAATTCCTTGAGGTTTAAAGTTATATTGTTTTTTTTCTGTTTTGTTTTGTTTTGTCTTGTTTTTTGCTTTTTAGGGCCACGCCCATGGCATATGGGAGCTCCCAGGCTAGGAGTCAAATCAGAGCTACAGATGCTGGCCTGTGCCACAGCCACAGCAATGCAGGATCTGAGCTATGTCTGAGACCTACACTACAGCTCATGGCAATGGCAGGTCCCCAACCCACTGAGCAAGGCCAGGGATTGAATCTGCATCCTCATAGATACTAGTCAGATTCATTTCCACTGAGCTACAATGGGAACTCCCAAAGTTATACTGTTTTTTTGAGATTTTTCTTATTTCTCGAGGTAGGCCTTTATCACTATTAACTTCCCTGTTTGAACTGCTTTTGCTGTATCCCATAAGTTTTGGTATATTGTATTTCCATTTTCATTTGTCTCAAAATATTTTTATTTTGCTTTTGATTTCTTTGTTGATTCATTGTTCATGAGCATGTTGTTTAGTCTCCACATATTTGTGAATTTTCCAGATTTCTTCCTGTAATTGGTTTCTGGTTTCATATCATTGAGGTTGGAAAAGACTTGATATGATTTCAACCTTCTTCAATTTGTTAAGAACTGTTTTGTGGCCTAATGTGATTTAGCCTAGAGAATGTTCCATGTACACTTGAGAAGAATGTCTATTCTGTTGCTTTTAGGTAGAATGTCCTGTATACATCTTTTAAGTCTATCTCACTTAATATGTCATTTAAATTTTACATTTTCTTATGAATTTTCTGTCAGGATGATCTATCCACTGATATAAATGGGGCATTACAGCCCCTTATTATTACTGTATTGCTGTCTACTTTTCCCTTTACATCTGTTAATACTGCTTTATATATTTAAGTGCTTCAATGTTGGGCACACAAATCTTTACAAATGTTTTATCTTCTTGTTGCACTGACTCTTTTATCAATAATGCCCTTCATTGTCTCCTACTAAAGTCTTTGTGTTAAATTCTCTTTTGTCTGACATAAGTATAGCTACCCCAGCTTCCTTTTGGTTTCCATTTGCATGGAATATTTTTTCCATCTCTTCTCTTTTAGTCTGTGTATGTCCTTACATGAGAACTGAGTCTCTTGTAGGTAGCATATAGCTGGGTCTTATTTTTGACCCATTCAGCTACTCTACATCTTATGATAAGAAAATTCAGTCCCTTTACATTTTAAGTAATTGTTGCAGGGTATGTACTCATTGTCTTTTTTTTTTTTTTTTCCATTGTTTTCTGGCTGTTTTGTAATTCCTTTGTTATTTTCTTCTTATTTTTCTTTCTTTGTGGTTTGGTGACTTTCTTCAATGATATGTTTAGGTTACTTCTTCATTATCTTTTGTGTATCTCCTATAGATTTTTGGTCTTTAGTTATCATGAGGCTTACAAATAACAACTTATATTTATGACAGTCTATCATAAATTGATAACAATTTAAGTGTGAACACATTATAAAGCTCTACAGTTTTACTAACCCCAAACACAGATTTTGTTTTTTATCCCATCTTTTGAGACCACCTTTTTTTTTTCTTTTTTAGGGCTGCACATGGAAGTTCCCAGGCTAGGGGTCAAATCGAAGCTGCAGCTGCCAGCCTATGCAATAGTCACAGCAACGCCAGATCCAAAATGCATCTGCAACCTACACCACAGCTCATGGTAATGCCAGATCCTTAACCCACTGAGCGAGGCCAGGGTTCAAACCCACATTCTCAGCGATACTAGTTGGATTCATTACCACTGAGCCACAATGGGAACTCCTACTACACCATTTTACATAAAGGACTTGAGCATCCATGGGTTTTTATATCTGTGAAGAGTCCTGGAACCAGTTCCCTGCAGATACCAAGGGATGACTATATTATACTGTCAATGTAAATTTATGCCATCCTTGTTAAGCTCCACCCTTCAAATTTAATAAATACGTAGGAATCTGAGGCCAACAATACTATGCATATTTATTTAGGAATTTTCTCAGAGAGAAAAAATGATGTAGTAACCTTTTAAAAAGAGAATAGACAATAATCTGGTAATAAATCTGTTGTGTCAAGGATATGAGAAAGAGCTCAGACCTTCTCTTTACAGTAAGTAGGAGATGCCACCTAACAAGACACCTGTTTTCCCTTTAGGACTATGTGTCCATGTGGCATTAGGTAAGAACGATGGTTCCAAGAGATTGATTAGAGTTGAAAGAGACAACCATAGCCACCAAGTTCTAAGTGAAATACTGTGGCTCAGGGAGAACTGCAGTGGGAGTGTAAATATGTGGATTATAAACACTGAGATCAGACAAGCTGATTTGTGACTGAGGCAGCTCCTAATAAATTTCTAGGTAACTTTTGCAACCTTACCAAACTAGCTGTTCCAAACACAACAGCTGTGGTGTCTGACTTAAACAGACTAAGTGATTAAGTCTTAACAAAATGAGGAGGAGTTTCTGCCATGATAACAAGCTATGGAACACAGTAAAAATGCTGGTACGGGCTTAAAGCAAGTGTTAAAAGGAACATGGAACACAGGGTAGGTATTCAGAAAGAAGCTGAACTGAATCCATGGTGAAGAATAGATGATATTTTCATCAATGTATTCAAGGTCAGAAAAATAATTGTAAACTTTAGGGCTAGAACAAGAGAGTACCTAACCCGAGATTCTCTTATGAAATATATAAAGAAAATGAAACCCAGGAAAGTTGTTTCTTGCCCAATATCTTATGAGATTTCCTTATTTCCTTTTTAGATTCTTCCCACCAGACAATTTTGGCCTCCTCTAAATGAGTTTCTCAAGAACAAGGATTTCAGCTTTCTAGACCCTCCTCCTTCCATTCTATCTCTGTCTAGAGATGGCTTTTGTGGGTATAAACTCTGGCCCCTTAGGCTTTCTCCCTGCAAGTCAACCCTTTCCTTACAGTTCCCATATATCATTCAAAGTAAGTAAATACTAATGGCAACATGTTTCTCTCTTCATGACTTTACAGAGGAAGTAAAAAGCAACCAGATCTACCAGCAAATCATTTTGCTGCTCCAAAGATGAAGAGTCATATAAGCACCCCTCAAGGAGATTAAAACTTACTCCTCGAAGAAGATGAAAATATGATACACATGCTACAAAACAAATCTACCAAACCAGGTCTGCCAGTGGAAGAAAAAGCCCACACTGTATCATTGATAAATATTTACACTGAGTCTCAGGTAGGTGATTCACAAACATCAAGTGAGGAATTACTGTGAGAAAGTCATATGGATAATTTCATCTCATTTTTCATAATATAAATGCCCTTCACTCTTCTAGCAAATATTTATTAAGCTTCTACTTTGTGTCAAGCACTGTTTTAGACACCAAAGATTTTTTTTGATAGAAAAGCCAAAGTCCTTGCCATTAGTTACTCAAATACAAAGTCACAGTCCTGAGCATTTCTTCCAGGTCCTTCTATTATTCAGTATGCTACTTCCTTTCAGATGACTCTTTTATCCCTTTATCCCCTTTATGTTTGTTTCTAGAGCCAGCACATTGAGCTCAGGCCTTCATCACCTCAGCCTATACCAGTTTTTGAACTGATCTCCCAAATCTTCTTTAAATCCAAAATGTGTATCCTGACCAGCTTATAGTTTTGAAAATCCTGATTAATTCTGATTAGTTCAATTCTCAAATGCTTCAAATGTCTCCATATAGCCTCCCTCAAATTCTGAGACTGTCATGTCTCAGTCTCTAAGTTCTGGTTCTACCTCTTCTGTCCAAATTTAATCAACAGGAATACTATTCAAAAGCAATTTTAACTGTATTAATCACATATCCTATACGTTTTCAAGAGAGAAAAAGATTTGTGAGACAAGCAATTCGTTCATTTATGTGGGTTAATTCCCTAGAAAAGTTATTTTAAATCAATATAAAGTAAATAGATTTAAAATTTCCCACAGAAACAATGTTATTACAAATATTTTCACTCCTTTCTTTTTTTTTTTTTTTTTTCCTGTCTTTTTAGGGCCACACCTGTGGCATATGGAGGTTCCCAGGCTAGAGGTCAAATCAGAGTTGCAGCTGCTGGCCTATATCACAGCCTCAGCAATGTGGGATCTGAGCAGCATCCACAACCTAACCACAACTCACAGCAACGCCAGATCCTTAACCCACTGAGCGAGGCCAGGGATTAAACCTGTGTCCTCATGGATACTAGTCAGAGTCATTTCCACTGAGCCATGGCAGGAACTCCTATTTTCACTCTTGACTAAGAAACTAATGCCCAACAATTTTATTAAAGTCAAGAGTGGGAAAAGTACTGCAAGTCAAAACAATGTCAGTAGGATTTTCTTTTCTGTGGAAATAGCTATACTTCTAACCAAGCAGCACCTTTTTATGGAACTGACAATCACCATTTATTGTCAACTATAAGTCACCTGCAGGACTCTAATTGGACCCCTAGCCTGGAAACCTTCATATGCTGCGGGTATAGCCCTAAAAAGCAATAATAATAATAATAATAATAAAACCACCCAAAGTGTGGTGTGCAAAGCAAAACCCAAAGAACACAACACTAAATTTTGTCATGGCTCAGTGGTAATGAACCTGACTAGTATCCATGAGGATGCAGGTTCAATCCCTGGCTTCACTCAGTGAGTTGGGGATCTGGTGTTGCTAAGAGCTGTGATATAGGTCACAGATGAGGCTCGGATCCCATGTTGCTGTGGCTGTGATGTAGGCTGGCAGCTGTAGCTCTGGTGGTTCAAACCCTAGCCTGGGAACTTTCATATGCAGTGCGTGCGTCCCTTAAAAAAAAAAAAAAATACACACACACACACACACACTCACATCACCTCCATGTGCACTCTAATATATAAAGATTTCTAAAATGTAATGGGAGCAATTCAGGTAATACAATCATAAGAATGCATTTAATATGATATGCTATCAAAACTTATACCATTTCTTTGCTTACCTGATAACTTCCACTTTATTTTCACTGCAGTAAGTCAGAAGGTGAAAGACACCTTCACCAAGGACACAGAATTTAGGAGGCTTACTTTGGGTCAATTCTGACAGCATCTTCAAGAAAGAGAGATCCAGGGCTACTTGTGACTTTTTTCAGTGATACTGACACAGAGAGACCTAAATTATTGGTTGTCCCCCTTTTTTTTCTCTCTCAGGAAAAATTTTCTTGCAATAAACTTAAAAGCTTAAGCATTAGAGATTAAACTGAAGATCTTTGTGTCTTTGAAAATTTTCCTGAGTGGCAGTATCACTAGCATAATCACCTTATAATAACTAAAAGTAAGCCTCAATTAAATTTTCATTTTTTAAAATTTCTTGCCACTACTTACTTCACAGTGTTAAAAAAAAAAAAAAAAAAAAAAAGACCCAGAGTTCCCATCGTGGCACAGCAGAAAATAATCCAACTAGGAACCATGAGGTTTCAGGTTCAACCCCTGGCCTCACTCAGTGGGTTAATGATCTGGCGTTGCTGTGAGCTGTGATATAGGTTGCAGATGTGGCTCGGATCTGATGTTGCTGTGGCTGTGGGTGTAGGCTGGCAGCTATAGCTCTATTTGAACCCCTAGCCTGGAAACCTCCCTATGCTGCAGGTGTGGCCCTAAAAAGCAAAAAAAAAAAAAATAATAATAATAATAAAACACATAAAATAGAAAATAAAACCACCCAAAGTGTGGTGGGCAAAGCAAAGCCTAAAGAACTCAGCACTAAATTTTATTTGAACCAAGTCTGAACCAAGCAAAGCAAGTTTCTCCACCTGGGTCACGACTGAGCTGTAGCTTATAGTTACGGAAGGCAGCCAGCCTTCAACATCTAATCAGTCATTTGGGTGAATTTTAATAGATATTGTTAGTGGTTAGTTTTTTTGACAAATATGTAGAACTGTTAAACACAAATGTTTTTGTTCCAGTATGTATCAATAGCCTTTAAAATGTGTGTGCCTATGGATCAGTAGCGGATTTGGCAATTTCACTTACAGTAATTCTTTTTCCTAAGGAAATAAGCATCAAGTAGGCAAAGAGGTATTTATAAGAATGTTCACTGTTTAAAACAATAAAAAAGAAAATAATCTAAGTGTTAATTAATAAGGAAATAACAACTAAGGATACATCTAGGCAATGTAAAACTGTCTTAGACTGGGTTCCAGCCAGAAAGCAGAGGCCAAAAAAGTTTGTGGTGAGGAGTTCCCTTGTAGTGAAGCAGGTTAAGGATCCTTCATTGTCACTGCAGCACCTTGGGTAGCTGCTATGGCAAAGGTTTGATTCCTGGCCTGGGAACTTCCACATGCCAAGGACACAGCCAAAAAAAGAGGGGGGTGGGTCTTGTGTTTAGATAGTTTCTTTTGAGAAGTGAACACTATAGGAATATTAGTGAGGGAGCAGAAGAATTGGGAGGAAAGGAAAAAAGAAAACCCAACATAAAGGTGAATTATCAAACCAGAAACTATGAGAAACTAGAGCTTGATTTGAGTGGAGGCCTCTAAGGAAGCATCAGAGAAAGAATCAGGGAGCATTTATCCGCGGCTCTCATCCCCCACTGATAAAGGTTTTCGCATGACAACTAACATCCTCACACTTCAAGTCCACCCATGCGCAAGTGCTAAACAGACCCCCACAGGTAAAGGAGGGGTATGAAAAGCCCAGGGCAGACAGAGAAATACTTGGTACAGATAAAGCAGATACATGTAAGGTAACACCTGTGTAAGTTGTGGTGACTAAATTAATAAACATAAGAAATTTTTCTATAAAAAAGATTGGAGTTCCCGCTGTGGCACAACATGATTGGCTGTGTCTTGGGAGCGCAGGGACACAGGTTCAATCCCTGGCCAGGCTCAGTGGGTTAAGGATCCAGCACTGCCACAGCTGCGGCTTAGGTCGCAACTGCAGCTCAGAACTTGATCCCTGGCCTGGGAACTCCATATGCCATGGGGAGGCCAAATAATGAAATAAAATAAATAAATAAATAAATAAATAAATAAATAAATAAATAAATAAAAATAATTAAAATAAAAAAGGTAAAACCTGTGCAATGGCTGGAGTAAAACTGGGCCTGAGAGGATATGAGGTATGAGAGCTAGAGGTGTCTAACAAAAATACCAGGTGCCATAAGAGTGATGATTTTGTTCCATTATCTACTGATATGAAAGATGTCTACTACTGATAAGAGAAAAACAAAGAAACTATAGCAACTTACAAAATATATACTACATATATGGATCATGAGCCCATTCACTTTAGTTAGTTAGCTTTAGTTTCTACTAATGGAGTCCCTCAAGGTAGATTTTAAAGGGAAGGGGGTGGTTTAATGGAAGAATCAATGGAGCAATAAAGGAAACAGGGATCTCCAAGGTACCATGGTACAGACAGCCCTCGGGGGAAGGAAAGCCTCTGCACTTGTAGAAGCTGATAATGAATTCTCTCTTCACTTCCCTCTCTCCCACTCACAACCTAGTTCTTCTCTTCCTTCATTCTTAACTAGCTCCTTCACCCTATTCTTTGTACCTCTGAATCTCTGCTTCCTCAGCTAAAACATGGCTTCTCTCTCTTTATAGCCTTTATGTCCCACTACTATTGTACTGGACATTTACAGGTGGCATCCACTCTGACTGGTAGATGAAAATGCCATATCATTTGTCACATATTTTCAATATCAACTCTGTATACACACAGGCACACACACACTTATGTAATATGCATTTATGGAAGAAGAGAAGAGACATGAAAGGAAACAGAGAAGAAATCATCAGAGAGAAAAGAACCTGAATCCCAGCCAGTGGAGGAAACTATAACTGTCACTGCACACAAAAATACACAGTTTATGTATACAGCAGCAAGACACACACAGAGGAATTTCCTTCAACCCAATGCTAGAAATAACTCTTTCTCCTTTTAGCCTATATATAGAATACAGTTAGGAAAAGGAAGAGAGAATATGATGAAATTTATTCTCTCCATCTCCAGAGAATGCGTATTTCCCTGGTTAAAGGTGAGGAGAAAATAGCTCATTAATATATCTTTCTACAACTTATCGAAGCAGTCAGGTACTCAGACTCTTATAATTAAGTATATGAGAGCTAGGAAGCATTAAGCTCTTGGAGTTCTCGTTGTGGCTCAGTGGATTGAGAACCTGACACACTGTCTGTGAGGATGCGGGTTCACAGATGCAGCTTGGATCCATTGTTGCCATGGCTGTGGCACAGGTCTGCAGCTACAGCTCCAATTCGACCCCTAGCCTGGGAACTCCCATATGCCACAGGTGCATCCATAAAAAGGAAAAAAAAACAAAAACAAAAAACTCTCACAGTAGCCTCAACTTTAAGAATTAGATGATGTCCCAAGTTTCCTCAAGAAATCTGAAGGAAAAGACCTTTCTTATTCATCTTTGCATGTCCTAGCACATAGTAAATAGTCAGTATTAGAAAATAATCTATTAAGGAGTTCCCATCATGGCTCAGTGGAAACAAATCCGACTAGGAATCATGAGGTTGCGGGTTCAATCCCTGGCCTCGCTCAGTGGGTTAAGGATCTGGTGTTGCCGTGAGCTATGGTTTAGGTTGCAGACTCGGCTCAGATCTGGCATTGCTGTGGCTGTGGCATAGGGTGGCAGTTGTAGCTCTGATTAGACCCCTAGCCTGGGAACCTCCATATGCCACAGGGTGCAGCCCTAAAAAGACAAAAGACAAAAAGAAAACAATCTATTAAAATTTCAAATACTTTAATTAATAACTGGTATCTACTGTGTTGGCCCCTATATTCATCATGAATCTCCTTAAAGGAACTACCTGCCCACCAATTTCAGCCACAGGGTTTGAATGACTTGTCATCACCTTTAAATTTAGAGTAAGGCATGACTAAGTTAATCAGCAGATTCAATCTACTTTTTTTTTTTTTTGTCTTTTTTTTTTTTGCTATTTCTTGGGCCACTCCCACGGCATATGGAGGTTCCCAGGCTAGGGGTTGCATCGGAGCTGCAGCCACCGGCCTACGCCAGAGCCACAGCAACGCGGGATCTGAGCCGCGTCTGCAACCTACACCACAGCTCACGGCAACGCCAGATTGTTAACCCACTGAGCAAGGGCAGGGACTGAACCCGCAACCTCATGGTTCCTAGTCGGATTCATTAACCACTGCACCACGACGGGAACTCCAGATTCATTCTTCTTACACAAAGTGATTAAAGAATGAGTAGATGACCTACTTGAGGCACTGAGAACCAGACCCAGGACTTTTGGTCATCTGCTGAGAATGAGAGGTCTTCTCCTCCCCAGTAGACTTAAAGTCTTGGCAACATGAAGCCTTTGGAGGCTGCAGTCTTCTTCCAACTATGAAGGAAGATTCTGTCTAAGAATGAGGCCTATATGTGGAAGAAAGAGAGAAGCTGAGGTAAAATACTGCCCTGGAGATATTTCTGGAGCACCTGTGTCAAGCAACAGGTAAGCCAATCACTGCACTTTACCTGCCAGTTACACAAGCCAGTAAATTCCCTTTTTGATTAAAATCATTTAGGTTAGGCCTTCTTCACTTTCAACCACAAGAAACTTAAGTGATACACATTTATACATATAGACAGTGATTCGTTTCTATGATTTCTTCCAGGAATATATATAGATCAGATTCAGTCAGAAATAGACCTTGCCAATAAAGTATTCTGTGAGAGGGCCTTTTTTTTAACCTTGTTTTGAACACTCTGGACCTCTAAATTTTGAGTTTAATCAATTAAATTGGATCCTTACAGTATAGATATTTATTTATAAAAAGACCCTACATGATCTAAATTTAAGAATTTTACAAAGACAGATTTACTGAGAACAATAACTTATCTTTTGCAATGAGACTTATAAACAAAAATGAGCACACTAAAAAATATTAACTAAATTTGGCTACCAAAACAGTCTACATTTTTGTCCAGATTTCCCTTTTCTTTCATTGTCCAAGCCAAATCTCTTTTTCATATTAGGTATAGGGTAGCACATTACTTCTTGATATCACGACCCTTATTCACATCCATTATGGTTATTTGCAGTCTCTGTCTACAGTGCCTTTACATTCACTTTAAAATACCAAGTCCTTTATTAATAACATTCTTAAAGAGGTCTCACCAGGCCTTCCTAGTACTTCAGACAATTTTTAGCTCTATGGTTCTTCCCAATTTAAAAACAAAATGAATTTCACAAACAGAA
Organism: Sus scrofa; assembly: GCF_054392235.1. Lineage (NCBI taxonomy): Eukaryota > Metazoa > Chordata > Mammalia > Artiodactyla > Suidae > Sus > Sus scrofa. Next base: position 103,107,276 of record NC_139390.1, read on the forward strand.
TTGAAATGTCAAATTTTACTACCATCTGGATTTAAAGACTGTAAGAAAAACTAGGTTTGGGTTGTTTTATTTTTGTAAGCCAAAGTGAATGTATTACCGTACATTTGTTTTCAGATCATTTACCTCTCAATCCTGCATTTTACTCCAGGGGAGTAAGGTATTCAAATGAGAAAAAGAGGAGACCATCCAGAAAATTCTAAGAGGGAGCCTATAAAACTCAGTAGTTGCATTTGATATAATGGAAGAAAAATCTTCCAACTCCTCTTCATCATCGTCATAAGGATAAACCCGATCTGCTCAGAGCACTGAATTTAGAACCACGAATGCGAGCTAACAACTTGGCTCTGCTCCTCTAGGGGTTACAGTCTCATCTAAGTACAGACATAAAGGATATATTATAGGGACAACTTAACAAAGGCTTTATGGTCCATCTTTTAAAGCATAATGCAGCTCCAGTGCCTCCAGGGAAGGAGAAGAACAGCAGCAGCTGAGATACATCAGGAGGGACAGATCTGACAATGGAAGAGAGACAGGTGAGTTTAAGTCACTCCTGGCTTGAGCAGCAAAAACATTATCTCAGGGGAAGAGCCCAGGACTGTGACACATGCAAAAAGTAGCTGAGTAATCCCTTACACTAGAATAGCTCCTACAAAGCACATCATTTGATTCTCTCAAGAACCCCAAAAAGAAGCAAGTTGAGGACTTGTGGACAAAGAATGCTGCCTGCCATTTCAGTAAACAAAGGATATTGCCTCCATCAAGCCTCCAGCCACTCACAAGGTTAAACCCTGAGGGGAACTCAGGACTGAGAGAAACACATAACTGGCCTGACACTTAAGGTGCATATCAAAGGAACAGCTTCAATAGACCCAGACTCTTGCATCTCCCCATACATAGAAAAGCACTAAATTCATTAACTAGAGATGTCTGGTTTTTAACTAGCAGTAATTTTTTGATGTTCAACTGCCTAATTTGGTTGGTGGGGCAGGCGTGGGGCTTGCTTTTTGCTTTTTTTCAAAAACTCTTATACACCCTGGTTCTTCCCTTATCTCTTTGGAACAGTCCCTCAGAGCTATCTGAGAAGTTGTAACCCAGGCTTAAGTCCTCAGTAAGGAGGGCAAGAAACTGTCTGAATGCACAGAAAAAAAATGAAAAGGAAAGGTGATGTGTATAGAGAATGAATTGAAGTCTACGAAGACCTGAACAGAGAAAGTAGCAAAAAGGTAATCTAAACTGAGCAGGGCCCAGATTACACAGAGCTGTACACTGTGCTAAGACTATGGTTGTTATCCTAAAGCAACAGAAAGCCAGCAAGGGTTTTGACTAGAAGAGTGACATAAACAGACCTACTTTTATGAAAGATTATCCAACTCCAGAGAAGAAAACGAACGTAAGGGAGGGAGGGCAGGCCTAGAGTAAAGACCAATTGAAAAGATATGATAATAGTGGGGCTTGATTCAGAAGAAGTTGTACTTATAAGAACACTAAACAAAACTGACCCAAAAACTCCATCTTGGGAGTTCCCATTGTGACTCAGCAGGTTATAAATCCAACTAGTATCCGCGAGGATGTGGGTTCAATCCCTGGCCTTGCTCAGTGGGTTAAGAATCCACCATTGTCATAAACTGTGGTGTAGGTTGAAGATGCTGCTCAGATTCTATGTCACTGTGGCTGGCAGCTGCAGCTCCGATTCAACCCCTAGCCTGGGAACTCCCGTATGCCACAGGTGTGGCCCTAAAAAGCAAAAATAAATAAATAAATAACTCCATCTTAACTAAAGGTAGAAACTTATCCTCTCATAAAACAGGAAGGTCCAAGGAGTAGGCTTAGGTGCAGCTGGACCAAGGGATTCACATGAAGTTAACAGGTCTCCCCTTCATGACACAAATCTATATTGGAAATACATCATTTGTGCCTGCCCAAAACCATTCTCATATTCTTATAGTTTTCCACATTGTGAATCCTGCCTTCCAAAAGTAGAATATAAAAAATTACATTTACCAGACTGCTTTGCAGCTAGAGTAAAAGCGTATGACCTAGGCTTTGCTGAGCAGATACAGCCATACAAGATTTGAGTGTAGATGGGATCAACAAGCAGTGCTGGCCTTGTACTGGGGGACTGATTTTCTGACTGTAATAGCGGTCAAGTTTTCTTATTCTTCTGGGGCATCACTGACATAGATTTTGCCATCATGTTCAGGATTGGGGACATGTTAAGTAGCAGAGGTAGTAGGAATGGTGTTTCTGATAGAATAATTTTTCAATGGGGTTAGTCAGTGTTCTCAGCTATACTATTCCTGGATGCTAAGTACATGGCAGTGAAATAACAAGCATGTTTTCCAGTTATCATGGAAATTCTTCAAGCTATTTAATATTTTTAATAAATCCATTTTGTTTAATTTAGCTGGACTATTGGAATTGATTTTGATGTTCACAACCAGGAATGCTAACTATTATACCACTCACTTCTTAGCTACTTTTATGTGTTGACCTCATTCTTCTAAAGCTGACTTTCTCCACATGGCAGAGAAAAGGACCACCAGAAGCTATTAATTGGCATGGCATTTTACAGCTCCATGACTCTAAAAGCAAGTCCTTTTTCACTTTAAAACCAAATAATTAAGCAAGGGGAATAATAACAAACTGCCGTTAATATAGCACATTAATATATATCACTAATAAAACAGATATCCTTCAAGATATTCAGTATATATTAATTCATTTAATCCTTACAATATTTCTAGGAAGCAAGTACTATGAGTTTCCCTCATTTTTCAAAGAGGGAAATGATACAGTACATTTCCAAAGGTCATTTCTCAAGGTCATACTTCAAGGAAATGACATAATCAGAATTTGAACCCAAGCAATTTGACTCCAGAGTCTATGTTCCCAATGCTGGGATGTTCCAGCACAGAGGTTGAGTAAAGAACAAGGACCAGCAAAAGTCCAAAATTTCTACCCATGTGATAAAAGGAATATCAGAGAAAATCTGGAGAAAAATATGGTGGTTTAAAGGAGAAAGAGATTCCAAAAGGCAGGAGATATTTATCTACTCCATCAAGAATCAACAGTTACTAATCAAAATATGTCATATATTCAATTATATTTAAGTGAATTATCAAGAGATCTTCATGTAGTCACAGCATAGGTTAACTGGGTTTCACAAGGCTGAGTCTTTGCAAATGAGTTCTATGGAAAGAGAGAGGGCAATGAAGTTCAGCTTTTCTGCAAAGATGTGTTATTACAATGCCAGATTATGGAAACTAGCTGAGCAAGAAGGAAAGTGACAATATGAAGATGAAGGGAAATTTAAAAAAAAAAAAAAAAAAACATAGGGTCAATGGCTTGAATGTCCCTACGGTGTCAAAGAACAGTTCCAAAGGAACTGGTAGGAATGAGACTGAGGCTCAGAAGGTGGTGATCAGAGAATGGGATGATGCCTGCTGTCCAGAGATTTTTGAAGGAGGAGAGGCTACTGGTAAAGAACAATAATAATGTTACCGTGTAACAATGAGAGTAGCAATATGGGCTGTAGTGGGATGAAGGAAATTACTGAAGTTGAAAAAGTGCAAGAAAGTAAAAGACCAGAATCTTGAGTAGATCATCTACAGAGATAAGAGAACTAATTGTAGAAATAAATAAAGACAGTAAACTATATGACACAGTCACAAAAGTATGACAAGAGATGGCAAAGATATTCTCGAAGATGATTTGGGAGAGATGTTAGGTGATAAATCTAAAAACATGAGCTCAATGAACTTGGGTCTTCAAACAGATGGCTTAGAAGGATCAAAAGGAAACAAAAAGACACCTGCTCTACTACAAGTCCTGGGGCAAATAAGAGGTGAAAAAAAAGACATCTTCCATTTGAAAGGGACAGCTAGGTTTCAGCTAGAAGAAAAAGGAATGCAAACACTCAGAGAAGAGTCTGGGACATAGGAGAGCTGGCTGATAGCAAGCCAGAAATTCCAGAGAGTATAATGAAGGAATTGGAAAATCATAGGAAATATTAGGGGATGGAGTCAGATTAGGGAGGTAGAAAGTCGTATGTCAAGATAAACAACAGGTAGTGATGATCTGGGAGGTTGCTAACTGAGATAACTAGGATATGGGGTCTCGTTGGGAGTAGTCCTGAAAAACTGAAGGAAGGTGAGTAACCACTGTCGTCCAGAGTATTTAGCTGGGAGGTGTGGGGTCATTATTTAGTATTTCATCAAGGGTGTTTGGGCCTGGAGAATAGAAGAGGGACTCCTTGGGAAACAGGTCATTTTAGGCAGTAAGCTGTTCAATGAGCAGTGCTAGCTGGGGAAGGAGCAGTTTCACCGGGAATACCAGTTGCTTTTGAGACCTGCAGACTCTGTTCTCCCCCTTCATTGCACTATTGTCACAACCTGAGCACCAGTAGGCTGATAGTTGCTCCCCCAGATGGGAGATGCAGACAGAAGGGCCACAGTTTATCTCAGGACAGAAAGTTCTTTTTTTTTTTTCTTTTTAGGGCCACACCTGTGGCATATGGAAGTACCCAGGCTAGGGGTCGAACTGAAGCCATAGCCGCTGGCCTACAACACAGCCACAGCAACACGGGATCAGAGCCTCATCTGCAACCTACACCACAGCTCACAGTAACACCAGATCCTTAACCAGGGATCAGACCTGCATCCTCATCGATCCTAGTCAGATTCATTTCCACTGAGCAATAACAGGAACTCTCAGAAGAGAAAGTTCTACAGCAACTGGAAAATGAGGCCAGGTGAGGAGCTGTAGCCATTAGTTTCTCTTCTTCTGAAGAGGTAAAGGAGAATAACCGTTTTCTTGTCACCAGGAATTCTAGCCTTCAGCATATAAGTATAAATGATCTGCCTACATGCAAAATGTCAAATGAACTTCAATGATATTTAAAACTTTAGATAATTACTCCTCCCTTATAACCTTTGCTCCCAATCCCATCAAAACAAAACAAAATACAGGTAGACAAAGACCCATGATAGATAGATAGATAGATAGATAGATAGATAGATAGATAGATAGATAGATAGATAAGAAGGAAAGGAGGGAGAATGGGACTGGAAGGAAGGAAGGAAAGAATAGGATAAGCAGACTGAAAAATGGATGACAGATAAAAGATGAATGAGAAAAGAAAAGGAAGAGAACAGAAAAGAGGGGTAGTGGGGAGGAGAGAAGTGAGGAGGGGAAGATAAGTAAAGATCTAGGTAATGCTTTGAGGGCTAAAAAAATATTTAGCTATTCTTTGGATTAATCCAGTTCTATAATCTTGTGAAAAGGATAATCTTATTTAGAAAGCTAATTAGCAAAATGAAAGCTAATTTCCTAATTCCTCAACATCCATATCTAAAAAAGCAGTACAGGAGTTCCCATTGTGGCTCAGCGGTAAAAAACCCGAGGAGTATCCATGAGAATGCGGGTTTCATCCCTGGCCCTGCCCAGTGGGTTAAGGATCTGGTATTGCAGTGAGCTGTGGTGTAGGTCGCAGACACGGCTTGGATCTGCTGTTGCTATTGCTGTGGTGTATGCCGGCAGCCACAACTCTGATTAGACCCCTAGACTGGGAACATCTGTATGCTCTGAGTGTAGCCCTAAAAAATAAAATTAAAAAATTACAAAATATAAAAATAAAAAAGCAATACAGCTTCCAGACTAAATGTAGATTTGAAGTATGAAAGGCCTAAAGGAAGAGTTAGAAGGCCACTCTGGGATTGTCTTCCTAACCTCTGAATCAGAACTGATTTTAAAATTCCTGAGCTAAAAGAATCAGTTCAGAGGCAAAGTGAGAGAGTTCTAGTCCAAAGATCTGCTATAAATAGAAATGAACTCTGCTCCTGCCAGGAAAGCAAGATTTCTAAATCAGGGTTAATCTCACTATTATGACGAGGAACTGGCATTGCGTCTCAAGAAGGATCAGCCAGTGGATTGTGGCAGCTCAAGAAGGAAATCAGGAGCAAGTTTCAAGGGCCACACCGAAGGCCCTGCAGTGAGTTGATTCTCCCAGTGGCTCATAAGACTCTCCCTAATCTCCTATAAATAAGCACTGCAGTTTTATTCTTGGTTATAGAACCCTTATGACATTCCAGAGACCTAGATGAGAAAGTAGACATATCCTAGACCATTAAGTTCTCACACTCTGATGTACCTCTGAATTCCCCAGTGAGAAGTGTCAAAATGGTAAACTCCTAGCACCCAGCCCTCAAAGTCAATGAATTAAAATACCTTACCTCACTTCATCCTTGTGTTTGATCTTTGGGGAAGATGTTGTTCTCATCCCATCTTACAAGTGAAGAAACTGAAGCTGATGAAAGTTAAGTAGCTTCGACAAGTCACTCTACTAAGGTATGATAAGGCTGGACTTATGTGCAGGATCCTGTGTTGTATCAACTATGCTTACAACCATGGGGGGGATGGAGTCCTGAAATTCAGAAGAAAAAAAGTTGATTTTAAAAGTTGGGTGGACTTCCTCTCACTGATCAAAGTTGCTTTTTTATTAAACACTACACTCACACACAAACATACATACAAAACTATTCTGCACTTTTTTTGTTCTGTTTTGTTTTTGTTTTTGTTTTTTGTCTTTTTGCCATTTCTTGGGCTGCTCCCGCAGTATATGGAGGTTCCCAGGCTAGGGGTCGAGTCAGAGCTGTAGCCACCAGCCTACACCAGAGCCACAGCAATGCAGGATCTGAGCCACGGCTGCAACCTACACCACAGCTCATGGCAATGCCGGATCCTTAACCCACTGAGCAAGGCCAGGGATTGAACTCACAACCTCATGGTTCCTAGTTGGATTCGTTAACCACTGAGCCACAACAGGAATTCCTATTTTGCACTTTTTAAAGTAGAATAACAGGTATCCCCCCAAAATCAGAACTTGTTAAAAATTCTACAATATTTAAAAGAAAGTAAACTACCCCCAAAAAATTTTGACAATTATTCCTCCTAGGCACAGAATTATTTATGTAGCTACCACAACTCTTAAAACAGTGCTGGTGCATGGTGACATTTGCTGCATTAAAAAGAGGGAGAACTCTCCTGACCCTCTCAGGTTGATTATTCCTTGATTAGTCAATCCAAAGTAAGCATTTCAGACACTATTGCACAACAGCTCCATTGTGTATTCCAAAATATTTGTATGGCATGACACACTTGAGCTATAGTTACTTATGTTAGGTTTAGATCCACTTTAGGGCACACATGGAACTATAATCTAGCCAGAATTCCAATTAGACTTTTTTTGAATCCCCCATCCCCTCCAGCCTCTTCTCAAATGTTTGTTATCCTTCTTCCTCTCCTTTCTAGCATCCTCCAGCATTTTAATCCCCATCCAAATGTACTCTAGCTATCAACCATCTTATTTCACTTAATCTATTTCTTTAATGTCTCTAATGTGAATAAGCATTCTTTATGCTTTAAACCTCACATACTGACTCTCCTATTTTCTAAAACTTTTATTTAATAACCTCTCCTAATCTCGGGTGAAGCCCATTTGATTTCCCCACTATCTGCTGTCCCTCTTCATAGTTGTCTGTAGACCTAAAGGATCCTCCCCAATTGCTTCAGAATCAGGATCCATATCTTCTTTCATACCCAGTCCTCCACCAACATCCTTGGATCTTCCTCTGCAGGTGGGAAAATTTGTACTTATTGATGACCCTGGCAGGACACTGGCTTCCCTATTCTTCCATCCAAGCAAATTGTCTTCATTCTATCTCAGCTTCTTTTCAAAGGATTTGACTCCTATAGTCAAACCTTAGTTTTCTTTATCATTAATACTATCCCTTTTCTAAATTCTTTAAGTGAAATTCAATTCACCCTTTAAAATCATAACCTGCCATCTCATCGACTTTCCTATTCTTTCATCACCCTGCCCTTTGAATTTCATAATAGCCCCAAATCCTATAATCTATGTTAGTTCAGCTTGATTTGCTTTCCTATCCAGGCTTGTTCCATGGTCACTGCCTCCCTAGAATCCCCTGTTCCTTCGTCTCCTACCCTTCCCACTTTGTCAATCACTGTCTCTCTATCCCCATGTTTACTAAACTACCTCTGTCCATTGCCTCAATTTTTTCACCCACTTATTCCTTAATTCTAAAAAATCTGGCTTCAATACACACTGCCATGCTGATGCTACTTTCTTCTTATTTTTCTGTAATTCATCTAACCAACTCACCAAAAAATTGAGAGACTTGTTCATTTTTCATATACTTGCTCATTCTGCAGCATCTGACATTGTTGGCAAGATAAATATTTCTTCCTTCTAGTTCTACTTCTCTCTCCTCTTCTGCAAAATGATGCTCTCCTGATTTCTTTCCTCCCCATAACTGCACTTTATCTATATTCTTCTGGGCCTTTTTCCTCTTCCCCTGACTCTCCAAAGCTTGGGTGTTTCCCTAGATTGTATCTTCATGTTATTTTCACCCTATAACTCTTCACATATGGACCTAATCTCTCCCTCATTTCCTTATGCGGTAAGACTAAGTTCTTACTAGAATAGGACCTGGCACACAGTAGATGTTCAATAGCGAGGAGATAAATGCACTGTGAGAACATGAGCAAACCAATTACAGTGCTCAGTTTCACAGTGCTGCTATGTGAACTGAATGGTGGTACAATATATAAACTTACCTAGGAACTAGAAAATAATAGGCATAAAGATACAACATTAATACAAATAAATCTGTTGCATTTCTTTATACTACCAATGAAATATCAGAAAGATAAAAATTTTTAAATCCCATTTAAAATCACGTTTAAAAACACTAGGAATAAATCTAACCAAGGAGGTGAAAGACCTATGTGCTACAAACTATAAAATACTGAAACAGGAAACTGAAGAAAGAGAAAGACAAATACTATATGATACCACTTATATCTAGAATCTAATATATAGCACAAATGAAACTTTCTACAGAAAAGAAAATCATGAACATGGAGAATAGACTTGTGGTTGCCAAGAGGGAGGGGGAGCTAGTGGGATCGACTGGGAATTTGGGGTTAATAGATGCAAACAGTTGCCTTTGGAATGGATAAGCAACAAGATCCTGCTGTATAGCACAGAGAACTATATCCAGTCACTTATGATGGAGCATGATAGTGTGAGAAAAAGGAATGCATATGTGTATGTGTGACTGGGTCAACTTGCTGTACAGTAGAAAATTGACAGAACACTGTACACCAGCTATAATGGAAAAAAATAAAAATCATTTTTTAAATTTTTTAAATAAATAAATAAAAGAAATGTGTAAATTGCTTAGCACAATGCCAGGCACATAGCAAGTGCTTGGTGAATTCACCAATAGAAGTTAAATGGGATCTATTTTCAAAAAAAAGTAAATATACCCTGAGAACACTAATAAACAACCTTCCACACGTTATGTACCCAAGTACGTCCTCAGGCAGCCAGGAAGTAGCCCTGGACTTCTGAAGGCAGAGGTTATAAACTGGTAGCCCACAAGTATTTGCCCTATGAGTATAGTTTCTTGGTATAAATAGTGTTGTTGTTATTGAGTCAGTCACTACATCTAAAAATCAGGATTTCTCGGAGTTCCCGTCGTGGCTCAGTGGTTAACAAATCCAACTAGGAACCATGAGGTTGTGGGTTCGATCCCTGGCCTTGCTCAATGGGTAAAGGATCTGGCATTGCCATGAGCTGTGGTGTAGGTCGCAGATGCAGCTCAGATCCCTCGCTGCTGTGGCTCTGGTGTAGGCTGGAAGCTACAGCTCCAATTAGACCCCTAGCCTGGGAAGCTCCATATGCCGCAGGAGTGGCCCAAGAAATGGCAAAAAGACCAAAAAAAAAAAAAAAAAAATCAGGGTTTCACATTTCTAGCTTCTTTTGAAGAACTGGAGTATCTGGTAATAGTGAACTTGCCTTCCTGCATAGCATCAACAACTAAAGGTTCCCCTTACTGTTCCCATCACTCTCTATTATCTTTATTCAATCTGTTCCACTCATTTACACTATATCCCTCACCTCTTTAGGCATTTCAGTTTTCATCCCTGTCCTAGGGGATAAGTACAGCTCTTCATCTCCATTAAAGAAAGCCTCTACTTTCCCCACCACATATAGAAAGCCTAAGAAAGAAGTAACAGAGAGAAGCAGAGCTGAAACATGGAGTCAGAGGAAACTTAATTACATCATTTGATCCCTTGATCCAGCTCTTCCTGAAACCCCTTCATCATTAGACCTCCCAGTTATATAAGCCATTAGGTCCCCCTTTTTATAAGTATATATGCATATATCTGGATATATGAATATACATATTTATTTATTTATTTTAAATCCCCCTCCCCTTTTTTTTTGGCTGCCCTGAGGTATATGGAGTTCCCCAGCCAGGGATCAGATCCAAGCCACAGGTGTGACCTAAGCCACAGGTACAGCAACACCAGATCCTTAACCCACTGTGCCAGACTGGGGACTAAAGCTGGATCCCAGCACTCCCAAGATGCCACCAATCCTGTTGTGTCACAGCAGGAATTCCTAAATCCCCTTTTTTAAAACTGAGGTAGTTTTATTTGGATTTTTGTCCCTTGCTACCAAGAGACATAGTCATTTCTATGACTAAGGTAGCCAACTCATCCTTGTTTTATCACTGGAAGTCCCACATCCCTGGAAAACTCTCAGTCCTAGGCAAACTGGGATGGTTGATCAGCCTAATTCACAGCAAAGCTATGGTTCAAAGTCATTCAAATAGCTGCTATCAAAGCCTATGCTCACTACCTCTTTGCATCTCTTACTTTCATTTCCAAAATTATTATATTATCAAAAAATGGACCAGATCTTTGCCTTCTAATACCATTCTCCTACAAAATGAACCATGACTCCTTGGAGAAATGGCTGATTCCAAGGCTGGAGCAGAGAATACATAAGATAGCCTAGAGCATCCTGTAGTACTAGAAAGAAAGGAAGTGCCCAAAAAACAAAAACGATGGAGGCACATCAGAGACACAGCAACTGAAAGAGTTTCCAATGGCCAAAATTTGAACAGTTTGAGCAACAAAACAAATAAGAATTTTATTATAACCCAAAGTATAAAATTAATATTAATGGGTTCATACTGATATAAATAAATGATTGAATAAATAAATGAAAAGAAACTAATCTCCCTTACAGAAGAATTCCAAATAATTTATGATGACAGTCCCCCTTCCAAGAGGTGAAACTTAACTTTCCACCCCATTACTCCCTTTAGTGTAGGCTGGCGATAGTGACTGGCTTCCCAAAGGTAGAGTGTGGAAAAGGAGGGAAAAGTAACTTGCAGGAGAGCAAACCCAACCACTTTGGCAAGGTTAACATCAACATAATAAATCATGTTGACAGTATGTAACCTTAACATAATGTAATGAAAATGCTGTGCTCTTCTTCCCAAAAACCCTTGACCTCTGCCAAACTACGAGGAAAACATTAAAGAAATCCAAACTGATGGACGTTCTCCCAAAAAACACAACTAACACTTCTAAAACTGTCAAGGCCATCAAAGACAAGGAAAGTCTGAGAAACTGTCACAGACCAGAGGCAGCTAGGGAGATATATTAAGTAAATGTAATATGGTGTCCCAGAACAAAGGGAAGGTCATTAGAGGAAAACTGGTGAAATGTGAACAAGGTATTAAGTTTCGTTAATAAGAATATACCAATGTTTATGTTTACCTTGTGACAAATGTACGAGTTAAACAATAGAGGAAATAAGAGGTATATGTAAGAGTTCTCTGTACTATCTGTGGAACTTTTCTGAAAATCTAAAACTGCTATAAAATTTTTAAATTATTTTTAAAATAAAAGACCAATTCATAATCTAAAGAAAAGCCCCACTATGAAGAATGATATAGCTTCATCCATTTCTAAAACTTAACATAAAAAAATACTTTATAAAACATGGATTTTATGTATTTTATAAATTTTCTATATAAAGTAACAAGCAGTCTAGTGTCATCTGTCTGGACAACTTTTTCCAGTATAATCTCAAGTTAGTCGTACCATAAGATTTGATTGATCTACTTACAGTTTTGGTTCTTTTTATACAGATGGCCAACAAGCACTTGAAATAATGCTCAACATCTCTGATTATTAGAGAAATCCAAATCAAAACTACCATGAGATACCACCTCACACCAGTCACAATGGCCATCATTAATAAGTCGACAAATAACAAATACTGGAGGGGGTGTGGAGAAAAGGGAACCCTCCTGCACTGTTGGTGGGAATGTAAGCTGGTACAACCCCTATGGAGAACAGTATGGAGGTACCTTAGAAATCTATACATAGAACTACCATATGACCCAGCAATCCCACTCTTGGGCATATTTCCAGACAAAACTCTACTTAAAAAAGACACATGCACCCGCATGTTCACTGCAGCACTATTCACAATAGCCAAGACATGGAATCAACCCAAATGTCCACTGATAGATGACTGGATCAGGAAGATGTGGTATATATACACAATGGAATACTCTTCAGCCATAAAAAAGAACAAATTATGCTGTTTGCAGCAACATGGATGGAACTAGAGATTCTCATTCTGAGTGAAGTAAGTCAGAAAGAGAAAGACAAATACCGTATGATATCACTTATATCTGGAATTTAATATACGGCACAAAGGAACCTTTCTACAGAAAAGAAAATCATGGACTTGAAGAATAGACTTGTGGTTGCCAAGGGGGAGGGGGAGGGAAGGGGAGGGACTGGGTTCTTGGGGTAAATAGATGCAGAATGTTGCCTTCAGGATGGATCAGCAATGGGATCCTGCTGTGTAGCACTGGGAACTCTGTATAGGCACTTATGATGGAACACATAATGTGAGAAAAAAGAATGTATACATGTATGTGTAACTGGGTCACCATGCTGTACAGTAGGAAAAAAAAATATATATATATATATATATAAATGATAAAAAATAGAAAAATTAAAAAAATTGGTTCTTTTAATCATTCATTAAACTTACAAACTAAATTAATGCTTATTCTTACATGTCTTGGCAGAACAAATTAATACTATCTGAACAAATTAATAACCTTGGCTCCTAACTCCTGTGATTTTGGCAGGCTATACTTTCAGTTTCTAAAGCCTATACACAAAGGAATCCTTAGGGAGGGATGTGCTCTCCTATCAATATACAAACGGAGTTACCCTTAATGAGTGTCAGAAGAATGCCCCAGAGGAAGAGCAGACCTCATTGCACCTTCTTGTCAAAGCAATGAGAAGCTGGCCCACTGCCCTAGTAAGAGACTTGGAGGAAAACACAAAACACAATCCTCACAGTAAGGAAGCAAGTCATTCACTCAACAATGCTTTTCTTAACACCTGAGCTAAGAATACGGAAATGAAAGACAACGAAGGGTTTCCCTTCTTACTTCAGGGGCAAAATAGCAACACATTAAACAGGAGGTATAGAGATGTTAAAGAGATGAAACTGAGTTCTTGAAATATGCAGCTGAGCATTCAACTGGCACATCAGAAGCAGTGAGTAGAAGGCCTAAACATGCATTTCGTGAACAAACACTGATCACATTCCTCCCATTGACTGCCTCTTCTGAGCCCAGCAAAGGTTGCAGAAATGATTAGGACACAGTCCATGCCCTCAAGGCCCTGGCTGTCTGGTAAGTGGGATAAAGGAAGTACACCATTTTCTTCCTTTACAAGTACAAGCAGGAAGTAGAAGTTATTATGTCCCTCAAGAAAAGTACAAAGTGTTCCTGGAGGTCAAGGAGGAAAACATTAAATCTAGTTACAAACAGGGAAGGAAATAGCATTTTGAAATAGGCTTAAACTGTGGTACAAACTAAACAGGTTTGAATGAGGGTATTACAGGCAAAGGTACAATCTCAGCAAAATCACTCAAGTTTTCCTATTTACTTAGGGTATATGTAACTCCTGACAAATGCGGCTTTTAAAAGGAGCCAAGATAGATACTAAGTCTGAAGGGAAGAGTAGGATAAGGCGCATATTTATGTGCTCTTAACACATCTCCCCTCAGGTTGCTTATCAATTGTAAGGGGGAAAATAGTAACTATACTGTGGAGAAGTTAGATAACACTTTTTTTTTTTTTGGTCTTTCCAGGGCCACACCTGCAACATATGGAGGTACCCAAGTTAGGGGTCTAATGGGAGCTGTAGCCACCAGCCTACGCCAGGGCTTTGAAGTTTTACGGAGTCTTTTCTCTAAGAAAAGTTTTTATTTTGAAATAATTTAAAACTACAAAAAGTTGCAAGGATGATGCCAAGAACTCCCCCCCCCACCCCCAGCTCCTATCCCCTTTACTTGTAGGCACTGATTTTTAACATCTTGCTACATTTGTTTTATTACTTGCTTTCTTTCCCTATAGATGTACATATTTTTTTTCTGAATCCTCTGAGCAAGTGGCATACATCATGCCCATACACTCTCTGATTCTTCAGTGCATTTTTCCTAAAAAACATGGATGTTCTTTTGTGTAATTTCAGTAGAGTTATTAAATTCAGGAAATTTAACATGTATATAATACTTTAAATAACATATAGTCTATATTTCAATTATCCATTGTTACAACATTGTCCTTTTCTAGCATTACCTGCTCTAGTTCAGGATTCAGTCCAGGACCATGTACCGTGTTTAGTCATGTTGTCTCTTTTAGTTTCCTTTAATCTGGAAGAACTCCCCATCTTTCTTTATCTTTTATGACATTGACATATATGAAAAACATGGGCCAGTTATTTTGTATTATATTCCTCAGTTTGGATTTGTGTCATGTTTCAAGATTATATTCAGATTTCTTCATGAGGAAATTAGATGTCTGGCTAAGAAACTACAAAAGAAATGTTGTGTCTTGGAATTCCTGTAGTGGCTCAGTGGTTAACGAATCTGACTAGCATCCATGAGGGTGCAGGTTTGATCCCTGGCCTTGCTCAGTGGGTTGGGGATCTGGCATTGCTGTGAGCTGTGGTATAGGTTGAAGACACAGATCCTGCATTGCTGTGGCTGTGACACAGGCCAGCAGCTACAACTCCGATTTGACCCCTAGCCTGAAAACCTCCACATGCCATGTGTGTGGCCCTAGGGGTTTTAGAATAATTCTGTGGAAAGAAGACTATACTGCTTTAGATGTCAAACTTATATGGATTGAGATTCACTCAAGACAGAGGACGTTTTCTATACTTTAAAATTTGGAGTAAGTTTTGAAAATTGTTCATCAACACACTGGTACACTGCCAGACAACAGTCTCTCTCTTTCTCACACACACACACACACACACACACACACACCATTCACCAAGCCTGAAGAGAAAGAAAAGGATGCACAAGGAGCCAAGCTGACAGACTATAGCTGTGTTGACTCACTACCAACTCAGTTAAAAAGCTTTTCTAGTTAACACAAACCACAGCAGACCAAACTTGCCCATGCTCAGATGCACTGGTTTTAGCCAATATGTCTTATTCTTACAGAACTTCCAAGATTTTAATATAGAAACTGCTTAGTTAAAAAAAAAAAAAAGACATGTATTTTGACTCTAAATATGTCTGGGGCTTGAGCATCAAACAACTGAAGAATAATTTTGTATGTAATGATAATTATGTCAGGCTAAAGACCAACTGGAGCAAATGATTATTAACAAGGAACACCAATTAGTAATTTCAGTAATTAGGAACTGGCTGTAAAGGATAAGAAGAAGAGCATGTGACTTTGTGAAACCTTATTTCAGTTTTTAAGGAAGTATGTACACTCTTACACACGAAGATGTATCTTTGCTGAGAAATGGAAAGTGTATGGATATATGAAATGTAAGATTTTGAATTCTTACTAATACACACTAATGAACAAGGGTAAAGTTTTCAAAGAGTTTCCTAGCACAAGGGAATGTCCAGGGGTGAGGGAAATTACATCACAGGATCTAAATAATATATATGGCTTTGAAATTGGTTACATGGGTACCTGCATTTGAAGAAATTCACAAAGTATTCACTTAAATATCTGTAAATTACTCCATGTAAGACATGCCTTGAAAAAGGCAACAGAGGTGTTCCCATCGTGGCTCAGTGGTTAATGAATCTGACTAGGAACCATGAGGTTGCGGGTAAGGTCCCTGCCCTTGCTCAATGGGTTAGTGATCCGGTGTTGCCGTGAGCTGTGGTGTAGGTTGCAGATGCGGCTCAGATCCTGTGTGGCTGTGGCTCTGGCATAGGCCGGTGGCTACAGCTCCGATTGGACCCCTAGCCTGGGAACCTCCATATGCCACAGGAGTGGCCCAAGAAATGGCAAAAAGACAAAGAAAAAAAAAAGAAAAATGCAACAGAAAGCACACAAGATCAGCAGAATTACTGTCACGAACTAGTTCTGTGGGCTTAAGCAAGTCATATAACCTCAGTTTCCTTATTTGAAAAACAATTGTGTTAAATGATCTCTTTAACACAATCACTAAATTCTTTACCAGCTTTAAGAGTCTAATTGATAATTTTTTAAGTAGCAACAGTTTATGGAAATTAATAACCTGACTGGGGACTTTGACAATTTCAATTTTAAAAGTTTCAATTACATTAATACATGAATATATTATCATTATAAATGGAAGTTCAAGTAATATAGATAAATGTTTTCTCTAGCCCTTTCTCATAAGCCTAGAGACAACCTGTCCTGCCAGGTTTTAGTGTTTTCTATGAGGTTTTTTTTGTTGCTGCTGCTACAGAGGTAGTAAGGCTCTCCAGCTGGGAATGAAGACTGTGGAGTAGTGCTGCCCAGGTCCACAGCCCAGCAGCACCAGTAGCCAGGGAAGACCTTGTTGAAGTCACTCATACCAATGAAAAAAAAAAAAAATGTTGCCTGCCAGTTTAAACCAAGGATGATGCAGCCCTCAGCCACTGCAGCCACCCTCAAAGATACACCCGGAGGAGACTCAAGATGAGAAAGCACAGGATACTGGCTCCAGATAGCTGAGGAATGAAATCATTCCTACATATCAGAGGAATGATTTTGGTGAGCCCCAACTCTTGCATCTTTCCATACATGAAAAAGCACTAAGTTTCATAACTTGAGATATCTGGTTTTCTTTAATTAACAATAATCTTTGATGTTCTGACTGCCTGGTCTTTATTAAAAAAAACTCCTATATATCCTGCCTCCTCCCTTACCTCTTCAGAGCTGTCTCTCAGAACTATTTGAGAAGCTACGTCCCAGGCTTAAGTCCTCAGTTGTGTCTGCCAAATAAAACATAATTCTCAACGTTTAGATTGTGTATTTTTTTTTCAATCTATATCCAAAATCCCTGTGCTAGGATAGGAAGTCCAGAAATAAACCCATGTACTTAAGGTTAATTAATCTATGACAAAGAAGGCAAGAATGGAGGAAAGACAGTCACTACAATAAGTGGTGCTGGGAAAACCGGACAGCTACATGTAAAAGAATGGCTTAGAACATTCTCTAACACCATACACAAAAATAAACTAAAAATGTATTAAAGACCTAAAAGTAAGGCCAGATACTATAAAACTCCTAGAGGAAAACATAGGCAGAACACACTTTGACATAAATCATAGCAATGTCTCTTTGGATCCACCTCCTAGAGTAATGAAAACAAAAACAAAAATAAACAAATGGGACTTAATTAAACTTTAAAAGCTTTTACACAGCAAAGGAAACAATAACAACAAAAAAAAAGAATGGAGGAAAATATTTGCAAAGGAAGAAACCAACAAGGGATTAATCTCCAAATTACACAAACATCGCATACATATCAAAAAAATACACAACCCAATCAAAAAAATGTATGGAATATCTAGGAGTTCCCGTCATGGCTTAGTGGTTAATGAACGTAATTAGCATCCATGAGGACATGGGTTCTATCCCTGGCCTTGCTCAGTGGGTTAAGGATCCGGCATTCCATGAGCTGTGGTGTAGGTCGAAGACAAGGCTCGGAAACTGTGTTGCTGTGGCTATGGTATAGGCCGGCAGCTACAGCTCCAATTAGACCCCTAGCCTGGGAACCTCCATATGCCATGGGTGTGGCCCGAGAAAAACGGAAAGACAAAAAAAAAAAAAAAAAAAAAAAAAAAAAAGGATGTATTATACCACAGAGGGAATTAAAGTCAGTATTAAAAACAAAAAACAACGGAGTTCCCTGTCATGGCTCAGTGGTTAATGAATCCGACTAGGAATCATGAGGTTGTGGGTTTGATCCCTGGCCTTGTTCAGTGGGTTAAGGATCCGGCATTGCTGTGAGCAGTGGTGTGGGTTGAAGACAAGGCTCGGATCCCGTGTTGCTATGCTCTGGTGTAGGCCAGCAGCAATAGCTCCAATTAGACCCCTAGCCTGGGAACCTCCATATGCCGCAGGAGCAGTTCAAGAAAAGGCAAAAAGACAAAAAAAAAAAAAAAAAAAATGTATGGAATATCTAAATAGACATGGCTCCAAAGAATAGGGACAGATGCCCAAAAAAGCATATGAAAAGATGGTTGACACCACTAATTAACAGAGAAATGTAAACCAAAACTACAATGAGGCATTACCTCACACCAATCAGAATGGCCATCATCAAAAAAATCTATAAACAATGAATGCTGGAGAGGGTATGGAGAAAAGAGAACCCTCCTACATTGTTGGTAGGAATGCAACCACTATGGAGGACAGTAGGGAAGTTCCTTTAAAAACTAAATATAGAATGACCATATGATCTTGTAATCCCATTCTTGGGCATTTATCCAGAGAAAACCATAATTCAAAAAGATATATGCATTCCAGTGTTCATTGCTCCACTACTTACAATAGCAAAGACAGAAGCAACATAAATGTTCATCCACAGAAAAATGGATAAAGAAGATGTGATGTGTGTGTGTGTAATGGAATATGACTCAGCCACAAAAAAGAATGTCATAATAGCTTTTGCAGCAGCATGGATGAACCTAGAGATTATCTATCATACTAAGTGAGATGAGTCAGACAGAGAAAGAGAAATATCATATGTTATTACTTATATGTGAATTCTAATTAAAACAATATAAAAGAACTTATTTACAAAACAGAAACAAACTCACAGATCTCAAAATCAAAACTTACAGTTACTATAGGAGAAACCGTGGCTGGAAGGGATGAATTAGGAGGAGGGAAATAACATATACACACTACTGAATAAAGTAGATAATTAATAAGAACCTACTATGTAACAGGGAAATCTACTCAATAATTTGTAATAACCTCTATAGGAAAAAATGATGGATATATGTATAACTGATTTTCTTCGCTATAGAAGACCTGAAACTAATACAACACTGTAAGTCATCTATACTTCAATAATTTAAAAAAAAAAAAAGAAAATTAATGGACCAAAAAAGTTTGATGTTTTGGTAGTTTTAAAGTAGTATTAAAAAAATGTTCATGGAAAAAAAATTTTTTTTAAATCCCTGTACTTCAGTTTTCCCAACTCAAACAGCATCAGGAGTTCCAGTTGTGGCTCAGTGGTGGTTAACAAACTCGACTAGTATCCACGAGGATGCAGGTTCAACCCCTGGCATTGCTCAGTGGGTTAAGGATCTGGTATAGCCACGAGCTGTGGCATAGGTTGCAGATGTGGCTTGGATCCCACATTGCTGGGAACTGGCAGCTAGAGCCCTGATTTGACCCCTAGCCTGGAAACCTCCATATCCCTCGGGTGCAGCCCTAAAAAGACAAAAGACAAAAAAAAAAAAAAAGGCACACTAAAAATAAAAATGAAATAAAAACAGCAACAAAAATGGCAACCATTCATTCATAATAAAATATGTACACTTGGGAGTTTCCGTCCTGGCTCAATGGTTAACGAACCCAACTAGTATCCATGAGGACGTGGGTTTGATCACCGGCCTCGCTCATTGGGTTAAGGGTCTGGCGTTGCCATGAGCTATGGTGTAGGTAGCAGACACGGCTTGGATCCCACGTTGCCATGCCTGTGGCGTAGGCCAGCAGCTACAGCTCTGACTCAACCCCTAGCCTGGGAACATCCACATGCCGCAGGTGTGGCACTAAAATGACAAATAAATAAATAAATAAATAAAATATCTACACTTGTTTCTTTAAATATAGTTGAAGAACAAGTTATTTATTTATTTATTTATTTTGCTTTTTAGGGCTGCACCTGCAGCATATGGAAGTTCCCAGGCTAGAGAATAAATCAGAGCTGCAGCTGCCAGCCTATACCACAGGCACAGCAACATGGGATCCAAGCCGCGTCTGTAACCTACACCACAGCTCATGGCAATGCCAGATCTTTAACCCATTGATGAGGCCAGGGATTGAACCCGCATCTTCATGGATACTACTAGTCGAGTTCATTTCTGCTGAGCCACAATGGGAACTGCAAGAACAAGTAATTTAAACACTCTAACTCAAAGTCACTCAAAGAGCTGCATTAAATACAAAGGCACTCAGGGAAATAGGTGTCTTGGAATATTTAATCATTAGTCTTGAGCTAAAAAATTTCCTCAGTATCATTCAGTGCACCTTGTAGATGGAAATCAGGCCCATCAAAGTTCTGTTGCCAACATTTCAGATTTTTCTTTAATATGAAAAGGACTAAATGGGTAAGGGTGGGATGAAAAATGAAATTCAACAGAGCCACATCCAGTCTTTTCTCTGCAGGTCTGTTCCATCACTAAAAATCACCAAGTAGTCATGATACCTGAGGAGCCAAGGACAGCCTAAAATGTTGCAACTCACGGCCTAATGAATGACTGAGCTTTGTACCACAAAATGTTGCAACACAGGGCCCAATGAATGAGTAGATTTATTGGAGGAGGTACAATTTGCTTACTCTACTATTCACTCTGCATTTATACTGTCAAATTTTTTCATTTCCTAATGCAAAATCCTTTAATGAAGGAAAA
This sequence comes from Sus scrofa, assembly GCF_054392235.1. Lineage (NCBI taxonomy): Eukaryota > Metazoa > Chordata > Mammalia > Artiodactyla > Suidae > Sus > Sus scrofa. The sequence continues at coordinate 103,128,109 of NC_139390.1, forward strand.
AAGCCTACCTGGTCAAATTCAAATTTATTATTTCAGTGACAAAGACAGACATGGAGACTACACTTTCAACTGACACAAGCAGGAATAAAGTACTACATTTTCTTCCAATCAATTTTTCACCTTTATACATCGTGATAAAAGCCTGTGCCAAAGGTTCTTGATTCTATCAATGTGAAAGTGCTCTGACACACATTTAGTCCACAAATCAACAGCCTTAAATATCAAAAATGCAAGGACCCTACCTATGGATTTCCAAAACTCCCAGCTATTTGGGACTGTTTGCTTCTGTGACAATCCACCCTGCACAAAGTGTACCCATGTAGTGCCCTGCTGGAGATAAGAGAGACCAAGAGGGTGGGGAGAAAAGCCTGGTCTTGTCCTTTAACCAGAAGCAAGCATGCTTCCCTGACCTGAACACCATATCACTGTGTTTCCAAGAGCAACAGCTGACCTCGGATAGTAGAGTGAACTATGGCCTTTGTGGTGTGATTTAAAGATCCCTTTGCCCCAAATTTGCCCTCGCTTTGGTTTGAAACTGCCTGAAAGGCGATATTTGAGACTTATTCCTTTAAGACACATTGTCTTCGAATGCCAGTATCCCTGGGACATTTTGTTAATGCAGTAAGTTATCAATTAGTCATTCCCAGGATGACATGTGTTCATTTCATCCATTACTTTCTTTGTACAAGCTGGCTAGTAGCAGATCTAACCAAATCTAGAGGATCAGTTACTGGGTTATGCTTTGTTGTTGCCATTCTATTTCATCTTTTGACTCAGAAGAAGAATTTAAAGGGGAAGCAAAATGATTTTGGAGCATGGGGCTCTGCCATGAAGGAAGGGGAGAGAGAGGAGAGAGAGCGGGCAGCTGGAGGACAGCAGGAGGGCCCTGATGGCACAGGGTGAGCAGAGTATTCCAGGAAGTGAGTTTAAACTCAAAAATCCCCAATATTTCCCAACTTTGGGACCAGCCTACTTCAGGGAATACTATTCCAGATCTGGACAATGACCTACAGTTGCATAAACTCTGCTTTTCTTTCAAATTACTGCCACTGGGATTAATGAAGAAGCAATTTTTTGGGTACATAAACTGAATTTTAAATAACCCAATTGCCACATGGAGAAAGCACAAGGAAAATTTCTAAATGTACACGCAACCTATCATGTATATAATTATTGCAATAAGGAAGAATTTTGAAGTTTCAAGTGACACAGAGAAAATAACCCCATCTATACATTTCTTGCTCTTCACTGAGGCAAAGGGCTGTGGCAGTCATCTGTATGATGACATTGGGTGGGGAAGATGATCTTCCTACACTGGTCTGACCTCCTGTGCTACACTTCATCCAGTCATTGCCACAGCTGTATTCAGAGTAGAATAAGAACAGGACCTGCCTGGCTGCTATTCTCCTGAAGACGGAATTGTCGGCCACCTCTCTCCAAAGGTGAGCTAAGCAAATGTGTGAGTCGACAGCTATGAATTTGCTTCAATAAACTATTGTTTCCCAAATCTGCCAGGATTGTAAAAATTATCCAGGGTACTTGTTTAAACCAAGCAGTCCCTCAGATTCTGATTCAATAGGTCTGGCAAGGACCCAGAAAATTGTGTTTTTCACCAGCACTTCAGATAATTTTTACAATTAGGCAAGTTTTATAAATACTAAGATAAGAAATCTGCAATTCCAGAAAGAAAACTAGGAAGAGGGAGAGGTCAGAGGGAGTTGTTTCTCCATTGAGCTTGGAAATGAACACTGTTGTTCCTTTTGGAGGATAAAGTAGATTATTACTCCAGGCCCTATCCACTGCCTATCTTGAGCTGAGAAATTTTTTTCCTCTTTTTTTTTTTTCTTTTTAGGTTGGCACCTGCAGCATATGGAGGTTCCTGGGCTAGGGGTCAAATTGGAGCTATGGCTGCTGGTCTTCACTAAAGCTGCAGCACACACCAATAATATCTAAGCCCAGATCTGAGCCACGTCTGCATCCTACACTGCAGTTTGCTGCAACGCCAGATCATTTAACCCACGGAGCGAGGCCAGGGATCGAACCCACATCTTCATGGATACTAGTTGGATTCTTAACCCTCTGAGCTAGAACGGGAACTCCTGAGAACGTCTCCTAATGTCAACAGTACATAAGAATCCAAGACAAATAGGAGACTTCAACTCTTATGTGTAAATGCCTATTAAAACCCACAAACCCACTACATACAATGAAACATGTAATGAAAACCTAGTCTCATGCAGCTATCCTTCTAGAGGCTGGTGATAAAGTCATAGCCCACTACTACCATCAAACAAGAACAGAAACAAAGATGCATCTCAATACAATAATGGTGTGGCCAGAGTTCTGAGATAACAGATTAAGCTTGCTAATACAGCAAGTTAAAATGTAGGTACTACTAAGAGCAAGCTTGAAGTATAATCCTCAAATGGAACACAACTTTTCACAAGAATTCCTCTACCACAGAACTGCAAGGAACACCATCTGGTAGCTTCACAAACACATGGCCTAGGCCTGGAAGAGAACACAGGAAGATAAAAAACAGTAATTATATGGAGTGGTAGAATTATAAGCAAAGTTTTCTACATGTATTTCCTTGTTATTTAATGTAGATGTGATAAGAAGCTAATAACTGTTGATTCATACTTGTTATTAAATATTCTTTAATCACTATTTTGTCAAAAAGCAAATTTAAACATTCCCTAATGAAAAATGAATCAGTTTACTAATTGCTTCTATTAATGGAGATATTCTATCAACATATTTCTTTGTTATAAACTTCATTTTCAGACAGAAATAACATGAGGCAATGAGAGTTATATCCCAATTTCAGACAAAGTATTTAATACAGTATGAAAACAGAATTAAATGTTTATTAAAACAGCACTAGACATTCTGAAAAACATAAAATATGCAACAGAAAACTCTGGGGCAAACAGAAGGGAGAGGTTTAGTCAAGGGGATGAAGATCCAAGCGAAAAGAGTAGGCAGGACCTGCTACGTAGGAATTAACTGCTACAGTGGCCAGGATCTTTGCTGCCATCCTCACTGGCTCAGGCGGTGGGGAGGGGAGCCCAGGTCTCTGGAAAGTGCACTGTGATCAGGCCCAGGCATCTTCTCCCAAGGACACCAGGGCTCTCTGGCAGAAAAGTACAGCTGGAACCTCATAATCTGTCTACGTTTTGATAGAGAAAGAGGGGGAAAGTGCCTAGAGGTAGGAAAGGGAGAATTATCACAAAGAGCATCCCAGGCTTCTGAAAAAATAGTTTGGGGGCCTAAGAATGAGGAAACAACTGACATCAGAGACTAGCCCTGTGTCGGTGGGGAGAATCATGGCCAAGAGAGGGAAATGGCAGAGAGAGGAAAAGATATAGCCCCCCAAAGAGAAACTGTGAAGACTTGCAGCCTTGCTGCTCTGCAGCTATGTACAGACAGAGAAACTGACACACAGCTGCTGCTGTCGGAGGGTCCTCAATGAGGGAGCTATCAGGCAGGCCTGGCTGAGCTTGTGCTATCCTGACTGGCATATCATGAGGATTTTCTTGTTTGACCACAGCTAACTATCCCAGGATCTTTGCTTCCAGAAAATTTGTTAATGGAGATATAACCATTTAAAAGAAAGACAGGTGGGAATTCCCTTCCTGGCTCAGTGGTTAACGAATCCCACTAGAAACCATGAGGTTGCGGGTTCAATCTCTGGCCTTGCTCAGTGGGTTAAGGATCCGTGAGCTGTGGTGTAGGTTGCAGACGCGGCTCGGATCCTGAGTTGCTGTGGCTCTGGCGTAGGCCAGTGGCCACAGCTCCAATTCGACCCCTAGCCTGGGAACCTCCATATGCTGTGGGAGCGGCCCAAGAAATGGCAGGGAAAAAAAGACAATAAATAAATAAATAAATAAATAAATAAATAAATAAATAGACAGGTGCTCCAATCCAGGCCAATGGGAAAAACTGAACTTACACATCTCTCCCAAAGTTTAAAAATATGACATCTGAAATTTGTACTGAAATTCAAGGTGACTTTTTTAAAACTTAACTTTCCAAGGAATGGTGGGAATCCTAGATGACAAATTTTCTGATTAATATTTCCACTAAAAAGAATTAAGTTGGAATCAACTAGAAATTTCTCTTTTTATACTTTGGTTTGAGGTTTGATGTTCTCCTTATCTTGAGGATAATTATTGAGTTTTGCCTTACACCTAATGAAAAGAACAAAATCTATTTTAATTTTAGAATTTACTCTGACCCAAGAGTCAGTCAGATTTCTCCAAACCCTTATCTAGAATACATCTTTCAGTTTTAAATGAGACTTTTGACATCTCCTGGCAAGGTTGACACCTTAGCTCAAGTACTACCTCCCTTGGTTATACTTCCCTACAGTTGCCTTTAGTATGGTAATCAGCAGTTTGGGAAACAAAGGAATTGTAGAAGAATTTTAGAAACTAGAAAATCTAGATAAGTGGTCAATATCTGAGGAGATAAAGAGAATCTAAGTCCATAAACTCGAAGATACAAAGTGATTTTATGTTGTTATACATTATAAAATAACAGCTCTCATGTACTGAATGCTTATGCTGTGCTAAGCCTATGTCTATATAATTATTCTAAATGATTTCATCTCCCAATTCCCATAACCACCTGTAAATTTGATGGTGTCACCTTATTTTACACTTGAAGAAATAAAGGCCTAGAGAGACCAGATCAAGGCCCATGGCCACAGAGCTAGAAGGTGGCAGAGACAGGATTTGAATACCCCTGACTCCAGAGTCTATTTGCTCAGCACCAACCCTGCCCCATCAATGTAATATACTAGACACTCCAGGACTGTCTTCTCCAAGAGGCCTTCCTGGCCAGCATCTTCACCCCACCTCCTCTGCTCTGAATTGCATCCTGTCCTGTGTGTTTTCAGAGCCCTTTACCAAACTGTCTCCCAATAAGGACTGCACATTTCTTGAAGGCAGGGTCCATGGCTTACTTATCTTTATACCTTCAGCACCTACCAAAGAGAGTGAGAAAGAGCTTATAGGATGTTGAAATAAGAGATATCTAGGGAAGATGCCAGAATTAAACATTTACTATCCTCATGCAAAATCTAACAGATTTATACTTTCATTTTATACAACTGGCATTACTAGTTATTCTTTTTATAACGCTGATAGTTTATATACAGGTATATCTCATTTTATTGTGCTTTAATTTATTGTGCTTTCCAGATATTGCATTTTTTTACAAATTGAAGATTTGTGGCCACCTTGCATTGTCAGATGAAGGCCAGCATTCTTTTAGCAAGAAAGTGGGGGGGGGGGTTGGTTTGTTTGTTTTGTTTTGTTTGTCTTTACAGGGCCACATCACAGTAAATAGAGGTTCCCAGGCTAGGGGTCAAATCAGAGCTGTACCTGAAGGTCTACACCACAGCCACAGCAACACAGGATCCAAGCTGCATCTGCGACCTACACCACAGTTTACGGCAATGCTGGATCCTAAACCCACTAAGCGAGACTGGGGATCATACCTGAGTTCTCCTGGATGCCAGTCAGATTCATTTCCACTTAACCACGACAAAAACTTCAATGAAATATTTTTAAATTAAGGCATGTATGTAGTTTTTTTAGACATAATACTATTAAATACTTAATAGACAACAGTATAGTGTAAACATAACTTTTACATGTACCGTGAAACCAAAAAATTCATTTGACCAGCTTTATTGAGATATTCACTTTATTATAACGGTCTAGAATCAAACCCACAATATCTCTGAGGTATGCCTGTAAATGAGTTGATTCTATTTGCAAGTAATTCTGCTACCTTAGCAGCTGTAGTAGGCAACTGTAACAGTGAAGGCATCAACAGTGGCCAAAGGAATGAATAAAAAATAAATATACATTGTATATTAAATAAAGTGGAACCAAATGCTAATTGTTGATTAAAAATGAACACTAAGATGTAACCAACCACAATGAATTTTTTTTTTCTTTTTTGGTGGTGCCTCAGCATATGGAGTTCCCAGACCAGAAATGAGATCAAATCCACAGTTGCAACTGAGCTGCAGGTGTGGCAACACCAGATCTTTAACCCACTGTGCCAGACCAGGGATCAAACCTGTGTCCCAGAACTCCAAGAGGTTTGTGCCACAGCAGGAACTCCTGAAAAGGCCTTGAGTATTATGTGACAGTGCACAAGAATTCATATTCTTCCTATAAATGTCTGGTTCTCCTGCCCCTAAGTGTTTCAGAGAGTGACAGAGAAAGCTCTAGCTTAGAAGAACTGTTTTGTCAAGTAAAAAATGGCCTCAAAAGTATTTACAATTCTCATTTGCTCATTCTTACTATTGAAAAACAGTGAAAATGCTCATGAGGACTTTAAATAAAACTTTCATTACATGCAAAGGAAATGGTACAAGCTACACATTAAATTGTCTAGTTTCTTAGTTAAGTAAAGTAAGGAAGTATTCAAGATAAGGCTGACACACACCCTTCCCAGTGGTGATCTGCCACCCCCAGATTAAAAACAAAAACAAAAAACTGTAATCAAAGCCAATCTTAAGCAAAGCAAGGTCCTGGCAAAATGCTCCATTTCCTCCTACAAATATCCACAGCAGGGCTGTACCAAGCCATTTATGTACCAGTTGTTTTCTTGGTCATTAAAGTATTTCCCTCTCTCAGGCTCATGGGCTCCCTCTCTTCATCTCTCTCTCTCACTCTCTTTCTCTTCCCACCCCTTCTCCCTTTGTCCCTCGCTCTCTGTCTCTATCTCTGTCTCTGCCCCTCTTAACAGCTTTTCATTCACTTGACATGTGAGCCCTGCTATAAGTACCTAGACACCTACCAGTAACCAACTCTCCCAGTCATGCCTCCCTGGCAAGTTTCCAGATAAGAAAGAAAGAACCCCTTTAAAAGACGATGGTGAAGACAACCAGAATGTCCACCTAATGCTGAACATTCCAGAATTCTTCAAAGTACAGCTGACCCATGGAGTTCCTGTCATGGCACAGCAGAAACGAATCCAATCAGGAACCATGAAAGTTGTGGGTTCGATCCCTGGCCTTGCTCAGTGGGTTAAGGATCTGGTATTGCCATGAACTGTGGTACAGGTCACAGACACGGCTCATATCCTGCCTTGCTATGGCTATGGTGTAGGCCAGCAGCTACAGCTCTGATTAGACCCCTAGCCTGGGAACCACCAAATGCCATGGGTGCAGCACAAAAAGACAAAAAGAAAAAAAAAGACAAAGTACAGTTGACCCTTGAATAACACAGATTTGAACTGAACAGGCCCACTTATATACTAACTTTTTTTTTCCTTTTTATGGCTGCACCTGCAGCTTAGGGAAGTTCCTGGGCTAGGGGTCGAACCAGAGCTGCAGCTGTAGGCCTATACCACAGCCATAGCAACACTGGATTTGAGCCACATCTGCAACCCAGGCTGCAGCTTATAGCACCAGATCCTTAACCCACTGAGCGAGGCCAGGGATCATACCCACATCCTCACAGAGACAATGTCAGATCCTTAACCCACTGAGCCACAATGGTAACTCCTATGCAGACTTTTAAAAATAATAAATATTACTGATCCACAGTTAGCTCAATCCACAGATGCAGGATAGCTCATATAGACAAAAAGGATATAGGGAGAGCTGGCTTTAAATTAAATGTAGATTTTTGACTGTGCCAGGATGAAGTCCCAATTCACCAGTCCCCCTGTTCAAGGGTCAACTGCTATATTTAAAGAACCAAAAAATGTCAAACTACTAAAATTCTTCTGGTAGTGCTACCCATTGTGTTGCCATTTTAAGCTAGACTAAGGAGAATACTTGAAGAATTCTAAATTCTAGCTCCCCTAAAAATGTCCATTGGTCTAGCATCCAAATTTGTTATTATGTCAGAAAGCCATTGCTTTGGCAGCTATTCTGCAGCTTATGTAAAATGAGTCAGGATGCTCAGTCCAGTTCCAGACAACTGGTGTCCAGGTCATATATCACCTGCACTGGGGACAGCTCTGGACTCAGAGTGTCCTCCCTGAGGCTTGGTGGGTGACAAGATAGGCCAGAACAAGGAGACCCAAAACCCTGCAGATAGACAGAGCCCATAGGGAGAAGCGTCCCAAGAGGGATGGCTGGTCTGGGGGATTCATTTGCTTATTACAATAAAATAATTGAAAGTACTGTTGAACTAGAGGAATGACTCTATGTGTTTGCAGGGTTGTGGGGAGACAGCAAGGCATTAGAGTCTGACAGGAGGGGACCTTTAAAAGCTGCGCAGATCCTGGTATTTTCCCAGCCCACAGAAAAAGATGTGGGGTCCCAGGTAGCACACCAAGCCAAGGAGGGACCAGCTGAGGCTTGGTCACAGAAACGGCAAAAAAAAAAAAAAAAAAAAAAAAAACTAAACTAAACAGTCATTGGTCATAGTGAAATGAGCCACATCAGAACTTTAGACTCTTTCTTTTTTTCTTTCTTTCTTTTAAATGGCCATACTCGCAGCATATGGAAATTCCCAGGCCAGGGATAAAACCATACCTCTGCAGCAACACAGGCTGCCACAGTAGGGTTCTTAGTCCACTGTGCCATGGCAGGAACTCCACATCAGATCCTTTCAAAAATTAGTGGTGGTATGGATAAACAAAAACATAAAACTATATATGGGAGAAAAACTCCAGTTTAGAAATTATAAAGTCGGGTATATTGTCTCATGTTTACCCCTTACAATTATGTGACCTGTAGCAAATCACTTGACCTTTTTTCAGCCTATTTCAGCAATTTTAAATAGAGACAACAATCATTATACCTACTGCACAAGGCTGTAAGAATGTGATAAAAGGACAGATGTGAATGCTGTTTATAAACCACAGTGCTCTAGACCTGTGACCCACCTTCTTTTCTCTTTTGTTGCATATCCAAGGGATGCTCCGAACTTGCAAGAGGAACAGTGGCTGACAATGCTAGCATTCCACCATGGAGGGGAGTGAGGAAGCACCTGTGCTGGGTTAGTATCAGAATCTGTGCAGCTCTTAAAAGCCCCCTCCTGCCAGACAGTCCTGCTGTCTCTGCTCAGCCCTACAAATACAAAGTGAGATTCAGTCCTCTAGGCCAACAGTATTTTTGATTACTCTATTGTCAATAAGATATTTGACTAGTCTATTTTAAGTTGTAACTGGAGACCTAGAGATGCCAAGGCCCACAGATGTGCTTTCCTTGGCCTGTAGTGTGTACCTCTGCTCCCTTCCCCCCCACCACCATTACATATATTCGCTAGTATTTAATATTTAAAAATCATATAGCTCCCACAAAATTTTAGTTTTCTAGCTTCCCTCAAAAAATCAAGATCTAGCAACACTGGGTCTGGATTCCCACAACTCTCAAACTCTAGGGAGCATAAGAATCACAGGAAGAGATTGTTAAAACATAGACTGCAAGACCCCATCCTCAGAGTTTCTGATTCATTAGGTCTGGAATGGAACCGAAAAACTGCATTTCTCACAAGTTTCCAGGTGATCTTGATGCTGTTGGCCAGAGATCATACTCTCAGAACCTCTGCACTAGATTCTCACCTGGAGATGAGAAATCCTGTTAAACAGGGATGCACACTCCAGTTTGCCAAAGGCTACACCACCTCCTATTGTCAGTGACACAAATATTCATTGTCAATTATTATGCTTACTCTGTTTTTTTCCCTTTACAGGCAAAGCCACTTAATTACCAACATGCCTGGCCTCTAAAGGCATTCGAGTTAACAACCTTCACTACTTGAGGGCAAAAACTCTGCTTTCTACCCTCACTTCTCCCTCTTTCACCCCTAGTTCTGTCTCTCTCTCACATCCCACACAGTGTCTTAAACATGGCATTATGTTAGTTGATTTGAACACTTGCATAAAGTCTGAACTTTTCAAGGCTGGAGCTTGAAGGGACAGCAAGACTATTAAGCTAGGAACTGGTCTAGGCCTCCTTGCTGTTGTCTATTGGATCCAGATCTAAGAGCAGGTGTATGCCAGCTCAAATGTGGAGGTGGGAGGCAGGAATGAAGATGATTACCTAGGGTCAGAAATAAGTTCTCCTGGAGTTCCCGTCGTGGAGCAGTGGTTAATGAATCCGACTAGGAACCATGAGGTTGTGGGTTTGATCCCTGGCCTTGCTCAGTGGGTTAAGGATCTGGCGTTGCTGTGAGCTGTGGTGTAGGTTGCAGACGCAGCTCAGATCCTGCATTGCTGTGGCTCTGGCGTAGGCCGGTGGCTATGGCTCCAATTAGACCCCTAGCCTGGGAATCTCCATATGCCGCAGGAGCGGCCCTAGAAAAGGCAAAAAGACAAAAAAAAAAAAAAAAAAAAAAAAAAGAAGAAGTAAGCTCTCCTGAGCACTACTTCTATTTAACTTCTCAACCCCAGTACTTAGCCCCAAATCTAAAATTAGTTATCATCCAGGAATATTGTCAGTTGAGCAATTCAACAAACTACCTTCACTAATTGGTTTCATGATCACCAGCTTAAGGGCAGGGGACAAGCCTGGGTGATAAACCTGGATCCCTCTAACTTTCTTCTCTAAGAGCCCATTAATATGACCTGGAACAAAGAACAAATTCTGTGAATTCCTTTTTTTGTTGCTTTTTTTTTTTTGCTTTTTGGGGCCACACCTATGGCATATGGAGTTTCCCAGGCTAGGGGTCGAATCAGAGCAGTAGCTGCCAGCCTATACCACAGCCACAGCAACGTCAGATCCAAGCCATGTCTGTGACTTACACCACAGCTCACAGCAACGCCAGATCCTTAACCCACTGAGCAAGGCCAGGGATCAAACCCACAACCTCTTGGTTCCTAGTCAGATTCATTTCCGCTGAGCCACGACTAGAACTCCCAAATTCTGTGAACATTTCAAAATCCACCAAAATGCAGGCCAGCCTCTTCTCCCTAGTGTCTACCCCCAACCCACACATGTTCTATCTTGGATCCTTGGTCCTAAGCCAAGGTTTGTGTAAAATGGCCTCAAAATTAATTTCCACTAAGAGTTTAAATGTCTCTCTTTTCAATAATGAAATATGTGCATTCATTCCAGAGAGCTGTAAAGGATTTCAGTCTTTAAGGCCAAGAAATTGTATCCTTTTTTTACAGGTTGACAGCTAACGAAAAGAGTTTGTTTAGCCAAAAGGGACAGCGAGGTAATTTGTGAAGACTTGACCTCATTAAAATATTCTTGAAATGTGACCAAAAGGGGAAAAACATCTAAATTAACTGTTAGAGGCCTATCCTGTGTCAAACTCAGAGGAGTATTATTATCACTTCCATTTTATGGAAAAGGGCCCTAAGGCTTATAACAACCTCGCCAGGATTCTACAGCTGTAATCAAAGACAAAATCAAACTCACTCTCAAGCCCACACCTTCCCCATTACCAATTTATCTTCACTATCCATGTAAGTCTTGTATCAAGGGCATATCTTCCCTCTAAACTGCCTCTCAAAAGCTTAAGAACTCAGAGGCTGAAAATGGCCCAAAACTCAAAATATAAAATAGAAGATCCCATGGTGACTGCTTCTTAAAACTAGGAGAAAGAAACAAAATTAGCCAATAGTAAATCAGAGCAAAGATATACAAACAAACTTTTCTAAGTGATAAATGACTCCCAGGCCAGTAAGCCTTTGCTTAAATGTAATAATAAATCTCAAGAAAGAACAGATCTCACAGAAGGAGACTGAGAGGAAGTAGCAAAGGTAAAAGAGCCTGAGACAAAAATCATCAAAGCCCATCAAGCACCCACCAAAGAGAGTCTTATTTATTTATTTATTTATTTTGCTTTTTAGGGTCGCACCCCGCGGCATATGGAGGTTCCCAGGCTAGGGGTCAAATTGGAGCTACAGCTGCCAGGCTACACCACAGCCACAGCAATGCAGGATCCAAGCCACATTTGCGACCTACACCACAGCTCACAGCAACACCGGATCCCCAACCCACTGATCGAGGCCACAGACTGAACCCACATCCTCATGGATATAGTTAGGTTCATTAACCGCTGAGCCACAAAGGCAGCTCCACCAAGGAGAATTTTGATCTGCTGTTCCAGTCCTTAATGAAGAAATGCCTAAAACCTGTCAATTTCAGGAAGGCCAAAAGCCATAACAGGAAAGACCAAGAGACTTGAACACATACAAATTAAACATTTCTATAAGGTTAAGGATGCTTTTAAAAAATTAAAAACTGGGATTCCTGTCTTGGCTCAGTGGAAACAAATCTGACTACCACCCATGAGGACTAGTCTCTTGCCTTGCTCAAGTGGGTTAAGGATCTGGCGTTGTCATGAGCTGTGGTGTAGGTTGCAGACGCAGCTCAGATCCCTCGTTGCTATGGCTGTGGCACAGGCCAGCAGCTACAGCTCTGATTCAACCCCTAGCCTGGGAGCTTCCATATGCCACGGGTGGTGCACCCCTAAAAAGACCCCCCCCCAAAAATATATTAAAAAGTGAATGAACCAAGAAGAGAAAATATTTGAACACATGTCAGAAAAAGGGTTAATACTGCTACTACCATAAACATTCCCCATCTCCCCCCTTGCCCTCTCCAAAATAATGATCAAGAACAATCCAACAGAAAAAAATTAATAGGAGAGGAAACGAATAGACAAATCATGGAATAGGAAATGCAAATATCTTAAAAACACAGAAATATTCTCAGTTTCAACTGTAGTCAGGAAACATGCAAATCAAACAAAGGTGCACTGTTTCTACTGACCACAGTGTCCAAAAAAACCCCAAAATCTAAAACTATCAGTATCATTAGGATTAGTGAGGATATAGGGAAATAGACACTGGCCCACGTTTCTTGGGGGTATAAGAATGCTGTATAATCCTTAAAACATAATTTGGCTGTACTGTAATAAAAATAAGTATGCCCTCGGAAGTTCCCTCAGGGTGCAGAGCGTTAAGCATCGGTGTTGTCACAGCTATGGTGTGGTTTGCAGCTGTGGCATGGGTTTGATCCCTGGCCCAGAAACTTCCACATGGCACAAGAGCGCCAAAAGAAAAAAAAAAAGTACATTCTCTGACCTCAAATCCCACTTTGGAGAATTATATACTGAAGCATTTTAAGTGGCAAAAAACAACTTCAACATCCATTAACAGAGGGATGATTGAATAAATTCTGGACATCCATATAAACAGTGTACAATTACTAAAAAGAACAGGAGAATTCCCATTGTGGCAAAGCAGCAATGAATCTGACTACAAACAATGAGGTTGCCATTGGATCCCTGGCCTTGCTTGGTGGGTTAGGGATCTGGCTTGCCATGAGCTGTGGCGTAGGTCGAAGACGTGGCTTGGATCTGATGTTGCTGTATCTGTGGCTGTGGCCGGCAGCTACAGCTCCGATTAGACCACTAGCCAGGGAACCTCCATATGCCACAGGTGAGGCCCTAAAAAGACAAAAAAAAAAAAAAGGAACAAAAATAACATTCATTATTTAGAAGATAGTAAAAGGTAGCGGACTTGAGAGCCACAGTGCTCAAGTTCAAATTGCTGCTCCCATTATCTGTGCAAGTTTGGCAAATTAATAACATCTGAGATGCTCATCTATCTACTGAGGATAACAGTACCTACTTCATATGGTAGTTGTAGGCTAAATGTGATAAAGCATAGGGCCTGGCATCCAGCAATACTGGATATACTGCTGGGGGAGTGGGGGAGAACTGTACAAACTGAAGAGCAAAGATCTACTTTAGTTGAAGGTATATATATTTTAAAGCACACTCTGTATGTATGTGTGTGGTGATGAGAGGAGAGGAGAAAGTTTTAACTCCTTCTTTGCATATCTCTGTGTTTGGCTTGTTGCAAAGAACATGTATTGCTTTTATAGCTTGGAAGACTAATCCAATAACATTTTTTGAAAGTGGCATGTGTGAGAGTGCTAGCAGGAGTGAGGGGTATTAAAGCATAATTAAAGACTGGGAAGTGGGAGTTCCCACTGTGGTGCAGTGGGTTAAGAACCTGACTGCAGCAACTTGGACTGCTGTTGAGTCACAAATTCAATCCTCAGTCCCTAGCAGTGGGTTAAAGGATCCGGTATTGCTGCAGCTGCAGCATAGGTTGCCTCTGTGGCTCAGAGTCAACCCCTGGCCCAGGAAATTCCATATGCTGCAGATGTGGCCACAAAGAAAAAAAAGAAAGAAAGAAAGAAAAATATTATTGGGAAGTGAGTCTGGAAGCTGAGAAGTTCAGTCGGTCTGAGGCAGAGCATGTGCAATGGAGGGCAGCAAGTATAAGGCTGGGAATGAGTAAAGGAAGAATAATGTGTTCTTGGAAAAGGACTGTGAACTTTCTCCAGATATTCATGGAAATCCTTTGGAAGAGAGGAATGCAAAGTATTGGCTGTACTCTGGTATGATGAACTCTGCCCCTCCACCAAATCAGAAACTTTCAAAAGCTCTGTTTTACTCTTTATATACGGATAAAATCCAGACCTACTTAGGTCCGTGAGTCTGGTAGCCAGGATTCTTATCCCTCCTTGTCCCAGTCTCACTGAACGACTTGTACTTAGAAAGCTCTGCTCTCTCCAGTTTCCAGACCTTTGCTCAGGCTATAGATTCTGATAGCAGTGTCCTTCCCCCATACCTTTCTTGTTCTGCCTAGGTAACTCCTCAGAGCTCAGCTCAAACACCACATCTCTTGGGAAGCTCACCATGATCCCCCAAGGCTCAGTTTCCCTTCTAGATTCTCCTACATCAACCTGGCACTAAACTGAAAAAAGTAATTGTGTCACTGATTTGTAACTGTCAGTTTATTGTCCGCCTCTCCAACTAAACTACAAATTCATAAGGGCTGGAACTTAATAGTATTCAGTTCCTAGCAGAGAACACAAAGTCAGAAATCACAAATATTTGTTAAATAAATGAATGTCTTGAAACACACAAGCCATCTCTTTCCTCTTTCTTCTATCACTGTGTCCCCAAAAGTTTCTCATTTAGTTCCATATCCTATGCATGTCAGCCCACAGGCAGAAAATCCACAAGAGATCATATCACTGCAAGTCTGGGTCCATGGGACAATTACATTGCTCACTGAAAACTAATAAACTGGCATAGGGGTTTTATATGTCAATCTTATACTTTGGTTAATGCAAGTTCTGTCCTGGAGGGAAAAAACCTCCATGTGCTGGCAAAAGCTGAAATGTGACCATTTAAAACAAAGGGTCACAACTGTGAACTATGGCAAATTATTATTAAGGTAAAGGCATCTTGGGGGGCCTTCCTTGGCTACATGTGGACCTTGACTCACTCACTCATTCAGCAAGTCTGTAATAAACCCTCACTAAATGGCAACCTTCATTCCATGCTCTGAGAATATAACAAGGAGTAAGACGGCCCTATCCATCATTCTACTGGGGGTTATCAGAGGGACAGATAATAAACATGCAAAAAATAAAATACTTTCAGGCAGTATTAAATACTGTGAAGAAAATTAGGCAGGATAAGGAATAATTAGAGTTAGGGAGAAGGGGTGACAACTCTTTAGATGTGTGGTCAGGATAAGCTTTCTCTGCGAGATGAATATTTGAGCTGAGACCTAAGTAATGAAGATGAATCTGCCATGAGAAAATTTGGGGACAGACAACTCCAGACCTGAAAAAGAGCAAATGCAAAACCTCTAAGGTAGGAATGAGCTTGGAGCATTGACACAAAGATAGAGAATCAATTTGGTTGAAGCATAATGAGCAAGGAAGGTAAGTTGAGAGCAATCGGAGGGTAGGTGTAGAACAGATCTTATGGTCATGATAAGGAGCTTGGATTTTATTCTAATTGCACAAGGAAGATACTAGTGAGGTATAAATTGGAAAGTGATAGTCTGAGTTCTACTAAGTGGTTAATGATAGAGAATCAACTCTAGGAAGGCAAGAGGGGAAACCAGGAGCCAGACAAGAGGCTACTGTCATGGTCTAAATGAAAGCTGCTAATAGTTTGTACCAGAATGACAGCAGCAGACATGGTGAGAAGTGGTTGGTCTAATTTGGTTGTTTTGGGGCTTTGGGGTTTTTTTGTTTTGTGTGTGTGTTTGACTGCACCCACAGCATATGGAAATTCCCAGGCCAGGGACTGATTTACACCATAGCTGCAGCAATCACTGTGCCAAGTCAAGGATCAAACCAGGGACCTGAGCCACTGCAGCCAGATTCTTAACCCACTGCACTGCAATGGGACTCCCTAATTTGGGATAGTATTTTGGAGGTAGGGTCAACTGGAGTTGATCTTAGATTGGATGTTGGAAGCAAAAGAAAAGGAAGAATCAGAATTGTGATCTTTCAGCTCTTCTTTTTTTTTTTTTTTTTGTCTTTTTGCTATTTCTTGGGCCGCTCCCGCGGCATATGGAGGTTCCCAGGCTAGAGGTCCAATCGGAGCCGTGGCCACAGGCCTACACCACAGCCACAGCAATGCAGGATCCGAGCCGCGTCTGCAACCTACACCACAGCTCACGGCAACGCCGGATCGTTAACCCACTGAGCAAGGGCAGGGACCGAACCCGCAACCTCATGGTTCCTAGTCGGATTCGTTAACCACTGCGCCACGACGGGAACTCCCTTTCAGCTCTTCTAATCAGAAATTCCTGCACCTGCTTAATGTTAAAAATCTGTGTTCTGGAGCTCCTGCCGTGGCACAGCGGAAATGAATACAACTGGTATCCATGAGGATGCAGGTTCAATCCTTGGCCTCGCTCAGTGGATCGGGGATCCAGCGTTGCCGTGAGCTGTGGTGTAGGTCGCAGACGTGGCTCGGATCCCAGGTGGCTGTGGCTGGGGCTGTGGCTGTGGTGTACAATAGCAGCTGTAGCTCCAATTCAACCCTTAGCCCGGGAACCTCCATATGCCTTGGGTGCGGCCCTAAAAAAGCAATAAAAAGAAAAAAAAAAAAATCTGTGTTCTGCTGGAGAACTTCCTTTCAGTAACCATAACAAAGTCAAAGCCAATCAAAATTTCCACTAAGTGTATGACAATATTTGAATTGTGCATGCCAATTTATTACAGAAGATTCGAGAACAGTTTATTCTGCATTAAACTAAAGCTTTTAGTTCCTGATTATTATTTTTAATTTTTGCAATCGAAAAAAGCAGCTTATTTTCTAAAGACCCAAGTACTTACAAAAACAAAGATTTGTGTCCTTTTAAAAAGTGCTACCCCAAGCAATCTACAGACTTAATGTGATCCCTATCAAATTACCCATGACGTTTTTCACAGAACTAGAATAAACAACCCTAAAATTTATATGGAACCATAAAAGACCCAAAATTGCCAAAGCAAAAAAAAAAAAAAAAAAAAAAAGCAGGAGGCATAACTCTCCCAGATTTCAGACAATACTACAAAGCTACAGTAATCAAAGCAGTGCTGGTACAAACACAGATATACAGATCAATGGGACAGAACAGAGAGCCCAGAAATAAATCCACACAACAATGGTCAATTAATCTTCAACTCAAAAGGAGGCAAGAATATACAGTGCAGGAAAGACAGTCTCCTTAGCAAATAGTGCTGAGATTGGAACACACCCTCACACCATTCACAAGAATAAACTCAAAATGACTTAAGGACTTAAACATAAGACATTATACCATAAAACTCCTAGAGGAGAGCATAGGTAAAACATTCTCTGACATCAACCATACAAATAGTATCTCAGGTCAGTCTCCCAAGGCAATATAAATAAAATAAATAAATAAACAAATGGGACTTAATCAAATTTACAAGCTTTTGCACAGCAAAGGAAAACATTAAAAAAAAAAAAGACAAACTACAGAATTGGATAAAATATTTGCAACAATGCCACCAACAAGGGTTTAATCTCCAAAATATATAAACAACTCATACAACTCAACAACGAAAAAATAAACAACCCAATTGAAAAATGGGCAAAAGACCTAAAAAGACATTTCTCCAAAGAAGACATAAAAATGTCCAATAGACACAAGAAAAGATGTTCAACACCACTTATTACAAGAGAAATGCAAATCAAAACTACAATAAGGTACCACCTCACACTGGTCAGACTGGCCATCATTTAAAAGTCTAAAAATAGGAGTTCCCATGGTGGTGCAGTGGAAACGAATCCAACTAGGAACCATGAGGTTGCAGGTTGGATCCTTGGCCTTGCTCAGTGGGTTGAGGATCTGGTGTTGCCATGAGCTGTGGTGTAGGTCACAGATGAGGCTTGGATCCCATGTTGCTGTGGCTGTGGCATAGGCCGGAAGCTGTAGCTCCAATTCTGCCCCTAGCCTGGGAACCTCCATATGCTGCGAGTGCAGTCCTAAAAAGAAAAAAAAAAAAAAAAAAGTCTAAAAATAGCAAATAATGGAGAGAGTTTGTCAAAAAGGGAACCCTCTTACATTGTTAGTTGAAATGTAACTTAATGGAACCATTATGGAAAACAGTATGGAGATTCTTCAGAAAACTAAAAATACAATTACCAGATATTCCAACAATCCCACTCCTGGGCAGACACCCAGACAAAACAATGATTCAAATGAACATACACCCCAATGTTCACTGCAGCACTAGCTATTCACAATAGCCAAGACCTGGAAACAACTTAAATGTCCATCAACAGATGAATGGATTAAGAAGATATGAAACATATATAAAATGATATATTAATCATAAAAATGAAGTAATGCCATTTGCAGCAACATGGATACAACCAGATTATCACACTAAGTGAAGATAGAAAAAGAAAGACAAATACCATACAGTATCACTTACATGTAGAATCTAAAATATGGTATAGATGAACCTAACACAAAACAGAAACAGACCCACAGACAAGAAGAACAGACTTGTGGTTGCCAAGGGGGTGGAGAGGGAGTGGTATGGATTAGGAGCTTGGGGCTAGTAGGTGCAAACTATTATATTCAGAGTGGATAGACAGTGAGGTCCTCCTGTACAGCACACAGAACTATATCCAATCTCCTGGGATAAACCATAATGAAAAGGAATATTTTTAAAATTTTAAAAATAATGCATAGGGAGTTGCCTGGTGGCCTAGTGGTTATGGATCCAGCGTAGTCACTGCTGTGGTGTAGACTCAATCACTGGCCTGGGACTATTTGCAAGCCATGGGGATGACCAATTAAAAAAAAAAAAAGAATGTATATATGTATATAACTAAGTCACTTTGCTATACAACAGAAATTAACACAACATTGTATATCAATTATACTTTAAATAAATAAATAATTTAGGAATTTTTTTAAAGTGCCATTTCCTTGAAATATTAGAGATCTATAGGCCCAGAGCTTCTACTACAGTTGCCACTTCTTTATTTTGCTTTATAACCATAACTTATTTTCTCATATAAGGGCCATATTTTATATCATAGTTTTATATATATCAAAATGAAGGCTTAGCAGGCCAAGTACCTTATAACTCAGGAAGAAACAGAATGGCAAACTTCATTTCCTTAGAGTCAACCCCCTAATATATTCACTCACCTTTTACAAAAATCTGGCAATAGTGACTTTTTTTTTTTTGTCTTTTCTAGGGCCGCTCCCATGGCATATAGAGGTTCACAGGCTGGGGGTCTAATTGCAGCTGTAGCCACTGGCCTACGCCAGAGCCACAGCAACACGGGATCCGAGCCATGTCTGTGATCTACACCACAGCTCACAGCAACGCCGGATCCTTAACCCACTGAGCAAGGTCAGGGATGGAACCCACAACTTCATGGTTCTTAGTCGGATTCGTTAACCACTGCGCCACGATGGGAACTCCCCACAATAGTGTCTTGAAGAACTAATTGTTTAAGGATGTGGAGCAATTCTCTTTTTCCTGAACTTAACTCTTCTGATTTTTTTATATGTATATTGACCAGTAATAGTCAATATACATATAAAAACAAACTACACTCATTACTGTAGACAAATTTATGAAATATATACAAAATATTAGGAAAAACATGCAAGACTGAATATAATTTCATGGCTAAAAGAACAAAGGAAAAGTCACAGTAATACTTGTTGTGTTAATAGTCATAGCACTGTTAAGGGCTGAGAAGGCTTAGGAGACTCAGTGAAGCACATCCCTCTTCCTACCAACTTGTGAACCAACTGAAAAATAGGAAAAAGAATAGACAGCTGAGAACTATCACTCTTACTGATAAAGCTGATGCTGGAGACAAAATGGTAGCAATGGACCTCCCAACACTAACCCCAAACCAGGCAGACTTACCACTGAGTTGCTAACTGACAGAGCAGGACAACAGAGACTCTCCCTTCCATTCACTTCAAAAATTCATCCTTCCAAATTTTGCAGCATAAAGGTACAGACCAAAAGTCATGATTCCTGATGGTAACCTGGTTCCCAAAGTAAGACTAGCCAAAGGGCTGAGCTTTCTCTAGATGGTTTCTCACTATCTAGTGTCTTACTCGATGGGGAAAGGGTAGGGCTGGCCTAAGAGGCCCTGAGTGTTAATAGAACCCCCAACAATTATACCACATTTCCCAACTAATTTTTGTTTTTCTTTTTATGGCCACACCTTCAGCATATGGAAGTTCCTGGGCTAGGGGCTGAATCAGAGCTGCAGCTACAGCCTATACCACAGCCAAAGCAACACAGAATTGGAGCCACATCTACAACCTATGCCACAGCTTGTGGCAGTGCTGGATCCTTAACCCACCAAGTGAGGCCAGGGGTCAAACCTTCATCCTCACAGACACTGTGCTGAGTTCTTAACCCACTGAGCCACAATGGGAACTCCCTCCCCACCTAATTTTATCCTCTTAACCTAGTAATCTTTAAACCAGAATTAGTTTGGGATTCTACAAGTACTTTACAAGGGGAATACAAACACAGATAATTTTAAGGAAATCATTCAATTTATTCAACTTTCATCTACTCTCCTAAAACTGAGCGGTCTAAAATATGACCGAGGTTGAGATGTCACACAATTCAACGTATCCAGTTCTCTCTCTCTCCGTCTCTCTCTCAGGCTCGCTTGCAGCATGCAGAAGTTCCCGGGCCAGGAATTGAACCCATGCCACAGCAGTGACAACACCAGATCCTTAACCTACTGAGCCACCAGGGAGTGTCCCTAATTTTCTTCATTATGTTTTTTTTTTAATGACTGCATCTGTGGTATATGGAAGTTCTCAGGCCAGGGACTGAATCCAAGCTGCAGCTGCAACCTATACTGCGGCTGCATCAATGCCAGATCCTTTAACCCACTGTTCCGGGTTGAAAATTAAAGCTGCGCCTCCGCAGCTACCCAAGATGCTGATGCTGAGTTCTTAACCTACTGCACCACAGCCAGAACTCCCCCAATTCACTTGTAAAATCATTCTATCATCACTTATAAAAGACAGGCAATCTCTCACGTATTCTAATCTCCCATGTGCAAAAAGCCTCTAAGTCACCATATAAGGGAACGATTCTAAATATTGACGTTAATATTTAATATAACCAAGGTATGATAAGCAGGAGGATTTCCTGGCTATCCTTAACTTAAATATATTTCCATTAAGAGAAAATCATGGCGGGGTTCCCATCGTGGCTTAGCAGTTAATCAACCTGACTAGCATCCATGAGGACGCAGGTATGATCCCTGGCCTCGCTCACTGGGTTAAGTATCTGGCATTGCCGTGAGCTGTGGTGTAGGCCGCAGACGCAGCTCAGATCCTGCGTTGCTGTGGCTGTGGTGTAGGCCAGCAGGTACAGCTCCATATGCTGCAGGTGCAGCCCTAAAAAGCAAAAAAAAAAAAAAAAAAAAAAAAAAAAAAGAAGAGAGAGAAAGCATGGTGCTAGAAATTGGGAATGTTGGTCTTTGTTGGGGTTTTTTGCATGTTTCAGATGATTGCAAGGAAAAAGAAGTTTAAAAAATTCAAAATTTTCTTCCAAAAGATCAATATTACATGTAAAAGGAAAATATATCAGAGATATGTTAATGTTCTTTAGTGGTTTTTGAACAATTATTCAGACTCATGGAAGAAAATACTTTCACTAATTTTCACATAAAGATTACTGAATACGGTCAATGTTCATTTTTTTACCCAAACAATTCTGTTCATTATCACTTGTTAATCATTTCTCACCTCATTATTCATGCTCATCTTTTATGTAATAAACTTAGATTTAGATACATAAACTTTTGTTGTAAATAAAGCATTGAACAACAATTAATTTATTCATCTGTTGTAAACCCTACACCTAATAGTCCTAAACATGTTTTCTTATTCTGTTACCTAGCAGAAAATTACATTCACAGGAGAGAGGAATCTCCCCACTGGAGAGAGGGATCTTCATCAATTTTATTAAGAAACATATTTTCAATAAAATTTTAGGAGTTCCCTTGTGGTGCAGTGGGTTAAGATTCTGACATTGTCACAGCTGCAGTGTGGGTTCAATCCCTGGCCAGGGAGCTTCAACAGGCTATGGGTGCGGCCAAAAAATAAAGTAAAATAAGATTTTAGTTCTCTCCAGTAATCATTTACAGAATTTATAATGTAGTTATGATCGATTATGTATTACTAATGATAATTATAATAATAACTCAATGCAAAAAAATTTTTGGCACCTAGAACATTTTGGTTATAGAATTTTTTTAATATACATAAATTTTTATTGCAAAAAAGAATGATACGGTAGGAGTTCCCTAGGGCCTAGTGGTTAAGGTATCAGCATTGTCACTGCTCTTGCACAGGTTCAATTCCTAGCCCAGGAACCTGTGTATGCCATGGGTGCAGACAAAAAAAGAAAAAAGGAATGATACGATAAGCAATAAAATACATCTCTCTCTCTCTCTCTCTCTCTCTCTATATATATATATATATATATATATATTTTTTTTTTTTTTTTTTTTTTTTTGCTTTTTGCTTTTTGCTTTTTAGGGCCACACCTGCGGCCCTAAAAAGTTCCCAGGCTCAGGGTCCGATCAGAGCTGCTGTTCTATGCCACAGCCACAGCAAGGAGGGATCCAAGCTGTGTCTGCAACCTATATCACAGCTCATGGCAATGCTGGATCCTTAACCAACTTAGCGAGGCCAGGGATCAAACCCACATCCTCATGGATACTAATTTGGGTTCACTGCCACTAAGCCACAATGGGAACTTCCATGAAATATATTTTTAAGATTTCCATGGGGAAGTAGAATAAAAGTACAAATTCAGAGAGCAAAAAAAATAATGTAAAATTTCTGTTAAAATAGATGTTGATGAGTACTCAATTTCTATGGGATTTAGTTTCATTAAAAGCATTTTTAAGTGACATAACCCTTTTTATTTTAAAATATTCATATTTTGGAGTTCCTGTCGTGGCTCAAGGTTAATGAATCCGACTAGGAACCGTGAGGTTGAGGGTTCAGTCCCTGGCCTCGCTCAGTGGGTTAAGGATCCAGCATTGCCGTGAGCTGTGAGGTAGGTCGCAGACTCAGCTCACCTCCCATGTTGCTATGGTTGTGGCATAGGCCGGTGGCTACAG
Organism: Sus scrofa; assembly: GCF_054392235.1. NCBI lineage: Eukaryota > Metazoa > Chordata > Mammalia > Artiodactyla > Suidae > Sus > Sus scrofa. The sequence goes on from NC_139390.1 coordinate 103,151,526, forward strand.
CTCCAATTAGACCCCTGGCCTGGGAACCTCCATATGCCACAGGTGCGGCCCTAAAAGGACAAAAATAAATAAATAAATAAAATAAAATATTTAGGAGTTCCCATCGTGGCGCAGCGGAAACAAATCTGACTAGGAACCATAAAGTTTTGGATTTGATCCCTGGCCTTGTTCAGTGGGTTGAGGATCTGGTGTTGCAATGAGCTGTGGTGTAGGTTGCAGACTTGGCTTGGATCCTGGGTTGCTGTGGCTGTGGTGTAGGCCGGCAGCTGTAGCTCCGATTTGACCCCTAGCCTGGGAACCTCCATATGCCACAGGTACAGCCCTAAAAACTTAAAAAAAAAAAAAAAGCTGAAAAAAGATATTCATATTTACATTACACCAGAAATTACATCTTTTGAACTAATGAAAAAAATTTTTACATGTGAATCTAAAAATTATTTTGGGTTGTATGTCAGTAAAAATATATAAAGACCACTTACCACTGAGATCAATTTGGGATGTGGTTAGCCTCTTAGGTAAGAAGTCACTTTTTTTGTGGAATCTTGTGGGGCTACCAGTAAAGTCAGGTGTTGTCCCCCAAATGCCCTGAATGGGTCAGAACATACATCAGTTAAATTGGCTCCCATGCTATTCTGTACCCAAAACTAATTCACAACCTTTTTTATTACTACCTCAAATTATGTGCCATTACCTTGTTTAAACATTATCAAGAGTTCTAAAAAATCAAATAATAACAAAAATATTCTAAAAATTAAGAGCCAAAAAAGTCCTCAATTTGCTTATGACCCCTTCCCAACATGAATTTTCCAGCAAGAAATGAAAAGCTCAGAAATTACATTACCTTGTACTGAATTACAACCCAAAGTAATCAGTACCAACTTTATACTAAAATTTTAAATTATTAACATTCAACATTGAACTCTCTCGTGCTTGTAAATTAAAGTTCAAACAACAGGCTTAATTACTCTCTGGCACTGAACGTGGCTCCCAAACCTGAACCTTCTCTTCCTGCAGATTTAGATATATAACAGGGCCTATCCTGCTAAGCTTACTCCCTTGGCCTGGGCAGAACCCCCTTGGCCCGGGCAGACCCCTAAGAAACTTGTGGTATGAAGCAGCAAAGCAGAAAGCACACTTTCTGTGGGCGGCCTGGCTCCCATGAGAAAGGAAAGAGGAAGAAGGTGAGCTTCACAGTGCCAAACTTACACATCAGGAAACTTGCTAGAAGCGCTGGAACAAAGTATTGAGTGTTATGTTAGTGGCACCCCCTCCATGCTTCAGGAAACATCTGATGTGGAAAGAAGTGTTTTCCCCTAAAATAGAGAAACAGAACAGAATTACAAGAAACAATCTCTCTTATTTAAGAAATATTATTGCACTCAAATTTCTAAGCTGTGTTTGCTGGGAAATTCATATTTTAGGGTTTTGTTTTTTGGGTTTTTTTTGTGTTTTGGGGGGGGGTTTTTTGTTTTGTTTTGTTTTTTGCTTTGCAGTGCTGCACGTGTGGCACATGGAACTTCCCAGGCTGTGGGTCAAATCGGAACTGCAGCTATTGACCTATGCCATAGCTACGGCAACACAGGATCCAAGCCACGTCTGTGGCCTCAAGGCAATGCTGGATCCTTAACTCACTGAGCAAGGCTAGGGATCAAACCCACATCCTCATGAATACTAGTCAGGTTCGTTATCCCTGAGACACAACAGGAATCCTTACCTTAGGTTTTTACGACCATAGTGCCCTACTTCCCATACCAATATTTTTTTTGTTATAGTTTTACAATGTTGTGCCAATTTCTGCTGCACAGCAAAATGACCCACTCATAAATATATGCATTCTTTTTCTTATCCATACCAATTTTTGTAGTAGGAGAGATTAGGCTTTATATGCTACCAAATAACCCCAAATATCTCAGTGACTTAGAACAGGAGAAATGGATTTCTTGCTCATACAAGAATGTGTGTTAACTGAAGGCTCTTTTTCACTTTGTCCTAACTCTAGGATCCTGGCTGATAGAAGCTGCCACCGTATGAAACACTGTTGGGTGGTAGATAAAGAAGGCCACAAATTGTCACTCTTCTCCCCAATCCCCATCAAGAGGTGGAATTTATTTCTCCTCTCCTTGAAACTGAGCTGGCCCTGTGAATGCTTGAACCAGTAAAGTGTGTTATTCCCAGGCTTAAGGCCTACAAGCTTTTGCACTTTTGAGAATCCTGAGCCATCTTGTAGGAAGTCAGGCTACTCTTCAGAAGAAGCAATGCAAAGTGAGGCCCTGGGATAACACTGGAAAGGGGAGCAAGACTTGGCCATTCTAGCATCCTAGTTGAACTTCCAAATTACTCCCCTGCCTGGAGTCATATGAAAGCCCCCAAGCCATATTAGACAACTTGCCTAGGAGCCCACGCAACCCACAAAACCATTACCGATAATAAAATGGTTACCATTTTAGGTCACTAAAATTTGGGATGGTTTGTAATGCAGTAATAGAAAACTGAAACATTCTGTCAGTGTGCCAAAAGGGAAGAGCATGAGAAACTGCACAGGTTCTAAAGCTTTTGCTTGGAAGTGACACAGATTACTTCAATCACATTTCAATGGTTATGCTGAGCTCAAAGAAATAGGGAAATGCAAGTCCACTGTGTGTATGGGAAAAGAAATGGAAACATTTGTTGGCTATACGAAATCTCCCAGAGAGATCAGGCCTAGAGAGGTACATTTTCCATGGAGTTGACAAGTCAATCAGTGAGTAGATGAAATGTCAAGGAACAAAAAGTAACAAGAAGAAAGAAAAACAGAGATGACAACAGATGCTTGTAGATGACCTCTGAGTAAGGCTGGGATGGATAGAAGGAGGAAAGGAGGGTGAAAAGGAGTCAGAAAGGAACATCTACAGAGGCAAAAGGATAAACCTTAGTATCCAAAGGACAGTTTCAAGAACAGAATAGTCAAAACAAAAGCAAAGAAGGACAGAATAGTCAAGAAAAACATAAAAGGTCAAAACTGGTGGTATAGCAAGGAATGCATATGGGAGTTCCCGCTGTAGCTCATCAGGTTACAAACCCAACTAGTATCCATGAGGATGCAAGTTTTATCCCTGGCCTCGATCAATGGGTTAAGGGTCCAGCACTGCCACAAGCCATGGCATACGTCACAGATGTGTCTTGGATCCCAAGTTGCTGTGGCTGTGGCGTAAGCCGGCAGCTGAAGTTCTGATTCAACCCCCAGCCAGGGAACTTCCATATGCCTCAGGGGTGGCTCTACAAAGGAAAAAAAAAAAAGAAAGGAATGCACAGAAGTTCAAAGAAGAAAGAGATCAGTGTGGCCTGATAGAGTCACAAGCCTGGTACAGAGGTAGAATTAGAGAAGGAATTTGGAAAGTAACAATCTGGATGGTTGGAAAGGAGAGAGATGAGCACTCTAAGTGACGAAATAGTAGTCTTGGGGGGGAATGAACTTGGCCACTAGAAAGAATAAGATTATGTATTGTAAAGGAAAACATATCATTCTAATAGAGGGCATATGTTTAGACAGGAGTAACAGAAAAGCGGATTAGGTTTGCTGTGGAAGGGGGAGTCAGGGAAGCCATTTGTAGATTCACGAAGGCCTCTGAGTTCCAACTGAGTTTCTGAGATAGCTGAGCACCCCTGTAGATAAGCCAGTGGTTCTCAACCAGTATCATCTAAGGGAGTATGTGTTGGGTGGAGGGGAAGAGGGATGGCTTTTTGTTGTCACAATGCCTGGGGTTGCTACTGATATATTAGTAGGAAGAAATCAGCGATGCTAAATTACAGCAGTGCATACCACAGTCCTGCATAAAAACTGCCCAAGGCCAGATAAATGCTAAATAGTCATGGCAGTCCCATGCTCCTTGTCAGTTACTGCTTTAGGGGCTAGCAAGTGACCCGGATTTGGTAAATAAAATACAAGGAGTGGCCTGCTATGAAACTTCCGGGGTGGCTTCTTCCTATCTATTGATGTTGTCTCAACCATATGACACTTGGGACAGCTGTGTTCTCCTTAAAACCAACCTCTTTCCAATCTCGTTGTTTCCATTATTGGCATCTCCATCCCCCATTTTCTTTTACCAGGTCCTAAAGCAATTCTGACTTCTCTTAACCTTAGGATGACCACTCATTAAAATGCATCTTGAGACAATCTTATTTAACTCCTATTCTCTCAATGGAATTAATAATGCCCCTTTCACTTCCAAAAAAGTATTTCAGATTGGAGGATAGACTAAACATGGTCACTTATTTACTACTAACTAAACCTTGTTCTCTTGGCTAAAGAAAATACCTCTAAACTAGGGGTCACTAAACTATGGCCTGTAGGTTGTTTTTGTACATCTGTAAATGAAAAACTTTTTTTTTTTTTTTTGACTTTTTGCCTTTTCTAGGGCCGCACCCACGGCACATGGAGGTTCCCAGGCTAGGGGTTGAATCGGAGCTATAGCTGCCAACCTACGCCAGAGCCACAGCAACGCGGGATCCAAGCCACGTCTACAACCTACACCACAGCTCACAGCAACGCCGGATCCTTAACCCACTGAGCAAGGTCAGGGATGGAACCCACAACTTCATGGTTCTTAGTCGGATTCGTTAACCGCTGAGCCATGAAGGGAACTGGAGTTCCCTTCATGGCTCAGCGGTTAATGAACTCAACTGGGCTCCATGAGGATGCGGGTTTGATTCCTGGCCTCGCCCAGTGGGCCAGTGGGTTAAGGATCTGGTGTTGCCATGAGCTGTGGTGTAGGTGGCAGACGTGGCTCAGACCCCTAGTTGCTGTGGCTGTGGCATAGACCAGCTGCAGCTCCAATTCTACCCCTAACCTGGGAACCTCCATATGGCCACAGGTGTGGCCCTAAAACAACAACAACAACAAAAAGTTTTACATTTTTAAATGATTGGAAAAAAGTCAAAAGAATGCTATTTCATGATATCTAAAAATATATTGAAGTTTCAGTGTTCATAAAGTTTTATTGGGTACAGTCATGCTCACTCCTTTAAATACTGTCAATAGAGGCTTTCTCACTACAAGGCAGAGTTCAGTAATTATGACAAATATGCCTAAAATATTAATATCTGGCCCTTTAAAAAAAGAAAAGCCTGCAGACCCTTGCTCTCATGGCACAATTAGTTCTGTGAGCCCTCACTTCTTGCACAAATACGGAAGCCTACTAACTGGTTTCCCATTCTTTTCCCCACTCCAATCTTTCATACTAATCCCAGTAGATAATCTCTCTAGAGCTCTCATCTTGTCACTTGCCCCTTCAATATCTTCAGTGGCTTCTCCAAAACCGGCAATATAAAGCCCAAGTCTACCCCTTGATACAAAAGACTAAAATTTCAGTTTTCCAGACTTTGCCCCTCTTCAGTACTTAAAGCCAAAGTGGACCACTTAGTTTCCCTAATATGCATACCATACTCCCCCACGTCTCTCCTCCATCTCATCAATTCCTCAAGATTAAACGGAAACCGTTACTCCCCTGATACAACCTTCATTCACCACAAGAGTAGTTTACAGCAGCTTGGCGGGGCGGGGCATAGACTGAGACGCAAGAAAAACAGACTCAGGCCTAAGGGAGTATGTGAAATGAAGAGAGCGCGCGTGAGGTGAAAGATCCAGAATGAGGCTTCACAGGTGACACTTATGCCGGAATTTTAAGGACGTGAGGCTAAAACTCTACAACGCCCAGGTAGATGAAAAGAAACTGTAAATAAAACTAAACTAATGAATTGAAGGGCCACCTTATCCCATCTACTTCCCTACCGCCCCAGAAATTACGACTTAAGGAATAACGACACCTTTAGACTGAAACCTGAAAGAAAACTGGACAAGAGTAGCCTTGGCCAAAACCACTGGGGAGTGGCTACTCGTTGTCGCAGACAGCACGTAGATTCCTTTTGCCAAACAATTCCAATGCGGGTTCTATGTACACTCTCTGCGCCAGGAGACTCCAGCTCATCGCCAAAACTTCTGGCGGTAGCTTTGCCTGAGCGCCCACGCTCATAGCTTCCGGACGGGCGCGACGGCGTCCAAGGGGAGAGACACCCCTCACCGATTTGCGAAAGCAGTTAATACTATGCCGCGGCCTCGCACTAGCCACTCATGCCCTCAGAAAGGAATCCGGGACCGCCCCGCCTCAGCAGCAGCCTCGGCGCACGTGAAGCTCACGGGCGGAGCAACAAGAGACAGGCAACTGCTCGCGGACGCCAACCCAGGCCTGGGAAGGGAAGAGACTTCTAGGCGCACGCGCACAGCGAGGGGACTGGGCGGAGCGTGCCTTCCGAAGGGGTTGCATTGGAAAGGAGAGCGCGTGGCGCCCCGGAATCCGCGCACGCGCAGTAATTTTGCCCCGCCTATGCGCGCGCGCGTCCCGCGCAGCATCTTTTCAGGACCGCCCCTTCTACTTCAACTAGAAGAGATGACGGGCAAAAGCAGGGAAGTGTGGGGCGAGGTAGGCGGGGCGCCGCACGCGAGCGCGGCCTGCAAAAGAAGGGAGGTGGAGGGAGGGATCCTAGACAACGTTACCCCGTCAACACCCAATCGGGAGCCCATCTGGCCCCGCCCCCTACCCTCACGTTATTGGCTGAGAAGCCCCCATATGGGCGGGGCCCCCGTGAGGTTGGGGCGGGCAGGGGGCGGGGAGGAGGAGGAAGGCGCTGGCGGGCAGTGATGGCGGCGGGTGATGGGGACGTGAAGCTAGGCACCCTAGGGAGTGGCAGCGAGAGCAGCAGCGACGGCAGCAGCGAGAGCCCAGGCGGCGCGGGAGAGGCAGCAGAAGGGGGCGGTTGGGCGACAGCGGCGTTGGCGCTTCTGACGGGGGGCGGGGAGATGTTGCTGAACGTGGCGCTGGTGGCGCTAGTGCTGCTGGGGGCCTACCGGCTGTGGGTGCGCTGGGGGCGGCGGGGTCTGGGCGCCGGAGCCGGGGCAGGCGAGGAGAGCCCAGCCGCTTCTCTGCCTCGTATGAAGAAGCGGGACTTCAGCTTGGAGCAGCTGCGCCAGTATGACGGGTCCCGCACGCCGCGCATCCTACTCGCGGTCAATGGGAAAGTCTTCGACGTGACCAAAGGCAGCAAGTTCTACGGCCCGGGTGAGGAGTTGGAAGGGGAGGGTGAGGACCCCCTGCAGATCAAGCGCGACCCCCCTCTGATGGGAGGGCCCGTGGGCACCGGGTTAGTTTGGCAGCCTTCTCGACATCTGGACCCCCGCGCCTTGTCTGCCGCACCTGAGACAGCCCGTCCCCAACCCACCCCAGCCGCGGGCACCTCCAGCGTTTCTCCCCCGAAGTCGGGGTCCCAGTGTTGTTCCAGGAACCAGCTCTCAGTTCTTATCTTTCTCTCTTCCCAACTCTTCTCGCAGCTTTTTCTTGTGCTGAGTTTTAAAAAATCCTTTTAGTTGTCGTCAGTCACCTTGGCCCTCAGACTGTAGCTCCTGGGATGGTAGTGGGCAGGAGAGAAGGAAAATTTCTAAAGTAGGGACCTAAAGTTTTTGGCCCTGTAATTCACAGCTTTCTTTTCTTTACTCTTTTTTTGCCACTGATGTCCCTTTTCTCTCTACTAGTCCTCATAGGGCCACGTTTAGGTACACGTAGCTCCAAGTCCCAACCCTCTATGAAGTCCGGGTGCATAAGCAACACTTCGACCTTAAAAAAAAATAGTTTTAGTATGGAGACGCTTTCCAAGATTAACAATGAATGTGAGATGAAGCATACCAGAATGCAGATCCTAGTAAATACTGGCAAGGGTATTCGCCCTGAGTTTTGGGGGTGGAGCTCATATACCTAGCAGGCATGCCTGTCCGGTTGTCCGGTTTCTTTCTCTTTTTCTTTTTTTTTTTTTTTTTTTTTTTTTTTTTGGTAGTAGGAAGGCAGGTATTCAAATACACGTTGATTATGACTTATTGTATTTTCACTGAGGAAAAAAAAAGAGCTATAAATTCATACCCCCCCACCCCCACCCCGCACCAGTTTTGCAAGCCAAAAGTTTTTGGAACTTTGCGTTTAGAGAGCTGTGTATATTTAGGTTGCTGGTTTAGAAACCCTTCTTTTGCAATGTAGTTATAACATACATTTCCAGATAACACTAATAAACTTCAGACTCATGGAACTTGTTGGCATACCATAAAATTGAGCAACATTGTACATGCTGGTTTTGTAGTTATTCTAAATTTTTAAAAAGTGGCTACAATAAAAATAATAAAATTAGAGACTTAAAGTGACCTGTTATTCAAAAGAATACATCCAAGCCAGGGTAAGTCTAAAAACAAGTTGATTTCCTCTTAATCTGTTAGTATGTGTGATTTATTGACAATTGCAAATTAGTATATACTTCTGATTTCTGTGCTTAGTGGCAGGAAGATACTTTAGAAGTGCTTCGGTGTGTTGTTTGTTATTTGGAATAGAAATAAGAAAGTGGAGATTCTTAGTTGCTTGTATTTTGTGTGCATATCTATGTTCAATGCAAGTCATAGATAAACTACTTGCTTCTGGTTAAGTAAAATGAAAACCAGAAGTCTTCCAACTCATATCAGCTGAAATAGTTAATTTTTTTGTGTGTTTACTTAAAAGAGCTTGTGGGATAATACAATACGGCCAAAGTACATTATTTAAACGGACAGACCAAATTAAATATTTTATTTGATATATTTTTTAAGTCAAGGATTCGCACAGAATGTGTGTTCTGTGGTTAGAAATTGTGTACAGGTTTAAATTTTTAATATAGCATTTACCCAACCAAAAATATCTGCCTCTGTAGTCCCTATCTAAAATGACAATGAAGCAACCAAAATATTAGTGCAAAGAAGCATACTAGTCTTCACACATTATGCCTTGCCACTATCTGAAAAAAAAAAAAGTTAAGAGAAACAGTCATAGACACAGTTTGGCAGTATCCAGTGGCAAAAGTTCTGCAACAGACATTTTAAAATTAAGATAAGAGTAGTAGTTATTATGTAGATAGCCTTTGTGTGGCTTGAGCTAGTGACGGAGTTCCTCAGATACAAGAGAAGTCAATTTTAGGCTAACTTCCACCGATTTCCAGTCCTGATGAAGAGGCTGAGTGATAATCAATTATTTCATTATAAGTATTTGATTAACAACCTAATAAAGATATTTGGAATATTTCATTATTGAAAGGAATCTTAAAGGTAGCCAGAACATCTTATTGGGCTTGGAATATGTTGATATTTCACATTAAGAGAAGATATAACACTTGCCATAAATCTTCAAGGTATATTTCTGGTTATGAAAACAAACATAAGTTCAGTTTTGGTTTTAATTTTTTTATTTTCATCTTCAAATCAACTAAGAAATTTTGTAGCAGGATAATTCAGAAGCAGTAATCCTTATCTGAGACTTTTAGTAGCTTGAATGAATTAAGGCAGCCAGAAAACCTAGTTTCTATGCCTAGCCAATATCTACTCCCGTTTCTCAATAATAGATTTGAAAGTTTGTTTTGTGAGGCTTTTTCTCTGTTGAAAGTATTTTTCTTTTTAGTCATAATTTTTAAAGTTTAGGTTCTTAAAAAATTAAATATTGGCAGTTTCATTTAATGGAGTAAACATATATTGGCAAACAGTTGGCATTAACTACATTTGTCGATATTAAATTTAGCACAGTTCAGGCACTTGCCCAGAGTTTGAGGAAAGTGATCATGTTGGAAACAATGAATGTGGGAGGGGAAAGAAAACCAGATTTGTTAAGCAGCTACTACCTCAAATCCATTAATTTGTCATCTCCACAATGCTTTTAGTTCAGTAAGTTTAGTGAATATTCCTATCCTTCAGATGGAGAGCCCGAGTGTTAGCAATTTGGGGTAAATTGATTTGGGTCACACAGACATGGCATTCAAACACAGATATATATGACCACAAAGCCTATCTACTCTATTTCAGGTAAACTGCATTCTGGAATAAATTTACAGAGAATCTCCCTGCTTTATTTTTTTATACCTTCTCCTGGTTCCCATAAGGATTTAAAGCCTCAAAGAAAAATACTTTCAATGCTTTATTGTGCTGCTTAATATAGTAGATATGGTTGGAGTTCCTGTTGTGGCTCAGTGGGTTAAGAATCCACCTAGTATCCTTGAGGATGTGGGTCTCATCCCTGATCTTGCTAGTGAATTAAGGATCGGCATTGCTTCAAGCTGCCATGTAGGTTGCAGATGCTGCTCAGATCCCACATTGCTGTGGCTGGGGTAAAGGCCTGCAGCTCCAATTCTACGCCTAGCCTAGGACCTTCCATATTCTGCAGGTGTGGCCCTATTAAAAAATAATAATAATAATAATATATATTATTAGATAGGGTAGCCACAAGCCACATGTGGCTTTTTTAATTTAAATTAATTAAAATTACATATAATTGGAATTTGAGTTTCTCAGTCAATATTAGCCACATTTCAAGTGCTTAGTAGTCACATGGCTACCATACTAGACAGCGCTCTTGATAGAGTATTTTCACCTTCCAGTAGAGTTCTGTTCAATAGCGTTAATTCTAGAATGAGGACAGGGTAGAAGGAGGAAGAAACTCCACTTTGAGCTTATTATCTCAATTTTCAAACAGCCCTAGCAGATAAATATTGTTCCCATTTTACAAATGTGGAAACAAACTCGGAGACGTTTTGCCCCAAATCAAAGTTCTATGGCAAAACTAGAACTCAAACTCAGTCCAACTGGCTTCGCAAGCTGTGTCTTTCACTGTATCACAACATAATTTCACTTTCTAGTTTCATAATAGATGAAGAAGACTCCAACAGATAGTATAATTTTTTAAAAATCTGAGGTAGGAGTTCCCACTGTGGTGCAGTGGGTTAAGGATCTTGTGTTGCCAAAGCTGTGGTATAGGTCACAGCTTTGACTTGGGTTCAGTCCCTGGCCCAGGAATTTCCATATGCAGTGGTGCAGCCAAAAAAATTTTTTCTAAATAAATAAAATTTGTAGGTAGTATTACTGCAATGGAACTCTACCAAAACAGTGGGTTTTTTTAATTATTTAGAATTGCAAGAAATTACACTATACAATTGACCTTTCTAATGGTTATCTTCATTTCTGATATTTAGTTATATAGCTTCCCCTTTATTCCATGTACAGTATTCTTTGACATATTCCAAAGCTGTGTTTTCTCCAACGTACTATTTAAATTCCACTGGAAAGAAAAAGTACTGCTTGAGATAACTAATATTTAGGAGATGGAGGAAATGAGCATATATACCTTTCTTGCGTTTCCTCCTGTTTTAACTTTATGTTTAATATGTTAACTTTTATTTATAGTTTGTAGAATTACAGCTGAAGCAAGAGTTGCAACATATAAACAAACCTATTCTTTCATGAATGTCCTATTGACACTACCTAGCTCTCATCCTAGCTTCTTGCTTTGAAGCCAGCTGGGTCTGTAGGGCTAATGCCATACACATTCATTCCCTGCCAGTCAAGACAAAGGGATCAGCTAAATTGTATGATGAATTTTGATACTCTGTTCAAATTTATTAGTTATTTCTAGGTACCTACTTGGTTGGCTCCTCTGAGTTCAACATCATTCCATTGTTTTTAATCTGAGGGAATTATATTTGTATTAAATACTACCACAAAGTATAAAAGGAAGGCTTAATATATGAGATCAGAAGATGGTACTGAAGTTGGAGGAAAAGAGTAGATTTAGTAACATCTGAAGTTGGCCATTCTGGTTGTTTTAATAGTTCAGTAAGGTGACCTAGACCACTCCTTCCCTATGTACCTGTGACAGACATCAATAAATAACTGCTGTGCTCTTAGAGCCTGCATCCTGTCTCAGGATCTTTAAAACAGGATTTCATCTCCTGTTTTCATCTCAAGCAATTTCTTCTTGGAATTTAAAAGTGGAGATGAAATCCTGTTTTAAGAAGGAATTGCAGAGTTCCCGTCGTGGCTCAGCAGTTAATGAACCCGACTAGTATCCATGAGCACAAGGGTTGGATCCCTGATCTCACTCAGTAGATTAAGGATCATCCCCTGCCATGAGCTGTGGTGTAGGTCACAGAAACAGCTCAGATCCCGCCTTGCTGTGGCTATGGCATAGGCATGCAGCTACAGCTCCAATTCGACCCCTAGCCTGGGAACCTCCTTATGCCACGGGTGCAGCCTTAAAAAGTCAAAAAAAAAAAAAAAGAAGAAGAAGGAATTGCTTGAATTTCATTGTATTGTGTTGCCTAGATAAGATGTTTTGAGAAATGAGAGTTCTCGATGTCTTCAAAACATTTGCTTCCCTACCCTCATAGAATTTATGGGGAAAATCATCTGTTGAGAATGATGATCAGCAAGTATTCAATAAATGATTATACTCTGTAATTAAATATGAAGTGAAAGGGACTTGTCACTGGATCCTTAACCTGCTGAGCCACCAGGGGACTCTATCCATCCTTTTACTTTCAACCAATCTATTTTTTTTTCTTATAAATAACATATACTTGGGTTTTTTTTTTTCATTAAATTTAATATCAGTACTGTTTTTTAACAACTCAATCAGTTCATATGTTTTGTCACTATAAGTGTTAGATTTATTTCTACCATCTTATTTAGTAGTTTTTTTATACTTTTCTTTGCCTTTTCTCCCACCTTTTTTTCCTTCTCAGATTGGTCCTGCCAGTTCTTTTCAGACTGATCTGGCTGTATTCTGTTTCTATTGGTGATTTCATTAATAAAAAACTACCATGTATGAAAATGTCCACTGGAGTTGTGTAGTACACAGCCATAAATTATGGCTCTGGTTAAAAAACTTTAATCCTTCCCCCATCCCATTTTCTGTTTATTAGACTTGTAACTTTTTTGTAACAGTATTTAAGTTTACCAGCGTAGTTACCATTTTCTTTATTCACTTCATTGCTTACATCTGTCTCATTTCTTTGTTCAGGATTCCTTTTTTCCCTCATTTATTTATTTATTTATTGCTTTTTAAGGCTACACCCCTGGCATATGAAAGCTCCCAGGCTAGGGGTTGAATCGGAGCTATAGCTGCTGGCCTGCGCCATAGCCACAGCAACACAGGATCCACTGAACGACGTTGGGAACTTGATTTTCATTTTAGTTAGGTATATCTAGATATAAGATTGTTTTTACCTCAAATCTTTTTTTTATTTTTAAATTTTTATTTAATAATGTTCTTTTGATTTGTGCCAGACTAAAATCTGAGAATGTTCATTTATTTTAGAAAATTTGAACCCATTATCTCTTCAGTTATTGCCTCCCCCATTCTCATTTTTTCTTCTGAATCTTAGTAGATACACATTAGCTTTCCATTCCATCCTTCATGTCTCTTAGTCTTTATGATCCATCTCTTAATTTCTTAATGATTTTAAGAAAACATACTGTATCTCTTTAACCTGCTTCTGTTACCTTATTCTTAGGATGCCATTTCTCATATTTGTTCTGTGTGCTCACTTCTCCATGGTGGTTTGTTTCTTCATACAGTTAAACTCATCTTCAGCAATTGCTGTCTTTTTGTTTCTTGAATATTTTCTGTGATATGCCATGAGCCCTGGATTGTGGAAGTATGGGGTATGTCCCAAAATACAGCCTCACAGAAGTTTAAAAAGGGGAAAAAAAAAAAAAGTTTTATTTGGTAATACATGGCCAGAATAGAAAAATTGTAAAGGCTATATAGTGAAAAATATTCTCCTTCCTATAACAAGCCACCATGTTCCCTCCCTGGAAGTGAGGAACCAGTCTCAGTATTGAATGTTGTTCCAGAGCAAATCTCTGCAAGTGCAAACATGTGGATATGAACTCCCCACCCCCACTCCAGGCACTAATTGTAGCATACTCTTCAAATCTATAATATTTTAATATACTGAGAGCCTATCATATCAGTATAAAGTGAGCCATTTCATTCTTTTCGATTGTATGACTATATCATACCAGTCAATTTTAACAAACATTTAGGTTGTTTTCCAGACTTCATATTATATGATACTGCTCTAAATATGCTTGTACATAACATTTTAAGCATGTGAGTAAAATCATAATTATCTATAAAATAAATTCCTAAAAGTAAAATTACTGAGTCTTAGGGTATCGACATTTTTTATTTGGATACTCATTTCTCAAATTGCCCTCCAGAGAAGACCAATTTGTATTCACATGAAAATGCCTATTTCTTACCCTCTTGCCAGAAATGTGATATTAAATTTGTTGGTCTTTGTCGATCTGAGAAGTTAAAATAGTATTTCAATATTAGTTCAATTTACACTTCTCTTTTTCTTGGTGAGGTTGGACATCTTCAAATTTTTGAGTTGCTTAGGTTTCCTTTCCTACACATTATGTTAATATATTTTTTGCCACCGTTTTTCAGTCATGACTATTTTATAGCTGCTAAGTTTTATATCATACTTAAAGCCTTTTTGCACTTAAAGATTATTTGTAAAAATCTGTGGTCTCGATACTTTTATGGTTTTGGTTTGTTACTTTGGGAATTTATTTCGTTTTAAGGCCAAATAAGGATCCAACTTTTGTTTTTTTTTTTACAGAGGGCTGTTCAATTATCCCAACACCATTTATAGAATAATTTATTTTTCCCAGCCTTTGCTGTATTACCATTACTGTTTGCTAAGTTCCAACAGATTTTTTAAATTTTTTTTATTTTTTATTTTTATGGCTGTACCCACAGCATATGGAAGTTCCTGACCAGGATTGAATTCGAATCTCAGCTGCAGCAACACTGGATCCTTTAACCCACTACATCACGGTGGGGACTCCTCCAACAGATATTTAAATCCATGCAATTTTTTCACCTTAGAATTCTCTTTCTCTGTATGCCTTGTAAACTCAGGCCCCACTCCATGAATGGAACAGGCCTGGAGTTTTAATTTTTCAAATCCCCTCCTCCTACCCCAGCTGTGAGCCCTGGGGCCAGCCAGGCCATCAGCTCAACCCACAGTATTACTGAGAGCATCCTTCCCAATTTAAATTTTAGAAGCAAGGTTGAGTTTTCAGTTCCTCTTAGAATTATGGTAGTCAAGAGATTATCTAGTTTGACCTCCAATTTTAGGCATGTAAAATTTGCTCAATGTTGAATGTAGGGTGGGGCCTCAAATGCAAGTTGATTTCTTTAAGAGGTATTCTCAGAGTTCCTCTGTGGCTCAGCGGGTTCTGGCATCATTGGTATTATGGCTTGTGTTGCTGCTGTGGTGCAGGTTCAGTCCCTGGCCCAGGAACTTGTGCATGCTGTGGGCATGGCCAAAAAAAAAAAAAAAAAAAAAAGAAGTATACTCCAGTTTTACCATGCTACATTCTAACTCCTAGGACTTCCTAGAACTAAGTATAAAAAAATATGTATTAGTTGGATTTCATTTAGTCACTTGTACATATTGTCTCCTGGGCCCATTATAATTTTATTTGGAATAAATTACTCAATACCAAGAATTACTAGTTTTTGTTTTTTTTTTAAACTTGCTTTATGGAGTTGCTGTTGTGGCGCAGCAGAAATGAATCTGACTAGAAACCATTGGGTGGCCAGTTCGATCCCTGGCCTTGCTCAGCAGGTTAAGGATCCAGCGTTGCTGTGAGCTGTGGTGTAGATCTCAGATGTGGCTCAGATCTGGCATTGCTGCAGCTGTGGTGTAGGCCAGCAGCTATAGCTCCGCTGTGGGCACAACCCTAAAAAGACCAAAAAAAAAAAAAAAAAAACTTGCTCTAACGATCACAGAAGATAACTGTCAAAACATGCCAGAAAACTGGGCTGATTATAAACAATAAATTACAAAAAAAATTAATAATGAACTTAATTAAAAGTTTGTGTCTTAGAGCTGTGGTTTTTGTACCACGGGAAAAACTATTCATTCTGGAATTTTCTCCTCTTCATAACCACTAATACAGACACATAATCACCTTAATAGTCACAGAATTATCTGTTACATATTTAGATGTTGTATTTACTGCCTCCTGGAATTTTCTGCTCATTAAATTATTTTTTAGGAGTTTCTGTTATGGTTCAATGGGTTAAGCACCCAACATAGTGTCCATGAGGATGTGGCCTTGCTCAGGAGGTTAAGGATATGGCATTGAAGCAAGCTGCAGCTTGGATCTGATGTGGTTGTGTCATAAGCCAGCAGCTCCTGTTCAGCCCTTAGCCCTGGAACTTCCATATATTGCAGGTGCATCCCTAAAAAGATTTTTTTTAAAGCTAGATTTTTTTTTTCTGGCTGCACTTCAGCATGTGGGAATTCTAAGGCCAGAGATTGAACCTGCACCCCAGCAGTGACCTGAGCCATAGCAGTGACAATTCCAGATCCTTTAACCATCACGTCATTAGGGGATTCTTATTTATTGATTTTTGAACTTTAAAAATTTGTACCATACGTTGTGTTAGCTCTTAAAACTATTAACAAAGTCTGAATTCTAACTATTAAAATGTCATTTTTAGTATGTTTAACAATGTCATGGAAGTAAGATTTATCTTTAAAATGATGGCCTAGAATATTTTTTTGTAAGTTCATTTCTGTTTTGACTGAATTGTGCTCACTTGAAATTATAAATCTAGTTTTGCATTAGCATTATATTTTAGTCTTTGATAAAGCAAGAGTATAATTCTCTTAGTTATTACTGAAATGTTAATGTCTAAATAAGCCTTAATAGTCAAAACAGTAAAAGTAGTTTGTATAAGCTAGCCTTTATTTTTATTTTTACTAAATTATACCACACCTAAAGACCTAATTTAAAATTTGCTTTCCTTGGGTAGCTCTCTGTTACTGTAGTATTATGGATACCCAAGTGTAGTTATCAATATGGGAATCAGTAATATTTGAATCTGTTATGTAAGGGGAGTTGTGGAAAGAAGAGATATTACTGACTGACTTCTCAGATAGGGTTCTGATTGTGTTACGGATGCAGAGAAATATACTTTAATTGGACCTCAAATCCCCCTTTGAGCATCTCATCCTTGTCCAACTGTAGTTCTTAATCTTGATTTAGGTTCTTTATGGTCTTAGAGGAAAAGTAAAGAAAATTGTTTTCAAAAAGACCTTTTCGGAAGCTAAATGCTTCCTGAGGGAAATCTGAAACACATGGAGAGAATAGCTTAATATAGTTAGAGGGTGGGGGAATATGTTAATCACTGAATCATTCTTTTCTATTCAAGAGTTAACAAAACATCATCTGTCTAGAATTAGACTTGGACTATTGACTGCTGACTCAAGTTCACTCTTACTAAGTTAGCCAAACCAAGAAAATAACATGTTTTATGAAGTTTTGTTTTCCTAAGGGAAGTTGGCAGAGAATTTTACTAGAGAATGCATTGCTATATGATAGAATACTCAAAGTTGGAGGGTATTCTGACTCCTTTTTTTATAATGATCATGTTTTCTTCTCTCCTCTTTACCATTTGGATGTGCTTTATAGTTGATACTGGGAAGGTATCCTGAAGTCGATTGACTTTTGCAGGCCAGGGAGGTAAATATTTATAACACAATGAAGCTGTTGATTTCTATAGTTTTTTTGTTAATGTTCTTCCATTTTCATTTAACAGGTATTCTGAAATAGCCATTCTCCTGAAATTTTGTGATTAATGAAATGCTGCAGTTTTCAGGGTTGTCAGTCCATCTTTCAGTTTGTGAGGTCTCTGGATGTTTTCTCAAGATGTGCTCTGTTTGAGGTAGTTAAAAAGTGGAAATCTTCCCAGTTTTTTCAGTGATTTTAGACAAGTCATTGTATGCTTCTGCTTCTGTTCATCTGCCAAGTAGACAGGGCAAAAACGGTCCGTTTCACTTTGCAATATTGTGAGAGAAGAAAGTGAGATTATTAGGAAATTCTTTAAAAAGTTGAAATTCTCATTTTATATTTATAGGTTTTTATAGCCCTGATCAGTTTTATTTTTCCTTTTGTGTGTTTGACTCATCACTGTTTTGTAAGCACTCATACAGTCAGCACTGAGACCTTATAATGGGATTTTTCTTCATTGTTGTTTCTCAAGAAAAAATATCACTCAAGTCCTGTGTGTGTGTGTGTGTGTGTTTCCTCCATCTCCTGAAAACAGCGATTGCCACAAAGCAGAGTTATACCAAAAATAAATAAATAAATAAAACCACACCTGCTTTAACATGGGCTGCTTTTCTTTTCCCTGGGGACTCATCTTGCTTAGTTTTATTTATTTATTTATTTATTTATTTGTCTTTTTGAGGGCTGCACCTGCAGCATTTGGAGGTTCCCAGGAAGATCCGGGCCAAGTCTGCGATCTACACCATAGCTCACAGCAACGCCATATCCTTAACCCACTGAGCAAGGGCAGGGATCAAACCCGCAAATCTCATGGTTCCTAGTTGGATTCATTTCCTCTGCGCCATGACGGGAACTCCTAATTTTTCTATTGTAGTTGATTTACAATGTTTCTTACTTAGTGTTAAAAGTTAATGTTTCTCTAAAATAAACACTCTAAAGAACTTCAGATTTTGCTCTTTAAATAGAAACAATATTGAATTTCTTTCCTTAAATGCTTAATCATACCCTTTTGAATGTTATTTGAGATAAAGGGCAAAGTTTGGCCAGTTGTAAATAGTGTCCCATTTTCTTATATAGAAGACAAATTTAAAAGTATAAATGGTAGCCTAAGTTTACATTAATAGAATGATTAAACAAATTATAGCTATATCTATTCAGTAGGAAAATATATGACCATTAAGTGATAATTGTGATAGTCACCTAATATTAAGTAGCAGTATGAAAAATAATGGGAAAGCAGGATAAAAAGTACTTTACTGGAAGTATTACCTTTATATTCATGTTAATATATTAATACCTAATAATGCTACTTTTTAAATTTATTGCTAATGCCACTTTTGGTTCCATGCAATAAACTTTTCAGAGAATGAGCTTTTTGTATCCAATGAACTTTAGGGTGCAGTACTTTCCGTAATTCAAATTAATGTTTATAAATTTTTAAGTAAATTTCTGAATTCTGTTCTTTATAGATACTTTTCTGACACATAACAATTTCCTGAATGTTTTCAAATATGAATATGGGTATAATCATTATTTTGCTCATTTAAATATCAATTAATTTCCTTTTTTTTTTACTTGTGTACTTCTCATTAGAAAACTTTATTTTGTTAACTAGAGAATAGTCTCTTACTGGCCACTCTGTTGCTCATAAGAGTTAAGCCAGTAATTTAGTTTTTAAGTTATTTTCTCTAGGAGTTCCCATTGTGGCTCAGCGGAAACATCTGACTAGTATGCATGAGGATGCAGGTTTGATCCCTGGCCTCACTCAGCGTTGCTGTGAGCTGTAGTGTAGGTCACAAAAGCGGCTGTGATTTCTCGTTGCTATGGCTGTGGTATAGGCCAGCGGCTACATTTCCGATTCAAGCCCCAGCCTAAGAACCTTCATATGCCTCAGGTGCAGCCCTAAAAAGACAAAAAAAAATTATTTTCTATAAATTACTTTTGACAGAGTTCCTTTGTGGTGCAGTGAGTTAAGGATCTTGCATTGTCATTCAGCAGCTTGGGTTGCTGCTGTGGCATGGGTTTGATCCATGGCCTGGAAACTTCAATATACCGTGCATGTAGCCAAAACAATTGAATTAATAAGTTACTTTTGTCATGTATGGATAACTTTGAGACTCAAGGAAGAACTACTTGTAAAATTATGTATTTTGAAGTATTTTTTTTGGCATGTAATTTTTTTTTTTTTAATGTTATCTTTTTTGGGCCACACCCTCAGCATGTGGAGGTTCCCAGGCTGGGGCTCAGATTGGAGCTGTAGCTGACAGTCTATGCCATAGCTACAGTAGCATGGGACCCTTAACTGTTAGCATGTAATTCTTAAAACAGCATTTTAAACAGAGAAATCTATGTGGTCTGCTCTGCAGCCTACAATAAAGGAAGAATTAAGTCTTAAAAGGTTTGTACTATAAAATCTTTTTTTTTTTTTTTTTTTTTTGCTTTTTAGGGCCATACCTGCCACATATGGAGGTTCCCAGGCTAGGCGTTGAATTGGAGCTACAGTTGCCAGCCTGTGCCACAGCCACAGCAACGCGAGATCGGAGTTGCGTCTGCAACGTACACCACATATAGCTCACAGCAAAGCTGGATCCTCAGTGCACTGATCCGGGCCAGGGATCAAACCCGCAACCTCATGGTTCCTAGGTGGATTCATTTCCCCTGCACCATGATGGGAACTCGTGTATTATAAAGTCATTTTTTAAAGAGCCAGACTTAACCAGTTACGTGAAATAAAATTTTCCTCTCCATTCCACAGAAATGTTACCACTGTTAAGTGCTTGGTTTGTATTCCTGGTGTTTTTTTCTTTGTGCTTATTGATAGCTATGTACTATTTCATTAAAGTAATATGTAACCAATTTTTTTTTCTTTTTTTTTTTTGCTTTGTAGGACTGCACCTGCAGCATATGGAAGTTCCCAGGCTAGGAGTCAAATCCTATCTACAGCTACTGGCCTACTGCACAGCCCCAGCAATGCCAGATCCGAGCCATGTCTGTGACCTACACCACAGCTCATTGCAGCACTGGATCCTTAACCCACTGAGAAGGCCACGGATTGAACCCGCATCCTTATGGATACTTGTGGGGGTAGTAATGACTGAACCACAATGGGAACTCCAACAGTTTTCATTTCAATGAAAAGTTTTTGGTCAAAAGGCAGGCTTCCAAGAAATTTCTTCTCATTATCCCATCTAGTGTCTGTGAATGTTTTGAAATTAAGGCTGTTTAGAAATACAAGTCATGAGGCTTCTTTGATTTGACTTTTCCCTTTGAGACACTCCAAAATATTGTTAGGTAATCTAAATAATTCCTTTTTTTCTCCAGCGGGTCCATATGGAATATTTGCTGGTAGGGATGCCTCCAGAGGACTGGCGACATTTTGCCTAGATAAAGATGCACTTAAAGATGAATATGATGATCTCTCAGATTTGAATGCCGTACAAATGGAGAGTGTTCGAGAATGGGAAATGCAATTTAAAGGTACCTTCATTTTGTTGGGTTCTTTGCAAATATTAAATTTATGGCCAAAAAAAATGTACACTATTTCATTAGTCTTTAAGAGACTAAGAATACCATTTTCATTGCTGTCATTATTTGATGATAAACATAGCTATCAATATTATTGTGATTATTATTTATAAAATCCATATTTAAAAATTGACTTGTTATAAACTATAAAATTTTGACATCTTTACTCTTAGAAGGCTTGTTCATTAAGGTATAATTTTTTTAACATAAGCTTATATTTAAAACTGAATTGATTACTGATACTGATACCGTAATTTTGGTGTGTTCCAAAATGATTTTGTTGATCTTAGCCTCAAACCATAAAGGAAAGGTGTCATTCTCCTTTATACTCTTGTGGCACTCTGGACAGCGGTTTATGTGACCTGTGGATCCATTGGAATAGTTCTTGCTTTTTGGCACATATACTGGATCTGCTGTATGAAGCAGTTCTCCTATCTTATCCTCTTGGTTTGTCAGTTAATTCACTTAACCTGGGTACAAATTCTTGACCAAGAAATGACTAAACATGTTATCACATTGGACATAATGATGTTCTCAAACACCTGCTCACATAAAACAAGCTACGTAACAGAAACCTAAGAAGAGATTTAACAGCAGAAAGAAAAATAATGACTAGGGGCCACACACCAAGACCTCAGAGTACACAGGATAATAAGTTAACAAATGAATTTTCATCTTCTCATTTGGTTTGTTTTCTTTGGGACCACTAGCATGTGTCACATTTTCTTCCCAAGAATATTTCCAGGTTAAATCTACTCTCCATGTGATTTTTCCACATCATGTACTCTTCTCTCCACTTCTTCACCATTTCCATCACCATTTTTTTTTTTTTTTTAAACAGCTACACCTGGGGCTTATGTAAGTTCCTGGGCTAGGGAGTCCAGTCAGAGCGGCAGCTGGGGCCATAACCATGCTAACACCGGATTTCATCCAAGCCACATTATGCCACAGCTTGGCAAGGCCGGATCCTTAACCCACTGAGCAAGGCCAGGGATCGAACCCACATTCTCACAGAGACATCAGATCCTTAACCCACTGAGCCACAACAGGAACTCCACTATTTCCTTTTTGTGGTCTTCTCTAGTCCAAACTAGGGTTCTGTACAAAATCCAATATGTTTATAGATTTTAAATAAAGAATTATTCTGAGACTCACAGTGCATATTGGAGTTAAACCATTTTCAAAGTACATGTCCTCAGACATATTCCAAGAGCCTGGCATGGGTGACTCCAAGATGGGTCCTAGGTATGCATATTTTTTAAAAAGATCTCCAAGTGATTCTGATGCAGTGTTCTTGATTAAGAACTGGTTGTATGGGAGTTTCTCTTGTGGCTTAGTGGGCTGAGCACCCTACTAGTATCCATGAGGGACACAAGTTCAATCTGTTGCTTTACTCAGTGGGTTAAAGATCTGGTGTTGGCGCAAGCTGCAGTGTAGTTCACCAACGCAGCTCAGATCTGACATTGCTGTGGTGTAGGCCGGCAGCTGCAGCTCCAATTCATCCCCTAGCCTGGGAACTTCCATATGCCACAGGTACAGCTCTAAAAAGAAGGGGGTGGGGGTTGGTACTGGTTGTATGGAGCAATCTCCTGCAGAGCACAATTCCCAAGCTTTATAAGTTCTCTGATCCTGTTTTCTTTTGTTCAAGCCTTACTTGAGTACAAAGACTGGACCAGGTAAGCAAAAGGAAAAACTTAGCTTGTTCTATATGACTCTAAAAGAAGCAAACACCTTCCCTGCTATATAATGGAATAGTGAAACAAATCTGATCACTACTGATTTTCTTTTGATGTATCTTTCAGAAAAATATGATTATGTAGGCAGACTCCTAAAACCAGGGGAAGAACCGTCAGAATATACAGATGAAGAAGATACCAAGGATCACAATAAACAGGATTGAACTTTGTAAACAACCAAAGTCAGGGGCCTTCAGAACTGCAATTCTTAACTCCCTTTCACAGAATGTCCAGCGTCTTTGGGTTTGGTTCACCTGCTGCAAAAAACATTCAACAGATTGTTTGTACAAGCTAAATGAGTCTCACTATGAAGATTTGAATACTAGACATTATTTATGCTGCCAAATTCTTTTGTTGCAGTTGTTTGTAATGTCTGGTGGGGCTTCTTCATCCTGAAAAGGAGACAGGGATCTTTTAAAGAGCAAGAAAGTCACAATATTACTTTTTCCTTTTTTTTCTTTCTTTTTTTTTTTTCCTTAAATCAAAGACAACCTGATATGTATTTGCTACCTAACTGTACAAATTTCCTCAAAAAACAACAAGTGATTCCTGTTTCATGTGCTGTGTTTTTAACAGTGAGGGAGAGAGGAGACCTGGGGAGGAGAGGTGAGGGTGCACATTAATTTGAGTAGTTAAGGCTACCAAAACATTAAAATATGAATTCCCAAACTTTTCTTTTGGGGTTTTGTCAGGGAAAAGAAAAAACTTTATTTCTAAGAAATCTTTGGAAATTAGAAGAAGTGGATTTAAGTCAAAGCTAATTTCCAAAAAGTAAGTCGTTTGAAACTAGTTTTCATCCCTTTCCTTCCCCTAGATCAAATCAATATTAATTGTGCCTTATTTCACTTACATAGACTTGAATTATTTTTAGGGAAAAGCCCTTATGTGAATTCAGAAGTCACTACAAGCAGCATTGAGACTGAAGTTGGAATATTCTGTTGACTGCAAAACCTTGATATCATTCTGTGTGTATAGAATGTAAAAGGAATACTCAGTGTTACTGCCGTATATGTTAATATACACAAACTTAATTAGCATTGTTAATGGCCAAATGGATTCTCCCATGCTTCTCTCTTTTCAAAAAAAAAAAAAAAAAAATTGAGAAACAAATCAACAACTCTGTCCCCCAACAGCTGCCTAATTTAAGGAGTCTGACTCTCACATCTCACTGGTGTGGGTGCATGGGGCTGTAGTGTGGATGTCGTATGGGTGTGTCAGAGAGTGTGTGAGAGTGCCTTGGAAGGGACTCTGCAGATACTGTAAATACCCATACCATTTTAATAAAGCATGTACCGTAAACCAAAATAAGCTTGAGTTGGACTTTATATACAAACTGTAAGCCAGTGCATTATAATATGGTGGTCAAGATTGTGCACCTGATTCAAGATAAGGAAAAATCTTGGAAGTGAAAAGCAGGCACTGTTTAACCAAGTTGTACACATTGTACCACATTCACTGTAACTTTAGGAAGAAATTCCACTTTGTGGAACATTCTCAAGAGATCTGAGGTTATTCAGGTAAGAACTGATATATAAAAAATGTACATATTTTTACTTTATATTTTGATGCCAACTGATTATGCTAGAAGTACTAGCACTCCAGTGGTAGTTATTGAACACAAAACAATAAAGGATATTATACTGATAGGTATTAAATTCTTCTGTTAGTTTGAAAAAGCCCTTACTAAAAGCCCTATATATGTCCATTTGATTTCATCATGCCTATTTCAGTTCTCAATTGGAGACAAACTATGCCAAAAAAGTCACCAGTTAGAAAAAAGAATTTTGCTTGATGGGTATAAGATACACAGAAGCCATCAAAGAAAGAGGAACTTTTAACTGCAATAATAAGCTAAAGTCTGTAAAATACTACATTCTATTATATTCAATCTTGGAACATTTTGTAGAAAATAATGAACTTCAGCCAAATCCTTGCTGAAGACTGGTTGCAGCAACTGAAGAGTGTTGGTAAATGCTTTGTGTGTTTTTATGTAAAATATTTTCTAAACAGATTTGTTAAAGTACGTGTTGTCCTCTGAAGTAAACTGATATATAATATATATATATGTCAGTTGAGCCTAAAGTTAAGTAAATCTACATTTGTGAATAGAGAAACTAAATATTCAGTAAAAATTATGCAGTCTGTTAAGAAAAATGAGTAATTTTGTGTTTGGAATTTGAAATAAACAGTGTTCTATGGACAATTCCTCAGTTTCAGTTGAGTGTTCTCATTCTCAGGTAGTTTGATAGCCAGTCACTGAGTAAAGGGGTGGGGGCTGAGGTATTGTTCCTGTTTTCCCTAACTTAGGTGATTATTAGAACCACGTGACATATTTACAATACAAATTCAAGTTACACAAATGACCCCTGAACAATAGGATTTGAACTGTTTGGGTCGTTTATTTGCAGGTTTTCTTCAATAAATAGGTACTACAGTACTTCACAATACACATTTGGTTGAATCTGAATGTGGAACTGCAGATTCAGAGAGCCATTTGGGAATTTCACTCTGTGGGTGGCAACC
Source organism: Sus scrofa (assembly GCF_054392235.1). Taxonomy (NCBI): domain Eukaryota; kingdom Metazoa; phylum Chordata; class Mammalia; order Artiodactyla; family Suidae; genus Sus; species Sus scrofa. Next base: position 103,176,768 of record NC_139390.1, read on the forward strand.
TCTGAACCCCCACCTGATGTTCAGGGGTCAGCTGTGTTCTCTGCCACCTACTTAAAATGACTTAACTGTAGATAATTTGGGCCTGATTCTTTGTGAAGATTTTTTGGTTTTAGTTTGTTTTGGCTGCAGCTACAGCAGGCAGAAATTACCAGGCAGGGATCATATCTGCACTGCAGCTGTAACTAGAGCGATGGCAGTGGCAATGCTGGATCCTTAACCCGCTGAGCCATGAGGGAAGTCCTGTATTTGGTTTTGTATCATTCTCTAAACTCCCATAGCATTTCTGAGGTAAAAAATAGGGATTTCACATAAAAATTTGATTTTTTAGGGAGTTCCCATTGTGGCTCAGCAAAAATGAATCTGATGTGAAGATGCAGGTTCGATCCCTGGCCTTGCCCAGTGGGTTAAGGATCCAGTGTTGCCATGAGCTGTGGTGTAGTTTGCAGACGCAGCTCAGATCTGGTGTGGCTGTGGCTGTGGCATAGGCCAGCAGCTCTAGCTCCAAATAGACCCCTAGCCTAGGAACCTTCATATGCCGCAACTGCAGCCCCAAAAAGCAAAAAAAAAAAAAAAAAAAAAAAAAAATAGGGGTTCCCTGGTAGCTCAGGTTAAGGATCTGGCATTGTCTGCTGTGGTGCGGTTCCCTGGCCTAGGGATTTCCACATGCCACAGGCACAGCCAAAAAATAAAATTTATAAAATTTGTTAAGTTGCTTTGAGCATAGTGGAAATAAGTTCAATATTGTAATGATGATTCTTTTTCTCTAATGAATTAAAAGTAACAAATATTCAAAGATAGCTTTTAAGTATGTAGGTTCCATTAAGGTCAGACATCAATTAGGAAGGTGACATTAATCACAGATAATGATCTATCTTTTACGGCAAAGAAGTTCATGAAAAAAAAGTTCAAGTGAAATCCACCCAACTCTTACTGTTTTAAGGCAAGATTCCTCATTCCCAGGCAATGTCAGAAAAACCTGTACTTTCTTACACACTCCTGAGTCAGACTTTGAGGAGTCCCTGGGCTAGATTTCAGCTTTGCATTTTTTCTACCATCACTAGTGACATTTGGGCTGCCTGGGATTACTCCACTCAGGAGAGCACTTGATGTGCTATGAACACTGATATATTCACAAGAGATTTTTCTGTCTTAACTGTATTTGCATAGGGCCCAACTAAACCAAATTGTAAAGTTTAAATATTTCCATACTTTTGAAAACATGATTTGTAATTCCTCCATAGTATTGTTAGTAAAAATGAAGGATAATATATATATGGTATGGTGCCTAATGGGTTAAAGAGCAGTTTGGAAGATAAATTCAACAGAATTTAAAATAACTGCTTTTGTCCAGTTATGATAGTAATATATATTCAGTGTACATAAAAGGATTGAGAAAAGAAGACAACCAAAAATTGAGTTAAGCAAAGTTAACCTTTTTCCACATCTCTCCTGACATACAGAATCATAATGCATTCTCTGAGGCTTCAGACTTGAGGTATCCATTCAGTTGTGCAGGCCATTTCTACCTGGAACCTCAACTTGAAATTGTCATCTTCCTCCCAGACTTGCTCCCACTCATATTCTCCTATAGCTGTTGCGATATACTCCCCTGTCTTGTCTTCCTTCCTACTTCCCTTCTTGTTCTCATCAAACTCAGTCGCTGTTGGCAGTCTGAAATGAATTTGATCTCTTTATTTCTTTCTTAAAGGCCTTCAGTGGCATCTTACTCCCTATTTCAAGACAAAGCTTAGGCCCTCTTCGTCAGCTCCCACCGTACTATCTGCTGCATTAAATGACATAGCTTCCAGAATATACCCTTCCCTACTTAGCCACTCCATTCTTAAGTCTATATTATACTCTTACCCACACTTTCCCAAATTCACTGCCCTCCTAGCTAATTTGTTCAGTGTTAGACACTCACACTCAGACTCAATGCCCCCAGACTAAATTAAAGAGCCCCAATTCCATGCCTCCTTAACTTCACACATAATTCTTTGTCACTAAATTTATTATGTTATGTTGTAATCTATCTCCCCTGATAAGCCAGGGACCAGGGCCATGTTTTACACTGTTCTTCCTAAACTTAGTACAGTGCTAGTTAGACACATAGTGTTTGCTCAGAACTTTTTGTTAGCTAAGTTCATAAAATGAAAGGGTAGACTAGTATCAGTGGATTTTAAGTGGAGGCCCCAAGGAAACACTAAGAACTGAGAAAAGAAATATAACAAAAGAACTGAGAAAAGAGCCTATAAACTGCATCAGAGAAGCACCTCTTCTTGGTTTTGTTTGTGGCCTTGCAAATAAGATTAAAGAGGTTTTCGTGCTAGATGATCTCTAGTCCCCTTTCAACTTATGAATACAATTCAGGGGGAGAACTGTGCAGTCTTATTTATATCTAACAATGCAATATGACTACAAAATAAAGATCTGTCTTCATGACACAACTAGATGAAGGTATAAGCACCATGGTGCAACCTTGCCCCAGATGCCTATCTAATCAAAACTTCAGGAGCAACAGCTTACAGGTTTTGTTGAAGGGTGACCAGAAGAAAGAACTCCTAATTTTTTTTCTTATAACTGAAAGTACTTTTCAATGCTTTTCAAATTCCACCTGAGGAGTTCTTTGCTTCCTCCCGCTACGCCCCACTGGTCTCTATCCTCACCACTCCCATCACAAAGGCACTGACTACAATTCCTAGTCTACTCCAGTGATAATTTAGAAAAAAGCAAGTTAAGGTGAGAAGCAAGTTTAAATTTGATCTTGCCAAAGACAAACTTCAATGTAACACAAACATAATGAAAACACTTCCATCTGCTCACTTGCCTGGAAAGAAATGCCTTATTTGTAGGGGAAGATCTTTGTCCTTACAACACTGCTAATGGTGAATAAGGAGACAAAAGCAAGATAGGAATAAATCACCTTTCAAATGTAATAAATACAAGAGTAAGCATTTTAATTCCTTACTTGTTTCAGCTGGATCTGTAGAAGAGTTTAGGCCTTGATTGGAGTCTGCTGCCTTCTAGTGATCCTGATCAAGTTTCTGAACTTCTGTGAGCCTTATTTTCCTCAAAGAGAGGAAATAAGAAAAATAAGATAAAGGCCGCCAACTCCATGACATACTACACACTCTTCCCTCTGTCCTCTACTCTGTGGTAGCAGAAAAACATTTCTTTAAAAAAAAAAAGACTTCTTTTTATGTTGCACATAATTTTCTTCTTATTTAAAGTTAACATTTTTGTTGATTAAACTGTTCTAAGTCTGAAAAATGATTAGCTTTTCTCAATTTATCAGTAACAAAGTATTGATATGTTTACTAACAGAGCATCAACCCAACACTCAAGTTAAGTAATAATGCCAGAAGTTCTAGATCCACATTTATTAATAGTCTCACATGCCCAACTCATCCTTTATTTAGAATCTAGATTCAGGTGGAGGTTACCCTGAAATCATTTGCATAACTTGGTTAATCATTTTTAAACTTGCAGATGAGATGTCAGAACTGAGTGATTATATTCAATTGAAAATACCTCATTACTGATCGCCTTCACTGTAGAACAATATGCATATTGTGTATAAGTCAACGATTTTTTTTTTTTTTTTTGGCCTTTTTAGGGCCACACTTGTGGCATATGGAAGTTCCCAGGTTAGGGATCGAATCAGAGCTGTAGCTGCCCACCTACACCACAGCCACAGCAATGCCAGATCTGAGATGTGTCTGCAACCTACACCACAGCTCACGGCAACTCCAGTTCCTTAACCCACTGAGTGAGGCCAGAGATCAAACCTGCAGCCTCATGGATACCAGTTGGGTGTGTTAACTGCTGAGCCATGAAGGGAATTCCTTAAGTTAACTATCTTTAGGAAAAAAAATGTAAATGCTAGACTAGAGCAATAAATGCAGTATCTTTACTGCTTAGCTTCACAGATTTTCGGGGGTTTTTTTTGGTTTTTTTTGTTTTTGGTTTTTTTTTTTTTTTTACTTTTTAGGGCTGCACCCATGGCATATGGAGATTCCCAAGCTAGGGGTAGAATCGGAGCTACAGCTGCCGGCCTATGCCACAGCCACAGCAACACAGGATCCGAGCCCTGTCTGCAACCTACACTACAGCTCACGGCAACTCCAGTTCCTTAACCCACTGAGCAAGGCCAGGGATCAAACCTGCGGCCTCATGAATGCTAGTCAGATTCGTTAACTGCTGAGCCAGGATGAGAACTTCCAGCTTCACAGATTTGTATGCATTGTTCGTTAACCTTATTTCAACTGCCATGAAATAATTCAGAATCATCTCACAACCCAACCTGTGTTAAGCAAAACTATCGATTAGAATGGCCAAATATGTGTGAATGTACTATTCAAATATTTTCCACAAAATGACTGACTCTCTTAAATTAGAATTAGAGTAATCCTAAGTGAAAAAAATCACCAGACTGATATATATCTAACATTTATTCTTGAGCAGTCAGAATTTAGTTCAAGTTAGACTTGACTTATGATAATTATGTGTCAACTTGGCTAGTCTCTGATACCCAGTTGTTTGGTCAAAAACTAGTCTTACTGTTGCTGTGAAGGTATTTTTGTTTGCAATTTAACATTTACAATCAGCTGACTTTAAGTGAAACATTATCCTCCATAATGTGGGTGAGCCTCATCCAACCAGTTGAAGACCTCAATTGTAAAGACTGAGGTTTCCCAAAAAAGAGGCAGTTTTGCCTCAAGACTGCAACACAGAAATGCTTCCTGAGTTTTAAACCTAATGACCTGCCCTGTAGATTTCAGACTCAAGAGTGAGACATTAACTTTTACCTGAGTTTCCAGCTGGTCAGCCCTATAGATTTCAAGTTTACCAACCCTCGCAACTGTGTAAGACAACTCCTTGAAATAAATTATTGTTTCATTTATCTATCTATCTAGCTATTGATCAGAGTATATAGACAGGGGAGATACAGCTATATAGATTATATATATATAATTTCCAATGATTTAGATCTATGTTCAAAGATTTACATATTATCTCTCCCTATTTATCTATCTATCTATCTATCCTCCTATTGGTCTTTTTCTCTGGAGAAGTCTTTTTTTTTTTTTTTTTTTTGTCTTTTTAAGGCTACACCTACGGCATATGGAGGTTCCCAGGCTAGGTAGGGGTCAAATTGGAGCTGTAGCAGCTGGCCTACACCACAGCCACAGCAATGCAAGATCTGAGCTGTGTCTGCAACTTACCCCACGGCTCATGGCAACACAGGATCTTTAACCCACTGAGCGAGGCCAGGGATTGAACCCGATCCCTCAAGTTTTCTAGTCGGCTTTGTTATCCACTGAGCGATGACAGGAACTCCTGGAGAACTCTTAATGTGCTACTATTTTCTAGTTATTAGCACATATAAGACTTTAAAAGTTTTTTCATTTTTGGAGTTCCTGCCATGGTGCAGTGGGTTAAGAATCTGACTGCAGGATTTCCCATCATGGCTCAGGGATAACAAAACTGACTAGTATCCATGGGGGTGCAGGTTCCATCCCTGGCCTTGCTCAATGGGTTGGGGATCTGGCTAGCAATGAGCTGTGATGTAGGTCGCAGACCCGGCTCAGATCTGGCATTGCCATGGCTGTGGCATAGGCCAGCAGCTGACAGCTCTGATTCAACCCCTAGCCTGGGAACTTCCATATGCCGAGGGTGGGGCCCTAAAAAGACAAACAACAACAACAAAAAAATCCAACTGCAGCCTGCAGAGGTCAGGGTTTGATCCCCAGCCTGGCAGAGTGGATTAAAGGATCCACCATTGCCACTACTGCAGCATAGGTCACAGCTGTGGCTTGGATTCAGTCCCTGGCCTGGGAACTTCCATAAGCTGTGGGTGCAGCCATAAAGTTAAAAAACAAAGTAAAATTTAAGTTTTTTTCATTTTTGTAATTAAATGACAAGTCCCTTCTTGATTTTTAGTTCAGTACTTGAAACTTGATCTGATATGGCCATCCGAGCTTCCATTTCTAACTATGAAAGACATTTCAGTTATGAAATATAATGCTTTTACCAATATGCCTCTCATTGGTCCAGATAAAATCTGAAATAGCTTTTTATCTAATTTCTGAGATAAGATTTCATCAGAGGTTATAAGGCTGACAAGGAAAAAGATGAACGCAATTAATCCTTCTGCTCTCAAATATACCAAAGTCAATGCAAAATTTAGAAGAGCATAATCTAGTAATTTTATTTGAAATCCCTTCCACTGACCCCAAGATTGATTTTTTTAAATATTTTAAATTCATTCTTTAATAAATTTAACAGAAGTAACATGAAATGATTATATTTGGGGGAAAAGAAAATTCAAAACATGGCCGCATGTTTAACCCTGCCCAAACTCCAATTCCTGATTCTTCTCCAAAAATAACCATTATTTTCAGTTTAGTTATGTATCCTTCTGACCTTTTCTCTAAGCAATTGCATTCATATAGCTGTACCTGTGGAAATATTGCAAAGCTTATGTTCCAAAATCTGCACGTGAACTACCTGAGTTTAAATCCTAGCTGTATGACTTGAGGCAAGACACTCAACTTCTCCATCCCCAGTTTTCAAGTCTGTAATATGGGGATGATATTACAGTACCCAATTCATGGAGATGTTGGGAGGATCAAATGAGTTCATCTAGGAAGTTCCCATTGTGGCTCAGTGGTAACGAGCCCTACTAGTATCCATGAGGATGCAGGTTAGATCCCTGGCCTCACTCAGTAGGTTAAGGATCCAGCATTGCTGTGAGCTGTAATGTAGGTCACCAACATGGCTCGGATCTTGCATTGCTGTGACTGTTGTGTAGGCCAGAGGCTGTAGCTCTGATTGGATCCCTAGCCTGGGAACCTCCATATGCTGAGGGTGTGGCCCTAAATTTTCTTTTTTTAAAAAATAGTTTATTTCTTTTTCAGTGAACTAATATGTCTGGGGGGGGGGTGCTTGGTAAATAAAAAGCATTATAGAAATACTTGTACAGATGTCATATTCATTACTCCCCTTGATAGCCTCCATTCATTTCTGAGGTTTGCCTTACATTTACTAAAATGGTGACTCACCAAAGATGTAAGCAGTCATTGGCAAAGTTTTCATACTCTGGATGTTCTATTTCTCCCTTCTTCCAATAACTTGAGTTGCTGCCTCACTGCCTTGAATGAAGCTGCTTGTGTGTTTAAATAAAGGCAAGGGGGGAAAATGGTTGGTAGGGTTGAGGTGATGTTTACATTGCAGTTCTGCTTCTTTCTGAAGTTCCCTTTTCAAGCGCTTGTCCTCTTTGGGATCCAAAAAGGATTAGGAACTGCTGCCACCTCATATCATACTGTCATTGACCATCCTCAGAGGGTTAGGTGAAAGGGCAATGGAAAGGAGGCAAAGGGAGATGAGGGAGGTGCTTCTTGGATCTTCCTGACATTACTGTCAGGCTGCTCTTTTAGTGGATTCCCTTGTAGGCACAGCACCTGGCATATCTCCTGGCACAAAGCAGGCATTTGGCAAATGTTTGCTGATTAAATGAACCGATTAATCCTTTACTTGTCATAGCAGGACAAAGCCTATTTCACATTTTTAAAAAGTGAGGGAAGGGTTCTGTATTATCAACATCTATTTATATATCTCTCCTCTCTCCCTCTCTTAGATCCTCACCCAACAGCATGAACTCTTAGGAGCAGAAATTAAATCTTATCTCTGTGTCTCTAGTCCTAGGACAGTATCTGTTCATAAATATTAATGAACAAGTACATGAATGAATGAATAATTTTAGCTAAATTAGATTTGTCCTAAAGCAACACTCCTTAGGTTAACTGCAGTAACACAAAGGCCCCTGAAAGTGCTCCAAAAGGCATGAGACCTGAGGTGAGGATCATGCCATCTTCCTCTGTGGCAAACCCACCTTTATGAGGCTGGGTCAGAACCAGTCAGTTTGTGAATCCTTTAAGCACTGGGAACCAAGGCAGATGTGCCTGGGGCATTCTGCTGTTTTGCCATCCACCAAGGGAAATACTGCTCAGTCTTAACCAGATGGTCCTTGAGCTAATATTTCTTCCCAGTCACATGTCTGAACTGATGCAACTGTGTTCCAGAAGTTATAAGAGCAAAGTTGCTGGCAGTCGTAACTGAAAGAACCAATGCCATATTTCTGTTTGTGGCAAAGGTTTTCACAACAATCAGCCTTCTTAAGAAGTATACACACAGCTTGCCTGACCAGGCCCCAGTGGGAGACAGAGCACAAAGCCATGGAAAACACTGTCTGCACTGTGAGAAAATAACATCACCCTCAGCACACTTGCCAGGGTGCTCAGAGGATGACAAACATATACTGTGCTTTACAAGAAAGAGGAACCAGAGTTCCTATCGTGGCTCAGTGGAAACGAACCCAACTAGGAACCATGAGGCTGCAGATTCGATCCCTGGCCTTGCTCAGCAGGTCAAGGATCCGGCATTGCCATGAGCTGTGGTGTAGGCCAACAGCTACAGCTCTGATTAGACTCCTAGACTGGGAACCTCCATATGCCCCGGGTGTGGCCCTAAAAAGACAAAAAAAGAAAGAAAGATGAACCAAAATCTAAGTCCTAGTGAGAGTTTTCAAGTGGATTCCAAGGCTAAATGAATGGTGTATTTTTTCACCTAAATGTAGCTAGTAAAAGAATAGGATGGAACATTCACGTGGACCTAGCAAAGACAATGACTTTTTTTTTTTTTTTTAAACGGCCACACCCAGGGCATATGGAAGTACCTGGGCCAGAGGATTGAATCTGAGCCACAGCTGCAAACTACACCACAGCTACACCACAGCTGCAGCAATGCAGGAGTCTAACCCATTGCACTGGGTCAGGGACTGTAACCCATGCCTCAGCAGCTACCCAAACCTCTGCAGTCTGATTCTTTTCTGATTTTTTTTTTTTTTTAACTTTTCAGGGCCACACGTGTGGCATATGGAAGTTCCTAAGCTAGAGGTCCAATCACAGTTGTAGCTGCCAGCCTACACCACAACCACAGCAATGCTGAATCCTTAACCCACTGAGTAAGGCCAGGCATTGAACCTGAGTCCTCATGGATACTAGTCAGGTTCCTAATCTACTGAGCTATAATGGGAATGCCCTGGATGTGGTAATTAGAATAAGGGTATTACAAAGTTCTGGTCGTGACGCAGCAGAAACGAATCCAACTAGGAACCATGAAGTTGCGGGTTCAATCCCTGGCCTCGCTCATCTAGTTAGGGAACTGGTGTTGCCGTGACCTGTGGTGTGGGTCACAGACATGGCTCAGATCTGGTGTTGTTATGGCTCTGGCGTAGGCCAGCAGCAACAGCTCCAATTAGACCCCTAGCCTGGGAACCTCCGTATGCTGCAGGTGTGGCCCTAAAAAGATAGATAAATAAATAAACAAACAAATAAATAAATAAAGGCTTTTAACATTTTCCTCTACACTGGCCTTGTCTCTGTACATTAACTTTGCGGTCACGAGGACTTCTCTTATCGTTACCTTTAGCCAGAACTTATCTTGCTAAAACAAATCACAGACTGAACTTCACATAAAAAGGAGACAATTTCACAAGTTTTACCCATTTAGGCCTAAGATAAATTATGGCTCTAGGCTATTCAAAAGTCATGCTCTTTATAATATCTCCTCATACAAGGTAGGGACTAAGTGTATGGGGCTTTAAAGATGGGTTTCTTACCTGAGTATCTGCCAGGAGCTAAAGCAGCCAAGAAATAACTTTCTGCAAAGAGTCAGGCAGACATCCTCTCTGCAAGCTCTCATATCTGTTGAAACATACCTCACAAGGACATGAACACTTTTGTTCAACAGATCCCCTTTGCAACCATATGGAATAGTTACATATTCAAAGCTTGTAGTTGAGAATACGATACATAGAACTTCTTTCTTTCCTATAACCAAACTCAATCTCTGTTTCGAACTTGCATTTACCTTTGTCATAGGAGTCAAATCAAGCTACAGCTGCCGGCCACAGCCATAGAAACATGGGATCCGAGCAGTGTCTGCGAACTATACCGGAGTTCATGGCAATGCTGGATAATTAACCCACTGAGGGGGGCCAGGGATTGAATTCTAAAGGATTGTTTATGCAGACTAAATTATCTTACCATAACACAATAAACTTAGAAATTAGCAACCAAAGAGTACCTTTAAAATAACCTCTTGTATTTAGAGGACTTCCCATCGTGGCTCAGTGGTTAACGAACCCGACTAGCATCCATGAGGACTCAGGTTGGGTCCCTGGCCTCGCTCAGTGTGTTAAGGATCTGGCCTTGCTGTGAGCTGTGGTGTAGGTGACAGATGTGGCTCGGATCTAGTGTTGCTGTGACTGTGGCAGAGGCTGGCAGCTGTAGCTCCAATTTGACCCCTAGCCTGGGAACCTCCATATTGCTGTGGGTGTAGCCCTATAAAGACAAAAAAAAAAAAAAAAAACTCTTGTATATAGAAACTGAAAAATATTACTAAATATTAGTGTCACATTTATTGCCTTATAATAGGAACACAACACTATGTATATGCCAAAATCTATGAGATTCACCTTTTCAACACTTAGGAAATTTATAGCTTTACATAAAATTTTAGGAAATAAATATTAAATTATCTAGGTCTTTTGGTTTGGGCTTCCTGGAAGTTGCAATCAAAATTATGCTCATGATAGTTCCCGACATGGCTTAGGGGTAGTGAATCCAAAAAGTATCCATGATGCGTTTTCGATCCCTGATCTTGCTCAGTGGTTTAAGGATATGGCATTGCTGTAAGCTGTGGTATAGGTCACAGACAGGGCTTGGATCCCAAGTTGCTGTGGTGTAGGCCAGCACCTACAGTTCTGATTGGCCTGGGAACTTCCATATGCCTCCAGTGTGTTCTTAAAAAAAAAAAAAAAAAAAAATTATGCTCATGATACCAGACCCTCAGTTTTTGCAAATGTTGCCATCTCTCTCATTCTTTTTTTTTTTTTTTTTTTTTTTTTTGTCCTTTTAGGGCCGCACTGGCGGCATATGGAGGTTCGCTGGCTAAGGGTCTAATCAGAGCTGTAGTTACCGGCCTATGCCAGAGCCACATCAACACCAGATATGAGCTGCATCTGCAATCCACACCACAGCTCACAGCAACACCAGATCCTTAACCCACTGAGCAACGCCAGGGGTTGAACCCACAACCTCATGGTTCCTAGTCGGATTCGTTTCCGCTGCACCACAACAGGAACTCCATCCCTCTTACTCTTGATTGATTCTGAGAATCTGTGGACCTTCTCTTAAACAACTACTGAGAATGTCTGAATGTCAGGCCATGTAAGATTTTATGCAATGAATTCTCTCTTCAACTTTAAAAAATAAGTTCAGTTTTAAAATGGTCATTGTGGTGAAAGAATTCCCCCCACCTAGTTAACACATCCACCAGGCTTCCACTTAACTTTATCAAAAGTCCAATTAAGGAGTTCACTCTGCGGCGGGTTAAGAATCTGGCTGTACTATTCACAATAGCCAGGACATGGAAACAACCCAAATGTCCATCGACAGATGATTGGATTCGGAAGATATGGAATATATATACAATGGAATACTACTCAGCCATAAAAAAGAATGACATAATGCCATTTACAGCAACATGGATGGAACTAGAGAATCTCATACTGAGTGAAATGAGCCAGAAAGACAAAGACAAATACCATATGATATCACTTATAACTGGAATCTAATATCCAGCACAAATGAACATCTCCTCAGAAAAGAAAATCATGGACTTGGAGAAAAGACTTGTGGCTGCCTGATGGGAGGGAGAGGGAGTGGGAGGGATTGGGAGCTTGGACTTATCAGACACAACTTAGAATAGATATACAAGGAGATCCTGCTGAATAGCATTGAGAACTTTGTCTAGATACTCATGTTGCAACAGAACAAAGGGTGGGGGAAAAAAATGTAATTGTAGTGTATACATGTAAGGATAACCTGACCCCCTTGCTGTACAGTGGGGGAAAAAAAAAAAAGAATCTGGCTGTAGTAGCCCAGGTCTTTGTGGAGGCATGGGTTTGATCCCCAAACTGAGCATTGGGTTAAAGGATCTGGCATTGGTGCAGCTATGGGTTCAGTTGCAGCTGCAGATTCATTCTTTGGCCTGGGAACTTCCATATGGTGTGAGTGCAGCCATAAATAAACAAACAAACAAAGGCCAACTGAAGGAAATATGCAAAGAATAGATTTTGAAGAGCATACTCTATTTCCTTAGTTATCTCACTTCTATCCTGGATTACCAGAGAGTTATGTCTGGAATCTATTATTTTCCTTCAGATCACTTTTTTTTTTTTTTCTTCTTACCAGGGCTACGCCTGCTGCATATGGAAGCTCCTAGGCTGGGAGGTGTTGAATCAGAGCTGTAGCTGCTGGCCTATGCCACAGCCACAGCCACACCAGATCTGAGCCACATCTGTGATCTATGCCACGGCTTGCGGCACCACTGGATCTTTAACTCACTGAGTGATGCCAGAGATTGAACCCACATCCTAATGGATACTAGTTGGGCTCTAAATTTGTTAAGCCACAATGGGAACTCCGAGAACACCTTTTTAAAACTATAAATACTGTTATATCTTTGGTTTCTATAAAAGAATGGTAGAGGAAACCAGTGACAGAATCTACTATTGTGTTTATCGAGGAATGTTATTAAAGATGTTCATGCGCATAAAGTCCAGCAATCCCACTCCTGGGCATATATCCAGAGAAAACCAGAATTCAAAAAAATAAATGTACCCTAATGTTTATCACAGCACTATTTTTAATAGCCAAGACATGGAAGCAACCTAAATGTCCACTGACAGATGAATGGATAAAGATGTGGTACACATCTACAATGGACTATTACTCAGCCATAAAAAGAATGAAATAATGCCATGTGTAGCAACATGGATGGACGCAGAGATTATACTAAGTGACCTAAGTCAGACAAAGACATATAGCATATGAGATCACTAATAGTAAAATCTAATAAAATATGATATAAAGGAGTTCCCGTCGTTGTGTTGCAGAAACAAATCTGACTAGGAACCAAGAGGTTGTGGGTTTGATCCCTGGCTTCGCTCAGCAGGCTAAGGATCCGGCCTTGCCATGAGCTGTGGTGTAGGTCACAGATGCAGCTCAGATCCCATGTTACTGAGACTGGATTCAACCTCTAGCTTGGGAACCTCCATATGCCGAGGGTGCAGCCCTAAAAAGACAAAAAAAAAAGTCCATATGGCACCTGATGCCCACACATGAAAACCCACACAAATATCTTATAGAACTAACAAGTAAGAAAATCTTCCTTTCACCTAAGTTGTTATAGCTTTAATGGAATGTGAGGTTTTAACCTACCATGTTTCTTTTTTTACAATGGCTATTAAGCAGCTCAAAAAAATATTTGCAGCTCAATTTTAATAACCATAAACTACTTTATTGACTTACAAATTTGCATGCTATCCTAGCTTTATAATTTTTTATCTTTTATTATAGTTGATTTACTATCCTAGTTTAAAAAAATTATTTTTGGCCTTTTTTAGGGTCGCACTGGAAGCATATAGAGGTTCCCAGGCTAGGGGTCTAATCAGAGCTGTAGCCACCAACCTTCACCACAGCCACAGCAATGCCAGATCCTTAACCTGCGGATCAAGGCCAGGGATCAAACCCAAGTCCTCATGGATGCTAGTTGGGTTCTTTAACCACTGAGCCACGATGGGAACTCCAAAATTTTTGCTTTTTAAATTTCCATTTATCATAAGGTTAAAATTCTTATAAATTACCTTAATTCTTTTATAGAATGAAGTAAGGATATATAAATTTAAAAATTAAAAAAAATTGATATTTTGGGGAGTCCTCGAACTAGAATATAATCTTCATATAAGGCAACCATATGGTCTTCCAAGCTGGTGAGTTATATCTGACAGATAGTTTTCACTCCATTTAGCGCTTTTCAGTTTTCAGGACAAGAACGTTATCCACAGGAGTTCCCATCATGGCACAGCAGAAACAAATCTGACTAGGAACAATGAGTTTGCAGGTTCGATACCTGGCCTCACTCAGTGGGTTAGGGATCTGGTGTTACCGTGAGCTATGGTGTAGTTTGCAGACGTGGCTCAGATCTGGCATGGCTGATGCTGTGGTGTAGGCTGGCAGCAATAGCTCCGATTAGTCCCCTAGCCTGGGAACATCCATATGCCATGGGTATGGCCCTAAAAAGCAAAAAAAAAAAAAAAAAAAAAAAAAGAATTTTATCCAAAAAAGTGGATTATCTGAATAGTCTCAGGCTCTCTAAAGGTTATCAACTGAGTAAAAGACAGGTATCCTAACATTAGGTATTTCTTGCAAACTCTGTTAACCATTCCTTCAGGGGTAACATGAAGGGCACATAGGAAAGAAGACAGATGCTCCCCAAGGGGCCCAAGCCACTCCTCATCTTCACTAGACTGGTATTGTACACATAGCAATCCTCCTTCTCAGGGTGCCACAAATCAGATCATTTTGATAGCTGCTCCTCTCAAGGGAAATGAGATTCACCAAATCTGGTCAGATAAGTCAAACTGCAATTACTCCTTCTACACAGACACTTAATGGTATTACAGTGTGATTGTAAAGAGTCATAAAAAAAAAAAGTATTGGCTTTCAGTGCTTTGTTTGTTTTCCAGTAAGTCTAAAAGAAAACTCACTTCAACTGCCTAATAATAACGAAAACATTTTAGTGTCACCTCTTGACATTCTGGGCCCAAAATATAGAAACTAGTTTCTTTCCTCTCCCCTCCTTTTCTATTTATTAGGCATTAAATCACTAAATGTATGCTTCCTGGAGAAATCTTTGATATCAAAATCCTTAATACATGGAACAATCTCGTAGATAAATCTCTAAGATTGATCACATCTTGGGCTACAAATCAAACCTCGGTAACTTTAAGAAAATTGAAAATGATTTTGAAAAAGATGCTGAAATCAAGCATCTTTTTTGACAATAACGCTGTACGACTGAAATCAACAACAAGAAAAAACCTGCAAAAAACACAAACACGTGGAAACTAAACAACATGCTACTAAACAACCAATGGATCACTGAATAAATCAAAGAGGAAATTTAAAAATATCTAGAAGCAAATGACAACAAAGATACGACACTCCAAAACCTATGGGATGCAGCAAAAGCCATTCTAAGAGGAGAGTTTATAGCAATACAAGCCTACCTTAGGAAACAAGAAAAAAGCTCAAATAAACAACCTAAATTTACATCTAAAGCAGCTAGAGACAGAAGAACAGACAAGACCTAAAGTTAGCAGAAAGAAAGATATCATAAAGATCAGAGCAGAAATCAATGAAATAGAAACAAAGAAAACCATAGAAAAGATCAATGAAACAAAAAGCTGGTTCTTTGAAAAGATCAACAAAATTGATAAACGCTTAGCCAGACTTATCAAGCAAAAAAGAGAGAGGACTCAAATCAATACAATTAGAAATGAAAAAGGAGAAATAACAACAGACATCACAGAAATACAAAGGATCATAAGATTCTACTGTATGCAACTATATACCAATAAAATGGAAAACCTAGAAGAAATGGGCAAATTCTTAGGAAAGTACAATCTTCTAAGACTAAACCACTATGAAATAGAAAAAATGAATGGACCAATCACAAGTGCTGAAATTGAAACAGTGATTTAAAAACTTCCAACAAACAAAATTCCTACACCAGATGGCTTCATAGGTGACTTCTATCAAACATTTAGAGAAGATCTAACACCTATCCTTCTGAAACCATTCCAAAAAAATTTCAGAGGAAGGAACACTCCCAGACTCATTCTATGAGGCCACCATCACGCTGATACCAAAACCAGACAAAGATTCCACAAAAAAACTACAGGTCAATTTCACTGATGAACATCAATGCAAAAATCCTCAACAAAATACTAGCAAACCGCATCCAACAAAAGGACTGTACATCATGATCAAGTGGGATTTATCCCAGGGATACAAGGATTCTTCAATATCTGCAAAACAATCAGTGTGATACACCACATTAACAAACTGAAGAATAAAAACCATATGATTTCAATAGATGCATAAAAAGCCTTTGACAAAATCCAACCCTTCAGAAAGTGGGCATAGTGGGAACCTACCTCAACATGATAAAGGCCATATATGACAAACCCACAGCGAACATCATTCTCAGTGGTGAAAAGCTGAAAGAATTCCTGCTGAGATCAGGAACAAGACAAGGATGCCCACTCTCCCCACTACTATTCAACATAGTTTTGGAAGTCCTAGCCACAGCAATCAGAGAAGTAAAAGAAATAAAAGGAATCCAAATTGGAAAAGAAGAAGTAAAACTATCACTATTTGCAGATGACATGATACTATACCTAGAGAATCCTAAAGACTCTACCAGAAAACTGTTAGAGCTCATCCATGAATTTGGCAAAGTTGCAGGACACAAAATTAATACATAGAAATTAACAGCATTTCTATACACTAACAATGAAAGAGCAGAAAGAGAAATTAGGGAAGCAATCCTGTTTACCATCGCATCCAAAAGAATAAAATACCTAGGAGTAAACCTACCTAAAGAGACAAAAGACCTGTACTCTGAAAACTATGATGCTTATGAAAGAAAACAAAGATGACACAAATAGATGGAAAGACATACCATGCTCTTGGATTGGAAGAGTCAATATTATCAAAATGACTGTACTACCCAAGGCAATCTATAGACTCAATGCAATCCCTATCAAATTACCAAGGGTATTTTTCACAGAACTAGAACAAAATATTTTAAGGTTTGTTTGGAAGCACAGAAGACCCATAATAGCCAAAGACACCCTGAGAAAGAAAAACAGAGGTGAAGGAATCAGGCTCCCTGACTTCATACTATACTACAACGCTACAGTCATCAAAACCATATGGTACTGGAACAAAGACAGAAATATAGATCAGTGGAACAGGATAGAAAGCCCAGATTTAAACCCACACACCTACAGCCAGCTGATCTATGACAAAGGAGGCAAGAATACACAATGCAGAAAAGACAGCCTGTTCAATAAATGATGCTGGGAAAACTGGACTGCCACATGTAAAAGAATGAAATTAGAACACTTCCTAACACCAAACACAAAAATAAACTCCAAATGGATTAAAGACCTAGATATAAGACCAGACACTATAAAACTCTTAGAGGAAAACATCGGCCACACACTCTCCAACATAAACCATAGCAATGTCTTCTCAGATCCACCTCCTAGAGCAATGCAGTAAAAACAAAAATAAACAAATGGGACTTAATTAAACTTAAAAGTTTCTGCACAGCAAAGGAAACCCTAAACAAAATGAAAAGACAACACACAGAATGGGAGAAAATACTTGCAAATGAGTCGACTGACAAGGGATTAATCTCCAAAACGGCCATCATTAATATGAGAAAATCTTTGTAAATGAATCAACTGACATGGGATTAATCTCCAAAATTTATAAACACCTTCTGCAGCTCAATAACAAAAAAACAAACAACCCCATCAAAAAATGGGCAGAAGATCTAAACAGACAATTCTCCAAAGAAGACAAATGGATGGTCGAAAAATACATGAAAAGATGTTTAACATCAACTCATTATTAGAGAAATGCAAATCAAAACCACTATGAGGTATCAGCTTACACCAGCCAGAATGGCCATTATCAAAAAGTCTACAAACAATAAGTGCTGGAGAGGGTGTGGAGAAAAAGGAACCCTATTACACTGTTGGTGGGATTGTAAATTGGTGCAACCACTGTGGAAAACAGTATGGAGATTCCTCAGAAAACTAAAAACAGAACTACCATTTGACCCAGCAATCCCACTTCTGGGCATCTATCTAGAGAAAACCATGATTCACAAAGACACATGTACTCCAATGTTCATTTGCAGCACTATTTGCAATAGCCAAGACATGGAAACCACCTAAATGTCCATCGACAGAGGAATGGATCAGGAAAATGTGGTACATATACACAATGAAATATTACTCAGCCATTATAAAGAAAGAAATACCAGCATTTTTAGCAACATGGATGGACCTAGAAATTATCATGCTAAGTGAAATCAGTCAGACAATGAGACACCAACATCAAATGCTATCACTTACATGCGGAATCTGAAAAAAGGACAGAATGAACTTCTTTGCAGAACAGATACTGACTCACAGACTTTGAAAAACTTTTGGTTTCCAAAGGAGACAATTTAGGGGGTGGGGGGATGTGCTGGGGCTATGGGATGGAAATACTATAAAACTGGATTGTGATGATCATTATACAACTATAAGTGTAATAGATTCATTGAGTAATAAAAAAAAAAAACTTTAGGAGTTCCCTTGGTGGCGCAGTGGTTAATGAATCTGACTAGGAACCATGAGGTTGCAGGTTCGATCCCTGGCCTTGCTCAGTGGGTTAAGGATCAGGCATTGCCGTGAGCTGTGGTAGGTTGCAGAGGCGGCTGGGATCTTCCATTGCTGTGGCTCTGGCGTAGGCTGGCGGCTACAGCTCCAATTCGACCCCTAGCCTGGGAATCTCCATATGCTGTGGGAGCGGTCTTAGAAAAAAGCAAAAAGACAAAACAAAAAACAAACAAACAAAAAAACTTTAAATGATTTTGAATGGGAGAAGGATGACATTCTAGGCAGGAATAAAATAAAGGCATATTTGGAATCTTGAGATGATCCATTGGGAAAACTATGCTGGCATTTGGTGTGTGGGGAATTAAAAAGGAATGATTAACAAATGAGAACAATTAGGTATCACTATGCACCTATTAGAATAACCAAAGGCAAAATACCAAATATTTGTGAAGATGTGGACCAATAAGAACTCTCATCCATTGGTGGTGGGAATGCAAAATGGTACAACTTATCTTGAAAGACAGTTTAGAAGTTACTTACAAAACTAAACATGCTCTTATTATATAATTTAGCAATCACCCTCTTTGGTACTTACCCAAAGGAGCGGAAACTTATGTCCACACAAAAACCTGCACGTGGATATTTGTAGCAGCTTAATTCATAATTGCCAAAACTTGGAAGCAACCAAGATGTCCTTCAGTGGATAAATGGATAAATAAACTGTGGCACATCCAGACAATGGAATACTATTCAGAGCTAAAAATAAATGAGTTCTCAAGCCATGAAAAGATATGAAGGAACGATAAATGCATGCAATAAGAATCCAATCTAAAAAGGCTACAAACTGTATAATTCCAACTATATGATCTTCCAGAAAAAGTAAAACTATGGAGACAATAAAAAGATCAGTGGTTGCCACAGTTATGGGGAGAGATGAATAGATAGAGCACAGATGATTTTTAGGCAGTGAAAATACTCTATATGATATTATAAGGATGGATACATGCTATTATACATTTGTTCAAACCCACAGAATGCAACACCAAGAGAGAACTCTAAAATTACCTATGGACTTTGAATGATTATGATAAGTCCATATATATTCATCCTTGGTCCAAAAAAAAAAAAAAGTACCAGAAAGTTGAGTGATTGATGTTGATAATGGGGAGGCTATGCATGTGGATGGGCAGGGGGTATATGGGTAAACTATACCTTCCTCTCAATTTTTTTGTAAATCTAAAACTGCTTTAGGGGAGCTCCCGTCATGGCTCAGTGGCAATGAATCTGATTAGTATCCATGAGTATGCAGGTTCGATCCCTGGCCTCGCTCAGTGGGTTAAGGATCTAGTGTTGCTGTTAGCTGTGGTGAAGGTTGCAGATGTGGCTCGGATCTGGCATTGCTGTGGCTGTGGTGTAAGCCAGCAGCCGTAGCTCTGATTCGACCCCTAGCCCGGGAACCTCCATATGCCGTAGGTGTGACCGTAAAAAGGCAAAAGACCCCCCCCCCCAAAAAAAAGTTTCCAAAAACAGTGCATGAGATAGAGTCTTTGCCATTGAGAAATTCACAAACGGTGAAAGAGTATGAGAAGAACCAAGTAAAGGAACTGTTATAGTAGAATGCTTAAAAAGAAGTCTTGACGTCCAACAATAGCATAGAAGATAGAGCAATCAAAGAACAATACAAAATCCTTAGGTGTATTCAGAATTTTCCAGCTCAGAAAATTCTTTAAAGCTTACAATAAGCCTGTGGGATGGACACTGTTGTTCCAGTTCTTAACCAAAAAAAATTTGAGATCAACCAAATAAAAGTATAGGTTCTGGAGGTGATAGACTGTTTTATTTCTGTTTTTTGGATTTTTTTAGGGCTGAACACGCGGCATATGGAGGTTCCCAGGCTAGGGGTCAGATTGGAGCTGCATCTACTGGCCTACATCACAGCACAGCAACAATGAATCCTTAATCCACCAAGCAAGTGGATACTAGCCAGGTTCGTTAACCACTGAGCCACGATGGGAACTCCTAGACTGGGTTGTAAATTCTGGCTTTGCAACTCATAACATTAAGTCCTTAAGCAAGTTGTTAACCTAAAATTCAGTTTGCTCACACAAAAAACTAGATTCATAACAGTATCTTCCACACAGAATTTCTATGAAGATGTAATGGAAAATGAAAGCTTTTTCATGGAGTCAGGTAAATAGTGAGTAGTCAGTACCTTTTTGTTCTTTTCCTTCTTATTCCTCAACCTTCTCCACGAAGCTGTCTCCAACTCACTCCTCTTGTTTCAGCCACTCAAGGCCTGTTCCCTTCTTTCCAACTAAGATTGTGATTATCTTCTGAACATTTATGTGTTCCTTCCTATCTCTTTAAAGCAACTAGCCCATTATTTTTACGTTCAAAACTTTTTTATAGTAGTAAAATATACATAACATTTTAGGATTTTTAACTGCATAATTCAGTGGCATTGGGTACATTCCTAATATTGTGCAACAATTTGTTTCTAAAACTTCTTCAACCCAAGCAGAAATCTTATACCCATTAATCAGTTACTCCTCATTACTCCTCCTTCCAGCCCCTGATAACTTGTTTTAGTTGTTTCTATGAATATTCCTATTACAGGTGCCTCATCTGAGTGGAATCATACAATATTTGTACTTTTGTGCCTATTTCCTTTCATTTAGCATACAATTTTCAAGGCTTATCTATGCTGTGGCATGTATCAGAATTCCATTCTTTTTTTACTGACTGAATAATATTCCATTCGTTGTTTGTCCATTCATCAGTGAACATTTGGGTTAGTCCTCTTCCAGTTATTGTGAATAATGCTCTATGGACACTGGTGTACAAATACCTGAGTCCTTGTTTTCAATTATTTTTAGGTATATACCCAGAAAAAGAATAGCTAGGTTCTATGGTAATTTAACATTTAACATTTTGAGGAACTCCCAAACTGTTTTCCACAGCAGTTGTACCATTTCTACATGCAATGCACAAAGGTTCTAATTTCTCCACATTCTTACTAACACTTGCAATTTTCTACTTTTTTTTTTTTTTTTTGTCTTTTTGCCTCTTCTAGGGCCACTCCCGTGGCATATGGAGGTTTCCAGGCTGGGGGTCTAATTGGAGCTGTAGCCTCTGGCCTATGCCACAATCACTGCAACCCCAGATCTGAGCCAAGTCTGCGACCTACACCCCAGCTCACAGCAATGCCGGATCCTTAACCCACTGAGCAAGGCCAGGGATAGAACCCACAACCTCATGGTTACTAGTCAGATTCGTTAATCACTGAGCCATGATGGGAACACCACAATTTCCTTTTTAATTTTTGTTTTTATAATAGCGATCCCAATGGGTATGAGTGGTATCTTGTGGTTTCAAGTTGCATTCCCCTAATGACTATTGATATTAGTCAGTTTCATGCAAGAGTCTCTAGTTCCATCCATGTTGCTGCAGATGGCATTAGTCTGTCTTTTTTTTATAGCTGAGTAATATTCCATTGTGTATATGTACCACATCTTCTTAATCTATTCCACTGTCAATGGACATTTAGGTTGTTTCCATGTCTTGGCTATTATGAATAGTACTGCAGTGAACATAGGAGTGCATGTATCTTTTTCAGTGAAAGTTTTGCCCAGATATATGCCCAGCAGTGGAATTGCTGGATCATATGGTAAATCTATATTTAGATTTTCTGAGGTAACTCCATACTGTTTTCCATAGCAGTTGTACCAGTTTACATTCCCACCAACAGTTGAGGAGGGTACATTTTTCTCCACACCCTCTCCAGCATTGTATTTGTTATTTGTTGACTTGTTAATGATGGCCATTCTGACTGGTGTGTGGTGGTACCTCACTGGAGTTTTAACTTTGATTTCTCTAATAATTGGTGATATTGAATTTTTTTTTATATGCCTATTGGCCATCCATATGTCTTCTTTGGAGAAAATGTCTATTTAGGTCTTCTGCCCATTTTTCAGTTTGGCTGTTTTTTTGTTGTTGAGTTGCATGAGTTGTTTGTATATTTGGAGTTTAGGCCCTTGTCTGTTGCATCATTGCAAATATTTTCTCCTATTCTGTGGGCTGTCTTTTTTTTTTTTTTGGCTGCACCCATAGCATATGGAAGTCCCCAGGCTAGGGGTCTAATCAGAGCTGCACCTGAAGCCTATGCCACAGCCAGAGCAATGTGCAAGATCCTAGCTGCATCTGACCTATACCACAGCTCAAGGCAAGGCCAGATCCTTAACCCACTGAGCGAGGCCAGGGATCAAACCCAAAACCTCATGGTTCCTAGTCAGATTCATTTCTGCTGCATCACGACGGGAACTCCTTGAATTGTTTTTGTTGTTGAGTTATAGGAGCCTTTACATATTCTGGATATTAATCCCTTATCAGACCTATGATCTGCAAATATCTTTCCTCATTCTGTAGGTTATCTCTTCATTCTTTCCATAGCATCATTTGATGTACACGAGTTCTTTATTTTTATGAAGTTGAATTTACCTGTATATTCTTTTGTTGCCTGTGCTCTGGGTGTCATACTCAAACCATTGTCAAATCCCTGTATTTTTTTCAAAGAGTTTTATAGCTTCAGCTCGTTCACTTAGGTCTTTGACTCATTCCAAGTTAATTTTTGTATACGGTATAAAGGAAATGTCCAATTTCATTCTTTTGCATGTTGGATATCCAGTTTTACCAGTACCATTTCTTGAAAAGATGGTCCTTTCCTCATTGAATGATCTTGGCTCCCCTGTTGAAAATTAACTGAATACATGTGAGGGTTGTTTCTAGGCTCTCTAGCCTTTTCCATTGGTCTGTATGTCCAGGTGCATGCCAATATCACATATTTTGATTTTAACTTTGTAGTACATTTTGAAATTGGAAAGTGTGAGCTTTCCAACTTTATTCTTTGTTTGTTTCTTTCTAGGGCTGCATCTGCAGCTTATGGAGGTTCCCAGGGTAGGGGTCTAATTAGAGCTGTAGCCACTGGGCTACACCAGAGCCACAGCAACGCCAGATCCTTAACCCACTGAGCATGGCCAGGGATCGAAGCCACAACTTCATGGTTCCTAGTCAGATTCGTTAACCACTGAACCACAACCGGGAACTCAATTTTATTCTATTTTAAGATTCTTTTCATAGCCCATCATTTATATGCAGATGGATTTCAATATGTGGTGGAAGTATAGCCAAGCAGGGCTCTGTGAGGCTCCTGGGCGCACAAGTCTTTCTGTGTCCTCCAGTTCTTGTTTTTAGGGAATAAGCTTCAGCTTCCATGACCTTCCCTAAGTTCCAAAGGGTAGTTGCTAATCAGGGAAGGGAGGGAATGCAGACACCAGAGAGGAGCAGAGAGACAATAGTGCAGGCTTGGGGCAGGGTCCTGGTTCCTCCTCAAGGAATATAACAATATCTTTGAGCCTTTCGGTAGAATTAAAACACCCAACAAACTGGAGAACTACTTGATGAATCATTCTTCATTCCAGGAAGGAGGACCACCAGAACCAGTCTTGGGGACACTAAACACCAGCTTTGAAAGACAACGCAAGTTTGCCTCTATGCTGCTCCTTATCAATGGCCCTATTTTTCTACTCCCCAAACTATAAAGCCATCTCCCAGTCTCTTCCACAGTCTTTAAGACATTAGTCTGCCATGGCCCCCTCTGCCTGGCAAATAAAGCTATCTTTTTCTCCTTCACTCAAAAACTGTCTCCACATTTCTATTTGGTAACAGCTGACAGAGGCCTAGTTTTGGCAACAGAAGCATTCAAGAGAAGAAGGAGAAAATTCAAACTCATGCTCTCATAGTTCTTTACCTCTAGCAAGGTCCCAGTCAATGTGTTTTTATTCAGACGGGCCCACTCTGCACTCTTAGAGGTATAAAGCAGTGTTGGGGAGGAAGAAATTTTCCTCTCCCTTTCCAGCTTCTCGGAGACCTAGAAGAAGAGAATTCCTTGATCTAAGAGTTAAATTGACATGAGTTGCAGTAACAGGAGAAAATTCAGTAACATGTATACATGGGAGAAATAACATGTATATAATAACATGTATACATGGGAGAAAGTCAGGAAACTCAGTACCTTACCAAAATGGCCAAAGCCCTCACCTTAAACTTCATCTTCAGCTAAGGACAAAAGAAAATGTTGAGAGTGGAGAGTTAAGTAAAGTTATCAGGAAAAGCAGGGTAAACAAGGTTAAGATTGTTATGCAGATTTAAGTCCTTGCCTTCTCCACAGATAAGAGTTTCTCAAGATTGGTCACTGTCTTCCAGGTATAGAGAGGGTGATACCCTTACAAATGGACATTTTCAATTTACAAATGTAAACGTTTCTTACAATAGACAAATCCTACTTGTTTTTTAGAGTCCTCCTCCTGTCCGCTGTTTATCTGAAAATAACTAACCTAAAACAATGAATATGCCAAAGAGATATATTTTAGGATGGCAAATTCTGCTCCCTACAGTAGCTTGTGGTCACATTACAAATAACTGGTCATGATGTTATGGTACTGTATGTATATACATATATATTATATGTATATGGAACCCCATTAGGGTCGTAGAACTGAAGGAGCACTTTATTTGTCTTTTGTCTTTTTAGGGCTGCAACAGCATATGGAGGTTCCCAAGCTAGGGATCGATTCATGTCGGATTCATTTCCACTGCACCAAGATGGGAACTCCAGAAAGAGTACTTTAAAAGGAGACCAGGGAGCTCCTGTTGTGGCACAGTGGTTAACAAATCTGACTAGGAACCACGAGGTTCGATCCCTGCCCATGCTCAGTGGGTTAAGGATCCAGCATTGCTGTGAGCTGTGGTGTGGGTCGCAGACGCGGCTCGGATCCCGAGTTGCTGTGGCTGTGGCGTAGGCCGGTGGCTACAGCTCCGATTGGACCCCTAGCCTGGGAACTTCCATCTGCCGCGGGAGCAGCTCCAGAAAAGGCAAAAAGACAAAAAAAAAAAAAAAAAAAAAAAAAGACCAGAATCAGGTTTCTAATTCCAACTCTGCGCTTACAACCAATGACCTTAACAAGTACCTCCCCTCTCTAGGGCTCAGTTTACTTTACACCTGCCCTGCTACCTCACAGGGTATACTAGGGCTCAAGTGACATAGTTTATGTGCAGCAGAATGGTAGATGTAGGGGATCATCCCATGTCCTTGGCCTGTCTCTTGTTTGTAGAAATGCTGTAGTCTCCCAGGCCTCCTCTAAGTTCCAAAAGCCTGTTAAAGATCTGGCATTGTCTATAGGTGGCATGGATTCAGTTCCTGCCCTGGCATACTGGCTTAAGGATAATGCATTGCCACAGTTGTGGTGCAGATTGCTGCTGCAGCTCAAATTCAACCCCTGGCCTAGGAACTTCCATATATTGCAAGTGTAGCCATTAAAAAAAAAAAAAAAAAAAATACAAAAAAAAAGAATTAATGATTGAACAGATGTGAATATGTAGCAACAAAAGTAGCAATTGGGCCAGGAGAACTGGTAAGAATTTAAATAGTAAATCAGACAAGTGGCAGTCACAGAATCTTTAGTTCCTCTCTGAAGTACTTAGATAACACAATCTTGTTATGGGTTTCAAGTCCTCTGCAAGGAGATTAAACACAAAAGCCTCTGCCGTGTCTCACTGTAATGCCCCTTCCCCCACCTTGAGCAAATTGGCCTGCTCACTCCCTACTAGGGAAGGAATGTCTTCCATCTCTCCTCCCACGGCTGTATAACCTGTTCCCCATGCAAATAAGGTATCCTGCCCTGCCAGAAGCCAATCAGAAGATCAAATATGCCCTATACAGAGATCAAACAACACTCAGCCCTTACACAGCGCACAGGGGGGATGGGACAGGAAAAATTTGTGGGACTGGAGCAGAAATTTGGTCCCCACTCAGGTCTGCAACATGGGAATATAAAAACAATTGTAAAGTGAGGTAGGACCTCTTTTTACTCTCTCTCTGAATATGTACTTTTGCTTTAGTAAATTTGTAAAGCACCTGCTATTTCAATGATTTCCTATCACAGGGCAGGTACTGAGGAAACTGCCATTCTATCATTCTGGAGCAAATTCTATCAATCTGATGCTCATTTTGTGAGTGCTTTTACAGATGCTTAAACACCCACTCAAAGGAAGAAGTTAATTACCTGATGACCATGAGCAGGCAGCCCCCAGACCTACTGGAGCCTGAGGATTGATAATGTTAACCCCTGTGACACTGCTCTGTTACCTCACCATCAACCAATCAGAGAGCATGAGCTGGTCATATACCCTGGCATATGGAGGTTCCCAGGCTAGGGGTTGAATTGGAGCTAGAGATGCTAGCCTAGGCCATAACCACAGCAACGCAAGATCTGAGCCACATCTGCAACCTACACCAAAGCTCATGACAATGCCAGATCCTTAACCTACTGAGCTAGGCCAGGGATCGAACCTGAGTCCTCATGGGTGCCAGTCAGATTTGCTTCAGCTGAGCCACGATGGGAACTCCTCACCTGGCCTTTAAAAATGCTTCTCTGAAATCCTTCAGAGAGTTTAGGTTTTTTGAGCATTAGCTGCCCTAGATTCTTTGTCTGGTGTCTTACAATAAATGCTGCACTTTCCTTTACCACAACTGGGTGTAGGAAGATGGGCTTTACTGCGCGTAGGCAAGGGGACCCAAATTTGGTTGCATAACAAACAGAAAACAGAGAACAGAGGAAAGAAGGGTTGGGGGAGGGGCAAAATAGGTGAAGGGGATTAAGAGGTACAAACTACTAGGTATGAAATAAATTACAAGGATATAATGTACAGCACAGGGAATATAATTAATATTTTGTAATAATTTGTATGGAGCATAATCTATAAAAATATCAAACTACTACATTTATGCCTGAAACTAATATAATACTGTAAGTCAACTATACTACAATAAAAAAATAAATAAGGGTTTGTCTAGTTTTAATTGACAGTCTTTTTACCCATCATATTCATGTCAACAATGAAGAGGAAGTAGCACTCTATAATAGACTGTGAAGGAACACAGATTTTGCCACCCCAAAATATACCTTTTTGGCATATTAAAAAACAAAAAAAACAGCAGACATGAGAGAAGCCCTGAAAACTGAGTAGAAGTTGGCCTTTTGCAAAAAAAAATTTACATTTATGGATTTCCTGTTGTGGCTCAGTGATAATGAACCCAGCTAGGATCCATGAGGACTCTGGTTTGATCCCTAGCCTCACATAGTGGGTTAAGGATCCAATGATGCTATGAGCTGTGGTGTAGATTGCAGATGCAGTTCAGATCCTGTGTTACTGTTGCTGTGGCTCTGGCTCTGGCTGGCAGCTGTAGCTCTGATTAGACCCCTAGTGGAACTTCCACATGCTACGGGTGAGGCCCTAAAAAGCAAAAAAAAAAAAAAAAAAAAAAAAAAAATTATAAGGAAAATTTCTGTTTGTAAGGGTATCTCCCTCTCTATACATGGAAGATGACCAAATCACTAGAAAATCTTACCTATGGAGAAAGCAAGAACTCAAATCTGCCTAACAGCCTTACCCTTGTTTACTGTGCTTTTCCTGGTAAATTCACTGACTCTCCACCCCCATCTTATTTTGCCTTTGGCTGAAGATGGTATTTAAGGTGAGAGGTTCAGCCATTTTGGCAAGTTACTCAGTTGTCCTGGGCACCCCCCACGTATACAGGAGGTAGACATATTATTAAACTATTGTCATTTTTCTATCGTTGGTCTGTTTTATATCAATTTATTAGAATAGACAAAGAACCTAGAAGAGAAGAAGGGAAAATTTTTTTCAGCCCATACAACTGCTTTAGTTCATCTATTTCATACAGGTAAATGTGAGGACCTTTGGGAAAAGTAGAAGCCTGTGGGAGATGAAGTTCACAGGCATCTGGGAAAATTTCTCATTTCATCTCCTGAACCTGAAATACACTATTGCTTATTCATTTATGAGATTGCCTTTGGCTGGTGAAATAGCAAGGGCTAGTCACAACAGGAGGTCTTTTTAAAAAGACGAAACAAGTGAAAACAACAAAAGCCCTCCCCATTAGCTGTTAGTCTCACTTATAAGCAATTGCCTGGACTCTGGCACCAAGTCGTTTCAGGGGCCCTCTTGATAAGATTCACACGCGATCCACAGAAGGTAGGGAGAAATCTCCTCATCTCTGCATGTTAATTAAGGAAGACAGATGGCCCTGTGATTATTCAACCATATGTAGGTCAAGACCAAATGAATTAATAAGCAACTTAATTCTCAGCTGCCTCTAAGAGCTTATGTGGCATCTATGAACAAACAATTGCCATAGTATCCTGGGAAACAAGAGATGGGAGTGGGGAGAAAGATTAAATGTCCATTATTGCACACTAAGTTCCACAGCCTGGGAAGGGACATCTCAGTCCCTCCACCACACACCGTCTTCGGTATTGTATTTGGGATGTTGTAAATCACAAGTTATAAATCTTTGTTTGCCACATATAAACTATATGATTGCAGTCCATAGGGTCTTTTTTCTTGAACTTGTTTTTCTTAAATGATCACTTTAGGAGTGAAAAGCACAGGTACTAGAGCCTAGAGCCATAAAGAGAGATGTAATAAGACAGGCACCACATGCACAAAGTGGGGGTCAGAGAACAAGTTCTGAAAGGGCTGAGAAGAGCAAGGGGCTCTGAGAGGCAGACCTTGATCTGGACCTGAAAAGGCAAATAGGCGCAATGGAGTGGAGGAAGAAGGAACACCAGGAAAACTGCAAAAGGCAGGAAGCTGTGTGGGGCATATCAGGGATCATGATCAAGCTGGGATAAGACAACACAGTGGAATTAGGAGAGATCAGTCAGTCTATCTTTGTACACAGGTGCAAAGACTGTATTTTCAGGGTAAATTCCTAGAAGTGGAATTGCTAGGTCAAATGGTAAATGTGCTTAAAATTTTGAAAGCTACTGCTAAATTTTCAATCATAGAGCTTTTGTACTAATGTATACTCCCACCAACAATGGCTAACAATTATGAAAATATGGTTCTCTTGTGACTTTCTCTGATCCCTTCCTAAATACAGTAACTCTAGTGGTAAATCTGAATTTTAAGTAATGGAAAGGTCAAGTGACCCCAGGTACTGCATTTGTCCTGTTTACCAGGCATGAACTTTGCAATTCCATAGGCTTCCCAGCTTTTCTGTTCCAGTCATGACCACCAGCATTCATCTGCTGTATCAATAGGTATACGCCATAATCAGAGGTATTAGGTAAAGAAATTGCCATACTTAATGTCTTGAATTCTCTGAGAGATTTAAAAGAATTGTAAAAGAAACAAACACAGGTGCCGGTTGACCTAGTTAACTCTGGCATCATTTTGGAGCTACTTAAAATAGAAGTCACACGGAAGACAAGGGAGGAGATTCATAAAGCAGATGCTATTTATGGTACATATAAAATAATTACACCAACTTAAAAACAATCTTTTTTTTTTTCATTTTGTAAGTCACAGGCCAGGGATCAGATCTGAGCCACAGTTGTGACCTAAGCTGCAGCTGTGGCAATGCCAGATCCTTAACCCACTGTGCCGGGCCAGGGATCGAACCTGAGTCCCAGTGCTCCCAAGACGCCACAAATCCTGTTGTGCCACAGCAGGAACTTAAAACCAATCTTTTGAGTAGCTTTAAATTTTAAGAGCTATTTCAATTGTATGCTGGACTAAAACCAACAATGTAAGTTAAAGCAAATTTATGCATCCTTCTCATTTTTCCTTTACATATAGCCTTGCCATCCCTCCTAGTACCCTTTAAGATCCCTCCCAGTGCCACTTTGCCATGTAACAGAGCTTCTTTCTTTGGTTCATGCTACATGCTTTAAAAATCCCTTTTCTCGGAGTTCCCATCGTGGTTCAGTGATTAGCAAAACCTGACAAGCATCGATGAGGACATGGGTTCGATCCCTGGCCTTGCTCAGTGGGTTAAGTATCCAGCGCTGCCATGACCTGTGGTGTAGGTTGCAGACGTGGCTCGGATCTGGCGTTGCTGTGGCTCTGGCATAGGCCGGTGGCTACAGCTCCGATTTGACCCCTAGCCAGGGAATCTCCATATGCCGCGGGAGCAGCCCGAGAAATGGCAAAAAGACAAAACAATAAAAATCCCTTTTCTCTTGGAGTTCCCATTGTGGCTCAGTGGTTAACGAATCCGACTAAGAACCATGAGGTTGTGGGTTCGATCCCTGGCCTTGCTCAGTAGGTTAAGGATCCGGCATGGCTGTGAGCTGTGGTGTAGGTCGCAGATGTGGCTCGGATCCTGTGTTGCTGTGGCTCTGGCATAGGCTGGCAGCTACAGCTCTGATTCAACCCCTAGCCTGGGAACCTCCATACGCCACAGGAGCGGCCCTAGAAAAGGCAAAAAGACAAAAGAAAAAAAAAAAAATCCCATTTCTCCCAAATAAAGATCTTTCCACTCTGTACCTAATTTTTAAATTCACTCTTGGATATAAGGGATTTAATGAATTTCACCTGAGTGACTATTTTTTCCTCTCCTAGAAGTAGTTAAGATTCTTTTTTTTTTTTTTTTGGTCTTTTTAGGGCTGAAAATTTGGCACATGGAAGTTCCCAGGCTAGGGGTCGAATTGGAGCTACAGCTGCCAGCCTATGCCACAGGCACAGCAACGCGGGATCTGAGCTGTGTCTGCGACGCACACCACAGCTCAGGGCAACACCAAATCCTTAACCCACTGAGCAAGGCCAGGGATCGAACCCACGTCCTCATGGATACTAGTCGGATTTGTTTACACTGAGCCACAATGGGAATTCCAAGATTCTTTTTTTTAATTGTATGATTGATTTACAATGTTTTATTAGTTTCAGTGATTGGGATATATATATTCCAAACATATATATATATACACACACATATATATATATATAAAAATCTGAAAAAGAATATATATGTGTGTGTGCATATATATGTATATGTGTGTGTGTATATATATATATATATATATATTCTTTTTCAGATTTTTTTTCTTTTTTTTGGCTTTGCGGTGACCTGAGCCACAGCAGTAATAATGTGAAATCCTTAACCACTAGGCTACCAGGAAATTTTTCAGATTCTTTTCCATTATATTTTATACTAAGATACTGAATATAGTTCCCTGTGCTATATAGTAAGGTTTTTGTTGTTGATCTATGTTATGTAGTGTGTGTATCTATTAATCCTAAGCTTCTAATTTGTCCCTCATGCCCCCTTAAGATTCTTTTTTTTTATCCTTTTCTCTCTTTCTTTTTTGGTGGGGGGACACCCTCAGCATATAGAAGTTCCTGGGCCAGAGATTGAATCCAAGCAGCAGCTCTGACATATGCCAAGGCTGAGGCAATGCTGGATACTTAACATACTGCACCACAGTGGGAACTCCTCCCTTAAAATTCTTAATAGCAAGAGCAGGTTAGTGTCATACAGAGAGTAACATACATGTATTTTCATTTAAATATTGGGGAGAATAAGGGAAGATAGGTTAACCTAACTTGTCCAGTGATCCAGCAAAATCTTTGGATGCTGAGCTACTTGACACAAAATTCTGCACTCCCCCATCAATCTTTACATATTTTCCCTTGAAAACCTCCTAGAATAATTTTCATAAACTTATGAATCCCTCCCAAACTTTAAGTTGATGTTTAAAATTTTTCATTTTAATAGTTTTAAAGGTAATAACTTTCAGCATATAATACTGACTTATAAAATTATAAATATCACTCAATGAAACCTGACTATATCATTTAAATCCATTTTTGTAAGTGTATGAACAAGCTCTTCTTTAACATTTAGAAAACTTACACCTCTCTTTTCTCCTTGAACTTGTATTTCCATTCCATTTTCTCCAGATTTTTATCCTAATACATTTTAATGTTTGAAAGTCTTATTGAACATCAGGTATGTATCTACAACAAAAATAAGTATATAATTAATTTTTTAATTTATTTTCTTCTGACCGTAAGTTGCCCTAATGATAAAAGTTTTTTTTTTCCTTCTGGATTATTATTACAAATATTAATACACAATGGTTGATATACACATTTTGGTAATTACTACACATAGGTAATAAATTTTAAATAATCATTTAAGGTAATACTACTCTAACAGATAAACTCCAAGTTATTGGTGGCTTAATACAATAAAAGACTATTTCTTGATAATATAGAGTCCCAAAAAGGACTAGATGGTGATTCAGGGATACAAATTCCTCCACCTTGGGGCTTTGCTGTCTTCAACATGTAGCTTCCACATAGTCAAAAGAGGAAAGAATGAGCATGGAGATGGCACACAGGCACATCTAAAAGTGGTGCCCCTTAACCTCTGGTTCTCCCTCCTCTCCCAGTATCCAGAAGCAGTTATACTGGCAAGCCTAAAACAGCAGGGGGATAAGCATACAGTCTAGCAGTGTGACCAGAGGAAGCAGAAATGGACTGGATAAATAGCTAAACAATCTTCACCAAAAGTTTTCTTGGAAATGCTTATTTTGAGAAGATCCACAATCCAATTTTTAAAAGAAATCTAATGAAAGAGAAGGTTTTGGAGTTCCTGTTGAGGCACAGCAGAAATGAATCCGACTAGGAACCATGAGGCTGTGGGTTCGATCTCTGGCCTTGCTCAGTGGGTTAAGGATCCAGCATTGCCATGAGCTGTGGTGTAGGTTGCAGATGCGGCTCAGATCTGGCATTGCTGTAGCTGTGGTGTAGGCGGGCGGCTACAGCTCTGATTAGACCCCTAGCCTGGGAACCTCCATATGCTGTGGGTGAGGCTCTAAAAAGACAAAAAAAAAAAAAAAAAAAAACAGAGAGAGAGAGAGAAGGTTTTCATTTACTAAAATTGAATGTTTTAGTTTTTTTTTTTTTTTTTTTGGCCACCCCATGGCATATGGAGTTCCCAGGCTAGGGATCAGATCTGAGTTGCCTCTGTGACCTATGCCACAGCTGCAGCAGTGGCAGATCCTTAACCCATTGTGTCTGCCAGGGATCAAACCTGTGTCCCAGCTCTCTAGAGATGTCTGGCAGCTATTTGAAAATAATATATCTTGGAGCTTCCACTTGGAGCTCAGTGGTTAACGAACCCAACTAGTATCCATGAGGATTCAGGTTCAATTCCTGGCCTTGATCATAGGTTAAGGATCTGGAGTTGCCATGAGCTGTGGTATAGGTCACAGAAGCAGCTCAGATCCTGAGTTGCTGTAGCTGTGTGTAGGCCAGTGGAGGCTGTAGCTCTGATTCTACCCCAGCCTGGGAACCTCCATATTCTGCAGGCATGGCACTAAAAAAGCAATAAAATAAAATATCTTACAACTAGGAATTATAAAAATTTAAACATTTTATCAGATGAAATAAAATGAGAACAGTAATTGTAGTATATATTTTGTATGATTTGATAAAAAAACATGTTCCTACTCTCTCACTAACACACTGAACATCAACCAAAAATACACACAAAGCCTTTCCCTGAACAGGAATATTTATAATACAGAGTAATTCTGCAAATCCTGTGAGGTTATGAGAGCTCAATGAATCATTAAAAATTTCACGTCTGTGTAGCCCATGATGGCTTTCATATCTAGAATAATATTTAGGATGGGTAAGGACAATGGATTTCTTTTATATCATGGAAAAAAGACTATTCCTAATAAGGAACTTGAGCATATTATCAGACAAATCAGTTTTAGAAAAGAGTACTTATGGAAGTTAAGAATTTGGAAATTGATTCCTTTAAAATGTTCCACGCCTATGTAAACTCCTCTGACAGTATGTATGTATTTCTGGGCATACCCCCAACTTGAGTGGGTGTAACTACACAGTGCCTTTACAACAAAGGAGTTTCTAAAAGTGTATTTTTGACAAACTTCAGAGATATTTTGATGCCTCCCTTGATTCTTACATTGTATACACTTTCATGCAAAAGAAAGTAGCAATGGGAGTTCCCTTCAGGGCACAGTGGAAACTAATCTGACTAGGAACGATGAGGTTGCAAGTTCAATCCCTGGCCTCCTTCAGTGGGTTAAGGAGGTTAAGGATCCTACGTTGCCATGAGCTGTGGTGTAGATCACAGACACGGCTCAGATCTGGCATTATTGTGGCTGTGGCATAGGCTGGCAGCTACAGCTCCAATTAGACCCCAAGCCTGGGAACCTCCATATGCTGTGGGTGCACCCCTAAGAAAAAAAAAAAGATTAAAAAAAAAAGAAAGTAGCAATGAATGGCAGTGGCAAAGTCACTAGGGTGGCATTGAACCTGGGAGAGGCCATGGGTCATGGAAAGACAGATTCTCACATCCCACTCAGAGACGGCATATTTATGATGAGACAAAAGTAATAGATTGTGGTGATGTTGGGAAAACATAAATGAGCACCACTGTGAACTGAATAAACAAGAGGAAAGAACTAAAAGTGAGATATTACCATAGACCATATCCATGACCTGGTGACTGCTTCAAGGAATTTATACCCTTGCCAGTTGTTCAGAATCTGCAGCATCTAAACACCCTACTACTTCTCACATGGAGGTAAGAGAGCCACCATAAGGGCAGAAAAGTATAACTTATTAACCTGGGACAATAAAAAAAAATATAAGGAATCTGAATTTACTACTAAAAATGTTTTAAGTAGATTAATTTCACATGATGACTTTAAACGATATTATATTCAAAGCCTATTGCAGAAAATATCTTTACATACCTGAAGATAACTAATCCACTTCTTAGTTCTAATGACACTGTTTACTGAGTGATTATTTGTAGATACTGTGTTAAATGCTTTACATTTAATTTTTTAATCTTGTTTTGATATGCCCACAGCATGTCTAAGTTCCCAGGCTAGTGATCAAACCCACACTACAGCAGTGACCCAGTGACAATGCTGGATCCTTATCCTGCTGTACCACAAAAGAACTCCCATTTAATCTTTTTAACACAATGAGGTAAGTGAAATTTTGTAGGTGAATAACTGTAACTTAGTGAGGGAAGCCAGGATTCAATTCATGTTTCTGACAAATAAACTGTTTCTAGAGGAGTAATTCTTAAACTTATTTGGGATCATAAATCCTGGTAGGAATTTGATAAAATTATAGATTATCAACCCAAAAGAACCTGTAGTATTTAAAATTCTACATATTGGGAGTTCCCATCGTGGCGCAGTGGTTAACGAATCCGACTAGGAACCATGAGGTTGCGGGTTCGATCCCTGCCCTTGCTCAGTGGGTAAAGGATCCGGCGTTGCCGTGAGCTGTGGTGTAGGTTGCAGACGCGGCTCGGATCCAGCGTTGCTGTGGCTCTGATGTAGGCTGGTGGCTGCAGCTCCGATTCAACCCCTAGCCTGGGAACCTCCATATGCCTCGGGAGCGGCCCAAGAAACAGCAAAAAAAAATAAATAAATAAATAAATAAATAAAATAAATTTTAAAAAAAATTCTACATATTAAATTTTGGGGTTTCACACACCTTCCCTCTAAAAACTGTTCTACTGACTCATTAAAAGTCAGTCTCACCTTAGATTATATTCAAAGGAATTCAAGTAGAAACCAGAAATTTTTAACATTAACGTAAACATTAACATTATAGTAATATGATTATGTTCATGTTGTAATGAAAGTCTAACGTACCTTAAAATACCCTGAGAAGGGTATTCAATTTTTAAACTTGTCATAGTATGACCTGGAAGAAACAAAATCAAAACAACAAAAAGCACATCCTGCTTTTTTTCTTTTTTCTTTTTAAGGGCACAGCTGCAGCAAAGGAAAGCTCCAGGCTAGGGGGTGAATCAGAGCTGCAGCTGCTGGCCTTCACGACAGGTTATGGCAACTCCAGATCATTTAACCCACTGACGAAGGCCAGGGATTGAACCTGCATCCTCATGGATATTAGTTGGGTTCATAACGTGCTGAGCTACAACAGAACTACAAATATCATCTAGTTTTAAATTCTTTATGTTTCAGGCAGGATTTAACTATACAGCTTAGGTTTATCTTTTTTTTTTTTTTTTTTGCTTTTTAGGGCCACATTGGCAGCATATGGAGGTTCCCAGGCTAGGGGTCGAATCAGAGCTACAGCTGCCAGCCTACACCACATTCACAGCAACAAAGGATCCAAGCTGTGTCTGTGACCTACACCACAGCTCACAGCAACACCAGATCCTCAACCCACTGAGCAAGGCCAGGAATGGAACCCACAACCTCATGGTTCCTAGTCAGATTCATTTCTGCTGTGACACGACAGGAACTTGGGTTAGCTAGATATTTAATCAGACGCATCTTACAATTTTCTTGCCTTGTCTACATCTTGGGAGTTAATCGCAAATAATGCTAATGAAGTACCTCTAACTTCCAAGTGAAACAACAAAAAAGAAATAGCATCTTTATCTTTAACCATATGCAAACCTTAACCCTGTTGCTGCATTTATTTACTAATAACTAAGCAGTTTAGCATTGCCATAACAAGGTAATCAGGAGTTGTTGAGAACATGTGACTTAGGAATGCAAGAGTAATTGATATAATTATATATCACCACAAGATGGAGTTCGAGTTCCAAAACGCGCGCGCGCACACACACACTCACACAAACACATCTGTCAAGTCTTACATATCTGACTGATTCCATTCTGCCATCTAGCGGCGATATAATTAGATATTACTCTCTTGGATCAGTCTCCTATATAATAAAAATAGGCAGTTTCATAAAGGTGAAGAAATTAGGTGAAAGCTATGATTAAACACAGAAGGAAGAAATATTATCATTTAATATAGAATGTCAGAGCGAAGTCTCAAACTGGCAAAACGTTTAAATAATAAAATCTATTTAAAAACTAAAATGATACGTATTTTAAAACACAACTTTAATTCTTTTTAATATAAAGAATTCTAAAAATGGCTTTACCTATTCCTTTAAAAGGACAAGTAGTTTATATTTAAATACTTTAATGATGCCTTTTTATTTAATAATATTGAAAACTGCAAAATCACAAGGAAGAAAGCATCTAAGGTCACTAGGAACTTATATAAATTTTGAGTAAGGCTATTTGGGTTTATAGTCAATAATGCTTTTCTTTTCACAGAGTAACAATGCTTTTATTTGCTTGAGTTTCACATTTGGAATTTAAGGGGTATAATTTAAAAATTTTTAGGAGTTCCCGTTGTGGTGCAGTGGTTAACGAATCCGACTAGGAACAATGAGGTTGCGGGTTCAATCCCTGGCCTTGCTCAGTGGATTAAGGATCCAGCATTGCTGTGAGCTGTGGTGTAGGTTACATACGCGGCTCGGATCCCGAGTTGCTGTGGCTGTGGCATAGGCCGGTGGTTACAGCTTCTATTGGACCCCTAGCCTGAGAACCTCCATATGCCGCGGGAGCAGCCCCAGAAAAGCCAAAAAAAAAAAAAAAAAAATTAAAATTTTTTACCAAAAAACTACATACCATGTCAAACATACATAAACAAAGTTCGAAAGCAAAGGGTTAATATTCTTGAGGTAAAAAAGCTCTATAAATCAATCAGAAAAAGACAATCACTCCAAAAGGAAAACATAAAGCATATGACCAAGCCATCTACAAGTAATAAGGAATAAAAATTATCACTCATCAGTAACTTGATTAAAATGACATTAAAATAGTATTTTTTGCTTCTCAATCTACCAAAGAGAAAGATTTATAATAACCAGTGTTGGTGATGACATAGAAAAGGAGATGCTATTGGTGAAAGTATAAACTGTGCAACAATTCTAGAATGTGTTAAGTGGTAATACATTTTTTACTTAGAATTTCAACCTCTAGGAATTTATGCTAGGCAATAACTAATACAAAGATTTATCTCAAGGGATATTATTAATTAAGATGTTGTTCGTAACAGCCCAACCTAGTCATATGCTAATGTTCAACCATAGGCAATATAGTAAAATAAACTTTGGTACATCCATATACTGGAATATTACATAACTTGTAAAAGTCCTGGTGTAGAAATATTAATGACATCAGAAAATGCTCACCTCTAAGTGAAAAAGTGGGTTATAATGCTTTATGTATAGCATGATAC
Source organism: Sus scrofa (assembly GCF_054392235.1). Taxonomy (NCBI): domain Eukaryota; kingdom Metazoa; phylum Chordata; class Mammalia; order Artiodactyla; family Suidae; genus Sus; species Sus scrofa. Next base: position 103,215,139 of record NC_139390.1, read on the forward strand.
CAGTTTTTTGTTTTTCTTTTTTCTTTTTATTTATTTTTTGTCTTTTTGCTATTTCTTGGGCCGCTCCCGCAGCATATGGAGGTTCCCAGGCTAGGGGTCAAATCGGAGCTGTAGCCACCGGCCTATGCCAGAGCCACAGCAACGCTGGATCCGAGCCACGTCTGCAACCTACACCATAGCTCACGGCAACGCCGGATCCTTTACCCACTGAGCGAGGGCAGGGATTGAACCCGCAACCTCATGTTTCCTAGTCGGATTCGTTAACCACTGCGCCACGACAGGAACTCCCTGTTTTTCTTTTTTAAGAGGCACTTTATTTTCTTCTTTGTGCTTTTCTAAACTACCCAAAGTACATGTATTATTTTTATAATCAAAATAATATGATGAAATTATTACTCCTAATTAATATAGTTTCATATAAAATATATAATTTTCAAATCAAATTTACAATTGCATATTTAGACCAGTGGAAGTAATCTTAGGTTAACTACAAGTTTCAGATATATGTGTTGAACACAAAAAAAGGATATTGAGAAAGATTTTTAGACCATTTCAAGAGACCACTTAAAGCTAATAAGCATGGTTTGGAAATCTCTCACTGAAAAACCAGAGCTACATATGCACTTAAGAAAACATTTAACAGTGTATTACTCTTAGAGTTCCCATCATAGCTCAGTAGGTTATGAACCCAACTAGTACCTGTGAAGATGTGGGTTTGATCTCTGGCCTCATTCAGGGTTAAGGATCCTGTGTTGTCATGAGCTGTAGTTAGGTCGAAAATGTGGCTTGGATTCCGCATGCTGTGTCTGTGGCATAGCAGCTGCAGTGGCTCCTATTCAACCCCCAGCCTGGAGAACTTTCCATATGCTGCGGGTGGGGCTGTAAAAAGAAAAACAAATTACTATTCTAAATCTATTAGTTGGTTTGAATTCTCTTTCCAAGATCTAAGTAGATATTCTGAATATTCAAATTTGACTCTTTCTTAAATTATCAGAATGATCTCCCAAATATTAAATACCATAAAGCTGCAGACTAGCATTTATTCATGGGAAATAACCTAATGAAAATCTCTTATTTACTAAAGAATAATCCATTTATCCAAAGGAGATATGTATTTCAGGGCTGTCATTCCATAAGAACAAGACATCAAAAAGAAAATAATAAATTTAGTGTATTAAATTAGATGCTTCTGCCAAGACAGGAAAATATATAACTAAATAAAAATGAGTATGTTTAAAATAGAAACTTCATTTACAAAATACAAGGGTCTTCTACTAGCAGAAATTTGAAAATTACAGCTTTTTAACTATATTCTAAACAAAAATAACTAAAAGTCAATTCAAATAATTTAGAATAAGTGCTTTATTTTAAGCCCCACAAAAACTGAAACTATCATTCACATCAGTTGCAACAGCAATAAAAATTAGAAGTTAGTTCGTTTCTTGAAAACCTTACAAGCATTAAACAAAACTAAGAGACACAAAAAGGAAAAACTATGTACTCCTTTTAAATTGAAGATAATCTACTTGTGACATAATACACCTGAAGATGTATAAACAGCAGATGCATTAAAAATAGTGCAAGATTTAATTAATTTAGGACAGTATTCCAACCGATCCCAACTCAGTTTTCAATTATCTGTGCAGGTTTATATGATCACAAAAAGTGAATCTCTCCTAATATGTAACCAGCTGATGCCAATTCAGAACACTCCACACCAATACAGCAATACTTATGCAAATCATGAGGTGAGACTTGTGGGGAGTGGGCAGGGAAGCAAACCTAACATCCAAAATTCAATATAACTGCAATATATTTCTACTTCTGTAAAAAAAAAAAAAAAGTTTTCTTTAAACTATACATCTAAAAGAAAAGTAAATGTATCATTTCATATTCTTTTGCTGAATCTAAAAAGTATATACGTAATCTCTTTGTTTTTGTTAAGTTCAAATATGAATTGATAGTGGGGTAAATGGATTTTTTAAGAAAGCTCTATAGAAGAGATGAATACAACATACTATATCTTCTTTAAGAAGTATGAGCTGAAATGTTAGGCATTCCTTATGTTGTTTTTGTTTATATTCAAGGAATGCTGTTCTTATATACAATGGCTTTGAAAAAGAAATACTGAGACCAAAATACATTACTAGAGGATCTCTATAAAAGATTACCAAAACTATGCTTGTTCATGAAATCAGGGAAAACGTTTTTAGAATTTATCTTGCTAGAAAAAAATGCTACCATTTTTCTTCCTTTTTCTTTTTTCTGATTATCACAATTAAACATCAGGAGATTTTCCCAAATAAATACTGATGTAAATGTTGATTTCAAGGGCAAACAATTTTTGTAAGAGTCTATTTCTCAAGCAGTTCACCATTTGTTGAGACTGAGGCAGCACTGTTCCGGTGTGAATTGTCGCTGGACTCTTGTGAAGCATTCCTCCTGGGGGAGTTTATTGGGACCTGGAGCTGACTGGCAGGTGTAGTCTTAGCGGCATTTGGTGGCTTTGCAGAGGAATTAGATGGAAGTCTACGACGATTACTCTCCTCACCAGAAGTAGATGAATGTCTTTTTCTTCCAAATTCCTCACCAATAGGGGGCTGTAAATTATGAAAGACAATAGTGATGATTTTACTATTTTTCCCTCTCTTCAAAATCTAAGCCCAAACTTTTCTAACAGAGAGAAACCACAGTGATGCTTCAGTAGATTTTATTAGTATAACAAACACTTAACAGAAATTTAAGGTATTAAACTTAAATTTCTTCCATAATGATATCAGCTCATTCTTTTACTCAACACATGTTTTTTAAGCTACTCCTGTGTTTTAGGGCTTGAATTACATAGTAGGACACAAGCATAAAGCTGGTTCCTTGCCTCTAGGAAAATGTTTCAGGTAGGCTATTTTTCTTCTTCTTTCTACTTTTCTTTTTCTTTCTTTTTTTTTTTTTTTTTTTTTTTGTCTTTTTTTTTGCTATTTCTTGGGCCGCTCCTGCGGCATATGGAGGTTCCCAGGCTAGGGGATGAATCGGAGCTGTAGCCACCGGCCTACACCAGAGCCACAGCAACGTGGGATCCGAGCCGTATCTGCAACCTACACCACAGCTCACAGCAACGCCGGATCGTTAACCCACTGAGCAAGGGCAGGGATCGAACCCGCAACCTCATGGTTCCTAGTCGGATTCGTTAACCACTGTGCCACGACGGGAACTCCTTTTTTGTTGTTGTTGTTGTTGTAGGGCCGCACTCTCGGCATATGGATGTTCCCAGGCTAGGGGTCAAATATGAGCTTCAGCTGCCGGCCTATGCCACAGCCATAGCAATGCAGGATCCGAGCTGCATCTGTAACCTACACCACAACTCATGGCAATGCTGGATCCTTAACCCACTGAGCGAGGCCAGGGATTGAACTAGGTCCTCACGGAAACTAGTCAGGTTCATTACCACTGAGCCATAATGGGAATTTCTGTTTTCCTTCTTTATTCAACTTCTGTCATCTCCAAAGCATTTACAACTCTAATCCCACCCTTTTCCAAACTTCCTTTGTATCTAAAAGCAGAGGCCTTAATTCTTTCATTTTGGCCACAACAGTGGCATGTGGAAGTCCTGGGTCAGGGATCAAACCCAGGCCACAGCTGTAACCAGAGCTGCACCAGTGACAATGCCAGATCTTAACCCACTGAGCCACACAGAAACTTCCTGAATTCTTAGCTGCTGTTCAGATAGGGCAAAAGTTGCTATTATAGAGCAAAGACATTTCTGTAACAGATCTGGCAGGACCACTCTAGAACCATAGCTCTTTAATTTCAGAGACACAGGCAATTCTATTAACTACATCCCTGGGCTATCAAACTCATTTACACAAAGCTACAAGACAAATGAATTATAATACTAAGCAGAGAAGAACTTACCTTCCTGTCACCTCTCTCTTTTCTGCTCTATGCATGCAGAAGTTCCTGCACCAGGGATCAAACCTGCGCCACAGCAGTAACCAGAGCCACAACAGTGACAATGCTGGACCCTTAACCCACTGAGCCACCAGGGAACTCCCATCTTTTCTTCTCTTTTTGATTCTTCTTTCCGTATTTCTCTTTTTTCTTCTTTCTTCTTTTCCTTTATCTCCTTATGTTCATCCCCCCCCTTTTTTTATTGTTTTCCTTTTCCTCTTGAAATCAAGTTGTTTAAAGCCTATTTCCTGTCTCTACATATGCACATAACAGTCTAACCCTAATTTTACTATGTGGGGAGCCTTACATCCATATTATATCAGCACATGTTATAAAAACTACAGGATAAAAGTACATAAAAAGTGAAAAATTTACAAACTGCTAGTGAGAAACAAATCCAGGTAAAAGTTATTAAATCCATTAAAAGTGTAGCTATAGGTGCATATTAAAGTGAACTAACAATTGCACGGTGGTTATATAAGATATTAACATTTAGGGACTTTGGGTAAACAAAGTATATGGGAACACTACCATTTTAACATATGTTTCAAAGTTGATTTCAAAACTGGAAAGTTAAATTTTCAAAATAAAAGTTAAAAAAATAAAAATTATAGAATTAAAGTCACTGATAACTCAAATATAAGAGTAATAAAAAGAATACAGGGGAAAGGATTTAAAACTTACATCAACACGGAAGTCTTCCAATTTTTTAAAGCTACAGAGATATTCCTGGAGTTCTGGGTCAACAGACTGTGTCTTAGATTGAGAATATTTTAGATAAGCCCAAAACTTTTCTAATCCATACAGGTGACCTAATAACAAAGAAGGATATATATACACGTTAAATTATACAGAATCTCTTAAAGATGATTCATACTGAACATGATCCTACCAGCATTAAACCATGTCTTCTAATACACACTTTATCTAGATCTTGAGAATAAGACATTGTAATGAGTAATGGCCCCTAATATTTATTGAGCATTTGTCCACATAACAGGTATTATTTAAGTGGTTTATTAGATATTAAACAAATTTGAACTATACACAACCCTGTAATGTAGGTGCTGTTGTGAACATTACTGATGAGTAAACTGAGGCTAACAAGGTTAAATAACTTGCACATAGCAACAGAGCTACTAAGTAGTAGAAATGGGATTCAGACTTAGGGATCTAGCCCAGAGCCTGCAGCTGTTACCTACTGTGCTATTCCATCTTTCCAAGCATACTTGCTCATGTTACATAGAATTTTCATGTAATGGAACACCAGTGAGTAGTTATGTTTGTCAAAGAAATAACAACAAAATACAAATCCATAAAGGAAATATGTAGGAGTGGGTATTTTCCAACACTTACAGGAAAGGCCTTCTTGCTATACAGTGCTTCATCCATCATCACAAACCCTAATAGTGGCCTGAAAGTCTTAAATAGTATGCCCTTAAAAAAAAAGTCACAAACTCCCTATTTATTGATAAACTCATATTTACAATATCCAAATAGAATAAGGTTGTTGTTTTGTTTTACCAGATTTGAAGTCTTTTTTGGTTTCTTCTTGGAAATCCTTAAAAATTTCTGGTCTGAATTTTTTTTCCAATCCATAACTATAAAACCTAAACAGACATTCTAATCCATACCTGTGGGAAAAAAAATTAAAAGTTTATAATTAAATTTTGCTATGACAGTGTAAACATATTTAACATCATTGATACAAGCAACAAATAACCCCAAACAAAAATGTTTTAAATGTAATTTTGGTAGGCAGATTTTTAGCCAAAGTGGTAATTAGAAATCCATAGCTGGCTTTGTTTTTGTTGACTTAGCCACAGCATCTCATGGAGGTATACTGGGAATCTGCAGAGTAAGAGGCAGCCCTTAGCCAACTAGAGTATGACTTCTTTCGACCAATAGAGGGGGATGTCTCCCTGGTATTTCTGAAGAACTGATCAAAATATTTAGTGACAAATTGGCAATGTTTTAGATTTTTCCCAAACCAAGGTTTGTAATGGTGTGTTGGTATACAGTACTAAATACTCATGAATATAATCTCTAGAGAGATGAAGATCGTATTCTTGGACCATAAATCCTGGGTGTGGTTGACCAATTCAACTATAAGAGGAAAAACATAATTAAATGACTCCTAAGAGAGACTTTCCACTTTTGTAAAGTATATTTAATAAAAGGTATTTTGCCAAAGAATTGTAATCACTAGATAGATCAGAAAACAAATTTGTTTCTTCTTATAATTAGAGAGCCAAAGACAAGTTTTGGACAGTGCATCAGGAAACCTGGGCTCAACTTCAATTAGGTAATGAGTAGAACATATGACATGGACATGGGCAAGTTCAATGGACAGCAGTAAAGGGACCATCTAATCTAGCTCAACTAAAACATGTCACAATTAAAAAATTCCTCCTTTAGAATCCTTACGTCATTCTGGGTGCTTTAGTGGAGTATAGAGGCTACAATTTCTTCATTTCTCTGCCTGGCTGTTATTCTTAGGAAGAAGGGTGTGTGTGTGTGGTGGGCGGGGGGGGGGTGCACGCGCACATGCATGTGTCTTCTGTAACCAGTTTATTTACAAGATGGAGAGTGATGGTCTGTCCAGAATAAGTAGGTTTCTTGGAAAAGCGCCAAGAAAAATGCCAGACTACCAACTACACACTAATCTGAGCCCTTACCTGTATAAATGATGCTATTCCTTAAACTTATATGACTGAAGACTAAGGGGACTGAGGACTAAAGGAACACCAGTGCAGAATGACAAATCTGTCTTGACATTCCTCTTATGAGATCATATTGATACCAGGGGTTCTTAAACTTGACTACATATAAGAATCATCTGGGAGTTCGCATTGTGGCTCAATGGAAATAAATACGACTAGGAACCATGAGGTTGAGGGTTCGATCCCTGGCCTCGCTCAGTGGGTTAAGGATCTGGCATTGCCATGAGCTGTGGTGTAGGTTGCAGATGCAGCTGGGATCTGGCATTGCTGTGGCTGTGGTGTAGGCTGGCAGCTACAGCTCTGATTAGACCCCCTAGCCTGGGGACCTCCATATGCTGCAGGTGTGGCCCTAAAAAGACAAAAAAAAAAAAAAAAAAAAAGTAACTCAGAACGACTAAATTGATTTCACAACCCACTAATGGGTAGTAAATCACAGTTTGAGAGAGAACATCTAGATCAGAAATGGCAAATTTTGCCTTTTGTGCCAACTCTGGTAAGATGGCAATAACTGGTAAAGCTGTGAGAAGAAAAACTACAAATCTGAATTCAAGAACAGTGTTAAACAATGCTGGGGTTGATTAGAGATGTTAATAATGGACAGAAGAGACGGAAAGAGAAGTACACATTCCATATCATTCCTGATCAAGATTAGGATTTTAAATGGGCTTTATTTTCACACATGTCAGTATAAAGGTAAATTTTTTTTTCAGAAAAATTTGCAGTCTCTTGTATTCCTCCTGAAGATCACAATATCTGATTAACAACAGATTCTTTTTTGAGATTTACAAGAGGAGTCCATTTTTATTATTTATTTATTTATTTAGCCAGGCCTGTGGAATGTGGAAGTTCCCAGGCCAGAGATCAAACCTGCTCCACAGCAGTGACCCAAGTGTCTGCCGTAACAATGCCAGGTCCTTAACCCACTGTGCCACAAGAGAACTCCACAAATCCATTTTTAGGACCTGAATAAGGGTAAATTTATAGAAATATTGAGTGGAAAATTATCATTTTCCTTCTTCCATCTCATCGTCCTTCCTCCCTTTTCCCAGGAATGAATAGCTTGCATGAGTCCACTTCAGGTTCCTTCTCACCCTCTTGGTGTGTTCTCAGCTCAGCCCTACAGGCACAAATTTCTCCTGAACATTTCTCAAGAAAGCAAAATGGACAAAAAGAAGAGTTAGCAAAGCAGAGGGAGGAAAAAGAAAAGAATAAGCACAGGTAAGAATATACACAGATGTCTGGAGTCTAGAGAATGCAGTTCATTGGAGAACACATAGTTCAGGACCAATGCTGCTTAGAGGACTACAGGTGACCTGTGAACAGCGCAGTAGTTAGGAATGCCAACACTCCCCCAGCCAAAAATCCAAGTGTAACTTAAAAGTCAGTACACTATATACAAGGTTCATCCACACCCACAGTTTCTCATCCACATATTTGATCAACCATGGATTACACAGTACTGTATTATTTGTTACTGAAAAAAACTGCATATAAGTGGACTTCTGTAGTTCAAACCTATATTGTTCAAGAGTCAACTGTAGTAAGAAAAAATGAGATTGAACAGGAGAGTCAGGATATATCATGAGAGGCCTTACTTTTTCTTGGCTCAAGGAATCTTAACTGCTTTGGCTCTAAGCATGTATCAATTTGGGGATGTATATGCACATCCAAGGGAAATCTGTAATGGTGGGGCAAGAGAGAGAAAAAATCTTTCTTTCAAACTTAAATTGGCCTTTGTACCAGTCCCTAAGATGATTTTGAACAAGCCCACCTCTTGGTATCCACAAACTTGTATAGTTTCCTTCTACATTATACCCAGTCTGATCCTGTATGAACATTTAATACGTAAGAAGTGATGTCACTTTCATGTATAAGTTATATAAGACAGTGAAATTTTCATCATGGAAGTTCTCCCCCTTTCTTAGATTGATGGCTCTGGGTCAAGTCATGTTGTGAAATGCTCTAGGGGGAGGCCTATGTATGTCGGTACATCCAACATCCTTGTGAATGAGCCTGTAGAAGATCCTCTAGTCAGTCAAGTTTTCAGTCCCATTCAATACCTTGACTACAATCCTATGAGAGACCTGAGCCAGAACCACCAAGTTCACTCTTGACTGTGAACAAATAAATGTGGAGTTCCCACTGCAGCTCAGCAGAAATGAATCTGACTAGCATCCATGAGGACGCGGGTTTGCTCCCTGGCCTCGCTCAGCGGATTAAGGATCCAGCATTGTTGTGAGCTGTGGTGTAGGTTGCAGATGCAGCTGGGATCTGGCATTGCTGTGGCTGTGGCGTAGGCCAGGGGCTACAGCTCTGTTTTGACCCCCTAGCCTGGGAACCTCCATATGCTGCAGGTGCGGCCCTAAAAAGACAAACAAACAAAAAACCTAAATATATGTTTATTGTTTTAAGCGTCTGAGTTTTGGGGTAATTTGCTATGTAGTGTAGAAAACTAACACAGCCCTTCTCCTAGTTATGATATGGTATTTTCACAGTTCAAAATCAGGCTACTTCAGTACTAGTTTTTAGTATTTTTAAAAACTCCCTTCAAGTGTATAAATATGAGAAAATATTTGACCTGTAATTTTCTTTTGCATCTTCCCAAGCAAGTTGTCTAAATTCCTCATACATTTTTTTATTGAAATGATCTCTGAGGAAAAAGGACCAGAAACGAAAGAGGGTATTCATTTCTTGGGACTGGCCAATTCCCAAACGTTTTCTCTCTGGAAAAAGTCAAAACAGCAGACATTTTACAAAACATAAAAAATAGCTGAAACTTATTAATGCTCAAAATATATTTGGGCTTCTTCTTAACAAAGAACGAATAATCCATTTTCTAACTCATTGCTCAAATTTAAGCATTTGTCAATAGTAATAAGAATATACTAAACTTTATTTCCTAATATGTCTAAGCTACACATTCATGAATAACAAAGAATATATTTAAACACGGAGTTCCCATTGTGGCTCAGCGGTTAACTAACTTGACTAGTATCCATGAGGATGCGGGTCTATCCCTAGCCTCGTTCAGTGGGTTAAGGATTGAGCATTGTCATGAGCTGTGGTGTAGATTGCAGACATGGCTCAGATCCTGTGTTGCTGTGGCTTTAGTGTAGGCTGGGGGCTACAGCTCTGATTCAACCCCTAGCCTGGGAACCTCCATATACCATGGGTGCAGCCCTAAAAAAGACAAAAAGAATATATATAAACACATTTACTTAAGGTAATTATAACAAAATAAAAGAATATTTTAACCTGATATTAAATGTCACAATTTGAATTCTTTAGAATTACGCTTTATTTTTAAATATAGCTATATAAAGGAAAGCATCTTACCACTTAGGCATCTTCTCCGATACTTGTGGTACACTTGTTGGGTAAAGCCGTTTTCCTTCAAAAGCTCATGAGAAGGGTGCTGGAACTTTGGAAATGAATGAGGAGTACATCCATAACTTCCCACTAGTGGTGCACCTTCCGAAGGTGAAGCATTTGAACTGCTGTTTGAGGGGGAAAATAATTATTCAAACTGATATGTCAAAACCAAATGTTTGAGGAGTTCCTGTTGTGACTCAGCAATAACAAGCCTACCTAGTATCTGCGAAGACGTGGATTCAATCCCTGGCTTCGCCCGGTGGTTTAAGGATCCTAAGGATCCAGCACTGCTATGAGCTGTGGTGTAGGTCACAGATATGGCTCAGATACCCACACTGCTGTGGATATGGGGCGAAGGCCAGAGGCCATAGCTCTAATTTGACCCCTGGTCTGGGAAATTCCATGTGCCACACGTTCGGCACTAAAAAACAAAACAAAACAAATCAAAAAACAAAACAAAAAAACAAATGTTTGAACCAGTGTACACTATTTATTTGTTATTGAGAGTTTCAGCAGTGGAAAAGGCATTAGTCCCTAAAATTCTCCTCAACTGATGACATACAGATCTACAGATGAGCTGCTATTCATGTTCAACACATGGGTAAATACCAAAGTTGAGGTCTTAAATTCTCAAGCTAAAGTAAAAAGTAAGAGTTTCTGTTGTGGCACAGTGTTAAAGAACTTGACTAGTATCCATGAGGATTCGGGTTGGATCCCTGGCCTCCCTCAGCGGGTTAAGGATCTGGCGTTGCCATGAACTGTAGTGTAGGTAACAGATGTGGCTTGGATCTCATGTTGCTGTGGCTGTGGCACAGCTGCAGCTCCGATTTGACCCCTAGCCTGGGAACTTCCATATGCTGCAGGTGCAACCCTAAAAAGCAAAATAAATAAATCATAAATAGAGGCACCTGTGGGGAGAGAACCTGTGTCCTGGCACTGCAGAGATGCCCCCAATCCCATTATGTCACAGAGGGAACTCACTGAACTTTTTTTTTTTGCATTTTTAGGGCCATACTTGTGGCATATGGAAGTTCCCAGGGTAGGGGTCGAACTGGAGCTGCAGCCACTGGCCTACGCCACAGTCACAACAACTCCAGAGCCAAACCACATCTGTGACCTACACCACAGCTCAGGGCAACACCAGATCCTTAACCCACCACGTGAGGCCAGGGATCGAAACCGTGTCCTCATGGATGCTAGTTGGGTTTGTTTCTTATGAGCCACAATGGGAACTCCAAACTTTCTTTTTTTCAATGCCAGTTTCAACTTAAGATGTCCTTGATAAAGAAAAAAAAAATTGACTTTACGAATCTCAACACTTGAGTACATGCCTTACTGTGTGTGACCAAATGGGCCAGAAGCTTTAGTTTTACAAAATGAGAACATTCTAGAGATGAGATGTTTCACAACAATGTGAATATACTTAACATAAGTGAACTGTACTCTTAAAAATGGTTAAGATGGTGAATTTTATAATATGTGTTTTCTATAACAATCAGGGGGAAAAGACAATTTTGGAGTGTATCAAATTATGATGGCTGTTGCTATGGACAAAATGTTTGTTGAATTTCTAACCCCCAACATGATGGCATTAGTAGGTAAATAAATCATAACAGTAGAGCTCTGATGAGTGGGATAAGTGCCCTTTTAAGAGGAGACATTAGAGAACTTCCTTTTCTCTCTGCTCTCTGCCATGTAAGGATACGACAAGATGGCTGTCTACAAACTGGGAAACAGGCCGTCACCAGACATGGGATCTGCTGGCACCCTGATCTTAGATCTGCGAGAAATAAACATTTGGTGTTTAAGCTACCCAGCCTATGGCATATATAGCAATATGAACTAGTATGGCTGTCTTAGGTCAAAGCCCTTGTGTGATAAAAGTGTGAGCTAAACTAGCTGATCTTATCATGTGATATCATTTTAAATTATGGTTATTCAGACTTTGTTTTGTGTCATTTCCTTGAAAATGAACAAAATGAATCTGTAACACTGAGGAAAAATTTAGGCTTTCATCCAAAAATTAGAATTTTGGAAACTTTGTATTTGTCACCATGAGCCTAGTAGTTCCCACTCATAATTAAAGACTTATCTAGGAATTACTTGGTGGCTTAGTGGTTAAGGATCCAGCATTGTCACCACTATAGCTCAGGTCACTGCTGTGGTGCAGTTTCAAACCCTGGTCCAGAAACTTCTGCATGCACAAGCATCCCCCCCCACCCCAAGACTTATCTAATGAAATCAGTGGTGGGCTGTTTTTTTTTGGGGGGGGGGAGTTTGCGTGTGTAGTAAAATATATATGATACTTATAATTCTTTTTCTTTTTATGGCTACAGATGCAGCATATGGAAGTTCCCAGACTAGAGGTCAAATTGGAGCTGCAGCTGCTGGCCTATGCTATACCAGATCCTTTAATCCACTAAGCCACAAAAGGAACTCCTGATATTTATAATTTTAACTATTCTTAAATCTCTAACAAAAACTTATCATCCCCAACAAAAACTCTATCCATTCATGATTAACCCTTTCCCTCTCCCTGCAGCCCCCAATGACCTGTATTCTATTTTGTCTTTGAATTTGATTTTCTAGGTACCTCATATAAGTGAGATCATACTATACCCATGCTTCTGAGTCTGCTTTATATCACCCTAAGCATATTCACAAGGTCCATCCATGCTGAAGCATTAATCAGTATTTCATTCCTTTATATGGTTTAATAATATATCATTGTATGTATATACCTATTGTGGTTATCTAGTCATCTGTTAAAGGACTCTTGGATTGTTTCCACTTTCTGGCTACTATGAATAATGGTGCTATAAATATAAGCATATAAATATCTGTTAAACTCCCTCTTTTCAATTCTTTTGGATATGTACCTAGGAGTGGGATAGTTGGGTCACATGGTAATTATGTTTTAACATTTTGAGAAAATGCCAAACTGTTTGTTGGCTGTGGCATTTTATATTTCCAAGAGCAATGCACAGGGTTCTAATTTTTCAATATCCACACACTTTTTTTTTTAATATACATCTGTATTAGTCAGATCAGCTGCTATAACAAGATACCACAGACTGGTGGGCTTAAATAATACAAATTTGTGTTCTCACAGTTCTGGAAGCTAGAAGTCCAAGATCATAGTGCCAGCAGTGTTGGTTTCTGGGGAGGCCTCTCTTCCTGGCTTACAGAGAACCGCCTTCTCAGTGTGTCCTCATGTGGCCTTTCCTCTGTGTATATGCAGAAAGAAAGAGATCTCTGGTGTCTCTTCCTCTTCTTAAAAGGTCACTAGTCCTATTAGTGACCCAATCCTTATGGCCTCATTTAACTTTAATTATCTCCTTAAAGGCCCTCTCTCAAATACAGACACATGGGAATAGGGATTAGGATCTCATCGTATAATTTTGGAGAGACAGTTCGGTCCATAACACCATCCTAATGGGTACAAACAATATATCATTGTGGGTTTTTATTTGCATTTCTCTAATGATTAATGACACTAAACACCTTTTTATAGGCTTATGGGCCATTCATGTATCTTCTCTGGAGAAAGGTCTATTCACATCCTTTTCCCATTTTTTTTTTTTTTTACGGCCCACACCCACAGCATATAGAGGTTCCCAGGCTAGGGGTCTAATAAAAAACTAAGCTGCTGGCCTACACCACAGCCACAGAAACACCAGATTCGAGCTGCATCTGCAACCTATACCACAGCTCACAGCAGCGCCAGATCCCTAACCCACTGAGCGAGGCCAAGGATAGAACATTCAACCTCATGGTTCCCAGTCGGATTTGTTTCCACTGTGCCATGACAGAAACGCCCTTTTACACATTTCTGAATTGGGTTTTTTGGTCATTTTTGAGTTGTAGGAGATTTTTATACATTCTGAACATCTGAACCCTTATCAGATGTTCAATTTGCAAATATTTTCTCCTATTCAGTAAGTTGTCTTTTCAATCTGGTAGTATTCTTTGATACACAAAAGTTCATAATTATGATAAAGTAAAATTTTCCTTTTTTTTATTGCCTGTGCTTTCGATGTCACATGCAAGATACCATTGTCAAATCTAGGGTCATAAAGATGTTCCTCTATGTTTTCTTCTAAGAGTTTTATAGTTTTATCTCTTAAGCTTAGGTCTTTGATCCATTTTGAGTGAATTTTTTTGTATACGGTATGAAGTATGGGTCCCATCCTTTTGCACACTGGATGTCCAGTTTTTCTAGCACCATTTGTTAAAAAGATTACCCTTTCTTTCACTGAATAGTCTCAGCACTCTTGTAGAAAATAAACTGACCATTTATGACAGGATGTATTTCTAGACTCTCTAGTCTAACCCATTGGTCTCTTTGGCTGTCCTTAAGCCAGGACCATACTGTTTTAATTACTGTAGGTTTGTAGTAAACTTTAAAAGTCAGGAAGTGTTAGTCCTCCAATTTCATCCTTCTTTTTAAAGATTGTTTTGGCTTTTTTTTTTTTTTTTTTTGGTCTTTTTAGGGCCGAACCTGAGGCATAGGGAGGTTCTCAGACTAGGGGTTGAATTGGAGCTGTAGCCACTGGCCTACACCACAGCCACAGCAGCATGGGATCCAAGCTGTGTCTGCGACCTACACCACAGCTCATGGCAATGCCAGACCCTTAACCCACTAAGTAAGGCCAGGGATCAAACCTGCGTCCTCATGCATGCTAGTCTGATTCACTTCCACTGAGCCATGATGGGAACTCCTGTTTTGGTTTTTCAGGGCTCCATGCAATTCCATATGAATTTGAAGATAAGCTTTTCCGTTTTTGTGAAAAAGGCTATTGGAATTTTTGTAGGGATTGTATTGAACTTTTTTTTTTCTTTTTTCTTTTTTTTGTCTTTTTGGCATGTCTTGGGCCACTCCTATGGCATATGGAGGTTCCCAGGTTAGGGGTCTAATCAGAGCTGTAGCCGCTGGCCTACACTAGAGCCATAGCAATGTGGGATCCAAGCCGCATCTGCAACCTACACCACAGCTCACAGCAACGCCGGATCCTTAACCCACTCAGCAAGGCCAGGGATCGAACCCTCAACCTCATGGTTCCTAGTCGGATTTGTTAACCACTGAGCCACGATGGGAACTCCGGGATTGTGTTGAATTTTTAATTCTCTTTGGGTCATAATAATGTCTTAACAATGTTATATCTTCCTATCTATGAACATGGAGTGTCTTTCCATTTATTTGGGTCTACTACAGTTCTTTTTAGCAATGTTTTATAGTTTTCAGCATATGTGTTTCACTTCCTTGGTTAGATTTATGGCTAAGTATTTAATTATTTTAGATGCTAATGAAAATGGAATTGCTTTCTTAATTTTTTTTCAAATTGTTCAATGTTTTATAAATATTTAGTTTGCTCTCTTTTTTAAGGTATAATATTAGTTACTGATGTGTGATTTCTCCTTTTTATTTATATAAAACAATTTTTTTTTCTTTTTTGGTTGCACCTCTGGCATATGGAAGTTCCCAGACCAGGGATTAAAACTTACACCACAGCTACAGCAATGCCAGATTTGTGGCATTCATGTCATGGCTCAGCAGAAACAAACCTGACTAGCATCCATGAGGATGCGGGTTTGATCCCTGGCCTCACTCAGTGGGCCAGGGATCCAGCATTGCCATGAGCTGTGGTGTAGGCCACAGATACAGCTCAGATTTGGCCTGCTGTGACTGTGGCAGAGGCCGTGGCTGCAGTTTCAATTCAACCCCTAGCCTGGGAACCTCCATATGCTACGATTGTGGCCTTAAAAAGCAAAAAATCCAACCAACCAACCACCAAGCAAACAAACAAAAAAAGGGGAGATGAATAGAGAAGCATATGACAATCCAGTTACCTTGTAGAAAATGAAACATTAAACAAATATGCAAGACTTTAAAACAATGCCACTCCATTCAGGAATTATTTTTGTTTTAAGAAACATAATTACATTTCCTAAAAATATTTGGTAAAATATAATGGTTTTTTTTTTTTTGTTTTGTTTTGTTTTTTGTCTTTTGTTGTTGTTGTTGTTGTTGCTATTTTTTGGGCCGCTATCGCGGCATATGGAGGTTCCCAGGCTAGGGGTTGAATTGGAGCTGCAGCCACCAGCCTACATCAGAGCCACAGCAACGCTGGATCCAAGCCGCGTCTGCAACCTACACCATAGCTCACGGCAACGCCGGATCGTTAACCCACTGAGCAAGGGCAGGGACCGAACCCGCAACTTCATGGTTCCTAGTCGGATTCGTTAACCACTGCGCCACGACGGGAACTCCCTAATGGTTTTATTTTATTTTATTTTTTCAGTTTCTAGGGCCACAGTGAATGGAAGTTCCCAGGCTAGGGGTCCAATCAGAACTATAGCTGCCGGCCTACACCACAGCCAGCAACATGGGATCTGAGCCACATCTGCAACCTATACCACAGTTCACAGCAATGCCAAATCTCTGACCCACTGAGTGAGGCCAGGGATCAAACCTGCATCCTTATGGATACTAGTCGGATTTGTTTCCGCTGCACTACAATGGGAACTCCTATTGTTATAGTTATTCTTTTTGTTCTTTTTAGAGCCTTACCTGCAGCACATGGAGGTTCCCAGCCTAGGGGTCTAATTGGAGCTACAGCTTCCGGCCCATACCACAGCCACCGAAAAGCCAGATCCAAGTCGCATCTGCAACCTACACCACAGCTCATGGCAACACTGGATCCTTAACCCAGCTGAGCGAGGCCAGGGATAGGACCCTCAATCTCATGGTTCCTAGTCAGATTCGTTTCCCCTGCACCACAAAGGAACTCCCCTATTGTTATTTTAAATAAATAAATTTTGTTTTCAGTTTTACTTCTTAACTTAATTCAATTCATTTTATTTTTTTGCCACACATGTAGAAGTTCCTGAGCCAGGGGTCGAACCTACACCATAGCAGCAATCTGGGCTGCTGCAGTGAAAACACTGGATCCTTACCTACTGTGCCATAAGGAACTCCTAATTTTTTAATTTTTAAATTATATAACTTCCATAGGTTATATAATTTATATATAAATTATATATATAGGTTCCTCTTTGAGGTCCTAAGTAATTTTTAAAATAAAGGTCTAAGACCAAAAATTTTAGAAACTACTTAACTAAATCATATCACTTTTTCTTTTTTAATTGTCTTTTGTCCTTTTAGGGCTGTGCCCTCAGCATATGGAGGTTCCCAGGCTAGAGGTCTAATCAGAGCTACAGCTGCCAGGCTATGCCAGAGCCATAGCAACGCCAGACCCAAGCCACATATGCAACCTACACCACAGCTCAAGGCAATGCCAGATCCTTAACCCACTGAACAAGGCCAAGGATTGAACCCAAAACCTCATGGTTCCTATTTGGATTTGTTTCCACTATGCCATGATGGGAACTCCTCATATCACTTTTGATGTTTAAAATTCATTACCTACGGAATAAGCAATGAATCTGTATCCATACCTGGATCCATCACAGAAGTCTCAATAAGAGTATCTTTCAAAATGAAAAAAAAAAAGAAACCTGATACACAAAAGACAACAGTATTCATTGCCAAGAGACCTGCACAAGAAATGTTTAAGAAATGAAGAATACTGAGAAGAGGTAAAATTGTCACTGTATGCAGATGCCATGATACTATATATAGAAAACCCTAAGGACTCAACCCAAAAACTACTAGAACTGATCAACAAATTCAGCAAAGTAGCAGGATATAAGATTAACATTCAGAAATCAGTCGCATTTCTGTATCCTACAATGACGTATTAGAAAAGGAATACAAAAATACAATACCTTTTAAAATTGCACTCAAAAAAATTAAATATCTGGGAATAAACCTGACCAAGGAAGTAAAGAACTTATATGCTGAGAACTACAAAACATTAGTCAAGGAAATTAAAGAGGATTCAAAGAAATGGAAAGATATTCCATGCTCATGGGTTGGAAAAATTAGTATTGTAAAAATGGCCATACTACCCAAAGCAATCTGCACATTCAATGCAATCCCTATCAAATTACCCATGCCATTTACCCACAAAACTAGAACAAACAATCTAAAAATTTATATGGAATCACAAAAGACCCAGAATTGCCAAAGAAATTCTGAGGAACAAAAACCAAGAAGGAGGCATAACTCTCCCAGACTTCAGGCAATATTACAAAGCCACAGTCATCAAGACAGTATGGTACTGGTACCAAAACAGACATACAGACCAATGGAATGGAATAGACAACCCAGAAATAAACCCAGACACCTACGGTCCAGTAATCTTTGACAAAGGAGGCAAGAATATAAAATGGGAAAAATACAGTCTTTTCAGCAAGTGGTGCTAGGAAAACTGGATAGCTGCATGTAAATCAGTGAAACTGGAACACACCCTCACACCATGCACAAAAATAAACTCAGAATGGCTTTAAGACTTAAACGTAAGACAAGACACCATCAAACTCCTAGAAGAGAACATAGGCAAAACATTCTCTGCCATCAACCTTACAAATGTTTCCTCAGGTCAGTCTCCCAAGGCAACAGAAGTAAATGCAAAAATAAAGCAATGGGACCTAACAAACTGACAAGCTTTTGCACAGCAAAGGAAACCATGAAAAAAAAAAACATAAAACAAAAAGACAACTTTACAGAATGGGAGAAAATAGTTTCAAATGATGCAACTGACAAGGGCTTAATCTCTAAAATATGTAACTTATACAACTCAACAGCAAAAAAGCCAACAATCTAATTGAAAAATGGGCAAAAGACCTCAATAGACATTTCTCCAAAGAAGATGTACAGATGGCCAACAAGCATATGAAACAATGCTCAACACCACTGATTATTAGAGAAATGCAAATCAAAACTACCATGAGATACCACCTCACACCAGTCAGAATGGCCATCATTAATAAGTCCACAAACAGCAATGCTGGAGAGGGTGTGGAGAAAAGGGAACCCTCCTGCACTATTGGTGGGAATGAAATTGGTACAACCACTGTGAAAAACACTACGGAGGTACCTTAGAAAACTATATATAGAATTACCATATGACCCAGAAATCCCATTCTTATGCTTATCTCTGGAAAAAAATTCTTTGAAAAAGACCCATGTACTCATATGTTCATTGCAATGCTATTTGCACTAGCCAAGACATGGAAAACAACCTAAATGTCCATTGTCAGATCAATGGACTAAGCAAATGTGGTATATATACCCAATGGAATACTACTCAGCCATAAAAAAGAACAAAATTATGCTATTTGCAACAACATGGATGGAACTAGAGACTCTCATAATAAGTGAAGTCAGTCAGATAAAGACAAATACCATATAATATCACTTACATCTGGAACCTAATAAATGAAGCAAATGAACTTTTTCACAGAAAAGAAACTCATGGACATGGAGAACAGACTTGTGGTTGCCAAGAGGGTGGGGAGTGAGATGGACTGGGAATTTGGGGTTAATAGATGCAAACTATTGTCTTTGGAATGGATAAGCAATGAGATCCTGCTGTATAGCACTGGGAATTATAGTCACTTACGATGGAACATAATAATGTGAGAAAAAGGAATGCGTATGTGTATATTTGACTGGGTCACCTTGCTGTACAGTAGAAAATTGACAGAACACTGTAAACCAGCTATAATGGAAAAAAATTCATTAAATTTTAAAAAAAGAAATGAATAACACTGCAAATGGTAAAAATGAGAATATTTTTAAAATTTCTTTTTTCTTGGAGTTCCCGTTGTGGTGCAGTGGTTAACAAATCCGACTAGGAACCATGAGGTTGTGGGTTCGATCCCTGCCCTTGCTCAGTGGGTCGAGGATCCCGCAGTGCTGTGGCTCGGGTGTAGGCCAGCGGCAACAGCTGATTCGACCCCAAGCCTGGGAACCTCCATATGCCCTAGAAAAGGCAAAAAGACCAAAAATATATATATATATTTTTTTTCTTATTAATTGCTTTAAAAGGTAATTGTCTAAAGAAAAATAATAACAAAATATGTCACAAAGAATGGGGAAAATGGAACTTTACCGTAGTAAGGCTCTTATACCATACCTATAATTGTATATTATTATTTAAAGCAGACTGTACTTTAAAATGTATATTATCAACTCTAGAAGATAAGTAAACACAAGAGATATAACGAAGCCAACAGTAGAGATATAACATGAAGCCAACAGTAGAGATAAAATAGAATCATTGTAAAAACTAAGCTGATCCAAAAGAAAGTAGGAAAAAAGAGCAAAGAACAGATGAGACAAATAGAATATAAGACGGCAGATTTAAATCCAATCAATAATTACATTAATGTCTAAAGGTATGAATGTTCATAGTAGGGGAGATTGTAGTGTGGGAGGCATGGGATGCAGAGAGTATAAAGGAATTCTCCATATCTTCCACTCAATTTAGCTGTGTACCCAAAACTTATCTAAAAGATAAGTTGATTAAAAAAAATTCACCCCTCATTATTATAATTACATATTTGTCTGTCATCCCTGAATTAAACTACAGAATGGAAGGGACTATATCTTTCTTCTTCCCTGCTATATAATCAGTGCAACATTTTCCACCATCATCTATCTAATGATCTCTAAATATAAAAAAATGAGGAGTTCCCATTGTGGCTCAGTGGTCAACAAATCTGACTAGGAACCATGAGGTTGAGGGTTTGATCCCTGACCTTGCTCAGTGGATTAAGGATCCAGCATTGCCATGAGCTGTGATATAGGTCGCAGACGAGGCTTGGATCCTGCTGCGTTGCTGTGGCTATGGTGTAGGTTGGCGGCTACAGCTCCGGTTAGACCCCTAGCCTGGGAACCTCCATATGCCTAAGGTACAGCCCTAGAAAAACAAAAAAACAAAACAAACAAAACTCAAAATAACTTAGAACACAAAATAACTAATTAGTGTACCATAGGAATGCAAGAAGAACATATACACTTCTTTTAAGAGACAATATATCTAATGAGAACAAAATGCAAAAGCACCCAATGAATATCCCTAGAAAGACATACTTGGAGATTTTCAGATCATAATAAACTCTCTAGCTTTTGAATGAAACTGAATGAAATTGACTAATCCTTCCCTTAGAGTAACCAGTCAAAAACACTTTTTCCTAAAGCTCCTCTTTGAATTACAAAACCAGTCTAAATATTCTAAAAATATCTATATAAACAAAAGATACATTTTTAGGAAACACAACGCAATTACTAAACCACCTGCGCATCCACTCTATTGAACAAAACCTAATCATCTGATGTTGCACTTAACTGGCATTGTAAAATGTTTGCTCTTTCACCTCCTTTGAGGTAAATAATAGTCTTTTTAAAAAATTAGGAGTTCCCGTTGTGGTGCAGTGGTTAACGAATCCAACTAGGAACCATGAGGTTGCGGGTTCGGTCCCTGCCCTTGCTCAGTGGGTTAAGGATCCGGCGTTACTGTGAGCTGTGGTGTAGGTTGCATACGCAGCTCGGATCCCGCGTTGCTGTGGCTCTGGCATAGGCTGGCGGCTACAGCTCTGATTAGACCTCTAGCCTGGGAACCTCCATGTGCCATGGGAGCGGCCCTAGAAAAGGCAAAAAAAAAAAAAAAAAAAAAGACAAAAAAAAATTAAAGCTAAAAGAAAAACCACTTACTGCTAATAACCAGTTGATCTAAATTATTTCCCCCAAAGGAAAAATTCCAAAATATTGATGTGTTTTATTTCCATATTGTTTATAGAGTTTGAGTAGATTGTTTAGCATATTAACACAAGAAAAATATTATGCCATGAAAAATTTGGACTCTTTCCAAAGGTAATAATTTTTTTTAAAACAACAGAATTTACGTTATTGATGATCATGATCTAAGATCCCTTCTGAGTGTTGTCTTGTGTCTGTGGAGATCACATGACATCAAAGTGAGGCAAATGAACTTTGTGATAAACCTTAAGGAGGGGAAGCAGACCCTGTAATTCTAACTTGGCAAATTTCAAAAGGGCTCTTGGAAAAAGCAGTTACCATAGCTCCCATTATAGCTCAGCAGTTTAAGAACCTAACTAGTATCCATGAGGATATGGATTCAATCCCTGGCACTGCTCAGGGATTAAGGATCTGGTGTTGCTGCAAGCTGCAGTGTAGCTTGCAGATGTGGCTCGGATCTGGTGTTGCTATGGCTGTGGCATAGGCAGCAGCTGCAGCTCTAATTCAACCCCTAGCCTGGGAACCTCCATGTGTGGCGTAAAGGTAATAATTTTAATAAACCTAAATATCTTTAATACAAGAGTGCACATTTGTGGAAACTAAAAGGAAAAGAAATATGTCCTACTAAATTATTCCTTAATGTACTTACTGTAAAACTTTCCCACTTATTTCCCTTTCTTTGGCTTCTTTTTACTATTTTCACTGGTCTATAAATTGCTAACATATTAATTTAAAAATATTCTCAAATATCTAATTAGCAATTGTTTTCAAATCACTTAAAATCAAGAACAAAACAATGTTTGATAAATATGGTACCTGACAGAAGATGTTCTTGGCCCGTGATCTCTGGAATCCATTACCCAACCAACATGGCACTCTAGAGGGGGATTTGTACTATGTCTTGTTTTTCTCTTTCTTGGACTCTAAGGAAAAAGAAGTCAAACATTGCAATTACTTTCAGTAGTGTGAACCTCACAAGTAAATTAAAACCCTCTGGGTGTAAATCAACTCAAACATTTTCATACTGTGGATGACACATTATGAAATCATATGAAGTCACAAAACTCAAACATCTCACATACAAGTTTAAAAAACTTACCAAACCCTTTGCTAGGCTTTGACACAAGGATTAAAGGAACTACAACTTAAAATGATTCTTTTTTTTTTTTTTTTTTTTTTGTCTTTTGTCTTTTTTGTTGTTGTTGCTATTTCTTGGGCCGCTCCCGCCGGCATATGGAGGTTCCCAGGCTAGGGGTTGAATCGGAGCTGTAGCCACCGGCCTACGCCAGAGCCACAGCAACGCGGGATCTGAGCCGCGTCTGCAACCTACACCACAGCTCACGGCAACACTGGATCGTTAACCCACTGAGCAAGGGCAGGGACCGAACCCGCAACCTCATGGTTCCTAGTCGGATTCGTTAACCACTGCGCCACGACGGGAACTCCTAAAATGATTCTTCATAACACCTTCTGATGTCTTTAATTACACTACCCATTGTGAAGAAGTTATTCCTTAACCCGAGAAAACACCACTGTGGTAAAATTTTTTAAATGAATTCTTACAGTCTAATATATACATTTTTTACTGTGATAGAAACAAAAAGTCTCATTTCGTAATGTTAAAGTATACAAAATGCTGGCTATTTATATTCCTGGTATCTTGTGTACCTTTATATCAATGGGTTTTGGTTCTTTAACCACAGGATAAAATCTTGGTGTTTTGCTTGGATCTTGTAATCTAGGTGTTCGAGGTGTTTTGGGTGTCCTTGCAGGATAAATTCTAGGAGCTTCTGGAACTGCTGTGGGCAATGAATGAGCCATTGTTGCTGAAGATATTTCTGAAACATCAAACAGTTTCTGAGCTAAATCATCAGTCAAATCTGCAAAATAAAAAGCTGTTAAAAGTATTTAGGTGATAGAAAAATATTTTACTTTGAGAACAAGGATAATTCTGAAATCCTCTACTTTCAGAGGATTTTTTCATTACAAATATTTCAAATATATAAGAATTTTTAAAAACATTAGTTTATACATCATCTAGCTTTGCTAAATTTTAATTTCACTTTGTTTCTTTTTTTTTTTAAGAAAAATAAGATAAAGCCCACTGCATAACCTTTCCTAATCCCATTTTGCTTTTTCTCCTCAGAGATAACCAGGTTCTTAAATTTGGCATTTTTATCTATCACTGTGTATATGTAATAATATTATTTTGCATAATTAACTTTATATAAGTGGCATCACAAGATATCATTTTGCAAGCTTTTTCAGTCAATATTTTGCTTGTGACGATTATTCAGGTTCTATTTGTATAGCTTTGGTTTATTCATTTTCACTGCAGAATATTCTCCTGTTACACAAATATCACAATTTATTCATTTTCCTGAAGACATTTGTATAATCTGGTATAATCAGTAATGCTGCAAAGAACACTGTTGAACATGTCTCTTTTATAGTTGTGAGCATTTCTCTAGAGTTTAAATCTGAAATGGAAATACTGAGTCAAATGGCACGAGAATCTTCTGACTTACTAAATACGGATACCGGAGCTCCCATTGTGGCGCAGCAGAAACGAATCTGACTAGAAACCATGAGATTGCGGGTTCAATCCCTGGCCTCGCTCAGTGGGTTAAGGATCTCACAGCGTTGCCATGAGCTGTGGTGTAGGTCATAGACGCAGCTCAGATCTGTCATTGCTGTGGCTGTAGCATAGGCTGGCAGCTGTACTCCGATTCGACCCCCAGCCTGGAAAGCTCCATGTGCTGTGGGTGCAGTCCTAAAAAGCAAAGCAAAGCAAAACAAAACAGATTGCCAAGCTGCTTTACACAGTGGTTTCACCAATTTATAATTCCACCACCAGCATGTAAATGTCCCAGCAATTTAAGATCCTGGTGAAGGCTGGGTTTAGACTGCTAAATATTTTTCCATTTCATGGCATTTAAATGGTACTTGCATTTTTTTGGTTACTAGTGAAGTTGAGCATGTTTTCACAATATAGTCACTACTAAGATTTCCCTTTGTGAGCTTGCCATTCATATCCTTTTGACTATTTTTCTATTGTGTTGCTTTATTAATTAGTCTGTGAAAATCTTACAGTAAGATACTAAGTAAGCAAGCAGATAAATCAAGAAGTAGTGTCAAAATGTAGGCTCTATTTCTACATGATTTTCCTTCAGAATGAACTTCTTTTGATTCATATGATAACATTTTGTTCACCTGACAAATATTTTTGAGTGCCTAAAATATGCCAAGCACTATTCTAGACACAAGTTTGTAAACTCAAAAGTGAACTTAGCCACTCTATTACCTAGTCTCCCTGTCTTGACATTTTCTCTCTTAATGATTTTCTTTACTGTTACCAGAATGATTATTCTGACAAGCAAATTAGGTCATTTCTTATTCTTCTTAAAAACTTTTCAGTGTTTCCCTGTTGCTTCTAGGATATTATAGGCTCTTTATCATGGCCTATAATACTTTCCTGATTTGGGCTCATCCATTGCCATTCTTCACTTCAATCTCTGTGCCGCAATTATCAACCTACTTGTTGCTCCTGTTTCCTTGCTTCATATCCTTTCACATGCCTTTTCATCTATCTAAAAGTCCCTTTACTTTAATAAAACTATAATTTTAAAAAAAGGGGAGCTCCCATCATAGCTCAGCGGTTAACAAACCCAACTAGCATCTCTGAGGATACGGGTTCAATCCTTGGCCTTGCTCAGCTGGTTAAGGATCCAGCCTTGCCGTGAGCTGTGGGCTAGGTTGCAGACTCGGCTCAGATCTGGCGGTGCTGTGGCTCTGGCATAGGCCGGCAGCTACAGCTCCAATTAGATCCCTAGCCTGGGAACCTCCGTATGTTATGCGTGAGGCCCTAAAAAGAAACACACACACACACACACACACACACACACACACAAGACTAAAATAAAATAAGGGGAGTTCCCTTCATGGCTCGGTGGTTAACAAACCTGACTAGGAACCATAAGGATGTGGGTTCAATCCCTGGCCTCACTCAGTGGGTTAAGGATCTGGCATTGCCTTGAGCTGTGGTGTAGGTTGTAGATGCAGCCCAGCCTAGAAACTTCATATGCTACAGGTGCCCCCCCCCAAAGCACAAATTACAAATATCAGGAATGAAAAGAGAAATACTAAGACATCTTGTGTTATTGTGCTTTGTTTTACTGTAATTTGAAGATACATTGTGGTTTCTTTTTTTTATTTAACAAATTGAAGATTACTGGCAACTCCATAGCAAGCAAATCTACTGGCACCATTTTCCACAGTATTTGCTCATTTCATGTCTGTGTCACCTTTTTGTAATTATCACAATATTTCAAACTTCTCCATTATTATTTGTTACAGTGATCTGTGATCAGTGATCTTTGCTGCTATTGTACTTGTTGTGGGACACCATGAACTAAACCATATAAGACAGCAAATAATTGATAAACGTGTATGTTCTGATTGCTCCACCAACCAACTGTTCTCTAATCTCTATCCCTCTCCCTGGGGCTCCCTAATCGCTAAGACACAAAAATACTGAAATTAGGCCAATTAATAACTCTTTAAAGGCCTCTAAGTGTTCAAGTGAAAGGAAGAGTCACATGTCCCTCACTTTTAAATTAAAAGGTGGAAATGATTAAGCTTAGTCAGAAAGGCTTGTTAAAACAGAGATAGGCTAAAGGCTAGGCCTCTTACACTCAATAGTTAGCCAAGATGTGAATGCAAAGGAAGGAAATTAAAAGTGCTACTCCAATGAACACAGGAAAAATAAGAAAGTGAAACAGTCTTGTTGCTGATATGGAGAAAGTTGTAATAGTCGTTTAGAAGATCAAACCAACCACAACATTCTCTTAAACCAAAGCCTAATTCTAAACAAGGCCCTAACTCTCCTGAATTTTATAATGGCTAAGAGAAGTGAGGAAGTTGCAGAAGAAAAGCCTGAAATTAGCAGAGGTTGGTTCATGAGGTTAAAGAAAAAAGCCGTATCTCCTTAACATAAACATACAAAGTGAAGCAGCAAGATATCCAGGTGATCTAGCTAAGATAATGCAGGTGGCGTCACCAAACAGCAGATTTTCAATGTAGATGAAACATTCTTCTATTGGAAGAAGATGCCATCTAGAACTTTCACAGCTAGAGAGAGTCAATGTCTGGCGTCAGAGCTTCAAAGGACAGGCTGACCCTCTTGTTAGGGACGCATGCAGCTGGTGACTAAGTTGAAGCCAGTTCTCATTTACCATTTGGAAAATCCTAGGGGCCTTAAGAATGATGCTAAACCTACTTTACCTGTGGTCTATGAATGGAGTAACAAAGGCTGGATGACAGCACATCTGTTTACAACAGGTTTACAGGAAGTTAAAGCCCACTGTTGAAATCTATTTCTCAGGAAAAAAAAGTCTCCTTTCAAATTATTGTTGCTCACTGACAATGAACCTGGTCACCCAAGAGCTCTGATGGAGATCTATTACAATGTTAAAATTTTCATGCCCACTAACACATTCTGCAGCCCATCAAGGAGTAATTTCGACTTTCAAGGCTCACTTAAGAAATACATTTCGGAGTTCCCGTCGTGGCGCAGTGGTTAGTGAATCCGACTAGGAACCATGAGGTTGCGGGTTCGGTCCCTGCCCTTGCTCAGTGGGTTAAAGATCCGGTGTTGCCGTGAGCTGTGGTGTAGGTCGCAGACGCGGCTCGGATCCCGAGTTGCTGTGGCTCTGGCGTAGGCCGGTGGCCACAGTTCCGATTCAACCCCTAGCCTGGGAACCTCCATATGCCGCAGGAGCGGCCCAAGAAATAGCAACAACAACAACAACAAAAAGACAGAAAAAAAAAAAAAAAAAAGAAATACATTTCATGAGACTACAACTGCCATTGACAGGGATTCCTCTGATGGATCTCGGTAAAGTCAGTTGAAAACCTTCTGGAAGGATTCACTAATCTAGATGCCATTAAGAGCTTTCATGATTCATGGGAAGAGGTTATAATACCACAGTAATAGGAGTCTGGAAGAATTGATTCCAACCTTCATGGATGACTTTGAGGGGTTCAAGATGTTAGTAGAGGAAAGAAGTGTAGATGTGGTAGGAACGGCAAGAGAATTGGAATCAGAATTATAGCATGAAGATGTAACAAAATTGCTGCAATCTCATGATAACACTTGAATGGATGAGGAGATGCTTTTATGGATGAGCAAAGAAAGTGATTTCTTAAAATGGAATCTACTCATGGTGAAGATGCTATGAAGATTGTTGAAATAACAAAGGATTTAAAATATTACACAAACTTAATTGATAAAGCAGTGGGTGCATTTTTAAGAGGATTGACTTTTTTTTTTTTTTTTTTTTGCTTTTTAGGGCTACACCTGTGGCACATGGAAGTTCTCAGGCTAGGGGCTAAAGTAGAGCTGCAGGCTCCGGCCTGCGCCACAGCCACAGCAACGCCAGATCTGAGCCACTTCTGCAACCTACACCACAGCTCACAGCAATGCCAGATCCTGAACCTGCTGAGTGAGGCCAGGGATTGAACTGGCATCCTCATGGATCCTCGATGGGTTCATTACCACTGAGCCATTATGGGAACTCCTTGACTCCAATTTTGAAAGAAGTTCTACTGGGATAAAATGCTATCAAACAGCATTGCTACAGAGAAATGGTTCATGAAAAAGTCAATCAATGAAGCAAACTTCATCATTGTCTTATTTTAAGAAACTGTCACAGCCACCCCAACCTTCAGCAAACACAACCCTGATCACTTAGCAGCCATAATACTGAGGCAAGAACTTCTACCAGCAAAAATACTACAACTTGCTGAAGGCTCAGATGATGGTTAGCATTTTTTAGCAATATATTATTTTTAAATAAAGGTATGTACATTGTTCTTTTAGACATAATACTATTGAATACTTAATAGACTATGGTGTAAACAACTGTATACAGGCTGGGAAACCAAAAAAAATTCATGTGACTTACTTTATTGTGATATTTATTATGGTTGTGTGGAACCAAATCCACAATACCTGTGAGGTATGCCTTTATCTATAGACCCTACAAACATTTTTTTTTTCTTTTTGTCTTTCTGCCATTTCTTGGGCTGCTCCTGTGGCATATGGAAGTTCCCAGGCTAGGGGTTGAATTGGAGCTGTAGCCACCGGCCTATGCCAGAGCACAGCAACGCGGGATCCTTAACCCACTGAGCAAGGGCAGGGATCGAACCCGCAACCTCATGGTTCCTAGTTGGATTTGTTAACCACTGAGCCACGATGGGAACTCCTTTCTTTTTTTTTTTCCCTACAAACATTTTTATATACAAACTACAAAAGCTCATTCAAGAAAACCTAGATTACCTAAATAGTTTTATATCCATTTTTAAAAAATAATTTATAGTTAAAACCATACCTACAATTCCAGACCCAGATGGCTTCACTGGCAAATTCTACCACTCCTACAAGGAATCAATAATAACACTTTTATGTAAACTCTTCCAAAATACAGAAGCAGAGGGAATGCTACCAACTCATTTATGAGGCCAGCATTTTCTGATCCCCAAACCAAAGATAATCCAAGAAAATAAAAATAGAAACCAATATTCCTCATTCCTTCTTTTTTTTTCTTTTTATGGCCACACCTGTGTCATACA
Source organism: Sus scrofa (assembly GCF_054392235.1). Lineage (NCBI taxonomy): Eukaryota > Metazoa > Chordata > Mammalia > Artiodactyla > Suidae > Sus > Sus scrofa. The sequence goes on from NC_139390.1 coordinate 103,244,479, forward strand.
GAAGTTCCAGGCAAGCTACTGAATCTAAGCTGCAGCTGCAACCCAAACCACAGCTGTGGCAACGCTGGATGCATTAACCCACTGTTGTAGGTTGGGAATCAAAGCCACATCTCCACAGTGACCCCAGCCACTGCAGTCATATTCTTAACCCACTATGCCCCAGTGGAAACTCCTCCTCATTCCTCTTTAAAAAAGAAAAATAGCAAACTGAATCTAATGATGTATAAAAATAGGATAATATGTCACAATCAAATGAGATTTATTCTGGGAATCCTACACTAGTTCAACATTTGAAAGCAAATCAATATAATTTACAACATAAATAAACTAATTAAGACAAACCATATAATCATTTCAGAAGACCCCGAAAAAAAAGACCAAAAAAAAAAAAAAATCAGCGTCCATTCAAGTTAAAAACTCTCAGCACAGCAGTTCCCTTGTGGCACAGTGGGTTAAGGATACAGTGTTATTGCTGCAGCGCTTGGGTCACTGTTTGTGGCACAGGTTTGATACAATACATAGCCCAGGAACTTAAATACGCCAGTGGGGAAAAAAAAAATCTCAGCACACTAGAAATAAAGAACTTCCTTAGCCTAATAAAGGGCATCTATGGAAAACCTACAACAAATGTCATGCTAATGGTGAAAGACTGAAAGTTTTCCTCCTAAAATCAGAAACAATGCAATAATGGCTTATCTTAAAACGTCTATTAACATCATGTTAGAGGTCCCAATCAATGTAAAAAGGGAAGAAAATAAGTGAAAGTATAGAAAAGTAAGAAATAGAACTGCATGAATATGTAGATAACATGACTGTATAGAAATATATCAGTGTAGAATATATCAATATTTTAAAAAGCTACTAGAGGAGTTCCCACTGTGGTGCAACTGGATCAGTGGTGTCTTGGGAGTGCTGGGACACGGGTTTGACCCCTGGCCTGGCACAGAGGGTTAAGGATCCGGCATTGCTGAGGCTGTTGCTTAGGTTGCAACTGCAGCTTGGATCAGATCCCTGGCCCGGGAACTCCATATGCCATGGGGTGGCCAAAAAGACAAAGAAAAAAAAAAAAAAGCTACTACAACTACTACTAGTAAGTTTATCAATGTCACAGGTATAAAGTTGTATTAGTCAGGATTCTCCAGAATGAAAGAAACAATAGGATATAAAAGGAGATTTAATGTGAGGAATTGGCTTACAAGATTGTGAAGGATGAGAAGTCCCACGATCTGCCATCTGTAAGCTGGAGACTTAGGAAAGCCAGTGGTGTAATTCAGCCAGAGTCCAAAGGCCTGAGACCTAGGGGAGTTGATGATATAAAGACCAATCCAAGATGAGATTCCTAGCTCAAACAATGAGATAGCAAAAAAGGAGTGAGTTCCTCTCTCCTCTAGTTTTTGGTCTACTCAGGCCCTCAGTGGATTGGATGATATCCACCCACAATGGGGATGGCAATCTACTTGATGAAGCCCACCATTTCAGGTACTAATCTCATGCAGAAATAGCCTCACAGATATACCCAGAAGTATTGTTTAACCAGATACCTAGGCATCCTCTGATCCAGTTAAGTTGACACATAAAAGTAATGTCACAAAGAATAATACAAAAAAAACCAATCCATTTCTATTAAACAATGGATAGTTAAAACTTTAAAACACCAATTACAGCAGCATCAAAATCATAATATACTTAGGGATATAACTAACAAAATGTATATAAAATACACTAAAACCTGTACAACACTGAAGAACAAAAAAATACTTAGAGAAGTAAACCATATTCATGGATTGGGAGATTCAATACTGTTAAGATGTTGATTCTTCCTAATATGCAGATTCAATGCAGCTGCAATAAAAATACCAGCTAGAGTTTTTATAGATGTTGATAAGCTATTTCTATAATTTACATTAAAAGGCAAAGACAGCCAGGACAATTTTGAAAAAAAAAGAAATAGAAAAAAGATGGAGGACATATACTGATTTTAAGATTATAGCTATCAAGTTGTGCTGGTAACAGAGAGATAAAGACAAGATGAACAGAATATAGATTCCAAAATCTATACACATATAGTTAATTGTTTTTTGTCAAAGATGAAAAGGAAATTCAATGGAGAAAGAAAATCCTTTCCAATAAATGGTGCTGACAAATTAGATATTCACAGTCACAATCACATCATATACCAGCAAGGAAAAAAACCCAATTAACTCAAAATTGAATAGAGACCTGAATTACATAAAAGCTAAAAAAGTAAAGCCTCTAATAAAAAAAATCTTACTTATAGCTCCATTATACATATCATATCAGAAGTTAAAACCTACTTCTATAAAATTAGACATCTGGCTACATGGCTACAAGTTTCTCACTAAGTGCCAGGCTGCTTTTCAGGCTTATTCTCATGAATTCCTCAGGGAATGACATCTATTTTTTTGTCTATTAAAGTTCAGGCTGTCATTCCTCCTACTTCTAATTGGGTCTGCTGCACAAAAATGGCAGACCAAGGGATTGAAATCTTAATCATACAAGACCTAGATCTAGGACTTGAACATTTCCAACTCAGTGTCCATTCCCTAAAGTGAGGTAGGACCATACCTTACCTCATTTCAGCAGGAAGTAGCCAGAGCAGTTGTTGCTTTGTTCCATGAAAGATTTGAGGAAGGTTGAAACAGGAATAGGGATTGAAACCGAGTCCCCTAAACCAAGTTCTCTACCCAGTTTATGATAAACTTCTCTATCCAAAATGTTATTCCCTTTCTTTTCCAACACCTGTTCTCCTCAAGATTAAAGAGCATCAAAGAAAAGAGGGAACTGAAATCAAGCAAGAGAACCTACGAGGGCGTCCCTAGGTACAAATCCTTTTTGTGTCCCACATATCTTGTTTGTAGGAAATAGGCTTCATTCAGCCTCCAAGACCATCTCTGAGCTCCAAAGGGCAGATTCAAACAGTTGTTCATCAGGGAGGTGAGGGAATCCAGAAACAAAGGAGGAGCAGTCAAGAAACAATAGTGCAGCAAGGTCCTGTTTCTCCTCAAGGAATATACCTAACAATATATCTTTGAGTTTTTCTACAGGAACTAAGGCCCCAACCCACAGTGAAGATGGTAACTTCAGACCTACCACAAGAGTCCTGGAACCCTGCCCTATTACCTCATCACCAAACAATCAGAATAAAGTCACACACTGTGTAACCGTTGTCCCAAATTTTGCCTATAAAAACTTATCCATAAAAACCATCAGAGAGTTCAGGCTTTTGAGCACAAGCCACTTACTCTCCTTCCTTAGCCCTTCCATAAAGGGAGGAAGGGAGTTCAAAGGAAAGAAGGAAAGAATGGAGTGAAAGAGCAAGAAAGCGAGAGAAAGCAAAGCAAAGATTTCTTACGCACACACCAAAAGCATAATCTATACAATCTTTTAAAATAATAAAAACTGCACATCATTAAAAAATAGGTAGTTCTGAGTTCCCATTGTGTCCCAGCAGGTTATGAAACTTACCAGAACCCATGAGGATGTAGGTTTGATCCTGGCCTCGCTCAGTGGGTTAAGGATGTGGTGCTGCCATGAGCTGCCACATAGATCGCATAATTGGCTTGGATCTCACGTTGCTGTGGCTGTGGCATAGGCCGACAGCTGCTGCTCCAATTTAACGCCTAGCCTGGAACTTTCATATGCTGCAAGTGCTGCCCTAAAAAGCAAAAAAAAAAAAAAAATAGTTCTGCTTTTCGAAAGGCACTCTTAAGAAAATGAAAAGATAATCCCCAGATTGGGAGAAGACGTGTAAATTACATATGTAATAAAGACTTTGTTGTTGTTGTTGTTTTCTCTTTTGTCTTTTTGGGGGCACTCCTGCGGCATATCAAGGTTCCCAGGCTAGGGGTCTAATCAGAGCTGTAGCCCCGCTGGCCTACGCCACAGCCACAGCAACATGGGATCCGAGCGCATCTTTGATCTACACTACAGCTCACGGCAACGCCAGATCCTTAACCCACGACCTCATGGTTCCTAGTTGGATTCATTTCCACTGTGCCATGATGAGAACTCCAATACGTAATAAAGACTTGGATCCAAAGAACTTTCAAATCTCAGTAAGAAAACTCAAAAAAAAAGTCAAATCATTTGATCAATCACTTCACCAAAGATAAACTGATGGTAAAAAAGCACATGAGGAGTTCCCATCATGGCTCAGTGGTTAATGAATCTGACTAGGAGCCATCCGACCCGATTGTGGGTTCAATCCCTGGCCTCCCTCAGTGGGTTAAGGATCCAGCGTTGCCGTGAGCTGTGGTGTAGGTGGCAGACGTGGCTCAGATTCTGTGTTGCTGTGGCCCTGGAGTAGGCCAGCAGCAACAGCTCCAATTAGACCTCTAGACTGGGAACCTCCATATGCCGCAGGGAATGGTCTTAGAAAAGGCAAAAAGACAAAAAAAAAAAAAAAAAGCACATAAAAAGATGCTCAGCATCATTAGTCATGATGAGAAACAACTACATACCTATTAGAATGGCAAATTAAAAAAAAATTTTAAATACTAAGTGCTAAGTTCCTGTCGTGGCTCTGTGGTTAACGAATCTGACCAGGAACCATGAGGTTGCAGTTTCCATCCCTGGCCTTGCTCAGTGGGTTAAGGATATGGCGTTGCTGTGAGCTGTGGTGTAGGTTGCAGACGCGGTTAGGATCCCGAGTTGCTGTGGTCGGATCCCAAGTTGCTGTGGCTCTGGTATAGGCTGGCGGTTACAGCTCTGATTAGAGTCTGGGAATCTCCATAAGTGGAGCCCTAGAAATGGCAAAAAGACCAAAAAACAAAAACAAAAACAAAAACAAAATACCATGTGCTGATGACGTGGAGCAACTGGAAGCCTCATACATTGCTGGTGGAAATTCAAATGACACAGCCACTTTGGAAAACCATTAGAAAGTTTCTTATAAAGTTACACACTTACCGCTTGACCCAGAAATCCCACTCTCAAGTATTTACCCAAGTGAAATGAAACTTACAGTCTCATCAAAACATACATGCAAATATTTTAGTATCTTTATTCAAAAGCACCAAAAACTAAAAAACCATATGTTCTTCAACTAACGATAAAGCGCTTATATCCAACTAATGGAATATTACTTACCAATAAAAAGGAATGAACAGCACACAAATATCTAGATGAATCTCAAATGCATTATGCTAAATGAAAGAAGCCAGACTCAAAATGCTACACTCTATATGATTCCGTTTATATGATACTGTGGTAAAGGCAAAATGATAGGATTATAAAATAGAAAATAGGCTATCAAGGGTTAGGCATACAGGTGACTACAAAAAGACATGGGAGACTTTGGGGGGAGTAATGAAACCATGCTGTAATTTGAGTAGGTGGTAACTACATGACTGTATGCATACGTCAAATTTCCAAAAGCATATATGCAAAAAGTATGAAATTTACTAAATATAAACTATGCCTTAATTTTTTTTTAAGGGCCTCACAGCATATGGAAGTTCCCAGGCTAAAGGTGGAATTGGAGCTGCAGCTGCTGGCCTACACCACAGCCACAGCAACGCCAGATCCAAGCCACATCTGCAACCTATACTGCAGCTCATGGCAATGTCAGATCCTTAACCCACTGAGCAGGACCAGGGACAGAACCCACATCCTCAAGGGTACTAGTTGGGTTCATTACCACTGAGCCACAACAGGAACTCCTATATCTTAAATTTTTTTAATGGGAAATAAAAAAGATAACACTAGGTCCTTGTAAGTTGGTCAGAATGAAAGGAAATGACTGATTAGGAACCATTATAACTAACTAATGATAAAATGATGGTGGCTTTTGTAGGGAATTAGAGAAGAGAGAAGTGGTTAGGTTCTGGTTATATTTAAAAGGGTAATGGATATAATCTGCCAAGGAATAAGAAATAAAAGGTTGAAAAAGAAAGAGATCAAAGATAACACCAGTATTTTTTTTTTACCATTACGATTAGAAAGATGGAGTTGATATTCACAGAGATGTGAAGTATGGGAGAAGTCCTTGGATAGGGGTGGGAATTTAGACTCTGGATTTTGAACATATGAAGTTTGACATGCATATAGAATATCCAAGTGAAACTGCTGACTACACAGTTGTTATTTATGTGGAATATAAGATGGGGTCTGTACATATAAATTTCACTCATTAGTATAAGGATGCTATTTAAAACCATGAAGCTAGGGAGTTCCTGCTGTGGCTCAGCAGAAAGGAACCTGACTAGCATCCATGAGGATGCAGGTCCAATCCCTGGTCTTGCTCAGTGGATCAAGTACCTGGAATTGCCATGAGCTATGGTGTAGGTGTGGCTTGGATCCTGTGTTGCTGTGGCTGTGGCTGCGGCTGACAGCTCTAGCTCTGACTTGACCTATTGCACCTCTAGCTTGGGAACTTCCATAAGCTGTGAGTGTGGTCCTAAAAAGCAAAAAAAAATTAAAATAAAAAAACCCATGAAACTAAGCACTATTACCTTAGGAGTTACTGAGGATCAGAACGAGAAGAAATTTGAAGACTAAATCCTAAAGCATCCAAAGATTGGGGAAATAGGAAAGAACTGAGACCAAGTAAATGATAACTAAGTAAATAGTTTCTAGTAAGAAGGATGTGTTTCAAGACAGAATGATTGATTCAGCGCTGATGTTAGGGAAGATGAGGATTAATTTGATCCCTTTTAAACTCTGAGATCTCTAGGAGTTCCCACTGTGGTGTAGTAAGTTAGGAATCTGACTGCAGCGGCTGGGGTCACTGGGAGGGCAAGGGTTTAATCCCCAGCCTGGCGCAGTAGGTTAAAGGATCCTGTGTTGTCACAATCCTTGGCCTGGGAACTTCCATATGCTGCAGGTACAGCCATAAAAAACAAAACCAAAAACCTAGGGATCTCTAGAGGCATTATCAAAAGCTGATTTGGGGTGTGAGTAGCAGAAGCCTGTTTGGATCAGGTATAGGGGAGAAATAGGAAGATATTAAAGATAATGAAAACAAACACCATTTACTGCCTTAAATTCAATTTTGTAATAGCAATACTGGCTCTTTTTGTTAATATCACTGTTTTACAGCATTTTCTATCCTTTCATCTTTCAATCTTTCTGTATACTTAAGACATAAAAACAACAAAGAGGTAAATATTCTTTAAACTCAATCTATAACTGGCTTTCTAACTGAAAGTTAATACATTTCTTTTGTTCTTCTTTTTCTTTTTTTAACCCTTGGCACATGGAAGTTCCCTGGCCAGGGACTGAATCCAAGCCGCATCTGTGATCTATGCTGTAGTTGTGGCAACACAGGATCCTTTAATCCACCTCACTGGGCCAAGGATCAAACCTGTTCCTCCACAGTGATGTGAGCTGCAGCAGTCAGATTTGTGACTCACTGTTCCACAGTAGGAACTCCTATTCAACATTTTTTTAATCACAGCAATATATTGGATTGATTTCTATCTTCTTAATTTTTGTTCATATTTTTTTAAAATTGGAGATTACAGCACACAAAGGTTAATAATTGTACAGATTTTAAAACAAAGTTGATTTAGTAATGAAAATGAGAACAAGAAATTAAGTATGGGAAAAAAAATCAAGCTTCCCAAAAACACTGTATTTTCTGAGAGGGTGTGGAGAAAAGGGAACCCTCCCACACTGTTGGTGGGACTGTAAATTGGGTACAACCACTATGGAAAACAGACTTGGAGTTGCCAAGGGGGAGGCGAATGGAATGAGATGGACTTGGAATCTGGGTTCAATAGATGTAAACTATTGCCTTTGGAATGGATAGGCAATGGGATCCTGCTGTATAGCACGGGGAACCTTATCTGGTCACTTATGATGGCATATGATGGAGGATAATGTGAGAAAAAGAATGTATATATGTATGCGTGGCTGGGTCACTTTGCTGTACAGTCGAAAATTGAAAGAACACTGTAAACCAACTATAATGGAGAAAATCAAAATCATTAAAAATTTCTTAATAATAAACTAGTGATTATATTTTAAAAAATTAAAAAATCTTTTGATCAATATCTAAGATTTTACTTGAAGAGCTTAATCATTTATAATCCAGGAAAGCAAAATTTTGAAGAAAAATATAGTTGGTACACACTAGCCAATCAACTAGACCAATACATAAATTCCAGATGTAGGCAAACCCATTTGCAGACTTCCCAAATGGGATTCCTCTCTTTTCTCAGGAATAAACCATAATGTTAATGTTTGTATTAATTCCTTTTGTTCTTTATGGTTTCTCCATGCTATTAATGTACCCATTAATTTTGTATTTTACATGATGTTTTTAAAATGAATGAACCCCTAATTTTATACATCCTCTACTTTTAAGATTAACCCATTTTGTCACAGGAAGCTTTAGTCCATTTTCCACTACTGCATATTTTTTCCTTTATATAACTATACTAGATCTTATATTCTGCTATAAATGGGTAGTTTTACTTTTCATTTGGTTTTGTTTGGTTGGGTTTTTTGTTTGTTTTTGTTTGCTTTTTTAGGGCCATACCTGTGGCATATGGAAGATCCCAGGATAGGGGTCAAATCAGAGCTGCAGCTGGCAGCCTACACCACAGCCACAGCAATACCAGATCCAAGCCACGTCTGTGACTTACACTACAGCTCAAAAGCAATGCTGAATAGTTGATCCACTGAGCAAGGCCAGAGATTGAACCCACGTCCTCATGGATACTAGTTGGGTTCATCACCACTGACCCATAAAGGGAATTTCTTCATCTGTTTTTTTCATGTTATAAACCATAAATGTTACTATAAATGTTCTTTTTTGGTAAACATTTACAAAAGTATCTCTTAAAGTGAAACTTTTTTTTTTTGTCTTTTTAGGGCAGCACTCATGGCATATGGAGGTTCCCAGGGCTAGGGGTCTAATTGGAGATGTTGCTGCCAGCCTACATCACAGCCACAGCAATTTGGGATCTGAGCCGTATCTGCGACCTACACCGCAGCTCACGCCAACACCAAATCCTTAACCCACTAGGCGAGGCCAGGAATTGAACCCTCGTCCTCACGGATACTAGTAGGGTTCGTTAACCACTGAGCCACGACGAGAACTCCTGAAGTGAAACTGTTGAATTATAATATGGTATGTCACTGTGGTTTTAACTTGCAAATCTCATCAAAGTAAAGTGTACAGTCTCTTTTCCTATTTACCAGCCACATAAGTCTTCCTCTACGTGAAGCTCTAGCTTCTTTTGCTACTACTTTTTCTACTGATGTTAATTTTTCATAGTGATTCTTAAAAATTGAACTATAGTTCATTTACAGTCTTATGTTTGTTCTAGGCATACAACACAGCGATACAATATTTTTACAGATTATACTCCATTTAAAGTTACCACAAAACTAATAGCTACATTCCCAAGTACTGCACAATGTATCTTTGCTGCTTAGTATACATACATAGTAGTTTCTATCTCTTACACATAGTAGTTTGTATCTCTTAATCCCATACACCTATCCTCCTGCCCCTTCCTTCTAATTTTTTGTTATTTTTATGCATTGTAAAATTCATCTCTTTGGGATTTAACAACTTGGGAAAGTGCCCATGATATAAGTAAAATGAGTAAGAAGAAGAGTGGGAGATATGGCGTAATTCAACTGTGAATATGGGAGAATATTTACTTCTGGGAAGATGCTGATAGTTACCAGATCATTGTCTTTAAGAAGGCTCCATTTTCAAATGAATAGTGCGTATTTTTATAGCTGCAAACCTTATTGTCTATGTTTCTTTCCTTTTCAAAATGGAGTGCTATCTTTTTTCCCTTTGCACAGAGCAACACATCTGCCCAGTTAACAATAAAAATCATTGAGATTACTAGGGGACCGGGGTATAATTTGTAGTTTATTCTAAGATTTTGCATATTTCATTAATAGTTCTCATAGGGTATAGTCCAAGGTGCCAAACTAAACAAAGATGTCAACTTGAAATCTTCATTTATTTAAAATGTGGCCACTTTGTGGAGTTCCCGTCGTGGTGCAGTGGCTAACGAATCCAACTAGGAACCATGAGGTTGCGGGTTCGATCCCTGGCCTTGCTCGGTGGGTTAAGCATCCAGCGTTGCCGTGGCTCTGGTGTAGGCCAGTGGCTACAGCTCTGATTAGACCCCTAGACTGGGACCCTCCATATGCCATGGGATTGGCCCTAGAAAAGGCAAAAAGACAAAAAAAAAAAAAAAAGTTGCCATTTCTTTCATCATGATAAACACACACACACACACACACACACACACAAACTCTGAATTCAATAATAACTTTAAATCACTTTGACTCACTGGATTTTAAAAGTTTGTATGACATAATTTGTTAAAAAGTTAAAAGCGAATTCTAGGGGAGTTCCCACTGTGGCTCAGTGGAAACAAATCTGACTAGGAACCATGAGGTTGTGGGTTCAATCCCTGGCCTCACTCAGTAGGTTAAGGATCCAGCATTGCCGTGATCTGTGGTGTAGGTTTTAGACATGGCTTGGATCTGATGTTGCTGTGGCTGTGGCAGAGGCTGGTGGCTACGGCTCTGATTCAACCTCTAGCCTGGGAACCTCCATATGCCACAGCTGCAGCCTTAAAAAAGAAAAAAAAAAGTGAATCCTAGGGAATTTTAATTGATTAATTAAATTTAATACATGTATTGGAACTTTAATTTTACGGTGTAGTGAGGAGCTTGAATTATCAATTTTAATGTTTTCAAATTAAACACAAATATATAGACTGAACATATTTAGACTTTTAAAAAAAAATTAAAGTATAAGGTTTTTTAAAAGCTTAAAGTTTTAAAAACTTAAAAAAAGTAACCTTCTTTTGTATTCATAGTAACATTACTGTTATTCTAAAATATTTTATCATATGATAAACACATAATCCTGTTACTGTAGTTAGGAACATTTTCCTGTAAGTAAAAAGGTGGTACAAATATAAAATCTAAGAAATCAAAATTAAAACCTTAATCCTAAATTTGAACAGAAACTATCAACATAATTTCATAACATAAAAAACAGACATTTTTCCAAAAAGGACATGCAAATGGCCAACAGGTCCATGAAAAGATGTTCAACATCTTTTCCATAAAAAAAATTCCAAGCTCCCTCAACTAAAAAGGCCTGGAAACAATGAACATCTTAGTAGCAACTAGAGTACTGACAAAGCTTAACATCAGGCCAGTTGGCAAATGAGACAGTTAAGAGTCCAATTCCATCATCACAGAACAAAGCTACGAAAGTGCAGATTTGGAGCTAAAAGTCTAAACTGACAACTGCCACAAGTATCAATAAGACAATAGAGAAAAATCCATCAAAGGTATTTATGAGGATCCGCACATCCTCTTTGGAAAAATGTCTGTTCAGTTTTTCTGCCCACTTTTTAAACAAATGTTTGGGTTTTTTGATGTTGAGTTGTATAAGCTGTTTAGATGTGTTGGATATTAATCCCTTAAGGGTCATATCATTTGCAAATAATTTCTCCCATTCAGTAGGATGGTTGTCATTTCTTTCTGTCAATGGTTTTCTTTGTCATGCAAAATCTTTTAAGTTTAATTAAGTCCCATTTGTTTATTTATTTATTTATTTTTCTTTTATTATTTTGGCCACACTCAGAGCATGTGGAAGTTCCCAGGCCAGGGATCAAACCTCTGCCGCATCAGCGACCCAAGCCGCTGCAGTGACAATGTTAGATCCTTAACCCACTGCACCACAAGAAAAGTCCTCATTTGTTTACTTTTGCTTTGGTTTCCCTTGCTTTATGAGATGGATCCAAAAAAATATTGCCATCCTGGTTCAGTGGTAATGAACCTGACTAGTATCCATGAGGACATGGATTGGATCCCTGGCCTTACTCAGTGGGTTAAGGATCTGGTGTTGCCATGAGCTGTGGTGTAGGTTGCAGATATGGCTCAGATCCTGTGTTGCTGCAGCTGTGGTGAAGGCCGGCAGCTGCAGCTTCAATTTGACCCCAATTTTGTTTTTCCTTTGAGAAGGAAACATCTTGAGAGATGTTTTTGCTATTCAGGGTCTTTTGTGTTTCCATACAAGTTTTACAATTTTTTTCTAGTTCTTTGAAAAATGCCATTGGTGTTTGGAAAGGAATTGCACCAAATCTGTCAACTGCCTTCGGTAATATGATCATTTTAACAATATTAAGTATTCCAATCCAAGAATACAGTGTATCTTTCCATCTGTTTATGTTGTCTTTAAATTTCTTTCATCAGTATCTTATAGTTTTCCAAGTAAAGTTATTTTACCTCCTTAGATAGGTTTATATTCCTAGGTATTTTATTCTTTTTGATGTAATGGTAAGTGGGATTATTTCCTTAACTTCTCTTTCTGATAGTTCATTGTTAGTGTACAGAAATGCAAATGACTTCTGTATGTTAATCTTGTATCCTGAAAATTTACCAAATTTATTGATGAGTTCTAGTAGTTTTAATCAGTGATAATTTTAAAATAAAACAAACAAAAAAACGCCCTCAATGGTTAGTTACCAAAGAAAGATGTAGAGAACCAGCTCATTCATTACTCTGAAAACTAATAAACAAAGGGAATGAATTAAAAATTTATTATTTTTCCTGTAAGTACTCTTTATGGAAGTAATCTACTAAATTAAGAAGGAATGATGAAAAAAGAATTAGCACTATTTTGCAGCCCCTTGAGAAGAAAAAAAGTTCTAAGCATTGATTACCAATGACTAACACTGCAAAAAGAGAGGCAATTGAGTATCATGTGCCTCCTGGTATTCAACACTACATACGCCATATCTTGCAAAAATGTTAGCCTCGATCTGATCAAATCGCTGTATCAAAATCACAGTCAAAGAAAATTTAGAACAAGAAAATGGTTGGATGAAACCATGAGGATATACAATCAGCAAAATCCAGAGCAAGAGAAATTCTATAGGACAAATAATGCGGTTTCTATAACAATAAAGTGCAAGGAAAAAATACAGTATGAACCTATAGGCTAAAAGAGACATATCAACCTATTGCAGTGTTTGTAATTTACACAGATCCTGATTTTATTTATTTTTTTGGCTAACCTGTGGCATATGAAGTTCCCAGGCCAGGGATCTAATTCAAGCCATAGTTGTGATCTATGCCACAGCTGCAGCAGCACCAGCTACTTAAGCACTGAACCAGGCTGGGGAATGAACATGCGCCACCACAAAGACAACGCTGGATACTTAACCCACTCCACCACAGTGGGAACTCTGGATCCTGATATTTTTAAGTGATGAATGAAGAAATTTAAATACCAACTAAATATTTTATATTAAGGGAATTACTGTTCATTTTAAATGTAATAACAGTATTGTGTTATTTATGTGTTAAAATAAATAGTCCTTATCTTTTAAAGTACATTCAGAAATATTTAGGAATAAAACCAGTGAATATGATTAGGAGTTTGCCTCAAAATAATCCAGTGGGAGGTCAAGAAAATGAGTGGAGTTGATTGAAATAAAATTAGTTATGAGCTGATTAAGTAGCTAATGAGTACACAGGGTTTCATTGTGCAGTTTGCTCTATTTTTGCATATGTCTTAAGTTTTCCTAATTAAAAGGTTTTCTTTTTTCCTTTCTTTTTCTTTTTTTAAGGCCACAGCTGAAGCACATGGGAGTTCCTGGGCCAGGGATTGAATCTGTGGCGCAGCTGTGAGTCACTGCCACTGCAGTCGAATTCTTAACCCGCTGTGCCATGGCAGGAACCACTAAAAGTTTTTCTTTCACCTGCTTTCAGGAAAGACTATATTAAAGTCAGTTACACTTGCCTGAAAATATCAGATTCGATGTTTGACTCTCCCAAATGTATATATATTTTCACACAAAGCTAAGGCCTTAATGCAAAGAATGATGCTAGTAGTAGATTTAAGGAATCAGCAAGTCAGTGAAAACTTTTCCTTACTTCAAGAAGAGAAGCATTACCAGCAATCTCAAAATCAAATTAAATACATAAAGAATCAACAAATTCTGCCTACTTTTAAGTACACACTTGCGTTTGAGCATGACATAGTGTTACAACAAACTTCCAGATCACCTCTGTGATTGATTATCTGCATATTCACCAAGAGTAAGGGGGGTGGGATTCAAACTTTGTCCATTTACTACATGGTTGTCTTACCAAATTTACAATCTGTATTTCTTTTTTTTGGTCACCCCCATGGCATATGGAAATTCCTGGGCCAGGAATGGAACCCACACCAAAGCAGTGATCCAGGCCTCTGCCATATCTTTAACCCATTTGCACCACAGGAGAACTACAATCTACACTTTTTTTTTTTTTTTTTTTTTTTTTTGTCTTTTTGTCTTTTTGTTGTTGTTGTTGCTATTTCTTGGGCCGCTCCTGTGGCATATGGAGGTTCCCAGGCTAGGGGTTGAATCGGAGCTGTGGCCACCGGCCTACGCCAGAGCCACAGCAACGCAGGATCCGAGCCGCGTCTGCAACCTACACCACAGCTCACGGCAACGCCGGATCGTTAACCCACTGAGCAAGGGCAGGGACCGAACCCGCAACCTCATGGTTCCTAGTCGGATTCGCTAACCACTGCGCCACGACGGGAACTCCCCCAGTCTACACTTTTAAGTCTCTAAAAGTTCACCAAAGTATAAATAAAAGTTGAGTTTTAAAATTCTAGTTTTTTTAAATCACATATCTAAATGTTTTCTACAAATGAAAAAGAAGTAAACTTTAAAGACAATTTAGAACTGCTTTAATAATATTCAGGCACTTAAACAAAAGCAGATTTACATACCTTGCCTCGACCGTGAAGGTGCTACAGGAACTTCTTGGTTTGGCTCAAAAGGAAGTTCAGGTGTTAGGTTTTCAAATTGCTCTTTACTAATGAGATTTAGCTTCTTAAAGTTCTCAACTTCTTGCTGAAGTAGAATGGAGGAATCTAATTACTAAACTGGCTAATAGAGTAACCAAAAGACAATAATTGATGCCAATCTCAAAAAATGAGTTTTAAAAACAGATTAACTGCAAAAGAATAAAAAAGATACTCTAATAAAGAATCTAGCATTATACTTAATAATATTCTAATTCTAAAAGAGGCATCAAGACGCCTAAAATATTATGAGTATTTTTAAATTAAAATAATTATAAAAACACACATTCTTTTTAAAAATTATTTTATGGCCTCACCTGCACATATGAAAGTTCCTGGGCCAGGGACTGAATCCAAGCTACAGCTATGACCTATGCCACAGCAGCAATGCCAGATCCTTTAACCATCTGCGCCAGGCTGGGTATCAAACCTGCACCTCCGCAGCAACCCCAAGCCCCTGCAGTCATATTCTTAACCCACTGCACCACAGCAGGAACTCCAAGAGAATACATTCTTATCATTGATTATTTGTTGAGCATCTATACACAAGATCACTGGGATATTATATAGGTTACAAAGTAATCTAATACATGCACCCTTTCCTTAAGTTACAAGTTAGATGGAAAGAAACAAATGTACACTTAAAAATATTATTAGAAAAAAAAATATTAGATGGTATACGAAAAGTGCTAAGAACTGAGATAAGGGAGTCATCACAGAAGAGATGGGGCAAAAGCAGGTCCTTAGAATGAGAATTTAGAGAAAGGTAAAAGCAGCATCCTAAACTAGGTAAAGTGAGCAAAGATTAAAAATGCTAGAAGCAAAAACATGTGTACACACAGGTTTCTACACAAGCAACCTAGACAGAGAGTACAATGACTGAAGAACTGATTGTAATGGTTTCTCTCTTTTGTTTAGCAGATACAAACTAAAGATTTCTAGTTAGAGAGAAGTATCATGAGAGGTAGTAGACTGGACAATTCCTGAGGCTCACAAGCCCAGAAGCCAGCCAAAAACGTGAATGACAAAATGCAGAGGCTCAGCAGCATATTTCGTAGATGGAAGTACTACCTGTCTGTCTCTGTTAATAAAGCCTTCCAACACTGCAGGTTTACAATACCACCACAAGCAGGCCATGCAACAAGAAGAGCTGTATAGTAAAATCTAAGACAAGTTCAACCTAACCTTGATTTTAGCTTAAGAACAACCTGATAGCTCCAAGAAGTCAAAAAGTCAAATTTGACTTGCCTCTTCTTATTCCACACAACTCCATTCATGCTAGGCTATTCTTAGTATTGTCATGAAATATGTCAAACAGGAAAATGTATTAAACATACATGTGCAACTTCTTTAGAAAACACTCAGAGTTCACTGGTGGCCTAGAGTTTAAGGATCTGATATTGTCATTGCTGTGGCTTGAGCCACTGCTATGGCACAGGTTTGACCCCTGGCCCAGGAAATTCTGCAAGCCTCAAGTGTGGCCAAAAAAAAAAAAAAGCCTTTTGTGTCTACTTAAGAAATCTTTCCTTACTCTGAAAACATTAAGACTTTTTACTGCTATCCCTTAACAGCTTTACGCTTTTGCCCTTCACTGGAATACATCTGAATGACACTATAAGGCAGAAGTCTGTAATTTCACTGCTTTCCCTACATAAATTTTCCAGCACTATGTTTTGTTTTGTTTTTTTGCTTTTTAGGGCTATACCTGCGGCATACGGAGGTTCCCAGACTAGGAGTCAGATCGAAACCACATCTGCTGGCTACAGCCATAGCCGCAGCAATGTGGGCTCTGAGCCATGTCTGCAACCTATACCACAGCTCACGGCAATGCTGGATCCTTAACCCATTGCAAGGCTAGGAATCGAACCCATATCCTCATGGATACCAGAAGAGTTCATTAACCACTGAGCCATGATGGGATGTCCACTAGTCGGGTTCTTGACCCACTAAGCCACAATAGGAACTCCTCTAATAAGTAATCTTAGGATAGGGAGCTTACTCTGAAATATGTAGAAAACTTTAACCACAGGCAGAAAAGATGTAAAGCAGGGCTCCACCAGCTGCTGCTGATTTAAAGACTGATAATGCAACGTGACCAAGAACACAGGTGGTCTAAAAGGAGTTGAGAGGCTCCGGCCAGACAAAATGGAAAATGAGGGACCTCAACACTACACATAGACACAAAGAACTGAATTCTGCAAACAATCTTAATGAATTTGGAAGCAATTTCTCATATAAAACCTACAGATCAGAGCCGAAGAAGGGTCACCTGGATTTGTCTTACAGTCTCAAACTTTTTTTGTAGACTTCTGATCTACAAAAAAAAATAATAAAATAAAAATTTTTTTCGTCTTTTAAAGGCTGCACCAGCGGCATACGGAGGTTCCCAGGCTAGGAGCAGAATCAGAGCTGTAGCTGCTGGCCTATGCCACACCAGATCCAAGCTGCATCTACAACCCATACCACCGCTCACGGCAATGCAGGATCCTTAACCCACTGAGCAAAGCCAGAGATTGAACCTGAGTCCTCGCGAATACTAGTCAGATTTGTTTCTGCTGAACCACGACAGGAACTCCTGATCTACAAAATTAAATAATAAATTCATGTTGTTTTATAGTTGCCAAATTTGTGGTAATCTGTTATGGCAGTCATAGAAAATACAAAGACTCTTCATGGTTCTTTTATACTATAAAAAATGAATCTTAAAAGTCTCATTCATATTTTCATGAGTTTTTCATTCATGTTTTCTTAAGATATTAGAATCAAGATTATTCTCATAGAATGAGTTAAGGATTCCCTCATTTTTCCTTAGTCATTCAGCAAATATTTGAGCACTTACTATTGGCCCTATTCACTGGTAATTTGTGCACAGCTAGAATTACTCCCATTTTAGAAGTTGCTAATAAACCTAAGGTAAATCTTGGAGTTTGAAAAAAATTTTTTTAAATGGTCCACAGCAATTTACTTTCTTTTCCAGTAAGTTTTGGGGAATTACATATTTTCCTAGTAATTTTTCCTCATCTAAATTTTCAAATTATTGCTCTCAATACCTTTTTAAAGTTCTCCATAATCAGTAATCACATTACTGCATTACCCAACTTTCGCTGCTGCTAAAATACGTACATTTTCCTCTATTTTGTCTTCCTAAGTATAATCTTAGTCTTTTCAAATAATTAAACGTTGGTAAGATTTATCCTGTGTTAGATCTTATTTTTACTTTATATACTTTTATGGGAGTTTATTTTGCTAATTATTCTAACTCCTTGAGAAGTTTCTAACTTCTAGCTTTGTGAAAGCTATAGCAGATTCTATTGTTCACAGCCTAGAATGCCTAAATGAAAGGGTTGTGTATATCCTCCCACTATAATTACCGTTCATCCCTTTGGAGCATATACATCCCTGGCCCATGTGATTTGCTTTAGCCAACTGAATGTGAACAAATATACATAAGAAACATCTAAGCAGTGATTTTGAACACAGTTATATAGTTTCACTCATTCTCTTGTTCAAACCATCTGTTATATGATGAAGGAGCAAGTGCTATATAGGGGCTGCTGTTTCAGCATGAAAACCAATTAAAGAGAAACAAACACACACAGAGTTGCAGCAGCCAATCCACAGTTACTGTCAAGCAATGTGAGAAATTTTCACTTTAAGCCTTTGACACTGGGGGGAAATTTTTATATAGCAAAAATAATAAGCGGTGATAGGTTTATAAGTTTCAAGCATTTTACTAACACTTGTATTTAAGCCTCTCTCTTCAGGTGTGTCTCTTAAAATTAAGCTATCATTTCACTTGGCTTTTCTAATTTCCACTATGATTTCTTCTTTAAATGCTGCATTATTTAAAATACATCTTTGTGGAGTTCCTGTCGTGACTCGGGGAAACAAATCTGACTAGCATCCATGAGGTTGCGGGTTCGATCCCTTGCCTTGCTCTGTGGGTTAAGGATCCGGTGTTGCCATGAGCTGTGGCGTAGGTTGCAGATGTGGCTTGGATCTGGCATTGCTGTGGCTGTGGTGTAGACCAGCAGTTGTAGCTCCGATTGGACCCCCTAGCCTAGGAACCTCCATATTCTGCGGGTGCAGCCCTAAAAAATATAAATACATAAATAAAATACATCTTTGTTCCAACACAGGGTTTTATTATTATTAAACACAAAATTAATTCCACTAATAATGTGGGTTTTTGGTTTTGCTTGCTTTTTAGGGCTGCACCTGCAGCATGTGGAATTCTCACACTAGGGCTCCATATCAAAGCTATAGCTGCCAGCCTATGCCACAGCCAGAGCAACGCAGGATCTGAGTTGCATCTGCAACCTACTCCATAGCTCACAAATGCTGGATCCTTAACCCACTGAGCAGGGCCAGGGGCTGAACCCACATCTTCATGGATACTAGTTGGATTCATTTCTGCTGAGCCACAACGGGAACTCCAATAATGTGTTTTATATAATATCAATGCTTAAAAAATTTGCTTTATAAAACCACTGTAGGCTAAAATACTATAGATTTTTTCAAATAGAACATGTATTCTGCAGTTGCTAGGTACCGAGTTGTTTCTCAAATTATTCTCATTTTTTTAAATTATTTGATTATTCCTTATTTACTTAGGGGGTTAAATTACTGGATTTGTTCTATCAACTTTTGCTTCACTTACTTGAAGATTTTGTATTAAATACATCAAATTCTAAGTTATACTCTTCTGATGAATTTTTTTTTTTTTTTTTTTGTCTTTTGTCTTTTTGTCTGTTGTTGTTGTTGTTGCTGTTGTTGCTATTTCTTGGGCCTCTCCTGCGGCATATGGAGGTTCCCAGGCTAGGGGTTGAATCGGAGCTGTGGCCACTGGCCTACGCCAGAGCCACAGCAACGCGGGATCCGAGCCGCATCTGCAACCTACACCACAGCTCTCGGCAACGCTGGATCGTTAACCCACTGAGCAAGGGCAGGGACCGAACCCGCAACTTCATGGTTCCTAGTCGGATTCGTTAACCACTGCGCCACGACGAGAACTCCTGATGAATTTTTTTTAATCAGTACAAAAGGATACTCTTTAGTACAAGCAGTGCTTTTTGTCTTCAAGTCTACTTTGCAAGTCTCTTTTGTCTGATATTAATTTATGTACAATGCCTTTTTGTTTACTTTTTATTTCATAAGTGGCTAGGTTTGCTTTTATAATTTTTATTTTTAATTGGGGTTTAAAAAAGCAAATACAAAATTCTCTATCTTAACCATCTTTAAGCATACAGTTTTGTAGTGTTAAGTTTATTTACACTGTTGTGCAACAGAGGCCAATTTTTTTTTTTTTTTTTTTTGCTTTTTAGGGTCAAACCCTAATCGAAGCTACAGCTGCCAGCCACACCACAGCTCACAGCAATACCTGATCCCTGACCAACTGAGCAAGGCCAGGGACCAAACCAACATCCTCACGGATATTAGTCGAATTGTTTCCACTGTGCCACAAGCAGAACTCCCAGACCTTTTTTTTTTTTTTTTTTTTTGGTCTTTTTAAGGGAGCACCCACAGCATATGGAGGTTCCCAGGCTAGGGGGTCAAATTAGAACTGTAGCCTCTGGCCTACACCACAGCCACAGCAATGCCAGATAAGAACCGCATCTGTGACATACACCACAGCTCACGGCAATGCCAGATCCCCAACCCACTGAGTGAGGCCAGGGTTCAAACCTGGGTCTTCGAGGTTACTAGTCAAATTTGTTTCCACTAAGCCACGACAAGAACCCCAACTTTTTTTTTATTAGCAAAACTGAAACTCTATCCCATTAAACAGCTTCCCCCATAACCACCACCATTTCTAAGAATTTTACTACTTTTAGTACTTTATATAAGTGGAACCATACGGTGTGTCTTTGTGAATTGCTTATTTCATTTAGCATGTCCTGAAAGACCATCCATGATGTAGTTCTTGACAGATTTCCTTCCTTTTAAAGGTTGAATAATATTCCATTGTATGTATATATCATCATTTTGTTTGAATGGATATTTTTCTGATAATGGACATTTGGGTTGTCTTCACTTTTAGTATCTCTTTAGTTTTTTTAACTGCCATACTGTTTCCCATAGGAGCTATACTGTTTTACATTCCCACTAACAATGCAAGATTTCAATTTCTTTACATCCTCTATAACAACTGTTATTTTCTGGGTTTTGCTTCTTAGTTTGTAAGTAGTCACCCTAATGAGTTTGAGGTGATAAATCATTTGATTTTGATTGGCGTTTCTCTAATGAGTAATGACGTTGAGCATACTTTCATGTGCTTATTGATCATCTGTATATCATTTTGGAAATTGTCTATTTGAATCCCTTGTCCATTTTCTATACTGAACTATTTTGTTGTTTAGTTGTTGAATTCCTTTATATGTTCGAGAATATTAAGGCTCTATCAGTTTATGATAAGCAAAAGCAAATACTTTGTCCTATTTTGTGGCTTGCCTCTTCATCCTGTTTTCTGTCCATTAACACACATAAGATTTTGGTTTTCATGACTTCTGACTTGTCCATTTTTATCTTTTTGCATGTGCTTTTTTGGTGTCATCTCCAAGAAATCACTGTCAAAACAAACTGTCATGAAGCTTCACTACTACATTTTTTTCTAAGAGTTTTGGGTTTTATTTATTTATTTTGCTTTTTAGGGCCACAGGGAGGCATATGGAAGTTCTCAGGCTAGGGGTAGAATTGGAACAGAAGCTGCTGGCATACGCCACAGCCATGTGGGATCCAAGCCTCGTCTGAGACCTACACCACAGCTCATGGCAATGCTGGATCCTTAACCTACTGAGTGAGGCCAGAGATTGAACCCGCATCTTCATGGATCCTCCTAGTCGGAATTGTTTTGTTTTTTGTTTTTTTTTTTTTTTTTTTTTTTTGTCTTTTTGCTATTTCTTTGGGCCGCTCCCACGGCACATGGAGGTTCCCAGGCTAGGGGTCTAATCGGAGCTGTAGCCGCCAGCCTACACCAGAGCCACAGCAACGCGGGATCCGAGCCGCGTCTGCGACCTACACCACAGCTCACGGCAACGCCGGATTGTTAACCCACTGACCAAGGGCAGGGACCGAACCCGCAACCTCATGGTTCCTAGTCGGATTCGCTAACCACTGCGCCACGACGGGAACTTCTTTTTTTTTTTTTTTTTTTTATCTTTTTAGGGCTGTTCCCACAGCATATGGAGGTTCCCAGGCTAGGGGTGGAATTGGAGCTGTAGCTGCCGGCCTACGCCAGATCCACAGCAACACGGGATCCGAGCCGAGTCTGCAACCTATACCACAGCTCACAGCAACGCTGGATCCTTAACCCCCTAGTCGGAATTGTTAACCGCTGAGCCATGAAGGAAATTCTGAGTTTTGGGTTTTAGATTGAAATCTTTAATCTTTAAACTTTATGCACTTGGTGTTAAAAGTAAGGGTCCATCTTGATTCTTTTGCATGTGGATACCCAGTTTTCCCAACATCATTGTTGAAGAGGTTGTCCTTTCCCCATCAGTGACCTTAGCATTCATGTTCAAATAAAAGGGTTTATTTCTGGGTTCTATATCCATTTGTCTATGTCTACCTTTTTTTTTTTTTTTTTCCTTCTTTTGTGGCTGCCCCATGGCATTTGGAGTTCCCAAGCCAGGGATCTGATCCAAGCCACAATTACAACATAATCCCAAGCTGTAGCAACACCAGATCTTTAACCCACTTTGCCTGGCCAGGGATCAAACTGAATGCCAGCACTCGCAAGACATTGCAGATCCTGTTGTGCCTTAGCAGGAACTCCTGTCTATGTCTACCTTTATGCCAACAACACACTTTTATTATATAGTTCTGCAAATATTTTGAAATCAGAGGTGTGAGATTTCCAACTTTATTTCTCTTTTTAAAAGATTTTTTTTGGTACTGGGAGTTCCCGTCGTGGCGCAGTGGTTAATGAATCCGACTAGGAACCACGAGGTTGTGGGTTCCATCCCTGGCCTTGCTCAGTGGGTTAAGGATCCGGCGTTGCCCTGAGCTGTGGTGTAGATTGCAGACGCGGCTCAGATCCCGAGTTGCTGTGGCTCTGGCGTAGGCCAGCGGCTATAGCTCCAATTAGACCCCTAGCCTGGGAACCTCCATATGCCGTGAGAGTGGCCCAAGAAATGGCAAAAAAGACAAAAAAAAAAAGAAAGATGTTTTTTGATTCTGAAGGATCCCATGAGATTCCATACAAATTTCAGTATCAGTTTTCCTATTTCTGCAAAAAATGCTGTTGGAACTTTGATAGGAATTATAGTGAATCTATAGATCACTTTGGGTAGTTCTAACTTCCAGTCCCATGTACACAGGATGTCTTTCCTTTTACATGTTTAAAAGTCATTTTATTAAGATATAATTCACATATGGTACAATATACTCCAGTGTACAAATGTTTGTAGTATACAGTTTTCCAACCATCATCACAATCAATATTACAACATTTTTATTATTCCAAAAAGAAGCACACTATGTACTAGCAATCACTATTTTCTCTACCCATTCCAAACCCCACTTCTAGGCAATCACTAACCTAATTTTTCTCTATTCTGGACATTCAGATAAATAGAATCATATAATATGTGGTACTTTGAGATTGGCTTCTTTTACTTAGCATGCTGTTTTCATGTTGTAGCATGTATCAAATTATTTTTTTCTATTGTCAAATAATACCCCATTGTATGGCTAATCACTTTTATTTATCCATTCATCAGCTGATGAGCATTTGAGTTCTTTCCACTTTCATAATGCAGCATTAAACATTTGTGTATAAGTTTTTGTGTGGACACATATTGTCATTTCTTTTCTTTCTTTTTTTTTTTTTTTTTTTTTGGTCTTTTTGCTATTTCTTTGGGCCGCTTCCGCGGCATATGGAGGTTCCCAGGCTAGGGGTCTAATCGGAGCTGTAGCCGCTGGCCTACACCAGAGCCACAGCAACGCGGGATCCGAGCCGCATCTGCAACCTACACCACAGCCCACAGCAACGCCAGATCGTTAACCCACTGAGCAAGGGCAGGGACCGAACCCACAACCTCATGGTTCCTAGTCAGATTCGTTAACCACTGCGCCACAACAGGAACTCCTCATTTCTTTTATGTATATACCTAGGAGTAGAATTCTGGATCATATGATAACTCATATCATGTTTAACATTTTGAGAACTGCCAAACTGCTTCCCAAAACAGTTGAATCCTTTTACAATCTTATCACTAGTCCACGAGGATTCACATTTCTCCCTATCAATCATCACTGGCTACTGTGAGTTTATCTTTTTTATTATAGTCATTCCAGTATATATGGGTAATATCTCATAGTGATCGTAGTTTTTCATTTCCCTGATGGCTAATGATGTCAACAAAGTTCCCATGGCCTTATCAGCCATTTGTATATCTTCTTTGAGAAAAATGTCTATTCAGGTTCTCTGCTCATTTTATAACTGGTTATTGGCTCTTTTTGAGTTGTAAGAGTTTTATATATATAATTAACACAACTATTAAATATGATCTCCAAGTATTTTCTCTTAATATGCTGTTTTTTTAAGTTTCTGTTTGATTTTTTTTTTTTTTTTTTTTTAGGGCCGCACCTGCGGCATATGTAAAGTCCCAGGTTAGGGATTGAATCAGGGCTACAGCTGCCAGTCTTGACCTACACCACAGCTCACAGCAACGCCAGTTCCCTGACCCACTGAGAGATTTTCAGATTGGATCATTTCACTTAGTAATATGCATTTAAGATTCTTCCTTGTCTTTTCATGGTTTGCTAGCTCCTTTCTTTTTAGCACTGAATAAATTCCATTGTCTGGATATACCACAGTGTATTTATCCATTCATCCACTGATAAGACAACATCGTGGTTGCTTCCAAGTTTTAGTAATTATGAATAAAGCTGCTTTAAACAATCATGTGCAGGTTTCCATGTGGACATAAGTTTTCAGCTCCTGTGGACAAGTGCCAAGGAGGGCAATTGCTAGGTTATGTGGTAAGAGTACGTTTAGTTTTGTAAGAAACTTCCAAACTGTCTCCCAACATGGTTGTACCATTTCGCATTCCCATCACCAATGAATGAGCTTCCATCACTTCACATCCTCGTCAGTATGTAGTGTTGTCAGTATTTTGGAGGCACACAGTCCTATGTGTTTGCAGTTTTTCTCATTATATTTCATCCTCTTACTTTTGCAAGGCTTACAATTTTAGGTTGATAGTTACTTTCCCTACTATCATTCCAGTTGCATTCAAATGTTACTGATCCATACTGTCCAGCTATTGGTTAGCTGTCCAGTTACTCTTCCTTCTTTGAAAGCATCTGCCTTTGTTCCCTGGCTGTTTTACTCTGGTACCCCTCTGCAATTTAGAAAAGGTCCTTGCTACTCCCTAATAAAATAATGACTCTGCCCCATTTTTTCTCCTTTCCTTCTGGAACTCTGAATAAATATCTATATTAGATAGAATAAAGATCTATCTTATCTATCTTAGGAAAAAGGTGAATGTTTTCTCAACAAAGCTATAGTCTACCTGCTTTTTACTTTTCTCAAAAATAAAGATTTTATAATAAAATTCACTAGATGTTAACACATACAAGTTGATTTGAAATATACCAAATAACAGCAGACTGTCTAGAATTTCATTCTATATCTTCTTTCATATATTCTCTTTATCTCCCTATGCTGATTTCTGAATAGTTTCTTATAAACTGTTCTCCAATTCAATTATTCTTTAATTGTATCAAATCTGCTGTTAATCTCTTCAATTAGTTGAGTTTTAACTTCAGCCTTTACTGTTTTTACTTCCAGAAGTTCTAGAAAGGTTCTTTAAAATTTCCTTTTCTCTGTGGATATTTTTCTTTAAACATAGTAAGCATAATTACTCCATATTATGTTTAATAGTCCTACTTGTAAATTTTTTCAGGGAATGGATTTACTATCTCTTACTTTTGCTCATTCTTACATGTGGCACTTTATTTCCTTGTTTGATTATTCACTTTGTGAACTGTTCACTGTGCTTACAAAATAATTCAAGTAAATTCTTGGAGGTCTAGGAAAAAGATGAATGTTTTCTCGACAAAGCTAGGTTTGTTTCTACTAATTTCTTGGAAATTAACAGACCACAATCACTTTAAATTTATAACTGTTGGTACTCTTTTTCTTTTTCCTTTTTTTTTTTTTTTTGTCTTTTCTAGCGCCACTCCAGCAGCATATGGAGGTTCCCAGGCTAGATGGGTCAAATCGGAGCTGTAGCCACCGGCCTATGCCAGAGCCACAGCAACGCGGGATCTGAGTTCTGTTTTCGGCCTACACCACAGCTCAGGGCAGTGCCGGATCCTTAACCCACTGAGCAAGGCCAGGGATCGAACAGACAACTTCATGGTTCCTAGTCGGATTCGTTAACCACTGAGCCATGACGGGAACTCCTGTCTTATCTTTTTAAGGCCTCACCTCCATCATACGAAGGTTTCCAGGCTAGGGGTCACATCAGAGCTGCAGCTTCCAACCTATACCACAGCCTCAGCAATGCTGGATCCAAGCCTAATCTGTGACCTACACCACAGCTCACTCACTGAGAGAGGCCAGGGATTGAACTTGCTTCTTCATGGATGCATGTCAAATTCATTAACTGCTGAGTCACGATGGGAACTCCAACTAGTGGTACTCTAGTCACCCAGATAGTGTGAATTTGGGTTGCATGATTATAACTTCTAAGCTGGTTTTTTTTTTTTTCTTATGCTGCTGAGCACAACTACGGAAATATGCTTTGTAGTCCCCTAGAGGACTAGGTGAAGAGCAGTTAAGTTCACTTTCCCTAAGGATATATTTATTGCTTCACTTACCAATTCAATAGGAAAAGGATTTCTATTGGAATCCTTGACTTTGGCTGGGCCATAGGTTTGTGTCTTTTACCCCTATATTTTAAGTGGCTTTTGCAAAGCTGAACTTCTCAAAGTCCCCAAATTCCAAAATGGGTCTCTAGGGCAAAACTGGTTTCAATACTCTACTTCTCTATGGTTTTATTCTGATAACTTGCAGATCTTCAAGGATTTTAAGCTATATTTTCTCACCTATTAACAGACCATTTTAGTTGTCTTCAGCAATAAGGACATGTCAGAAACAGAAGGCCTACACCTACTCTTTGGTACATTTGAACACTGTTTCTGGATTCAACTAAACTTCCTTTGCAAAAGTCAGAAATGATCACCAAACTATCCTACATACTTGACATTCTTTTCATTTATACCTAAACTCAACTTGTCCAGCTTCTGACACATCTGATTATTCTCTACTCTTTTTTTTTTTTTTTTTTTTTTTGTCTTTTGTCTTTTTGTCTTTTGTTGTTGTTGTTGTTGCTATTTCTTGGGCCGCTCCCGCCGGCATATGGAGGTTCCCAGGCTAGGGGTTGAATCGGAGCTGTAGCCACCGGCCTACGCCAGAGGCACAGCAAAGCGGGATCCGAGCCGCGTCTGCAATCTACACCACAGCTCAGGGCAATGCCGGATCGTTAACCCACTGAGCAAGGGCAGGGACCGAACCCGCAACCTCATGGTTCCTAGTCGGATTCGTTAACCACTGCGCCACGACGGGAACTCCCTATTCTCTACTCTTGAAGTCAGTACTTGGCTTCCACAATACCAGTTTCCTATACAACTCCTAAATAATTATTCCTCAGGGTTCAGACTTCGGTCTTCCAATCTCTACACTTCCTCTGCCACCAATTTGTCTTAAATTAGAAGACATCCATTTCCTGGACTACTTTAATAGCTTCCCAACTGGATTTCACCCACCACTCTTATCCCCATCTAATCCATTCTCTGCCATAATAACAAGAGTGACTAAAAAAAAAATTATTGACACAACACTGTAAATAAACTATACTTTTCAAAAAAAGAGGCATAAAATTAGAATTCAATTCTATAACAATAAAGCATAGTAATCTACAACAGTAAAACTAAATATAAAATCACATCCTGTTGCCCATATAAAATTCTTCAAGGTG
Organism: Sus scrofa; assembly: GCF_054392235.1. NCBI lineage: Eukaryota > Metazoa > Chordata > Mammalia > Artiodactyla > Suidae > Sus > Sus scrofa. The sequence continues at coordinate 103,272,286 of NC_139390.1, forward strand.
CTGCATTTCAACTTTAGGTAAATTCTGAACTATTTAACATGGCTCACATGTTACCTCATCAGACTCCTGCCTATATATCTGTAACTGTTCTCTTATAAAATATTATAAACAAAGTGACTTCTTCAGTTCCTCAAATATACCAAATACTTTCCCACCTCAGTCAGATCCTTGACACCTGCTATTCCTTTTTCCTATGATATGGTTTATCTGTTACTTGCATAGTTCATTCTCACCATAATTCCTATCTCACATATAACTCTTACTTTCTCACAGGCATTCCCTTATAGCCTAAACCAATAATATCTTGTTCTTTTCTTTTAGAACATTTATCGTAATTTGTGATCAAATATTTACTGTGATTTAATGTCTATCCTCCCAATTATTTGTAAGAACCAGGCATATAGATACTACTGTTATCTTCCCATTCCATACTGAGGACCTAGCACAGTGTCACATTTATAGTAGGAGTTTTTTGTTTGTTTCATTTTTAGGGCTGCATCCGGAGCATATGGAAGTTCCCAGGCTAGGGGTCCAATAGAAACTACAGCTGCCAGGCTATGCCAGAGCCATAGGATCCAAGCCGGGTCTGTGACCTGCACCACAGCTCATGGCAACACTGGATCCTAACCCACTGAGCAATGCCAGGGATAAAACCCGCATCCTCATGTATACTGGTTGGGTTCGTTGCCACTGAGCCATAACGGGACTCCTAGAGTACAAGTTTAATAAATATATTAAGGAGTTCCCGTGGTGGCGCAGTGCAAAGGAATGCGACTAGGAACCATGAGGCTTCGGGTTTAGTCACTGGCCTCGCTCAGTGGGTTAAGGAACCTGGCGTTGCTGTGAGTGGTGTAGGTCACAGACGCAGCTTGGATCTGGCGTTGCTGTGGCTCTGGTGTAGGCCGGCGGCTACAGTTCCAATTGGATCCCTAGCCCAGGAACCTCTATGTGCCTCAGGTATGGCCCTTAAAAAAAAAAAAAAGACCAAAAAAAAATATATATACTAAATGACTGATTTCTCTCCACTCTAAACAGACCCATAGAAAAAGTACAGTACTAACCAGAAATATCTGTTAGGCACAGAATTAGAGACAAGGGGAGTAAGTTAGATAACAGGAGTATATATAAGGATCAGGCTATAAAATAAGACATACTTACAAACAGACCTATAATGCTTAAGAGCCGTATAGTCAAAATTACTTTCCCCTGACTAATATTTAATGGTTAAGGCAACAGATGAGTTAATTAAATTATTGTTGCAAATAACCACCTATAGATAGCATGTTTCTCAAGGTGACTTGAAAGTTTGTTATTTGAAACTCTGAAAACATTTTCCCACAGAACCAGTATTATACACAAAAATTGGATTCCTTTGGTTACTTCATAATGCTTAACCCGTAATTCATTTATCCATTTTAACAAATATGAACTAAGCACAAAGCAGTATAATTTGAGCATTACTTCATGCCAGGAACTGTTCCAGCACTGAAGACACAGCAGTGTACAAAATAAGACAAAAATCCCTATCCTCACAGATCTTAAATCCCTGTGATCTAAACAGAAAAGAAGTAAGTGCAATATACAGAATGGTGGATGGTGAAGAACAAAGCAGGGTAGAGGGATAGGGAATGGAGAGACTAAAATTTTAACCTGTTATTAGTTTAATTTCTTTTTCTCTTTATGTCTGCACCAGTAGCATATGTAAGTTCCTAGGCTAGGGTTTGAATCTGAGCTGCAGTTGCTGGCCTACATCACAGCCACAGGAACACCTGATCTCGGCTGCATCTACAACCTATGCTGCAGCTTGTGGCAATGTTGGAGCCTTAACCCACTGAGTGAAGCCAGGGATAGAACCTGAACTCTTGTGGAGACATCAGGTTCTTAACCTGATGAGCAACAGGGGAAATTCCTAATTTACTTTCTATCTCTTTCTGTTCCCAAAAGGATTTACGTTAGTTACTTATAGAATCTAAGTATCAAAAATAAAGTAACAGTCCTTACACGAGGAAGTCTTTCAACCAAGAAACTTTATAAAAACACTTCCTTTCCCATAGCAGTAGGATATAGAGAACTGCTCAGGTTCTAAATCACTGACAAGCTACACTATCCTGAGGCAGGGTCTCCAAAAAGGTGCTGAGAAGAAGGTAAAAGCAATGATGAAATTCCAGGAAGAAAAATCAAGTCAAGAAGGAAAGCACACTTCTTGAAGATATGAAGCCCCATGGACAGCCAGTCCCCTCTGTCCAACCATGAGTTGGCTGGCTTTTCTTTCTAGAACTATAACTATCTGTGACCAAGAGCTCTTTCCTATTTGGCATATTATAATTATACAACTTTTCCCTCAGTATTCTATCCTCAAAACAAACATTTAATGGGGGGAGGTTCCTCATCAATTTAATGGTAGAAAAATATCCCTTTTAATCCCTCCCTGTATCATTAAAAGTCATAAAGCCACCAGGCTGCTCTGGTACTCTCATATTTTACCTTAATAACTTGGATAGGTAACAGGATGTGGGGTGAAATGCAAGATGATAAAAAAGGGAACAAGGTTTCAAACACCACTCCCAGCAACAAAGTAATGACCGAGAGAGACAATCAGCAAGTTTAATCTTCTATACTTGTCAACACCAGTTCTACTACCACAGAGCATGCACCAAAGACTAAGGTGAGACGGGCAGAAGGGCAACAAAAGCAACTCCTCTCTGAAGCCCTGCTCACATAGCTGGGGTGATTATAGCCAGGTAAGGAAAGAGCACACAAACTAAGCCTGTCCTTAATTTTAGCTTTTATTCCTTATGAGAAAAGGCCTTCTTAATATTTTCACCTGAAAAAAGGAAGGGTTTTAGTGAGTAATAATATTTTTTTGTAATTAAAGTACTTATTTCACTATCATTTTAATAAATAATTTTTAGGTTTTGATTATCAGGTATATTTCTAGGAATTTTTCAAATTAAATATAATTTATTTATATTCAGAATATCATAAAATAAAGCCTTAAGTTTAGGAAAACATAAGCAGCAACATGCAATCAAAACAGAATATCAACAGAAAGATGCTAGCCAGAAACAATTACCTTTATGGCTGTGTGTTTGTTTTCATCTTCTTCCATCCATAGATCCTGCTCATAATAATATAAACCATCATTGATAACTTTAGCGAGTTCAGATGTAATTTTTGCCCAAGATATGTGGTTGTCTGTTTGATCTCCTCCAGGATGTTTTCTCAAGTAAGGTGGTGTCTGAGTTATAATCAAAATCTTATTTAAATCCTGGTCATCAATTTCATAATCTGAATCATTATCAGACCAGTTAGTAAATGTGTTTCCTCGCTCTTCTATTTGTTGCATCTCTTCATCAAATAAAAAATCAAGTTCTTCTTGTTCTTGTTCATCTGGAAGATTTAACTGATTTGATGTCTCTTCAGGTAGAGGTGGTGATTCCTGAAAGAAGAAATTGGTTTGGGAGTTCCCGTCATGGCACAGCGGAAACGAATCCAACTAGGAACCATGAGGTTGAGGGTTCCATCCCTGGCCTTGCTCAGTGGGTTAAGGATCCAGTGTTGCCGTGAGCTGTGGTGTAGGTTGCAGATGCAGCTGGGATCTGGCGTTGCTGTGGCTGTGGTGTAGGCCAACAGCTGTAGCTGCAATTAGACCCCTAGCCTGGGAACCTCCATGTACCGTGGATGCAGCCCTAGAAAAGACAAAAAAAAAAAAAAAAAAAAGAAAGAAAGAAAGAAATTGGTTTTATATAAAAAAATTATCACTTTAAAAATAAATGCCATGTAACAATGTTAATGTAAATAATATCAAGATTGTATACTCAATAACTGGTTTAGCAGTCAAACTGCAAAAGGAAATCATGCTGGTATTATTCCTACTGCGTGACATAAAAAGACCAAATTTTTAAATCCTAGGTCCTCCAAAATCTAATCAAGTCTAGATTTCCAAACCTCTCAAAAAATTTTTCTCAATGTTGCCACCTTTCCGTGCCATCCTTTGACCTATCCTTATCTTTCAGCAAATGCTAACTCTCCTATGCCTAGAATAATACAATTTCTCTTCCACAGAATTCCTATTCATGTAGATCTACAGTCAGTCAGTCAATAATTACCTGGGTCCTTATTGTGAACTGAGCACTGTTCCAGGCAGAGGTTTATAGCAATAAATAAAACAATAATTCTGCCCTGATGGAGCTAACATTCTAACAAATAGAAGACTGTCAATGATGGCTTTTTTTACTTAAAAAAAAGGATGTTTTAACACACTGTGAATATATTTAAAAACAAAAACTAGAGTACATGAAAAAAGTCTGAGAACAAACACCAAAACTGTTAACAATGGTAAACCATGGACAGAATCTTTTACTTTTTTTTTTTTTTTTTTTTTTTTTTTTTTTTTAGGGCTGCACCTGTGGCATATGGAAGTTCCCAAGGTAGGGGGCAAATCAGGGCTACAGCTACCAGCCTATACCATAGCCACAGTAAGGGAGGATCACAGCCTTGACCTATACCGCAGCTCATGGCAACTCTGGATCCTTACCACTAAGGCCAGGGATTGAACCCGCAACCTTATAGATACTAGTCGGGTTCGTTACCATTGAACTCCACAATGCTGAGGAAAAAAAATGTAGATCTTGGAATAAATGAAATACAGTACAAATTTTACCATTTTTAAAAACTCTTCTAAATTTTATATATGTACCTGATACTGCGAGTTTTAACAACTTATCCTCAGTGTGACAACAACTTATCACACTTCTTGAGTTTTAACAACTTACATTCCGTTTCACTGGGGATGGACAATGTCTTCTCTTCACTTCTATCCAAGGTTTTGAGTCCAAGTCAGGTAAACTGGTAGACAAACCTCTAGACATTGCTTGAAGATTTCTTGTTTCAGCATTTTTCTTTGGGCTCAGGGAACTTCCAATTCTTGGAGAATTTGGGGCAGACTCTAAAATTTTAAGTTAGTTCTATAGTTAAAATAATGGTTTTACTTATAAAACAATTTTTCTTCTTTACTTGGGCTTTTTTTTCTTCACAAAAACATGATACATCAATGTGAATTGTAACCTTTCCAATGATTTTCAAACCCAAAGGGCTTGAACTCAACAGGAATATTATCAACTCTTATGCAGATGCATTCACTCAAATCTCTCAAGAATATCAAGAATATCAAACCAGTCACTATGACAACACATCTATCTGAGAGTCAATTCTTTGTGAAATCTTAGATTCATGTATTGCAATGAAATTAGGGAATCTCAAATGCTAAGCAAATACAATGAATACCTTATTCAAGGCAAAATCAATTATTATTCTGCTAGGATATATACACTACTAAGGCAGCCAAAAGTACTCCTACTTTTCTCATCTCCTTGCCTAACAAAGTTTACCTAAATACAGTGTGTTCCTTAACCCACAGTGAACACTGTAAAGAGTAGAATTCACATCATTAAAGTTACTGCCCTGGCAATAATATTTAAAACTCCTCTGGAATTAAAAATGCCTTTCCCCCCAGTTTTATTTATTTATTTTTTGTCTTTTTGCCATTTCTTGGACCGCTCCCACAGTTTTAATCAAAGTAATACGTTCTTACAAAGTACAGATTAATTCCTTTATGATTTTTTTTCAAAAGTCAAAGAATATTTAGGAGTTCCCATCATGGCACAGAGAAAACGAATCCGATCAGAAACCATGAGGTTGCGGGTTCAATCCCTGGCCTCACTCAGTGGCTTAAGGATCCAGCATTGCCATGAGCTGTGATGTAGGTCACAGATGCAGCTCAGATCTGGCATTGCTTGGCTGTGGTGTAGACCAACATCTGTAGCTCCAATTAGACCCCTAGCCCGGAAACCTCCATATGCCATGGGTGCGGCCCTAAAAACAAAAACAAACAAAAGGTCAAAGAATATCTGCTATAAGGCAATATGGACTTTGGCCACAAAAGATTTAGAAACAATTTATAACCTAACATTCTAAATATTATTTATTCCCAAAGCCAAAATTCCTTGAATATATTACAAAGTTGAATATTACAGAGAAAGCTGAAATGAACACCAACAAACCTTTTAATTTACTAAATGAAAATGCAAAGGCACATTCCCAGAGTCTAAGTTTGAGAAGAATATCCCAAGATTTTACTTTTATCTACTACATTCTAGAATCAGATGGGTTTATTAATTTCTCCAAGGACACAGATAGCTAGAGCCAGGATTCACCTACCAGATTACTATATTGCTTTAAAAAGAAGTAAACTGTTTCATAAGAGAAAAAGTCTAAAACTATACTGTTCAATAGTCACTAGCCATGTGGACCTACTATGCACTCAAAATGGGGCTAGTCCTGAAATGTTCTCAGGATAAGTGTAAAATACACAGACTTCAAAGACATTACAAAAATAGCATTGATCCATATTTTTATATTAGTTATAATATCTGGATATATTAGAATTAGTTTCATTTGTTTTTCAGATTTTAAGGCTATTAAAAGTATTAGGATTGCCTGTGTAGCAAACATTTCTACTAGACATGGCTATCTTACAACCTAATGGTTTGTGTCATCAATTGATACATAAAAAGAAGTACAAATGAAAAGGTTTGGGCTGCCAATATTAATACAAAATTTTTATAGGAATGGAAAAAACATTAACTCCAGAAAACTCTATTCCTAATACTATAAATCATCTGGGTTCATGCAGTGAATAAAGCTCTAAAAGTAGACTAAATCCACCACCCTAGTGACTGGGAGAACTAACTAAATTAGTACGCATAGTTCATGTACACACTACAACTGTTTCTGGCACAAGGCAGAGGAATCAGTCTCTATTATTTTTAACACCGAAACTGAGTCTTTATAAACACCTACTTAAGTTTATCAATCATCTCTAAATGCTCTTTAACCTTGAATAATGTTTCTACCATGAAGTCGTGGGTTTCACAACATTCGTGGCATTTGTGCTTATAAACAAAATGACATTAAAATACCAAAGAATTTGGACAAGAAAATTTAGAACAATCTTGGTTTCTGAAGGGTGTTCATCTTGGAGTTCTCGTAGTGGCTCAGAAGAAACGAATCTGCCTACTATCTCTGAGGATGCAGGTTCCATCCCCAGTCTCCCTTAGTTGGTTAAGATCTGGTGTTGCTGGGGTTATGGCATAGACCGGCAGCTATAGTTCCAATTTGACCTCTAGCCTGGGAACCTCCATATGCTGTGGGTGCAGTCCTAAAAAGAACAAAAAATAAAAATAAATAAAAGGGTGTTGACCTTATAATTAAGCCATACATATGTTCCGTGTGGTTTTCTCTGTCTTTTCTCTTGTCATGAAAAGATTTTAAACGATATATGTGTATATTTTAACAGTAATGGCAAAGCCCTAATCTTCCAAAACCAAATGAGTTTGAATATGTATGATTAAACTTACAGAAATTAGACACATACTTTGACACTAATTTGTGAGAACCTAGAAAAAAAGGTGTTTTTAAACAAAATTGTTATAAAAACAAAAAAACCACCAAAAAAGTTTTTTCTTTGCTGTATTTATTAATTGAAAATTGTCAACATGATTCTCCAGAGATAAATATTTCAGAATATCTAGTATGACATTTTATCCACCTTCAGGCACAGCTCTGGGTAACTATATACATTGCCTTAAAAAGATTATATATTTCATATGTGGCACATTCAAGAATACTTCTGGATGCCAACTTTTCAAAAGAAATCCCACAGCTTATTCAATAACCACTAGGGACCCTCCTATTTTTTTAAAGCCAAAAACAAAAAAATTAAGATTGTCAGGTAACTGACCTTTCAATTTTGGTAAATGAAATTCTTTTACCTAAGAGTTGATAGCATAATACTGTAGTATCCATGAGGAAACGGGTTCAATCCTTGACCTCACTCGGTAGGTTAAGGATCTGGCATTACTGTGAGCTGTGGTGTAGGTCGCAGACCCAGCTCAGACCTGGCGTTGCTGTGGCTGTGGCATAGGCTGGCAGCTACAGCTCCGACCTGACGCCTAGAGCCTGGGAACTTCCATACGCCGTGGTGTGGCCCTAAAAAGACAAAAAAAAAAAAAAAAAAAAAAGAAATTTACCTTTCCCATAATCAACCATTTCTGGTGCATTAAGTTCTTCTGCACAGTGCAAAGGCCATGCCATGTTGGACAATTCAACCTCCTTAGAGGGAAAAAAAAATGGAAATTTTAATTCTTTCGATAAAAAGGACCAAAAATGTTGAAAGTACACATTAGAGGTCATGTTTTTAAAATTTAAAGTCTGGAGTTCCCGTCGTGGCTCAGTGGTTAACAAATGTGACTAGGAACCATGAGGTTGTGGGTTGATACCTGATTTTGCTCAGTGGGTTAGGGAACCGGCATTGCAGTGAGCTGTAGTGTAGGTCACAGACACCGCTTGGATCTGGCATTGCTGTGGCCGTGGTGTAAGCCAGCAGCTATAGCTTCAATTGGACCCCTAGCCTGGGAACCTCCATATGTCGCAGGTGCAGCCCTAAAAAGCAAAAAAAAAAAAAAGTCTTCTCTTTTGACATAAAAAGAATATAGATAAAACCTCACTACTTTTCTCTACCCATAGATTCAGATTATAACAATCTACATTGACTACCCTTATTTCCATTTCAAAATCTTGGTGACATACTACTCTCTATTGAATTTAGGAAACTAAGGCTTTCTTATCAGAGAGCAATTATTAATATCAGAAATGGGGAACATATTAATTTACATATTTATTCCTATGATACAATGTGAATCAGTATAACTCTAAGTACACTCCATCTTTCCTCATGGCTTTATTATTCATCTAGTATCTGATGTATAACCTAAAGACAATAAAAACTGATATTTAAATATATGTTGACTTGTTTTAGGCAATATGTATGTGCATGTAAATGAGTGTATATTAAAAAACACACAAAAATATACAAACATTGTGATTTTATTCTTGTAATTTTATTAATAATACATAAATGGTTAATGGACAGGCATCATCAACTTGACTGACCTATTATTAGCTACCCCGTGGAAAAAGTATTTTCTATTTTACCAAACTCACCTAATGCCTATTCATAAGAAGGCTTAAAATGTCATCTTGGACCCCAAGTTTATACAATAAATTAAGCTAACTTATACAATCAGACATTCTTTAAAAACCCTAAAAAATGTCACTTATAAGTTCTTCAACTTTACAACACTTGCCCAAGTTGCTTGCTAGGCTAGGTTTAGAGGCACAGAGGGCTGACAATCAAAGAAACACTAAATAAAAATATCTGTGAGACTATCTACCAGTGCTTTATTGATGGCAAGTCTCTATAATGGTGTATCAAAAATACATTTGGAAGAGTAAAAAAAAAATACTCTCATCCATTTCCTCAGTTTTTTATCCCTTAGTGTCCACATTAATAAATTTTATAGTCCATGTGAAATATTATGACAACATGTGAGTTATGCAACGTATACTATACTGAAGAGCAAATCAAATAGCAAAGGACCTAACAATCTGGGATATTTCACTCAAGCCTCTCTATCTGTGCTTTATTGATCTAGACACAAGTACATAAGTTTGGAAGGAAAAGACAGAATCTTTCAATATTTCCAGAATGATAATTAACTTTCCCACCATGAATAAACGTAGCACATGCAGCCCAGGCTAATAACACACAAATGGGCAGCTGCTATAAAAACAACAGTAGTCCTCTGGTCTGTCACCATCATCACAAAGGTGTTTATCTCCACTGTAGTGTTGGCCCAACCTCCTCCACAAGGAGTTGGTAGTAGACATTCTTGCATAGAAGTCTGGTCGTTTTCATTCCTGCAGCACGATTTTGTTCCAATGTTTATAATGATATTTCAGTGAATCACCTATTCCTCTGTATATTCCGATCAAATGACATCCAAGAGCATCAGCAGATCATCACCCTGACTGAAAAAAGTTTAAGCACACATATTTTTTTTCCCAAGAGGGAATGTCTTAAAAATGATCCAGGAAAAAATTCTTAACATTAAAGCAATTTTTGGAAATTCTAAGTATCACCAATTCTTTAATGTATAATTAAAATAATTTCATAAGAGATCTCAATTCTGCTATAGAATATAGGTCATCTTGTCTTTTCAAGACAAAGTTGAAGCACTTTGGAAAAAAAATTAAAGGAAAACTATCCCCATTCTACAGTATAAGACTTTTAGACTCTTCCAATCTTCGAGGGGATATTAACACAATATATTTATAATAATCTGGTAAAATTAAAAAGATAGGTAGAAACTCCACATGTGACAAAGCACACAAAAAATTTAAGAGTAAACAGCAGAGCTCCACTCATAATTCTTAAATCTGTATTTAATTAATAACGTTCTGTGGAAGCAACACGAATACAATTTAAAGCATCAAAAGTCACTGAGTTATCTTTAATTTTCCCATTAAGTCTAAATAAAACTTTAAAAAAGACAGGTAAATAGCACTAAAGAGCTCACTGTTAGACTGTTTGCTCTATAAGGAAAGCTGTTACCTGTATGTGAACAAAAGGCTTGGCCTGGTACGAACTCTGGGCAATCAATCAGCTGAGAAAGGTCTGTCTGCGGCACGCTACGTGGAGGAGGACCCGGAATTGGCCATTTTTCTGGTTCTATTTTTTTTCTCATTTTCTCGTCCACGATTTCCACTTCTGTGCTATCTTTCAGGGCCTATAGATAGGAATTTTGAGCTATTAAATAAGTTTCATTCAAAAAATGTTTTTAATTGTACATCCTATACTATAGTTAAATTTTAACGTTTCTAAAAATATCCATGAACTACTTAGAACAAATTTTAAATCATTTGCCTCTAAAGTAACAAATATCCTTACTTAACATGCAGCATGTGATCTGGTTTTCACAATTAGAATAGTCAACTAAGGATCAACTAGAAGCAAACAACTTTTACTACAAATTTTTTTTTTTTTTTTTAAGGATACACCTGCAGCATACAGATGTTCCCAGGCTAGGGTTGAAATCAGAGCTGCAATTGCTGGCCTATACCACGGCCAAAGCAATGCGGGATCCTTAACCCACTGAGCGAAGCCAGGGATCAAAACCACATCCTCATAGGTACTAGTCGGGTTTGTAACTCGCTAAGCCACAAAGGGAACTCCCACTTCTACTAGAATTTTTATTGTCAGGTTTTCCCTATCATATTTCCTTTTGTCTTCCTTATCACCAAATAAAATTTAGGATTATATTCAATTATTGTAATAAATGACACCATTATTGAATAAACACACACAGATTCCTCATAACACCCTGTAAGTGTAAGGTAGGTATCATAGGTGAGGAAACTAGGCTCAAAGAAATTAAGTAACTTGATAAACATCATAGACTTAGTATGAGGTTATGATACCAGGACTCAAACCATTTATTATCTGTTCATCACTAAACTCTTAGCCACTGGGGATATGGTGTCTCTGAAAAATAAATGTTCTATAATTTAAGGATAAACTAAAACTAAATTTCTTCAAAAAAGAAAAAAAAAAACAACTAGAGCCTTAGTGATCTGAATTTTAATAAAATTCAAGGGTATTCACATTTAGAAATTAGGAAAAATACAAATATAACAACTCAACATGGACTTCCTGTTGTGGCAGAGCGGAAAGAATCCAACTAGGAACTATGAGGTTGCGGGTTCCATCCCTGGCCTCGATCAGTGAGTTAAGGATCTGACATTGCCATGAGCTGTGATGTGTGTCACAGACGTGGCTTGGATCCTGCGTTGCCATGAGCTGTGGTGTAGGTTGCAGACGAGGCTTGGATCCCGAGTAGCTGTGGCCCTGGTATAGGCCAGCAACTATAGCTCCAATTAGACCCCTAGCCTGGGAACCTCCATATGCCACAGAAGCAGCCCTAGAAATGGCAAAAAAGTCAAAAAAAAAAAAAAAGTTTTTAGAGTAATGAACTGTTTGGAGGAGCCTTACACAATTTTCAAAACTCAAAACTGAACACCTAAGACTCCTAAATTTTACAATATGTTATTTATACCTGAATTTTTAAAAAGGAAAAAAAGATAAATAATCCTTGGAGTTCCCATTGTGGCTCAGCAGTAACAAACCCGACTAGTATCCATGAGGATGCAGGTCCAATCCCTCACCTTGCTCAGTGGGTTAAGGATCCGGAGCTTCCGTGGGCTGTGGTTTAGGTCACAGATGTGGCTCAGATCCTGCGTTGCTATTGCTGTGGTGTAGGTTAGCAGCTACAGCTCCGATTTGACCCCTAGCCTAGGAACTTCCACATGCCATGGGTGCTGTCCCAAAAAGACAGAAAGAAAAGAAAAATAATCCTTAAAACCATAGGTTTAAAATATTCAAAATAATGTTTTGTAAAAAAGCCTGCCAATAGTGTTGGCTAGGATGTGAGGCCAATCAAACTCTCAATGGTGGTAGTTTTAAGCAGTTAAATACTTTGGAAAAATGTTTAACAGCATATATAAGAACTAAGCTTATATCATATAAATATAATTTATGAAAAAATAGTTATATTCATACAATGGATTACTACTCCAAAAGAGAAAATAAACAACTGCCACACACCAGCAACATGGATTAAGCTTTATAGAAAAGAATTCAAATAAACTGTTTGATAATAAAACAAGTGAGGGAGCTCTCTGAGGAGAGCAGTGGTTCTGACTATGACAGGATACAAGGGAGCTCCCTGGGATGCTGAAAAGCCTATCTTAATCTACGTGGCAGTAACAGAGGAATATACATAGGGGGAAAGTCATCTATAATCTTAAAATGTATTGTCATCTATAATCTTAAAATGTATCAGAAATTATAGTTATGTCTCAATTTAAAGAAAAATTTTCAAGAAAAAAATTAAAAGTTCTCTATATACATCTATCAAATGATCTTACAATACATGCTGTTTTTATAAAAGGAAGGGGCATAATAGTATATGTAGCAAAAGACAAACTATCTCAGGAGGAATATACAAAAAACAAGTAACACCAGCTGCCACAGCAAGGAAGATTTAACTAGTTCATTGTTGGTGAAGGATGAGAAGGAAATTTTTCACCATATACCCTTTGAATTTTTTTTTTTTTTTTGGTCTTTTGTCTTTTGTCTTTTTAGGGCCACACCCATGGTATACGGAGGTTCCTAGGCTAGGGGTCTAATCAGAACTGTAGCTGCTAGCCTACGCCAGAGCCACACCAACACGGGATATCTGAGCCCTATCTGTGACCTACACCATAGCTCACGGCAACACCAGATCCTTAACCCACTGATCAAGGCCAGGGATCGAACCCACAACCTCATGGTTACTAGTCAGGTTCATTAACCACTGAGCCATGATGGGAACTCCTACTCTGTCAATTTTAAATCACCAGAAATTAATTTGTTAAAAAAAATAAATAAATTGAAGAAAATAGAGAGACCAGACAAGGGAAAAGCGGTCATTTAGGCCTTAAAAGACTCATGCAAAAACTTAAAGACAGTGAGTTCCCACTATGGGCCAATGGGATCGGCAGTGTCTCTGTAGCACCAGGACACAGGTTCAATCCCCCGACTGGCACAGTGGGTTAAAGGATCTGGCATTGTCACAGGCACAGGGTAGGCTGCAATTGCACCTCAAATCTGAACCCTGGCTTGGAAACGCCATATGCCTCAGGGAGGCCAAGAAATAAACAAAAACAAAAACTTAAAAAGATGTAACATACACAAATTAAGGAAAACTAGACAAAACAGAGTTAGACATATTTTTACTAAAACCAAATCTTGAACTCCTAAACAATGAACTACAGTATACAGTCAATATTTCTGGGTGACCAAGGTTTTTTCTATTATTTTTGGCCCCTTTCTTAATGATACCTATTATGAATTACCACCAATGCTGAAATATATATCCCTAGTTCCTGGTCCTATGATGAGTACTAGGACAAAAACCAGCATGTGAAAGACCTAGATAAGAAGAGAGCAGCACTTGGAGTTCTGTTGTGGTGCAAGAGGTTAAGGCTCTGGTCTTGTCACTACAGTAGCTTGGTTTGCTGCTGTGGCTCAGGTTTGATCCCTGGCCTAGGAACTTCCACATGCTATGGGGTGTAGCCAAAAAAAAAAAAAAAAAAAAAAGAGAGAGAGAGAGAGAGAATGAGAAGAGAGCAGTGAACATTCTGTGGACCTACAAGGTCAGCCAATTTGGGAAACAAAGTTTCAGATGAGAGTAGTGGGCAAAGTTATAAGGACTTCACAGTTATATTAATTTCTCTTCTAAGTCCATATAGTCTATGACAGCCTTAGAATTATTTGTTCAATTATAAAAACTAGAAAATTAACGCCTGAGGAGATTAAATAACTTGAAATACAGATACAGAACTGATTGGTTGCAGAGCCAGGGTCAACTGAATCTAACAACAGACAACACAAATAGTTCTCAGTTGTGGAGCAAGCATCAAGAATGCAATAAGGTGGGAGTTCCAAGGGGGTGCATTGGTTTAAGGATCTGGCATTGTCACTGCTGTAATGTGGGTTTGATCCCTGGTCCAGGAACTTCCACACACCGTGGGTACGGTCAAAAAAATTAAATTAGAATTAAATGTAAATATAATGCAGCAATTCTCATCATGGAGCAGCAGATACCAATCTAACTAGTAACCATGAGGACAGAGGTTCAATCCCTGGCCTTGCTCAGTGGGTTAAGGATCCGGCATTGCCGGATGAGCTGTGGTGTAGGTCACAAATATGGTTTGGATCTGGCATTGCTGTGGCTGTGGCGTAGGCTAGGCACTAAAGCTCTGATTCGACCCTTAGCCTGGGAACTTCCATATGTTGCTGGTGCGGCCTTAAGACGACAAAAAAAAAAGAATGCAAAAGCTGGATTTATCATGTGATCCAGCAATTCCACTCACTTCTAGGTTTATACCCAAAGGAAATGAAAAAATTTTTTCAGAGATCCATGCACTCTTGTGTATATTACAGCGTTATTTCACAGGAGCCCAGATAGAGAGACAACTATCCATTAATAAATGAATGGATAAGAAAGATGTGGTATACCTACACAACAGACTATTATTCAACCATGAGAAAGGAGGATACCCTGTCATTCCTGGTATCTTGAACACATTACATGAGATAAATACAATGGGGAAAATACTATATGATATCACTTATATGTGGAATCTAAAATCAGACTTGCAAAAAAAAACAAGTAAAATGGTGGTTATCAGGGGATGGGGAGGGGCTAAGACTGATGTTGTTTAACGGTACAATCTTATAATCAGTAGCAAATAAGCCTTAAGAGACCTAAATCACAGTACAATACTATGGACAAATACAGTGTACTATAACTATGTTAAGTGATAAAGCTACATTAGCAATCATATTACAATATACACATATATCAAAGGAAAAAAAAGAATGCAGAAAGGTGAAAAATGAATGGGAGAAGAGAAAACAGATTCAGTAAGCTTGGCTGTGTAAATGCACTCAAAAGTATATTTTGGGAGTTCCTGTTATGGATTGGTGGTAACAAGCCTAGTATCCATGAGGAGGCCGATTCGATCCCTGGCCTTGCTCAGTGGGTTAAGTATCCGGCATTGCCATGACCTGGTGTAGGTCGCAGATGTGCTTGGATCCTTTGCTGCTATGGCTGTGGCACACGCTGGCAGCTACAGCTCTGATTTGACCCCTGTGTATTTTGCTTCTTTTGAGAGTTTTTTTCAAGCAAAGAAAGACTTGACCATATCCAAATAAATATAGGAAAAAGCTAGTAGAAATGGAGTGAAGATCAAAGGAGTGATCAATAGAAGGATATTCTTTTTTTGTTTTTTTGTCTTTTTGTCTTTTCCAGGGCCACACCCACAGTATATGGAGGTTCCCAGGCCGTGTCTACAAGCCGCGTCTACGACCTACACCACAGCTCACAGCAACACCAGATCCTTAAACCACTGAGTAAGGCCAGGGATCAAATCCGCAACCTCATGGTTCCTAGTTGGATTCATTAACCACTGAGCCACGACAGGAACTCCCCAAAGGATATTCTTGAAAACTAACAGTAACAGCAAATTCTTACTTAGAGCTTAATGTGAAGGCCAGATACTACCATTACACATTTCATACTGCTGACAACAGTATGATACGTATTGTTGTTACAATTTCTACCTTAAGAAGTCTTAGGACACTTCCTGAAGTCACAAAGCTAGGAGGATATGTATGTAGGTTCTCGAGTCCATGCTCTAAATCGCTATCTTTATACTGCAAAGCGTAATGAAGCCCTTACCTTCTAAGGGAAAAGACATCTTTCCCACTGTAATAAATGGCAAGTAAATAATGAATGTTAAGTGAATGCAGGCCTATGCTGTTCTAAATAACCACGCTTATGTATTTCTGCATTTCACTGAAACTAGTATTATTTCTTACTATAAATCAGCCACTATGTATTAATAATGCTAACCAAAATAGTAATGCGAAAATTGCTCTTTCTACTATGAACACCATCATAGTATCTGCTCTAGGATAAACTTTGCAAGAAAAAAATGAGTTTTCTTAAAATTACCATATACAGAAACTTTACTTAAATAGTGTCTATGTGGCATTCCCAGTGTAGCACAGCAGGTGAATATCTAGAGCTGCCTCTGTGGTGGTGTGAGTTCAGTCCCTGGCCTGTGAACGTCCATGTGCCATGAATGTGGAGGCGGGTCAAAGTGTATATAAATAAATATAATAATGGCATTGTTTGAAGTAATTTTTTTCATAAAACAAAAAATGGCTATATTTTTTTAAAAAGCACTAGTTTATAGTGTTTTGAAAACCCAGACTTCCCTACAGCACGTTTTTATTTTATTTATTTTATTTTTTTTTTTTGTTGTTGTTGTTGTTGTTGTTGCTATTTCTTGGGCCGCTCCCACGGTATATGGAGGTTCCCAGGCTAGGGGTCCAATCGGAGCTGTAGCCACCGGCCTACACCAGAGCCACAGCAACGCGGGATCCGAGCCGCGTCTGCAACCTACACCACAGCTCATGGCAACGCCGGATCCTTAACCCACTGAGCAAGGGCAGGGACCGAACCTGCAACCTCATGGTTCCTAGTCGGATTCGTTAACCACTGCGCCACGACGGGAACTCCACGTTTTTATTTTTTTGGTCTTTTGTCTTTTTAGGGCCACATCTGTGGCATATGGAGGTTCCCAGGCTCGGGGTCTAATCAGAGCTATAGCTGCCAGCCTTCACCAGAGCCACAGTAATGCTAGATCCGAGCCCCGTCTGCAACCTATACCACAGCTCACGGCAATGCCGGATCCTTAACCCACTGAGCAAGGCCAGGGATCGAACCCACAACCTCATGGTTCCTAGTTGGATTCGTTAACCACTGAGCCACGAAGGGAACTCCTACAGCTGGTTTTTAAAACATTTGCTAAAGTAGTCAAAGATAGGAGTTCCCATTGTGGCTCAGAAGTCAGCGAACCTGACTAACATCCATAAGGACATGGGTTTGATCCCCGGCTTTGCTCAGTGGGTTAAGGATCCAGCGATGCCATATGAGCTGTGGTATAGGTCGCAAATGGGGCTCGGATCGTGCATTGCTGTGGCTCTGGTATAGGCCAGCAGCTACAGCTCATGTCAGACCCCGAGCCTGGGAACCTCCATATGCTATGGGTACAGCCCTAAAGAAAGACAAAAGATTTAAAAATTAAAAAATAGTCAAAGATAACTCAAAGGCCGAAAAAAAAAAAAAAACTTGTAAACTATATTTAAAGGACTTGTATCCAGAATAAGGAAATCTTACAATTCAATAACTTAAAAAACAAACAGTCCAATAAAAATAAGCAATGATTTGAACAGATATTTTAACAAATAAGGTACACTGATGGCAAATAAACACATAAAAAGATGCTCAAAGTCACTGGGAAAACATAAAGTAAAACCACAATAACAAACTTACTCATTATTCAAAAAATTGATAATACCAAGTGCTGATGAGGCCATGCAGCAAATGGAAATGCTCATACAAAATGGTGGCATGCAAAATGGTTAAACCCACTTTGGACAATAGGCTGGCAATTTCTTATAGTTGCACATATACTTACCACACATTCCAGCAATCACAATCCTCAATATTTACCCAACAAAACTGAACACTTTGTATATACACGCAAAGACCTATGCTTTACTCCTAATCTCTAAAAACTGGAAATAATATAAATGTCTATCAACAAATGACTGAATAAATTGTAGTAGCTAATACTAGTCAACAGGAAGAACAAACTACTGACACATGCAACAACATGAATGTCTCTCAAAAATACCATGCTAAGAAATCAGAAACAAAAGATTATAAACTGTCTATTTATTTCCATGATATTCTGGAAAATGTTTTACAACTAGAACAAGAAAATCAGATCTGTGATTCCCAGGTGCCCACATATGGATAAAGGGATTGGCTACACAGAGGGCACAGGGTATAAGCCTATCAAAATTTAGAGAACTATATAGCAAAAAGAATAAATCTGATTGTATGCATGTAGGGAACAGCAAACAGAATATTGAAAGCATTTCTGAAAAAGAATAGACAAGAAATTTAACAAAAGCATCAAGAACACAACCTGAGTTCTTATGTGGTGCAAGAGGGTAAGGATCCAACATTGTCACTGCTGGGAAGCTCAAGTCCCTACTGTATCATGAAGACTATTTTAAATTAGCCCGTCTGTAATATAGGAAATATTCTCAGGTTTTTAATAATGGGAATATATGCTATTTTATAGCAACCTAAAGAATAAAGGACCAAGAACACCCAAGAAAGTTCAAGTTTGTATTGCAGTTCAAGCCATCTAAGAAGGACCAGGTTAAAAACAGGCAGAAACATCGTTAGTAATTCTTTGAGGGGTTTCCAAGGTTAGACATAAATATTTGGGTTTACAAAACGGGGAAAAAAAAAAAAAACCACTTTGAGATGCAGTTAAGCATTAGGCAACAACAAACTGTTTTTACTTTTTCCTTAAAATTGTTTAATAGGAGTTCCCGTCGTGGCGCAGTGGTTAACGAAGCCGACTGGGAACCATGAGGTTGCGGGTTCAGTCCCTGCGCTTGCTCAGTGGGTTAACAATCTGGCGTTGCCGTGAGCTGTGGTGTAGGTTACAGACTCAGCTCGGATCCCGCGTTGCTGTGGCTCTGGCGTAGGCCGATGGCTACAGCTCTGATTAGACCCCTAGCCTGGGAACCTCCATATGCCGTGGGAGCGGCCCAAGAAATAGCAACAACAACAAAAAAGACCAAAAAAAAAAAAAAAAATTGTTTAATAGACTATTTTTTAGAGCAATGTTAGGTTCAGCAGTTTTATAAGTACAGGCTGTTTTGTAGATAAATAATTACCTCTAAAATGAGATTAAGGTTTGTAGTGAGAGCTTGAACACGGTGAAAACCAGCAATCAGGGAAATAGGTAAGAAACCTTGCTTATCCATCTTTCTTCTCAGAAAGAAGTCCCGTTCCAAGTTTTCTATACTGAAATAATATTCACTGAAAAGAGAATAAGTAAACATAAATTTTATCAATTTATTCAACAGGAAATTAAAACATCCACTACTCATATCAATTGCTATAAAACTTTTATTAATAACATTTATATTTAATACAACATAGATAGGGTAGATACAATAACAGCCACTGATTATCTCCTCAAAACTAACCTCTACTTAGATTAGCTTGACCTAAATATAAACAATTAACATCATAAGCATTATACTTTATTTTTTTGCTTCTTAGGGCCACACCCGTGGCATATGGAGGTTCCCAGGCTAGGAGTCTAATCCGAGCTGTAGCTGCCGGCCTACACCAGAGCCACGGCAACGCTGGATCCGAGCTGCGTCTTCGACCTACACCACAGCTCACGGCAACGCCAGATCCTTAACCCACTGAGCAAGGCCAGGGATCAAACCCACAACCTCATGGTCCCTAGTTGGATTCGTTTCCACTGCGCCACGATGGGAACTCCATAAGCATTATACTTTAAAATAGTCCAATAATTGACTTTCTTTTGCACATCCAAGGCATGTGGAAGTTCTCAGGAAAGGGATCCAATCCCAGCCACAGCTGTAAACTACATTGCACACAGCTGCAGAAACAGCAGATCCTTAAGCCACTGCGGTGGGTCAGGGATTGAACCTGTGCTCCAACATCAACCTTAGTCGCTGCAGAGACAACACTGGATCCTTAGCCTGCTTCGCACAGCGGGAACTCCAATAACTGACTTTTTAATGAGTTAACTAAGCGAAAAAATTCATATGAAAGCTACTTTAACTTGCTTCTTTTAAACACTAAATAACAAAGCTCAGCACAAGTCAACAGAGTGCCTTCCCACTTTTTCTAATCACTGAGAATAATGGTTTACCGGAAGTATTCTTTGTTAAGTTTACAGAGTAAACTGGTTTGTCTTGTTTTCTAAATTGTCAGGGTACTGAAATTGTTTAATACTTCTGAACCCTAGCAATCAGTATAATGCTTAGTAAAAACTGAGTGAATACATGGGCATAGGTGCACACAACTTTATATTTGAATGATTCAAGATCTCCCCCTTTGATATAAAAGGCATTAAGAATAAACAATATAGCTAAACAAAGAATATCTACAACACCATGAGGCATATAAATGAATGAAAAAACAAACAAGTAACTTACACACCTAATCTTCTCTAGGAAAGTACAGAGAGAAATGTAAATGGACAAACTGTATCATCAATGCCAAGTTCCAAGATATAAGAAAATATGAAGGATACATCTAATAATGGCACTTGATAAACCTCTGTTTAAATTACAGCCTGCATATAAAAAGTGAGAACAGGAGTTCCCGTCGTGGCTCAATGGTTAACGAATCCAACTGGGAACCATGAGGTTGTGGGTTTGATCCCTGGCCTTGCTCAGTGGGTTAAGGATCCGGCGTTGCCCTGAGCTGTGGTGTAGCTCACAGATGCAGCTCGGATCCCGAGTTGCTGTGGCTCTGGCGTAGACCAGCAGCTACAGCTCTGATTTGACCCCTACCCTGGGAACCTCCATATGCCACTGGAGAGGCCCAAGAAATGGCAAAAAGACCCCCCAAAAAAAGTGAGAACAGGGAGGGGGAGGGTGTGGGGTGGATGGGGAGCCAGGGGTTAATAGATCCAAACTATGGCCTTTGGAATGGATTAGCAATGAGATCCTGCTTTGTAGCACTGCGAACTATGTCTAGTCACTTGTGATGGAGCATGATAACGTGAGAAAATAGAATGCATACATGTACGTGTAACTGGGTCACCATGCTGTACAGTAGAAAAAAAATTTCATTGGGGAGTAACAATTAAAAAATAAATAAATTTATCTGACCCTAAAAAAAAAAAAAGTGAGAATAGGATTCTAGACAGACAGGACAGTAAAGTAGAAAATGATAATAGAAAAGAAATACATGACATCAGATGATATGGAAAACAGTTTAGAAACCCTATACTATTTCCAAATCACAGAAAATATTTTCAGAGATGAGTGTCAAATTAGGAGAAAGCACACCAGCTTATATATTTGGATGAAAGGCTGGGTAACTAAAGATATCCTTGAGTTATTTAGGTCAAATTCTGACTTTGAAAAAATAATTACCTATATATAAAAACTAGCTTTGAGGTACTTTTCACTGAGTGGGAAAAAAAGTCTTATTGCATAAATGTAAATGCCCAAGTTGTTTATTTAGACTGTAATATTTATCCAACTATCAAAGTGCAAACCTCTCTCATATCTGTGAAATACTATTAATGACTTGTTAACACTAGTGAATCATTTGCTCTTCTTAAACACTGAAGAAAATTTCTTGAAGTAATGAACATTCTGATTTTTGTTACACCTCAAAATTCCTTCTCACAGTGCCTGGAATGTGGTAGGCACATAATACACATGTTCTGGTTTTTGTTACATTTCAAAAGCCCTTTGGAGTTCCCGTTGTGGCGCAGTGGTTAACGAATCCAACTAAGAACCATGAGGCTTCGGTTCGATCCCTGGCCCGGCTCAGTGGGTTAAGGATCCGGCGTTGCCCTGAGCTGTGGTGTAGGTTGCAGACATGGCTCAGATCCTGCATTGCTGTGGCTGTGGCATAGGCCAGTGGCCACGGCTCTGATTAGACCCCTAGCCTGGGAACCTCCATATGCAACGGGAAGCAGCCCTAGAAAAGGAAAAAAAAAAAAAAAAAAAAAAAGCCCCTTTATGCTGCCTAAAATGGAGCAGGCACATAATACATATACTTAAATTCAAAATATTCAGGCATTAAGACATCTGATTTAGTCACAAGTTAAAACTGTTCTTGGACAAAATATTTCTCTGAATCATTAATAAGATGCCTTTTCAATCTAGTATTCTATGAAAAACACAGAATCTAAATAAATCCATTAATCATTCTATGACCTATAGTACTTATTTTTAAAAACTTCTAGCAGTTCCTAGTGGCCTAGTAGGCTAAGGATACCGTGCCATCACTGCTGTGGCTTGGATCACTGCTATGGTATGGGTTCAATCCCTGGCCCAGGAACTTCTGCATGCCACAGGAACGGCCAAAAACAAACAAACAAATTCTAGTGGGCTGCAAACATATTCATGTCTAAATCTGAATGTTAAAGGACAGTCCTAGCTAGAAATAATTAAGATCTTCAATTTTTTTTAATAACATCACATGAAAATATGGAATTATCAATACACATTTTCAGTTAAAATGATGTTAAAAACTCAACCATCCATAATAAAGTTAAGCCTCTTTCTCCAAAATATGTAGCCTAATATTCCACAAGGGCAAGGAAGTTTTTCAGTAACTTTTCACCAAGAAAAGTCTAAACCCTAACGAATAAGCCTATCTATGTATGAGAAACCTTGAAGACACAAAGTCAAAAGCATGACTCTTCATGGAGTTACCACTGTGGCACAGTAGGTTAAGAATATGAGTGTAGCGGCTCGGGTTGCTGCAAAGGCACAGGTTCAATCTCCGGCCTGGCATGGTGAGTTAACAATACAGCACTGCTACAGCTGCAGCAGCATGGGTCACAGCTGTGGCTCGGATTCAATCCCTGGCCCAGGAATTTGCATATGCTTTGGATGTGGCCATAAGAGAGAGAAAAAAAAACATGACTCCTCAAATCCATATGTTCACTAAACAGAGAATGATAACAGTAAAGAGCCATTCTCTTCTATATTTACGAAAAATGCTACTGCTAAACAATAACAAAAAAAAAGGAGTCATGTCCAATGCCATGTCTGACATTTTGTTCAGTGTCCTAGGGGACATTACCATGTCCTACCTTAGAAGCTCTGGATTCTACACTGCATGATCAGAAATTTTGTCAACACTGAAGTGGCTGTGCTCCTCCCTCACTTGTATGAGCACATTGGAGGCCGATTATCCTGACATGGAGTTTCATGTCCACTGTCAGGTCTCAGAAGGGACCTGGCAGCAGGAGTTACAAAAAAGACAGGAATAGTGGTTTGAAGTTGATAGCCACATGCCAGGTACTTTCTGCCCATAAAAAGGCCCATTTCTTCAGTGTTTGCGTCAACTGTAACAAAAGAAGCAAAAATAAAATAAACAAGTTGCTTTGTACCATAAGCCAATCAAATCCACCATGAAGGTATCCCAGGAGGATGCCTGGCTGATGCTGAAGAAGAAATTATTTTCTAGTAACACACTAGGGTCCACTTTCATTTTAAAATAAAGATGGATGTTCTTAAAAGCTTATGCCCTTTCAAAAATATCTTTCTTCCTTCCCCTTGTAAAGATAAAAAGTTCAAATTTCAACAAACTACTATGCAAATCACTTGGGAATGTTTTTCTCATCACTATATAAACACACCACATAAATATGCAAAACATCCCACACAATACTAATATGTAGAGAGGTTTTTCCCTTAAAGATAACAGAACAAACTAGTGTTCTCCTAAACTTCAACTTCAATATACAGAAAGCAACTATTACAAGAACTAGAGTAAAAAGTCCAAACTAATAAAAATTACTTAGTCACCTTTTAATATGTCACAAAGAAAGAAAACAAAAAACAAACTTAGAATCTGTGGCATATGGAAGTTCCTGGGCCAGGAGTCAAATAGGAACTGCAGCTGCGACCTACACCATAGCCATGGCAACACCGGATCCAAGTCGCATTCACAGTCTATGACGAAGCTGAGGCAACACCAGATCCTTAACCTTGAGCCACAGGGGAACTCCAGAAGATACCACCTTTTTTTGCCATTTATGTTCATTTGAAAATTTTAATATAAACATATAAAATGTTAGATAAACATTTTCAAATGAGCTAAATTTCACTTTTTCAGTTTCAAAGATATATTACGTATGTGTATACATATGTGTGTATAGCACTTTTATATTCTTATAGATATATTTTTGGCTATGCCCACAGCATATGGACATTCCCAGGTTAGGGATCAAAGCCACACTACAGCAGTGACAATGCCAGATTCTTAACCCACTAGGCCACCAAGGAACTCCCATATTCTTATATTTAGTTATTCTCATTATGCCATGACATTTTAACTAATATCCTTTAAGAAAAGCAACACCTCAGCAGAGAAAGCAGGAGTCTTACACATAACATGAACCAAATAGAAACTTTTAAAAATACATACTTGACCAACATTTGCTTGAAAAAAATATCCTATTAAAATCCTCCAATTTTACTAATCAACAGCTTAGAAAATGTGTTATATTCACTATCAATGATGTAAAAGTTTGATATTACAACAGATTTCCCTATCCTGTTTATGTATGACTGACTTACATTTGACGCTTGATATACTCTTTAAGCAATGCTTCTTCCACAGGATACACCTGAATGCCCGTACCATCATCATAGTAATACATCATACTGGTATTAAGTTCTGTTTGAAATGGTTGATCAGTCCTTTCACCATGTTCTCGATAACCATATGCATAATCAAAGTTCACTTGATGCAGTAAAGAAAAAGAAAAATAATCACAGACTGAAAAAAAAGAAACAGTTGCTATAAAGAAAAATCCAAAGTGAAGTATTTCAAGGGGTAACAAATATAAAACCACCTTATTATTGGACAAATAAAATCAGTTAAAACATCATACGGGACAGTGAGAAAAACAGAGGACTTGCACACTTTTTTCAAAGTTCATCTAATTTAACAAAACAAAAAAATCATGTCCTACATCGAGGATTTCCTCTGCCTCGTCCTCTTCCCCGTCCTCGGCCTCTTCCTCGGCCTCTAAAGGAACCTCGGATATTACCACCCTCACTTCTCACACTGGAAACTTCATCTTGATCATCTCTTTTTTCTCTTTCACGCCTCCAACCTTTTCAAAATAAAAATATTTTTATACATTCCAATCTGGAACTATGAAAGCATGATTATCTTTATGAAAACGTGGTAACTACCCCTCCCCGCTTTGTAACTAGTTGCTAGTGACCAGGTATTCTTCAGAAAGATACAAACTTGAAGAGATTCCAAGGGATTTTTGTCAAAATGTCTCTAGCATAAAAGACATTTTATGTATTGACATGTAAAGAAGATATTCTAATAAGTAACATACTGAAAAGATAAAGATCTTTTGCTAAATCTTTACTGCTGACAATTCAAGAAGTCCTAAGACAACTAAGTTTTGCACTATATACAACTCCTGTAGAAATTTATTTTCATAAGAGGATTTTTTTTAAGGAAAGGACACTTCTATTAAGTAAAAAGTGCTTCTTTTAAATAAAAAAGAAAATAAAAACAAACTGGGAGAAGATATCTGTGGCACTACATAGCAATTACATCCAGAATAAAGAACTAGAACTCATACAAATAGCTCTTATGCATGTGCTCAGATGCACGAACATGTGCACACATGCACATACACATACTTAATGGGTTAGAAGATTAACAGAGCAGGAGTTCCCGTTGTGGCTCAGAGAGTTGAGGACCTGGCACTGTCTCTGTGAGGATGTAGGTTTGATCCCTGGCCTTGCTCAGTGGGTTGAGGGACTGGTATTGCCATGGCTGTGGTGTAGGCCACAGCTGCAGCTCCAACTAGACCCATTGTCCAGGAGCTTCCATGTGTCACAGATACAGCCGTAAAGAGGAAAAAACAAACAAACAAAGGCTAGGAGGGCAAACAAGAAAATACAAATGTATAATTAAAAAACATTGCTCTGAAAAAAATTTTAACATAATAGCAAATGTTTACCAAGATAAAGACAGAACTTTATGTAATACTAGTAGGAGTAAAAAAAAAAAAAAAAAAGACACATTCACTTTGGAAAATAATTTGAAACAAATTTAAAAGTACGTATACCCTACAGACCAGGGTTTTTAAACCATTGTATTATTACCATTTTGAGCCAGATAACTCTTTAGTGTGTGGGGGATATCCTGGTATTGTAGGATGTTTAACATTATCCACCATCTCTACTCACTAGGTACAAACAGCATTAATCACCACCACCCCATCCCCAGTTACAAAAACCAGTATTATCTCCAGACAGTGCCAAATGTCCTCTCGGGAAGGAAAAAAGCACCCCCATAAGAACCATTGCCTTGGAGTTCCCATCGTGGTGCAGTGGAAACGAATCTGACTAGGAACCATAAGGTTTTGGGTTCGATCCCTGGTCTCGCTCGGTGGGTTAAGGATCCGGCATTGCCGTGAGCTGTGGTATAGGTCACAGACGTGGCTTGGATCCCATGTTGCTGTGGCTGCGGTGCAGGCCAGCAGCTGTAGCTCTGATTAGACCTCTAGCCTGGGAACTTCCATATGCCACAGGTGAGGCACTAAAAAGCAAAAAAAAAAAAAAAAAAAAAAAAAAAAACCAAAACAAACAAAAAAAAGCAAAACAACAACTATTGCCTTTGAAATTCCCACAATGGTGCAGTGGGTTAAGAATCCAACTGCAAGAGTTCCTATTGTGGCTCAGCGGGTTAAGAACCTGACTAGATCCATGAGGACACAGGTTCGATCCCTGGCCTTGCTTAGTGGGCTAAGGATTTAGTGTTGCCAAAAGCTATGGCAAAGGCCAGTAGCTTCAGCTCCAACTCAACCCCAGCCCAGGAACTTCCATATGCCGCAGGTGTGGCCCTAGAAAAGAAAAGAAAAAAAAAAAAAAAAAAAAAAGACTACTGCTGCAGTGGCTCACGTTGCTATGGAGGTACAGGTTCAATCCTCGGCCCAGAGCAGCTGGTTAAAGGATCCAGCATTGCTGTAGTTGCTGTGTCAGCTGTGGCTCAGATTCAATCTCTGGCCCTTGCTCAGAAACTGCTATATGCTACAGTTGCAGGAAAAAAAAAAAAAGGCCAGGATCGAACCTGTGCAGCTGCAAAAGACAATGTTAGATCCTTAATCCCCTATACCACAGAAGGAACAACCCATGCATTTCTTTTATTTTTATTTTTTTGGCCTTTTCTAGGGCTGTACCTGCAACACACAGAGAAGTTCCCAGGCTAGGGGTCGAATCGGAGCAATAGCTGCCAGCCGCCAGCCTATGCCACAGCCACAGCAATACCAGATCTGAGCCCACATCTGAAACCTACACCACAGCTCACAGCAACGCTGGATCCTTAACCCACTGAGCAAGGCCAGGGATCAAACCTGCAACCTCATGGCTCCTAGTTGGATTTGTTTCTGCTGTACCACAACAGAACTCCTGCATTTCTTTCTTTTTTTTTTGTCTTTTTGCTATTTCTTTGGGCCGCTCCCGCGGCATATGGAGGTTCCCAGGCTAGGGGTCGAGTCGGAGCTGTAGCCACTGGCCTACGCCAGAGCCACAGCAACGCAGGATCCGAGCCGCGTCTGCAACCTACACCACAGTTCACGGCAACGCCAGATCCTTAACCCACTGAGCAAGGGCAGGGACCGATCCCGCAACCTCATGGTTCCTAGTCAGATTCGTTAACCACTGCGCCACGACGGGAACTCCCTGCATTTCTTAATACAGTCTTTTTTCAGCATTTTTACCTCAACCCACAGTAAGACTTATTATATGTTACACTCCACACACATGCAAAAGTTTTAAATTTAAATACAACTGTCATTAAAAAAACAAAGCATTCTATCAATTTGAGAACCTGATCATGACCCAGTAGACCAATTTCTTAACACATTCCCAACCTGTAGTTCTAAAGAAATCAGAGAACTTATTGCACATGTCTACTAGGAAACATGCGTAAAAATGTTCATGGCAGCACTTTACTATTAAAAAAAAACTGGAAGCAATCCAAATGTCGACAAACAGAATGGAATTTATCAAATAGTGAAATATCCCTTAGTAGCATGGAAAAAAAAAGAACTAAGCACAGCATTACAACCAATATACATGAATCTAAGAAAATTAGGCCAAGTGAAATGCGTAGTATGAAAGAATATGAGACAGGGAGGATAAATTAGGAGGTTGAGATGAACATATACACACTACTACATATAAAACCAATAACCAAGAAGGACCTACTATATAGCACAGGGAACTTATAGTCGATATTCTATAATAACATACAATGAAAAATAATCTGAAAAAGTATATATATTCTTATATACATGTATAACTAAAGATAGATATATGTATACATTCAATTATCCACATATATATGGATATCCACCTGAAATTAACACAACGTAATAAATCAACTATACTTCAATTTAGGAGTTTCTGCTGTGGTGCAATAGGTTGAGAGTCCAACTGCAAGGAGTTCCTGCTAGTGGCTCAACGGGTTAGGGATTTGGCTACTATCCATGAGGATGGGGGTTCGATCCCTGGCCTCCCTCAATGGGTTAAGGATCCAGTCCTGCTGTAAGCTGTAGAGTAGGTTGCATCTGTGGCTCAGATCTGGCATTGCTGTGGCTGTGGTGCAGGCCAGCAGCTGCAGCTCCAATTTGATTCCTGGCCTAGGAATTTCCATATGTTGCCAGTGTAGCCCTAAGAAGGAAAAAAGAAAAAAGAAAGAAAGAAAGAAATTACAGAAGGCATAAAGGAAAGTTTCAAAGGTAATGGTAATATATACTTCCAAACTAGGAGCTGAGTTACCAATGTTCATTATACTGTTGTTCTTTACTACCTTATATATTTTCTTATATACCCAATATTAAATAAGAAAAAAATTAATTATGAATATATATGACTTTAAATGGAACATTAAATGATATATGAGAAATAATACAAAAGGTAAAAAACATGAACTTTCTGTAGGCAAGTTTTATAAATTTTTTTTGTCTTTTTAAGGTCGCACCCATGGTAGAAGGAGGTTCCCAGGCTAGGGGTTGAATCGGAGCTATAGCTGCCAGACTATGCCGGTAACAGCAACACTGGATCTGAGCCACATCTGTGACCTATGCCACAGCTCACAGGAACATCTGATCCTTAACCCAATGAGTAAGGCCAAGGATCGAACCTGTATGATCATGGATGCTAGTCGGGTTCATTAACTGCTGAGCCACGATGGGAACTCCAAGTTTTACCATTTTAAAGTCACATTTTGTGGACAATTGAGTAAATATAATTGCTGACCAGATTTTAGATGATATTAGATAATTAGTGTTGATTTTCTTATGTGCTGCATTTTGTGCTACATATGGGACATCAGTACTGAAGTGTCATGATATCTGCAAGTTACTTCCAAATGATTCAACACGTAGATGAATTAAACACAGCAAATCTACTAAATCGAAGTGCTGATTATATAGGTACTTACTCTATAATGCTTTCACATGACAAAATGCCTTAAAAATATCAGCTTTAAAATTTCAGCAGAAAACTATAAAATCAAATCCTTAGCCAACTGCTTCTGCATATCATCCTGTCCTCTTTTTTCTGAAACCTAAACAAACTCTGCTGAAATAATGTATCTGGGAATTATTATTTGGGGGGCGGGGGCTGCTCCCATGACATGCAGAAGCTCCAGGGCCAGGGATTAAACCCACACCACACCAGTGACCTTAGCCACAGTGGTGACAATGCTATATCCTTAAGCCCCTAAGCTACCAGGGAACTCCCTTGGAATGATTTGTAATGAAAATAATACCATTAAATCAAAGACTGATGGGACACTTTATGATGGATAGATAACGCTAACAACACCTGAACTCAACCTTAACAAACTGAGAGTGGACATTTTATTCCTACTGCTATGACACGTACCAACACACCATGAACTACTGCTACTAAAACAAAAACAAAAATAAACTTGATTTTAATCAAACCTTTGGCTCTTATTACCAGTTATATTTAAAAGACAAAGGAACATGTTAAGGAGTATCATAATAAAGCAATAAACCATGTCCAAATTATGGGAAATTCCTTAAGACATATGACCTAACAAATAGCAAAGGAAAGAAACACTGGTGGTGGAGTTCCCGTCGTGGCGCAGTGGTTAACGAACCCGACTAGGAACCATGAGGTTGCGGGTTCGATCCCTGCCCTTGTTCAGTGGGTTAACAATCCGGTGTTGCTGTGAGCTGTGGTGTAGGTTGCAGATACGGCTAGGATCCCGAGTTGCTGTGGCTCTGGCGTAGGCTGGTGGCTACAGCTCCGATTTGACCCCTAGCCTGGGAACCTCCATATCATATGCCGTGAGAGCGGCCCAAGAAAATGGCAAAAAGACAAAAAAAAAAAAAAAAAAAAAAGAAAAGAAAAGAAACACTGGTGGTGAGAATGTAAAATGGTACGACCTATTTGGAACAATTTCGCAATTCCTTATAAAGTTAAATATATATTTACCATACTACCTATAGCAATCACTCCTAGATGTTTGCTCCAGACATACGCCCACACAAAGACTTGTACACAAGCATTCACGGCAGCATTACTCATAACAGCCAAAAACTAGATGCAACCAAATATCCATGAACAGATGAATGGATAAAGGGGTGTATCCATTCAACAGAAACTATTTTGGAACTTCCCTGGTGTCCTACGGCACAACTATGTGGCATCATCACTGCTTCGGCTCTGATTTGATCCCTGGCCCTGGATTTCCACATACCGTGGGTGAGGCCAACCAATTTTAACAAAAAAAAAAAAAAAAAAAGGAAGGAAGGAGGGAGGGAGGGAAGAAAGAAAGGAAAGAAGGGAGAGAGAGAGGGAGAAACTACTCTGCAATAAAGAGGTAGAAACTACTAATACATAGAATAATACTGGAATTCCCACTGTGGCTCAGTGGAAATGAACCCGACTAGTATCCATGAGGATGCGGGTTTGATCTCTGGCCTCATTCACTGGGTTAAGGATCCAGCATTGCCAGGAACTGTGGTGTAGATGCGGCTTGGATCCTGCATTGCTATGGCTGTGGTGTAAGCTAGCAGCTGTAGCTCCAATTTGACCCCTAGCTGGGAACTCTCATATGCTGCACTGGTAGCCCTAAAAATTTTTTTAAAAATTAAAAATAGGAGTACCCGTTGTGCAACAGTGGGTTAAGAACCCATCTAATATCCATGAAGATGGGATTTTGATCCTTGGCCCTGCTCAGTGAGTTAAGGATCTGGTGTTGCTGCAAGCAGTGATGTAGGTCACAGACACGGCTCAGAGTTGCTGTGGCTGTGCCGTGTAGGCCAGCAGCTACAGCTCCAATTCAACCCTTAGCCTGGGAACTTCCATATGCCACAGGTGCAGCCCTAGGAGAAAAAAAAAAAAAAAAAGAATTGTAGTTCCCATGGTGGCTCAGTAGTAACGAATCTGACTAGTATCCATGAGGACACAGGTTCGATCCCTGGCCTTGCTCAGTGGGTTAAGGAAACCAAGTTACTGTGAGCTGTGGTGTAGGTCGCAGATCTGGCATTGCTGTGGCTTTGGCGTAGGCTGGCAGCTACAGTTCTGATTCGACCCTTAGCCTGGGAACTTCCATATGCCCCAAGTGTGGTCCTAAAAAGCAAAAAATTAAAATTAAAAATTTTAAAAAAGAATAAAACTGATGAATGTGAAAATGATTATGCTGTGCAAATGAACACCAGAGTATATAACGTATATTGTATAATTCAATTTACATGAAATTCTCAAAAGATAAATCTAAACTGACAGAAAGTAGATGCATGGTTGGAGACTTGACAGTTCCTTTAAGTGTACTTTAATACATGTAATTATTAGTTCAGTAAAGCTGACTTACAAAAAAAGTGCAATCCTGTCGCACTGTGGCACATCAGTATTAGTTCAGTAAAGCTGACTTACAAAAAAAGTGCAATCCTGTCGCACTGTGGCACATCAGGATTGGCAGTGTCATGCAAGTGCTGGGATGCAGGTTCAATCCCCAGCCCAGCACAGTGTGTTAAGGATCCAGTGTTGCCACAGCTGAGGCTTAGGTTACAACTGCACCTCAGATCTGATTCCTGCCTGGGCTGGAGCGTTATATGTCTCGGGGCAACCAGAAAAGGGAAAAGGGGGTGGGGGGAGGGCAAAGGATCCAGAAATCACCTAGAAGAGGCTCCCATTAGACAATTCTGGGACAATTTGAGCATCAAGTTAAAACAACTGTAATAACAACTTCAATCACTGAAAACATAAATGGCCTTTAGTCCACACTGATTAATAAGAGGAAGTTATTCTCCACAGTGGAATGTCAACTAATACATATAGAAAGAATGATGCAATAAGACAAATTACCATTTGTAACAATCATGGTAAAAACTGAATCAGGCAAGAACAAGAACAATCAGTGGGGAGTTCCCACTGTGGTGCAATGGAAACGAATCTGACTAGGAACCATGAGGTTTCGGGTTCGATCCCTGGCCTCGCTCAGTGGGTTAAGGATCTGGTGTTGCCATAAGCTGTAGTGTAGGCTGGCAGCCATAGCTCCAACTGGTCCCCTAGCCTGGGAACCTCCATATGCTGTGGGTACAGCCCTAAAAATAAAAAAAAATAAAAAAAAAAATCAATGGAAACTAAAACTCATTTGAAAAGTTTGATGAGAAAAATGGGTATTCCCACAGCCTCAAAATCTCTCTACACAGCTTACACATTAATTAAAAAGAGAAAAGATTAACTTTACAATGAAGAAACCTAGAGTGCCTCATGTTGATCAAAGTACTCAAAGTTAGTACACCAATAATAAGATAAACCAATATCATGTATACTTTCAAATAATGCACTACAAAGAAAACCATTTAACTTTTGTAGTACCCCTGCAAAAATTCATAACCCAATCCAATCAAGTGGAAACATCAGAAAACCCAAAGTGTAGTTACCACATAATAGTTCTACAGTCCTCAGAAAAAAATCAATGTTATACAGATAAAAGCAGATGTGTTCCAGATGAATGGAGACTAAAAAGACAAGACAATTAAGGGCATGTGTGTTCCCAAATTAGATACAAGAAGAGGAGAAAAAACACTGTAAAGGGCATTATTGAGAAATTTTGCCTGAGGACAGGCATAGTGTAGTTCTTATACTATATACTCTGAAGGTATTGGAGGTTAAAGGAGCACAATGTCTGTAATTTACTCTCAAACACTTTATACTATATCTGGTTATTAAAATAATAAGCATTAAGATTAAATTAGTCCCTTTTCTCTTAGTATGTTACTTACTTCGTGTATCAGTTCTCCTACTGTTATGCGATGATTTATTTGTTTCAGGTTGACATCTTGAGCTATTGCGGGACCCTGGTCTTTCTTGACTGTCTGGTCTTATATCATCTAAGTGGAGTGGTACCCACTTGTGCTTATTAGCTTGAAGAAAACAAAATAAAATCATTTAATGACAAAAAAATAGTGATCACACGAATTTCCAAGGATATATCTATATTTCTATAGGTGGAATTTCAATCCATTTTTACTTTATATAGACTGTAAGACAAAAGACTAAAGCTTAAGATTTCAGAAATGTTACAAAAGCAAATCAGATACCACTGTAGATGGTATCCTGAAGAAATCCAAACTACTCATTGGTGACTACCAGGAGTCAACTGATTAAATACAATTTTCATTACTACAACTCTCTTCAAAAATTTAAAATCAAAATGAAGATGCAGATACACTAACCTCTCTTTCGTTGATTACTTGATTGAGCCTCATCCTCACTGACATTTTCACCAGGACCATCTAATTTTGTTTCTCTGCTTTCTTTGCTTTCACTGTTACTTCTCTTTTCAACCTTGTCTTCTTTTTCTTTCCTATTTTGTGGCTTCTTATTTCCTTGGCTGCTGATACTCTGACACTGAAAAAAAGGTTTTTCTAAATGAGGTTAATTTTCACAAACTTTTTCACTAACATATCCAAAAATTTGTGGTAACATCTCACCTACATATTACAAAATGACAACTTTTATAAAAAATAAAAAACTACTTTTCAAAAGACACTGTTAAGAGGAAAGACAAGCCAAAGACTAGGAGAAAATATTTGCTAAGTTATTTGATAAAAGAACTTGTTCCCAGAATATATAATGAACTCTCAAAATGCAATAATAAGAAAACAATTTTAAAACAGGCTAGAATTGGGAGTTTCCGTCTTGGCTCAGTGGTTAACAAATCCAACTAGGAACCATGAGGTTGCGGGTTTGATCCCTGACCTTCCTCAGTGGGTTAAGGATCCAGGGTTGCCGTGAGCTGTGGTGTAGGTCCCAGACTCGGCCCGGATCCTGTGTTGCTGTGGCTCTGGCGTAGGCCGGCAGCTACAGCTCCGATTAGACCCCTAGCCTGGGAACCTCCATGTGCTGTGGGAGCGGCCCTAGAAAAGGTGAAAAGATATTCAATTAATCAATCAATCAAATCAATCAATCAATCAATAAAAACAGGCTAGAATTGAACAGATGCTTTATCAAAAAGGTATACTAAGGATTTCCCGCTGTGGTGCAGCAGGTTAAGAATCCAGTGTTGTCTCTGTGGGTTTGATCCCCAGTCCAGCATGGTGGGTTAAGGTTCCCATGTTGCTGCAGCTGTGGTATAGGTCTCAGCTGCAGCTTGTATTTGATCCCTGGCCAGGAAGTTTGATTTTCCATGGATGTGACCCAAGGGGGAAAATGTCCTTGACATGATTAGTCAGAAAAATGTTAATTAAAACTACAATGATATATCACCATACAGCTATGAGACTGACTAAAATTAAAAGACTGACCACATTAGTGAGAACATGGAACAACTAGAATTCTCATACACTGCTGGTAGAATAAAAAGTTTGATAGTTTAAAAAGCTAAACAAGAATTCCCATTATGGCTCAGCAAAAAACAGTATCCATGAGGACTCGGGATCAATCTGTGGTACGCTCAAAGGGTTAAGGATCCAGCATTGCTGAGAGCTATAGTGTAGGTCACAGACGAGGCTTAGATTCCATGTTGCTGTAGTCCAGCAACTGCAAAGGTCTGATTTGACCCGTAGCCCTGAGAATTCCCATTCCAGGAAGTTCTAAAAACGTTGGTGCAAAACTTAAAAAAAAAAAAAAATGCTGAACAAATAGCTACCATAAAATCTAACCATTCTACTTGCAAGAAAAATAAGAGCATACATCCATACAATATTTTGTACATCAATGTTTATATTGCAGGTTTATTCATAAGAGCCAAAACCTGAAATCAACAAAATGTCCATCAAAAGGTGAATGGTCAGTTATATCCATATAATGGAGTACTATTACTTCGCAATAAGAAGAAATGAACTACTAATACATATACATAACATAAATAAATCTCAAAATAATTCAGCTGAATGAAAGCTGGGAAAAATAAAAAGGGTGTATACTGTACGACTCCACCTATATAAAATTGTAGAAAATGCAAATTAACTAAGTGACAGAAAGCCTCTGAGAAGTTTTCTGGGATGACCAGGGGTGGGGGTGGGGCGGGGGTTACAGGGTGAATTACAAAGAAGTATGAGGAAATTTCTGAGGTACTAGGTTAAATACATTATCTTCTTAGCATTCACTATGTCACAGGTCAAAACATATCAAACTGTACACTATATGTGCAGGTTGTCATTAATACACCAATGAAGCTGTTTTAGATATATAATTTACAACTACACATTGATAATATTGCAAAAATTACAAACAGCAAACTGTGCAGTGTCAAATGAAAACCATATGTGCTATTTTTCTAAAAAGTCTTTTTTTTTTTTTTTTTTTTTTTGCTTTTTAGGGCCACACCCTCGGCATATGGAGGTTGCCAAGCTAGGGTCTAATCGGAGCTGTAGCTGCCGGCCTACACCACAGCCACAGCCACGCCAGATCCTTAATCCACTGAGTGAGGCCAGGGATCAAACCCGCAACCTCATGATTCCTAGTTGGATTTGCTTCCGCTGCACCACGACAGGAACTCCTAAAAAGTCTTGATAGGGTATCTCAAAACCTTTTTTTTTTTTTGCAGCATCCTCAGCATATGCAAGCTCTCAGGTCAGGGATCAAATCTGAGCCATAGCTTCGACCTGCGCCCCAGCTGCACTTATGTGCATTATATTAAAAATTAGTGTTTGTAGGCATTACCGGAAGTTATGGTATCCCACCCCTTCCAAATGTTAGGTCCTGAGAATGAAATCAAATGAAGGCAATGTGAAATGAAATCAAAGTATCTGAAAAATAGGCATTTTATTAATGCAATTCTCTAAATTTGAAGTAAAATAAATTCTGCATGTTAAAATGAGAATATTTTCCCTTTATTAAAAAGTCTTAATACTCACTTCAGTGTTCACTAATTCACTTGGTGTTGGCCAGTTCGCCATATCACTGAAATCACTAGCCTAAGAAGTAATAAAAAAGTGTTATATCTGCAAATTAGAACTTTTCTATAGCAAAAATATTTTATAAAAGTGAAAGCAATTTTTTGAACACCAATTTTTATTTTAATTACTCAATGAATTTTATTACATTTATAGGTTTTTTGAACACCAATTTTATTTTTTATTAAAGTGAAAGCAATTTTTAAAATCATCACCTATATTCAATTACATGCAGGCATTTGCCAAATTAATCCAAAACCTTCAAACAACAGGACACTGCAAGAAGAGTGCTTCGGTCTTATGATCTAATTTCAGGTACAATTAATGATACTGACTAAATTGAGAGTGCATAAGAAAGGCATTTGGGAATTCAGATAAAAGCTACAATTCTGTAGCATATTATTCATTTTCAACTACCATCAATGATAAAACTAGAAAAATACACAATAATATAAGAAGAGTTCCTTTCAAAATCATCATAGATAAAAACTGTTTTCCTATAAAGACATACCTTGTTGGATTTCTTTGTCTTGAGTTTTCCTGCTTTTATAATTTTAGGGGAACTGAGCTCTAAAACAAACAAAAAAAAACAAAAAACATAGGTTTGTGTTTACAACCACATCATTCAAAATATTTAACAAATGGAGTTCCTGTCGTGACTCAGTGGTTAACAAATCCAACTAGGAACCATGAGGTTGCGGGTTCGATCCCTGACCTTACTCAGTGGGTTAAGGATCCGGCATTGCTGAGAGCTGTAGTATAGGTCGCAGACGCGGCTTGGATCCTGCGTTGCTGTGGCTCTGGCGTAGGCCGGCAGCTACAGCTCCAATTAAACCACTAGCCTGGGAACTTCCATATGCTACAGGAGCGGCCCAAGAAATAGCAAAAAGACAAAAAAAAAAAAAAAAAAAATTAACAAAATAACTATTAAGCTAATTTTGTTAACTCATCATTCTCAACAAACTCCAAAGTTCTGAGATTCAAACTCCCAAAAAGAAATCAACTATATTTCAAACATAGATTCAAAGTGGTCTTCAGTGTTCAAATTAAGAAGTAGACAAAAATTTTAAAAGTGCAGGGCCACACCTGCAACATACGGAGGTTCCCAGGCTAGGGGTCGAATCGAAGCTACAACTGCCAGCCTAAGCCACAGCTACGCCAGTTGTGAGCTTCATGTGCAACCTACACCACACAAAGCTCAATGCAATGCTGGATCCTTAACCCATTAAGCAGGGCCAGGGACTTAACCAGCAAGCTCATGAATACTCTTTGAGTTTGTTACTGCTGGGCCACAACAGGGACTCTGGGAAGCAGAAAATATTAACAGTTTACTTACACTGAACTGAAACTGATAGACCAATCCTTTCCCTAAGTGAATATAAAATGGAAAAATACACATTATAGTAAAGTTAATGAGTAGGTCCCATCATGGCTCCACGGTTAATGAACCTGACTAGTATCCATGAGGATGTAGGTTCGATCCCAGCCTCAATCAACTGTCAATTGGTGAAGGATGCAGCATTGCTGGGGTTGTGGCATAGGCCACGGCTATAGCTCCTTTGACCCCTATCCTGGGAACTTCCATATGCTACACATTCAGCCCTTTAAAAAAACCAGTAGAATAAGGAGTTCCCGCTGTGGCATGGTGAGTTAAGAATCCAACTGTGGTGGCACAGATTTGATCTCTAGCCCGGTGCAGTGGGTTAAACAATCAGACACTGCCACAGCTGCAGCCCAGGTCACACTTGTGGCAAGGATTCAATCCCAAGCCTGGGAGCCTCCATGTGTCATGGATACGGCCATTTAAAAAAAAAAAAAAAAAAAAAAAAGGAGGAGTTCCCAGGTCGTGGCACAGTGTAAACGAATTCAACTAGAAACCACGAGGTTGTGGGTTGGATCTCTGGCCTTGCTTAGTGGGTTAAGGATCTGGCATTGCCATGAGCTATGGTGTAGGTTGCATACATGGCTCGGATCCTGTATTGATGTGGCTGTGGTGTAGGCTGGCAGCTACAGCTCCAATTTGACCCCTAGCCTGGGAACCTCCATATGCCATGGATGCAGCCCCAAAAAGACAGAAAAGAAAATTATACTATAGTACAGGACATTTGAAAGACTATTCCCTCAACAAAGTAGAAAACATGTCCCAAAACACTGGTAAGTCAAATACATTTAGTGCCTGATAATTAAAAACGAAGCTTTATACAAACTATTTGATTTAATGGAAAGTACTTAGGAAGGGTGGGGGAAAAAACTGTAATTGCAATGTATACATGTAAGGATAACCTGACCCCCTTGCTGTACAGTGGGAAAATAAAAAAAAAAAAAGAAAGTACTTAGGGATAGGCCAAGCAAATGTTATTGAGTTTCATTACAAATCAATTAGACATTAATAATCACAAAATTAAGGTCATAAATTTAAAAATTATTCTGACCACATAAAAATAAACTTTTTAACTCCAATATTAAATCATAGGTTATTTACAAACTGGAGAAAAGTATTTAAACATGACAGATTTAAATCATTCTGTTGATATAAAAATCAATATAGTCCCACACCCTACCCAGATATTGATTATAACCTCTAGCTAAAAGTGAATAAGAAGTTGGGAAGGTGGAGTTCCCATCATGACTCAGCAGGTTAAGAATCTAGTTAGGTCATGAGGATGTGGGTTCGATCCCTGACCCTGCTCAGTGGGTTAAGGATCTGGAGTTGCCATGAGCTGTGGTGTAGGTCACAGACACAGCTCAGTTCTCATGTTGCTTCAGCTTGGACCAGCAGCTACAGCCCCGACTGCACCTCTAAAAAAAATTAAAAGTTGGGTGTAGAATCTTGATCTTTACTTCTTTATATATTTAAAAATCAAAGCAAGAATTTTTGTTGTTGTTGTTGTTTGTCTTTTGTCTTTGCAGGGCCGCACCCGAGGCATATGGAGGTTCCCAGGCTAGGAGTCTAATCTGAGCTGTAGTGGCTGTCCTACCAGAGCCACAGCCAGATCTGAGCTTCATCTGTAACCTACACCACAGCTCATGGCAAAGCCAGATCCTCGACCCACTGAGCAAGGCCAGAGATCAAACCTGAAACCTCATCGTTCCTTGTCGGATTCGTTAACCACTGAGCCATGATGAGAACTCCAGGTTTTTTTTTTATCTCAGTCAATTCTTTTGAACTTGGAGTTACTGTCATGGCTTAGCAGAAATGACTCTGACTAGTATCCCTGAGGATTCAAGTTTGATCCCTGGCTTCCAATCAGTGGGTTAAGAACAAACACGGCATTGCCTTGAGCTGTGGTACAGGACACAGACTCTGCTTGGATCTGCCATTGCTGTGGCTGTAGTGTAGGCCAGCAGCCACAGCTCGGATTCAACCCCTAGCCTGGGAACCTCCATTTGCCGTGGGTTCAGCCCTAAAAAGACCAAAATCTTGTGGACTCAAAAGTTTTGGATTTTTATTTAAATTTTAATCTCTCAACTTTAACTCCTCAGGAAATATAATGGGGGGAAAGTTCATAATTAACTCTGCGGCCTCTATGACATTTTATTGATGGAGTATTTTTAAGTACACATTGCAACACAAATATGTATAGTTTATCAATACCATAATTTATTCTCATCACAAGCTATTTAACCAACTATGTGGGCCATTGTAGTTGGATACTCTGGGATAAGAAAGAGAGTGATTTCTCAACACTTGTTACCAAATGGCTCTTAGAGTTAAGTTCCTTTTTTAAAAGGAAGACTTTCCTGGAACGTTCCTGTTCTCAGGTCCTCCCACAAAAAAAGTAAGTTTCCTGATTAATGAGTTTAGAAATATAATTTAACTTGCAAAGCCAGCACCCTTTACCCCTTTTCTTTGGGAACCAGTTGTCAACAAAATACAAGCATTCTGGTCTGCTCTTTCATGCTGTCAGAAAGCAGACTCCCCAACAGAAGTGGAAGGGGGACATGCAGTTGTGCAATGCCAACTGTGAACACATTTGTCTAATTCCAAGTTCAACATAAGGAAGTTCTTTGTGCTGCTCTTAGACCACCTCTTCAACCCACTATTTTTCAGTTGAATTTAAAAACAAAACAAACAAAAAAACCCACAATAAATAATTTTAAGTAAAAGATAAATAGATGATTCAAAAAAAGAAATACCAGTGGCCAAACATGTAATGGCACTCATCTGCACTAAGAAATGTAAACAAAACATTTTCCACCTATCATACTTACAAAAAGAGAATATCAAGTTGGCCAGCCTATAAATGACATTTCTACCATGCTGTTAGAATGAGGGTGAAATAGCAGAAATCTTTGAAGGGTAATCTGTCATTTAAATTGTATACACTTTTTTGGGAGTTCCCATTGTAGCTGAAGTGGCCACAAACCCAAATAGCATACATGAGGATGTGGGTTTGATTCCTGGCCTTGCTCAGTGTGTTAAGGATCTGTTGTCACAAGCTGCAATATAGGTGGCAGATGCAGCCAGGATGCCACTTTGCTGTGACTGTGGTATAGCTGCCACTACAGCTCTGATTAGACCCCTAGCCCGGGAATATTCATATGCCACAAGTGCAGCTGTAAAAAGAAAAAAAAGTAAAAAAACAAACAAACAAACAAAAAAACCTACTTACTAGCTATACTCTGAAAATGGGAATATCAATTTGTACATAGTCACTTTGCAACTTGTCAACAAATATACTGTGACCTAACTTATCAGAGAGAAGATCAGACATGTATATGAGGCATGCGTACAAGTTTGAAACAATCAAGATGTTAATAAATAAAAGCTAAATTAATAATGTTATATTTATGGACTTTTTAAGTTCCCAGCAATCTTTTAAAGTTCAGATTTGAAAAGATCTTCTTCAACACAAAGGAAAAATTTTTATTTTTTATTTTATTTATTTACTTATTTTTTGTCTTTTTAGGGTGGAACTCACAGCATATGGAGGTTCCCAGGCTAAGGTTGAATTGGAGCTATAGCCACTGGCCTACACCAGAGCAACGTGGGATCCAGAACAGCATCTGCAACCTACACCACAGCTCATGACAACAGTGGATCCTTAACCCATAGAGCAATGCCAGGGATCGAACCCTCCTCCTCATGGATACTAGTCAGGTTCATTAACCACTGAGCCATGACAGGAACTCCACAAAGGAAAAAATTTTTACAGCTAAGTATGCAAATGGTAGTTAACTAAACTTACAATGATCACTTTGCAATACATATATATAAATATCAAATTATCATGTTGTACACCTGAAATTAATGTTAATTATACCTTAGTTTAAAAAATTAGAAACCAAAAGAAAAAGAAAAATAACAGGATCAACCAACACTTTTAACAATGTTCTTGGAGTTCCCGTTGCAGATCAGTGATTAACAAATCTGACTGGGAACCAAGAGGTTGCAGGTTCAATCCCTGGCCTTGCTCAGTGGGTTAAGGATTCGGCGTTGCCATGAGCTGTGGTGTAGGTTGCAGACGTGGCTTGGATCTGGCGTTGCTGTGGCTCTGGCGTAAGCTGGCAGCTGTAGCTCTGACTAAACGCCTAGCCTGGGAACCTCCATATGCCAGGGTGTGGCCCTAGTAGAGGAAAAGACAAAAAAAAAAAAAAAAAGAATGTTCTTAGGTTTTTTTAATCAAAGAGCCACAGTGGGAACTGACTAGAATCCATGAGGACTCCAGTTTGATCTTCCGGCCCTGGATCAGTGGGTTAAGGACCTGGATTGCCATGACCTGCATTGTAGATCACAGAAGTGGCTCAGATTCTGAGTTGCTGTGGCTGTAGGGTAGTTCCACTAGCTTGAGAACTTCCATATGCCACAAGTACTACCCTAAAAAGACAAAACAAAACACAAACAGCACCCAGCATTGTTACTGCAGCTGGGCTCTGGTCCCTCCTTTGGTATGGGTTCTATCCCTGGAACAGAAACATCCATACGCTGTGAATCCGACCAAAAAAACAAAAACAAATGTTCTAAATATATATACAAAACACTACATTTCGAAGTAATTGCATAGAAAGGACTGAAAGGATGGATAATCAGTAAACTGGCAAAATAACTTTTTTTGAAGGGAACATCAAAAATTCTGTTTTTACAAGAACATATCTATGTATCATTAAAATAACAATTAAAATGTTATTAGGGTAATAGTAACCTTATTTGAGGTTTCTGTGAAACATATCTGAAGAAGGCTGATGGGCTCAAGAAAACTAAGGATGAAAAGATGGAAAAAATCACTATTTTTATACATGTTTTTCTGAGTAAAACAATTCAAATTTAACAGAAAAACTGGAAAAAAAGAATTAAAATTAGAAAGTTAATTTTTCATATGCAAAATGTAACCATGGCTACAGGTTAAGTGATTAATAAATACATGTTGTGGTTTTAATAAAAGTTTCCAAAATAAATAAAATTACTTTTTTTTGGAGTTCCCGTCATGGTGCAGTGGAAACGAATCTGACTAGGAGTCATGAGGTTTCGGGTTTGATCCCTGGCCTCCCTCCCTCCCTCAGTGGGTTAAGGATCCAGCATTGCCGTGAGCTGTGGTGTAGATCACAGACGTGGCTGGATCTGGCGTTGCTGTGGCTCTGGTGTAGGCCAGCAGCAATAGCTATGATTCGACCCCTAGCCTGAGAGCCTCCATATGCTGAAGGTCTGGCCCTAAAAAGACAAAGAACCAAAAAAAAAAAAAAAAAAAAAAAAAACCCACAAAACACAAAAAACACTATTTTTTTTTTTTTTTTTTAGGGCCACACAAACAACATATGGAAGTTCCCAGGCTAGGGGCCAAATCAGAGCTACAGCTGATGGCCTTCACAGGCAGAGCAACTAGGGAGTCACATCTGTGACCCACACCACAGCTCAAGGCAACGCTGGATCCCTCCCACTGCGCAAGGCTAGGGATCAAACCCGCATCCTCATGGATCCTAGTCGGGTTTGTTAACCACTGAGCCACTAAGGGAACTCCAGAAAAAACTATTATAAACAAAGATTCAGGGACAATTCTTTCCAGTCTCCTGACTGGAATTTAAGATTGCAGTGGCACTATTCAAGGCTTCTCCTGTGGGCCAAGCTTTGGCTGAAATAAAGGGCCTTATGTGGATTACCAGAAACAGCAATATACAAGCCAGAACCAGTCCAGCAGTGGAACAAAGTGTGTCACAAGGACTGAAGAAGTAAAAAATGCCTCACGTGCAGTTCAGTCAAAACTACAGGTTCTAACAGAAAATTCATTAATTACCGGTACTGAAATACTCCCCTATATTTCCCATGTTTCTATCTTTGATAACAAACTTTCTTGCACAATTTTGTGGATGAAATCCCTGTACCTCATTAAATGAGTAACAGTAAGTCCAGGTTTGGCTAGGATAGACACAGTTCATCTGCTATTACAACGTAATTAATACCCTTCTCTCTCCCTCTCAAGAACATGATTTACAGGATAAATCACATAGGCCTCCTACTAATAAGATTATTGTATTAACTTAACACTCCTCTAGTTTGCACCTACTCTAGACCCTAAAGATCTTCTGCTCCTGGTATTCTTGAAGCTGCAAATGTGCTTAGGAAAATAGGAAGCCAGCAGACCCAGGTACAGGCACTGACATTAAGAAAGAAAAGACAGGAGTTCCTGTCAAGGTGCAGTGGAAACCAATCCGACTAGGAACCATGAAGTTAAGGGTTTGATTCCTGGCCTTGCTCAGTGGGTTAAGGATCTGGAGTTGCCGTGAGCTGTGGTGTAGGCCAGCAGCAACAGCTCTGATTAGACCCCTAGCTTGGCAACCTCCATATGCCGTGGGTGTGGCCCTAAAAAGACAAAAAAAAAAAAAAAAAGCATTCACTTCATTCATTTGCAAAGCCCAGTAACCTTACCAAAAGTCAACTAGCTAGTTAGTAACAATATCTGGAGTAGAACCCAAATTGTACATTTCTGCACTATAA
Organism: Sus scrofa; assembly: GCF_054392235.1. Lineage (NCBI taxonomy): Eukaryota > Metazoa > Chordata > Mammalia > Artiodactyla > Suidae > Sus > Sus scrofa. The sequence continues at coordinate 103,316,813 of NC_139390.1, forward strand.
TCTCTTGAGTTACCTAAATTATTCAATTACAAATGGAAGTTGTGGTACAAGTATAGTCATTATTGACAAGAGACTATAAAGTTACTACAGTAACTCCTAGCCTACAGAACATTACTCCTGATGGCACAGAAAAGATTCCAAGAACAGAAATTGTTGCCTACAGAGCAACAACAAAATCCAAATTCCCATGAGCCTCACTATACATCAGTCGTCACCTGTTTTCTGTTTGTTTGTTTGTTAGGGGAGCACCCATGGCATATGCAAGTTCCCAGGCTAGGAAAGGGTCAAAATGAAGCTGTAGGTGCCAACCTATACCACAGCTCACAGCAACGTCAGATCCTTAACCCACTGAGAGGCTAGGGATCAAACCTCATGGATGCTAGTCAGATTTGTTACCGCTGAGCCACAAAGGGAACTCTAAGCATCACCTGGTTCTTAATTTCCAATAAAGATTAAGATCCCCAAAGAAGGCACCTGTAGGTTAATTATATTAAAATGTTAAAACATTTTCACAAGGTCATTTCCAATTAAAATGTTTTAGTGTCATCTTAAAAGTTTTCAAACCAGTCAAATTCACTTTACAATCAATAGAGTTGGGTTCTTTTTTTGGGGGAGGGTTGGGTTGATAGATCACTGAATACAATGTATAATGTAAGTCTAGAAGTAGGGAAGTGAGACAGCCCTTAAGACTCACTAACTGATTTTCCTCCTCTTTGCTAAATAGAGATTTTGCTTTTAAGATTTTTGTTCCCTTCAGACATTAGTAGTAGCAAACAGAACTTTGGAGCTGGGAGAGAATGATGGCAATATTAAATTCAGAACAAGTTTTTAGTAGCTTTTTCTGCAAGGTTCAAAATCAAAAATGTTAAGTATTACTGTGCTAATCAATTAACACTTATCTCACTCTACTGAAGTTCCTTGGAAAAAACGTTACTATACCTGCAATGTGTGTGTCTTTAAAAATCACCTTAAGGAGTTCCCATCATGGTTCAAACAAACGGAACTGTAACCATGAGGAGGGGGGTTCAGTCCCTGGCCTTGCTCAGTGGGTTGAGGATCTGGTGTTGTGGTGAGCTGAGTGTAGGCTGCAGGCACAGCTTGGATCTGGCATTGCTGTGGCGTAGGCCAGCAGGTGCATCTCTGATTTGACCCCTAGCCTGAGAACTTCCATATGCCTCAGGTGCGGCCCTAAAGAAAAACACCAAAAATAAATAAGTAAAAAATTAAAAAACACATTAAATTTAGCCATATCCTTTATCTCATTTGATTCTCAACCTGGTAAACATGCTCAAATTTTCCCTGTTTCACTGTTAACCTTTAAGTGAAGTTACGTTAAGTAAACAGTTTTCTACATGAAAAGTTCAATTTACAACTTAACTAGAAAGCAAAACTAGGAGATACTGCTTTTTGTCCTCATTTTATTTAGTATTTCAACTTAAAAAAAGAAAAAAAAAAACACCCAAAAACCTGTAGTTGCCATAATCAAAATAAAACACCAAGGGTCACAGTGCATCATTGGTAGGGCATTCAAGTACAGTGGCATAATCTTATCTCCTCTAAAAGGAAAAAGAGCTAATTGGATGTTAGAAGACTACCTAATGTGAATGCACTATCCTATTTTAATTATTTGCCACCAAAATCATCAACCCAAAGCTTTTTAGTAGCAACTACGGTACAGTTTCTAATACTTCTTAGCACTGTTTAAAAAACAACAAAAACAAAAGACTGCGATTTTCAGCTTATCAATTCTTTCACCAGAAAAAAACCGCAGTTGCGCTTCCACTTTACAAATAAACACCTTTGCTCCACCCCTTTTTTAAAAGTCCACAGAAACTTTTCTATGGGACAAACAGCAACGTCTCCCCTAAGTCAACTTTCCCATGTCACTAACACGTGGGGGCAAGGCAGAACTGGGGCCATGCCAGCCGAGTGGCTCAGCTCTTTCACCCTCGCCGTGCCCCCACCAGTCAAGGAGAACCCGAGGTCCCACCTCTTCCTGCAGCTCCCTTCCCAGATGTCCATTTATGTAAATAGGCAGAGTGAATGACACCTTGGAACGATACACCTCCGATTGACAGGGAAAGGAGGGCTGCCCCTCCCCCAGCCACTAGAGTCTCCCCTCACACACCCTCCCGGTGACCACCGCAGAGGAACCACAGACCTGCCTCCAGGGTTTCCAGTGGGGGAAGCGGCGGCAGCCCCGTCCCGGCGGGGGACAGGTGCTGGGGAGGCTTTTTGGTCCAGGGGTTCTCCTTCGGCGGCGGCGGCGGTAGCGGCGGTGGCTGCAGCTTTTCCTCGGAGCCAGCCGCCACCTCCTCCTCCCGGGCTTCCTTGGCCGGCGGGTCCCGGGACAGCGGTGGCGGCGGCTCCCCACCGAAGGGGCCCCCTGGCCCTCGCGCCTTGTGCGCCAGGTGCAGCGCCAGAGGCTTCACGGGCACAGCCGCCTGGGGCACGCTGCGTCCCAGCACTGGCGCCGGCGACGGCTCTCCTCGCGCCCCCGCGCTGGTGGCGGCCGGGGCCCGCTCCTCCCTCGCCGCCTCTTTGCCCTCCCGTTGGGGCGCAGGCAGCTGCTCCGCCTGTCGGCTCGCCGCGGCAGACAGCGACTCCCTCTCAGCAGCTGCCGCGGGCGGCTCCTCCCGACGGTGAGCGGCGGGCACCGGGGCGCGAGCAGACATCGTTCCCTTGCCCCAGCCGCCCCAGCCCGGGGGGGCCTGGGCCCAGGGAACCCGGCTGCCCGTCTCTCCGGCGGGACACCGACTGGCTCCGGCCTGGGGCAGAGAACCCGAGAGCCCGGCTACAGTCGCCGCCGCCGCCGCCGCCGCCACGGCCGCCCGCGTCGGCAGAGGCGGTGCAGCGCCCGGCGTGCCGCCCCTCCCCGCGTCGAACGGGGCGCTAACCGCCCGCTGGTTCAGCCCGCCTCAGCGGCGCAAGCCCGAAGCTGCCAACACGCGCCGGGCGCCGCAGCCGGGAGCCGCGAGCCCTCACCTGGCGCGGAGAGCAGCGGAAGCACCGCAAGCCGAGGACGGAGGACCTCTAGCGGAGTGAAGGAGGCGCGCGCGCTCCCAGAGCCGGTAACTGCTCGCGGGGGCGGAGGCGGGGGCCGTAGAGGGGGAGGTCCGAAAGGACGGAGAGGGGGCGGGGCCTACCGAAGGAGCGTGACGTGACTGACTACTCACCCGCTCCTGCCCTCGCCAGGCCGCCGCCGGCGGTAGTTGACTGAAGCGCCCGGCTGGGTGCCGCCCTGCTTGAGGGCGGGCCCCACCGCAGCGGCCCGCCGAGGGGGAAGGAGGGCGAACAGGGCGATTCCCCAGCTCCCCGGCTACCGCGGCCCCCTCTGCGGGAGCAGGGGCGGGACGTGCACAGGGCCTCTGTGACACGCGGCTGGCTCGCGCCAGACTTCGACAGGCTGCGAGCGAGGGGCGGGGCGGGCTGCGCACGTGGCGCCCGGCTGGGCGGTGGATTTACCCCTAGCCCTTAAGTGGAGTTGACTCCAGGCGAGGGGGATAATCTTGGCTTGGGCAGCTCCGGAATGGACAGGGGTCACCCACAGGGCAACTTTGCCCCTTGCGTCTGTTGCCTCGCCCCATGAAAAAGTTTCCTACTGGCTCTTCGGGGCACTGTGGTCACCTGTAACTTGAGCCACGTCCAAAATAAAAACAGTGTGATCTGTAGGCATCTTTATGAGACCTTTGCCCAGGAGCTGAATTTAGTGCACTTTCCCGCCCCTATTCCCGCCCCTATTCCCGCCCACGAGTAAAACAAATTGATAATGCTTTGTCATCGGTTTTTAAATTTTGTTTTGTTTTTGTCTATGCTCTTTAAAATTTTTTTAAATCAAAACTATAATGTTGATTTACAATGTTCCGTCAATTTTTGCTGTATAGCAAAGTGACCCATTTATATATACATTCTTTTTTTCACAATATCCTCCATCATGTTCTGGCAGGATCGCATTGCTTGTCCACTCCAAATGCAGTAGTTTGCATCTACTAACCCCAAACTCCCAGTCCATCCCACTCCCTCCCCTTGCCCTTGGCTACTGTAAGTCTGTTCTCCATGCCCATGAGTTTGTTTCTTTTCTGTAGATAGGTTCATTTGTGCCATACATTACATTCCAGATATAAGTGATAGCATATGGTATTTGTCTTTTTTCTTTCTGGTTTCACTTAATATGAGTCTCTAGTTCCATCCATGTTGCTGCAAATCACATTATTTTGTTCTTTTTTATGGCTGAGTAGTATTCCATTGTGTGTATACACCACATCTTCTTAATCCAATCATCTGTCCATGGACATTTGGGTTTTTTCCATATCTTTGATATTGTGAATAGTGCTTCAGTGAACATAAGGGTGCATGTGTCCTTTTCAAGGAAAGGTTTGTCTGTATAGATGCCCAAGAGTGGGATTGCTGGGTTATGTGGTAGTTCTATATTTAGTTTTCTGAGGTACCTCCATACTGTTTTCCATAGTTGTACCAATTTACATTCTCACCAGTAATGTAAGAGGGTTCCCCTTTCTCCATACCCTCTCCAGAGTTTGTTATTTGTGGACTTATTAATGATGGCCATTCTGACTGGTGTGAGATGGTACCTAATTGCAGCTTTGATTTACATTTCTCTGATAATTAGTGATGTTGAGCATTTTTTCATTTGCCTGTTGTCCATCCAAATGTCTTCGTTGGAGCTTTTTAACTTTTTGTTGTTGTTTTGCTTTTTAGGGCCACGCCTGTGGCATGTGGAGGTTCCCAGGCTAGGGGTCAAATGGGAACTGTAGCTGCTGGCCTAGGCCACAGCCACAGCAACACAGGATCCGAGCCGTGTCTGTGACCTATACCACAGCTCATGGCAACGCCAGATCCTTTACCCACTGAGTAAGGCCAGGAGTGGAACCTGTGTCCTCATGGATGCTAGTCAGATTCATTAACCCTTGAACCATGACAGGAACTCCTTTAACAATTTTTTAATTGAAGTATAAGTTGTCTTAAAATGTTTCAGGTATATAGCAAAGTGATTGTTTTATATATATATATATGTATATATATATATATATATTCTCTTTCAGATTCTTTTCCATTAGAGATTATTAAACGTATTGAATGTAGTTCCCTGTGCTGTATATTACAGGTCCTTGTTGTTTATCTATATATATATATGTACATATACATATATTTTAATTTGTAGAGAACAGCTGTTTACAAATTAACTGTGCTCTTGGAATGAATATATCTTAAAAAGAGAACAAACCCGACTAGGAACTATGAGGATGAGGGTTCGATCCCTGGCCTCACTCAGTGGATTAAAAGTCCAGCATTGCCGTGAGCTGTGGTGTAGATCACAGATGTGCTTTAGATCCCACGTTGCTGTGGCTGTGGCGTAGGATGCAGCCCTAAAAATAAATAAATAAACAAAAGCAGTAAGTGCTTCCTACTTGGCACTGAAATTAAATGTGATATTGGTTTCACATGAGCGTATTTGAGTTAATGTTTCTGTTTCCATGCAAGGGCGCTGAAAATGGGTTCAGCTAGGTGAAAAAATTTTTCCCTAAAGGACCTTCCTCTATACCACCCAAAATACCTGTACTTGATATTTGTATGGACTTGGCCATGGGTCCCTCCTGGCTTCCTTTAGGGCCACCAAACTAGGCTGAATATGTATAGGGGACTCCCCTCCCATAAGTCTCCCTTCAATCACATTAAAACTCAAGATAAATGTTTTTTTAATTTGCTCAAAAGTTTGAGTAGGCATAAGTTCGTTATTTTGCTAGATTAATAAACTATTCGCAGATTACAACAGCTATTAAACAGTGAGGCCTTTTTTTGTTTTATATATCACTAATTTACAATTGACATGATGCTAAGCAACTTCCTGTTTCCAAACAATAAGGGGTTGTACGTCCACTAGATCTAAAGGTATTCCAGAGAGGTGCCATCCTTACTAGCTCTGTTATTGGTGAAGCTTTGTATTTTTAACTACCAACTAACTGCTTTTCCTGTTATAATCAACCTTTTGGAGTCTTGCCAGGTAATGCTTGATTCTCCTTTACAAAAGCCTGTCAGGACTTCCCATCGTGGTGCAGTAGAAATGAATTCAAACAGGAACCATGAGGTTGCGGGTTCCATCTCTGGCCTCACTCAGTGGGTTAAGGATCTGGCATTGCTGTGAGCTGTGATGTAGGCTGAAGACATGGCTCAGATCTGATGTGGCTGTGGTGTAGGCTGGCATCTCTAGCTCCGATTTGACCCCTAGCCTGGGAACCTCCACATGCCACAAATGCAGCCATAAAAAGCAAAAAGCAAAAAAAAAAAGAAGAAGCCTGTCAAAAATTTACACCTGATATAACTGAGAACACATTCTATTTAACCATCTTATTTAAACACATAAGGATTTTTTTTTTCTTTTTATGGAAGTTCTCAGTCTAGGGGTTGAATCAGAGCTGCACCTGCGAGCCACAGCCACAGCCACAGCAAAACAGGATCTGAGCCATATCTTCAACCTACGCTGCAGCTTGCGACGACACTGGATCCTTAACCCACTGAGTGGGGCCAGGGATTGAACCCACATCCTCAGGGACAGTGTGTTGGTTCTTAACCTGCCGAGCCACAACGGGAGCTCCCATGTGGATTAAAGACTTAGATTCACTTGAGATAAAGAGTGTGTGGAGTGATTCCCTGAAGTTAGATCCATATGAGCCGCTACCATGGTTGGTAGTTTTGTTTGTTGCTGTTTGTTTTGGTTAAGTGAAAAATCATAAAGATGCTTTAGTGAAGAAACACAGGAAGACTTTCTTGGCAAAAGGTTGTGCTTGCAAGGAATAAAGAACTGAAGGGTAAACATGCACTTGAAAGGTCAGTAAAAAATTATTCATCCATAGATATTTGTGTCTCTTTACTGTAGTACAGTGCCACTAAAGTCAGTGAAGGAAGTTGGCTATTTGTTGTCACTTTTTGCGGGGGGGTGGGGGGTGGTCCATGCACCTGAAGCATATGGAAGTTCCTGGGCCAGGGATGGAATCTGAGCTGCTGCCGTGACCCATGCCACAGCTGTGGCAATGCTGGATCCTTAACTCACTGCACCAGGCTGGAGATCAGACCTGTGCCATCAGAGACAACACCGAATCCTTAGCCCACTCTGCCACTGTAAGAACTTCTTGTTGTCCTTCTTTTAAACTCAGATTAATAATTCCTGTGAGTTCCCACTGTGGTGCAGTGGGTTAAGAATCCAATTGCAGCAGCTAGGGTCTGGTGAGGAGGCATGGGTTCCATCCCTGGCCCAATGAAGTGGATTAAAGGATCTGGTGTTGCTGCAACTGTGGGTCAGATTCAATCCCTGGCCCCAGAACTTCCATGTGCTGTGGGTGTGGCTTTTTAAAAAAACGAATTCCTGCTTCCACAAAACTACCTCTTGGAAACAACCTAACCTATCTTCTATTGGCTCCTACATATTCGTTCTCCACTCTTTTCCTGCTCTTGTGTCAGGGAGGGCTGACCTAGCCAGATAACACCTATGATAATCCTTTGTCCTGCTTGGTATCTCAATGCATTCAGGTAGTGGGAAGTATCTTCAGGAGACTGGAGGCCAGAAGATAGTGAGCTCATAGAGTTTATTCCCCAAGACGGATCACCAAGGGTTAACTGCAGAGCCCTCTCTGTATAGTTAATATCTGGTCCTTCCTTTTGCCCCTTTAGCCTAAGTGTTATAGTAGCTAGTATTTGGGGTAGTATATTATCCTTCGTTGGTTTCCCTGACTCTTATTTATACCTCTGTAAATAATTTAATAATTCTCTTCAAATTATGCAGTTTGAGCTTTCCATTTGATATCTGATGGGAACCTGACTGGCTTAATTTGCCATTGCTGAACCTCCATTAGGTTAAATCTTTTGACCTCTGCTCTAATTGCCAGATTCTTCCTCTGTTTCTTAGTTCAAAGTCAAGGAAGAAAAACTCTATTTTTTAGGCCCATTACACAATCCATCCTGTGGATTATTTGCCCTTGGGTAGACTGTTCATCTGGCCTGGAGAAACAAGTTATTTGGTTCAAAATACTGCCATCAGGAGTTTCTTTTTTGGCTCAGTGGGTTAGGAGCTCAACATAGTGTCCGTGATGATGTAGGTTCAATCCCTGGCCTTCATCTGTGGGTTAAGGATCTGGCATTGCTGCAAGCTGTGCTGTAGGTGGTAGATGTGGCTCAGATGCGGTGTTGCCATCCATAACTGTGGCATAGGCTAGCACCTGCAGCTCTGACTGAACCCCTAGCCCGGGAACTTCCATATGCTGAAGGTACAGTTGTAAAAAGAAAAAAGAAAAAAATTACTGCCATCAAGGCAAGGGGGACAGGAAAGCCAGTTAGCAGTAGGAATGTTAGAAAGGTATGTTAGAAACCTCTGCCAGATTTTCTTCCCTTTTCCCTATCTTAGTGAATGAACCACCTTATAACCTGGGAGTGAGACAGGAGGGAAGGGGATAGGGCACAACCATTAAAAGAATGACAGCCGTTGAGAAAAACTATCTAGAATAGAGGTATAGCATTATCTTTTCAAAGAAGAGAAAATGGGTCTCTAGTCCTCAGAAATTATGAAACATTTAAAGTAATTATCCTTACTTTAAGACTTGATGATCATATATTCCTTCAAATGAGCCTTTAAAAGGTAAATTTTGTTTTCTCTGTTTAGAGTATGCTAATTTATTGTCAGATGATTGAACCCACTCCTTTTCCCCTCCCGCGGTATCTCAGGAAATTAAAGTCCCAAGAGAATATCTAGAGCTTTGTTTTTATTACCCATGCAATTTAGATCCAAGCTGGCAGAAACCCAATGTGCAAATAGCTGTACTGCATATTAGAGTGGTTTCAAGGTGTGCATTAGATGTAATCTATTTCAAAGTCCTACAGTTCAAGAAGATAAAACTGAACCCAGAGACTTTTTTTTTTAACTTCCTATAAAACAACAACTTTTTGAAAAGAGCGATTTTTAAACTAGATATACTGAACCATCATTACCTCCAGTTGCAGAGCCTTGGCCCTATTTATTATAATGGTTGCTTTAATTATGAGCTAATGTTCAGATAAGTACTAAATACTTCCAATTATCTCTAACTTTCAAGGTAGGGTCAGTGCCAGTGTGTGTTTGAAAGGCTTTGCTCCTTCCCTTCAATTAATACAACTGACTATTCCATGTTAGATAAAATGAAAATAAAAACATCTTTAGAAAAAGTTGCTTTCTTTTTTTTTTTTTTTTTTTTTACTTATCTGTGTCATACAAATAGGTGAGAACACTGTGCTTGCCATGTAAACATAGCTTCAAAACAAATCTAGGGAGTTCCCTTCGTGGCTCAGCAGTTAATGAACCTGACTAGGATCCATGAAGATGTGGGTTCGATCCCTGGCCTCAGTCAGCGTGTTGCCATGAGCTATGGTGTTGATCACAGACTCGGCTTAGATCCGCATAGGCAGAAGGTTACAGTTCCTATTTGACCCCTAGCCTGGAAACTCCCATTTTTTAGGCCTCGAGTGCGGCCCTAAAAAGCCAAAAACAAACAAACAAAAATATAGGCTACCATTCCACCAGATTGTCTTTCCTAGGTAGGTAGATATCTGCACTTTTTTTTTTTTTTGTCTTTTTGCCTTTTCTAGGGCCACTCTCACGGCATATGGAGGGTCCCAGGCTAGGGGTCTAATCTGAGCTATAGCCGCCTGCCTACACCAGAGCGACAGCAACTCGGGATCCGAGCCCCGTCTGTGACCTACACCACAGCTCACAGCAATGATGGATCCTTAACCCACTGAGCAAGGCCAGGGATCGAACCCGAAACCTCATGGTTCCTAATTGGATTCATTAACCGCTGAGCCACGACGGGAACTCCTGGATATCTCTACTTTTAGGCAGGTTCTTGTTTGTTTTTATTTTTGTTTTGTTTTATTTTGTTTAAATACAGCAGTTTAACAGAAGGGGAACTCTCTCAAAAGTCTGAATCCTGGAATTCCTGTTGTGGCTCAGTGGGTTAAGTACCTGACATATCCATGAGGATGCCTGTTAGATCCCTGGCCTCGCTCAGTAGGTTAAGGATCTGGTGTTGCTGCAAGCTTCGACGCAGGTCACAGATGCAGCATGGATCCCATAGTGCTGTGGCTGTGGCGGAGGCTGGCAGATGCAGCTCCAATTCAATCCCTAGCCTGGGAACTTCCCTATGCTGCAGATGTGGTCCTTAAAATAAATAAATAAATAGAAAAAAAAAGTCTGAGTTGTACCTAAAAACTCTCAGCCAGTAATAGCTAGGACTGATACTCAAAAGTGTCTGCCTTGGGAGTTCCCTCATGGCTCAGTGGGTTAAGGATCGCTACTGTGGCTCTGATTATAGCTGTGGCATAGGTTTAATCCCTGGCCCCGAGGAATTTCCGTAAGCATCAGGGGCAGCAAAACCAACTTGTCTGCCTTTTCTGCCACACTGTTTAGTCTTTTATCTTACTTTTTTTTTTCTTTTTGTCTTTTTAGGGCCGCACCCACAACATATGGAGGTTCCCAGGCTAGGGGTCTAATAGGAACTGTATTTACGGCTTGGAACTTGGGATCTGAGCCACTTCTGCTCATGGCAGCTCACGGCAACGCTGGATCCTTAACCCACTGAATAAGGACCATGGTTCAAACCTGCAACCTCATGGTTACTAGTTGGCTTTGTTAAACACTGAGCCACAGCAGGAACTCCCCATTTTACTTTTTCAGAAAAGCACTAAATTAACTTCTTGACCCAGGTACATACAGATTATACCTTAGAGTTAAAAAAAAAAAAAAATGCCAGTGGAACAGTGGTTAAACTGAGACTAGATTACCTGAGTTCAAATGTCAGCCCTGCCACTTCCTAACAGTAAAACAGAGAGCAAATTATTTAACTTCTCTATGACTTAGTTTTCTTATCTGTAAAGTGTGAATAATAATTGAGCTGACATTATATGTTTGCTGTGAGGATTAAAAGGGTAGTTTATTTTAAACTCATAGAGTGGTACCTGGCAAATAGTAAGGGCCAATAACCAAAAGCAATCATCATCATCATCATTATTATTATTATTATTACTATTATTATTTTTATTATTATTAGAGGAACTGACAAAAAGCAAACAAATTCAATAATTACAAATTGTTAAGTGTTATGAAGAAAGCAACTCAATGAGGTAAAATTTAAACTGAGAATTGAAGGATGAGAAGGAACAGGCTATGGGACAAATATTCCTTTAAGATTTAAGGAGCTTCAGAGTTCCCGTCGTGGCTCAGTGGCTAACGAATCCGACTAGGAACCATGAGGTTGTGGGTTTGATCCCTGGCCTTGCTCAGCAGGTCGAGGATCTGGCATTGCCATGAGCTATGGTGTAGGGTGCAGACAAGCCTCAGATCCTGCATTGCTGTGGCTCTGGCATAGGCTGCAGCTACAGCTCCGATTAGACCCCTAGCCTGGGAACCTCCATATGCCGTGGGTATGGCCCTAGAAAAGGCAAAAAGACAAAAAATAAAAGATTTAAGAAGCTTGATGTGAAGGATTGAAATAATGTGTGAAGCTGGAGTGTATTTACCAAGATCTGATAAGAGGACTGTAGCTAGTACATAATAAACAAAACATGGCTAGAGATGAGATTAGATAGCTAGCCTAAGGCAAGACCTGCAGGGTCTTCAAGGTGTGGCAGGGTTTGAATTAATACCCCTGTTGTTGTAATATGGAAAATGAAGGGAGGTGGGCAGTGGCAAAATCTAAAATGTGATAAAGTGGTTGTGGCGGCCCAGGAAAGAGATGATGATGATCTGGACTTGAGTATTGGCAGCATATATGGCAGTAGAGTGACTTAAAATACATTTTGGGGAGTTCCCATCGTGGCTCAGTGGAAACGAATTCGACCAGGAACCATGAGGTTTCGGGTTCAATCGCTGGCCTCACTCAGTGGGTTAAGGATCTGGTGTTTCTGTGAGGTGTGGTATAGGTCACAAATGCAGCTCAGATCCTGCATTGCTGTGGCGTAGACCAGCAGCTACACCTCCAATTCGACCCCTAGCCTGGTAACCTCCATATGCTGCGGGTGTGGCCCAAAAAGAAAAAAGAAAAAAAAAAAAAGGCATTTTGGAACAGGACTTGCTGATCTAATCGTTACAGGAAGTGCTAAATAGGGCTTAAGATAAGAGTGTGGGTATGTATAGGATCTTTCCCCCCATCTTCTTGGTATTCTGAGCATGTAACTGAGTAGTAGAAATTTTTATTTAACTGTAGTCAGTACACCCTGAGTGTAAACTCTGAGCTAATCAAAATGTAAGGAATAAACATACGAAAACCATGTTCAGTCTCATTATAAATCAGGGAAATGCACATTAAAACCACAATGAGAAAATGCTATAACCTACCAGAATGGCTAAACAAAGGGTCTGACACTACCAAAATTGTTGGTGAGGGTGGGGGTTAATGAGAACTCTTATACATTAGTAATATTAATTAGCACACCATTTTGGAAATCTGTTTGGCAGTATTTACTATAGTTGAGCATGAATATATCTCTGACCCAGGCATTTTACTCCTACATATATATACAACAGTAATTTTGTGTACCAAAAGACATGAACCAAATGTTCATAGGCGCATTCTTTGTAATAGCCCTTAACTGGAAATAATCCAAAAGTTCATCAACAGTAGAATATATTAGTGGCATAGTTTTACAATGAAATACCATACAACTTTGAAAAATTAACAAAATAGTGCTATAAGCAACATTGTGATTATCAGACATAATGTTAAGCTGTTTAAAAAAAAGGCGGACACAAACCAATACACTGTAACTTATATAAAATTAAGTTTACATAAAGTTCAAAAAGAGCAAAATTAATCTATGGTGTTAAATGTCAGGGAATTAAGAAAAAACAATATGTGGAATATGATCAATTATCATGTTAAATGACTCAAGTGATTGCCTATGAATACTCAGAGGATCATAATGTATATACTGTTTTCTCACATATAAAATGAGGATAATGTACCTATCTTATAAAGTTGTGAATATTAGAAGGGTTAAAGTATGTAAGTGCTGATACACTGCCTAGCCCATGGTGTTAAAAACCATTGACGTGTTAGCTGTTGTTGTTACTTACAGGTATGTGGTAATAGAAAGGAGACAATGCAGAGTTCCTGCTATGGTGCAGTGGTTAAGAATCTGACTGCAGCAGGAACTTCCATATGCCTCAGGAGTGACCATAAAAGGAGGAAAAAAAGGAGACAGTATTTTAAGAAATTTATTAAATAATTGGCTGTAACATATGTGAATATGTTGCTATTATTTTCTTAAAATGAAAGTGTCCTATTTCCCAAACTTGAACATCTTCTCAAAGTGGTGATGGACAATCTGCCCATCATAAAGTACACAGGCATAACTCTACTTGCTCTCCATTGTTCTTGATTCTATGATGGCCAAAGCTAGCTTCCCATCAAGATTTGCCTATAGAGAAGAGGTATGTAGATTAGTGAAAACCAGAGTCCAATTCACTTAATAGTAACATTACTCATTGAAAAATTTTAACTTCTGTTTAGTATTTAATGCTTTGATTTCTCCGAGTTCATCCAAACATATCTTTTTTTTTTTTTTTTTTTTTTGGTCTTTTTGCCTTTTCTAGGGCCACTCTCGCAGCATATGGAGGTTCCCAGGCTAGGGGTCTAATCGGAGCTGTGGCTGCCAGCCTCCGCCAGAGCCACAGCAACATGGGATCCGAGCCCCGTCTGCAACCTGCACCATAGCTCACGGCAGTGCCGGATCCTTAACCCACTGAGCAAGGCCAGGGATCGAACAGCAACCTCACGGTTCCTAATCAGATTCATTTCTGCTGCGCCACAATGGGAATGCTCTAGAAAGAATAATTTAATGAGCTCTTGTTTACCCATCATCCAACTTTAACAATTAATTACATTTTGCCATTTTTGTTTCATTTATATGCACCCCTGTGTTAGTTTTCTATTGCTGCCATAACAAATTACTAAAAATTTAGTGGCTTTAAATAATATGTATTTATTATCTTACAGTTCATAGGTTAGAAGTCCAAATAAGAGATTTATTGGTCTAAAGTCAAGGTTTTGTCAGAGCTTCGTTCTCTTTTTTTGGTTTTTTTTTTTTTTTTTTGCTTTTTAGGGCTGCATGTGAGGCATATGGAAGTTTTCAGGCGAAGGGTGGAATTGGAGCTACAGCTGCCGGCCACAGCCACAGCCACAGCATCATAGGATCCGAGCTGCATCTGCGACCTACACCACAGCAATGCCAGATTGCTGACCCACTGAGCAAGGCCAGGGATGGAACCGGCATCCTCATGGATGCTAATCGAATTTGTTTCCACTGCACCGGAAATCCCAAGCTTCTTTTTTTTTTTTTTTTTTTTTTTTTTTTTTGGTCTATTTGCCTTTTCTAGGGTCCCTCCCGAGGCATATGGAGGTTCCCAGGTTAGGGGTCCAATCAGAGCTGTAGCCACTGGCCTACGCCACAGCCATAGCAACGCGGGATCTGAGCCGCGTCTGCAACCTACACCACAGCTCATGGCAACGCCGGATCCTTAACCCACTGAGCCAGGCCAGGGATCGAACCCACAACCTCATCATTCCTAGTCGGATTCATTAACCACTGTGCCACGACAGGAACTCGGAGAACTTCATTCTTTTATGTAGGCACTAGTTTTTTCTAGCTTCTAGAGGCTGGCTACACATTACATGGTTCAAGGGTCCCTTGACCTCCTCTATGTTGTAGTCAGATCTTCTCTCTTCTGCCTCCTTTTCCCCTTTTAAGAACTCCTATGATTAGATTGGGCCCATCTGTATGATCCAAGATAATCTCCCCTGTCTCAAGACCCTTAATAGAATCACATCTGCAGATATCCTTTTTACCAGATAAGGTAACCTAGTCACAGCTTCCACAGATTAGGACATCTGTATATATTATTCTGCCTACTACAGCTTCCAAACACGCATATACACACACAGAGTTGTTTTTTCCTGCAATAGTTTAAAATAAATCTGAGACAATTTTGCCTGTAAATACTTAGTAAATAGTATGTATCTCTATTGCTTTTCACTGCCTCACCTGTGGCATATGGACGTTCCTGGGCTAGGGGTCAAATCAGAGCTGTAGGTGCCGCCCTATACCACAGCCACAGCAACACAGGATCTGAGCCGCATCTGCAACCTATAGCACAGCTTGCTGCAGTGTCGGACCTTTAACCCACTGAGCAAGGCCAGGGATCAAACCCACATCCTCCTGGATACTAGTCAGTTTCTTAACCTGCTGATCCATAACGGGAACTCCCTCGATTTCTTTTCTTCTTCATCTTCAGTCCAGTTTCTGGCTCCATATTCAACCATATCATTAAAATCACCAATGACATACATATTAATAAATCTGCTGGATATTTTTTTAGTCTTCATCTTTCATTTATCAGAATTAAATACTCAATAATAGCTAATAATTAACACATATATACTAGACATTATTCTAAGTGCTTTATGTGTGTTAATCCTCACAACAACCAATATAAAATAGGAATGATTATTTCAGATGAGGAAACTAAGACAGGAGGATAAATAGCTTACCCAGGATCACACAATTAGAAAATGCCAAGGCTAAGATTTGAGCCCAAGCAATCTGGCCCAAAGTTCTCCATAGTTTATACTCTTAACCACCATACTACGCTATACTGCCCTTCTTTTAACTTAAATTTGTTCAGAAATACTGGAAAAAAAGTAGCTTGTGGTGGTTTTTTTTAATTACTCTATTACCAGTTATATGATAAAATCAAATGACACAATATTGTTTACAGTGTTTATAATGGAACAAAGTTCTACCTCACTGAGTCCTAGTCCCCAAAGTCGCCATCCTTCAACTTTTGACTTGCCACTTTAAAGCATGAGGATTTAGCACACTTATATTAGCCCACCCTCCATTCTCCTCCCTGTTTTTGATATTTGTCATTTTTCTGTTTACTTTAAGAAACGTATTTGGATGTTTACTTACTTTTCTATTAATCTTAGAATCTCTTATGTTCTCACTCTGTAAAATGAGAATATATCACCCTATCCCTTGTTCTGTCTTCCAATTTTTGTTATGTTTTAGTTTTATTTATGTTTTAGGTCTTTCTAGGGCCTCACTCACCAGATCCAAGCTGCACCTGTGACCTATAGTGCAGCTTGCGGCTATGCTGGATCCTTAACCCATTGAGTGAAGTCAGGCATCGAACTGTGTTTTCATGGACATTATGTTAGGTTCTTCACCTGCTCAGCCACAGCAGAATCTCCCAGGGTTCATACAAGTTGTTGAAAGTAGCTGTAGGTCATTCATTTTGTTGTAGTACTTATATTACATTATATGACTAAACTACAGTTTTTTTTTTTTAATCAATTCTGTTTTTTTGTTTTGTTTTGGGTTTGTTTTTCTTTTCCATTGCATTGTTGATGGACATTTAGGTTGTTTTCAATTGGGGGACTATTATTATAAACATTGCTATTATGAAATTTTTCTTTTCTGGTATACATGTGCCAATTCCCTAGGGTATAATTTTAGGAATAGGATTTCTGAGTCATAGGCTATGTATATCTCATTTGTTGTAGGTATTGCCAAACCATCTCCAAAACTCTGGTACCAATTTATACTTTGACTGGCAGTGTTTGAGAGTTTGCCACATCCTAGACATTTCTTTCTTATATTTACATCGTCAAGATTAATCTTTTATATTCTGTTGTGTAGCCATATACATTTCTCTATGCTTTGTTCATAGATTGCTTCTAAAATTTAAGAATCCCTGAACAGATTTATATTATTTTATGAGTATATAGATATTTCTCACTGCAGCTGCAGCCCTGATTTGATCCCTAGCCTGGGAACTTCCATATGCCACGGTGCGTCCCTAGAAAAAAAAAGAGAGAGAGATTAAAGTTAGTAGTGATTTTGGAATTCCTGTCATGGCTCAGCTGTTAGCGAACCCTATTAGCATCCATGAGGGTTTGATTCCTAGCCTCACTCAGTAGGATAAGGATCCGGCATTGCTATGAGTTGTGGTATAGGTCACAGATGCGGCTCAAATCCAGAGTTGCTGTGGCTGTGGCATAGGTTGGCAGCTACAGCTTTGATAGGACCCCTAGCCTGGGAACCTCTATATGCCACAGGTGTGACCCTGAAAAGACCAAAAACCAAAAAAATCAGTAGCGATTTTGATGAATTTAATTTTTAATGTTGTGTAATCAAGTGAGTCAGATTTGGAAGGTCTGCACAACTTGCATATGCTGTGGATGGGCCCCCCCCAAAAAAAAGACCATTATGCTAGATCTGAGTCAGGTCTGTGACCTACACCACAGCTCATGCCAACACTGGATCCTTAACCCACTGAGTGAGGCCAGGGATTGAACCCACCATGTCTTCATGGATACTACCACTGAGCAATGACCGGAACTCTGGTTTTTACTTTTTTTTTTTTTTTTTCTTTTTTGCCTTTTCTAGAGCCTCTCCCATGGCACATGGAGGTTCCCAGGCTAGGGGTCTAATCGGAGCTGCAGCCACCGGCCTACGCCAGAGCCATAGCAACACAGGATCCAAGCTGAGTCTGCAACCTACACCACAGCTCACAGCAATGCGGGATTCTTAACCCACTGAGCAAGGCAAGGGATCAAACCCACAACCTCATGGTTCCTAGTCAGATTTGTTAACCACTGCACCACAGTGGGAACGCCTGGTTTTTATATTTTTAATGGTTAAAAGGAAGAAGATATTGCAATAACTGAAAACTATATGAAATTTGATTTCCAGTTCTATAAATAAATTTTGCTGGGACACAGCATGCTCATTCATTTATGTCTTTATGTCTGTGGCTGCTTTCACGCTACAATGGCAGAGTTGAGTAGTTGTGACAGAGACCATATGTGTTGCTGTTATCACTTTTTACTATTACTAAAAGTCAGATATCAAGAGAGAAGAATCTTATTGAAAACTATAAATGCCTTCCAAATGACGATGAATATATCTAATTAAAAGCATTTGCTTTAAGTTGATACCAGTTATTTGGCAGTACCTACCTAGATGAAAAGGCATTTTCGAAGTTGGAATATGTAAAATTTCATTACAGATCAGCATTATCAGATGACTATTTGGAACAGATTTTGAGGATATATCTGGAGTGTTTTCTGATACCAGTCACCATTTCTCCAGTTTTCGGATTCTCTCACACAAATTGAATGCCCAGCAATTCAGTTCTATTCTGACACTAACTACCCAGAGTTAGTGTCAGACCTCAGAAGTTAAAAGACTCAGTCCCTTGGAGTCGTGGCTCAGTGGTTAACAAATCTGACTAGGAACCATGAGGTTGCAGGTTCAATCCCTGGCCTTGCTCAGTGGATTAAGGATCTAGCATTGCCATGAGCTGTGCTGTAGTTCGCAGACGCGGCTCCAATCCCATGTTGCTGTGGCTCTGGTGTAGGCCGGCAGCTATAGCTCCGATGGGACCCCTAGCCTGGGAACCTCCATATACTGCAGGAGCGGCCCAAGAAATGGCAAAAAGAAGAAGAAAAAAAAAAGACTCAGTCCCACAATCTGCCCTCACTTCACACATCAGCTGCAAGTGAGGCACACAGGCTCCCCCCCCAACCCCTGATGACTTTTGTCCAGCCAGCTACAAATCAGAGGTTCCCACAAGCCTACCTTTAGTCTTAATAATTTGCTAAAATGGCTCAAAGAACTTGGGGAAACACTTTATTTACATTTGCTAGTTTATTATGAAGGATATAACTCAGGAACAGCCAGATGAAAGAGATGCACAGGGCAAGGTATGGGGGAGAAGGGATTCAGAGCTTCCACATCCTCTCCCAGCATATCAGCCCCTTTCTCAGCACCTTGATGTGTTTACCAACCCAGAAGCTCTCTGAATCCCACTGCTTAGGGGTTTTTCTGGAGGTTTCATCATCTAGGAACGCTGGCCATTGGTGATTACTTCAACCTCCAGCCCTTCTCCTCCATTATACCGACTGTACAATAAAAGCCAAAACAATGTAGGCAGAGCCTCCTTGCCTGCCCGCTTGCATCTCTCACAAGCACTTTATATTAATACATCTATTTCTTGCCTAAAAAAAAGCCAAAACAATGTTTATACCGCCAGGGTTGCCTGCAGGACCACCATGTATATCAGCCCCAGAGGGGTTTGTGATGACTCCGCAGAGCTGGCTTTCGACTTAGTAGTTTTAGAGAGAGGGAAATTTAGCATGTGAATATGTGTGCATGAATACATGTCAAAACAGAACTATTTATGTCAGCTAACACAGGGTGACAGAGAGAGGCTCTTTTCTGGATGTTTGACCCTAGAGGTCAGAAAAGGATTCAAGCAGAGAAGCAGGGACTGGGCCAAAGCTTCCCCCCCTTTTCCTGAAGGACCTGTCAGAGTAATAAGCAGAAGTATGACCAAGCCACCAAGCTGGCCCCAGGTCATCTATGGAAAGGAAAAGTGTACACCAGGCAGAGGCCACAGTACTTTTGGAGCCATGTTTGTCTCTGCTGGCTTTGCCACTGCACCAGCTCTATCACAGGAGCTGAACACAGGTGAGCTTTCTAGCCAGGAAACTGGAGACCTGACCCCAAACCAACAACTCTCCTGCAGCCAGAACTCAGACTTCAGAGGAAACTTCTGCCTTAGAAGCCTGCCTCTGAGAAGATTTGTTTCCTATCAATCCTCCTTTGCTAGAAAAGTAACAAAATTGAGTTGTGTGGGAACATAAATTACAGGGGACATGAGTTTGGTGGCCCTGCTTCTTAAGAGGAATTGGAACTGGAGCAGACCCTGTAGTGTGTCTGGGGAGGCCTGAGCCTTGGGAAGCATGACCTGGGCCACCAGGGAGCCAGTGGCAGCAATCTCCTGGGAGGGCCAAATCGCCTAGGCCTGGGGTCAGCACAGCAATGGCGATGGCACTGATCCCTGGTCATCAGTTTATCCTCTGTCCATGTGCTTCAGGAACTTCTCAGTTTAAAATAGATTTTCAAACTCGAGAAATGTGTGGCCATCAGATACATCAGGATGCTTTCTTCTTACAGGCATGTCAATCATTTTATTTTTTTATTTTTATTTTTTTGATTTTTAGGGCTGTACCCGTGATTTATGGAGGTTCCCAGGCTAGGGGTTGAACTGCTGCCGGCCTATGCCACAGCCACAGCAACGCTAGATCCTTAACCCATTGCGTGAGGCCAGGGATCCAACCCACAACTTCATGGTTCCTAATCTGATTTGTTTCTCCTGTGCCACTACAGGAACTCCTCAATCATAATTTTCCCTTCCCTGGCGGTCAGGATTCGGTGCTCTCATTTAATTTTTCCACAGGTGGAGAATATCTCCATGACATGATCTTTGGTCACATTCCTGGGGAGCTTCCGAATGGGCATTTTGAGGGATTTGGGGAAGGATCTTTGCCTTTTCCTTCTTTTTTCATCTCTTTTGGGCGGTTTGATTTGGGAGCCTGTTGTCATGTCTGCGTCGAGAAGGGCTTCCGAGGAAGAGGAGCTGCTGAAGCCACATGTTCGGGAGATGCCAGGAACTTTCCTAGTGCTTGACGAGGAGGAGCTAGAGCCAGTGCTGAAGCTGAAGCGGAAACTAGAGGTAGAGGTGGATCAAGACCTTGCACTGCTGCCACCCTTGGAAGCACTCTGCCTCTTTTTGAGTTTTACCCCTGTCATGATGCTCTTCACTTTACTCCTTGGTGGCTACTTTATCTCTGCAGCTATTCTTGGACATCTCAATTCTAACTGGAATCTGGGAAACTACCCCTAACAGATTATGATTTACACCAAAGAACAGGATCGTCCCTTAAACTGACTTCTCCTGTTCTCCTCAGCTACTGAATCTAATATACAGTTGATCCTTGAACAGCTAGGATTTTTTTTTTTTCTGTACTCACAACATATGGAAGTTCCCAGGCCAGGAATCAAACCCACTCTAAGCCACTGAAGTGAAAACTCTGGATCCTTAACCTGCTGATCCAATAAGAAAACTCCTATACTCAAATTTTTAAAATCATACTGCAGTCCTACATGATCAAGAAAGGTTGGTTGAATATGGAGATGGGGATCAGAAGGTAAAAAAAGAATGTTAAGTGGTTGAAAACAGGGTAGATCGACTATACTGTGGAAAGAGATCTGCCACTCTTTTATAGAAAGAATGTTTATCAGAATTCCAGACTGTGTGCTGAAATAAACGCTTGAAGATGTGTAGCATCTGCAACATTCAAAGCATCTTTTCCAGTTTGGCACAAGATTGGCACCATAGAAATATGTATTACAGCCTGATTATTCCACTCCTAGAAATTTGTCATAAGCCATTAATCTTAAAGGGAAAAAAATGACTGTTTATGTTTGTTTGAAATAATACATGTAATGTTAAAATTTTAAGGGGTTCCCATCGTGGTGCAGCGGAAACGAATCCGACTAGGAACCATGAGGTTTCGGGTTTGAACCCTGGCCTTGCTCAGTGGGTTAAGGATCTGGCATTGCCGTGAGCTGTGGCCAGAGGCTACAGCTCCGATTAGACCCCTAGCCTGGGAACCTCCATATGCCTGGGGGTGCGGACCTAGAAGGCAAAAAAATAGTAACTAGGGGGAGTTCCAGTTGTGTCACAGTGGAAACAATCCAACTAGTATCCATGAGTACATGGGCTCAATATCCGGGTTGGCTTAGTGGGCGGGGGGATCCAGTGTTGCCATGAGCTGTAGTGTAGGCTGACAGCTAGCTGTAGCTCCGATTCCACCCCCTAGCCTGGGAACAGCCATATGCCAAGGGTGTGGCCCTAAATAGCAAAAATAAATAAATAAAAATAAAAACTTAAAAGCTTAAAAAAAATAGTAACTAGTGGAGTTCCCGTTTCAGCTTAGCAGGTTAAGAATCTGACTGGTATCCATGAAGATGCAGTTTCGATCCCTGGCCTTGCTCAGTGGTTAAGGATCTGGTGTTGCTGTGAGCTGTGGTGTAGGTTGCAGATGTGGCTTGGATTTGGTGTTGTGGTGGCTGTGGCTTAGATTGGCAGCTACGGCTCCAATTTGACCCCTAGCCTGGGAACTTCCATATGCCACAGGTGTGGCCCTAAAAACGAAAACCTAGGGTGTTTTCTTGGGGTGCAGTTGGTTAAGGATCGGTGTTGTCACTGTAGTGACCTGGGTTGCTGCTGTGGCTGTGGTTCAGATTCCATCCTTGGCCCAAGAACTTCCAAATGCCTTGCATGTGGCCAAAAAAGTGAATCAAAAACCAAAATAACTAAAAACACCTCTTTTAGTGATCCACAAAACCATTTAATTACAAAATTATTTTTATAATGGAATTAACATCAATCTCATTTGTTTCGCAGCATCTGGAGTTTAATGGGAATGAATGATATTCATACAAGCAAATTTTTGGGTCTCCAGACATTTTTCCATTGTCTCCTATTTCTTGGTTATTTATTTACTGATATAACCTCTTAATCTCTTCACTTGAAATTTCACCTTAAACCTTTTCTCCAAGGTCTTAGGGGAGTTCTCTTGTGGTGCAGCAGGTTAAGATCCAGGGTTATCACTGCAATGGCTCTGGTCACTGTTGTGGCTCAGGTTCTATCCCTGGCCCAAGAACTTCTACAAGCCAGGAAAAAAAAAAAAAAAAGATGTTAGGAAATCTTGGTGGAAATTTTTCTTAGCTATTTTTGTTGGATGATAGTGTAAGAACTCATTGTTTAAAATTTCCTTTTGTTTTGAACAATTCAGAAGTAAAGTTTTAGGATTTCAACCATTTGTCAGTTAAATCTAAGTAAGAAATATGGGAAGATCAGATGTAAGTCCAGTTATAGTCATTTTGAGAAATAGTTGGTGAAATCATGCTCACTGTATTTTACAGAATCTCTTTAAGTGTACAGAAATAGATAATGTTAATTGGAGGACATTGTGCAAGGACAGTAGTGGTTAATTTAAATATCTAGGAGGCGTTCCCTGGTGGAGTAGTGGCTTAAAGATTCGGTGTTGTCACACTGCTATGGCCTGGGAACTTCCATATATGGTGGGCACAGCCAAAAAAAAAAAAAAAAAAAACCTGGGTAAAAGTATAAGGATTTATTACAAAATGTGATGTTACTGAACTCTAACTGGATACTTGGAGAAATATATGCTTCATAGAAGGCAACAACATAAACTGTGTTATGTTGACATCTGTAGCTAAAGAAAAACTGCCTAGAGCATTAAATACTTAATTTAAAAAAATATAGTCCTAAAACTGATAATTCAACAATAAAATAATCAATATACTCCTGTTTTCTTGTGTAATAGTGTTTAAACATGAGGCTATCAATTGGATAAATTAAGGATAGTCAATTATAAAATCTTTTGATTTTACAATATGATTTGAAATTCTGTCTTTCCCATTCAAGGAAATCCTTTGCTATTACCCCATTCTTGAGTTAAAAACAATCTCTTCTTCTCTTGATCATTCCCATCAATATATAGACAAATTTTAGTGTTTGCCATCAAACAAACAAAATCTAATTCGAAACCATTTCTCCTCCAGGCACTGCTGGTCTTTTCTAGCATACCTTTCCAAAGAGAAGCTCACAGCTGTTTTCACAGTCCCTCCCCTATTCACTCTTTCTAAAAAAATTTTGATAAGGACTTCTCTTGTGGCTCAGTGGATTAAGGATCTAATATTGTCACTGCAGTGGCTTGGGTTGCTGCTGTGGCTCATGTTTGAGTGCCAAACCAGGAACTTCCACATGTCATGGACTCAGCCAAAAAAAAAAAAAAAAAAAAAAAAAAAAAAGATTGTTAAAATGGTTTTTTTTTTTTTGTCTTTTAAGGGCTGTACCTGCAACCTATGGAAGTTCTCAGCTGAGGGGTTGAATTGGAGCTGCACTACTGGTGGCCTATGCCATAGCCACAACAACTCCAGATCCAACTGCGTCTGCCATCTACACCACAGCTTATGGAAATGCTGGATCCTTAACCCACTAGTGAGGCCAGGGATCATACCTAGGTCCTCATGGATACCAGTCAGATTTGTTACCACGAGCCTCAAGGGGAACTCCAAAATGGTAAATTTTATCTTCACAATTTTTTTTGGCTGTGCCTGATGCATGTGAAAGTTCCTGGTTCAGGGATGGAACTCAAGCCACAGCAGCAATCCAGGCCACTGTTATGACAACACCAGTGTAACTCACTCTACTACAAGGGAACTCCCCATTTTAACTTTTTTTTTTTTTTTTTTTTTTTTTGGTTTTTTAGGGCTGCACCTATGGCGCATGGAAGTTCCCAGGCTGAGTCAAATCAGAGCTACAGCTGCCAGCCTACACCACAGCCACAGCAATGCCAGATCCAAGCCCTGTCTGCAACCTACACCACAGCTCATGGAAATGCAGGATCCTTAACCCAGTGATCGAGGCCAGGGACCGAACCTGCATCCTCATGGATGCTAGTCAGGTTCATTGGTGCTGAGCAACAATGAGAACTGCCTTTATTTTTAACTGTAGCATCACGTATATTTGCATTGGGCTACCATCATTATCATCTATTTCTGGAAATTTTTAATCTTTCCAAATTGAAATTTTGTACTCATCAACTAGTATTCCATTCCCCCTCTCCTCCTAGCCCCTGGCAACCAACATTCTGTTTTGTCTCTGAATCTGACTACTGTAGGCACCTCACATAAATGGAATAATATGTGTCCTTTTGTGTCTGGCTTATTTTGCTTAGCTTAATTTTTTCCAAGGTTTATCCATGTTGTAGCTAGCATATGCCAACATTTCATTGCTTTTTAGGGCTGAAAAATATTCTGTTGTATGTATGGACCATATTTTGTTTATCCATTCATCTGTTGATGGACATCTGGGTTGTTTTTATCTTTTAGCTATTGTGAATAGTGCTGATATGAACATCAATGTATAAGTATCTCAGTTCCTGCTTTCAATTATTTTGAGTAGGTACTTAGAAGTGCAATTGCCAGAACATATGGTAATTCTATATTTAATTTTTTGAGCAACTGCCATACTGTTTTCCACAGTGGCTGCACCATCTTATTTCATACCACTAATGCACAAGTGTTCCAGTTTCTCCATGTCCTTGCCAACAGTTTTTACTTTCAATTTTGGTTAATAGCCATTCTAAGGGCTATGAAGTAGAACCTCATTGTAGTTTTGGTTTGCATTTCCCTAGTGATATTTTCCTGTACTTTTTTGCCACTTGCATATCTCCTTCAGAAATATGTTGCAGACGCGGCTTGAATCTGGTGTTGCTGTGGCTCTGGTGTAGGCCAGCAGCTATAGCTCTGATTAGACCCCTAGGAATCTCCATATGCTGCAGGGATGGCCCTAAAGAGCAAAAAGACAAAAAAAAGAAAAAAAAAAAAAAGAAAGAAAAAGTCTATTTCAATCCTTTGCTCACCTTTTCTAGTTTGTTTGCCTTTTTATTTTTACTTTTTGTCTTTTTTTGTCTTTTTAGGGCCACACCTATGGCATATGGAGGTTCTCAGGCTAGAGGTCTAATTGGAGCTGTAGCCGCTGGCTATGCCACAGCCACAGCAATGCTAGATCCGAGCCACACCTGTGACCTACACCACAGCTTACGGCAATTCCAGATCCTTAACCCACTGAGCAAGGCCAAGGATCCAACCCGCAACCTCACAGCTCCCAGTTGGATACGGATTCGTTTCCTCTGTGCCATGACAGGAATTCCTGTTTTCCTTTTTATTGCTGAGGTATAGAAGTTTTTAAATAATTTGGATGTTAATCCCTTATCAGATAAGTGATTTGTAAACATGTTCTCCATTTCTGCGGGTAGCTTTTTTTTTTTTTTTCTTTTCTTTTTTTGGCCTCACCTGCAGCATATGGCAGTTCCCAGACTAGGGCTTGAATCAGAGCCACAGCTGCCAGCCTATGCCACAGACACAGCAACTCAAAGTTCAATCCATCTGTGAACTATGCTGCAGCTTGTAGTGACGCCAAATCTTTAACCCGCTGAGCGAGGCCAGGGATCAAACCTGCATTTTCTTTTCTTTTTTTTTTTTTTTATTTTCCCACTGTACAGCAAGGGGGTCAGGTTATCCTTACATGTATACATTACAATTACAGTTTTTCCCCCACCCTTTCTTCTGTTGCAACATGAGTATCTAGACATAGTTCTCAATGCTATTCAGCAGGATCTCCTTGTAAATCTATTCTAAATTGTGTCTGTTAAGCCCAAGCTCCCGATCCCTCCCCCTCCCTCCCCCTCCCATCAGGCAGCCACAAGTCTCTTCTCCAAGTCCATGATTTTCTTTTCTGAGGAGATGTTCATTTGTGCTGGATATTAGATTCCAGTTATAAGTGATATCATATGGTATTTGTCTTTGTCTTTCTGGCTCATTTCACTCAGTATGAGATTCTCTAGTTCCATCCATGTTGCTGCAAATGGCATTATGTCATCCTTTTTTATGGCTGAGTAGTATTCCATTGTGTATATATACCACCTCTTCCGAATCCAATCATCTGTCGATGGACATTTGGGTTGTTTCCATGTCCTGGCTATTGTGAATAGTGCTGCAATGAACATGCGGGTGCATGTGTCTCTTTTAAGTAGAGTTTTGGCCAGATAGATGCCCAAGAGTGGGATTGCAGGGTCATATTGAAGTTCTATGTATAGATTTCTAAGGTATCTCCAAATTGTTCTCCATAGTGGCTGTACCAGTTGACATTCCCACCAACAGTGCAGGAGGGTTCCCTTTTCTCCACAGCCCCTCCAGCACTTGTTATTTGTGGATTTATTAATAATGACCATTCTGACTGGTGTGAGGTGGTATCTCATGGTAGTTTTTATTTGCATTTCTCTTATAATCAGCGATGTTGAGCATTTTTTCATGTGTTTGTTGGCCATCTGTATATCTTCTTTGGAGAAATGTCTATTCAGGTCTTTTGCCCATTTTTCCATTGATTGATTGGTTTTTTTGCTGTTGAGTTGTATAAGTTGCTTATATATTCTAGAGATTAAGCCCTTGTCAGTTGCATCATTTGAAACTATTTTCTCCCATTCTGTAAGTTGTCTTTTTGTTTTCTTTTGGGTTTCCTTTGCTGTGCAAAAGCTTTTCAGTTTGATGAGGTCCCATGGGTTTATTTTTGCTCTGATTTCTGTTGCTTTGGGAGACTGACCTGAGAAAATATTCATAATGTTGATGTCAGAGAGTGTTTTGCTTATGTTTTCTTCTAGGAGTTTGATGGTGTCCTGTCGTATATTTAAGTCTTTCAGCCATTTGGAGTTTCTTTTTGCGCATGGTGTGAGGGTGTGTTCTAGTTTCATTGCTTTGCATGAAGCTGTCCAGGTTTCCCAGCAATGCTTGCTGAATAGACTTTCTTTTTCCATTTGATGTTCTTGCCTCCCTTGTCAAAGATTAATTGACCATAGGTGTCAGGGTTTATTTCTGGATTCTCTATTCTGTTCCATTGGTCTGTCTGTCTGTTTTGGTACCAATACCACACTGTTTTGATGACTGTGGCTTTGTAGTATTTCTTGAAGTCTGGGAGAGTTATGCCTCCTGCTTGGTTTTTGTTTCTCAGGATTGCTTTGGCAATTCTGGGTCTTTTGTGGTTCCATATAAAAATGTTTGGATTGTTTGTTCTAGTTCTGTGAACAATGTCATAGGTAATTTGATAGGGAAAAGCAATCTGTAGATTGCTTTGGGTAGTATGGCCATTTTTACAATATTGATTTTCCCAATCCAGGAACATGGAATATCTTTCCATTTCTTTACATCTTCTTTGATTTCTTTGATTAAAGTTTTATAGTTCTCGGCATATAGGTCCTTTACCTCCTTGGTCAGGTGTATTCCGAGGTATTTGATTTTGTGAGGTACAATTTTAAAAGGTATCGTATTTTTGTATTCCTTTTCTAATGTTTCATTGCTGGTATACAGAAATGCAACTGACTTCTGAATGTTAATCTTATATCCTGCCACTTTGCTGAATTTATTAATCAGTTCAAGGAGTTTTGGGGTTGAGTCCTTAGGGTTTTCTAGGTATAGAATCATGTCATCTGCATACAGTGACAGTTTGATCTCTTCTCTTCCTATATGGATGCCTTTGATTTCTTTTGTTTGTCTAATTGCTGTGGCTAAGACTTCCAAAACGATGTTGAAGAGCAGTGGTGAGAGTGGGCATCCCTGTCTTGTTCCAGATTTGAGTGAGAAGGCTTTCAGTTTTTCCCCATTGAGGATTATATTTGCTGTGGGTTTCTCATAAATGGCTTTGATTATATTCAGGAATGTTCCCTCTATACCCACTTTGGCGAGGGTCTTGATCATGAATGGATGTTGGACTTTGTCAAATGCTTTTTCTGCGTCTATTGAGATGATCATATGATTTTTGACTTTTTTTTTTGTTAATGTGGTGTATGATGCTGATTGATTTGCATATGTTGAACCATCCTTGTGAACCTGGGATGAACCCACCCTGGTCATGGTGTATAATTTTTTTGGTATGTTGTTGGATTCGGTTGGCTAAGATTTTGTTGAGAATTTTTGCATCTATAGTCATCAATGATATTGGGCAATAGTTTTCTTTTTTGGTGGTATCTCTGTCTGGTTTTGGAATGAGGGTGATGGTGGCCTCATAGAATGTCTTTGGGAGTATTCCTTCTTCTTCAACCTTTTGAAAGAGTTTAAGGAGGATGGGCACCAATTCGTCTTTATATGTTTGATAGAATTCACCTGTGAAGCCATCTGGTCCTGGACTTTTATTTGTAGGGAGTAATTTTATGACCTCTTCAATTTCATTTCTAGTGATCGGTCTGTTCAGTTGGTCTGTTTCTACTTGATTCAGTTTTGGCAGGCTGTAAGATTCTAGAAAATTGTCCATTTCTTCCAGATTGTCAAACTTGTTGCCATACAGTTGTTCATAGTATTCTCTTATGGTTTTTTGTATTTCTGCTGTATCCGTTGTGATTTCTCCTTTTTCATTTATAATTTTGGTGATTTGGGTTCTTTCTCTCCTCTTTTGAGTGAGTCTGGCCAGGGGTTTGTCAATTTTGTTCACCTTTTCAAAGAACCAGCTCTTGGTTTTATTAATTTTCTCTATTGTTTTTTGAGTCTCTATTTTATTGATTTCTTCTTTGATCTTTATAATTTCCTTCCTTCTGCTGACTTTAGGACTTTTTTGTTCTTCTTTTTCTAATTCATTTAGGTGGAGGGTTAAGTTGTCCATTTGGGATCTTTCTTCTTTTTGAGAAAGGCCTGTATTGCTATAAATTTCCCTCTGAGCACTGCTTTCGCAGCATCCCATAGATTTGGAGAGGTTGTGTCTTCATTATCATTTGTTTCAAGGTAGTTTTTAATTTCCTTCTTGATTTCCTCATTGACCCATTGGTTTTTTAGTAGCATGTTGTTTAGTCTCCATGTAGTAGGTTTTTTCTCTTTGCTTTTCCCATGGTTGATTTCTAATTTCATGGCATTGTGGTCAGAGAAGATACTTGAGATAATTTCTATGCTCCTAAATTTATTGAGATTCGCTTTGTGTCCCAATATGTGGTCGATTCTTGAGAATGTTCCATGAGCATTTGAGAAGAATGTGTATTCTGCTTTTTTTGGATGTAGTGTCCTGAAGATATCAATTAAGTCTAAGTTTTCTATTGTTTCCTTTAGGATTTCTGTTGCTTTATTGGTTTTCTGTCTAGAGGATCTGTCCATTGATATGAGGGGGGTATTTAGGTCTCCTACTATGATTGTATTCTCATCAATATCTCCCTTTATGTCTGTTAATATTTGTTGTATGTATCTGGGTGCTCCTATATTTGGGGCATATATGTTGATGATAGTAACATCCTCTCCTTGGATGGATCCCTTAATCATTAAATAGTGTCCTTCTTTGTCTTTCTTTATGTCTTTTGTTTTAAAGTCTATTTTGTCTGATATGAGCATTGCGACTCCTGCAAACCTGCATTTTCAAGGATGCTATGCGGGGTTTTTAACCAACTGAGCCACAGCAGGAACTCCCAGCTTTTTCATTCTTGATACTGTCCTTTGATGCCACCGTTAATTATTTATTTTTAAAATTTTATTGAAGCATAGTTGATTTTACAATGTTGTGTTAGCTTCTGCTGTATAGCAGAGTGATTCAGTTACACATAAATATATTTTCTCATGTTCTTTTCCATTATGGTTTATCTTAGAATCCTGGATATAGTTCCTGTTGCCAAAGCATGGTCTCTGTGCACCAATGCCAAATTCAATCTTGGAGACAGAGTTTGGGGTGAAGGAGAAAAGAATTTCTTTATTGTTTTGCCAGGCAAAGGGGTACTCAGTAGGCTCATGCCTTCAAAAACTGTGTGTCTCAACCCTGAAGGTGAAGAGTTTTATAGCAAAGGTTCAAGGGTGGTTATGCTGATAAAGTGGATTGTTGATAAGGATCAGGGTGTGTGCAAGGCCTGTATTACTTTAATCTGGCCTCAGAGGGTCTCCTGATGAGGTCCTGTGGTTCCAGGTTATCAAACTGTGACCTTCACTCTGGAATGAAGAATGCTTCATCAAGTAGTTAACATCTTCCATTTGTTGGGGGTTTTAGTTCTGCAAAAGAGCTCAAAGATACTGTTATTTGTATCTGTATCTGGGAGCCCAGCAGGGTCCTGCTCAATTTCATTCACTGTGCTATACAGCAGGACCTTTTTATTTATCCTCTATTATAATAGTTCATATCAGCTAATCCCGAACACCCAGTCTTTCCTACCACCATGCCCCCCCTTTGGCAACCACAAGTCTATTCTCTATATCTGTGTCTGTTTCTGTTTCATAGATAAGTTCATTTGTGTAGCATACTGATTCCACATAAGCGATAGCATATATTTGTCTTTCTTTGTCTGACTTAACTTCACTTAGTGTGATCAGCTCTAGGTCCATCCATGCTGCTGTAAATGGCATTATTTCATTCTTTTTATGGCTGAATAGTATTCCATTGTACATATGTACCACATCTTTTTTTTTTTTTTTTTTTTTTGGCTGCACATGAGGTATGAGAAAATTCCTGGGCCAGGAACAAACATGTGCCACAGTTGCAACCTACACTGTGGCAAGCTGGATCTTTAACCTGCTGTGCTACAGGGAACTTCCTGCACTACATCTTTATTCATTTTCTGTCCATGGACATTTAGTTTGCATCCATGTCTTGACTATTATAAATAGTGCTGACATGAATATAGGCATGCATGTATCTTTTTTTAATAGATGATTTACAATGTTCTGTCAATTTCTGCTGTAGCATGTATCTTTTTATTTTATGTACTTATTTATTTATTTTTTGCTTTTTAGGGCCACACTCTTGGCATATGGAAGTTCCCATGCTAGGAATCAAATTGGAGCTACACCTGCTGGACTATGCCACAGCCACAGCAACTCAGGATCCAAGGCGATTCTGCAACCTAAACCACAGCTCATGGCAACACCAGATCCTTAACCCACTGAGCAAGGCCAGGGATCGAACCTGCAACATCTTGGTTCTTAGTCGAATTCGTTTCCACTGTGCCACAATGGGAACTCCAGCATGTATCTCTTTAAACTATATTTTTGTCCAGATATATCCCCAGGAGTGGGATTGCTGGATTATATGGCAACTCTATTTTTAGTTTTTGTTTTTTTTAATAGCTACACCCACAGCATGTGGAAGTTCTGGGGCCAGGGATTGAATCTGAGCCACAGCTATAAACCATGCCACACTTGCAGCACCAATAGATCCTTGAACCCACTAAACTGGACCTGGAATCAAACCCACACCTCCACAGAGACCCACTGCAATCAGATTTTTAACCCACTGTACTAGGGTGGGAACTCCTCTTTGATTTTCTTTCTTTCTTTCTTTTTTTTTTTTTTTTTTGTGAGTAACTTCCATATTGTTTTCCGTAGTGGCTGTGCCAATTTACATTCCCATTCACAGTGTAGGAGGTTTCCCTTTTCTCCACACCCTACCATTTATTACTTATAGATTTTTTTCTTTTTTTTTTTTTGGTTTTTAGGGCCACACCCGTGGCATATGGAGGTTCCCAGGCTAGGGGTCAAATTGAAACTACAGCCTCTGGCCTACTCCACAGCTCAAGGCAACGCCAGATCCTTAACCCACTGAGCGAGGCCAGGGATTAAACTGGCAACCTCATGGTTCCTAGTCAGATTCATTTCCACTGGACCACGTGAAGGGAACTCCCATGCTCTTTTTTCTTTTTCTTTCTTTTTTTTTTTTTTTTCAGAGCTGCACTTGCAGCATATGGAAGAACCCAGGCTCAGGGTCCAGTCAGAGCTACAGCTACTGGCCTATGCCACAGCCACAGCAACCCTGGATCCTTAACCTACTGAACAAAGCCGGGGATTGAACCTGCATCCTCATGGATATTAGGGTCTACAACAGGAACTAGTTCACTGAGCCACAACAGAAACTCCCTCAAAGTTTTTGTTTGTTTGTTTAGGGGCATACCTGCAGCATATGGAGGTTCCCAGGTTAGGGGTCTAATAGGAGTTATAGCTGCCAGCCTACGCCACAGCCATAGCCATGCCAGATCCAAGTCTGTGACCTACACTACAGCTCATGGCAAGCCAGATCCTTAACCCACTGAGGGGGGCCAGGGATCGAACCTGCAACCTCATGGATCCTGGTCAGACTCGTTTCTGCTGCGCCATGATGGGAATGCCTCAGAGTTTTTAAATGTGATAAAAATTCAACTTTTCTTCTGTTGCCTGTACTTTTGGCATCATACCAAAAAATCACTGCCAAGCCCAATGTCATGAAACTTCCCTTATGTGTTTTCCTGTAAGAGTTTTATAGTTTTAGTTCTTACATTCAGGTTTTTGATCCATTTTGAGTTACTTTTTGTATATGGTGTAAAGTAAGAATCCAGCTTCGTTCTTTTGTATTTTGCTATCCAGTTTTCCTGGTACCATTTGTTGGGAAAATAAAACAAGACAAAATTGTCCTTTTTTCATGAATGGTCTTGGCACCCTGGTGAAAATCATTTGAGGAAGTTCCCATTGTGGCTTAGTGGGTTATGAACCCCACTAGTATCCATGAGGATGCGGGTTTGATACCTGGCCTCAGTGGGTTAAGAATCCAGCATTGCCAGAAGCTGCAGGGTAGGTTGCAAATATGGCTAGGATCCCATGTTGCTGCAGTTGCGGCATAGGCTGGCAGCTGCAGTGCTGATTCGACCCCTAGCCCAGGAACTTCCATATGCTGCAGCTGCGGCCCTGAAAAGAAAGGAAGAAAAAAAAAAAAAAAGAATATCCCTAAGATTACTCTACTCTTCTTTTTTTTTTTTGTCTTTTTGCCATTTCTTGGGCCACTCCCACGGCATATGGAGGTTCCCAGGCTAGGGGTCGAATCAGAGCTGTAGCCACTGGCCTACACCACAGCCACAGCAACTCGGAATCTGAGCCGCGTCTGCAACCTACACCACAGCCCACGACAACACCGGATCCTTAACCCACTGAGCAATGCCAGGGATGGAACCCGCAACCTCATGGTTCCTAGTTGGATTTGTTAACCACTGACCCACGCCAGGAACTCCCTGATTACTCTACTCTTGTAAAATGGTCAAAATATACCTCTTTTCCCTCTGTCTAATCTACCATAATCTTTCTTTCTTTTTTTTTTTGTCTTTTTAGGACCACACCCACAGCATATGGAGGTTCCCAGGCTGGGGGTCTAAACAGAGCTGTTGCTGCCAGTCTACACCAGAACCACAGTAACGCCAGATCTGAGCCGAGTCTGCAACCTACCCCACAGCTCACGGCAACACCGGATCCTTAACCACTGAGCAAGGCCAGGAATCGAACCAGCAACCTCATGGTTCCTAATTGGATTTGTTTCCTCTGCACCACGACAGGAACTCATAAACTACCATAATCTTTCCTTTACTTCCAAACCTAGTTTCTATAGCAGCCTTTGCCAAAGATCCCCACTCCCAGTCCAACTGATTCCTATAGTGAAGTTTATGTGTGTGTGTGTGTGTGTCTTTTTAGGGCTACACCTTTGGCATATGGAGGTTCCCAGGCTAGGGGCTGCATTGGAGCTGTAGCTGCTGGCCTACACCATAGCCACAGCAACGCAGGATCCAGGCTGTATCTGCAACCTACACCACATCTCCTGGCAATGGTGGATCCTTAACCCACTGAGCAGGGCCAGGGATCAAACCTACATCCTCATAGATACCAGTCAGATTTGTTTCCTCTGCGCCACAACAAGAACTCCTATCGTTAAGTTCTTATCTCTAGATTTTAATTGTTTGCAGTAATTCATGAGTGTAAATATAATATCTAATAATGAATTATACAACATTTAGATAACTGTGGTCTATCAGAATGCTGGGTTCCCTGACATCACACGTATTTGGGGGGAATATTTAGCTCTTGTAGGTACTGAATACTATTTTGCTAGAGCCTTCCTTGCTTACTTTCTGCCTTACCCTTTTTGGTTCACAACACAAATAAGAAAGAAAACATATTCACTTCGAGGTTTAGCTACATTAATCAAATGCGACGTGTTTTCTCTACTTAGAACATAACAAGTAATAAGTTTTTGAAATAGTCTTTTATTGTGAAGTATAAAATATTTAGAAATGATTTAAAAAATTTCAGTTAGATTTAAAAATTCAATAATCTTTACAAGGGAAAGCACCACATTAAAAATTACATTCATAAGAAACAATTTAAACTACATATGCTAAAATTATTTAATAGGAGTTAGAACATTATCGAATCATGAAATTCAGAAACTTAAAAAAATTTTTTTTTGTCTTTTTAGGGCCATACCAGTGGCATGTGGGTTTCCAGGCCAGGGTCGAATTGGAGCTGCAGCTGCTGGCCTACACCACAGCCACAAGAATGCCAGATCCAAGCTGCTCCTGCACATATACGCCAAAGCTCAGGCAATGGCCAGATCCTTAACCTGCTGAGTGAGGTAAGGGATTGAACCCATGTCCTCACGTATACTAATCGGTTTGTTACCACTGAGCCACAGCGGGAACTCCCAGAAACTTTTTTTTTAAGCACAGATCTAAATCGGAGTCTCAAGCTTAGATGTCTTCAGGGCTAAGTGAGAAACACAAAGTAATGAAGTACTCTGACAGAAGAGGGAGTCTGGAGGACTATGGAAAACTGGGGCATATAAAGACTTTTTGAATTCAGAAACTTTTGAAATATTACATGTGCTGAAGAAAACAACTATTGGCCAGGCTGGCCTATATTGGCTGCCAGTTTGCAATTCTGGGCTAAAGGAATTTCTAGCAATTTATGTTCCAAATCTTCACAATGGCAGACAGCAGTTCATTAAGTACTTGTATGGATATATTCTTAAAACACCTGGTTAAAAGATTTTAAAAGTATCTTCTTTCATGTTTGAGAGAAATTAGTTATGCGAAAGAGTTAATAAACTGAAATGAATTTTCATTCTTTTACCAAAAGAAAGTCACATACCCTAGTATATTATTGCTTAAAAGGAAATACATGAAAAATAAAGTACTGGTTTTACTGAAGCCATTGTTCAAAAAGCATTCAATCAATTGCCTTACTAAATACATAAGAAAATACTTGTAATTCAGTTAACAAGTTTTACTTTACTTTTAAATGGTATTTTGTTGAAGAACTTTAGTAGATTTCATTACATCAGTGAAAAGTAAAGGTTCTAATCTGAACACGTAAAAATGCCATAGCTCAATGGCTATAACCATGTTTGTTTGTTATGTCAAGGCAGTGTTACAGAATTTACAACTTTGTATGCCATCAATGACTTCACATCATTTTTAAATAGTTTTAAAAAATTAAGGTGATGGAGGCATTAAGGGACAAATGAAATCTCCTTTGAAAAAGGATACAGGAGTTCCTGTCATGGCTCAGTGGTTAACAAACCTGACTAGAAACCATGAGGTCTCGGGTTTGACCCCTGGCCTTGCTCGGTGGGTTAAGGATCTGGTGTAGCTGTGAGCTGTGGCGTAGGTCGCAGATATGGCTCAGATCTCATGTTGCTATGGCTGTGGCATAGGCCGGCAGCTATAGCTCTGAATTGACCCCTAGCCTGGGAACTTCCATATGCCATGTGTGTGGCCCTAAAAAGACAAAAAAATAAAAAAAATAAAAAAGGCTACAAAGACACATTAAAATTCAAATATCCTTGCCAGACTAGGGATACATATTTTAAGATAACCCATAGACAACACATATTTCAATGAAAACTCAAGTACTTTTATTCCAAACCCAAAATATTTTCTACTTTTAAAAAACATTTTAGCTCTTGGCTTGAGAAGTTTAACATAAAAAGAAAGCACCAAATGTAGCCATATAATCTTCCATTTTAAAAAGTTACTAGTTATTCTATCTTTTCGATAAAGTTTATGTGGGACAAATCAATTTCATATGTGGCCATTAATTTCTGAAATTAAAAAGCCAAAGCTGTTAAGTACTTGGGCTAAAGTTGTATGTTTAGCAAACTAGAGTATGTATAGAAGAAAATGTTGAGACAGTTATCTATCAATTAATGCAATAGGTCTTTCATTATTTAAGTTTTTCGTGAAACTTTTCAAGTTGGGGAAATATGTTTGACATTTTTTTCTCACCTAATATTTGGGAAAGTTTTAAAGTTTAGCCAAGTCTTATGCATTTTATCTGCATTCTCACATTCATTTTAATTATTAAAAGCACTAAAGTACAAAGCAATCAGGATTTTTTTTTAGAATTCAAAGTTAACACTGTTTTCACATATCATAAGTGTCCATGGCAGCACATTAAAATTGAAAATAAGATTATTATAAATTCTGTATGGGTCCACAATGAAATAAACATGTTTCTCAAGTCAATAAAAGAAATATCATATAAGGGTATATATTCAACACAGGCTGATGTATCACAAGATTTGATCTAGCAGTTCTTTAAAAACCAATAGGGTTTCTATGAATACATTTATTTTAAATTAATAAATTATTCATAATATAAAATTTAAAGTTTTTGTAAATAGTAGCAACAAACTAGATGTTGATTATATGGGATTCCCACAAATACTAACAAAATAGTTCAACATCATTTAATCCAAATATTGGTTTACAGTTATTCAAATGTATTTAAATATTATAGTTGACTGATCTATAACACTGAATTCAAGACTCAGTTGATAGCAAGTAGATATATGGTGCTGTCTGCTTGTTCTTCACATCATCAAAGGATGAAACCCACAAGAAACATGATGGCTGTACTGGTTACATGCGGTGATCCAATTAGTTAGCATATTTGTGGAGGAAGCGTTCAAATGCATCATAGATGGCTCGTCTAAAATTAAATATGAAAGAAATTAGCAAAGCAGGGGGACAGACAATGCTTTCACTTAAGTTATTTCCAAATAACCTATGGCTTGCAACCTGACCTCCTCTTCAAGTAGCTGTGAAGGAGACAGATACCTCAAGGTGGGTATTTATATCCATGTAACATCACCACTACTAGAAAACTTCAAATATACTTCCAAATGCCATCATTTTCTGTGAAGCATTTTTTTGTGCCTTAATGTTTATATTTTTTATATATAGGTATACATATATGTATAAGACAAAATACTAAAAAAAGGAACTCATTTCTTCTTATTTTGTTATTTGCTGTAAATTAAGTAGTTTTTTAACTTCAAAATGTAATAGTCTTCTTAATAGATTATGATAAAGCAACTAAATTTAAAATAATTACTTTCCTACAGTAACTTTACTTGGTATTTTAATATTTTAATTGGAAAGGAACAGTTAAATTGATCTGGCCCAGCTTCATAAGATATTATTTCTTTTTCTTTTCTTTTTTTTTTTTGCCTTTTAGGGCAGTATCAGCAGCAGATGGAGGTTCCCAGGCTACGGGTCAAATGGGAGCTGTAGCTGCTGGCCTACACCACAGCCCCAGCAATGCCAGATACGAGCCTAGCCGAGTCTGAGACCTACACTACAGCTCACAGCAACGCCAGATCCTTAACCCACTGATCGAGGTCAGGGATCACATCTGCATCCACGGGGATTCTAGTCAGATTGTTTCTGCTGAGTCACGACGGGATCTTCCGTAAGATATTATTTCTAAGTCTTA
This sequence comes from Sus scrofa, assembly GCF_054392235.1. Classification (NCBI taxonomy): domain Eukaryota; kingdom Metazoa; phylum Chordata; class Mammalia; order Artiodactyla; family Suidae; genus Sus; species Sus scrofa. Next base: position 103,354,871 of record NC_139390.1, read on the forward strand.
TTTTTTCCCCCTATTGTCAAATACATTTTCATTGTAGAATATTCAGAAAATCCAAAAATGTAAAAAGGGAAAAAAGTCACAATCCCATCAATCTAAGGTATCTACAGTTAATCTTTTCCTCCAGGCTTAAAAAAAAAAAAAAAAAAAAAAAAATGCTGGGTGTTCTGGTCGTGGTGCAGTGAAAAAGAATCCAATTAGGAACCATAAGGTTTTAGGTTCTATCCCTGGCCTTGCTCAGTGGGTTAAGGATCTGGTATTGCTGTGAGCTGTGGTGTAGGTTGCAGACACAGCTGGGCTCCTGCGTTGCTACGACTATGTAGGCCAGCAGCTGTAAATCCGATTTGACCCCTAGCCTGGGAACTTGGGAACCTCCAGGTGCCGTGGGTGTGGCCCTAAAAAGCGGAGAAAAGAAAAAAAAAGTTTATGTTTGTATTTTTACCCAGTTTAAAATAATAACTAAGATTATATTAATCTTGTATTGTTTGACTAAGCATTTCCTCACATCCTTAAAAAGAAATTAAGGAGTTCTTGCTGCAGCATATCGGGTTAAGGATCCAGTGTTGCCACAGTTGTGGCATAGGTCGAAGCTGTGGCTTACATTTGATCTCTGGTCTAGGAACTTCCATATGCCATGGGGTGTGGCCAAAAAAAAGAAAAAAGAATTAAGATTATCTTTAAAAACTGACACCTGTAATAGACTGTGATTTCCAATTTATTGGAAGACAAAGCTTTCTATCCCCCTTGTGTGTATTTGGCTTAAAAAGTTGTAAAATAAGGCCTAAGGGTGAAATCTAGGCTTGTTCATTTTATACACACACACACACACACACACACACACACACACACACATAAAGAAATCCTGCTCTGTAGCACTGGGAACTATCTAGTCACTTATGATGGAGCATGATAATGTGTGAAAAAAGAATCTATACATGTATGTGTAACTTGGTCACCAAGATGTACAGTAGAAAACTAACAGAACACTGTAAACCAGCTATAATGAAAAAAAAAATCATTTTATATATATATATGTATAAAGAAATCTACTCTTGTGTACATGGTATGAGGAGGGTTAGTAAAGGTGTAAACATGCTTTTTTAAATTTTGTAAATTTTTATTTTTGCTTTTTAGGGCCACACTCTAGGCATATGGAGGTTCCCAGTCTAGGGGTCGAATTGGAGCTACAGCTGCCAGCCTACACCACAGCTCATGGCAACGCCGGATCCTTAACCCACCGAGTGAGGCCAGGGATGGAACCTGCAACCTCATGGTTTCTAGTCAGATTGGTTTCCACTGCGCCGTGATAGGAACTCCTATATATATTTTTTTTAATTAAAAAAAAATTTCTGTCTTTTTAGGGCCACATGCACGGCATATGGAAGTTCCCAAGCTAGGGGCTGAACTGGAGCTGCAGCTGCCGGCCTACACCACAGCCACAGCAACGCTAGATCCAAGTCACATCTGCAACCTATAGCACAGCTCACAGCAATGCTAGATCCTTAACCTACTGAGCAAGGCCAGGGCTTGAACCCGTGTCCTCATGGAAACTAGTTGGGTTCATAACCAATGAGCCACAACAGAACTCCAACACGTGCATTTGTAATCATTTCAATAGTCTCATATTCACTTGTATTATCTAATTTTAAACAACACAAAATATTAGAGGACATAAAAGAGTGGCTTGTTTTACTTTTATACCTGGTGAGTGCAAAGACCAAATTTGTAAAATTGTACCATTCCAGTGTCATCTAAGCTTTGTTAGTTCTTTTTGTTTTGTTTTGCAGTGCTTGTAGCATGTAGAATTTTCTGGGTCAGGTATCAACCCGCACAACAGCAATGACCCAAGCTACTGTAATGACAATATTGGATTCTTATCCTGCTGCATCACAGGGGGAACTCCTAAACTTTGTTAGTTTTAAAGTGACTAGTGGGGAGTAGGAGGCCAAATATAGCTTAGTAGTGACTTCACCTGAACAAGTTATTTAATCTTTTTTCCCCTTGTGTTTTTTTGTAAAGTAGATATTAAAAATAACATATGAAGCAACTGTTCTAGTACTTGGCACATGTTAATAGCTAACATTGATCTCCTGAAATGAAGCCTTCAAATAAGAACTTAGGAGTTTTTTTATAGCTGACTGATTGTATCTGTTCTTCCTAATACTGCTCAGACACACTCCCACTTAGATGCATGAAAAAGTAAAAGAAATTTGATAACAATTTACCAAAGCAAGTATGTGGGCTTTCTGCCTTCACATGTAAAACAGAACTTTAGACTCTTCTTGAGCAACCCTAGCAACCCTAAATACTCACAATTTTTGTTTGTTTTAGCTGTGCCACAGGGTCAGTTGAGTATTGGGTAAATAGCTGCTCATTCACCAACTGACTGAGACTCAAATGCTAAATGAGTTTTGTTTTTTTTTTTTTTTTCATTTTTTTTAGGGCTGCACCTGCAGCATATGGAAGTTCCTGGGTTAGAGGCTGAATCGGAGCTGTAGCTGCCGGCCTATACCACAGCCAGAGAAATGCCAGATCTGAGCCACATCTGACTTTCACTGCAGCTTGTGGCAATGCTGGATCCTTAACCCAATGAGTGAAGTCAGGGATCAAACCTGCATCCTCACAGATGCTATTTGGGTTCTTAACCCACTGAGCCACAATGGGAACTCCTAAGTAAGTATTTTTTAAAAGATCATACTATAAAAAAATTTACTATATTCTTTAAGACATTAGAGCCTTGAAGAATTACTCTCTACCTCAAAAAGGCAACATCTATAAATTGAAGTACATAAGCAACAACATACAAAGAATTATTTCGTAGATTAAAAAGAGCTAAAACAGGGAGTTCCCATCGTGGTGCAGTGGTTAACGAATCCGACTAGGAACCATGAGGTTGCGGGTTCAGTCCCTGCCCTTGCTCAGTGGGTTAACGATCCGGCGTTGCCGTGAGCTGTGGTGTAGGTTGCAGATGCAGCTCGGATCCTGCGTTGCTGTGGCTCTGGCGTAGGCCGGTGGCTACAGCTCCGATTCAACCCCTAGCCTGGGAACCTCCATATGCCGCGGGAGCGGCCCAAGAAATAGCAACAACAACAACGACAAAAGACAAAAAAAAAAAAAAAAAAAAAAAAAAGAGCTCAAACATGTCAAACATAGCAAACACAATTTTTCTATTATATGGCTGTACAGCTGGCAGTTTTGGAACACACTATATGCACAGGGCACTGGTCTAAGCACTTTATGTGAACTTACTTAACCATTAATGAATAAATATTCCAGTAATACGTGGTACCATTAAACTTGAATACAAGTAGAAATAAAGTAGCATATCAAAAAACTAGAATAATGTTAAAGGTTTTTATAAGCCTTAACAAATACTGGAGTCATAAAATGTTATTAACAATAAAGCTAGTACTTCATTTCTCATTTAAGGTTCACTATTCACTTGTTACTGAAAAACATTGCTAGATTATTCCACAGATGCCCAGTTCATTCTGAGAGAAGAACATCAGAGTGGAGTGAAAATATCATGATGAACCAAAGCAAGTGTTACAAACCTTACTGTTCCTTCCTACACCCTAAAATACTGGCGACTGATATTTGAAGAGGGTGAAACAAGACAATAAAGCATGCCTATCATATGCTATTTCCTATTTCTCCAGAAGGAAGAGAATTAAGAGGAATAAAACGTATAATAAAAAAAAAGAAATTCCGAATCTTTTATATTTTTTGAGCCAAGAAAAATCCCCAAACAAGTTAACAAATAAATAGACAACTGATTGACCAATCATCTTACCTGAAAAGTCCTTGTTTGAAAAGATAAGCACTAATATGACCCCCTTCTAGATATCGGATTTCACAACCAGGCCAAATTTCTTGTAGACTTCGAACTCCTGTTCGTGGAATATAGGCGTCTTCTTTGGCTTGAACCACTATGATGAGGCTTGGGTCAACTGGAACTAGGTATAGAATTTTTTAAGAGGCAATATATATACTATTAAGAAGCTCTAAGAATTTTATATAAATACTAGCAACCATATTAGAAAATAAAAATATACCATTCAATGTAGTGAAACATTTGCCAAAACAAAACTTTTGATTACTATACCATAACATTATAATATTCATCTCTAATACAATGAGATGAATATTCTAAAGATAAAAAAATCCAATGTTTTTAATGAACTATTAAATGATCTTAGATTTTCATGGATAAAATTTAAATATATTACATTTAAATAAAAAGTTTATATTAGAAAACACATTGTGGAGCCAACAATAAATACACTTTTTTTTTTTTTTTCTTCTTTTTTGTCCTTTTAGGGCCACACCTGTGGCATATGGAGGTTCCCAGGCTAGGGGTCAAATCTGAGCTATAGCCGCCGGCCTATACCAGAGCCACAGCAACGCCAGATCCGAGCCATGTCTGCGACCTACACCACAGCTCATGGCAATGCCGGATCGTTAACCCACTGAGCAAGGCCAGGGATCGAACCCGCAACCTCATGGTTCCTAATCAGATTCGTTTCCGCTGTGCCATGATGCGAACTCCAATACACTCTTGAAAATATGAAATTTATTTTGTAAAGCATCCTTAAAAATATTTCACATATTATCAGCATATATTCTCAATTTACATAAAAATCAATACCTGAGAAATTTGCTACATGAGTACATTCATCCATAACTCCTTTCATAAATATTAAAGATTCTTTCTGAAGATTATTTCTTCTTTGTTCTTTACTGAGTAGGTGGTATGACTGAGGACTGCAACTTGTATAACTACTTTTGTTGGCTGAAAGTGTTTGATTGAAGCACTCCATCTTAGAGGTATCTTGCAACAAGAATCCTGATGTGGCACTGATAGGTGCTTTACTAGATTTATGGCACTCAGCGGATTTCTGGGACACAACTTGATCTGTCATGTCTAAATTTAAAGTTCTAGAAGCCAAGTTAAGGTTAGTTAGCTTGTCTGCACCGCTAGGGAAGCGCTTCACAAACTCTTGTCCCATTTTGAAAGAATCTGTCTGAATATATGAAAGAAAATAAAATGTCATTTAATATAAATAAGACTTTATTTGAGAAACTTTCATCAGTGAATAAATGGATAAATAAAATGTGGAATGTACATAGAAATAGATTTTTTTTTTTGTCTTTTCTAGGGCCGCACCCACAGCATATGAAGATTCCCAGGCTAGGGGTCTAATTGGAGCTGCAGTTGCTGGCCTACGCCACAGCCACAGCAACTCAGGATCCAAGCCGTGCCTGCAACCTACACTACAGCTCAAGGCAACGCCAGGTCCTTAACCCACTGAGCAAGACCAGGGATTGAACCGCAACCTCATGGTTCCTAGTTGGATTTGTTAACTACTGAGCCATGACAGGAACTCCAGAAATAGATTATTATTATTCAGTCTTAAAAAGGGAATGAAATTCTGACACATGCTATAACATAGATGAACTTAAAAGACATTATGCTAAAGGAACAAGCCAGATACAAAAGCACAATATTGTATAATTCCACTTTTATGAGGTACTTAGAGGAGTCAAATTCATAGAGGCAGAAAGTAGAGTGGTTGCCAGGGGCTGGGAAGTTAATAGTGAAAGATGAGAAACAACATAAATGTCTATCAATAAGGTTTTGGTTGGATTTCCTGCTACAGAATGCTGGGTTAAGAACCCAACTGCAGCAGCTCAGGTTGCTGTGGAGGTGCGGGCTTAATCCCTGGCCCAGTGCAGTGGGTTAAAAGGATCTGGCTTTGCTGAAGCATGGGTCACGGCTGTGGCTCAGATTTAATCCCTGGCCCAGGAACTTATATGTGCCCCAAGTGCAGCCATTTAAAATAATAATAAAACAAAAAAACAAGATACTTGTTAATAAACCATGGTACATCCATCTATATAATAGGCTGTTATGCAGCAGTGAAAAAGGAAACATTTGTGTATAGTCCATAAAAAAGAGAAGAGGAAAAAAATTTCCTATTTCTATTGGTTTGAAAAATTCCTTGAAATACTAAATAATATAGTGTGTTATTTGTTGAAGGAGACAGAACCTAGGTAAATTGGGAATGGGGTAGGATCATTTCATTGTCTTTTTATACTTTTTGATGCTTGAACTGTATGACTATACAACCTATTTAAAAAATTAAAGAATGGGAGAGTTCCCATCGAGGCTCAGCAATTAACGAACCTGACCAGCATCCATGAGGACGGGGGTTCAATCCCTGGCCTTGCTCAGTGGGTTAAGGATCCAGAGTTGCTGTGAGCTCTGGTGTAGGTCCTAGATATGGCTCAGATCCCAAGTTGCTGTGGCTGTGGTGTAGGCCGGCGGCTATAGCTCCGATTCAGCCTGGAAACCTCCATATGCTGTTGATGCAGCCCTAAAAAGACAAAAAGGCTAAAGAAATAAATAATTAATTAAAGAATGTAAAGTTGGTTGAAGGCAAGGAAAAAAAAAAAAAAACCCTGACATGTTTAACAGAATAAAGTCACTAAAGCCATTCAGGTCACAGAAACATAAAAGGGAAAGAAAGGAGATTTAGTAACATCCAGGAAATGTAAGATCAAAGCATCCTAGAATTTTACTCAGAGTGGAATACCAATAAATTTAACTTCTTTTGACTGGAAAAACACAGTTTTTGTTTTTTTGCTTTTTGGATTCTTTTTTTTTTTTTTTTTTGGCTACACTCATGGCATGCAGAAGTTTCCAAGCCAGGGACTGAACCAGTGCCACAGCAGTAAGAATAATGGATCCTTAATCCACTGAGCCACCAGGGAACTCGGAAAAACAGAGTTTGGTTTGGTTTTTTTTTTTTTTTGTCTTTTTAGGGCCACATTCGTGGCATATGGAGGTTCCCAAGCAAGGGGTCTAATCAGAGCCACAGCCACAGCAAAGCCAGTTTTGAGCCTCGTCTGCAACCTACACCACAGCTCATGGCAATGCCAGATCCTTAACCCACTGAGTGAGGCCAGGGATCGAACTCACAATCTCATGGTTCCTAGTCAGATTCATTTCCCCTGTGCCACAATGGGAACTCCCGGGTTTGGTTTTTTGAAACCAAAAAATAAGGAAGCCATCTTATATTTCTTGAATATTCATTACTGTGAACTGGTTGTAACTGAGACAAAAAGACACTAGTTTTATACAGCCACCAAGAGTGAGAAGCACAGAACAAAAGTGCTGGATAAGAATATACTACCAAGGAAGTTCTCTTGTAGCATAGTGGGTTGGGGATCTGGCATTCTCACTGCAGTGGCTTAGGACTACTGCTGTGGTGTGAGTTTGATCCCTGGCCTAGGAAGGAACTTCTGCATGCCATGGGGACAGCCAAAATAAATAAATAAATAAAAATAAAAATACACTACCATTTCAGAAAACCAAAATTTACGAGCCTCCCTTAAAAAAATGCTTGTTAAATTTCTCATAAAAGTCTCAATATATCTTTCTGATTATATAGTGGAATACAAGGAACTAAGTAGCAGGTAGGGCTATTTTGTAATAAAACAGCAAATAATTACCCTCTGAGGTTATGCAAGATTGACCTTTTTTAAGACAGGGGTTTACAGTGATATAATTATCAAGTCCATACTAATAGTAGGATTCCTTTTCTTTCTGAGATTTCTTCAAATTTTCAGTAACTTTCAAGCTGAACATGGAAATTTTTTTTTTAGAGCAGATTCTGCTTTCATGCTTAAAATTTATTGCAAGTTGTTAGAAATTTGAATCTTCAAGATGTAAAAAAGTTAAAGATTAAAAAGTTGGGGAGGTAGAGGAATCATTAGTTATGGTCATACAGAGTCTTCCTGATACAAATTTCAGCTTCTTTGCTTATTTTAGCTGATAGTCTTGGATAAGGGCTAAAGCTTTGAAGGTCTTAAAGACCTTAAGTTCAGTAATGGAATATAACTATATATTTTTTTATGAACATTGAAAATTTTAAAGTTCATGAAAAAATTGTGAAAAGAATTGTTCGCCTTGGGAGTGTAATAGGGAATCAATTCATTATACTAAAAACTGGTAAATTAAGGGAAAGAAGCATTTATTCTGCCTTTCCTATATGAATTGAATTACAAAATAAGAAATAATAGACAGGGGAAGTAGCCTTTTCCTTCAAATTAATAATGATAAGAGTGGAGTTCCTATTGTGGTGCAGCAGAAATGAATCCGACTAGGAACCATGAGGTTGAGGGTTTGATCCCTAGCCTAACTCAGTGGGTTAAAGATCCGGCATTGCCATGAGCTGTGGTGTAGGTCGCAGTTGTGGCTCGGATCTGGCATTGCTGTGGCTCTGGTGTAGGCTGGCGGCTACAGCTCTGATTAGACCCCTAGCTTGGGAACCTCCATGTGCCACTGGTGTGGCCCTCAAAAGGACAAAAAGGCCAAAAAAAAAAAAAAAATGATAAGAGTATCAGCATTTTGCAACCCTCAGTGTACGAACAGACATAGGCCTTAATTAAGCATCAATGGCTACTTATACCACAAAAAAGAGACCACCAGACATAATGTGCTTCCTATACTCTTACCAAAGAAATAAAAACTGAGTTTAATCACACCCCTAGTTTCCAATTTGCAGGCAACATAGAGTATGGAAAAGCATGCTAAACTGTACTATGAGAATGCAAACAGAAAAATCTAGACTATGAGAAATTCTACAGGTTAAATAGCCCAAGTTCTTCAATAGATAAATTATAAGGAAAAGAAAGGGATAAAAGGGAACTTACAGCTTAAAAGACATATCAAATAAAAGAAACATAGTGTAAGGAGTTCTCGTCCAGGCGCAGCAGAAATGAATCTGACTAGGAACCATGAGGTTACGAGTTCGATCCCTGACCTTGCTCAGTGGGTTAAGGATCTGGCGTTGCCATGAGCTGGCTGTGGCGTAGGCCAGCAGCTATAGCTCTGATTCGACCCCTAGCCCGGGAACCTCCATATGCTACAGGTGGGGCCTTAAAAAAAAAAAGAAAAGAAAAGAAAAGAAACACAGCATCTAGGGATGGGACAGTGAAATTATTTTAAAGCCAAGGGAAGTAATCACTAAAAATCAGGATAATGATAACTAAACAGTACAAGGAAGAGGACCTTTTGATTAGGACACATGAAAATGGTTTCTGGCTTGAGTGGTAAGTTCTGAGCTGGGTGGTGAAGGTCTATTCTTGATCTATTACAAATGTGTTTGCAACTTAATAAATATAGTATGCTAAACAACTGCTCTGCATGATTTTCTGTGTCTGTATTTTATTTTAAAAAGAATTTTATTTAATTAATTAATTAATTTTTTGCTTTTTAGGGCAGCACCTACGGCATATGGAGGTTCCCAGGCTAGGGGTCCAACTGGAGATGTAGCTGCTGGCCTACGCCAGAGCCACGGCAACGCCAGACCCTTAACCCACTGAGCAAGGCCAGGGATCGAACCCAAAACCTCATGGTTCCTAGTCGGATTTGTTTCCACTGCACCATGATGGGAACTCCAAGAAGAATTTTAAATAGTAAAAAAAATAATAGTACTGCTTATTTATTTATTTATTTACTGGCTGCACCTGCAGCATATGGAAGTTCCCAGGCTAGGGACTGAATCTGAGCTGTGGCTGAGACCTATGCAACAGCTGCAGCAACGCCAGATTCTTAACCCACTGCACTGGGGTGGGGATTGAACCCTTGCTGCAACAGAGACAATGCTAGACCCTTAACTTGCTGTGCCACAGCAGGAACTCCCAGTACTGCTTTTTTTTTTGTCTTTTTCTTGGGCCGCTCCCGAGGCATATGGAGGTTCCCAGGCTAGGGGTCTAATTGGAGCTGTAGTCTCCGGCCTATGCCAGAGCCACAGCAACGCGGGATCCGAGCCATGTCTGCAACCTACACCACAGCTCATGGCAACGCCAGATCGTTAACCCACTGAGCAAGGGCAGGGACCGAACCCACAACCTCATGGTTCCTAGTCGGATTCGTTAACCACTGCGCCACGACAGGAACTCCCCAGTACTGCTTTTTTAAAGTCTGCAATCTTTTTAAAAAATCGGAGTCATTAAACACACTTAAAATTCCCCCCCCCAATGTTATAAAAAAATTAAAAATACTTACACCACAATATTCAAGCATGTGAATAATTTCTTCTTCATAAACTGTCTGTGTATAATACTGCTTTTCCAGCTCCCTCCAATTAATGGATTTACTTAGCACACCCTGAAATAATAAACTAAATTAAGATCAGGTCACACCATAAAGCAATAATTTTATTATTATTACTATGAAGAAAAGAATTAACAAAGCAAGCTTGAGATCGCCTATCTTTAGATAGGCCTGCTTGTAAGGCTGGCCCTTGACTAGAGAATGGGAATTTGACTGGTAAAAAGATCTTTACTCTGATATAAAACTTCCAGAATGATAAAGTGGGAACTTCCCATAGTTACTGTGCCTGAACTGCTTATATAGACATTGTAGTTTCTACTGAACACCTGATTTACTTCGGGAATTTTAGTACATGCTGGGCAGAGGGTGCCTAAATGACTACCCCTGATAAAAATCCTGGGCTCCTAGGCTCAAGTGAGATTCACAGATGGACATTTTGCACATATTTTCACAACTCACTGCTGAAAGAATTAAACACATCTTAAGAAGATTCTATTGGAAGGTTAAGCCTGCTTTCCTTTAGACTCTGCCCCATGTACCTTTTTCCTTGGCTGATTTTGTAGTGTATTCTTTTGCTGCAATATGTTTTAGTTGTGAGTACAACTATATACTGTGTCCTGTGATTTCTTCCAGTGAATCACCAAACCTAGGGGTGATTCTGGGGACCCCCCCTCCAAATAATTACCTTTAATTATATATAGTTAGCTCAATATTAGCTGTAATTAAATTACCGTAGTGAAGACCCCAGATGCTGTGGACCAAGATAGACATGGAATCAACGGCATAGGCTTAGGCCAGTTGGATACTGCTAAGGAAGCCATCTGTAACATGATAACATTCAGAGATTCAGTTTAAAGTTTACATTAATTAAAATGAAAAATATTTAAAGTCAAGAAGTACTTTGTGTAGTAGTTGGTGAGATTAAGATATGAACACAAAGTCTCTAAAGACTCATGAGAACATCTGGAAACCTCTTCAAATTCTCCAAATCATAAATTCAACAACTTCCCCCCGAAAAAGTAATAAAGTATATTAGGAAATTTTAAGTAACCTCAAGACCCTTGACAGAAAGCTACTTTCTAAGGGTAAATATAGAGCAAACATGCTGAGATGTGGGTGTTGGGCAATAGGCTACACACACTCATTACCTAAGTCACTCAGGAAGAGCAAAATCATAACTATAAAGTCTCAGAATATTTTAAGGCCACACCAGCGGGACATGGAAGTTCCCAGGCTATGGGTCCAGTTGGAGCTGCAGCTGCTGGCCTATGCCACAGCCACAGCAACACAGGAACCGAGCCACATCTGCGACCTACCCCACAGCTCACAGCAAGGCTGGGTCCTTAACCCACTGAATGAGGCCAGGGATTGAACTGCATCCTCATGGATACTAGTCGGGTTCATTACCGATGAGGCACGATGGAACTTCTAAAGTCTCAGACTTTTATAGTTGACTGAAAAATGTCAAGAATTTGTTGAACTATAAAGATTATGTAAGTGATATAATGTATTATGGTAAGGGAAGGGAAATGTTATTTTTCACTGGAGAAATCAGAGAAGGCTTCATGAAATGGCTGTCTTTCAGGGAAAATGGAAGATGAGATCTTGTCTTCCATAGAAAAGAGACAGTATGACAATGGCAAGATAGTGAGAAACAGAGGGTCTGGGAAGAGCCAATATATTTCAATTAGGCTGCTCAATAGGGTACATGGGGTCAATGGGGTAGGGGAAATAGGAAGGGCTAGAAAGATTGATCAAGATGTATGACAGAAGTTCTTTTGTTCTGTAGATAATGGGGAATTAACAAAGAGATCTGAGCAAAGGAGTGTCATATTAAAGTGATTTAGGAGTTCCCCTTATGGAGCAGCGAAATGAATCCGACTAGTATCTATGAGCATGAGGGTTCAATTTCTGGCCCTGCTCAGTGGGTTAAGGATCCAGCATTGCTGTGAGCTGTGGTGCAGGTTGCAGATATGGCTTGTATCCTGTGTTGCTGTGGCTATGGCATAGGCAGGCAGCTCTAGCTCTGATTTGACCCCTAGCCTGGGAACTTCCATATGCCTCGGGTGCAACCCTAAAAAAAGTTATTCAATGAAGCTAAAATGATAGTATTTTATAAGACTGATTAGAGAGAGTGAGGTCTGAGGTAGGGAAACCAGTACACCATGAGAAGACCCTGGAGGAGAACCTGCCATAAATTCATTCCCATGCTCAATTCCCTAGATCTTACAAACATAGACACAATTAAATACTAGTTGAAAATGAAAATGCTCACTTACGTGTCCCCCCATGGAGATTCCAGTCATTCCTAGAGGTCCATAACCCTCCCTCTCTAGCCAGTGCAAGAGAGCTGCGGATTCTAAAACAAGAGCTCCTCCCATCACAAAAAGGTCAGACACGTTCTTTAAACTGGACCTTCTAGCCTCACAAAACAAAAGAGAAAATTTATTTTATGTATTTACATTTTAATATGTGCAAATTACAACAGGCAGATAGATTTCATGCTTTTCTTTTTTTTTTTTTTTTTTTTTTTTTGTCTTTTTGCCATTTCTAGGGCCACTCCCACAGCATATGGAGGTTCCCGGGCTAGGGGTGGAATGGGAGCTACAGCTGCCAGTCTAGGCCTCAGCCACAGCAACACAGGATCCCAGCCATGTCTTCAACCTACACCACAGCTCATGGCAATGCCAGATCCTTAAGCCACTAAGCAAGGCCAGGGATGGAACCCACAACCTCATGGTTCCTAGTCAGATTCATTTCTGCTGTGTCACAACAGGAACTGTGAGAATTTCTTTCTTTTTGTCTTTTTTTTTTTTTTTGCTTCCTAGGGCTGCAGGTGTGGCATATGGAAGTTCCCAGGCTAGGGGCTGAATCAGAGCTGCACCTGCCGGCTTAAGCCACAGCCACAGCAACACAGAATCTGAGCTGTATCTGTGAGCTACACCACAGCTCATGGCAACACTGGAACCCTGACCCACTGCTCAGGGCCAGGGATTGAACCCACATCCTCAAGGATATTAGATTTGATTCCAGTGAGCTACAAGGGGAACTCACAGAAGAGAATTTTTTATTTGATAGAACTTAAAACTGTTAAAATATTTATGGGAAAAATATTTCTATACTGTCAATTTTTAGTTAAATTACCACTTTTAATATAAGAAAAATAAATTTACAAATTTATGGTTGTCCCTTCCTAGAAAAAAAAATTACAATAGATTTAAAGCATACATTTTTTAAAAAAGCAATGTGAAAGAATTTAACCTAATACTAGGCTAATGTATTACCAAAACCTTAAATGCTTATTTCCACAAAAAAACAATTTATGAATAAATATTAGAATATTAATTCCCCTAATTATTTATTTTGACTTATACAGAAGTTTGAATTTTCAGGTCCATTTCAGGTGGCTCTTTTATATAGAAGTTACTAATGTAGGTTCCAGGGTAGTAGTGATGTGTTACAGTGAACCCATTCTCAAACTGTTTAACAGCTTTGGATGAAAAGAGGCTTAAGATGGCCTTGAGAGAGAGAGAGAGAGAGAGAGAACTGTTTATTATTTAAATTGCAAGCCACTTCTTACTTAGGATGGACTGTTTGAGAAAAAATATACTTTCCTCACAGTAAAACACATTGGAGCATTATTGCATTTCTTGGGTACATAATATCTTATAGAATATTTTATGAATACAATTCTCACAACAATTCTGCATGGAAGAAATTATATAGTATTCCCACTTCATGCACAAGTTCCTGGGCCAGGGATTGAACCCGTGCCACCACAGTGACGACACTGGATCCTTAACCTCTAGACCACCAGAGAACTCCTAGTGTCCCTACTTTATAAGTGAGGTAACTGATACTTAGAGAGGCCAAGGCCATGCAGTTAGTAAATGGTAAGTTATAATTCCAGCCTATGTCTGCATGACTCCAAAGTCAGAGGCTTTCTATTACACCCATGCTGCATCTCACTACAACTCAATAAAGTCTTTTGTTTATTTACCACCTATAGATAGGGTAAAAATGATGCACCTAGTTCTGAATTCATAGCTTAGTTTCAGAGCAAGAATTTCCTTTTTTTTCTTTTTTTTTTTTGTCTTTTGTCTTTTTGTCTTGTTGTTGTTGTTGCTATCTCTTGGGCCGCTTCTGTGGCATATGGAGGTTCCCAGGCTAGGGGCCGAATCGGAGCTGTAGCCACCGGCCTACGCCAGAGCCACAGCAACGCGGGATCCAAGCCGCGTCTGCAACCTACACCACAGCTCACGGCAACGCCGGATCGTTAACCCACTGAGCAAGGGCAGGGACCGAACCCGCGACCTCATGGTTCCTAGTCGGATTCGTTAACCACTGCGCCACGACGGGAGCTCCTTTTTTTTTTTTTTTTTTTTTTTAAGGGCTGCACCTGAGGCATATGGAAGTTCTAAGGCTAGAGGTCAAATCAGAGCTGCAGCTGCCTGCCTATGCCATAGCCACAGCAATGCCAGATCCCCAAGATGCATCTGTGACCTACTCAGCAGCTTGTGGCAATACCGGATCCTTAACCCACTGCGCGAGGCTAGGGATTGAACCCGCATCCTCATGGAGACAACACTGGGTCCTGAACCTGCTGAGCCACCAAGGGAACTTCAGAGCAAGAATTTTTGAAGTATTTAGTTTGGACTAAATATAGATTATGGAAATGCAAAAAGAGTTGACTTCAAATTTATCATTTGAAAAGACAAGAAAGAGAAATTTTACCTTCAGATTACCTATGATACGCATTGCAATAAGAGTTAGTGTTTACTTTTTAAAATTTTATTTCTTTGTGTATTTTTAGGGTTGCACCTGAGGCATAAGGAAGTCCCCAGGCTAGGGGTCGAATCTGCAGCTGCCAGCCTACACCACAGCCACAGCAACTCAGGATCCTTAACCCACTGAGCGAGGCCAGGGATTGGACCCGTGTCCTCATGGATACTAGTTGGGTTCGCTACTGCTGGACCACAATGGGAACTCCAAGAGAGTAGTGTTTAATTTCACAAAGAAAGTAAATTTACTTTGAAAAAGGTAAACATTGTATTACTTCTTTGGTTACAGTTTCACCAATATATCTTTTAATTTTTAAATTTCTAATTTATATTTTTATCAGACACTCAAAATGCAAAAAGCTTAAAGTAAAAATTTAAAATAGCATGCTCACTACAGTTTTATAATAGAATTTCCCCCCCAGTAACACTTGGATATTAAACTTGAACTACCAGAAATTTTAGGATTGCTGGAAAAATGCAGCATTTATAATGACTGGAAAAATGAAGGTAACATATACTTACATTTGGTCCTTGGGTTTCCTGCAGCCATTTAAGAATGTGGGTCAAAGAGAAAGTTTTAAAAGAATTAAATATACTATGTATCTCAAAACCCACTAATTTAAGCAAATAGTTAAATTTGAAAACAATTTAACACTGAAATAACAATTTTCTTGTTATCTCAAACAGGCTGTTTAGAAGTTGTCAGTTTTTTCAACTTAGTTTTCTTTTTTCTTTTTTTCCTTTTTTGGCCACTTCATGGCATGGAGATCCTGGGCCAGGGATCAGATGTGGGCCACAGCTGCAAACTAGACTGCAGCTGTGTCAATGCTAGACCCTTAACCCACTGTGCTGGGCCAGGGATAAAACTTGCATCCTAGTGCTCCAGAGACACCATGGATCCTGTTGTGCCACAGTGAGAACTCCTTTCCTTTTTTTTTTTTTAAAAAGCTTCAACGGAATATAATCACATATCATATAATTCACTCAACTAAAGTGTAAAATTTAATGTTTTAATATGTTCAACAGGGCTACGCTATCTTCGGCTTAATTTTAAGTTTAGAAGTTCCCATCATGGCGCGGTGGAAACGAATCTGACTGGGAACCATGAGGTTGCAGGTTCAATCCATGACCTCCCTCAGTGGGTTAAGGATCCGGTGTTACCATGAGCTGTGCTGTAGGTCACAGACATGGCTTGGATCTGGTGTTGCTCTGGCTCTGATGTAGGCCAGCAGCTACAGCTCCAATTAGACCCCTAGCCTGGGAACCTCCATATGCCATGGGTGCAGCCCTTAAAAGACAAAAGACAAATAAATAAATAAATAAATAAATAAAGTTTATTGTTTTTCTTTTTATTTATGTTTATTACACAAAGTCTAGATAATATAGAAAAGCATATTAGAAGAAAAACTACTTTACAGATAACCATATTAATAGTTTAGTGTATTTCTTTCTAGCACTTTCCATTACGTACAGTTTTTGTTATTTTTTTTCTTTTTAGGGCTGTGCCTGCAGCATATGGACGTTCCCAGGATAGGGGCTGAATCGGAGCTACAGCTGCCAGCCTATGCCACAGCCACAGCAATGCCCGATCTGAGCCACATCTGTGACTTATACTTCAGCTTGTGGCAATGCCAGATCCTTAACCCACTGACCAAGGCCAGGGATTGAACCTTCATCCTCAGAGATACTATGTTGGGTTCTTAACCCACTGAGCCACAATGGGAACTCCAAAAGAGGTATTTCCCTTTTTTTTTTTTTTTTTTTGTCTTTTTGCCATTTCTAGGGCTGCTCCTGCGGCATATGGAGATTCCCAGGCTAGGGGTCTAATTGGAGCTGTAGCTGCTGGCCTATTCTACAGCCACAGCAACGCAGGATCCGAGCCGCATCTGAGACCTACACCACAGCTCACGGCAATGCCAGATCCTTAACCCTCTGAGCAAGGTCAGGGATTGAACTTACAACCTCATGGTTCCTAGTCGGATTCGTTAACCACTGAGCCACAACGGGAACTCCAAGAGGCATTTCTTTTAAAATAATGGTTTATTTTTAATTTTTACTTTTTAATTTTAATTTTTGGTAGCTCCCATGACATGTGTAGTTCCTGGACCAGGGATCGAACCTATACCATAGCAGTGCACAGTTTTTTAATGGATTTTCTGATTTTAGGTTTTTTGCATACCTATACCATATCATAAAGTTTATATCATTTTTTTGCATTTAAATACTTTTCATTCATTACTGCAGACTTTTTAATAATTGTTAAAATTTACCGAATGCTTATTATTTTCCAGGCACTACTGTAGACAGTATTAACTATTTAATACTCTGAATAACCTAAAAGATTATTCCCATTTACCGATGAAAAATTGAGGTACTAAAAGGTTAACTAAGAGGTCCAAGGTCATACGGGTACTAAGTAGCAAAGCAATAAATATAAAACAACCAATTATACAACATTCCAGTATTATGAATCACAATTTATTTAACGTTTTTCTATTGTTAAGACATTTCAGCTATTTCTTTTTTTTTTCTTTTCTTTTTTGCTTTTTAGGGCCACATCCTCAGCATATGGAGATTCCCAAGCTAGGGGTTGAATTCAAGCTGTAGCCGCTGGCCTACACCACAGCCACAGCGATGCCAGATCTGAGCCGCATCTGTGAACTACACGACAGCTCATGGCAATGCGGATCTTTAACCCACTGAGCAAGGACAGGGCTTGAACCTGCGTCCTCGTGGATGCTAGTCAGATTTGTTTCTGTTGACCCATGACAGGAACTCCAGCCATGACAGGAACTCCATTTAAGCTATTTCTAATGTTTTACTATGAGTTATAAGCTATTAAATATCTTTTCTCTTTTCTATCATTTTATCTTTTCTTAATATTCTATCCTTAGAATAAACTTCCCAGAATTAAAATCACTCTGTCAAGAGTTTTTTTATGGCTCCTGATACATATGGTAAAAGTGCTTTCCCAAGGGTTGAATTAATTTTGACAGTCATTAGTAATGAGAGTGCCCATTTCACAACAGCCTTACAACTACTGTGTTTTATTTTTTAAATCTTTGTAATTGTTGCTTTAAGTTTACATTTCTCTTATTACCAGCAACGCTGAACATTTCTTTATATCTGTGCATCACTTTCATTTCTTCTTGTGGGAATAGTCTGACGTCATCTTGAAATTTAAGTTAAGAACTGTTCTAAACCTCAACTGATACTTAAACATAAATGCATTTCAAACATGAAGAATTCCTTAACAGCAAATACTTGACTTATTATACTAAAATCCATCATAAGTCTCCAAAGAAATAGAAGTACAGTTTATCTTTATTATCCAAAGAAGCAAAATCTGTAAATTGCCTTTAAAAAAGGCATAAAACAATCTCTCACTTCTTTTCATCCTTACCTCTTAAAAGTGTTTTCTGAAATGACTAAATTTAACTGATTTAGAAAAGCTGGTTACTATCTATCATTCCTTTTGATGACAAAATCTATAAATAAATAAGAGAAAAGATTTCTAGATATCACAAAAGGATATAATAAGGGTTTTCTAACAGTAAAGAAGCCATTCGGGCCTCTTTAATCATAGGACGAGCCATTAGTGTTCGTCGTCTCCAGTAATGCTGAGGAAAGAAAAAATGACATAGTAAAGAATATGATAACTGCATCTGTTAAGGAGAGTATTTTTAGAAATTTTTATTAACATAAAGTTGATTTACAATGTTCTGTCAAGTTCTGCCTTATAGCAAAGTGACCCAGTCATACATATATACACATTTTTCTCATTATTTTCTATCATGCATCACAAGTAATTGGATATAGTTCCCTGTGTTACACTACAAGACCTCATTGCTTGTCCATTCTCAATTTAAGAGTTTGCATCTACTAATCCCAAACTCCCAGCCCATTCCAATCTCTCCCCCTCCTCCTTGGCAACCACAAATTCATTAGGACAGTACGTTAATAATAAAGTCTTACATGATCTCCTGTTCCAGCAAGATGAATGCAGACAGGTCTATATTTGCTGTTCCATTCTTTAGGCACAATAAATTGGAACCTATTTAAAATAAAACACATCAGCAAAATTTTCCTTAAAAGGCTTTAAAACAAACTTTGGATTCTTAAAAGTTTCATAATTAAATTATTTCGGAGAAAAGGTAATTTAGAATTTTGACACTCAAACTATAATTGACCGATTAATGTTTCTCCAACAGCAACAAAGATACTCTAAATTTACTTTGTGTTAGGGTATTAAATACTCAATTATAACATAAGTACAGAATATATTGTAATATTTTTACCATATTCAGTATCACAACTTTATACATACATAATGAAATTTTCTTATTTTGCGAAGACATCAATATATGATTAAGTCTTAGAGAAACAATTGTTTGGATAGCTCTACTTTTTCTCCTTGCAGGAATAATACTTGGCTGTAAAAATTTTTAATGTATCAATAAAATAGTTCCTGTTATCTTTTCTATTTTTCAACTTGGAGTGTATGACAGGATCTGATTAAAACTTTTATGTTTGAAGTTCCCGTCGTGGCATAGCGGAAATGAATCTGACTAGGAACCATGAGGTTGTGGGTTCGATCCCTGGCCTCGATCAGTGGGTTAAGGATCCGGTGTGTTGCTGTGAGCTGTGGTGTAGGTCACACACTTGGCTTGGATCCTGCATTTCTGTGGCTATAATGTAGGCCGGCAGCTGTAGCTCTGATTTGACCGTGGGAACCTCCTCCATATGCCGTAGGTGTGGTCCTAAAAAGCCAAAAAAAAAAAAAAAAAAAAAAAATCAAAACCTTAACATTTTTACCATTTCTAAGTGTACAGTTCAATTACTTTTTTTTTTGGTCTTTTAGGGTCGCACCCATGGCACATGGAGGTTCCCAGGCTAGGGGTCAAATTGGAGCTGTAGCTGCCAGCCTACACCATAGCCACAGCAAGGTGGTCTCAGAGCTGTCTGTGACCTACACCACAGCTTACAGCAATTCCGGATCCTTAACCCAGGGAGCGAGGCCAGGGATTGAACCCATGTCCTCACGGATACTAGTCGTTAACCATTGAGCCACGATGGGAACTCCTCAATGACATTTACATTGTTGTGCAACCACCACCACAACCAGACATCCTCAGAACTTTATCTTTTCAAACTGACTTTCTTCTCTTTTTAATTTCCTCAGCAGTCAACATTCTGGAATTATTATTACAGGAGAATACTATACTGTCAATTCAAGGTTTGACCTTAGATGGTGGCATTCTCAGGCAACAAAAACCTGAATTCTGAGCTTACTTTGCTCAGTCAAGGGACAATATCACTAATTGTGATTTTGTCAATAAATTGTTGAAAGAACATATACCAGTAAATTTAGGGCGGTTTAATGATTATTTCTGTTTTGTACTCATGAAAACTAACTCTTAATTTTCAGTCTCCTAATCAAAACTACCAATGTTTACAACTCTCCTCATTTTGCATTCCCGGCACTGTCCTGCTTTTTGATATTTTGAAGATTTGTGGGAAACGAAAACATTTTAAAATGTTTTCTGGGGAGTTCCCGTGCAGCACAGCAGAAATGAAACCAACTAATATCCATGAGGATGCAGGTTCGATCCCTGGCCTCGCTCAGTAGGTTAAGGATCTGGCATTGCCATGGGCTCAGATCCTGAGCCCCACGCAGACAGGGCTCAGATCCTGCGTGGCTGTGGCCAGCAGCTGTAGCTTCAGTTTGACCCCTAGCCTGGGAACCGCCATATGCCTCAGGTGCGGTCCAAAAAAGCAAAAAAAAAAAAAAAATTCCATGGAAAGCTGGACATCTCTGCTATTATTTGTACTTTGCTTTTGTCCCCATGGCAAAAAAGACTTCATTATTGGAGAATAGTTTTAATAGGAATCTTGAATACAGTACTCACTGCCACTTATCTAATAGAGGCTCATTAATCAGCATGCCTGCTCAAACTATACTATTTTCCTGCAGTCTTTTCTAGCATGTGGAATTCCTGGGCCAGGGGTCAAAATTCCTGATCTGAGTCACAGCAGTGACAACTGCTGGATCCCAGCTGGATCCTTAACCTGCTTGGCTACCAGGGAACTCCCTAGATTTTCCTTTTTATATGGCTGGACCTGAAGCATGTGCAAGTTCCCAGGCCAGGGATTGAATCTGACCTGCAGCTGAGACCCACACCGCAGCTGTGGCAATGCTGGATCCTTTAACCCATTATGCCAGGGTGGGGATTGAACCCATGCCTCCAAAGTGCCCCGAGCTGCTGCAGTTGGATTCTTAGCCTATTGTGTCACAGCAGAAATTCCTGCTCTTCTAAAATTCTTTTTTTTTTTTTTTTTTTTAATTCTTTTTAAAGGCATACCTGTGGCATATGGAAATTCCTGGGCTAGGAATTGAATTGGAGCTACAGTTGCCGGCCTACGCCACAGCCACAGCAATGCTGGATCCGAGCTGCACCTATGAGCTATACCACAGCTCACGGCAACATCATCAGATCCTTAACCGACTGAGCAAAGCCAGGAAACAAACGCACATCCTCAAGAACACCATGTTGGGCTCTTAACCTGCCAAGTCACAACAGGAACTCCTGTAATTCTTCCGTTCCTTTCTTCTCTTTTTCTCTTCCATTGTGATTTAATGATTTTAAGCTAAGTTCAAATGCATACTAAAGCTCTGTATTTTTACTCTTTTCCACCCCACATTTAATGGGAATAATGCAATAATGTTTGTCATTAATGCTAAGTAATGCTGAAATAATATTAGCTTCATATTACTATAATTCTGTAAACATAAATTAACTACTACTTTAACGTTCTGATTTGAAAAAAAAATTTTTTTTTTTAGCTGCCCTCATGGCCACAGTTACAGCCTGTGCCACGGCTGTGGCAATGCCAGTGGCAACGCCAGATCCTTAACCCATTGTGCCACAAGCGTACTTCTTCTGAATAAAAATTCTTACCTTGCAATAACAGATTCAACTGGCATGATATCGGGCACATAATGGGCCATTGGGGAAACAAAGTGTCCATCTAGGATCTTACAGTCTGATTGCTCTTCAATCTAAAAACAAACAAACAAACAAAAAACCTTAAAAACCAAGATGTATACAGAGGACTAAAATGTCTTGTTCTATTACAGGTGTTTTTCTATAAAAAAGTTCCGTTCAATTAAAATAGTTTTTCAGTGCCTATTATGTATATTTTGCCCCATTTTGCTTTCTAAAGACATAGATCCTAAATATCTCATTTTCTTCTACATTCTTTACTACAGTCTAGTTGGGAAAATAAACTATATGTAAACCTTATTGGTACAATAACAAAATAAAATATTCGTTATAAGAATTCAACAATATAAATATAAAACTAATTTAAAAATTATAAAAATAATTTACCGTAATCAAGTGAGGGTTGACATCATATATGTTAGAATGGCTCACTTTCAGACAATCTATTGATATAATGAGTCACGTCAACAAATTAAAAAAGGAGAAATGTGATATTTATATAGACAGCAAAGTCACATGCTAATTGTTTATATTCAGCATATAAACTTTTTTCACCTCAAATACATATTCTCTAATTTTATAGCATTTTCTTTCTACCCATCTTTAGCAATTAACTATATCTCGTAACACTTCCCTGATATCATTATTTATTTATTTATTTATTTATTTTGGCTACACCCACAGCATATGGGAGTTCCTGGGTCAGGGATAGAATGCAAGTTCCAGCTGTGACCTACACCAAGCCTGTGGTAATGCCAGATCCTTAATCCATTGCGCCAAACTGGGGATCAAACCTGCACCACCACAGAAGTCAATGCCTGATCTTAACCTGCTGCACTGCAGCAGGAACTCCATTCCCTGATGTTATTTAACATTAGTTTTGCTAATAACTTCTCATGTGCTGATTCTCCAACTAGAGTGTTCCCCGTGTTACTTATAATTCTTCCAGAATGTTGAATGATTTACTTTAACTCTCTTGAGCTTAAAGATAAAAGATGAGGCTCAAAGAGATTGAGCTCGAAATATTTTTTTTGTATTTAGGTATTAAATATGTGTTCCCAAGCATACATGCATATAGTTATTATAAGCATTCAGTTACATATAACATTTTAAAAAATATTAAACGAGGAGTTCCCATCCTGGCTCAGTGGTAATGAAACCAACTAGTATCCATGAGGACCAGGGTTCAATCACTGGCCATGCTCCATGGGTTAAGGATCTGGCGTTGCCCTGAGCTGTGGTGTAGGCTGGTAGCTACAGCTCATATTCAACCCCTGGCCTGGGAACTTCCATGTGGCATGGGTGTGGCCCTAAAAAGACTAAATAAATAAATAAATAAATAAGAAAAACGAATATTGTTCTCATATTTTAGTTTTTTGCTAATATCCTCCAATGTTCAACTTACACTTGTCACATGGTTATATAAAATCTGAATTTCCACAATTGTATTTCTCTCATTTGAATACCTTATCGATGTAAACTGGATAATCACTTGAAACCAGATTCTGACATCTTTCTCGATTTCCAATCATCTTTCTGAATTCAAAGAGTCTATTATGGTAGGGGAGGAAAAAGGAAAAAATCAGTATTTCCATTATATTGAGACTGATGAAAAATAATTAAAAATTAGCAAGTCAAATTTGTAAACCATGTTAAAATTTAATTTTAATCATTAAAGAAAATAATTAGTCTGTTGGTTTTTTCATTCTTGAAATTTTGTCTCAGAAAACAGATGAGAAATATCATTGTTCAGAAAGTAATGAACATATGTGACTCAGAACTGAAGGCAGAAATCCTAAAAATTAATTTCCAGAAGTCCAAATATTTCCATGAGCTATAGTGTATCACAGTTTTATAGTCATTACAAATTCAAGTTACCCATGAAAAAGCTCAGTCCCTGAAAACTGTAACCAACTTCAAAATCACTAAAGTTAAAAATTAAGTTTATATGTCTGAGAGCTCTTTATTTTTTATCTGAATTTTCTTTTTTTTTTTTTTTTTTGGCTGCACCCATGGCATGTGGCAGCTCCTGGACCATGGACTGAACCTGTCCCACAGTAGGGAACTGAGCCACTGCAGTGACAATGCAAGATTCTTACCCCACTGCACCACAAAGGAACTCCATGAATTACTTTTAAAACAGTTCAATTTATCATGAAATAGGTTAAGACTAGAGAGAAATAATTAGTTAAAAAAGGGAATGATGTAGTTCCCATTGTGGTTCGGTGGTTAAGGAACCCGACTAGGAACCATGAGGTTGTAAATTCAATCCCTGGCCTTGCTCATTGTGTTAAGAATCCGGCATTGCAGTGAGCTGTGGTGTAGGTCACAGATGTGGCTCGGATCCAGCATTGCTGTGGCTGTGACATAGGCCAGCAGCTACAGCTTTGACTGGACCCCTAGCCTGAGAACCTCCATGCCCTGGGTGCAGCCCTAGAAAAGACAAAAAAAAAAAAAAAAAAAAAATCTAAAAAAAGGAATAATTTCTTCTCTAAATAGTTTTGGTTTTTTTTTTGTTTTTTTTTTGTTTTTTTTTTGTTTTTTTTTTGTTTTTTTTTGGCTTTTTAGGGCCGTACCTGTGGCATATGGAGATTCCCAAGCTAGGGGTCCAATCGAAGCTACAGCTGCTGGCCTACACCACAGCCAGAGCAACATCAGATCAGAGCCACATCTGTGACCTACACAACAGCTCACAGCAATGCCGGATCCTTAACCCACTGAGCAAGGTCAGGGATTGAACCCGAAACCTCATGGTTCCCAGTCAGATTCGTTAACCACTGAGCCATGATGGGAGCGCCTCTCTATAGTAATTTAATGCTTAATTTACCAATCACTTTAAAGGACTTAATAACTGAAGTGGAATTTTAAATGTTTACTAGAAGAACAAATTTAGAATACTCAGAAAAAATTATTATTATTTTGTCTTTTTTTTTAGGGCTGCACCCATGGCATATGGAGGTTCCAGGCTAGGGGTCTAATCAGAGCTATAGCTGCTGGCCTATACCAGAGCCACAGCAACACCACATCTGAGTGCATCTGCAACCTACACCACAGCTCACAGCACTGCTATATCCTTAACCCACTGCAGGTCAGGGATCAAACCTGCAACCTCATGGTTCCTAGTCAGATTCGCTTCCACTGTGCTACGACAGGAACTCCAGAAAAAATTCTTACCTTTTGAGATCCTCTGGTCTTCCCCATCCTCTGATAAAAAGTTTTGTAAGGAGAAGTCTCCGGTATAGAATATCTAACTTGCTCACACCCATTAGTAGCAGCAAACAAACATCTATAAAAGAAACAAAAAAAAATTTTTTTAACAATTCCTTTTTTTTTAGGGCCGTGCCTGCAGCACATGAAAGTTCCCAGGCTAGGGGTCGATTTGGAGCTACAGCTGGAGACCTATGCCACAGCAATCTGGATCCGGGCTGTGTTGCTACCTACACTGCAGTTGAGGCAAGGCTGGATCCTTTAACCTACTAAGGGTGGTCAGGGATTGAACCTGACCCTGGTGGGGTTCTTAGTCTGCTGACATACGATGGGAACTCCCAACAAAAAAATTTTTATTTTTTTATTTTTATTTTTTTGTCTTTTTGCCTTTTCTAGGGCTGCTTCCCGTGGCATATGGAGGTTTCCAGGCTAGGGGTCTAATCAGATCTGTAGCCACTGGCCTATGCTACAGATACAGCAATGTGGGATCTGAGCCTCGTCTGCAACTTACACCATAGCTCACAGCAATGCCGGATCCTTAACGCACTGAGCAAGGCCAGGGATCGAACCCACAACCTCATGGTTCCTAGTCGGATTCGTTAACCACTGGGCCACGACGGGAACTCCATCAACAAAAAAATTTTTAATCAAAAAATTTTAGGGAGCTTTAAGTGATAGATTAACGTATACAAGATATTATTTGTTACAGAAGTATTTCCACAGTACCAACCACATGTCAAGCATCATGGCACGTGTTGTGGACACAACTGAGATATGGTCTGGACTTGGTTTTTGACCTCCTAGAGATTTATGAGTACAATATCACTGTACTTCCTATGGGAGCTACAAAAATGCCTTTGCACATAGGAGGTCCTAAATAAATGTATATCAAATGAATAGGAGTTCTCACTGTGGTGCAGTGGGTTAAGGATCTGGTGTTCTCTAGTGCAGCATGGGTTTGATCCCTGGACCTGTGTAGTGGGTTGTGCAGTGAGTTAAGGACTTATATGCTGAGAACTATAAAACTTTAATCAAAGAAATTAAAGAAGATGGAAAGAAATGGAAAGATATTCCATGTCATTGATTCGAGGAGTTCCTGTCGTGGCACAGTGGTTGACGAATCTGACTGGGAACCATGAGGTTGTGGGTTTCATCCCTGGCCTTGCTCAGTGGGTTAAGGATCTGGCGTTGCAGTGAGCTGTGGTGTAGGTCACTGATGTGGCTTGGATCCAGCGTTGCTGTGGCTCTGGCATAGGCCGGCAGCTACAGCTCCTATTGGACCCCTAGCCTGGGAACCTCCATGTGCCGCTGGAGTGGCCCTAGAAAAGGCAAAAAACAAAAACAAAAACAAAAAACAAAAAACAAAAAAACCTATTCTTAGTTTGCAGGCCATATAAAACAGGCAGATTGGTAAATAGGCCATAGTTTGCTTATGCCTTGAGTTAGAAAATCAAACAAATCATAGGTATGTTACAAATGTTGTCATACTGTTACAAATGCAAAGATACAACTATAAAACATTATATTTATTATAATTGAAATTATCCAGATCCTACACAATGGCATAAAATGCAAATATTGATTTCTAAAATTAGTATTCTATCTAAAATAAACACTAATTATTTAATTAGCCATGTTCTGTCTTTTTTTTTTTTGGTTTTTAGGGCCACACCTGCAGCATATGGAGATTCCCAGGCTAAGGGTCTAATTGGAGCTACAGCTGCCGGCCCATGCCACAGCCACAGCAACGCCAGATCTGAGCTGCATCTGCGAACTACACCACAGTTCACGGTAACACCAGATCCTTAGCCCACTGAGTGAGGCCAGGGATCAAACCGACAACCTCATGGTTCCTAGTCAGATTTGTTTCTGCTGCGCCAAGATGGGAACTCCTGTCTTCATAAAATTAAGAATTCAGTAGCTAAACAGTGGAAGCAACCCAATTATCTATATAAATGGATTAATGAATAAGCAAAATATGGCATATATACACATATAATGGCACAGTATTTATCCTGCAAAAGGAATGAAGTTCTAACAACAAATGCAACAACATGAATGAACCTTGAGGACATTGGGCTAAGTGAAACAAGCCAGTCATAAAAAGACAAATACTGGAGTTCCCATTTTGGTGCAATGGGTTAAGGACCTGCGTTGTCTTTATGGTGGCATGGGATCTATCCCTGGCCTGGCACAGTGGGTTAAGGATCTAGCAATGCCATAGTTGCAGCTGAGATTCGATCCTTAGCCTGGGAACTTCCATATGCCGTGGGTGTGGCCATTAAAAAACAAAAAAGAAAAGGGGGATTTCCCATCGTGGCTCAGTGTTAAGAAACCCGACAAGTATCCATGAGGATCCCTGGCCTTGTTCAGTGGGTTAAGAATCTGGCATTGCCGTGAGCGTGGCTTGGAACCTGCATTGCTGTGGCTGTAGTGCAGGCTGGAAGCTGCAGCTCCAATTCGACCTCTAGCCTCAGGTGCAGCCCTAAAAAGCCAAAAAAAAAAAAAAAAAAAAAAAGTGTATGATTTTACTCATATGAGGTACCTAGAGGAGCAAGATTCATAAACAGAAAGCAGAATGGCAGTTACCAGGGGCTGAGGGGAAGGCAAAATGGGGGTGGGAGATGGGGGTGGTATTTTTTGATGGGTATACAGTTTCAGTTCTGTAAGTTGAAAAAGATGGTTATGATAGTTGCACAAAAATATGACTGAACCTATATATCGCTGAACTATACACTTAAAAACAGTTAACTGTAGTTCCCGTTGTAGCTCATCGGTAACAAACCTAACTAGTAACCATGAGGAGGCGGGTTAGATCCCAGGCCTCTATCACTGGCTTAAGGATCCAGCATTGCCACGAGCTGTGGTACTGGTCGAAGACTGTGGCTGTGGCATAGGCCAGAAGCTGTAGCTTCGACTGGATCCCTAGCCTGGGAACTTCCATATGCCTTACACGCAGCCCTAAAAAAGCAAAAAAAGCAAAAAAAAGGTCAACTGTACAGTAGAAATTGGGACAACATTGTAGATCAGCTATAATAAAAAGAAAACTCTACCAAAAATGGTTAAGATGGTATATTTTATGTGATGTGTATTTTACCATAAAAATATGAACAAAATTTAGAAATCGGAGTTATTTTTTTTTTTTGGCTTCGCCTATGGCACATGGAAGCTTCTGGGACAGGGAATGTACCCACACCACAGCAGCAACCTGAACCACAGCAGTGGCAATGCTGGATCCTTAACAGTTTGCACCACTAGGGAACTCTGGAGTGAATAGTCTCTCAACACAAGTGTTCAGAATAAACTGACAATTTCCTTCCCTCCTGACAACATTCTCAGTAAGCAGAAGTAGTTCATTTTTTTTGTTGTTGTTGTTTTTTGTCTTTTTTAGGGCCGCTCCTGTGGCATATGGAGATTCCCAGGCTAGGGGTTTAAGTGGAGCCGTAGCCACCGGCCTATGCCAGAGCCACAGCAACTCAGGATCCGAGCTGCGTCTGCAACCTACACCACAGCTCACAGCAACACTGGATCCTTAACCCACTCAGCAAGGCCAGGGATCGAACCCTCAATCTCATGGTTTCTAGTCGGATTCGTTAACCACTGTGCCACGATGGGAACTCCAGAAGTAGTTCATTTTTGTATTGAATTTAGAATGGAACTCAAAGCTCTTTTCTCTTCAAAAAAACTCCACTTGCATAATTTAAATACTGGAAGGCTTCACTAAGGCCTTTGAATAAAATAATTTGAAAAGCAAATCTCTTGAATCTAGTTTGTCTCACCTCCATCTTCTCACTTCCTCTTTCTTGAGGATTAGTTACAGGAACTCAGATTACTTGATTTTCTGCTTCAGGGTGTCATTTAGCCTCAATCAAGATGTCAGCTGGAAACTGAGCTGGATTCTCATTTGGAAGCTTGAATGGAGAAGAAACCACTTCCAAGCTCATCAGGTGTGTTAGCAGAATTTATTTACTTGCAGCTATATGACTGAGAGCTTCAATATTTTGCTGTTTGTCAACAAGACGACTGCCTCAGCTCCTAGGAGTTGTCCACAGTTCCCTACCACATGGCTCTCTTCATAGGAATTTCACAATATGGCAGATTACTTCTTCAAGGCCAACAGAAGAGCGAGAGTGAATGTGCTAGCAAGATAAAGTCTTACATAACTTGGAGTTCCCTGGTGGCCTAGAGGTTAAGGATCTAGCACTGTCATTAAGGTCACTGCTCAGGTCACTGCTGTGGTGCAGGTTCCATCCCTGGGCTGGGAACTTCTTCATGTTGCTGGTGTGACCAAAAAGAAAAAAAGTCTTATATAACTTAATGTACCATGGGAGTGACATCCAATCACCTTTGCCATATTCTACAGATTAGTTTTGTCTTTTTAGGGCTGCACCCATGGCATATGGAGGCTCCCAGGCTAGGGGTCGAATTTGAGATGCCAGCCTATGCCACAACCACAGTAACTCGGGATCCAAGCCATGTCTTCGACCTACACCACAGCTCACAGTGACGCCAGATCCTTAACCCACTGGGTGAGGCCAGGGATCAAACCCACAACCTCATGGATGTTGGTCGGGTTCATTAACTGCTGAGCCACTAAGGGAACTCCTATTTGTTTTTGCTTTTTAGTGCTGCACCTGCAGCATATGGAAGTTACCAGGCTAGGGGTCAAATCGGAGCTACAGCTTCCAGCCTATCCACAGCCACAGCAATGCGGGATCTAAGCCATGTCTCTGGCCTATACCACAGCTCACAATTCCGGATCCTTAACCCACTGAACACGGCTAGGGGTTGAACCCACATCCTCAGGGATATTAGTCAGGTTCATTACCTCTAAGCCTCCATATTCTATTGGTTAGAAGGCAAATCACAAGTTCTGTCCATACTCAAAGGGAGGGGATTACACAAAAGAGTAAAACCTCAGGAGACAGTGGCAGGAAAATAATGGGGAGGGGTCATTCTTCCTTTGTATCATTTATGGCATCAACAGCAATATGCATATTCCATGTTAGTATAAAAAAGAACAGGAGTTCCCATCATGGCGAAGCAGAAACTAATCTGACTAGGAACCATGAAGTTGCAGGTTTGATCCCTGGCCTTGCTCAGTGGGTTGGGGATCCAGCATTGCCATGAGCTGTGGTGTAGGTTGCAGACACAGTTCAGATCCTGCATTGCTGTGGCTCTGGCATAGGCCGGCGGCTAACTCTGATTAGACCCCTAGCCTGGAAACCTCCATATGCCGCCTGTGCGGCCCTGAAAAGACAAAAGACAAAAGACAAAAGACAAAAAAAAAAAAAAAAAAAAAAAATTCCCAAACTCACATTTTACAGTAAGAAGAAAAGTACTAATTTTTTTGGACTTTTATCCTCATGTTTGGTACATATCTCAAAAGCATATATAACATGTATCTCATGAGATAACCCATTTTTCTACACAATATTCTTCTAGGTAGTTAATAGACAAGGTAAGAAAAACATGCAAAAGTACAAAGTTGTCAGAAAAGCAGGGAAGGACCTGAGAAAAATGAACTCTTCAGGTATTTTGTAAAGCACTTTATTTATTAGGTGCCTAAATTATTTATTCATTTCTAATTTTTAACCCTATGGAAAAGCTTCCGAATCACTTTAATTCCATGTATAATAGGCCATAAGAGCACTCCAAATCTAGAGACAGAATTTTTCTTGTTATGTTTACCTGATAGTAAACAACTGACCAAGGAGGAACAGAAAGCAAATCAAACATACACACAGCTCACAATAATCTTGACTCGGAGTTTGAGGCTACACAGATCTTCTTGAATCCCATTTCAGTCCCAAGAACAATATAAAAGACCATGTTTTCTGGGATGTTCTAGACAGGTTGTTCTTTCTAGGCAGGGCTAATTGCTAGCCAGTGCCACCACAAACAGATAATATTCCAAGCCCTGGGTAAAGATAACTCCAGTTTACCAAAAGGAGACACTATCAGAGCCACATCAGATACTTTTACAGCCCCCACATTAAGCTGGACTGAAACCAGTGAGCTTCTGCAGAAACAGGACCCACTTTTGAAGTATGTATCAAGCCAAATGACACAATTGTCATCTATACTTTACACTGGCCAATGCAAAAAAGAAAAACACAATGAAACAAAAATAGATGTTCTGGTACAGTGCCAAGGAATTAAAAGTCTTTCCTAGAAATCAGCTCTATTGGTAAAGTGGCACTCAGCATCTATTGTACCATCTAATAATTTATCTGCTGTCACCCTGGCACTTAGGCATTTAAACAACTCAACCCTAATTTTTCTGGACTTTTATCCTCATGTTTGGTACATATCTCAAAAGCATATATAAAATAAAATTTTTAAAAACCCCACCACCATGTACAAGAACTTTACCCCGCAAAAATGCAGGCCCAATTTTTATCTTATAACTTCACTTTTGAATCACTTATTTTCAATATAAGCTTAAGTAGTAACTTATACTAGGGTTTAGATGGCCCAGATAGCCACTACTAAAACCTACTACCCGACCTTGACATCTAATTTCTTTTAATCCTATGCTGGAGAAGAGTAGGAAAACAGGAATTTTATTTTTGGGGGGAGGGTATCTCTTCTAGCAGTCTATCTCTATTCTATTCTAAGCAGTCATCTAAGGAAATCCAACAGGTGGGCTCTCTTATATGCTTATGTGAAACATTTAGCAAATAATCAAATCTCTTCAAATTTAGTTCTTCCTTTCCATGGGTTTTAAAAAAATTAAGTTTAAAAAAAATTTTTTTTTAATGTTTACTTTGGGTGCTCTGTTTGTGCATGTTCCCATGAAATGATTTGTTCTTTTTTTTTTTTAAATTGGTACAATACATAGAGCTTATTTAGATCTCACCAGTTGCACATGTACTCATTCCATGTACTTTTGCCACCTAGAGTCATCACTTGGAGGCAGCAATGGAAAATAGCAGTGTCAAAAGACCTGGGTTCCTCTACTAGCAGTGTCTGTGACCTTGAGTAAGCCACCTTAAACTATAAAAAAGAGATAATATCTGGTCTAATACATAATATCAAGTTATTTCATTTATATAAAATTTGATTACTTGTTTTGAAATATTTTAAGAGATACAGGAAAAGATTCTTAATATTCTTTTTTTTTTTTTTTTTTTTTTTGGGTCTTTTGTCCTTGTAGGGCCGCACTCGAGGCATATGGAGATTTCCAGGCTAGGGGTCTAATCAGAGCTGTAGCTGCTGGCCTAAGCCAGAGCCACAGCAATGCCAGATCCGAGCTGTGTCTGCGATCTATACCCCAGCTCACGGCAACGCCAGATCCTTATCTTCTTAATATTCTTTTTGAAGGTGGGCTGGTGATGAAAAGCATAGGTTTTATAGTCAGGAGTCCTCTGTTTCTTGGATTCAAGATCATTGCTTATTAGAGGTGTGACCCTAGGCAAATTACTTAATCTCTTACTTTCAAGTTCCTTGTATGCTTGAAACAATCCCACTCAGAGGATTGTTGCAGGGGTGAAATGAGGTAATTCAATAAGTATTCATTCAATGTGCATTTGTTTAGTAATCATTATGCTTATGCAATATTGGTTAAAAGTTCCTTAGTTAAATATACATCTGTATGTTTGCTACAACTGCTACAACTCCAGAGATTTTTTTAAAAAAGAAGCCAAAGACACAGTAAGCCAACATTATGGCAAACAAACAAAAAACTAATTTTACCCATGTACTTCTTGGACCAATCATAGGAATCTGATATGTTTTTGTTAGCTGTTACAAATTTGCAAGACTGAATCCAAGTACACAAAGTTAGGTCTGTATTCAGAAGATAATTCTGTACTAAGAGAAAACCTATTTCAAGTTTAGCTGTTAAGTCAGTGGACTGTATCTAATAGACTACACACAAGGTTACAAACAAGACAAAGATCAAAAGTGATGGCTTATACCATACAGTACATAACTAGTATAGGGCCTGGAATAGAGTAAGTGCTCATTTTGATCGAAAACAGTTTAATTTGGGTCCCAACTCGGCCATTTTCACACCGAGTGACTCTGGGTAAGTTATTAACTTTTCTGGGCCTTAGTTCTCTGTAAATTATAAATGTGTCTGCTTTACCTATCCCATAGTTGTGATCAAATGAAATCACATAAAGATGTATCTAGTGCTAACTATGACACACATGACTACTGCCACCAATTAGCTTACAAGTCTGCTTGTAGAGGTAAGATGTTAATATGTAAGCACCAGAAAAGAAACAGCACCTCGATCTACCGAAAACAAACAAACAAAAACAACCCATAACCTATTTTCTAAAAATATTCTCCTTGTGATGAAAAGAGCTGGCCATTGTCAAACTTGTGCTGTGCCTTTTCTAACCTCCAGGTTACAGCAGCAGGCTCTGCTGATTGGTATCTTGCAAGGCTGAAAGCCCACAGTCCACGCAGGCGGCGGTGGGGTTCCAATTTGGGGATCAGCAGGTTAGGAGGGGCTGGAGGACCCCCATCTTCAATCCAGGTCTCAACAAGGCACTATGGGTAAGGGGCCTTTGCAGTTAACCAGGCGAGATAAAGCACAGCGCGTCACCACCTCCACTTTCCACAGAGGGGAGAGCCCGCCAGCCCACCTCACTCGGACCCGCCCGAGCACTTCCACCCTCCCCAGGGCTCCAGACCCCCGAGTCTCCCGCCAAGCCTTGCGCTCTCAGCCCCTGACTCCTGGCACGTAGGCAGCGCTGCAAGAGGCTTGGGAAGCGCGGCCTGGACTGGATACATACTCACTGGCCGCTGGGCGGACGCCTGCTATCCAGCTAGCCGAGACTCCCTGCGCCACCGATCTCTCCCGGGACTTGTTTTCGGGCTGAACCGCAAGCGCAGCTTCACCACACTCTCCAGGAACTGAGGTGCGAGAGGTAGCGGACAGGGAAGCATAGGAAGGCATACGAACCCTGGGCGGGGCGGCTGTTTGGATACGCCCCCTCTCTGGCTCTCCTTCAGGTCGTCCCTGGAGGCGGAGAGGCGGAAACGCCAGGAGGAGGTTCAGACCTCAGGACCCACCCCTTAACCCTGTCATCTCCACGGCCCCGCCCCGCCCTGTCTTCTTCGTGACCCCGCCTCTGACCTGGCACGCTCCGCCCACTTCTGGTTGTCGGGTGCGCATGCGCACTTGCGGGCCTGTTCTGACACCTTCGGGCCTCCTGGAATGGGAGAGAGTAGGAGGTGTCGCGAGAGTTGACCTCTAGCTTTGTGGGAGCTTTAACTATGGCGAGCTTTGGGGTCGGGGCTGAACAGGAGCCCCTCTTAGGAGACCATACACCAGGAAGCAGGTGAGCGGATGTTGGGGGGAGGCCATCTCACCCTCCTGCGCACTTGGGACTTACGCTTTTCCTCGCGTCAGCCTTAGCTGGTGCAATGAGGGGTGCCTAGGCGGCGGGAGCCGCGGCAGGTTGGGCGAGACCCGGAGATGCGCTTCTACTTCAGAGAACCCGCGTCCGGCTCGGGGCGCCTTGAGTTGGCGGGTTGTGGTGAAGGGGTTATAGAAAGGCAGATAGCCTCTTGGACCTTCACAACAGTTATGCAGCAGCCAAGCAACTGCGCTCTGCATTTGGCCCTTTATTTTTTTAAGTTTTGCATTTGACCCTTTACAGAACTGATCACTTTACACATTTCATAAAAGTTCGAAAATGATGGTTTTAATAGGTACTTGAAAATAACTGGTCTTAGTGTTCAGTTAATTGCCTGCTAACTTCTTGATACTTTTTTAGCAGATAAACCCAAGACGAACTCACTTTTGTCCTATGCCAAATGTATAAATACTTATTTTTAAACAGTTAAGGGACGAAGTGTATTTTGACCCTTACTATTCTGATTATTCTGGTTCTAGTTTATGGACTGTGATTCAGAATTGTTATAGTTTGTTTCTTACTAAACAGTGAAGTATTTTCACCTTTAGGAAAACGGAGCTAAGAATCATTTTAAACATAATTATTAAATCAAGTTAATTAAGTCACAGCTGAACTTCAGCTGTCTCTGATTCTGTTAATTTTTTGCTCGTTTATCTCTCTTAAGCACCAAACCTTTTTTAGAAGTCACTTTGAAACCATTTGGAAAATGTATTTCTCTGGTCCTTGATTTACTAAACAATATATGGAATGCAATTTTATTTACATTTTATCTTGAGATCATTAAAATGAATGCCAGTGATGAAATATGTTGTAGCAAAGTGACATCCAGCCAGCCTAAGGAGGCATTTGGGCCTATTTACTTCTATACTGATTTGTTCTACACTGCTATAATTTTCACCTATGCTTTTTAGTTTTTTTTTTTTTTTTTTTTTTTGCCTAACTGTTCTTCATAGACTATTCCTTATCGTTTTTTGTTTATTATTATTATTTTTTAATCTGTTGTTTGTTTTACTGTCTGCAAACCTCTCCTCGCAACTTTACACGGGGTGTTCTGGTTTGCTGTGCCTTTGAAAATCATATATCTAACTAAGCTTAATAGAATTGTGGGTAATTAGAACCTGGAAGTTGTGATTGAAAGATAAAAAGAATTCTCCTTTTAATTGAGTTCATGAGCTCGAGTGCATGGACTTTGTGGCTTTGGTTTTCTCACCATCTTTTTGGTCTTGCTATTTCTTGGTTTTCCAGATAGATTTCAGGATCTATCCACTGAGTTATGGTTAGGAGTTCCCGTCGTTGCTCAGTGGTTAATGAACCCGACTGGCATCCACTAGGATTTGGGTTCAATCCCTGACCTTGCTCAGTGGGGTAAGGATCTGGCATTGCGGTGAGCTGTGGTGTAGATCGCAGACACGGCTGGGATCCCAAATTGCTGTGGCTGTGGTTTAGGCCGGCTGCTACAGCTCCAATTGGACCGCTAGCCTGGGAAACTCCATGTGCCTCGGGTGGGGCCCTAAAAAACAACACCAACCAACCTACCCCCCCCCAAAAAAAACCACATTGAGTTATGGTTAGATGTGGTCCTATGGTACATTCTGTTATCTTGTCCAAATGAACCTACTTTAAAAAGGGATTCATTTTTGGTGGGGATGTGGGGAGCACGGGGTGGTTTCCTGGCTCGGGAACGTCCATATGCTGCAGGTGCAGCCAAATAAATAAATAAACTTTTTTTTCTTAGCTTCAGTTATGTCCAGGCAACTGATACTCATTAGGGCCCATCTAAATTCAGATGTTCTGTCCATAAACAATACCTGATTTAATTCTAGGTTAAAATTTTTAAAATAAAAAGGGAGGATTTTGAAATCAATTCAGTAAGTATACTGCCTTAAAAACATAATTGGATCCCCAAGTAAGGAGAACATATGTAAAACTAATTGGCAAACCCTGTTCACTTTGAGTAAATTGCAAAAACATGGGGCCCAGTTCACCACTAACCTTTCACTACCAAGAAGCTTGGTTCTGATTTACTGATGTGGTGAATCTCATTGAACCCCAATGACCTATTCATAGAGTTTTAAGAGAGCAGGGATTGGCAAACTTTATCTCTAAATGTCCAGATGGTAAATATTTTAGGCTTTGCAGGCTAAGAGGCAAAATAAAAATTATAAGTATTTAGGTAGCAAAACAAATTTCCACATTTTTTTTCTTTTTCTTTTTTTGGCTGCACCTGCAGCATATGGAAGTTCCTGGTCTAGGGGTCAAATCAGGGCTGACCTATGCCTCAGCCAGGCCAAATCAGAGCTGCATCTGCAGTTTCTGCTGCAGCTTGCAACATTGCCAGATCCTTAATCCACTAAGGGAGGCCAGGGATCGAACCTGCATTCCCATGGATACTAACTAGTCGGGTTCTTAACCCCTTAGCCACAATGGGAACTCCTCCACAAAATTTTGTAGTAATGAAAATGAAAATATAATGAGTACAATTTTTTGTAATATAAATCTAATAATGAGAAGAATAGAATTCATTGGGAGTGGGGAATGGTATGTGGTTTAAATAGAATTTAAAGTTAATGTTTTTTTTTTCTTTTCTGGCTGCACCTGGGCATGTGGAAGTTCCTCAGGCCAGGGATCGAACCTGAGCTGCATTTGTATCCTGTGCCACGGCTGTGGCAATGCTAGTCCTTAACCCACTGTGCCACAAGGGAACTTCCTCAAAGATAGTGTTTTCTGTCATCAAATTGATCACAAATATACTTCCGTAAACCTTTCTTAGAGCTCATGAGCTATAAAAAAACAGGTGGTAGGCCAGGTTTGGCCTGTAGACTGTAGTTTGCTGATCCCTCTCTTAGAATATCCTAAAGTATTACAGATGCTTAAAATATTTCTTTGTAACTTTAGGAGTTCCTACTGTGTCCCAGCAGGTTAAGAACCCAAGATAATCTCTGTAAGGATGTGGGTTCGATCCCTGGCCTTGCTTACTGGGTTAAGGATCTGGTGTTGCCACAGCTGTAGCATAGGTTACAGATGAGGCTTGGATCCAGTGTTGCCTACAGCTGCTGCTCTCATTCAACCCCTGGCCCCCAACCCAGGAACGTCCATATGCCACAGGTATGGCTGTGGGGAAAAAAAAAAATTTTTTTTCTTTGCAACTTAGGTCTAGTCTTTGTGAAATAAGTATTACTAGGACTGATGGTCATATGGAAGATAACTTTTGTGTGTGTGTGTGTGTGTGTTTGCGTTTTTCTAGGGCCGCTCCCGTGGCATATGGAGATTCCCAGGCTAGGGGTCCAATTGGAGCTGTAGCTGCCAGCCTACACCAGAGCCACAGCAACGCGGGATCTGAGCGAAACTCCAGAAGATAACTTTATAGAACATTCTAAGTTTATTTCTGTCTTTTTTTTTTTTTTTTTTTTTTTGTCTTCTAGGGCCACACCCACAGCACATGGAGGTTCCCAGGTTAGGGGTCTAATTGGAGCTGTAGCCACCAGCCTACGCCAGAGCCACAGCAACTCGAGATCCAAGCTGACTATAGTAGCCGAGGTTGCTGCAGAGGCACAGGTTTGATCCCTGGCTGGGCACAGTGTGTTAAAGGATCCATCGTTGCCACAGCTGTGGCTCAGGCTCAGTCACTGCCCAGAGAACTTCCATATGCCATGGCTGTGTCTGTTAAAAAAAAAAAAAAAAAAAAGTTAAATCACCTTGAAAGTACAGCATTCCTTCTTTATTCCCTGGCGATAAGAAAGAAGCCTTTGGAAATTTACTATCAGCCATGTGACACAGCTGATTGAATCATCAAGGTTAAGAAAATATAATAAAAATAACTTGATTTAAGGACAGTTGTATTTTGTGTTTCTCCTGTCTCCAACAAGGAAGATACATTTCTTCAACAAAGTTGTACTTTTTTAATTAAAAAGGGGGAAAAGTAAATTTTTTTATTTTGAAACATTTTAAATCTATAAAAAAGTTGAAAAAAGCAGTGCAACGAACGCCTGATTACCCTGTTACTGCTAGCCTTTTCCACACTGTTCAAGTCTCTCTCTACACACACACACACACACACACCCCTCTTTTGCCAAAAGTAGGTTGCAGGCATTATAGCACTTTATCCTAGGTATTTTAGTCAACAACTTGCATCTTTCCAAAACATAGACATTCTTTTACACAGCTGTATCACTGTTACCCACTGTTAGAGGTAGAAAACTGATTCAAAGTATGCACTATACAATCTATACTGATTCTTCCAGTTGTTCCCAAAGTGTACTTTATAGTTATTTTTTTTAAAAGATAGGATCCAAATTGGCCCAATGTTATAAATGAACTATAATTAAAATTTTAAAAAATAAAAAATGATAAAGACAGGATCCAGTTAATGTTCATGTATTGATCATTACATCTTTTTCAACTCTTCCAACCTAGAACGGTGCCTTGACCTTCCTTTTATGTTCTCCCCAACTTTGAATCATTTGGCAAGTCTACAGTTTTTCATATTCCTCAGAGCATCTCACATTCTGGGTTTGTGGACTATTTATGAGTAGAACCTGGTCTACCGGCAAGCACATCTCATGACTTATGTTGAGAATATCCCAGAATATTTTCTCAGGAGGCATTGGATGAGAGGCTAGTCCACTGTTAGGAATGCTAAGCTTGACAAGTTGGCTAAGAGGGTGACAGCTCTCTCTCTCTCAATTACAAAGACTTATGTTCCATTTTCTGATTAGTAAGTACACAGGAGAGTGGTACTTTGAGGCTCCGTGACCTTTCAGCCAGTTGCTTTAGGATTCATTGTTGGTGCTTGCTTTCATCCATTATTACATGGAGAGTAATGATAATTTTCTGCCATCCCTTCAGTATTTAAAGCTGTCATTAAAAGTTTTTTTGGGGGGGTTAATTTATATATAAATATATGAAAAATATATATCAATTTATAGTTAAATTACAATGTTATGCTAATTTTGCTATATAGCAAAGTGGCTTAGTTATACATACATTCTTTTTTATGTCCTGTCCATTATGGTTTATCCTAGGAGACTGGATATAGTTCCCTATGCTGTAGAGTAGGACCTCGATGTCTATACATTCTAAATGTAGTAGTTTGCGTCTGCAAATCACAAATTCCCAGTTCATCTCTATCCCTACCCTCTAAAAGAAGAAAGTTTTTTTTTTTTTTTTTGGTCTGTTGTCTTTTTAGGGCTGCACCCACTGTACATGGAGGTTCCTGGGCTAGTGGTTGAATCAGAGCTGTAGCTGCCAGCCTACATCACAGCCACAGCAATGCAGGATCCGAGCCATGTCTGTGATCTACAGCACAGGTCACAGCGACACTGGATCCTTAACCTACTGAGCAAGGCTAGGGATTAAACCCGTGTCCTCATGGATACTAGTCAGGTTTATTAACCCCTGAGCCACGACTGAAACTCCTAAAAAAAAGAAAGATTTTTGACTAAGGTTCAGATCAAGTCAGATTCACTCAAAGAAACAATTTCATTGCATTTTTCATATTATTTACTTAACTTCCTAACTTAGGTATGATCTGAGCATTTCGGTTATCTGAAAATTTTCAGGCTTGTTTTGATTATTGTTATTATTTTTGACCTCCAGAAAATAGTAATTCGTTCGTTAAAAATATAATAGTTGGAGTTCCCGTCGTGGCACAGTGGTTAACGAATCCTACTAGGAACCATGAGGTTGCGGGTTCGATCCCTGCCCTTGTTCAGTGGGTTAAGGATCTGGCGTTGCCGTGAGCTGTGGTGTAGGTCGCAGATGTGACTCCGATCATGCATTGCTGTGGCTCTGGTGTAGGTTGGTG
The DNA here is from genome assembly GCF_054392235.1 of Sus scrofa. Classification (NCBI taxonomy): domain Eukaryota; kingdom Metazoa; phylum Chordata; class Mammalia; order Artiodactyla; family Suidae; genus Sus; species Sus scrofa. The sequence goes on from NC_139390.1 coordinate 103,395,163, forward strand.
GCTACAGCTTTGATTAGACCCCTAGCCTGGGAACCTCTCTATGCCTCGGGAGCAGCCCAAGAAATGGCAAAAAGACAAAAAAATAATAATAATAATAATAATAATAATAGTAACCCTGTACTTTAAAGTGATACCAGGATCCAGTGCTGTGGGATTGACTAGTATATAACTTCTGCTGATATGTAATTATCTGTATTATGAATTCCAAATTCCAATATATTGATTTACAAATAGGGGTATCTGGGGTTCTGCTATTTATAGGTATGCATCATTACAGTCCATTTTTATGGAATGACATATCCACTGTTAAGCACTTCATATATATTATATCAGGAACTAATATACCTGGCATAAAGTAGATCTAATAAATGTTATGTTTCTTCTTCCTTCCCTCTCTAACACTTACAATTATGCCACATTTGGAGAAAAAAGTTTCTTTTTTGAAGACTAACAGCTCTAAGTCTATTTTAGAAAATAATCTTGGAGAGTTTCCATTGTGGCTCAGTGGTAACAAACCAAACTAGCATCCATGAGGACACAGGTTTGATCCCTAGCCTTGCTTGGTGGGTTAAGGATCCGGCGTTGCTGTGAGCTGTGGTGTAGGTTGCAGATGCGGCTCTCATCTGGTGTTGCTGTGGCTTAGGCTGGCAGCTAAAGCTCTGATTTGATCCGTAGCATGGGAACTTCCATATGCCTCAGGTGCTGCCCTGAAAAGACAAAAAAAAAAAAAAAAAAAAAAAAAAAAAAAGAAAATAATCTTGGAACATAAGGCGTTTTGTCTGCTGGGCCTGTCTTAATTATTTGAAATCATAATGCTCAAATTAAGGTAAATTTGTTAACTCTTTTTGTATGCATATGTCAAAGTGTAATGAGTACACAAACACATTAAGGTATCACCTGACAGAGGTTAATATATCTGGTTAATATACTTGCCCTTAGTCCAAGTCACAGGCCTATTGGAAAGATCCACTGAATCCGGAGGGTCCTTGGTCTCTCTGTGGTGCACTGATAGAACTTGTCTGGTAACTCATGTTTGGATCAAAGACAAGTTCCAGAAGGTCCCAGGGCAAAGAATTTCTTAGGTCACATCAACCTATCTGGTATCATTTTTATATTAACTTTGCTGAAAGTACCTAACCAAAATAGCTTCTTATAGCAAAGTTAATTTACTGTCATCAAGTAGAACATGCTATAATGATGGCAGTAATTATCCTTCAGCACCTACTATTTGTTTTTTTTGTTTGTTTGTTTTGTTTTTGTCTTTTGTCTTGTCTTTTTAGGGCTGCACCCGAGGTATATGGAGGTTGCCAGGCTAGGGGTCTAATTGGGTCTATAGCCACTGGCCGACACCACAGCCACAGCAATGTGAGGTCTGAACCACGTTTGTGACCTACACCACAGCTCGTGGCAATGCTGGATCCTTAGCCCACTGAGCAAGGCCAGGGATTGAACCTGAAACCTCATGGTTCCTGGTCAGATTCATTAACCATTGAGCCACAGTGGGAACTCCAAGCACTTACTAGTTGTATATTCTACCTGTAGAAGACCTAGTTGTTGTAGCTGGTTTATTTTATTTATTTTGATAAACTTTATTCATTTTGTCACTTTAGCACTTGATTTATAAATTTTTTTAGTAGTTATTTTTTTTCTACTGTACAGCATGGTGACCCAGTTACACATACATGCACACATTCTATTTTCACACATTATCATGCTCCAACATAAGTGACTAGACATAGTTCCCAGTGCTACACAGCAGGATCTCATTGCTAATCCATTCCAAAGGCAATAGTTTGTATCTATTAACCCCAAGCTCCCCAACCACCCCACTCTCTCCCCCTCGGCAACCATAGTCTCTTCTCCAAGTCCATGATTTTCTTTTCTGTGGAAAGGTTCATTTGTGCCTTATGTTAGATTCCAGGTATAAGTGATATCATATGATATTTGTCTTTCTCTTACTGACTTACTTCACTCAGTATGAGAGTCTCTAGTTCCATCCATGCTGCTGCAAAAGGCGTTATTTCTTTATTTTTTATGGCTGAGTAGTATTCCATTGTGTATGTACCACATCTTCATAATCCAATAATATGTTGATGGACTTTTGGGTTGTTTCCATGTCTTAGCTATTGTGAATAGTGCTGCAATGAACATGCGGGTGCATGTGTCTTTTTCAAGGAAAGTTTTGTCCGGCTATATGCCCAAGAGTGGGATTGCTGGGTCATAGAGCAGTTCTATGTGTAAATTTCTAAGGTATCTCCATACTGATCTCCATAGTGGTTGTACCAGCTTACCTTCCCACCAACAGTGCAGGAGGGTTCCCTTTTCGCCACACCCCCTCCAGCATTTCTTATTTGTGGACTTATTAATAATGACCATTCTGACTGGTGTGAGGTGGTATCTCTTTTTTTTTGAGTTGCATTTCTCTAATAATCAGGGATGTTGAGCATTTTTTCATGTACTTGTTGGCCATCTGTACATCTCCTTGGAAAAATTTCTATTCAGGTCTTTTGCCCATTTTTCAATTGAGTTGTTGGCTTTTTTGCTGTTGAGTTGTATAAGTTGCTTGTATATTCTAGAGATTAAGCCCTTGTCAGCTGCATCATTTGAAACTATTTTCTCCCATTCTGTAAGTTTTCTTTTTGTTTTCTTTTTGGTTTCCTTTGCTGTGCAAAAGCTTGTCAGTTTGACTAGGTCCCACTGTTTTATTTTTGCTTTTATATCTGTTGCCTTGGGAGACTGACCTGAGAAAACATTTATAAGGCTGATGTCAGAGAATGTTTTGCCTATGTTCTCTTCCAGGAGTTTGATGGTGTCTTGTCTTATATTTAAGTCTTTAAGCCATTTTGAGTTTTGATTTATAAATTTGTAGCGTGCCAACTATAGCAAATAATTGGTTCCTGATTAGTTTTGCTTTTTAAAGTTACCTTATGTCTCTCAAGTTTCTATGTACAATGACACATAAATACAATCCATCAACATTAAATATGCTTATTTACATATGAATTAGTATAGTAAAAACCAATGTTAGTAAATTATACCTCTATAATATAATTTTCATGACTTTAGGAGAGAGAAAATTGTACCACAGAAAGATTTGCATGTATTGAGATAATTTTATACAACTTTTTTCTTCTTTACACCTAGAGGGGATATTATAGAAACTGAGGAGCATTATAAGAGCCGATGGAGATCTATTAGGATTCTGTATTTTACTATGTTTCTCAGCAGTGTAGGTAAGTATTAGAAATTATACATAATTTAAAAATTCAAATAAAATATTTTAATACTTAATTAAAAAATTTTTTTATTGTGGTAAAAGCCATATAATGTAAATTATACTATCTTAACTATTTCTAAGATCTAAGATGTTTAAATATGTCTGTATGGTTTGGTAACCAATTTCCAGAACTTTTTTATCTTACAAAACTGAAACTTTTTACCCATTAAACAACACTGCTTTCTCCTACCCCCACCCTTCCCCCTGGCAACTACCATTTTGCTCTCTATTTTGATGAAATTGACTACTCTAGATACTTTGTATAAATGGAATCATATAGTGTTTTTTATTCTATGACTAGTTTATTTAATTTAGCTTAATGTCCTCAAGGTTCATCCATGTTGTAGCATGTTTTAGAATTTCCTTCCTTTTTAAGAATGAATAATATTCTGTTGTATAAATTATAGGGGAGAATGTAAATCAAATATACTTTAATTAAAAATACAAAAAATAAATTATAGGGAAGGAAAAACTTTTCCTTCATCTTTTTAGGTTCTGTGGCTGGGACCTTCAACTTAAACAACAGACAGCAGAACAACAGAAGAAAAGAAAAATTTATTTGATGTTAATTTTTTTTGTGTGTTTTTTTAGGGCTGCACACGTGGCATATGGAAATTCCTAGGCTAAGGGTCAAATTGGAGCTGCAGCTGCCAGCCTACGCCATAGCCACAGTAACGTGGGATACAAGCCACATCTGCAACCTACTCCATAGCTTATGGCAAGGCCAGATCCTTTACCCACTGAGCGAGGCCAGGGATCAAACCCATAACCTCATGGTTCCTAGTCGGATTTGTTAACGACTGAGCCATGACGGGAACTCCCTAAAAAAAATATTTTACTGGAGTTCCCATTGTGTCTCAGTGGGTTAAGACCCAAAATAATGTCTGCGAGGATTCTGGTTCAATCTCTAGCCTCATTCAGTGGGTTAAGGATCCAGCGTTGCTGCAAGCTGCAGTGTAGGTCACAGATGTAGCTCAGATCTGGCATTGGTGTGGCTGTGGCTGGTAGCTGCAGCTCTGATTCAACCCCTAGCCTGGGACCTTATATATGCCACAGGTAAGGCTAATGGAGTTCCCTGGTAGTTCAGTGGGTTAAGGATCTGGCATTGTCATTCCTGTAGCCTTGGTTGCTGCTGTGGTGCAGGTTTGATCCTGGCCCCAGGATTTCTACATGTATGGGTAAAAGCAAAAGAAAATTTTTATTGAAATATAGTCGATTTACAATGTGTTAGTTTGAGGTACAGCACAGTGATTTAATTATAGATTTACATTCCTTTTCAGATTCTTTTCTCTTATAGGTTATTATGAAATAATAAGTATAGTTCCCTGTGCTGTAAAGGCCAGGACCTTTACCCACAGTCCTCTTGTTTGTTGTCTGTTTTTATTCAGTAGTGTGTATATGTTAATCCCAGCCTCCTAATTTATCCCTCCCCTGCCTTTCCCCTTTGATAACCATGTTTGTTTTCTGTGTCTAGGGGTCTGTTTTGTAATTAAGTTCATTTGTATCTTTTTAAAAGATTCTACATATAAGAGATAAAATATATTTGTCTTTGTCTGGCTTCCTTCACTGAATATGATAATCTCTAAGTTCATCCATGTTGCTGCAAGTAGTAGTATTTCATTCTTTTTTATGACTGAGTAATGTTCCACTAGTACTTTGATCCATTCATCTGGTGATGGACGTTTAGGATGCCTCCATGTTTTGGCTATTGTAAATAGTGCTACTCTGAACATTAAGGTACATGCATCTTTTCAAATTATACTTTTCTCTGGATATATGCCCAGGAGTGGGATTGCTGGATCATATGGTAGCTATAATTTTAGTTTTTAAAGCAACCTCTATATTGTTCTCCATAGTAGCTGCATCAATTTACATTCCCACCAACAATGTAAGGGGGAGGGTTCCTTTTTCTCCCTAGAATGAAGGTAATTTTAGTAAGGATTATTTTTTTAGACTCATCTTTGCATTGTCTGTCCATGATCAGTGATAAGAATGTTCTCTTCTTCCAAGTACTAGAAAAGCACCTTTTTCAGAGGAAATTTTTAGGCAGAAAGCTAGAGGACAGAATACTTCCTGAATCTGCTGTTAGTTGCCATCAGCTCAAAATTAATCAGTATGCCAAAGAAGCATATTTTAGTGTGGCATGTTCTGTTTCCCTTCCGTATATACCACATTTTATATATCCATTCATCTGTTAATGAACATTTGGGCTGATTCCATATCTTGTCTCTCACAAATAACTGCTGTGAACATGAGTGTGCAGATATCTCGTTGACATCCTGCTTTCAGTTCTTTTCGGCATACATCAGAAATGAAATTGCTGTATCATATGATAATTCTATTTTTAATTTTTTGAGGAACTTCTATACTGTTTTTCCATAGCCGCTGCATTATTTTGCATTCCTGTAACAGTTAGGGTTCAAATTTTTCCACATCCTCACCAACTCTATTTTATGTTTATTTAATAGTACTCATTCTAATTGGCAGGGTTCAAATTTTTCCACATCCTCACCAACTCTTATTTTATGTTTATTTAGTAGTACTCATTCTATTTGGCGTAAGGTGGTATTTCATTGTTTTTATTTGCATCTCCTGGATGATAAGTGATGTTGGGTATCTTTTCATGTGCATAATGGCCATCTGTATATCTTCTTTGGAGAAATGTCTGTGCAAGTCCTTTGCCCATTTTTTTTTTAATTTTTAAATTTTTTAAAATTTTTTGTATTTTATGTCCACACTCATGGCATATGGAGGTTCCCAGGTTAGGGATCAAATGGGAGATGTAGTCACTGGCCACAGCCACAGCAACATCAGATCCGAGCTGCATCTGCAATTCAGCTGCATCCACAGCTCACGGCAATGCCGGATCCTTAACCCACTGCATGAGGCCAGGGATCAAACCTGCATCCTCATGGATACTAGTCAGATTCATTTCTGCTGAGCCACAAAGGAACTCCCTTTGCCCATTTTTTAATCAGGTTATCGTTGTTGAGTTGTAACAATTTTTAAAATATTCTCAATATTAACATCTTACTAGATTTACATAACTATCAGTTCGCAGGTTTTTCCTGTCATTCCAGGACACTTTACTGATTGTGTCCTTTGATTCACAAAAGTTTCACATTTTGCTGTAGTTCAATTTATTTATTTTTTCTTTTGTTGCATATGAACCTCATTTAACTTTTATATTGACACATAACATAAAAATAGTGAAGTGCCAGGAGTTCCCACTGTGGTGCAGTTGGTTAATGATCTGGCTTGTCTCTGTGGAGGAAGTCTCCAGCATTGCTGTAGCTGTGGCATAGCTTGTAGCTTTGGCTTGGATTTGATCCCCAGCCTGGGAAATTCCATATTCTGTGGGGGCAGCTGAAAAAGAAAAGAAAAAAAGTAAAGTACAAATCTTAATTTGTATAGTTTGATGTATTTTAACCTATTAACACTACTTCTGAGAATATGGTTACTCAAAAGTAAACCTTTATGAGGAAAAACATTTTACTATTAAGAACTATAATTGTGTTAAAATATTAAGGAATGAAAATGTATAGAAATTTTCACTGCTATGATAGTTTTTAAAAGAATGTTTTAGGGAATCAGTTTCCCCCCCAAGTTTAGACTAAGTCCATAGGCACTAATTTTACAAGTGATTTATTTCCCTGAGATGGATTTTGTTTGTTTTTATTTGTTTTTGTCATTTTGCCTTTTCTAGGGCCGCACCTTTGGCATATGGAGGTTCCCAGGCTAGGGGTCTAATCAGAGCTGTAGCCACCGTCCTATGCCAGAGACGCAGTAATGCAGGATCTGAGCCAGGTCTGCGACCTACACCACAGCTCACGGCAACGCTGGATCCTTAACCCACTGAGCGAGGCCAGGGATCAAACCCACAACCTCATGGTTCCTAGTCGGATTCATTAACCACTGAGCCATGACATGAACTTCTCCCTGAGATGGATTTAATGAAGGTCATTTTACTAAATTGTTTTCCATATCCTTTCTGTTTATCCCAGGTCACCTTTTTTGTTTTCTCTCATTTGCCAGTCTTGTTTACAATTCACCCTTGAGTAAAAATAGATTTTTAAAAATTTCTTTCTTTCTTTTTTTTTTGGCCATACCCATGGCCTGTGGAAGTTCCCCAGGCCAGAGATTGAACTAGCGTCACGAAAGGCAGCAATACAAGCCACTGCAGTGACAACACTGAATCCTTAACCCACTGGCCACAAGAGAACTCCTAAAAATAGATTTTAAATAAAGCTAAAACTAAAGAAAAGTATGACGTAAAGGATATCTTCAACAATTATTTGTAATCCAATTATATTTTGCATAGTATATCTATTATTATACTTTCTATAAAAGATTTTGCAGGAGAGGGAAATGTCATGTCCTGGGACCTGCAGGAGTCCTTAGTGGGCCACCAATTGAGGGTCATTGGCTTTGGGTAGGAAAGAATTCAAGAGCAAGCCAGAGTAAAGGGAAAGCAAGTTTAGAGAGATACACATTCCATAGGCAGAATATGGACCATCTCAGAAAGTGAGAGTGGCCCCATGGGCATGAGGTCAAGGACTTTTATGGGCTAAGTAATTTCGTAGGCTAAGGAATAGAAATATTCTTGCTATTTCAGGGTAGGGTGCAGGGATTTCTAAAGACTTGGGGCCACTGCCCACTTTTTGGCCTTTTCTGGTCCTCCTTGGAACTGTCATGGTATAAGGGGGAGTGATTTTTTAGTATTATGATGAAGGTATGAGCAAAAGGTCAATTACCAGACTGTTCTCAAAGCTACCGAGGTTTCAGCTGGTTCCATCTGGTCTTTATCACATCTCAACAGCTGTGACTCTTCTTTGTTATCTAGTGTTTGTTTCCTACTCCTTTCCCTCCTGTTTCACAAATATCAGGGAAAGATATGTGGACTCAAATTAGCTTAAACAGTAATTCATTTTTTTCTTATAAGCTGTCAATAGTGAGACAACTGCAGGTGAAGTTCACTGGCTTTGCTTCTGAATATGTTTTTTGGTTTTGACCTTTTCTACATATTACCTTCATTCTTAGGCTATAGCAGGGTTGCAGTAGCTGCTCCAAGTGTCAATTCCTTTCACATTTTGAATTTATTTTTCTTTTTTGGCTGTGCCCACAGCAAATGGAAGTTCCTGGGCCAGGGACTGAATCCGAGCCACAGCCCTGACATATGCCACAGCTGTGGCAATGCAGGAGCCTTAACCTGCTGCACCTGGGCAGGGATGGAACCCATCCCACATTAGTGACAAAGTCAGATCCTTCACTGCCGTGCCACAGTGAGAACTCCTACGATAGTTTTTATTGGTTGAAAGGCCCCTGCTTGGGAGTTCCCATCGTGGCTCAGTGGTTAATGAATCCGACTAGGAACCATGAGGTTTTGGGTTCGATCCCTGGCCTTTCTTGGTAGGTTAAGGATCTGGCCTTGCCATGAGCTATGGTGTAGGTTGCAGACGAGGCTCGGATCCCACATTGCTGTGGCTCTGGCGTAGGCCGGTGGCTACAGCTCCGATTAGACCCCTAGCCAGGGAACCTCCATGTGCTGTGGGTGTGGCCCTAGAAAAGACAAAAAAAGAAAGAAAGAAAGAAAGAAAGAAAGAAAGCCCCCCCTTCTATTTAAAACCTCCAAAGAGATGAGGAGTCCTTTCCCAGAGATTCCAAAGTAGACCTCTCCTCATTTCTCACTGGTCAGAACTGGGTTATCTGTTTATTTTAAAACCCATCATCAGCTAGGATAATAGGATTATCTACATTGGTTTTTTTAGGCTAATCAAGATCTACCCTCTGGAATTTGGGGTAGAGAGTTTCCCATAAAGCCTGTGGCTTTGCAGAGGAGTGATAGACATTTGAATACAATGAGGACTCTTTGAGAAAGGGGACTTATTAGTGTTGTTTAGGTAGCAATCTCTGCAGTAGATTTTTTCACTTGAAATAATTCTGAGTACTCAATTATATAAATATAACCAATAATTTCAAATTTAATAGCAAAAAAGTTCTTTTAACTATAGATTTTAAATGGCATATTAAACATTTTACCTGTTCACAAGTTTCTTGATTATGATATAATAGCCTTGTTTTCAAATATTTGTTGACTTGTTCAACCCTTTTTTTTTTTTTTTGGTCAAAGTTAATGTGTTAATACAAAATACGCTAAAATCACAGAGTTCCTGCTGTGGCACAAAGGCATCGGTGGTGTCTCTGCATTACCAGGGTGCAGGTTTGATCCTCAGCCTGGCACAGTGGGTTAAAGGATCTGGTGTTGCTTCAGCTGCAGCCTAGGTCACAAATGTGGCTCGAATCTAATCCCTGGCCCAGGAACTCCATATGATGCAGGGCAGCCAAAGAATAAACTAATGAAAACGAAAAAAAAAATTCTCAAAAGAAGATATACAGATGGCCAGCAATCACATGAAAAAAATGCTCAGCATCACTAATTATTAGAGAAATGCAAATCAAAATCACAATGAGGTACCACCTCACACAGAAACAAGTCAGCAAACAACAAATGCTGGAGAGGATGTGGAGAAAAGGGAACTCTCCTTCACTGTTGGTGGCAATGTAAATTGGTACAACCATTATGGAAAACACAATGGAAGTACCTCAGAAAACTGAGTATAGAACTACCATATGATCCCGCAATCCCACTCCTGGGCATATATTCTGAAAAAAACAAACAAACAAAACACTAAAATGAGAGTTCTCTCGTGGCTCAGTGGGTTAAGGATCCAGTGTCACTGCTATAGCTCTGATTATAACCGTGGTGTGGGTTTGACTCCTAGCTGGGGAACTTCTACATGATGCAGGTGCTCCCCCCCAATACACTAAAATGAAGCTAATAGTTAAATTATTTTTTGAAATGGGCTTTTTAAAAGGAATAAAGTGGTGATACTACTATAACATGGATGAACCTTGAAAGAATTATGTGAAAAAAAGAAGCCATACACAAAAGACCACATATTATGTGATTCTATTCACATGAATGTCCAGAATAGGAAAATCTATTGAGACAGAAAGTAGGTTAGTGGTTGCTTAGGGCTGTTTGGGAAAGGATGGAGGGTAGTAGAATAATTTCTGAGGTGACTAAAATGTTCTAAAACTGACTATAGTGATGGTTGCACATATTTGGGATACCAAAAACCATTGAACTGTACACTTGATTTAATTTTATTTTTTGTCTTTTTAGGGCCACACCCATGGCATATGGAAGTTACCAGGCTAGGAATCGAATCAGAGCTATAGTTGATCAAACTGGACCCTACACCAGCTCACGGCAACGCCAGATCCTTAACCCACTGAGCCAGGCCAAAGAGCGAACCTGCATCCTCATGGATGCTGGTCAGATTCATTACTGCTGAGCCACGACGGGAACTCCACACTTTATTTAATTTTGTTTGTTTGTTTACTTATTTATTTTAGGGCTACAGGTGCAGCATATGGAAGTTTCTAGGCTAGGGGTTGAATCAGAGCTACAGCTGCTGGCCTATGCCACAGCAGTGCCAGATCTGAACCTCATCGGTGATACTCTTGGCAACAGTGGATCCTTAACCCACTGAGCCAGGCCAGGGATCGAACTTGCATCTTCATGGATACTAGTTGGGTTAATTTCCACTGAGCCACAGTGGGAACTCTTGAATTGTACACTTTATTTATTTATTTTGTCTTTTCTAGGATTGCACCCGCGGCATACGGAGGTTCCCAGGCTAGGGGTCTAATTGGAGCTGTAGCCACTGGCCTTCTCCAGAGCCATAGCAACTGGGGATCTGAGCCACATTTGTGGCCCACACGACAGCTCATGGCAATGCCAAATCCTTAACCCGCTGATCGAGGCCGGGGATCGAACCCACAACCTCATGGTTCCTAATCGGATTCATTTGTTAACCACTGAGCCACAACGGGAACTCCTTGAATTGTACACTATAAATGGGTGAATTCATGTGAGGCTTAACAATGCTGTTTTTAAAAAAATAGCCTTTACAGAATTTTTTTTTCTTTTTTTAGGGCCCTACCTGCAGCATGTAAAAGTTCCCAGGCTAGGGGTCGAATCAGAGCTGCGGCTGCCGGACTACTTCACAGCCACAGTACAGATCCAAGACGAATCTGCAACCTATGGCACAGATTGAGGCAACACTGGATCCTTAACCCATTGAAGGAGGCTAGGGATCATACTGGCATCCTTAGGGACACTAGTTGGGTTCTTAACCTGCTGAGCCACAATGAGAACTCTGTGTTTACAGAATTTGATTGTAAATGATGTGCCTAACATTTAAAATTGACAAATAGCTTTGGAATTTATCATTACAGTTCTCGGGCGATAAAAGCTAGCAGAATTAATGAATTTTCTTTTATGCACATCTTGAAGTATCCTGGTTCTTTAGAGCTACCTCCCCTTTAAAGATCATTTTCCTTCTTCCAAGTCATCCCTATAGTCAGTTCTTTCTGACTGGTTAGAAGTCCAGAACATTATAACAGGGTGGCCTTTCCTCCATTCATTTCTGCTATAAAAACTTAACTTGAGGAGTTCCCATTGTGGCTCAGTGATAACAAACCCAACTAGAATCCATGAGGACAAGGGTTCAATCCCTGGCCCCACTCAGTGGGTTAAGGATCCAGCATTGCCGTGAGCTTTGGTGTAGGTTGCAGATGTGGCTTGGATCTAGTATTGCTGTGGCTATGGAGCAGGCCAGCAGCTGCAGCTCTGATTGGACCCCTAGCCTGGGAACTTCCATATGCCTTAGGTGTGGCCTTAAAAAGCAAAACAAAACAAACACAGAGTTCCTGCTGTGGCCCAGCATGCTAAGGATCTGATGTTGTCTTTGCAACAGCTCGGATTCAATCCCTGGCCCAGGAACTTCCATATGCTGAGAGTGTGGCCAAACATAAAAACTTAAAAGTTAACAAAGCCATCAGTATTTTTCATTTACAGTAAAGGCACATGAATAAGGAGAAATAGGTCCTCTGTTTTTATTATGTTAATTATGGTCGGGCGCTATAATTATGGGTGTATATTTTCAAGCCATTAATATGGTAAATAAAACCCCATTGCTTGATAAATTAGACGTTTGTGGGCATAAATTTGTAAATTCAGAATGATTTTTTTTTGGCCACCCTGGGGCATATGGAGTTCCTCAGGCAGGGATCAGATCTGAACTGCGGTTGTGACTTACACCACAGCTGCAGCAGTGCTGATCATTTAGCACACTGTGCTGGCCAGGGATCAAACCTGTGTCCTGGTGCTGCAGAGATGTCACCAATCCTGTTGTGCTACAGGAGAACCCCCAGAATGATATTTCAAAATCCACGCTATAGTTCAAAAATTTGTATCTGTAAATGGAGATGAAGTTACAAGTATCAATAACAGAATTTGCCTCTTCACAGGATTTTCTATTGTGATAATGTCAATATGGCCATATCTCCAAAAGGTTTGTACACTTCAATCTATTCTTCTGTTAAGTAGATATGGTAGTAGTACATCTTATGTAGTTAAGAGTTTTGTAGAGAGTCTCTTTAGTATTCTATAATTTAACCTTTAGTGGGATAACTTGAGATAGTAATTCCTCAAAAGTGGCTTGTAGGTAGTAGGGTGGCTGTATGCTTTATTGTGCAAACTAGAACACTTGAAGTAAAAGGAGTGCTAGAGCAGGAAAATAGGATTATACCCAGACATCCCTAGGCAAATGTAGATGTATGGTCACCTACTTATTAGCCACTTCCCAATTCCATCAATACCTCCTCCCTAATAAAAGTGAAACTAAGCTGGACATTGTCTAAATTCCTAAATTGTGTAAGTGATATTTCTGTGGAATAATTTCATGCCCTCCCATAGAATGTCTGGGTTGTTGGGTGACATTCTGAAAAGAATAGATAATATATGTATTTTGATGCTGTGGTTACTAGATGGGGAGGAAGGGGTGATGAGAAGATGCAAGTTTGGTGGATGTCCTGACAATAATTGATTTTTTTTTAATTGAAGTATATAGCTCATTTACAATGTTGAGTTCATTTCTGCAAAGTGATTCAGATAGATAGATATATATTTTTATACATATAAAAATTTTATATATATATATATATATATATACACACACACACATACATACACACACACACACACACAGCTTTTTAAAATATTCTTTTCCATTATGCTTTATCATGGGACATTGAATATAGTTCTCTGTGCTATGCAGTAGGACCTTGTTTTTTATCCCCTCCATGTATAATAGCTTACATCTGCTAACCCCAACCTCCCACTCCATCCCTTCCCCAACCCCCTCCCCCTTGGCAACCACAAGTCTATTCTCCCTGTCCATGAATCTCTTTCATAGTTTCATAGTTAGGTTCACTTGTGATACCAATTCATCTTCAAGTCCTGTCAATTCTATCTTTTAAAAAATATATATTTGACATTTAACATTGTGTAACTATCTGTCAGTTCTGTCTTAAAGCTCTAAAAACGAAATTGTTAAAAATCAGTATTTAGGAGTTCCTGCTGTGGCACAGTGGGATTGGCAGTATCTTGAGAGTACTAGAATGCAGGTTTTACCCAGCACAGTGGGTAAGGGATCCAGCACTGCCGCAGTTGTGGCGTGGGTTGCAACTGCGGCTCGGATCTAACCCCTGGCCCAGGAAATCTGTATGCCTTGGAATGACCAAAAAAGAAAATAATAATAATAATAAAGAAAAATCGGTATTTAAGCTGGAGTCATAATTAATCTATAAAAATATTTAAGGTTCTTGGAGAAGTTCCTCTGTATTTCCTAGCTCCTATTCATTCCTTAACCTGCTACAGTCTGATTAACTCTTCCACTGCCCTGAAACTGCTCTTGATGAGGTCTACAGTGACTTAATTGCTCACCAAATAGTAAATACTTTTTAGTCCTTACTTTAGGTGACATTTGGGTAGTGTTTGACATTATTGTCCTCTCTCTATTTTTTTTTCTTTTTAGAGTGCACCCATGGCATATGGAAGTTCCTGGGCTAGAGGTCGAATAGGAGCTACAGCTGCTGGCCTAACACCACAGCCACAGCAACTTGGGATCCCTGCTGCATCTTCAACCTACAGGTCGCCGGATCCTAACCCACTGAGTGAGGCCAGGGATCAAATCCATATCCTCATAGATACTAGCTGGGCTCTTTACCGCTGAGCCACAATGGGAACTTCTTGAAACCCTCTTTTGTCTTCTGTGACATTACTCTTAATTAGTTATTCGTAAATGCTTTCGTGTATTTTTCTTTATCAACTTGCTCCTTATGTTTTGGATTTCTCCAAAGGGTTGTGTGTGTTTAGCCTAGATCCTGAGCCTTGGCCTGTACTAGATGTATAGTGAATGATTTACTAGACACATTTACTTGAACCTAAGGTCTTATTACATCTTTACATTTTTCTCCTTTTTTCTGGGGTGTTTTCCATCCCTTCATCTCTTCTGTGCTATTCCCTTTCTCCCATCTTATCCATGATTTTAAATTAGTTCTTCAAGGCTTTACCCCAATGTCACCTCCTTTGAAAAGCCTACTCTTACTGTCCTGTCCTCACCACAGTTTGGGTTAGATTTTCCTTCTTTTTTTTTTTTTCCTTTTGTCTTTTCAGGGCCGCACCTGTGGCATATGGAGGTTCCCAGGCTAGGGGTCTAATCTACGCCAGAGCCACAGCAATGCCAGATCTGAGCCGCATCTGCAACCTACACCACTGCTCATGGCAACGCCGAATCCTTAACCCACCGATCAAGGCTAGGGATCGAACGTGTAACCTCATGGTTCCTAGTGCGATTCGTTTCCATGGCACAATGACAGGAACTCCAGATTTTCCTTCTATGTGCTTGCATATTCTGTTATCATAACATTTATTATTGAGTGTTATAACAGTGTTAGAGTTTACCAAACTTCCCTTCTAGACTGTTAGAGTGGCCAAATGTCTTCAACAAAAATGCTAGAAATATTTGATGACTATTTCAAGTTTAAAAATTATACCTATTATGTAAGAGATTTATTGACATATTTCATTTTATTTTTTAGTTTTTATGACTCTTTAGCATTTTTTGTCTGCATCTGTGGCATATGGAAGTTTCCAGGGGAGTTCCCACTGTGGTGCAGTGGGATCAGCGGCATCTTGGAAGTGCTGGGACGCAGGTTCAATTCCCGATCCAACACAGTGAGTGGATCCGGCATTGCCACAGTTGTGGCTTGGGTCACAGCTATGACTCAGATCTGATCCCTGGCCCTCGAAGTCCATATGCCAAGGGGCGGCCAAAAAAAAAAAAAATTTCTGGGCCAGGGATCAAATCTGAGCCATGGCTACAGTCTACATCACAGCTATGGCAATGCTGTATCCTTTTTTTTTTTTTGTCTTTTTCTAGGGCCGCTTCCTGTTGCATATGGAGGTTCCTAGGCTAGGGGTCTTATTAGAGCTGTAGCCACCAGCCTACACCACAGCCACAGCAATGCGGGATCCGAGCCGCGTCTGCAACCCACACCACAGCTCAGGGCAATGCCAGATCCTTAACCCACTGAGCAAGGTCAGGGATCGAACCCGCAACCTCATGGTTCCTAGTTGGATTCGCTAACCACTGCACCACGACGGGAACTCCGGCAATGCTGTATCCTTAACTAACTATGCCACAGCAGAAGCTTCCAACTTTTAGCTTTTTGAAATGCTATTTTCTTATGCTATATTAAAAAGAAATATTAAGGAAAATACAAATTTTGTTTTTTGGTGATTTAGTGCTACATTTTCATTGTCATTTTGAAATTAAGCCAATTAAAAATTATTTTACATGAAATAATAACTCATGACACTAAAAATTCTTTCCACTCTAGCAGAATTATTAGAATTGGAATAGAATATTCAGTAATTCTGGAGCAGCATCTACTCTGCTAAAGTATATTTTTCCATGTTTCAAAACTCTTGATTTCTATGATCTCTGTATATAGTTTGTTTAGCCTCAAAATTCTCAAAAGAAAGTATTTGTGAAATTAGACTTACTTATCACAATATGTTGGTTTTTGAAAAGGTATTCTGCTTTCTCCAAATATTTGAAATCTCTTCAAAGGTGAATTTATTGAGAGCACCTGAGCATATCACTAGTTCTTGGGCAATACAAATATAGCATTTTCACCAAAAACCTTGTGAGTTAATTTTCTCAAGTTGTTTCATAATAATATGGATAGCTCACTGTGCCAGGCATAGTACTAAATCTTTCATCTGAATCTTTTGTTCTTCATAACAACTTTATGAGGAGATTATTATTACTCCTGTTTAACAGGTAAGGATACTCAGACTCGAAGAAGTTAGGTAGCTTTCCCAAGGTCACATAGCTAGAAAATGGTAGAACTAAGCCTGTCTGAAAGCAAAATCTGACTATGATGCTATGTTGCCTGCTACCTTAAAATTTTTCATTCTTTTTTTTTTTTTTTCCTTTACTGCTACATCTGTGGCATTTGGAAGTTCTCAGGCCCAGGGTTCAATTGGAGTTGCAGCTGTAGGCTCACACCACAGCCACGGCAACACCAGATCCAAGCTATATCTGTGACCTGTGCCACGGCTTGTGTCAATACTGTTTCCTTAACCCACTGAGTGAGGCCAGGGATTGAACCCACATCCTCACAGGCAATATTGGGTCCTTAACCTATTGAGCCACAATGGGAACTCCAAACTTTTCATTCTTAGTACAAGGCTACTAACTCTTACAATAGTATGTTGACATATATTACTTAGCTTAAATAGTATCTGTGAGAACAATAAAAACTAGACAACCCCCCCCCCCAAAACACTAAAGTATCTGTCCGAAAGGATTTTTTTTTGTTTTTTGGGGTTTTTTTCCTTCTTTTATGGCAGCCCTGTGGCATGTGGAATTCTTGGGCCAGGGATCAGATCTGAGTTGCAGTTGTGGCCTGTGCCACAATTGCAGCAACACTGGATTCTTAACCCACTGTGCCAGGATCCAACCTGGGTCCCAGCACTCCAGAGACACTGCTGATCCCTTTGTGCCACAATGAGAACACCTGTCTGAAAGGAATTTGGCACTACTGTGAATCTCTGACCTATTCTTCTGGCTCTGGCTGATAGACAGCTCTCAGCTGAGTGATCCCTTAAGGCTGTGTTGCCCAGAGTTGTGGTTGATTTCCCATGTCCTTAAACCCAGATTTTTTTTGGGGGGAAGCATGGAGGAAGAAATAGCTTTACTGCTTTGCCAGGCCAGGGAGGCCACAGCAGGCTAATGCCCTAAATAAAGACTGTGCCTTCCCTTAGGAGAGATTAGGAAATAGTTTTATATTTTGGGAGTAGAAAATAGGGCCACAGATAAGGATCATGGTAGATGCAGGCTTTCATTCTTCTTCATTGTTGGTGTTTAGTGGCCCCAGGACTGGTTCTCTGGTTTTCATTTTTTGGGGGTTTTAGTTCTGATGTCTGGACTTACTGAGGTTCAGATTCTTTGTGTCTCAGCGCAGAAGGAATTCAGTGAGAGACAAAGTGATAGACAGAAAATAGGTTTATTAAGACAAGCTACTTGTGAGGGAAACAAGCCAGCAGGCAAATAAGTTCTGCTTAAACCCAGATTTTGAATTGGAGTGGATAGGTAATTCTGTAAGCCCAGGGACATAGTGGAAATACCCATACCAGAATTATAATAAAATGTAGTGAAATTGACCTATCAATAAAAGCAAAATACTAAGAAATATTAATTTTTATATTGTATAGGTAACATTCATTTATTGCGTACTATATGCTGATGTGTCCCTAGGCACTATACTATATTGACTTAAATAATTTTTATTAGCAACTCTGTGAAGTTATCCTTATTTGACAGAAGTTAAAGCATGCTGGTTTTTTTTTTGTTTTTGTTTTTTTCAGCTACTCAAATGTAGGATTTTTCGGAATCAGATAAGCAGAACCTGGTTTGGAAACTCCTTGATGACAGAAACTGTGTTTACCCATCTTTGTATCTGTACTAGCTCACACAGGTTTTGTCACAGAGAAGACCTCAGTGAGTGTTAACTGAATGAATAAGCAATAATATAAGTAAATAGTCAAGGAGACTTAGAACACCTACATTCATATCTTAGCTCCCATAGCAAAGCATTAAGATCTCTAGAACTTTGACTTTGTCAATATTAACATATTTAGAGAAGACTCTCTTGAAATTCAGTACTATGCACTTTGGGTTTTTTGTTTTGTTTTTTAGAGAAGATAAATATCTAACTTTCACTGAAGTGTGAAAAACCAAACAAGTTTACAGATAATTACCATACAGTGTAAACAGATAAAAGTCAAAAGTATGTTGTGTGTGAGTGTTGCACTCGAGTATGTGCACATGCATAGGGTGGGGGTGGGGCAAGAGAAAGGGAGAAGGAGAAGGAGGCAGGCACAGAAAGAGCCAGAGAAGGAGAGAGAGAGAGCAGAAGTCAGAGGCATCCACACAGACACAGATAGACAGATAATGGGCGTTAGGGAGATGCTATTAATCCAGACTGAAGAGATCCTGGAAGATTTTTCAAAATCACATGTATATGGACTGAGTTTCAAAGGCCTGCAAAAATTGGTTACCTGAAGGAATGGTTGGGGCCAGGAAGTGAAAGGTTGGAAAGGCATGCCTGATGGAAGGCGCAATAGAGGAACCTGTGCAAAGGCCTGGAAGTGAAGAGCTTGACAAATATTGGAAACTTGAAAAAGTTCTATGGAGTCAGAAGTTAGAATTGGGGGAACAGAGCATACAGAGAGATGAGGTAGAGAGGGGAAACTGGCCAGTTTATGAGGTAATTTTTTATAATAAGCAAATTCGATTTTATCTGAAAACAGTGTGAGAGAGATGATTAGAGTTGGCCAGAGGACCAGAAACAAGATGCTATTATTACTGTGAAAGAGAGAGGGAGTTCCTATCATGGCTCACCAGGTTAAGAACACAATGTCCATGAGGATGCAGGTTTGATCCCTGGCCTTGCTCAGTAGGTTAAGCCTCCAGCGTTGCCATGAGCTGTGGTGTAGGTCGCAGATTCGGCTTGGGTCCCACATTGCTGTGGCTATGGTGTAGGTCAGAGGCTACTGCTCCGATTGGACCCCTAGTCTGGGAACTCCATATGCTGCATAGGCCCTAAAAAGACAAAAAATAAAAAATAAAAGTAAATAAAATAGTGTTTTCAGGAGTTCCAGTTGTGGCTCAGTGGTAACGAACCCAACTAGTATCCATGAGGACTTGGGTTCAGTTCCTGACCTTGCTAAGTGGTTTGAGGATCCGGAGTTGCCATAAACTGTGGTGTAAGTCACAGATGAGGCTCAGATCTGGTGTTGCAGTGGCTGTGGTGTAGGCAGGCAGCTACAGCTCCAATTCAGTCCCTAGCCTGGGAACTTCCATATGCCATGGGTGTGGCCCTAAAAAGACAACAACAATAAAAAAATAGTTTTTCATTTCTTTTTTGAAAATTAAATTTTAAATTTATATGACATGAAGTTGTTATACTTATTCACTCTTATTTCTCATTACAAACAAAAATATGCCTAAATCTTTTCATTTAAAGTTATTTAAAATACCTTTGGAAAAGAAAAGGCCATGGATTTCTTTATTAAGTTGTTCTACCACTTAACCTGCGTATGTTTAAACTTATTTCCTAACATTTATTGGTTATTTTTCTAAATTATTACATAGCCTACATATCAAAACCAATCTATTGATTTATTCCATAGTCCCTTTTGTAAGCTAAAATTTCCTGTTTTCTAAAAGTATGAATGTTGTGTCTTTCCTCAACATTTGTCATGATATGTAAACCCTCTTTGAATCCTGGTTTGTCTACCCTGAAAGTAAAAATTAGTGATAGATTTAATGAGAGAATTTTTATTCTTTTTAAAAGTTTTATTCTTTTTAAGCATTTGATTATTGTGTCCAGTTTAAAAAAAAGTCACTGCGCTAATAGCTTTTTCGCTTATAAGTCCAAATATTTGCATTTACTTTACAAGAATTAAAGTGGCATATTATTTTTGTTTTTCCAATAAATCATACAATTTGTTAATGTGTTATTTATGATTTAAGATCTTTATAAAAATGGTGTATTTATGATATTGTTAGATATATAATGTGATTATCTTTTTAACAAGATTTTTATGACAGAATTTTTATAATCTAAAAAATAAAGCTTCTTAATTTTCCTTGTATATAGTGAATTGTTAACATATCTAATTATGTTAGAAGTATGACTTCCTCACTATGAGTAATGATGTTACAAAATTTGTTAGAATTATTGTGTGTATTTTTTTAGTAAGAAAAGTCATGGTCAGGAAAAAGTATTTAGGTTTTAAACTTTACTTTTCTTGGATAACAGTTCTTAAAGTATTGTACTTTTTCCTGCAGATTGATCAGACAGCCGATGCAAGTTTTTTGGGCTGGGTTATTGCTACATTTAGCCTTGGCCAAATGGCAGCTTCACCTTTATTTGGTTTGTGGTCTAATTATAGACCAAGAAAAGAACCTCTCATCGTTTCCATTTTCATTTCGGTGGCAGCCAACTGCCTCTATGCCTATGTCCACCTACCACCTTCTCATAATAAATACTACATGTTGGTTGCTCGTGGATTAGTGGGATTTGGAGCAGGTAATATGTATGTATGTATGTATCTTTTTGTTTGTGTCACACTTATTATCATGACATTTATAGCCCTCTCTCACCTGATTCATCCCTTCTCAGTCTCATATGCCACATTGAGCATACAGATGTGTCATTGCAAAAGGGCAAATATCTTTGCTGTCGCTTTGCCTTTGCTCATGATGTTCCCATTACCTATAGTTTCTCTTTCTGTTCCCATCATTCTTTAGCCTTCAAGATTCAGCTCCAAGTTCCACATCTTCCATGAAGCTTTCTTAGGCTACTCTGCCCCTCACCAGATCTTACTCTTCTCCAGCATGTCTCTGGCATATGCTTAAATACTGTTTTGCACTGTTTTCATTCTTTATCACCAACTAGATAATAAGCTTAGTGTAATTAGGGACAATATATGACTTTTAAAAATATTTTCTAGCCCTTAGTAGAGTCTCTTCAACATAGTAAATGCCCAACAAATTTTTTGGAGTTAAATTGTTAGGATTTCTTTTTCTTTTTTCTTTCTTTACTCTTTTTTGGCCGCCCTTCGGCACAGGGGCCAGGAATCAGATCTGGGCCTCAGATGTGATCTATGCCACAACTTCGGCCGTGCTGAATCCTTAACCCCACTGTGCATAGCTGGGGATCGAACCTGTATCCCAGCATTCCCAAGATGTTGTTGATCCCGTTGCATCACAGCGGGAAATCCAGGATTTCTTTTTCTGTTTCTTATGTTACAGATCTAAGCAGGCAACATATGGCATCTTTTTTTTTTTTTAAATAGTGTAGCAATTAGTAGTGTACCATTCACTCAGTGCTTTCTCAATATTTAATGATGAAAAACAGTTTAACATTCCTATAATGCCATTTTTCATTCATTCAAATCTTTGTGTTTTTGTATTGCTGAAAGCAATATTTTCCATTAATTGATGCATTTGTTCAGTATACATGCCTTGTATAATCATAAAGAGAAAGCAGTGACTATGATTAGATTAATATTTCTTCTTCTATATAAAGTCAAATTAAGTTGAATTTTATAGACTGGAGAGTATTTTCTTTTACTTTGGATTATTGTGTTTTTTTCATAGGAAATGTAGCTGTTATTAGATCATATATTGCTGGTGCTACCTCTCTTCAAGAAAGAACAAGTGCCATGGCAAACACAAGTGCATGCCAAGCATTAGGTTTTATCCTAGGTCCAGGTAGGTGTTCTTCATTTGCTATTACTTGAATTTGAATTAGGAAACCTTTTGAGGTTTGAATGTTACATGAAATCCAAGTATAAAACTTCAGAACTGAAGGAAAGGAGGGGGATATATATATATATATCAGTTTATATCAGAACAGGGATTGAATGCAAGCTATTAGCAGCAACAACATCAGATCTTTAACCACTCAGCCACCAGGGAACTCCAAGAAACTGATATTATTTGATCCAGCATTAAGGCAAGGCTCTTTACATGTGTTAACTCATATTTCCTTTTTTTTTTCTTTTTTTTTTCTTTTGCTTTTTAGGGCCTCACCTGCAACATATGGAAGTTCCCAGGCCAAGAGTCGAATTGGAGCTATAGCTGCCGGCCTACGCCACAGCCATAGCAACTCAGGATCCGAGCCTCGTCTGCGACCTACACCACAGCTCAAGGCAACGCAGGATCCTTAACCCACTGAGCGAGGCCAGGGATTGAATCCGTATTCTCATGGATCCTAGTCAGGTTCTTTAACTGCTGAGCCACGAAGGGAACTCCCAACTCGTATTTTCTGTATTAAGTGCTATTAGTCTCATGGTACAGATCAGGACACCAAGCCAAAAAGAACCCAAGTAAATTGCCATCAAATGGGAAATCTGGGGTTTAAAACTGAATTTAAAGTGTATGTTCTCTCAGATAATCATTTTTTAGCTTGATATCTCAGCAAGAGTTTGCCTTTTTTCCTGTTTATTAGAAACAAGGGAGTTCCCATTGTGGCATAGCAGAAATGAATCTGACCAGTATCCATGAGTATGAGGGTTTGATCTCTGGCCTCGCTCAGTGGGTTAAGGATCTGGTGTTTCTGTGAGCTGTGTTGTAGGTCACAGATGGGACTCCGGATCCCATGTTGCTGTGGCTGTGGTGTAGGCCAGCAGCTGTAGCTCCAATTGACCCCTCGCCTGGGAACTTCTATATGCCATGGGTGCAGCCATAAAAAGCAAAAAAAAAAAAAAGAAAAGAAACAAAATTGTTTTAACTGAAGGACTTGAGAAAAGTTATAGGAGGTTCTTTATCCTTTTGCCTTTTGTCCATACCTTTAAGACTTTTCTAAGATTGAAGAAAATGAGAGTTTTAACAAGATCTACTGTTCTCTTCCTCTTCCCAAGCTTTCATACTTTAGCTGAGTATAGAAATATATTAATGAGATTTAATATTTTTCTAAGGCCAATTAATTTTCTGCTAAATGAGTAAAGAAATTTTTATGCCTAGAATAAGATTGAAAAGCCATGTAATCAGTCCATGCTTTTGGTATGGCATGAATATCATCGTGAATGTCATTGATTTGAATCCAGCTCAGTTTACTGCATCATTAACACCTCAATGCTAGTCCAGTTTCTGTTGCTTCATTACTTCTCTTCAGAGAATCTATTTATCATTCCCAGAATCTCATATTTCAGTTTAGTGTTGTGGAAAAAAAATATAAGCAGGAATCCAGAATATTTGAAATTACTACCTTCCTATAAAATACCTGAGGACATAGTCTGGGTCTTTTTTAATTTACCATTCTACCCTCAGTGTCTAGCATAGTACCTGGTATAAGCTTAGGTGCTTAATAAATATTTTTGCCATCTATAAAACATTTTATAGATTATTCCCTTAAACATTTTAATATATTTGTATTAAAGATGAGTAATGTAGTCCTGAAAAGATTAGATGACTTTTCCAGTAATAACCACTAACATTTATTGACTGCTTACCATATGCTAGATGCTATACTGAGAGCTTTAGTTGCAGTATTTTACTTAATCCGCACCCTAAGTTTACATGTAAAGCATTGGGCAGAACCAGATATAGAGTCTAAATGGAAAGAACAAACCAGTACTTTTTCTTTCTTTTCTTTTTTCATTTTTAAAGTTTTATTGAAGTATAGTTCATTTACAGTGTTGTGAAAACCAGTACTTTTTCAATCCGATATTTACCACAGATCAAAACTGAAAATGATATTAAATATGTAATTTAAATACTATACACACAGTAATATTTTAAAATATTGAGTTAAAATGTGACTTTTTTTTTTCTTTTTCTTTTTAGGTCCGCACATGTTGCATATGGAAGTTTTCCTGGCTAGGGGTTGAATCGGAGACACAGCAACGCAGCATCCGAGCCACATCTGCGACTTATACCATAACTCATGGCAACACTGGATACTTAACCTACTGAGCCAGGTCAGGTATTGAACCCACATCCTCATGGTTACCAGTTGGAAGGAGCCTCAATGGGAACTCTGACATTTTCTTATAATGAAATTAAATTTTAATAATTTATTTGTGGAAGAAATTGTACACTTTAAATTTCCTACAAAGCTGTATTTAAAACAATACTGACAAGTTAGGTATAATCCCTTATGAATGCATGTACATCAGTGCTTCTCAGCCATATTTTACATTTTTGTTTCGCTAAGGAGTCTTTTTTTTGTTTTTTTTTTGGTCTTTTATCTTTTTAGGGTCTTATCTGCGGCATATGGAGGTTCCCAGGCTAGGGGTCCAATAGGAGCTGTGGCTGCTGGCCGACCCCGTAGCCACAGGAATGCAGGATCTGATCCTCCTTTGTGACGTACACTACAGCTCACAGCAACGCCAGATCCTTAACCCACTGAGCAAAGCTAGGTATGGAACCCGTGTCCTCACGGGTGCTAGTCGGGTTCATTAACTGATGAGCCATGATGGAAATTCCTCTAAGGAGTCTTTTTAGACATTTTTCCCCTAATCGCTCCATGCCATGAGCTTTTAATACCACAGATCTATAGTCTGTGTCTTTTTTTGGGTCATACTGGTGGCATGTGGAAGTTCCGGGGCCAGGGATTGAACCCATGCTGCAGTAGCAACCCAAGCCACAGCATTGACAATGCCAGATCCTTAATCTGCAGAGATTCCGTGAAATTCCCTATATTGTATGTCTTTTATGTACTGTGTACATATCTGTGCTTTATATAGAAAAAGTAAATTTTTTGTCTCTCCTCACCAAGAATCAGTTTCCTTACTGCCACTGAGATGCCTGATGTAGATGGATGATCCAGTAATGGATACTTCTAATTTTGTGGTAAATGTTTTTCACATTTATTTTAACCTGTGCCTCCCATATAACAATTCATCTGTATACGTTTTATTAAGTTTTTCAGACTTGTTTTGCACTCATTGGAGAAAAGGGTGTGACATGGGATACCATTAAGCTGCAGATAAACATGTATACAGCACCTGTTTTACTTAGTGTCTTCCTGGGAATATTAAATATTATTCTGATCCTTACTATATTAAGGTAATTAGAAATGATAAAACTACTCTTATAGATTGTGAAATTAAATATGATTATCATTAGTAGAGAATTATTATTTCTTTGATGTCCTTATTTGGTTCTTGATGTTTATAGTTCATATTTTTTGATGAGCTAACCCATATGGTATTCATGACTAAAATAATAGATGATGACTAAGATTCAAGGTTTGGTCTTGATTTATTAATTATAGGTTTCTAAGCAGGGGAATGGCATGAAAGCAATGTTTTAAGTAGATAAATGATTAGTATCAACTTGAGACACAAAATTTACTTGTATATCTCTTTTATATATTAGAAGAAATTTTATAAAATTACAGAAGTTTTGTTACTTTTTATTTCGTTGGAATGTTTTATCCAAGAGTCCAAAAATGTTCATAACTCATGTTAAAAATCACTAGAAAGCTTCAAATACTGATTAAGGTTGATCATTTATGCTTTTGGATGAATCAAATATTTTTCATTTTATATGATAATGTAATAATCATAACTTGTATTTTTTATTTTACTTTTTATATATTAATTTCATTACTCAAAAGGCAGTAAAATAAACTATATTAGAATGTGAAAATATAGAAAGCTAGTAATAAATTTAAACCATTTTTCTAGTATACTAAGCCTTTTATGGACACAATGTTTATGTTTTTCTTTTAAGAGAACATCGTGTGGATGACTCAGGACGACAGTGTAAAAATATTAATTTTGAAGAAGGTACTATTAACCTGTTTGACTAAATTTCTATAATATTGAAAATTGTTCCTAATGATTCTACCTATTTGATGTTTAGTTGAATTTTGCAGCTGAGGACAATACAGTGGTTAACTGGGGAAGATCTTCAAAATTGAAAGTTAACTGATTTTTTTTTTAAGGTATACCTTTATCAGTGACTTGGTGTACACAATTGGCAAGGTTAAAACCATTGCTAAAAAATCACTTTATCTTGTTTTCAAGAGCCAATATCCTAATAATCTTGAGACTTTTGGAATTACTTCAGTAATTTTGTTATCAAATGTTTCTTTCTGTTTCAAGTATTTCTTTGTTCACTTAATCATGGGAATAAGTATGGTTTCTCTTTTTTGTTTTTATTCTTTTTTTTTTTTTTTTTTTTTAAGATTCCAACCAAGCAAAAGCCTGCTTGGTTACTTTATTCTTCCCTTTGACTCTTTTATTGTTTTTATTCCTTTGATATACTCTACAAATGGACATGTTCATCCTTTAGATCTTTCTATGACTCATAAATAGATAGTCTGGTAAGTATGTATATTTTACTAAATAAACCATTATTTAAGTACTCCTAGTTAGGTCCTCCTTGAGGAGCCCCTCCCCCCCAAAATAATGCAACTTAGTTCACCCTTAGGTGTTTATAAAGTGGAAAAGAGTGTTATTTTACCAAGTTCTTTGATAGCTGTTTTATTTAATTTTCACAACAAAACTAGTGAAAGTAAAGTTAAAAATAGTAAGGTGGAGAGCAGAGTGGTGAGGAGCTATAGCACGTTTTGAACAAAGGAGAGGAATGACAATAATCAGATTCCAAGTGGGTCTAATCCAGATATGTGAAGTCCTGAACTATAGCAGTAACTGAGAATGGAGAAGGGAGAGATATTAGCTTTTGAAGGAAGAAAGGAAATCAGTATTTTTGACAGATTGCATAAGGGATATTAAGAAATAGGCGGAGTTGGAATTCCTTTCGTGGCACAGTGGTTAACGAATATGACTAGGAACCATGAAGTTGCAGGTTCGATCCCTGGCCTTGCTCAGTGGGTTAAGGATCCGACATTACCGTGAGCTGTGGGGTAGGTCTCAGATGCGGCTCAGATCCCGTGTTGCTGTGGCTCTGGCATAGGCCAGAGGCTGCAGCTCTGATTAGACCCCTAGCCTAGGAACCTCCATATGCGTGGGAGCAGCCCTAGAAAAGGCAAAAAGACAAAAAAAAAAAAAAGACAAAAAACCCCACAAAAAAACAGAAATAGATGGAGTTGTTGAAGATGTCTTCTATGTTTTGACTCTAGATAACTGAAAGAATGAGAGGACAAGAATTTAAGAAGGGACATTGCAAAAAAGAAAAAGAAAGTTCCTGTTGTGGTGCAGCACGAACAAATCCAACTAGTATCCACAAGGATACCAGTTGGATCCCTGGCCTTGCTCAGTGGGTTGGGGTTCTGACATTGCCGTGAGTTGTGGTGTAGTTTGCAGATGCGTCTTGGATCCCGAGTTGTTGTGGCCCCTAACCTGGGATGGGAACTTCCAGGTGCTGTGGGTGTGGCCCTAAAAAGCAAAAAAAAAGAAGGGACTATGGCTAAAAAGATAATTTCAATTTGGATCAGGCCAAATATAATGCTACACCAGAACAACTAAAAATTCCAGAGGCACTTGTAATTTTGACAGTAGAGATCAAAGTTAGAGATACAGATTTGGGAGTCATCCAATTAAAAACACTATAGCAACAAAGAAAGAATGAAAGGATGAAAGGAAGGGGTAGATGAATCAAGTATGGCAAAATATTGTTGAATCTAGAACATAGGTATGTAAGGATATGTTTGAAAATTATCAAAGTAAAAACAAAGAAACAAAGGATGAGTGGTGAGGAGGTGTCAGCAATGGGTATAAGCTGCTTTTTTGAAAAGATGAAAAATAGGATGCTAACTTAAAAGACCTTTCAGATAAAGAGAATGAGTGAGATAAAGCGGGTGAGGTTGAGGGGCTGAGAAAGGGATGATATACAGCAAAATCTTGCACAAGCTGAAGAAGATAACCATATACACCCTTGATCTTTGCTTCATTGATTTTAATGTGCTTAGAAAGCACCTGGGAACCTTGTTAAAATGCAGATTTGTTTCAGTAGGCCTGGAGAGAAAATTTGCATTTATAACAAGCTTCTATGTGAGCTGATGCTGCTTGTCTGCGAACCACACTTTGAGTAGCAGAGATCTATATCTACACTGTCCAGTGTGGTAGTCGCTAGTCACATTTGGCTATTTAGATTTAATTACATTTAGGAAATTTCCTCAGTCACACTAGTGACATTTCAAGTGCTCAGTTAATAGGTATATGAGATTGGTGGCCAACTGTATTGGATAGTATAGAGGAAGAACATTTGCATCATGTCAGAGTTCTGTTGGATAGCACTGCTCTAAAACACAAATGAGAGGAGTTTTTTTTGTTTGTTTTTGTTTTTTGTCTTTTTTTGCTATTTCTTTGGGCTGCTTCCATGGCATATGGAGGTTCCCAGGCTAGGGGTCGAATCAGAGCTGTAGCCCCCGGCCTACGCCACAGCCACAGCAACGCCGGATCGTTAACCCACTGAGCAAGGGCAGGGACCGAACCCGCAACCTCATGGTTCCTAGTCGGATTCGCTAACCACTGCGCCACGACAGAACTCCGAGTTTTTGTTTTTTTAAGAAGTGTACCTGCAGCATATGGAAATCCCCAGGCCAGGGATCTAATCAGAGCTGCAGCTGCTGGCCTATGCACAGCCACAGCAACTCGAGATCCGAGCCACATCTGTAATCTGTACCACAGCACTGGATCCTTAACCCACTGAGCAAGGCCAAGGGTCAAACCCACATCCTCATGGATACTAGTTGGGTTTGTTACTGATCAGAGCCATGATGGGAACTCCCACAAATGAGAGGAGAGATCTATATTCTTTCATAAGATTTCCCTGGCCTGGGAACTTCCATATGCCACAGGTGCGGCCCTAAGAAGCAGGAAAAAAAAAATTTTTTTTTTTTTTTTATCTGAACTTGAGGCATGCAGAAGTTCCAGGGCAGGGATCAAACCTGCACCACAGCAGTGATAATGCTGGATCCTTAACCACCAGGCTAGCAGGGAATTTCTGGCAATAAATGTTTAGATAAAATGAATCAGGTTTATTCCTGCTATTAAAAAATGTTATCATGGGATAGGATTATAGTTTCCAATTATTTATTTATTTATTTATTTGGCCGCTCCCTTGGCATGCAAAAATCCCCTGGCCAGGGATCAAACCTGTATCACAGCAGTAACTAGAGCTGCTACAGTGACAATGCCAGATCCTTAACCCACAGCAGAACAAAGGAACGCCTCCAATTACCTATCTTTTAATCAATGTGTTAGTGTAGTATTTTCTTAAAATTCTTATATTAAGGTACCTAGTCAATCCCCACAGTCTAGGAGGCAGCATTTCTGAGTTTCCCCTCTAAAGCTAGCCCTGGTCAGAGGCTGCAAAAAACTAACCACATAGGAAGTAAACTTATGTCTGACATGGGGCAGTGTTCATATTTGATTCAAAGAAGCAAAGACAGGCCTCTAGCTGGTGATTGAGAATCAGGGAGTTCTATCCAAAATAATACAAGGACCAGGGTCTACTCCAGGAAAGGAACTGGAAAAAGCTGACTGGTTTTCTTTGTGTGAAAAGAAGGTAATAATCCTATGTTGAGTGTACTCAAGGTGCTTAATTGCCCCCAAGTATAGTGGGCTATTGTCAAATCTCATTTACTATTGGAGGAGGAACTCCTTCCCAGGAATTCTGAGGTATAAAGGCAGGTACTATTATAAAAAAATTAATAGAAACTTAACTGTGTCTTAGGAAAGTCACCCTCTGATCCCTCTGCTACTATACATACACTTAAAGATTGTATAAATGAATACGTTCTTAGATTACTTACCTGGTTTACCATAAGTGGGTAAATTATAAAATAGCATTATGGAAATGTGGAAGTACATGTATATGGCTTCGCACTTCTCAATTATATCACATATAGCTTATATTGAATGTGTTATTCAACATAAGTAAATATTGTAACTCATTTTGCTTTTCTAACTTATAATAGCACCAACAAATCTTGGTGGTTCCTTGCAAAAAATATAAATGATCGTTTTAAAAAATGATTTTTTTAATTATAGTAAAAAACATAAAGATACTTACTAATTTTACATAGCATTGGAATTCAAAATATATATCCAGTGAGGTGAATCATCAAACTGAGAACTGATTTAATAACTAGTTGAGATCTTCATGAAATCCTCATAAATTTAAAATTTAGGTAAGGTAGAAAAAAATCCACACCTGAAATATAAAGCATATGTATTAAGTATGAGGTCATTTTATAGAATTCTATAGATATACGTTTCTGTTTTTGATTGACATCAAATAGAAAATCTGAGTATTTCCTGTAGGTGAAAGAATTGAAGTGTATATCCTGAGAAGAAAATTTACTTTACTTTTAAATGACATTTAAAAATTATTTCCGTCATGTAAATTCTGTTACTTATAAACTGCTTTTAAGCCTAAAAATGTTTAGTCATAGAATTTGCTACATAAAATTTTTACACTATTTTAGTGTCATAAGAAAAATTAGATGTGTAG
The DNA here is from genome assembly GCF_054392235.1 of Sus scrofa. Taxonomy (NCBI): domain Eukaryota; kingdom Metazoa; phylum Chordata; class Mammalia; order Artiodactyla; family Suidae; genus Sus; species Sus scrofa. The sequence goes on from NC_139390.1 coordinate 103,425,865, forward strand.
GTAAAATAATTTTTCTCCTGTTTTCTGTAGTAAGTACCGATGAAGTTCAGGTTCCCCAAGGAAATATTGATCAAGTTGCTGTTGTGGCCACCAATGTTCTGTTTTTCGTGGTTCTGTTTATCTTTGCCCTTTTTGAAACGTAAGTTTTATCATTTTCATCTAAATTGGATTGTGTGAATAAGCTGTACTTCTTAGTGCAATATTAATCAGGCATGTTGATGTTCTCCAAAACCTTATGTAAGGCTTATTTTTTCTTGTCATGATGTAAAAAGCATATATAAATTTTTTGCTTTCTATCTTGAATATACTTAATTCTCTGCCTGTAATCTTACTACCTTTTTTCCTTATTAAAGGAATCCGTTTCACTAGTCTTTCTTCTTTCCTCTGAGTTTCATGATAAATATAGTTATAAAACCTTGTGATTAAGTTTAAGCTGTATAGCTTCATACTTAGGTATGTTTGGTTCAGTCTAGAAAATTTAGCTTTAAGCCTTGATACTGAAACAAGCTAACATATTACAAAATCTCTGCCTCGTGTAGGCTTTGTTGCCTGTTGGTTATCATAAGGCCTTTTATTTTAAAAATACCTTTCCATTATATTATTAAAATAGTACATTCTTGTAAGTATTCCAGACACTACAACTGTATTTCCACATCCACTCCTTTCCTTGGAGGTCACCACTGCTAATACTTTTGTATGTCTTTTTTTGTAACATTTTTCTACACACAACTCTTAAGCATTGGGGTGTGTATGTCCATTCAACCAGCATAGAATATGTGATAGTTTTTTTATTCGACAACTCATCAATATATTGCAACATATTTATGCCAGTACATTTCATGCCAGATCTACTGGATTTTTTTAAAAATTATTGAGATATATGCAAGTTTTAGTTTATCTGGTTTGGGGGGCATTTATTTTAGTATGGTAAATATTCATAACATAAAACAATAACATTTTAACTTTTTTTCAGTTTTAAGGATATGTTTTAACTCTTATCTATTTATTTCCCATTAATCCATGATGAAACATGTTATTGGACACATACTGAACTTTTAGTCTGCTATGACTCTTAGAGCTTTACTTCCATATTTTCTTTTCTTTTTTTTTCCTTTTTGGCCACACCTGCAACATGTGGAAGTTCCCAGGCCAGGATCAAACACGCACTTCAGGAGTTCCCATCGTGGCGCAGTGGTTAATGAATCCAACTAGGAACCATGAGGTTGCAGGTTCGATCCCTGCCCTTGCTCAGTGGGTTAACGATCTGGCGTTGCCGTGAGCTGTGGTGTAGGTCACAGACTTGGCTCGGATCCCGTGTTGCTGTGGCTCTGGCATAGGCTGGTGTCTACAGCTCCAATTCGACCCCTAGCCTGGGAACCTCCATATGCTGCAGGAGCGGCCCAAGAAATGGCAAAAAGACAAAAAAAAAAAAAAAAAAAAAAAAACCACACACTTCACATGCAGCCTGCACCACAGCTGCAGCAACGTCAGATCTTTAACCCAATGTGCCACCACCAGGGAACTCCCATCTTTTCTTTTTTTAAAAAAAAATTGAGATAGAATTTGTATATAATGATATATTCATTCCAGATGTACCATTTTATTTATTTATTTATTTATTGCTTTTTAGGGCCCCACCTGCAGCTTATGGAAGTTCCCAAGCTAGGGGTTGAATTGGAGCTGTAACTGCCAGCCTATGCCATAGCCACAGTAACATGCTACATCTGTGACCTACACCACAGCTCGTGGCAGTGCTAGATCCTTAATCCACTCAGTAAGGCCAGGGATCTAACCCACATCCTCATGGATACTAGTTGGGTTTGTTACTGCTGAGCCACAACGTGAGCTCCTTTAAATATTTTTAATTGTGCAATTTAGTGGCATTAAACACTTTCAAAATATTGTGCAACCTTCAAAACCACCCATTTCCAGATCCTTTTTCTCATTCCAAAAAGAAGCACTACACCCATTAATCAAGTCCCAGAGTTCCCGTCATGGTGCAGCTGAAACAAATCAGATGAGGAGCCATGAGATTGTGGGTTCAGTCCCTGTCCTTACTCAGTGGGTTAAGGGTCTGGCAATGCCATGAGCTGTGGTGTAGGTCGCAGATGCGGCTCAGATCTCAAGTTGCTGTGGCTCTGGCGTAGTCCAGCAGCTACAGCTCTGATTGAACCCCTAGCCCAGGAACCTCCATATGCTGCGGGTGGGGCCCGAAAAAAAAAAGACAAAAGACAAAAAAAAAAAAACCAAAAAAAAACCAAATCCCCATGCTTCCTCACCCAGCTTCTGACTGCCTCTATTCTACTTTCTCTATGAATTTGCCTATTCTAGGTACTTAATATAAGTGGGATTGTACAACCTTTGTCTTTTTGCGTCTTCCATATTTCACTTGACTTGATGTTTTCAAGATTTGTCCGTGTTGTAGTGTGTGTCAGAATTTCATATCTTTTTATGGCTGAATTGTATGTATTTATGCTCCATTGTATGTATTTACCAATTTTGTTTATCCATTCATCTGTCAGTGGAAATGTGGGTTATTTCCACCTCTTGGCTATTGTAAATAATGCTACTATGAAAATTAGTGTACAAGTATCTGAGTCCTTGCTCTCAGTTCTTTTTGGTATATACTCAGAAATGAAATTGCTGAATCATATGGTAATTCTGTTTTTAATTTACTGAGAATCCATTGAATTATTTTCCAAAGCAACTCATCTTTTTTTTCCCCCTGCCTTTGGCCACACCCTTGCCATATGGAAATTCCTGGGCCAGGAATGGAATCCATGCCACAGCAGCGACCCAAGCTGCTTCAGTGATAATGCCAGATCCTTAACTCACAGTGCCACAAGAGTACTCCATCAGCTCATCCTTTTTTTTTTTTTTTTTTTTTTTTTTTTTGCTTTTTTAGTGCCGCACTTGTGGCATATGGAGGTTCCTAGGCTAGGGGTCAAATCGGAGCTGCAGCCACTGAGGTACACCACAGACTGGCCAGATCCGAGCCACGTCTGTGACCTATACCACAGCTCACAGCAACGCTGGATCCTTAACCCACTGAGGCCAGGGATCGAATCCGCATCCTCATGGATCCTATTCAGGTTCGTTAACCTCTGAGCCACGAAGGAAACTCTCATCACCTCATCTTTTTAAAATTAAAAATAGTGATGTTCTTTTTTTTAAAGAATTGATATTTAAAATATGTTTTAATTCCTTTTGGTAGCCAGTTAATAGAAGGAGATAGAAAGTAGAAAAAGAAAGCTTGACAAGGAAGGAGACAGTCATGTAAAAGAAAGAGGCATTCAGAGGTAGAGAAAACAAATATATAAGAAAAGAAAAGATAGATATGAAAGAGACTGAGGAACAGAAAAAAAAAATCTCAGATGGTTCTAATAAATTAATAGTAACATTATTTCATTGAAAAGAGGCCAATTTAAATCAAAATGCTTTTTTAATCATATTAGAATGGTAGGAATTTTGGTTTGTCTCTCTTTCCTATTTTTCAAACTTTTTGGAATGTGAATATGTTTCTTATGTAATTACAATAGATATTAAAAAATAAAAATGCAAGCACCCAAACTTGGTGGCTTGTGTAACAACAAAATATCCCTTAATTTTGTTAAAATTTTTGTTTATGTAGTTCCAGTATAATTGTTATAAGAGATGCATATTCTTGTATGTGTTGACGTCATTGTTAAAACTTCTATTTCAACTTTAAGTAAAAATGGCTATGATTTAAATAAAATAAGAATTATTTTTTTTCTTAGCATCGTTACTCCATTAACAATGGATATGTATGCCTGGACCAGAGAACAAGCTGTATTATATGATGGAATAATACTTGCTGCTCTTGGAGTTGAGGCAGTTATTATTTTCATGGGGATAAAATTAGTTTCCAAAAAGTAAGTTATGTGTTTTGCTTTTATTTCAAGTCTTTGCATATGGAAATTCTCAGGCTAGGGGTCCTATCGGAGCTGCAGCTGCTGGCCCATGCCACAGCCACAGCAACACCAGATCCAAGCCACATCTTCGACCTATGCTGTAGCTTGCACAATGCTGGATCCTTAACCCACTGAGTGAAGCCAGGGATCGAACCCACATCCTCGTGGATACTAGTCGGTTTCTTAACCCACTGAGTCACAATGGGATCTTTCTCTTTTTTTTTTTTAAGTAAAACACGAAACAGAGCAAACAAAGTAAGTGAATGTGCTAATAAAATAATGTCTTTTCTGTCATTATGTATGAGTTTTAGTCCTTGAACATTTACAGATTTAAAATTTATTAAGGAAGCATATTTTTTTTTTCCTGTCTTTTCTAGGGCTGCACCCGTGGCATATGGAGGTTCCCAGCTAGGGTCTAGCTGGAACAGTAGCTGCCAGCCAATGCCAGAGCCACAGCAGCACGCAATCTGAGCCACATCTGCAACCACAGCTCACGGCAATGCCGGGTTCTTAACCCACTGAGCGAGGCCAGGGATCAGACCCGAAACCTCATCATTCCTAGTTGGATTCGTTAACCACTGAGCCACAATGGGAACTCCATATTAAGGAAGCATATTTCTATACCGTGCAGTATATTCTTTGGTAAAGTAAGTCATTTTACACAGTGATTGTTGTCTTCCAATGTATCTTTTGTAAATTGTGTTTTATTTAAAGTATTTCCTTGTTTCACAAAACATTGTTCTGCTGTGTGGCAATATATGTTATGAAACAAGAAAGATTAAGTGGTTAAGTTTGGAAAAATTCTGGTTCAAATCACCAAACTTTACTGTAAGACTTCTAAATCTATATATACTGTATATATAGTATATAACCATCATGATAAATAGAGTATGGGACATCTCTAAAAATTAACTTTAACTTTGGTCACACAACACTTTATTGTAGAAGAGTTTTGTAAAAGTACAACTGTAAAAAGCACACTGAAGGAAAAACTTGTATAAAATTAAGTTCATTCATATAGTCTGGGGTGTGACTTTAGTTGATGAATTTAGACAGTTCTAACAATTTAATTATTCCTAAAATATTTTAATAATACTTTAGAATCTTAAGGTTCTAAAATCAATTAACAAATATTGAGTCAGTGCATAGGGTTAGGTGCTATGGGGGATACTGTGAAGACTCCTGTCCTTAATAGAACCAAGTAGAGGGACCAAGATACAGATATACACATAGACATAGATTCATATTCAAAGTTAAATAATAGTAAATGCATAACATCTTGCTACAGAAGTAGAGTGGTGCTGATAGGCATTCTTACAAATTGTCCAATTTCATACCTTCAAAGAGCTTGTATTCTATTGGGAGGAAAGGCAATAAATGCAAATGTGAAATCAGGTCATGATAAGTACTGTGAAAAATAAAGCAGAGGAAGGGAATAAAAAGTGGCAAGGGCAGGGTTGGGAGAAAAGGAAAGTGTTGTTTTTATTGACTATTCAAAGAGGACAGCTCAAATCGAAGTTCCATCCAAGCAGAGACTTCAGTGACTTCAGTGAAGTCAGAGAATGGCCATGTAGTGGCCGGGAACTCTCTTCCCCCAGAAGACTGAGCTTTGTGTGATAAAGGAACAAGCAGGAAGGCCGTTTTGGCCAGAGCAGAACAGAGTGAGAGAAATGGCAAATAGAGAAGATTAGGTTGTAAAGATATGAAGCCTTGTAGATATTCTGAGGGTGATGGGAAGTATTGGGTTTATTTGTTGTGTTTTAAGAAACTTTGGTCTTATTTGTATATTTCACTTTTTGTTAGGGAAAATCTCCAACATATACAAAAATGTAGAGAGAATCATGTACTGAATGTTTAATATCTATTACCCAGCTTTAACAATTGGACGATTTTTTTTTTCTGCTTTATAGGGCTGCACCTGCAGCATATGGAAGTTCCCAGGTTAGCTGCCGGCCTACACCACAGCCACAGCAACACAGGATTCGAGCTGCATCTGCAACCTGCACCACAGCTCATGGCAACACTGAATCCCCAACCCCCTGAGGGAGGCCAGGGATTGAACCCGCATCCTCATGGGTATTAGTTGTGTACTTTAACTGCTGAGCCACAGAGGGAGCTCCCACAGATTATATTATCGTTACTGTTATTTTTGGTGTTCCAATTGTCTGGTTTTGGCCAACTTCTTCAGATTGGCTCTGAGTCCTTTTATCATGGCCCAGTAGTTGCTGATAGCTTCTGTGCTTTCTGGTATGATAAGATGTCCAGGCTCATCCTATCCATTTTCTGTTTCAGACCTGAAATCAGCCAGTTTTTAGAGGAGTCCTGGTGCCCTTTGGTGGGAGATTGTATTTTGCGTTCATATTAGTGTATCACTAGAAGTATTGATATTTTATTTACAGTTTAAAAATTCTAAATGCAATGTAACCATGTTATAATGTTTCATTTTAAAATTACAGAGTTTTTGTTCTTTAACAGGATTGGAGAGCGTGCTATCCTACTGGGAGGACTCATCGTTGTATGGGTTGGCTTCTTTATCTTGTTACCTTGGGGAAATCAGTTTCCTAAAATACAGTGGGAAGGTATAGCCATGTATAATTCTATAATGTTAACCCCTGCTATCTATCTGAAATTAATAAGTAATTCACTATACTAATTTTATTTTTACAGATTTACATAATAATTCAATCCCTAATACCACATTTGGGGAAATAATTATTACTCTTTGGAAGTCTCCAAGAGAAGATCACAATGAAGGACCAACTGGTTGTCCATTTGAACAAGCCTGGTGCCTCTACACCCCCATGATCCATCTGGCCCAGTTCCTGATAGCAGCTGTGCTAGTTGGAATAGGCTATCCATCCTGCAATGTTATGTCCTATACATTATATTCAAAAATTCTGGGACCAAAACCTCAGGTGAGTCGGTTATCCTGGTATTGCAGTTGTGTGAGATATACTTGTAAGCACTCACATTTTTTGCTGCCACTCTCCATTTTTTGCACAAGCTGATTTAGGGGATTTTTATCATACTCAGAATTTTTTTTTTCTTTCTCTTTTTCTTTTTTCATTTTGGGCCATCTCTTGACATATGGAATTCCCAGGAGGCCAGAGGTCAGATACAAGCCACGGTTAGGACCTATACCTCAGCTGTGGCAACACCACATGCTTTAACCTACTGGGCCAGGCCAGGGTTTGAACCTGCGTCCTGACACTGCAGAGACACTACTGATCCTGTTTTGACACAGCCAGAACTGCATACTCAGAATTTTTTTTTCTTTTCTTTTTTCTTTTTGCCTTTTCTAGGGCCACTCTATGGCCTTTAAAAAAAAAAAAAAAAAAAAAGATAAAATGGATTATACCTCATGTATGTAAACTTTTTTCTACATCTTCAGTTTTTTTCCCCTTAATATTATCATAGCTTTCTTTTTTTTTTTTTTTTTTTAATCACGGCTTTCTTTTCATGCCATTGCATATAGATGTTATTCTCATGGTTAAGATCTTATTCTATATAAGACCTTATTCTTTTAAGCAACTGCTTAGCATTCCATTTATTAAATATACATAGTTTATTTACTTAATCCACGATTGATGGACAGTTAGGTTACTTTCAGTTGGAGGATATTAGAAATAGTGCTGTACTGTACTTTCTTGGGTAGATTGTATGGGCTATAGTTTTGGATACAGTAGTTGGAGTAGTGACATTATGATTTAGTGGAAATTGATACAATGGAGTCAGCCAAACAGGGCTTTTAATCTCTTGGATAATTCTTGAATTTTCTGAGCTTTAGCTTTCCCATTTATTAAATGAGGATAATACCAATCATAGAAATTTGTATTGGAAACAGTAGATGCAGAGTACCTAATGCAGTGTTTGAAAGATAGCAAGTACAAAATAAATGTTAGCCTTAAAAGGTAAATTAATAAGTCATTTCAGCAGACAGTGTTTGTTCTTTTACACAACTTTTCTTTTTCCTAAGCAGTATATCAAATTAGCTTATTGTTTATTATTTGCTGTATTTATAGACACTATATTTAATTTAAAGATAGCAGATGGAGAAAGTGATTCTTATGAGTTTGTCATAGTTTTATAATAGTAGTATCATCCCTGTTTTTAAAATAACTATATCTGAGTATCTGTCTGCTTCTCTCCCCACAGGGTGTGTACATGGGTTGGTTAACAGCATCTGGAAGTGCAGCACGGATTCTTGGACCTGTGTTCATCAGCCAAGTGTATACTGCCTGGGGCCCACGATGGGCTTTCAGCCTTGTGTGTGGGCTAGTGTTGCTTACCATCACACTCCTGGGTGTGGTTTACAAAAGACTCATTGCTTTCTCTGTGAGGCATGGAGGAATTCAGGAGTAACTTAGCTAAGTCTGTGATGGAAAGTACTTGTCATGTAGACCTTCCTCTTTTAAGGCTCTGCTAGACAGTTGCTAGTAGTCAGTTTCCCAAAATCAGGTTGGAGGTACTGTATGCTTTGAATAACAAGAATATTTATTCAATAACACAGGGAATTCTATGTGTAAGTGTGAATAACAAGATAACATAAAAAACTCTGGATCATAGTTTCCTTATCTCAAAAAAAAATAGTCTTCATATAATTTTTGGGGAGGTGTGTAGCATGAACTCATGTGTGAAAGGACAGTGGTCTATAAATGGGAAGTTACACTCTTAATTCAAACTGTCATTAAAATAACAAGAGACTATCTATGCAGTGAAATCATAGAGTTCTTTATTTTAGGGCCGTACCTGCGGCATATGAAAGTTCCCAGGCTAGGGTTCAAATTGGAGCTACAGCTGCCGGCCAACACTACAGCCACAGCAACACTGAATCCTCAACCCACTGAGTGAGACCAGGATTGAACCTGCATCCTCACGGATACTAGTCTGGCTCATTACCACTGAGCCACAACAGGAATTTCCCGTAGGGAGAGTTCTGTATGAATTACCTGTAATAGAATGAAATTATAGAAATTGTCTACCTAAACAGAGATACATTTATTCAAAGGTATCTCTTTTTTAATTTATAAAAAAAATGGGAGTTCCTGCTGTGGTGTAGCAGGTTGGGGATCAGGTGTTGTTTCTGCAGTGGTACGTGTTTGATCCCCAGGCTGGTGCAGTCGGTTGAGGATCCAGCATTGCCACAACTATGGTGTAGGTTGCAGCTGTGGCTTGGGTTTGATCCCTGGCCCAGAAACTTCCATGTGCCATAGGTGCAGCCAAAAAAAAAAAAAAAAAAAAAACGAACAAACAAAAAACCCACCATGCATTTTTTTGTTACTATCGAATTTTCTTTACGAAATAAAATCATCACTTCTAAATTTTCCACTCACCATGCCTGCCATTCCACATTAGCTTCTATAAGTCATTGTTTTTAATACTATACTTTTTGTCTTAATTTTGGTTTGGGATCTCGCTGAAGAATCCCAAAGTTAATACATGAGTATGAGTAAGGCTCATATTTGAGGAATAAAGAGGATTAAGCGATCAAGATGGGTTTCACTACCTTTAGTAGGGATAACCACTTTTTTCTTTAAAGTCCTAATAAATAATTCACTTTAGAAATATAAGCCAGATGTATCTTGTATACATATTGAACAGCAAACTTAAAATTGTTGGCATTTTCCAAATCCTTTAAATTCTGGAGAAAAACTATTACTTCATTTACTTCTTCTGTCTCTCAATAGTGGTATGGAAGACACAGAAGTTTTCAATCTGTGTCTGCAGAACTCCTCAGAACTACAGAATTTTGGAGTTCTCGTCGTGGCTCAGCAGAAATGAATCTGACTAGCATCCTTAAGGACGCAGGTTCAATCCCTGGCTTAACTCAGTGGGTTGAGGATCCATCGTTGCCAGAACTATGGTGTTGGTCTCATGCATGGCTTGGATCCTGTGTTGCAGTGGCTGTGGTGTAGGCAGGTGGCTGCAGCTCCAATTCAACCCCTAGCCTGGGAACCTCCATATGCCATGGCGCGGCCCTAAAAAGACAAGAAACGACAGAATTTTAAGTTTGAGTAGTTCATGCCAGCTGCAATACAGTCAAGCTAATATTTGAGGTAAAATGGCTTTAATCTAACAGTTTACTGAGTTTACAAATGTGGGCTAAATCACATTCTCTGTGTATACACTTCTACTCTATGTAGATCGAATGCTGCTAAAAGGGACTAGCACAAAGCTATGTATGTAGATAATATTACCCCAAAATGCAGAAATATTTCTAAATACTTTCCCAAATGTTCCTACTGTAAATTATAAATATTTTCAAATATGAGAGTAAACACTATAATCTGCACTTTATAAACTGTTCGATGTACTTTTTTTGGAGGGGGTAACTTGAATAACAGGAATTTATTTCTCATAGTCCTGGAGGGTAGAAGTCTGAGATAAAGGTGTCAACAGGGTTGGTTTCTTCCAAAGCCTCTCTTCTTGACTTACAGACAGTTATCTTTTTTTCCCCTGTGCCTTTCATGTGTTTTTTCAGCTTTATTGTGATATAATTGACATGTAACATTGTGCAGACTTAAGGTGTACAGAATGTTGATTTGATGATTACATAATTGCAAAATGATTTCCATCTTGGCATTAGCCAACCCCTCCATCATATCACATAATTACCATTTCTTTTTTGTGGTGAAAACATTTAAGATTTACTCTCTTAAGCAACTTTTAACTATATAATAGAGTGTTATTAACTATAATCACCATGCTGTACAATAGATCCCCAGAACTCACTCATCTTATTACAGGAAGTTTTTACTCTTTAACAAACATCTACCCATTTCTTTCGCTCCCTAGGCCTTAGCAACCATCCTTCCACTCTCTGCCTCGAAGAGTTTGGCTCTTTTAGATTCTACATACAAGTGGTATTCTACATACTTGTCCCTCTCTATCTGACTTACTTCACCTAACATAATGCCTTTAGGGTCCATCCATGTTGTCACAAATGGCAGGACAGATCTCCTCTCTTGTGGCTGAATAGTACACACACATCATATCTTCCTTATCCATTCATCTGTTGATGGACACCTCGGCTATTGTGAATAATGCTATAATGAACAGCATAGTGCAGATATCTCTTTGAGAGTCTGCCTTCATCTTCTTATACCCAGAAGTGGGATTGCCAAATCACATGGTAGTTCTATTAATTTTTTGAAGAACCTCTATACTGTTCGCCATGGTGGAGGTACCAGTTTATATTCCCACCAACAATGTAAGAAGTTTGCCTTTCTCTACATCCTTGCAAACTCTTATTATATTTATCTTTTTGATAATAGCCATTTTCACAGTTGTGAAGTGGTATATTTCACTGTGACTTTGATTTGCGTTTCCGGAGGAGTAGTGAGACGGAGCACTATTTCATATATCTGTTGGCCATGTGTGTCTTCTTTGGAAAAGAAGCATCTATTCAGATGCTCTGCCTATTTTTAAATGGAATTGTTTGTTCTTTTGAAGTTTACTCTTAAATCCAACTTCACCAGCTCTAAAGAAGGCTCAATCTGACAGAATCAATCTGTGATTAAATTTTAGAGATTGTTTTCACTTTTCTCTGTCCCTGTATCAAGACTGTACTTCATTTAAGATTTTTCAGGGCCATAGCCAGATTTCTGGTTCTGGTCAAGTCCTTCTTCTCTGATGTTCTGCAGCTCCTTCCTCTGTCTTAGAGTTTGTTTTTTTTTTTTTTTGGCCGCCCCTGTTGCAAGTGGAAGTTCCCGGGCCAGGGATTGAGCCAGCAACACAGCAGCAACCTCACCAGTGATGACACCAGATCCTTAACCTTCTGTGCCATCGGGAGTTACAGTCAGTCTCTCTTAAAATTTTTGGGTAATTTCCAATCCTAAAATACCAACTCCACACTTGGTTTAGATAGTATACATGATAGAAATAACAATAATGGTAATGAGGAAAATGCTAAGGGCAAACATGGAGTTCTTTTCGTATTGCAGGTAATGTGTAATGTACTCTTTTTTTTTTTTTTTTTCCTTTGTGTTTTTAGGGCAGCGCCTGCAGCATATGGGATCCGAGCTGAGTCTGTGACCTATACCACAGCTCATGGCAATGCCAGCTCCTTAACCCACTGAGTGAGGCCAGGGATCAAACCTGCAACCTCATGGTTCCTAGTTGGATTTGTTAACCACTGAGCCACGACAGGAACTCTGTAATGTACTCTTTAATTCTCATTATCAGTCTTACAGAGCGAAGATACTATTATGATTCCCATTTTACAGATGAAGGAACAGACACAGAGAAATTAAGGTACTTATCTAAGTAATAGTCTATCTTCAAAATCTACATCCTTAACTATTTTTCATAGTGATGAAAATAGCCCTTAAAGTTATAGGAGTAGTAAATTAATTGCCAATTATAGGGTAAAATAAATTACCTATTAGCAGAAATATTTGAGAAGCGTAATTTGAAGCCCATTGACTGGGGCTTTGTTTTAGCATAATACACTTTCTATGTAGGAATATGACATAAATTATGAAGTTTCCCAACTTCTTAATTTTTTTAGTATTGAATAAAATTCAGATAAACTATATCCTTGCAAAAATAACTGCCACCTTCATTTCTTTGTTTTTAAACTATGGTTGATTTACAGTGTTTCTTTTTTTTTTTTTTTTTTTGTCTTTTTGCTATTTCTTTGGGCCGCTCCCGCGGCATATGGAGGTTCCCAGGCTAGGGGTTGAATTGGAGCTGTAGCCACCGGCCTACCCCAGAGGCACAGCAACGCAGGATCCGAGCCGCGTCTGCAACCTACACCACAGCTCATGGCAATGCCGGATCGTTAACCCACTGAGCAAGGGCGGGGACCGAACCCGCAACCTCATGGTTCCTAGTCGGATTCGTTAACCACTGCGCCACGCCGGGAACTCCGGGAACTCCGATTTACAGTGTTTCATTAAGTTCCGCTGTATAACAAAGTTACCCAGTCACACACAGTAGGATCCCATTGCCCATCTGTTCCAAATAATAACAGTTTTCATAAAAAAAAAAAAAAACTCGGAGTTCCCGTCGTGGCGCAGTGGTTGACGAGTCTGACTAGGAACCATGAGGTTGCGGGTTCGGTCCCTGCCCTTGCTCAGTGGGTTAACGATCCGGCATTGCCATGAGCTGTGGTGTAGGTTGCAGACGCAGCTCGGATCCTGCGTTGCTGTGCCTCTGGCGTAGGCTGGTGGCTACAGCTCCGATTCAACCCCTAGCCTGGGAACCTCCATATGCCGTGGGAGCGGCCCAAGAAATAGCAACAACAACAACAACAACAACAAAAGACAAAAAGACAAAAAAAAAAAAAAAAAACAAAACACCCCAGAATACCCATCCATCCCACTCCCTCCCCTTTCCCCTTGAGAACCTCAAGTCTACTCCTCTTGGCCATGATCTCTTTCTGTTTTTTTTTTTTTTTGTGGGGGGGGGGGTTAGATAGGTTTATCTATTCCATATTTTAGATTTCATAAATAAGTGATACCATATGGTATTTGCATTTTTCTTTCTGACTGGCTTTGCTTAGTGTGAGAGTCTCCAGTTCTATCCATGTTGCTGCAAATGCCGTTAGTTTGTCTTTTTATGGCTGAGTAATAGTCCATTGTATATGTGTACCACATCTTCTTAATCCAATCATCTTTTGATAGACATTTAGTTTGTTTCCATGTCTTAGCTATTGTGATTAGTGCTGCTCTGAACATAGGGGTACATATCTTTTTCAATAAAAGTTTTGTCTGGATATATGCCCAGGAGTGGGATTATTGGATCATATGGTAGTTCTATATTTAGTTTTCTGAGGTACCTCCATACTGTTTTCTGTAGTGGTTGTACTGTTTTACATTCCCACCAACAGTGGAGGAGGGTACTTTTTCTCCACACCCTCTCCAGCACTAGTTATTTGTTGACTTGTTAATGATGGCCATTCTAACTGGTATGAGGTAGTATCTCATTGTAGTTTTGTTTTTTTTGGCTTTTTAGGGCTGCACGCACAGCATATGGAGGTTCCTAGGCTAGGGGTTGAATCAGAGATGTAGTCAGTGGTCTATGCCACAGCTATAGCAATGCCAGATCCGAACAGTGTCTGCGACCTACACCACAGTTCCTGACAATGCCAGATCCTCAACCCACTGATTGAGGCCAGGGATCAAACCTGCATCCTCATGGATGCTACTCAGATTCATTTCCACTGAGCCATGACAGGAATTCCTACCTCATTGTAGTTTTGATCTGCATTTCTCTAATAAGTAGTGCTATTGAGGATTTTATCATAAGCCTGTTGGCCATCTGTATATCTCCTTTGGAGAAATATCTATTTAGATCTTCTGCCCATTTTTCAGTTGGGTTGTTTGCTTTTTGTTGTTTGAGTTGCATGAGTGTATATTTTGGAGATTAGTCCCTTGTCTGTTGCTTCTTTGGCAGATACTTTCTCTCATTCTACAGGTTGTCTTTGCGTTTTTTTAATGGTTTCCTTTGCTGCACAAAAGCTTTTGAGTTTGATTACGTCCCATTGGTTTATTTGTGTCTTTATTGTCATTATTCTAGGAGGTGAATCAAAGAAAATGTTGCTGTGATGTATACAAAGATTGTTCTGCCTATGTTTCCCTCTAGGAGTTTTATAGTTTCCAGCCTTATATTTAGTCTTTAATCCATTTTGAGTTTATTTTTGTATAACGTGTTAGATAATGTTCTACTTTCATGCTCTCTACTGGGGTGGAGAAAGTTACCTCAGAAACAGGGAAAGCTGCTGGGAGTCCACAAGGGGCTTTCCAGGAGGGTGCAGACCCACAACTGGCCTAGCACACAGATTGTGATTTTGAAAACTGTGGAGGGCCCAGAATTCGGCAGGAGGTTTCCTTAGCTGCCGGAGACCTCCAAATTCCCTAGGGGGCAGAGAAACTATTCCTGAAGCATTGCTGAGGGGCAAGATTCTGCAAGTGCCCCTTGGAGCCACTTCGGGGGTGGGGGAGATTATTGAGAGTACTGACCTCTCTGGGGGTTAACACCAAAACATCTTAGCACAAAGGTAGATAAAGAAAGTGACATAGGGTTGAGGAGAGGTCAGAGAGGTAAAGTTTGAGGAAAAAAATCACCTAGTTGAGATCTTGAGTTGACAAGTTTAGTATAAATTAAAAGATGATAGGAGACCTTCTTAAGGTATGAAAAACTGCTAAAAATAGTATTTAAAAGATGTGTTTATGAAAATCTAAACTTATACCCGATAAGAATGATTTTCATACTTGAAGGGATTTATAACTTCACAAAGCATTTTCATGCTATCTTGTTAAACTTGGCCACATTTAAAATAAATCTGTATGGGAGTTCCCATGGTGGCACAGCAGAAATGAATCTGACTAGGAACCATGACGTTCCTTGCTCAGTGGGTTAAGGATCCGACATTGCCATGAGCAGTGGTGTAGGTTGCAGACGTGGCTCAGATCCTGCATTGCTGTGGCTCTGGTGTAGGTCACAGATGCAGCTCAGGTCTGGTGTTGCTTTGGCTGTGGTGTAGGCCAGCAGCTGTGGCTTCCATTAGACCCCTAGCCTGGGAACCTCCATATGCCACGGGTATGGCCCTAGAAAGCAAAAAAAAAAAAAAAAAATTTATGTAATTTTTTGTTTTAGAGAGGGTAAACTCCTTATCTGCATCTTTTTTAGACTAGATTAACTTGCTTTGAGAGGAAATTTGGGTTGCCATTTTTTACTATTCCATACATTTATAATTTAATATATTTTACAATATGAATGTATATGTGTATATGTATATATTTCTTATAAAATGTTTTTGTGTTACCTGTGTTATCATTTTCTCCCCTCTGTTTTCTTTGTTGTCCTCCTGGAAATTTTTTTAGTCTGAAATTGGACTTGATGAATTGACCTTGTAATTTTCTTTTTTTTTTTTCTTTCTCTGTTTTTGTCTACTTTCTGGGAGAGGTTTTTCAAAGTTATCGTTTCTTTCCTCTACTGAGTTTAAGACATTTATTCTGTATTCTTTTTTCTACCTGCATCATTTTCCTTTACTGAAGGTCTGGGCGTTGGGTGTTGGTTCTTTTTTTTTTTTTTTTTTTTGGTCTTTTTTAGGGCCATGCCTGTGGTATATGGAGGTTCCCAGGCTAGGGTCCAGTTGGACCTGCAGCTGCCAGCCTACACCACAGTCACAGCAATACCAGATCCATGCCATGTCTGAGACCTACACCACAGCTCATAGCAATGCCAGATCCTCAACCCACTGGACGAGGCCAGGGATTGAACCTGCATCCTCATGGTTACCAGCCAGATTCGTTTCTGCTGAGCCACGATGGGAACTCCTGAATGTATATTTTCTAATAAACAAGATTATTATATATGTGCCTTAAGCCGTAAAAATTTATTTATTCATACTTTAAATATATGTTTAAGGGACCACCACCATGTTCCAATCACCATGTCTTTGTTGGGGACAGAGCACTAAACAAAATTCGCAGAGCCCCTGCCCTCATGGGGCTAAAATATTGGCAGGAAAGTGATTAGTCAAATAATTACACATATGAATATGCCTGAGGAAAGGACGATAATATAGGGAGTTGTGAGGGTGATCTGACCTCAACAGGAAAGTCTGGGACCGTTTCTCTAATGAAGTAATGATTAAGGCTTAGTGGAAGAGAATGTTTTAGATTGGTGAAGAGTAGGATAAGTGCATTTCAGGTAGAACACATGGCAAAACCCTGGAGGTGGAAAGATCTTGGAGCTTTCCTGGACCTAAAAATATCTCCAAGGTGGCTGGAGTACAACGATTTGAGACGGAGAGTCCTGCTAATTGAGACTGTAGAGGGGCAATGCAAGACCATTAGGCCCCAAGCATTAGGACTCCTCCAGTGGCAAGTAAGCATTAAGTATTCTAATTTTAGGCATGGCTGGAGCTAAGAGTTCAAATAATGTCATCAGAACTCTCTTTCTTTTAGTTCAACATACCTATCTTTAACTTTATTTTCAGGCACTCTCCTCTTTGTGGCGATTTGGCCACTGGCAGCCCCAAGCTTGCAATACCTTTATAACTTACAGTTTCAGAGCTAAATAGCTCAGGCAGATGTATCAGAAAAGGTTCCAAGAAGCCAAGTATAGCTTACATATCTATCCTTGAAACTGTCATATGGGAATGGAATGGAATCCTGTTCTAACCCAGGCCCAGATCATGCATCCATTCTGGGATTATCTGTGTGAAGGAAGAACTTTGTCAGGATCACATCAATTACATGGACTAAACAGGTTTATAACTGGGACGAGGAGGAGGTTCCATCAAAGAAAGATTTCCTGAGTTGATGTAGATCTTTATCCACTACACCCTATACCTCTCAGCTGTTTTCACATCATTATAATCATAGAAATATTGTATGTACCATTATGGAAAATACGTAAAGTTGCTGTACACAGCTTTGTCACCCAACACATGCCATACCAATGAACTTCGAGATTGAAGGGATTAATTTCCCATTTATAAATACAGCCCATTTGTGATATACCAATGTTAGGTACAATGGTACTCTAAGTATTTAAGTATTTTGGACATGATTTAAGAATGGTAAGGCATTTAAGGTAACATGGTCTCTAAAAAGAAACTTGGGCTCTTTGTAGAAATGGCTGATTCCAGGCAAAATGAGCCTATGTCATCTAGTGTGAGAAAGCAAGGGAGTTAACTAAAAGGACATAGGAGTTAAATAAAGGGATTTCTACTAGCCAAAAATGGTGCGATTAAAGCATTGAAAAAAGTAATAGCTGCAGTTGATTTAAAGACATCAAATGTGTGAAAATCTATTCGTTCACAATGATATTTTCAAAAAGGAGGTCCAGTTGTGGCTCAGCAGGTTACAAACTTGACTAGTATCCATGAGGATGTGGGTTCAATCCCTGGCCTCACTCAGTGGGTTAAAGATCTGGCATTGCCATTAGCTGTGGTATAGGTTGCATATGTGGCTTGGGTCCTGAGTTGCTGTGATGTAGGCCAGCATCTTCATCTCCTATTAGACCCCTAGCCTGGGAACTTCCATATGCTGCAGGTGAGGGTCTAAAAAGAAAAAATAAGAAACTCACTGGTCACGTTTGGAGGCTGCTAGGGCTTTGTAGCTCTTTATTCTAAAGACCAGAAAATAAAGACTCAAGTATCTCTTTTGCCTTTCCTTTATCTAAACTTCAGGGTAATCAAATATCGATGAGGGAAAGTCATTTTCTATAGAAATAATCCAAACTAATAAATACAAAAGGAACAATAGAATTAGAAAAATGCCTATTTAGCAATGTTTAGTGAAATAATAAGTATGGGTAACAATCATCAATGAACGGTAAAACTACCAAGTGGAAGAATAATGAACTTTCTGAAGGATGGACAAGGCTGACAATACCTGAACCCACTGATCATTCTTTTTCTTTAATTTTATTATATTTATAGTTGTACAACCATCATCACAACCTAATTTTAGAACATTTCCTTCCTCAAACTTCAGTACACCCCTTGCTATCCCAAAACTGTCCCCTTTGGTAACCGTAAGTTTTTCAGTCTGTGAATCTGTTTCTGTTCTGCAAATAAGATCATTGGAGTCCTTTTTTTTAGATTCCACATATAAGTGATAGCACATGATGTTTGTCTCTCACTGACTAAATTAGTATGTAATATTTAAGTCCATCCGAGTTGTTGAAAATGCCATTATTCCATTCTCTTTTATGGCTGAGTAATATTCCAGTGTGTGTGTGTGTGTATACACACGCAAATATATAAATACATATTCCATATCTTCTTTTTCCACTCCTCTGATGGACATTTAGATTGCTTCCATGTTTTGGCTATTGTAAAGTGCTGCACTGAACACTGGGATGGATGTATCTTTTTGAGTCATGGTTTTCTCTGTATAGATGCTCAAGAGTGGGATTGCCGGATCATATGGTAATTTTATTTTAGTTTTTTTGAGGAAACTTCATAGTGGTTACATGAATTTACATTCCCACCAACAGTGTGAGAGTGTTCCCTTTTCTCCGTACCCTCTCCAGCATTTATTATTTGTAGACTTTTTGATGATGGCTGTTCTGTCTGGTGTAAGGTGGAACCTTAAAGTAGTTTTTTGTTTTTATTACTCAATTAATTTTATTACATTTATAGTTGTACCACAATCATCACAACCCATTTTTATAGCATTTCCATCCCAAACCCCCAGCGTCCCCTCCCACCCCCCTCATAGTAGTTTTAATTTGCATTTCTCTAATAACTAGTGATGTTGAGCTTCTTTTTATGTGTGGGTTTAATTCTGAGCTTTCTATCCTTTTCCACTGATGTATATTTCTGTTTTTGTGCCAGTACCATACTGTTTTGATGACTGTAACTTTGTAAAGTCAGAGAACCTGATTCCTCCAGCTCCATTTTTCTTTCTCAGGGTGGTGGTGTCTATTCAAGGCGTTTTGTGTTTCCAAACTAACTTTAAAATATTTTGTTCTAGTTATGTGAAAAATGCCATTGGTAATGTGATAGGGATTGCACCGAATCTGTAGACTGCCTTTGGTAGTACAGTCATTTTGACAGTATTGATTCTTCCAGTCTGAGAGCATGGGATATCTATCTGTTTGTGTTGTCTTTGATTTCTTTCATCAGCATCTTACAGTTTTCAGAGTACACATCTTTTGTCTATTTTTTTATTTTTATTTTTATTTTTTTGTCTTTTCTAGGGCCACACCTGTGGCACATGGAGGTTCCCAGGCTAGGGGTCCAATTGGACCTGTAGCTGCCGGCCTATGCCAGAGCCACAGCAACATGGGATCTGAGCCGTGTCTGCGACCTACACTACAGCTCACAGCAATGCCAGATCCTTAACCCACTGAGCAAGGCCAGGGATTGAACCCGCAACCTCGTGGTTACTAGTCAGTTTGTTAACCACTGAGCCATGACGGGAACTCCCTTTTTTTTATTTTTTATTTTTTATTTTTTTGCTTTTTTTTTTAGGGCTGCACTTGTGGCAAATGGAAGTTTCCAAGCTAGAGGTCAAATCAGAGCTTTAGCTGCTGGCCTACACCACAGCCACACAATGTGGTATATGAGCCAAGTCTGCCACCTACCTGGAAATACTGGATCCTTAACCCTCTGAGTGAGGCCAGGGATCAAACCCACATCCTCATGGATCCTAGTCAGGTTTGTTACCCCTGAGCCATAACAGGAACGTCCTCTTTTGTCTCTTTAGGTAGGTTTATTCCTAGTATTTTATTCTTTTTCATGTGATGATAAATGGGATTGCTTCCCTAATTTCTCTTTCTGATCTCTCATTGTTAGTGTATAGAAGTGCAGTTGATTTCTGTGTATTAATTTTGTATCCTGCAACTTTACCAATTCATTGATAAGCTCTAACAGTTTTCTGGTAGTATCTTTAGGATTTTCTGGGTATAGTATGTAGTATGTCATCTGCAAACAGTAATAGTTTTACTCTTCCTTTCCAATTTGGATTCTTTTTCTTTTTCTTCTTTGATTGTCATGGCTAGGACTTCCAAAACTGTTGAATAGTAGTGGTGAGAGCAGACATCCTTGTCTTGTTTCTGATCTTGAGGGAAATCTTTCAGCTTTTCACCATTGAGAATGATGTTAGCTGTGGGTTTGTCCTATATGGCCTTTATTATGTTGAGGTAGTTTCCCTCTATGCCCACTTTCTGGAGGGTTTTTTAATGAGAAATGTGCGTTAGATTTTGTCAAAAGCCTTTTCTGCATCTATTGAGATGATCATATGAATTTTATTCTTCAGTTTGTTAATGCAGTGTATCACACTGACTGATGTGTGGATATTGAAAATCCTTCCATCCCTGTGATAAGTCACATTTGATCATGATATACAATCCTTTCACTGTATTGCTAGATTTCGTTTGCCAGTATTTTGTTGAGGATTTTTTCTTCTCTTTCTTTTCTTTTCTTTTCTTTTTTTTTTACAAAATAAAATACATATATTTAAACACAATTGTATTCACACAGATTATTATATCATGGATCTTAAGAAATAGATTAAGTGACTCCCTCTGGAGAAGTGGAATGGAAAATATGCTGAGACAAATAGGAAATTTATTCTATACTTTATCTCATTTTGTATGGCTTTCATCTTTACTATTTAGTATTATCTATTACATTTCAATTTTTCTTTAAAAATGATCAATATATTAACAGTGTGTATATTATGTAACTAAAATTTATAAAGAAAGCCTTATATACCATTAAATATTTTATATAGAATAATAAAAAGAATAACTTAACTGGTAAAAATAACAAAAATAATACACCCTCTGAAAATAAGTAAAATATAAAATGCATAAATTGGTTGAAAAACAGTGTAACTATATAAATATGTCTTCACAATTTGTTACATCTTATTGATTCTTCAATACAGGCATCACATCATTCTAGGTGATGTGATAAACAAGACATTATAGACCTTACATTGTACCATGGAGAGAAATGGTTATTAATAATACAATTGTAGAACTGTATTATTTAATTGTACAGTTGCATTATCTAATTATAATTAGCATAAATTCTTTGATGGAGAGGAAATCAGAATCAGCATTCCAAGAATGATGTCAAATGACCCCCTTCATGATGGATTATGTGCTTATTTACTATGAGATATATTTCTTCTTCAGAGATTCCTTGTTTGTGTATCAATTGTAGATTTTTGGTTTGCAGTTATTCTCAAGTTTTGATATAAGAGTCTATATGTATATGAGATTGTTTTAAGTTGTTCTCTTAAAACAAAGAGAACAACATTCCAAGAATGTTGTCAAATGACCCCCTTCATGATGAATTATGTGCTTATTTACTATGAGATATATTTCTTCTTCAGAGATTCCTTGTTTATCAATTGTAGATTTTTGGTTTGCAGTTATTCTCAAGTTTTGATATAAGGGTCTATATGTATATGAGATTGTTTTAAGTTGTTCTCTTAATTGCAAGTTCATCTGCAGTGTCCTGCATTTGTACCCACCTCTTCTCATGCTTTCTGATTTTGGCGGTATAATTGTGCATAGATGATTTCGTATCTTTACTGTATATATACCTTTACTGGTGAACCTTGTCATTTGTGGAATTTTTGTTTCCTGTTTCTGTCTTTTCTTTTCTGCCTAGAGAAGTTCCTTTAGTATTTATTGTAAGGCTGGTTTAGTGTTGCTGAATTCTCTCAACTTTTGCCTATCTGTGAAGGTTTTGATTTCTCCTTCAAATATGAATGAGAGCCTTGCTGGGTAAAGTAGTCTTGGTTGGAGGTTTTTTCCTTTCATCACATTAAGTATATCATGTCACTCCCTTCTAGCCTGCAGAGTTTCTGCTGAAAAATCTGCCAGTAACCTTATTGGGGTTCCCTTATATGCTATTTGTTTCGTTTCCCTAGCTGCTTTCAAGATTTTGTCTTTAATTTTGGTGAGTTTGATTAATATGTGTCTCGGTATATTCCTCCTTGGGTTTATTTTATATGGTACTCATCATGCTTCCTGGATGTGAGTGAGTGGTTCCTTTCCCATGTTAGGGAAGTTTTTGGCTGTTATCTCTTAGAATATTTTTTCTGTCCCCTTCTCTCTCTCTCCTCCTTCTGGCACCCCTATAATACGGATGTTGTTGTGTTTCACGTTGTCCCAGAGTTCTCTGAGACTCTCTTCATTTCTTTTCAATCTTTTTTCTCTCTTCTGTTCTGCATCTGTAATTTCCACTAATCTGTCCTCCACCTCACTTATTCGTTCTTCTGCCTCCTATATTCTGCTGTTAGCTGCTTCTAGTGAATGTTTTATTTCAGTTACTGTATTTTGCATCTCTTCTTGTTTAAGTTTTATATCTCATATCTCTTTGGTCAGTGTTTCTTGTAAGTTATCCATCTTTGCCTCCAGTTTATTTCCAATGTCTTGCATCATCTTCAGCATCAACATTCTAAAGTCTTCTTCCCCGGAGGCTAAGAATCTCCTCCTCGCTTAGCTGATTTTCTGGGGTTTTTCTTTCTCCCTCATCTGAGTTATAGTTCTCTGTCTTTTCCTTTTTATAGGTTTTTGATGTGGTGACCTTTTTACAGATAATAGGGTTGTATCCTCTCTTACTTCTGGTGTCTGCCCCCCTTGTGGCTGAAGTCAGTATGGGGGCTTGCTGTAGGCTTCCTGATGGGGGGGAGGCGGAGCTGATGCCTGCCCACTGGTAGGTGGAGGTGATTCTAATCCCTCTGGTGGGTGGGGCTTAGTCTCTGGATGGGATTAGAGGCAGCTGTGTGCCTGAGGGCTCTTTAGGTAGCCTGTTTACTTAGGGGCGGGGCTGTGATCCCACCTGAATTGTTGTTTACCCTGGGGCTTCTCAGCACTGACTGACCAGTGGGGCCAGATTTTCCCAAAATAGCCACCTCCAGAGAAAGGCACAGTTCCCAAGAGGTTTGCTTCCAATGTCCTTCCCCCACAACAAGCCACATTCACCCCTGTTTTCCCAGGAGGTCCTCCAAGAACTGCAGTCAGGTTTGACCCAGATTCCTATGGAGACCTTGCTCTGCCCAGGGACTCAGTGCACGTTAAAGTCTGTGTGTGCCTTTTAAGAATGGGGTCTCTGTTTCCCCCAGTCCTGTGGAGCTCCTGCACACAAGCCTCACTGGCCTTCAATGCCAGATGCTCCAGGGGCTCTTTCTCCCAGTGCCAGATCCCCGTGTGTGAGGGTTTGATGTGGGGCTCAGAACTCTCACTCCTGTAGCTGAGTCTCTCTGAACCAGTTTTCAGTGTGGAGCTTCCCACCCAGGAGGTATGGGGTGGTTTATATCACAAAATCACCCCTCCTACCTCTTGATGTGGCCTTCTCTTTTTCTTCTGGAGTAGGGTATCTTTTTTAAGGTTTCAGGTCCATTTGGGTGGAGATTGCTCACCTTTTAGTTGTGAATTTTGTTATTTTTAGGAGAGAAGTTGAGCTCCAGTCCTTCTGTTCTGCCGTCTTAATCCTCCTCGTTTTTATGTCTATGTTCATCATTGATACTGGAAGGTTATTTTCTTTTTTGTGGTATCTTTGTCTTGTTTTGGTATCAGGGTCATGGTGGCCTCATAGAATGAGTTTAGGAGTGTTCCTTTACTGTTTTTTGGAATAGTTTCAGAAGTATAGGCATTAACTTTTCTCTAAATTTCTGATAAAATTCACATGTGAAGCCATCTGGTCATGGATTTTTGTTTGTTGGAAGTTTTTGAATCAAAGTTTCAATTTCAGTACTTGTGATTGGTCTGTTCATCTTTTCTATTTCTTCCTTATTTAGTATTGGAAGATTGTACCTTTCTAAGAATGTGTCCATTTCTTCTAGGTTGTCCATTTTGTTGGCATATAGTTGTTTGTAGCAGTTTCTTTTGCTCCTTTGTATTTATGTGATGTCTGTTTTAACTTCTCCTTTTTCATTTCTAATTTTATTGATTTGAGTCCTCTCTTTTTTCTTCATGTGTCTGGCTAAAGGTTTATCAATTTTGTTGATCTTTTTCAAGAACCAGCTTTTGGTTTCATTGATCCTTTCTGTCGTTTTCTTTGTGTCTATTTCATTTTTTTCTGCTCTGCTCTTTATGATCCCTTTCCTTCTGCTAACTTTGGGTTTTGTCTGTTCTCTCTAGTTGCTTTAGGTGTAAAGTTGGGTTGTTTATTGATATTTTTCTTGTTTCCTGAGGTAAACCTGTATTGCTCTAAACTTCCCTCTTAAAATGCTTTTCTGCATCCCTTAGGTTTTAGATTGTTGTGTCTTTGTTGTCATTTGCTTCTAGGTATTTTTGTTTCCTCTTTGATTTCTTCAATGATCCATTGGTTGTTTAGTAGCATGTTGTTTGGTCTCCATATGTTTGTGTTTTTTGCATTTTTTTTCTTTATCCTTCATCTACATCATATTTCTCTGCCTTTTCATTGTGTATATGTCTCCTTTTTGCAGCCTAAATGGCTGTAGACTCTCTTGCTTCTGGTGTCTGCCCCCTTGTGGATGACGTTGTTACAGGGACTTGTTTCAGGCTTCCTGATGGATAAGACTGGTGCCTGTCTCCTGGTAGGAGGAGCTGACTCTTATCCCTGTGATAGTTGGGACTTTGACTTTGAGTGTGATTGGAGGTGGCTTTGTGGCTAGGAGGACTTTAAGCAGCTTGTTTGCTGATAGATGGAGCTGTGTTCCACCCTGTTTGTTGTTTGGCTTGAGCTGTCTCAGTCTGGATGGGTAGAGCCAGATTTTTCCCAAGTAGCCACCTCCAGGGGCGTTCACACTGATGATTATTCCTGAGACCTTTATCTCCAACGTCATTCCCCCACAGCAAGCTATAGCCATCCTGTTTCCCTAGGAGATCCTCCAAGATCCGCAGGTTGGTCTGATCCAGATTTTTATGGAATCTCTGCTGTCCTTGGACCCAGTGCACATGAAAGCATGTGTTTGCCCTTCAAGGGTGAAGTCTCTGTTTTCCCCCAGTCCTGTGGACCTCCTGCACACAAGATCTGCTGACCTTCAGTGCCAAACGCTCTAGGAGCTCCTTCTCCCAATGCAGACCCCAGTTGTGGGAACGGACCTGGGGCTCAGAACTTTCACTCTTGTGGGAGAGACACTGCAATAGTAATTTTCCAGCCTGTGGGTTGCCCACCTGATGGGTATGGGATTGCTTACATTGGGAAAGCACACTTCCTACTGTCTTGATGTGGCTTGTCTTTGTGTATAGGATATCTTTTTTGGTAGTTTCCAGTCTGTACTGTTGATGGTTATTCAGCAATTGGTTGTAATTTTATTGTTTTTGTGAGCTAAGGTAAGCTTAAGTCCTTCTATTCCACCATCTTAACCCTTCAACCTAATCATTCTTAACATCATTAAATGTGAGTAAGCATTATGTGCTGCTTGATTTGATGCAGCAGGAAGTACCCAGCACTGCCTATGAAAGTGTTTCTCGCCCAAAATTTGGACTAGAATCTAATGAAGCCTGTAGATATAAACTACTAGTTTTGTTTTGTTTTTTTTTGGGGGGGGGTCTTTTTAGAGCTACACTAGCAGCATATGAAGGTTCCCAGACTAGGTGTCTAATTGGAGCTGTAGCCACCGGCCTACGCCACAGCACCTCGGGATCTGAGTCACGTCTGTGACCTACACCATAGCTCATGGCAATGCCGGATCCTTAACCCACTGATCGAGGCCAGGGATCTAACCTGCATTGTCATGGACGCTAGTCAGATTCATTTCTGCTGAGCCTCAACAGGAACTACTAAACTACCAGTTTATATGAAATAAAAAAAAGATAAGTAAATGCCAACTCTCAGAAGTAACCATCTAAACCCAAATGATGTCCTGTACTTTTTTTTTTTCTTCTTTTAGGGCCACGCCTTTGGCATATGGAAGTTCCCAGGCTAGGAGTGGATCAGAGCTACAGCTACCAGCCTGTGCCATAGAGACAGCAATGTGAGATCTGAGTCACTTCTGAGACCTATGTCGCTGCAGCTCATGGCAACACCAGATCCTTAACCCACTAAGCAAGGCCAGGAATCAAACCCACATCCTCACGGATACTAGTTGTGTTCTTAACCCTCTGAGCCATCCAGAGGGTGGATCTATTCTATAGACAACTGGTCCTGTTTCTTAAAATTAAAAAAAAAAGTTTATAGATGAGAAGTCATAGATGAAAAGAAATTTAAAGATCTCTAAATCAGATGTATTATACAGATCTTATTTTGGATCTTGTTTTAACTCAAATATGTATTTGAGGCAATTGGAAAGTTCAAAACTAGACTCATCAGATAATAAGGAATTATTCTGAGCTGTGTTACGTTATGCTTTTAAAAAGTCCTCATCTCTTAAAGAATTTATGATTGGAATTATATGATAACTGGGATTTGCCTCAAAATACTCCATAGGGGGAAGTATGTTAGTAGGCTAGGTGAAAAAGTAGTGGCAAAAACTTTGTTGAAGTTGGGAGGGTCCTTAAACGCTTATATGTGTAATTGTGTTTTAAAATTCCCACAACTTAAAGTAAGTTAATAATATAATCAGCTTTGTATTTTAGAATGAGCTGGCTGCAATATGAAGTATGAATTGAAATAGATGTGGAGGACATATATCCTGTTTGTGGCCACTCTTCATTTCCTGAAGACTCTTCTACATTTGGAAAATTTTTCACACTGAGCCTGTCCTCTTAGAAGCTAAAACGCATTCATAATTTTTTTTTCCCTTCTCTCATCTACCCTTGCAGCCAAGGCTTGAGCTTGTGTTTCTGGCTCTGCCAGTACATGCCTCCAGTATGAGACTTCATAAGTGACTGGGCAAAAAGAGGACGTGAGTAACATCAGAAAATTGACATTTGTTGGGGAGCAAGGTCTGTGGCTACATTTTGGAGAAAGCAGTGTCAGGGCTCCTGGAACTCAGTCCCTAGCTTTATCAGCATGGCTGAGGAATCTGTGCTGAATAACGCTGGTAGGGTGTTTTTTGTTTGTTTTTTGCTTTTTAGAGCCACACCCATGGCATATGGAATTTCCCAGGCTGGGGGTCTAATTGGAGCTACAGCTGCCAGCCTACACCACAGCTCATGGCACTGCTGGATCCCTGACCAGGTGAGGCCAGCGACTGAACCTGTATCCTCATGCATAAGAGTCAGATTCGTTTCTGTTGTGCCAAAACAGGAACTCCCTGGTAGGATGTTTTTTTCTGGTACAACTCCTGCACTGTGATTGAGCCATTGTTCCTAGCTCCAGTGCCTCAATCTCTATCCCTTCTAGAGAGTCTATGAGCTAATAACCTGTAATATATTTATTTTCTGTATAAACCAACTAGGTTAGATCCTGATGTTTGCAACTAAAAACTCTAATAGAGGTGGCAAGAGGAGGTGTTTGGAGCCAAGCAGGAGGTTATTGCAGTGGTTCAGATGAGTGATGCTGGTCACTTTGATCAGGGAATTGACAGTGGAAATGGGAACTAAGAGCATATGAAATACATTTTAGAGGTAGAGTTGGCAGGATTAGTTGGTAGTTAAATGAGGTAAATAAGTGTTAAATGAGGTTAAGTAAGTATTAAGAATGATTTTCATGATTCTTACATGAATAGCTAATGATGTAGGTAGGTGCCATTTACTGGAATAAATACTGAGGAAGAACAGAAAAGAGTGCAGTTGCATTAAATAATGTTATAGAAAACAAAGGTATGCCAGATAGATATGCCTATAAAACAGATAAAGTTGAAAAAATGACATATTGTAATTTGAGAAACTGAGAAGTGGGAAAGTTTCTCAATGAAGTGGAGAAATAAGATAATAGGAAGATAGGAAAACATTGCTGGCAGAGCTCAGGAAAGAATAAGAAACTTAAAATAATTTCAGACATGAAGAACAGATACACAAGAGTAAATAAGATGTCATAGATAACTTCATGAGAGAAGTCAAAGATGGAGGAAAAGTAAAATAACAGAGGATTTCCCGTTGTGGCTCAGCAGGTTAAGAATCTGACAAGTATCTATAAGGATGCAGATTCAATCCTTGGCTTCACTCAGTAGTTTAAGGATCTGTCATTGAGGCAGGCTGCAGCATAGGTCCCAGATGCAGCTTTAATCTGGCATTGCTGTGGCTGTGGTGTAGGCCAGCAGCTGCAGCTCTGATTTAGAGGCTAGTTCCCTCTAGCCTGGGAACTTCCATATGCCACAGGTGTGGCCCTTAAAAAATAAAGTAACAGAAATAAAGAGATATAAAATTAGGCATAGATGATTTAATATACATATAGTAGAATCCTTGAAGAAAAGAACCAAAGCATTGAAATGGAGCAAATTCTAAAAACTATAATTACAGAAAAATCTGGGGAGTTCCCGTTTGGCGCAGTGGAAACGAACCTGATGAGCATGCATGAGGATTGGGGATTGATCCCTGGCCTTGCTCAGTGGGTCAAGGATCCAGTGTTGCTGTGAGCTGTGGTAGAGGTCACAGACTTGGCTCGCACCCTGAGTTGCTGTGGCATAGGCCAGCAGCTGTATGTAGCTCTGATCTGCCCCCTCACCTGGGAACTTCCATATGCCGCAGATGTGGCCCTAAAAAAAATAAAAAGAAAAATCTGCCAAAAGGAAACTCAGATAAGCATATGGAAAAGAAACTCACCTGGAAAGAAAGTTTGGGAAAGAATGGGAAAAAAAGTAAATAAGAATGGTAAGTAGAAGGCACAGAGTAAGTTGAGTCATAAGTGCAACTGAACTGTAATGACAAATAGTCATAAATGATAATGTAAACAAAGTAGATTACAGAGGTTATTACACTGGACTTTAAAAATTCAGCTATATGGTATGTATAAGAGAAATACCTGGAACATAATGACACATTAAGACTGAAAGACGAAAAAAATACACCTAAATTTTGTCAAAGCAAAATGTATTTGAGTCTTTAGCCTTCAAAATTTAGTTAGGAATTCTTTTAATAATTTCCATTTTTAAGGAGGAAATTTTATTTCTAATTATATTTTTATTTCTCAGAGAAGGGTTAAATCATTTCCTGGAGTTTCATCGCGGCTCAGTGGTTAACGAATCCGATTAGGAACCATGAGGTTGCAGGTTCCCAGGCTGGGGGGTCCAACCACAACCTCATGGTTCCTAGTCAGATTCGTTAACCACTGAGCCACGACAGAACTCTGGGAAATGATTTTTGTTTTAACTTTGCATTTCTCCAACTATAAATGAGGCTGAGCATATTTTCTTTTTATACATTATATGGATTTTCTCCTTTCCAAATGATGTGTTCCTATTTTTTCATTTTTCTACTGGGTTGTCTTATTAACTGCAATTCATTTTAAAAATTATTTTTCTTCTTATTGCCTTAGACAAAAACCTCCAACACAATGTTGAATAATTGTGACTTTGGATATTCCTATATAATGGAATTGACTCCAACATTTGATTATACAAATCATCTGTCATTGAGGCAGTTTTAACAGTCTTTATCATATTTAAGTAGTTTCATTCTATACCTATTCTACCATATTTCTTTAAGAATGGTTGTCTTGCTATCAAATATTCTTTGTCCTCATATTTACGGGTCTGAATTAAGTTTAAGATCTTCAGTGTTAAAATGTTTATCATTAAAATATACAGATATTTTCAGATAAAAGTAGAGAAAATGTATTTACCATTTTCAAAATTTTTAAAATTTAAT
Source organism: Sus scrofa (assembly GCF_054392235.1). Classification (NCBI taxonomy): domain Eukaryota; kingdom Metazoa; phylum Chordata; class Mammalia; order Artiodactyla; family Suidae; genus Sus; species Sus scrofa. Next base: position 103,455,882 of record NC_139390.1, read on the forward strand.
TGGCTCCTCTTAAACAGGCAACAAAATTTAAAACTGAGTTTATAAGTAACTTTTAAAAAATTAAGTATTAAATAATCAAAAGATAAAGTAACATTTATTTTTTTATAAAATTCATTTGCAGAAATGTTTCATCAGAAATTAGTGCTACAAAAATAAATATAAAACAAATATACATGTTTACATATGTTACTTATAACATAAATATACATTATTTACATGTTCAATATTCAAAAACTCCAGCATGTTTTGCCCATGATTCTTAACATGTCTAAGTAAGGAAAACAGTCAAAGCAGAAATATACTACATACCATTTATATTTTTGCTTTAAAAGATTATTCAATACAAATACATGAACACAGTATTTTGAGGGATATATATTTCTAAGAGCAAAGTTATGTGTCCTATTTTAATCTACAACTGCTACATTTTTTAAGTGACTTGAGTTTCATTCTGTTTTGTTCTCTCATTAAATACATCCATTATGGTATTGGTCAAAAATTCTCTTTTATAGAAAGGCTTTCCAAAGAAGTTTTTTAAAATAAAAAAGTCACTTTACTTGAAAGCCAACAAAAATGTTATTTATTAAACTTATATATCTAACAGGAGCTTTAATCAATGAAAACTAGGAGTTGGATTAGAAAACATCAAAAGGATGGAAGAAAGACAATGTAATTTCTGTTTGATGTATTCTGGTAGTTTTTCATTTTCTCCATACCTAAGTGAAGCAAATAAAAAAAAAAAAGTCACTTGGTTTGTATTTTGTATGAGTACTAAAAGGCATATTTTTCAGTAATTTTTCAATGGCAAAGCACCTCAGAAAAATAATACAAAATTATTTATTGGATACCTAAATCAAGTTAAACATACTTAGTTTCCTTTTAAAAATAACCAATTTATAAATGTATTTAAATAATAAAAAGAGGAGCTCCCATCGTGGCTCAATGGTTAATGAATCCAACTAGTATCCATGAGGATGCAGGTTAGATCCCTGGCCTTGCCCAGTGGGTTAAGGATCTGGCGTTACTGTGGCTGTGGTGTAGGCTGGCAGCTATAGCTCCGATTCAACCCCTAGCCTGGGAACCTCCATATGCTGTGGGTGCAGCCCTAAAAAGAGAAAAGACAAAAAATAATATTAATAAAAAGACAACCAGATCAAAAAACTTGAACTGATTTTATAAATTCTAAAGCAAGCTGAAAATCTGGATTCCTCATTAAATTGAAGGCCTAATCTAAGGAAAATACTAAGCTAAACACATTATAAATGCATTTTTACTGTATGTTAACCATTTCAAAATGACCATATCCAGTAAAATCTGAACTTTAATCTTCTGAACCTGGGTTCTACCTATTTTTATATTTGTGTAGTTCGACCTTCTGGAGCATTTGAAAGAGCTGATTTAAAAAAACCTCTCATGGAATTGCTGTTGTTGCTCAGTAGAAACGAATCGACTAGGAACCATGAGGTTGTGGGTTCGATCCCTGACCTTGCTCCGTGGGTTGAGGATCTTGCGTTGCTGTGAGCTGTGGTGTAGGTCACAGAGGCAGCTCAGATCTGGCATTGCTGTGGCTGTGGCATAGGCCGGCAGCTATAACTCCAATTGGACGCCTAGCCTGGGAACCTCCATATGCTGAGGGTGCAGCAAAAACCAAACAAACAAAAAAACACAAAAAACCTCTCACTTCATGAGTTCTTTACACGATGGCACTCATATAAATACACAAAAGCAGTTGGTATATATTCACAAATTATATTTGTCCAAATATTTTCTCTATAATAAATACTTTCCATAAAGTAGCATGTTTGTATTGGCCCTATCAACACCCCACCTCTTTGTAGTAAGTTATGGTTTGAAATGTGGGAACCAAACTCCTGCTTATTCTCACTATTGCCAGATTCCTACTTGAGAGCATATTTAGTAGCCTGGCATCCTCATTCAGAATGAATATATACATTCAAAAAGACTTTTTTCCCCTAAACAAAAAACCTTAAAAAATAAAACCTTAAATTTTTTCTTTTTTTTTTTAGGGCTGAAATTTCCAGACCAGAGCTGCAAGCTGCCAGCCTACACCACAGCAATGCCAGATTCAAGCCAGGGATTGAACCCTCACAGATAGTAGTCCAGTTCGTTACTGCTAAGCCACATTAGATCAGTGGATACAGCCTTTAATTTGGGAAAAATAACCTGGTTATCTGTTAAAAGATTCCTTGTTCTTTTATGTAAATTGTTTAAGTATATTATTTTCAATTTAGAAGGCCATTGCTTCTGAAAAAAGCTAACCTAGTTTGCCTAAGGAATAATAAGGCTAAAGGAATCTAACTGCTTGGAGTGGATCATCCATACCAAATATCCTTCATTCACGTAGATAATCATAAAATAGGCATTAAGAAAGATTTCATGAGCTGCTGTGAATAATTAACAGTTTAAAAAAATCAACATAAAAATAGTAACTTTAGTCATTTATTTCAACATATAGAGAAAAAAATTATAGCAAAGAGCTGAAATTCAACCAATATTTTAATAACTTACCTAGTTGTCTGACCATTTGGTGATGTGTAACTAATAGAAGAAACTCCGGCTTGCACGACCAGCTGGGACCCATCATTAAACTGAACCCACACAGCTCCACTAGTTAACTAGAAAAATAACAAGCATGCAAAATTACTATAAGATAAAGGCTACGAAGTTCTTAAAAGGTATTCATGTGTAACAGGTTTTTCATAGTTAAAAAAGGAAACCCTTTCATGCAACTACAAATTTGGGGCTGTATGGTAGTGACAATGAGAATATTCTTACCTTTTTAAGATTATTCCTTTAATAGGGCATCATAATGTTAAAATTATTCTAAATAAATCCTGTTTCCCATTCGTTTCCACTGAGGATATCTGAGCAGGTTTCTTTTTCCTACATAGTATTTCTAACCAAGAACAGATTTAGGAAATAACCAAGCAATGCCTTCTTTTTATGGCCGCACCCATGGCAAAAGGAAGTTCCCAGGCCAGGGACTGAATGCAAGTGGCAGCTGCAACCTATGCCAAAGCTGCAGCAATGTAAGATCCTTTAACCCACTATGCTGGTCTGGGGATTGAACCCACACCTCCACAGCATTCTGAGCAGCTGCAGTCAGATTCTTTTTTTTCTTTTTTTTGGTCTTTTTGCCTTTTCTAGGGCCCCTCCCTCGGCATATGGAGGTTCCCAAGCTCGGGGGCCTATGCCAGAGCCACAGCAACGCAGGATTGAAGCTGCGTCTGTGAACTAAACCACAGCTCACCGCAACGCCGGATCCTTTCCACTGAGCGAGGCCAAGGATCGAACCTGAAACCTGATGGTTCCTAGTCGGATTTGCTAACCACTGAGCCATGACGGGAACGCCATCAGATTCTTAACCTACTGTACTACAGCAGGAACTCCCACAATGCTTTCTTAAATTGGAATTTCCCTCTATTTTGGGCTTTAGGCCACAAGAATTTCTATTCTGCTGAAAAATGTTACATCTTTACTTTCAGAACTTGTTTCTTCAGTCACTGACATTTATAATGTGCCACTCTATAAAAAGAACAAAGGCATGGACACTGGAATCAAACAGACCTGGGTTTATATCCAGACTCTGCCAACTAATGAATAAGAATGTGAAAGTCAACCATCCATAATAAGCCATAGTTTTACTTTCTATGAATGAAGATAACATCAACTTTACCATGTTTTATTTTGGGAAATGAGACAATGTGTGAGGAAAACATCATATGGCAGGTACTCAACAAATGTTGAGTTTCATTCCCTTTATTTCCTACCCCCATTAAGGACTAGGCTGTATTTTACTTCATTGGTAAGTAAAAAAATACATGTGTTATGCTCAGAAGTCTCCAAGATTCAAGCTTTGAGTTAATATACAAATGAAGGTTTACACCTATATAAAATTCTTTAGGTTTGAAACTCAATGTAGATCTAACTTTTAAATGCAAACATTTCTTTTTCTGCCAAATCAAAGTTACTCTAGTAATTTAGATTATAAATACTTTCTAAAACTTAAAATGCCCTGGGCATTCCCAACTCCTTAAAATTAGCCATCATCATGACCTGTACTTTAAAAACAAATGGCACAATTGGTCACACCCAGGCCCTAGCAGGCAATTTATTATCAAGAATATCTAGAATTTTCCAACTGCATCCAAATAAAAAATATGAAAATTATTAACAATCAATGCAAAAAAGGTGTAAAAACTTTCTTGGAAAGAGAAATCTTTAAAATATTTGTAATTCTTGTTGTGGCTCAGTAGGTTAAGGACGCAAGGCTGTCTCTGTGAGGATCCAGGTTCAATCCCTGGCTTCACTCAGCACATTAAGATCTAGTGCTGGCACAGGAGGCAGTATAGGTCACAGATGTGGCTTGGATCCAGTGTTGCCATGGCTGTGGAGTAGGCCCCGACTGCAGCTCCAGTTCAACCCTTAGCCTGGGAACTTCATATGCCACAGTTGCAGCCATTAAAAAGGAAAGAAATTTATATATTTTTGATAACTCTTTACTACTGTGGAAATCAAATTAATTTATACTTAGAAACATTAACTTTACTAGAAACGCTCACCTGTGTAGCCCAACCAACATTTTTCACAAAAACGGACTTCAAAAGTTGTGCTGATTTAGGGAGACAATCTTTTGGACTATTGGAAGGGATGTTTGTTCCAGAAGCTGCACCTGTGAGGCTAAATCCTTCATTTGTAACCATCTACAGACAATAAAAGGAAGATATTACTCCTCAGCATTCTAATGAGCCAGCTTCAGCAAACACAGAAAATGACTGGACTTGTATTAGCTTAAATCATTTTTAAAAAAAACAAAATACAATCACAGTACAGAAAACTGGAAAAATACAGAACAGGAAAAAAATCCCCATACAACTGCTATTTTTATTTTGGTAGATTTCTTTTGTCTTTTTTCTCCTCCAAGGTATAGTTTTTCATGGCTGCAATTATGTATGCTTGTGTGTATGAGTACATATATACACACACACACAGATCTATTTCTTTAATCTTACATTTTACTATATTGCTTTATAGTCTTCATTGGCATGATAGTTCTCAGTAAAAATTTAAGTTCATTTAACCATAATCCTATCATGAATATTAAAGTATTTAACAATACATTACTAGTAAAAATAAAACATATAAATATATTTAGCTTTTTCCCAGAGGATTTAGGTTTGGCTTTGTTGAGGTAACATTTAAACTGAGACCTGAAGAATGAGAAAGAATTAGCCATTAAAGGGTTTGGGACAGACTTCACCCATCAAGTGAATAGCATCTGACAAAGACTCTGAAAGTCTGGTTAATGAAAGAACTAAAAGGCTTCCAAGGTTCAATCACAAAGAGTGTGGGATAGGAGTTCCTGTTGTGGCTCAGCAGTTATCAAACTTGACTAGCATTCATGAGGACACAGGTTCAATCCCTGGCCCTGCTCAGTGGGTTAAGGATGCGGCATTGCTGTGACCTGTATTGTACAATGCACGTGCGGCTCAGATCCCATGTTGCTGTGGCTATGGTGTAAGCTGGCAGCTACAGCTCCCATTGGACCCCTAGCCTGGGAACCTCCATATGTCGAGGGTGCGGACCTAAAAAGACCAAAAAAAAGGGGTGTGGGATAAAGTAGTTCAAACGTAGGTTGATGATAGTAAGGCCACAGTAAGTTTCAATTTGTTTATCAAAGACCTTAGGCAATCACTGAAGGTTTAAAGTACAGAAGTAACATATATTTTACTTACAGAAGGATTAGGTATTGGTGCCTGTTTCGGAGAAGCAGCACTATTTATGATCATTCTATTCAGAGATGGTGTATCTGTCATGGGGTAGTCTGGATCCACAGGAGAAAGAGGTGATAAGGCCTTGGGTGAACTAGTACTACTAGGTTTTCTGAAAGAGAAAGACATGTCCAAATACATTCCCTTAAAGCTTTCAGTTTACAGAAAACAAAAGAATATTCATAATGTAAATATTAAATTGTTTTGTAAAACATTTTTATCATATTTAATACATTTTCGAACATTTACCTTCCAATGATTATTGGGAAAAAGGGAGCACTTCCACTTTTCTTTTCCTCTTCTGAAATTATGGATTCCAGTGCTAAACAAATACGGTGGCCCTATTTTAAAAGAGTGCTTTCCGTCATTACTTCACCTATGTGATTTTTAATGTTATTAATTGGTAAGAGAATCTTACTACAAGTAGGTACATACCTCATTAGCATGGTCCATATACATTTTTATTTCCTCTTTCAAGCTATTAACTTCACTTTCACCTTTTAAGTTATAAGATTTCCCAGTCTTTTCAATTACCTGAATTAAATCTTCTGTTTTGTGTATCTTTGCCCCTTAAAGAAAATAAGAGAACTCTTTATCATTTCTTTAAATATTCCTAGATTTGGAGTTCACTTGTGGCCTAGTGGTTAAGGACTCGGCATTGTTACTGCTGTGGCTCAGGTTACTGTTATGGCTCCATTTTGATCCCTGTCCCAGGAATGCCCAAATGTCACAGGCATGACCAAAAAAAATTCTTATATTCATTATCATACCCAGTACATAATGGCTCCTACACCAAGGTATCATTTATAATCACTTATTGATGATAAATAAAATTAGGCTTTCAAAACAGTATTCAATAAATACAGGGGATCCATTTTTCTTTTCTGCATTTATCTAGCCTAAGTTTGATATTTATGTATTTTTTTAAAAAATCACTGCTCTCATAGAAAAACCTAAGTGAAGGACAGCTATAATTGTGTTTACTGTGAGTGTATGTGCTATGTGTCCCTCAAGGGAGGAAGCTTTACAGAGTAAAAAGTAAAAAAATATACAAACAACACATAAAACTCAACAACAAAAAATAAACAACCCAACTGAAAAAAGGACAAAAGATCTAAATAGACATTTCTCCAAAGAAGAAATATATGTGGTTAAGAGCACATGAAAAGATGCTCAACGTCTCTAATTATCAGAGAAATGCAAGTCAAAATTACAGTAAGGTACTGGTCAGAATGGCCATCATTAATAAGTCTACAATAACAAATGCTGGAGGGGGCGTGGAGAAGAGGGAACCCTCCTACACTGTTGGTGGGAATGTAAATTGGTGCAGCTACCATGGAAAACAGCATGGAGTTCCTCAGAAAACTAAATATAGAGCAATAATATGATTCAGCTATTCTACTCCTGGGCATGTATATGGACAAAACTCTAATTCAAAAAGATACAGGCACCCTTGTGTTCATAGTAGTACTATTCACAATAACCAAGCCATGGAAGCAATCTAAATGTCCATCCACAGATAAATGAATAATGAAATGTACATATACACAATGGAATTACTCCTCTGCCATAAAAAAAGAAAACACAAAGTAACGCCATTTGTAGCAACATGGATGGAATCAGAGATTATACTAAATGAAGTAGGAAAGAGAAAGACAAATACATATCACTTATATGTGAAATCTAAAATACAACACAAATGAATGAAACAGACTCACAGAGAGAACACACTTGAGGTTGCCAAGGAGGAACTGGGGGATAGGGGAGGGATGGATTGGGAGTTTGGAGTTAATAGATGCGAACTCTTCTATATAGAATGGAAAACAAGGTTCCACTGTATAGCACAGGGAACAATATTCAATATCCTAGGATAAACCATAATGGAAAAGAAAATAAGAATGTATATATGTATATAACTGAGTCACTTTGCTGTACAGAAGAAAGTAACATAATATTGTAAATCAATTATAGTTCAATTTAAAAACTAAACATCTGGAGTTCCCATTGTGGCTCAGTGGTTAACAAATCCAACTAGGAACCATGAGGTTGCGGGTTCGATCCCTGGCCTTGCTCTGGGTTAAGGATCCGGCATTGCCATGAGCTGTGGTGTAGGGCAAAGACGCAGCTCGCATCCCATGTTGCTGTGGCTCTGGCGTAGGCCAGCGGCTACAGCTCTGATTAAACCCCTAGCCTGGGAATCTCCATATGCCGTGGGTGCAGTCCTAGAAAAGACTAAATAAATAAATAAATAAACATCTTTTGTAGAATGGATATAGAAAATAAGATTCTCCGGTTCAATCTTATCCTTTGTGACATTTGCTATTTTAATAACTTTGTATATGTTAAGTTCCTAGTAAGAAACAGGGTATTGTTTATTTCATGTTATTTTTATAATATCAAACAGGATATTGTTAAATTGGAGCCAAATGGGAAAAGAGAATTAATATGTATATTAAGAGAATAAATTGTTTATAAGAAAGTATAGATAAATATATTTTGATTAACATATGACATAGAGTATACTGTGTTGTATAATTTTTATGTATGGATACAGACACACATAAAACTAGCTGTGTTAAATTAAAAAAAATAAATAAATAAACCCACAACTACTAAGTTACAAACTAAAGGGGGAAAAAAATCACCATTTCCAAATGGCACTTACCATCATAAAACCAAACTTCAAAATCAGCACCAGGAGAATTCTCCATTAAAACACACTTAGCATATCTTGTAAAATAAGTGATTTTGGGAGATTTAGATCTTACAAGCTGTACAAATCTGGAAGCATATTGATACTTTCGCCAGTACTTTTCTAGAGAGAGAAAAGAAAAAAATTTCCTAATATTAGGGAATAAAAGCATTAACATAAAACCCATAAAAGCTTAGCATTTTTTAGATATTTAAGTCTATTATTTTAATGAAAACTAAACACTGTGTAATAAAATTTCCAAGTATACAACAAAATCTGGTGACTGATATGATAATTATTTAAAAAATCTCTTTTTGGGGACCACTCCCATAGCATGCACAAGTTCCCCAGGCCAGGGATCGAATCTGCCACAACAGTGACAATGCCGGAGCTCCAGGAATGTTTTAATAAATTTCTGCATTTCCCTTTAACTTTGGTCACTTATTTTATTTAATAGGCTTATCTACTGGTTTTAATTTCTAATAGGGTTAGATTAGATAGGTTCTCTTATTTGTTTTTCTAGGTTACCTCCTTGAGGTCTTACTATTCAGTACATAATTTCCCAATCCATAATATCCAGAGGCTGCATATGGAAGTCAAGTGTGGTTAACCAAAGTTACAAGTGATCATTATGTAGCACAGTAATGATTTCAAAAAAAGTCAAAAACTAGATACTCCATGTTGAATTTTTAACATGATTCTCGACAAACTGTAACAATACAAGTGTACAAAGTTTATTTGTGGGACAGATGACTAATATTCCAGAGTTAGTTTTTACTTAAATAAATAGAATAAAATAACATTACAACACAAAATATGAATACTTGTTGGAAAAGTAAGGTACAGCACATCTCACCAGACATAAAGTATGAAAACATAACCTATAGCCCTACTACTGAAGTCAAGATATTTACAATCTATAATATTTACATGTATAGAGTTTATGTATCTGTATCCATTACCTAAATTTATTCTCTAGTAAATTTACATACCTGGTAAATTGTCAAATCTGTACCTACTGATGTTGTCAGTAGGTGAGGGTGGTCTATCAGCAAGAGGAAAACCTCTTCCATCATTTGGATAATAAATAGTAATCTGCCAAAAAATTTTTAAGAATTCCAATTATATGCCATTAAGTTAGAGCACAACATTTTGTTACTAAAATTATAAAAAGAGGTCACATGTAACATTAAATATTTTATTGGAAATGCTAAATATTCTCTAAAAGTAATTTTTTTTTGCTTTTTAAACTTAAGCCTAAAGTTAAGATTTTGTTACTAGTTAAAATTACTTTTTAAACCACACTTATTTAAATACTTGTATTATGGTATTTTAGTTTTTGAATTCCAGAGACACTATCATATCAAGAAAAGTGATTAAAGATTTTTTAAGAACATCATTATAGAATGAATGGAATGCTAAATGTTTAAGTGATGAAGCTACAAGATAATAAAGTAGATCCACATTACCATACTTCCATCACTAGATATTTGAAGAACTTCTTTCACATATTCTTGAGATGCAAACTCTTTTAGAAGCTCCACACATACCTCCTCTGAATCAAGTATGCTCACCTAAATAAAAAACAAAACTAAAATCAATAACGATTTTCTTGTTTACCAGAACAACTCTGACATATATACCTTAGTTAAGAGAAAAGTACTTAACCATGGCAGAAACAAAAATTGAAGTAAAAATCAAATAGCTGCTTCACTGCAACAGTCTAGACTAGAGGTGTAATTGAGCGCAACTGTAAAACACTGGGGCAATGGTAAGAAGGTATAATCAGGTGTGAAATGATAACCAGTGAGAAGAAAGAAAGCAGAAGGTAGGGTGGAGAGTAAGGACTTTAAAAAGACAATAGCATGCCAAACAAAGGCAAGACTGAGTGCAATGGAAAACAAAGGACTAACAAGAGGGAATTAAATAAAAATCCCCATTCCCAATTCGCACATGACATTTAAAAAACTCCTATACTTAATTTTGTGCTACCCCTTTTCTTTAAATAGTTAGACATTAAAAACATTTTCTAGTTTATTTTTTTCATTTGAGACTAGATTAAATGTAGAAACAAAATGTACAACAAAAGCAAAAGTTATTTAGTAGTTAGGATTGTGAATAAAATAATATTTAACAGTATTTAGCCAGTATTACTTTTAAATGTTTTTCATTATTAATAACTTAAAATTCAAAACTCAGTATCAGCCATTCTTAAGGTACCCAAAAGGAAACAAAGAGCTATTTTTCCATAAACACCCATTTCTTTTCTTTTGAGTGAATTTATCATGTACCTGTCAAAAAATACAGGGACAGGAGTTCCTGCTGTGGTGCAACAGCTATGGCACAACAGGATCGGTGGAGTCTCTGCAGTGCCAGGACGCAGGTTTAATTCCTGGCCTGGCATAGTGGGTTAAAGGATCTGGCATTGCTGCAGCTACAGCTGGGATCTAGTCCCTGGCTTAGGAACTCCACATGCTGCAGAGTGGCAAACAAACAAAACAGGAGTTCCCCATTGTGGCGCAGCTGAGGCGAATCTGACTAGGAACCATGAGGTTGTGGGTTCAATCTCTGGCCTTGCTCAGTGGGTTGAGGATCTTGCATTGCCGTGAGCTGTGGTGTAGGTCACAGACACAGCTCGCATCCTGCGTTGCTCTGGCTCTGGTGTAGGCTGGCAGCTGTAACTCCAATTGGACCCCTAGCCTGGGAACTTTCATGTGCCGAGGCTGCGGCCCTAAAAAGAAAAGACAAAAACAAAAAACCAAAAACCAAAACAAAACTGGGACATTATAGGGAACTGAAAAAACAACATCTTTGATACAGAAACCATTTACTTAAGGAAAATATCATACAGCGATTTTAGAAAAATATTAAGACATACCACAGCCTTTTTGGTTTTCTGTCTGATTGGTTTTAACCTGTAGGCAGTCAAGGGAGATGTAATGCTTCGTAATGTACGTTTCTGATAACCCAATGGTGGCTCCGTACCCCTGGTCTTGCTTTGTTCGGAAAAAGGATCTGAGCCAAAAAAAGATTCTTGTTGAATTATCTCAGGTTTACTGTGAAATGCAGTCAGCTGTTTTGTAGGATGTGCATTATCAGAAGCACTGGGGCTCTTTTTGGCTCTTTTATCAAACCAAACATTTCTTGATATGGCCTGCAAATTTAGATGGCCCTGGAAATCTCTGTTTGGGTTAATGCTGTTGTGCTCAGTAGTTTCTCTTAAATGAGCTATAATATACACAGAATAATGCAATTTAGTGAATCATTAAAAAGTCAGGTCTATACAAAATAATGTCATGCTGGTTACAATAGCACTTTTTTTTGAGAAACAAAAGAAATAGTCTTTTTTTAAAAAAAAAGCTCATAATCTTTCTAACAAGCAGTTTGATATGGCATAATAAAAGGACGTTTTAAGCCAGAACGAAAAGGAATACCTTTAGTCTAAGACTAAGAAAGATGTAAATATGAAATGAATTTTTCAATCAAAGCAAAAAACCAGTCACCTAGTCACTTACTAATACAAAATGAGCAACTGCCATTGCTCCAACAAACACAGATTTGAAAGGAGTTCCCAAGTAATCATTCTACATAACATGTAAATTTATTCTCTTTAAGCTAAAAACTATACTATCTTTAAAAATATGCCAAAACCAAAAAACACTAAAATATATGAAATAGCTTTAATATTAATACTTAATATTACAAATGCATATGCACCCACATTTCTAAAAAATTTCTTACTGAACTTTATCCATTTATCTTTAATACAGTTTTAGAGTTCATATGGGAACATTATCTTTTTAAGCCCTTAAAATGATAAGACTATATAAACTATGTAAGGCAATTTTTCAAATGCTAAATTCTAAAAATCTATATCACAATTTTCCCCTTAAATGACTTTTAAGTGCCTCCCCTCACTTCCATTATAACAGGAAATCTCTTATACCAAATAATATACTTAAAAATTAAGCAGCACTACTAGATTATTATAAATAAGGATTGCTCAGACATGTCCATGTTACCAAATAAAAGCATCTATAAGCAAAAAAGAAGATTAAGAGAAAGACTGAACATATGGCAGTACTGTAGTTTAAAAAACATAAATTTGAATTACCATCTTCAACAAGTACACATGAGAAGATTAATTCTCTTTTGGGCTCTTGAAAATAATATCCGTAAAAAAAAAAAAAACAGACTCCTAAGGTGACACAGCAACTCTCTGCTTAAATTACATCCATATTATGCACTTTGTCTGGGATAATATGATACTCAGTAAAAAATTATCTCCTCCTCTCCAGATGTTTCTTCCATATGTTTTTTATTCCGTCTTTTTTCCATCATTATTTTCTAACACACCTTCTGTGAATGTCTTGTTCACTAATTAAAAATGTTTAACTTTCAAACTCTCTATGTATCTATAAGAAAAAATAATGACTTGGAGGACAGCTCTTTAAAAATGTTTAGGTTTTAGTATCTATGTACCTTAGTGTATGTGAGGTCCCATGGGTATGTTATGAGGTCCATATCACCTTCTACTTAATTGAAAACTGCAATGCTTGGTAAGTGTCCAAGCAATTACTTTTTATTAAATAGTCCATAAAAACTCACCATGTATTTGCAGATTACCAAACCACTGTTGCACCATTTCAGTCTGAGCTGTCTGGTCTGGAAATGGGAAAGGAGTTTTTCCTGGACAAAGATGATTGGAGCTAAACAGACAAAAAAAAAAAATTACCATAAACTAATAAAAAAACCATCAGGTAATAACTTTATAAGATAAAAATACTGACATGAATACCTAAAAATTGGGAGATTAACTGTGGAACTCAGTATCTATATAACTAAGCTGTCTCTAAGAAGCTAAATTCCCATGCCAAAATGCCCATGGCACGGTGACAATGTTACTACATGGCTACTATCCTCTTGTAACCTAAGCATAAAAATCAAAGATCAGAAAAGGAAGAAAAATAAACGGTAGTCACTAAAAACCTAGCAGCCAATAGTATGATTACTTACCACTTAGGCTCTGCTTCTTTTCTCTATTTGTGTGTGTGTGTGTACAGGTAGTACAGTTACTATTAGAGTACTCTAGGGATCAGACATGTTTAATATCTGATAGACTGTACTGGAGACCTGCTTCATAGAATAAAAAATGACACTAAAAATTCTGGAACTGGTTAAAACACATACTACAAATATATTCATGAGCACATGCACTCATTTTAAGAGCTTTTTTTTTTTCTTTCTTTCTTTCTTTCTTTTTATGGCCACACCTGTGGCATATGGGAGTTCCCAGGCTAGGGGTTGAACAGGCGTTGTAGCTGCTGGCTTATGCCACAGCCACAGCAATTTGGGATCCAAGCTGCATCTGCAACCTACATGGCAGCTTGCAACAACACCAGATCCTTAACCCACTGAGTAAGGCTAGAGATTGAACCTGTATCCTCATGGACACTATGTCAGGTTCTTAACCCATAGAGCCAGTACAGGAACTCGCTCCTTTTAAGAGATTCTTACCTACAAATCAAAAATCATCATTTTGATTCTTCTATTAAGAATCAGAAATTATAGGATGTCCCTTGCAGTGTAGCGGGTTAAGGATCCAGTGTTGTCTCTGCAGTGGCTTGGGTTGCTGTTGTGGTGCAGGTTTGACCCCTGGCCCAGGAATTTCCATATGCCTTGGGAGAGGCAAAAAACAAACAAACAAACAAAAACTTACAGTTACAAAGTGCCCCAGGAACATATGATAATGCTAAGGTAACCCCCCTTAGTAAGATGCAGCTTCATGTTTGTGCTAATTCCATGTTTACCGAAAAGTAAAATCTTTTTTGATAGAATGATTCTTACAGTGCTTGATTGTTATCAGGTCCTTCAAAAGATCCAGAACCACTGGATGTCTTTTCTTTAAAGACGTTAAAAATATTAGCATTGCTGTTTGTGGGTGAGTATCCTTCTTCATTTTCATCTACTCCTGATCTTTTGGATTTTGAAAGCATTTCTGCTGAGTGACATCGTTCCATTGTATATGTTTTTGCTCGAGATTGGTTAGAAGTGCCAGATCTATCAGAGGAATGGGCTCTACGAAGGTATCGAGAATGTGGTCTTTCTTCTGCCTCTTGGATTATCCTTCCCCTTCCACTATTACTAGTTTCTTGCTCTTGATTTCCCCACTGAGTATAAAAGCTGCTTCTGTCTCCTGAAGAAGTAAAATCACTTGAATTTTTATTCTTTGGAAATATAGTCACTTTATTTGGGAGTGGCTGATCAATCAAAAGTTTTCTTCTATCAAATAAACTACCACAAATACTGGTACTGGAAGAAGCCGTAATTGCAGTAGAAATTGTGGCATGTCCACTATCTATTGAGTCTTCTACAGTTCCCAAATCTTTATTTTTTGTTGAAGAGTTTCGGGACATAAAAGGATGGTCTAATACTGAAGATAGACTTAAACGATCTGCTGGATTTCTACGAAGTAACTGGTGAATAAGGTCCTTGGCCTCTCTTGACAAAAAAGTTGGCATTTCATAATCTGCCAGTACGACTTTATTTAATGTGTTCTTCACTGTGTCAGTGTCAAAAGGTGGTCTCCCAATAAGTAATGTATAAAACATACATCCCAAGGACCAAATATCAGATTCAAGTCCATGTGCACTTCGAGTTGCAATTTCAGGAGAAATATAATTAGGAGTTCCACATAAAGTATAGTGCTTTTCATGTGGCATCTTCAACTGAGTTGCTAGCCCAAAATCGGCAATCTTGATGTTCATATTACGTGTAAGTAAGAGGTTAGAAAGTGTGAGGTCCCGGTGTAATATACCATGAGAATGGAGATACAACATTCCTGTGATGATCTGGTGCATGAAGTGTCGAGCTGTTAGAAAGCAAAACAAAAAACACACACACACACACACACACAAAACAAAAACCTTATAATTTAGAAAATCTGAAGATTCAGTATTTAGAATACATTATGAAATCCAAAAACATATGCCAGTATTTACTAATTAGTTTCACCAGCTAAAATACCACTCTGATAATTTAAAATACTCTTTAATAACCCTCCTAGGAGTTCCCATCATGGTTCAATGGTTAACAAATTCAACTAGGAACCATGAGGTTTCAGGTTCGATCCCTGGCCTTGCTCAGTGGGTTAACGATCCGGCGTTGCTGTGAGCTGTGGTGTAGATTGCAGATGTGGCTTGGATCTGCTGTTGCTGTGGCTGTGGCATAGGCTGGCGGCTATAGCTCCGGTTAGACCCCTAGCCTGGGAACCTCCATATGCCGCGGGAGTGGCCCTAGAAAAGGCAAAAAGACAAAAAAAAAAAAAAAAAAACCCTCCTAAAGACAACTATATTCTTTGTCCTTTCCAACTGATGAGTTTTCTAAATTAAGGGAAGCTTAATTTTATTTATTTACTTAGTTTTTCCTTTTTAGAGCCCCACCTGTGGCATATTTAAGTTCCCAGGCTAGGGGAAAAATGTGAGGTACAGGTGCCAGCCTACGCCACAGCCATAGCAACTTAGGATCCAAGCCACATCTGCGACCTATGCCATAGCTCACAGCAACTCCAGATCCCCAGCCCACTGAGCAAGGGTAGGAATTGAGCAGGCATCTTCATGGATACTAGTTGGATTCGTTTCCCCTCTGTCAAAATGGGAACTCCCAAGGGAAGCTTAATTTTATTAGAATTAGAAGTGACTAGAGTTAACTAGGGTAACCAGAAGAAGTCCTTAAAATTAGAAGAATTTTTTTTTTTTTTTTTTTTTTTTTGCTTTTTATGGCCTCACCTGAGTCATATGGAAATTCCCAGGCTAGGGGCTGAATTGGAGCTGTACGCCACCGGCCTATACCATAGCCAGAGCAAAGTGGGATCTGAGCCGTGTCTGCAACCTATATCACCACTTATGGCAACAATGGATCCTTAGCCCACCGAGCAAGGACAGGGATCAAATCTGCATCCTCATGGATACTACTTGGGTTTGTTACCGCTGAACCATGATAGGAATGCCCAAAATTTAGTATTTTAATACCGTGCCAAACTGCTCTCCAAAAGGCTGTTGTTTTCAAGCACATCCTTGTTAACACTAGGTTGTCTGAATCCAATGGGTAAAAAATTAGTACTCATTATTTTAGCTGGCATTCTTATGGTTACTGCTGAGTTTGAGCATCTTTTCAAATGTTCACTGGCCACTTATTCTTTCTCTTCTGTGAACAGTCATTTTCCTATTCAATTATCTCTTTCTTTTTAGGCATACCTTACATCTTAAGTATTAATTTGTCAGCCATTTTATTTTACAAATATTTTCTTCCTACCTTTGACTTTGAAATTTGTTGACAGTATCTTTTGTCATACACATTCTTAACTTTCTTTTTTGGCTGCCCAAGAGGCAACTGGAGTTCCCAGGCCAGGGAACTGATCTGAGCTAGTTGCAGCCTATACCCCAGCTGTGGCAAAGCTGGACTTTTAACCCACTGTGGCAGGCCAGGGATCAAATCTACATTCCAGCATTCCAGAGATGCTGCTGATCCTACTGTGCCACAGTGAGAACTCTCACATTCTTGATTTTAATTAAGTCAAATTGATAATTCATTTAATTCTTCTTTCGCAAATTATGTCTTATTTAAGAAGGCCTTATTCTTATACAGTACTATGAAAAAAGCAGTACTGGAGTACCCATTGTGGCTCAGTGTGTTAAGAACCTGACAAGTACCCATGGGAATATGGGTTCGTTCCCTGGCCTCATTCAGTGGGTTAAGGATCCAGTGTTGTCGCAAGCTGCAGTGTAGGTTGAATACTGGCTCAGATCCAGTATTTCCACAAGCTGCCACGTAGGTCACAAATGTGGCTGCAGCAAAGGCTGTCAACTGCTGCTCCAATTCAACCCATAACCCAGGAACTTCCATATGCTGCAGATGTGGCCCTAAAAAAAAAAAAAAAAAAAAAAGCAGTACTCATTATCAACATGTGTATGAATTTTCAATTTGTATTATGTCCTTATTTTCAGTCTATGGGTCTGAACATTTCCATAACTATTAATACATACAACCAAACTGTTTTCCAAATGGGTTAAATATAGAATCAAATGGACAAAAAGCCTATTAGCAACTACCTTTCTCAGCCTTCAATCTTGACCTGCAATCTCAGTTAGCAGGATAATATAATTTGAAAGATAATTTGAAAATATAGACCTTACTTAATCCTGACCTGAACTATAAAAAGTTATTTATAAGAAAACAAGGAAGCTGAAACTGACAATGTATTTGATAGTAAGGAATTACTAGGTGTGATAGTGACTTTTATGTTTTGTTTTTTTAAGTCTGTATCATATAAAGATAAAAAGATGTTTATGACTTGCTTCAAGATACTTTAGGAAACTAGGGGAATAAGAAAGGGTACAGATGAAACAATCTGACCATGATTTGATAGTTTTGGAAACTGAGTGATAAGTTCATAGGGGCTCATTATACTCTCTTAACTTTATGTTTGACATTTTCTATAATAACGGGTTTTAATAGTTATTTGTATTTGAATTAGAAGCTATGTTATAGTCATCAACAGCATTCTAAATAGCATTTTCTAGATTTGAAAGGATACACATTAAATTATGATCACTGATTTAAAAATTGTTTTGGGAAAAGATGGATAGTAAATTTCTCCTTTTACTTTACTTCCATAATTCCTGCATTATTTATGTGAATTAACCACTTTTTTAATTTTGGGGGGATAACATCTACTTTTGTAGCACAAGTTAATAATTGAAAGTTTCACTAAATATTATAACATAGTACATTTTTCAAAACTACAAAATTTCATTTCAAAAAATTATATATATATATATTTTTAAAAATTTCCCGTTTGATTTTTGGCCGCCCTGTGGCATAGGGAGTTCCCAGACCAGGGATGAGATCCAAGCCGCAGCTGCAGCCTACACTGCAGCTGTGCCAACACCAGATCTTTAACCAACTGTCCTGGGCTAAGGAGTGAACCTGCATCCCAGTGCTCCAGAAACACCCATGATCCCATGGTGCCACAGCAGGTACCTCAAAAAAATTTAAATTTTGTTTTAAAAAAAAAAGAAAAAGAAAGAAAGAAAAAAAAAAAACCAGCAAAGCAGCAGAGCCTACCTTCATTTTCTGAGAATGGTTTTCTTCTGTTTTTTAGATACCTATTCATTTCTCCATTATGGCACATTTCTAATACTAGGTACACATAATTGCTATCTTCAAAGTAGTTATACAGCTGAAATGTAAAAGGGAAAAATAAATTATAAAATAGAAAAATTCATGTCCTTGGACACTTTTATAAAATTTGTATCTTACCTCCAAGATAGAAGGATGTTTCAATTGGCAATGAATTTTCACCTCATTTTGGACTCTCTGTACCATTCCAGCTTTGTACATGGCTTTCTTATCTATCTAAAAATAACATAAGAGGTTTAAATGTTGATGATAAACTTTGGAAAGTGAAGCTGTTATGCTAACTTTGTTTTTATTTTTTTTTGGGGGGTGTCTTTTTTTTTTTTTTTTTTTAGGGCCACACCTGCAGCATATGGAAGTTCCCACTCTAGGGGTCAAAGTGGAGGTATAGCTGACCGCCTATACCACAGCCAGAGCAATGCAGGATCTGAGTTGTATCTGCAGCCTACACCACAGTTCACAGCAATGCTGGATCCTTAACCCACTGAGCAAGGACAGGGATCAAACTTTCAACCTTATGGATACTAGTTGGGTTTGTTACTGCTGAGCCACAATGGGAATTCCTCTTACGTGAACTTTGAAAAGAGAAAATATACTTTAAAATATTCCTAAATCTTTTTATCTATTTCTTTTTGAGATCAATTTATTCTATTGTCTATTTTTCCCCATGCATCTAGTAAAGTGCTTGATAAAGTGGACATAAGTTTGCCCAATGCATTCTAATACATTCCACCAATTTAAAGAATTTAGGAGTTTCCATCGTGGCTCAGCAGTAACAAAACTGATTAGTATCCATGAGGATGCAGGTTTGATCCCTGGCCTAGCTCAGTGGGTTAAGGACCTGGTGTTGCTGTGGCTGTGGTTTAGGCCAGCAGCTGTAATTATGATTCAGCCCCTAGCCTGGTAATTTCCATATGCCACAGGTGTGGCCCTAAAAAGCAAGTGAAATAAAATAAACAAAAAATTTAATAGCTCAAATATCATTATGTATAATAATAAAAATTTAGCAAGCTTTAAAACAAAACTATCCTTCCTTTTTCCTACTAGTATAGATAAGTGTTTCTTAATTTGCTTATGTTACTCCTACTGACTGACTTTTTTTTTTTTTTTTTTGTCTTTTTGTCTTTTCTAGGGCTGCACCCGTGGCATATATAGGATCCCAGGCTAAGGGTCCAATTGGAGCTGTAGCCACCAGTCTATGCCACAGCCACAGCTACACGAGATCAGAGCCTCGTCTGCAACCTACACCACAGCTCACAGTAATGCCGGATCCATAACCCACTGAGTGAGGCCAGGGATCGAACCCGAAACCTCATGGTTCCTAGTCAGATTCGTTAACCACTGAGCCACGACAGGAACTCCCTAGACTGACTTCTGATAAAAAGAACAGTATTTTAGCTTGCTACAGTGTAATATAGAACTATGCACAAGTGTATTCTTATTATTTTAAAGTTATTTTTTGTTCTTTGATCGCTACCGATTATTCCAAGTACACATAATTAGATACCAGGTATAATGAACAGTACTGAAGATGTTATTTAAGTATGGTCAAGGATCTCCTACGATAACCTTATGTTCAAATGGTGGACTTGGAACTACTGTCTCCTGCCTAAGCAGTGGGATTTTTATACCATAAAGAAAAGGCTGGCAGGTAAGGAGTTTCTGACATTTCAAATAGCAAATATCTCTTGTTACCTGCAAAGAAGTTGATTACAAAATTCTTACCATTTTGATTGCAACTTCCAAACCAGTGTGAATGGACTCAGCTCTGTAGACACCAGCAAATGATCCTTTACCAAGCAGATTTCCAACTTTAAAATCCTTAAAAGTCAAAATTAAAGAATGTGTGTGACAACTTTCAGAAGGAGAAAGGGAAAAAATAGGAAGGGGCTGGAAAAGAAGAGAAAATGGATCAAGAGGGGAATTTGCATTCAAAATTCAAGCAGATATTACACCTCAATACAGCAGGTGTCTGGGGTGGAAAGCATGTTGATGCCTTGCAGGTCTCGCTGAGCTTCCAGGCTGGGCTCTAGATAGAATATCCTAAGTCTGGCTCCGCAACTTCAGTGTAGCCTCAGCACCCTCCTCCCACCTCCAGCCAACCCCCTGAGAGCTGAGCGCCTGAAGAGAATCCCGCCGCAGCTCCCGCCGGAGGTAACCGCCATCCCCTTGAAAAAAGGGGAGACAGTCTTGCTCTGCTCTAAGCGCGGCAGCTGGAGCGGGATCGCAGACCAGAAGCCTTGGAGTCTAGGAACAGAAGGGCGGAGCTGCGAGCAACACACCTGTCTCACCGCCCCCGCGTCTGTGAGGGGCGGGCCGCTCCGCCCTTAAACAGCCGGGCTCCCGGCGGTTGGGACCCTCCCAAAGCACCTCGGCGCCCGCCCCGCGGCAGTTAGCTTCGCCCGATCCCCTTCCAGCCAGGGTCTCGAGTCCCAACACTCCGACTCCCACTCGCCCTACTGAGCAGTGCCGAGTCTTTTCACCTCGATCTTCTCCCCGATGCACGTCGCCATATTTCTAGGTCCCGGCCCGTGCTTCCCGGATTAGCTCCCTTCACGAAGTCTTTTCGAGGCAGCGCTCCAAGCAGCCAGCGGGTCTTGGCGCCCATCAGGCTCGGCTCTCTAGGCCGCCGCTCCTGGCGACGACAGTACAGCCACGGAAAGGTCTCCCAGGCACCTTCCGAGGACTGGGTGGCGCCTTCGCGCTCCCATTTTGAAAAACTCCCGCCGGTTGCCGTCAAGGGAGGTTGGAGGTGACGTAACGAGACGGGTAGTTGCGGAGAGGCTGCGCCGGGGCGCGCATGCGTGTTAGGCTCCTTCCCGGCTAGTCTCTGGACCGAAGACCGGAAGTGCTTCTGCACCTTACAGCTTGGAAGCAAGAGTTGGCATTCTAAGTTGTGGAAGACCTGCGCGAGACAGTAAAAAAGGCAGCCTGAAATATGAGGCATTTACAACCGGTCAGTTATTTACCTCACTGTCTGAAAAGCTACTTATTCCAGTTCTGTAAAGGGTTTACAACGATAATTAAATTTCAAATGTTTAAACTTGGTGGAACAGCACAAGGGAAAAAAATTACCTGATGTAAGCATTCCATTACTCCCCAATGCTTACTCCAGTTTTTCATAACTGTAAAAAATGTGTAAGGTGCTTAAAGAAAATAAACTGGGAGTTCCCCTCGTGGCTTAGCGGATACGACTCTTGACTAGGAACCATGAGCTTGCGGGTTGGATCCCTGGCCTCACTCAGTGGGTTAAGGATTTGGCATCGTGGTCACCTGTGGCGTAGGTCGCAGATATGGCTCGGATCCCAAGTTTCTGTGGCTGTAGTATAGGCCAGCAGCTGTTCCTAGCCTAGGCACCTCTGTGTGCCCAGGGTGCGGCCCTGAAATGACAAAAGACAATAAATAAATAAGTAAATAGAAAATAAACTGTATTTTGGTAAATAGTAAATATATTGTCATTTGGATAATAACTCACATTTAAGAGATCTCACACACGTGTTAATAGACTGGTCAAAAAAGACCTTTAAATTTGGTACGATACACTTTATCAGATGATAAGATTGTTGTATTCAACAAGGATATGTAGCAGAGAACTACTTCAAAAACTTTCTAAAGGGAAAGCTCTTTTCTTTACATTAATGGGTATATTAAGTTTGTCTACCTTCAAGCTGTGTAAAAACCCTGTTCAGAGAAAAATCAACTTTTCCCTTCGTTTCTGGAAATACTTCTTTAAATGTTATAATGCTTGAGTACTTGGTTCCAGAGTCCAGTCTTCCATTTATACTTGTTTTTGCCATTACATTTTCAAAAGTTCCTATAGTTTGCTGATATTGTGGGGTTTGGGGGTAGTGGTGGTGGTATCTACGCTTTATTGTTAATATCAGGTATTATATCGACTTTTTAAGACAGTATTTCTAGGGCAGTTTAAAATTTACAGCAAAATTAAGTGGAAGATATGGAGAGTTCCCATATACTCCTGCCACCTAAACATGCATAGCTTCCCCAATTATCATCGTCATTCACCAGAATGCTACGTTTCTAAAAATTTTATTGGAGTAGAGTTGTCCTACAATGTTGTGTTAGTTTCAGGTGTACAGCAAAGTGGATCATTTGTACATTACCTATATTCATTCTTTTTCAGATTCTTTTCCCATATAGGCTATCACAGAGTATTGGGTAGATTTCCCTGTACTATATGGTCAGTCCATGTTACTTACTGATTTTGTGTGTAGTAGTGTATATATGCCACTCCCAACTTCCCAATTTATCCCTCCCCCCACATTTCCCCTTTAGGTAATCGTAATTTTGGCTTAGAAATCTTTGAGTCTGGGAGTTCCCGTCGTGGCGCAGTGGTTAACGAATCTGACTAGGAACCATGAGGTTGCGGGTTCCATCCCTGCCCTTGCTCAGTGGGTTATGGATCCGGCGTGGCCGTGAGCTGTGGTGTAGGTTGCAGACGCGGCTTGGATCCCTCGTTGCTGTGGCCCTGGGGTAGGCCGGGGGCTACAGCTCTGATTTGACCTCTAGCCTGGGAACCTCCATATGCCGCGGGAGCGGCCCAAGAAATGGCAAAAAAAGACAAAAAAAAAAAAGAAATCTTTGAGTCTGTTTTGTGAATAAGTTCTTTTGTATCATTTTTATTAGGTTCCACATATTAGTGATATCATGTATTTCTCTTTCTCTGTCTGACTTAGTATGATAATCTCCAGGTCCATTCATGATGCTGCAAATGACATTATTTCATAATAAAATAATATTCTATTGTGTATATATGTACCATATCTTCTTGTTCTACCCCCTTTTGATGGACGTTTAGGTTGCTTCCATGTCTGGGCTGTTATAAATTGTGCTGCAATGAACATGGGGTGCATGTATCTTTTTGAAATATGATTTTCTCCAGGTATATGTCCAGGAGTGGTATTGTTGAATCCTATCAAATGGTCGTTCTATATTTAGTTTTTTAAGGAACCTACCTATACAGTTCTCCATAGTAGTTGCAAAGGTTACATTCTCGCCAACAATGTAGGAGGGTTCCCTTTTCTCCACATCCTCTCCAGCATTTATTGCTTGTAGACTTTTCTTTTTTCTTTTTAGGGCCAAACCTGTGGCATATGGAAGTTCCCAGGCAAGGGGTTGAATTGGAGCTGCAGCTGCCAGCTTAAACCATAGCCACAGCAATGGCAATGCCAGATCTGAGCCTCTATTTTTTCAGCTTGCAGCAATGTCGGATCTTAACCCCCTGAGCATGGCCAGGGATTGAACCCACATCCTCATGGACACTAGTTGGGTTCTTAACCCATTGAGCCACAACAGGAACTCCACTTGTAGACTTTTTGATGATGTGAAGAGTTTTTATCATAAATTTATGGTGAATTTTATGAAAAGCTTTTTTTTTTTCATCTATTTACGTGATCATATTCTTTTCATTTTCATTTAGTTTAAAATATTTTATAATTTCTCATGAAATTTCTTTGACTCCTATGCTATTTATGAGTACATTTTTTTTTTCTTTTTTAGGGCCACACCTGCAGCATATGGAGGTTCCCAGGCTAGGGGTCCAATCAGAGCTGTACCCGCTGGCCTACACCACAGCCACAGCAACGCCAGATCTGAGCTGTGTCTTCAACCTATACCACAGCTCACAGGAACACCGGATCTTTAACCCTCTGAGCAAAGCCATGAATCCAGCCTGTGTCCTTATGAATACTAGTCAGATTCATTTCCGCTGTACCACAACAGGAACTCCTATGAGTACATTTTCTAATCTCCATGTATTTTGGGAATTTCCATTTATATATTTTTTTATTGATTTCACTTTGATCTGAGAGCAGGCATTGTAGGATTTCTATTCTTTTACATTTGTTAGGATGTGTCTTATTGCTCAGGGTCTATCTGGTTGAATGTTCCATGTGAGCTTGAGAAGAATATTTATTCTGCTGTTGTTGGATCAAGTAGTCTAGAGTCCTCAATTCTCTCCACTTGATTGATGTATTGTTAAGTTCAGCTTTATCCTTACGGATTTTTTACCTCCTTGGTATTTTCATTTCTTTTATTTTTTATTTTTTTCCTTTTTGCCATTTCTTGGGCCGCTCCCGAGAGCATATGGAGGTTCCCAGGCTAGGGGTCCAGTTGGAGCTGTAGATGCCAGCCTGCACCAGAGCCACAGCAACTTGGGATCCGAGCCACGTCTGCGACCTACACCACAGCTCATGGAAATGCTGGATCCTTAACCCACTGAGCAAGGCCAGGGATTGAACCCACAACCTCATGGTTCCTAGTCAGATTCGTTAACCACTGCGCCACAACGGGAACTCCAGGTATTTTCATTTCTGAGGGAGTGGTGTTTGAAGTCTCCACCTGTAATAGTAGATTCATCTATTTCTCCTAACTATTCTATCAGTTTTTGTCTCATATGGTTTATACTCTATTGTTGGATACATACACATTAAAGAATGTTATTTCTTCTTGGAGTATTGATCACTTTATCATTATCTAATTCTCTTCTTTATCTGATATCTTGCCTTGCTTTAATTCTGCTCTGTTGGAAATTTATATAACCTTTACTGCTTTTTTTTTGACTAGTGTTATCATGGTATGTTTTTCTCCATCCAGTTAGTTTTAATCTATCTGAGGGTTTATATTTAAAGTGAGTTACTTGTAGATAAGTTTAGATCGTTATGTTTCTACTCTGATAATCACTTGTTTTTTCATTGGTGCAGTTATATCATGAGGTTCAAAATAACTATTGATATATTTACCATATTTGTGGCTGTTTTCTTTTTGCTTTTGTTCTTTGTTCCTGCTTTTGTCTTCCACTCTTCTGCTGCCTTTTTGGTCTTAATTGAGCCTTTTATTTGACTTTGTTTTTTTCGCTTTTCTTAGCATACTAACTATACTTTTTTTTTACTTGTTTTAGTGGTTTTCCTAGAGTTTGTAATATATATTGATAAATAACATTAAGTCCACTATCAAATAAGCCTATAGTATTTTGCTATATACTGAATATTTTTTATTTAATTAATTAATTTATTTATTTTTTTGTCTTTTTGCCTTTTCTAGGGCCGCTTCCATGGCATATGGAGGTTCCTAGGCTAGGGGTCCAATTGGAGCTGCAGCTGCCAGCTTATGCCACAGCCATAGCCACAGCAACACGGGATCCGAGCCGCAGCAACACAGGATCCGAGCCGTGTCTGCAACCTACACCACAGCTCACGGCAACACCGGATCCTTAACCCACTGAGCAAGGCCAGGGACTGAACCCGCAACCTCATGGCTTCTAGTCGGATTCGTTAACCACTGTGCCATGAGGGGATCTCCTATACTGAATATTTATCTCCCTCCGAATTCATATGTTGGAAATCTTATCTCTAATTTGATAGTATTTGAAGGTGGCACTTTTATCTGATAATTATGCCGTGAAGGTGAAAACCTCATGAATGGGACTAATTTCCTTATAAAAGAGAACCCAGAGAGCTCTCTTCCTTCATCTTCTATGTGAGGACACAGTGAGAAGACAGACAGCTGTGAAACAAGTTATTGCCAGGCACCAAATCTTCTAAAGGATTTCTTTTCTTTTTTGAGATGAATATAATCTTCATTATAAAATAGATAATGACCACATGAAAAAAGAAAATTACTGACTTCTTTTGCTTATGATTAAAGGTATTAAAAAATCTAATTTAGTTATCAACTGTTAGTAGTTTGAAATATTAATATATTGTCATTTGGGAGGTTGATTGACAGATAAAAGTGATTCAACATGGTAATATAAATTCAATACATTAATACACTAAAGGAGAAAAAAATCACATAATTATCTCAGTGGATTTTGAAAGGCATTTAATAAAGCTTACTCCCTATTTGTAATGAGCAACTTAAAGCACAAATTATACTTCGTGGAGAAAGATGCGTTCTATTTTAGATCAAAGACAAGGATCTCCATTATCACTCACTAGTGTTAGCACAATATAGAACTTCCTATCCAAGACTATAAAGAAGAAATAAGACATGAATTAGAGGGGATGAATGATTGTCATTATTTGCACATAATGTGATTGTTATATAGGCAAAGCAACAGATTCAAGTGTAGAATTAAGCAATGTTGCCAGATGGAAAACCAGCTACTAATATCAATAGAATTTCTCAACACCAGAAACAAAATCAGATTAGAAAATGTAATATAAAAAAGAATAGTATTCATGGCGACAACCAAAATTATGAAATATTTAGATATTAACAGAAAATAAGACCTCTAAAGAAGAATTACTAAAATTTTTAAAAGCTATGAAAGAAAGCCAGATGAAATGTTCAGAGTAATTTCTCTATATTTAGTGGGATGATCATATACTATTCTGTTTATTCTCTCCAAATTAAATTATAAAGTCAAGATAATTCCAGGAAAATTCCAGAAGTACAGTTAGGAGTTCAATAGATGTAAAACTGGCACAGAAAAATAAAGGAAACTCACAAGTTTGCAAAACAGGAAAGAGAGGGAACATACCCTATCAGATATGGATGCATTGCTAGCCCTATTGTGGCAAAAAAAGAGTCAAATAGAGGAGTGTAACATAGTAGAGATCTTTAGTGATAGACCAGGTGTATAAAGGAATTTAAGAAATGATAAAGATTAACTGCTAATAAAATTGATGCCATGTCCACTTCTATTCTTTTTTTTTTTTGTCTTTTTGCTATTTCTTTGGGCTGCTCCCACGGCATATGTAGGTTCCCAGGCTAGGGGTCGAATTGGAGCTGTAGCCCCTGGCCTACGCCAGAGCCACAGCAACGAGGGATCCGAGCTGCGTCTGCAACCTACACCACAGCTCACGGCAACGCCGAATTGTTAACCCACTGAGCAAGGGCAGGGACCGAACCCGCAACCTCATGGTTCCTAGTCGGATTTGTTAACCACTGCGCCACGACGGGAACTCCCACTTCTATTCTTAAAGATGGTTGCAACATTCTCCCCTCCCACATGTGCTTTTTTCCCATTGAGAGGTTGCTCATATGTTTTCTCCCCTTGATGCAATGCAAGTAATAGTAAGTGATTTCTGAAGCTAGGTGATATAAAGTGGTACAACTTCTGCTTTTTTTTTTTCTTAGAACTCAGCCATCATAATGTGAGGAAGCCCAAACAGCCTGTGACAATCAAAGCCCAACTGGGAAGGAACTATGATCCCCAGCCCTCTGCCCTGGCAGAACTCCCATTTGAGAAGTAACCATATTAACTTGCCAGCCTTAAGTGAGCCACCTTGAAAACACATCCTTCATCTCTAGGTGAGTTGTCTCAGATGCCATTCCAT
Organism: Sus scrofa; assembly: GCF_054392235.1. NCBI lineage: Eukaryota > Metazoa > Chordata > Mammalia > Artiodactyla > Suidae > Sus > Sus scrofa. Next base: position 103,483,862 of record NC_139390.1, read on the forward strand.
GGCAAAGATCCTTGCTGATCCCTACCTACAGTGCAGGCATGTGAGTAGAATAAATGATTATTTTAGTTTTAAGCCACTCCTTTTTGGACTGTATTGTTATACAGTGTTTCTGGGGTATTTTAGAAGTTGTTTTTTTAGATTCTCTTTCTGATACTTCATTCTTAGTGTAAAGAAATGCATCTTATTTCTGTATGTTATTCTTGTTTCCTGCTACCTTGCTGAATTTGTTTTTCAGTTCTAGCAGTTTTTGTGTGGAGTCTTTAGGATTTTTTTTAATGTAATTTTTTTTAAAGCGTAGTTGATTGGAGTTCCCATCGTGGCTCAGTGGTTAACGAACCCTATTAGTATCCATGAGGACATGGGTTCGATCCTTGGCCATGCTCGGTGGGTTGAGGATCTGGCATTGATGTGAGCTGTGGTGTAGGTTGCGGATGTGGCTAGATCCCATGTTCCTGTGGCTGTGGTATAGGCCAGCAGCTATAGCTCTGTCTCGACACCTAGCTTGGGAACTGCCATATGCTGTGGATGTAGCCCTAAAAAGCAAAAAAAAAAAAAAAGTGTAGTTGATTTACAGTGTTGTGCCAATTTCTGCTGTACAGCAGAGTGATCCAGTGATATATATATCCTTTCTATATTATTACTTTCCTTTCTATATTATCTGCCATCATGGTCTATCCCAAGAGATTAGATATACTTCCCTGTGCTGTACAGTAGGACCTCATTGCTTATCCATTCTAAGCGTAGTAGTTTGCATCTACTAACCCCTAACTCCCAGTCCATCCCACTTCGTCCCTCCTCCCTCTTGGCAACCATAATTCTGTTCTCTATGTCTTTGAGTCTATTTCTGTCCTGTAGATAGGTTCATTTGTGCCATATTTTAGATTCCACATATAAGTGATATCATATGGTATTTATCTTTCTCTTTCTGACTTCATTTAGTAGGAGAATCCTTAGTTGCATCCATTTTGCTGCAAATGACATTATTATTTTTTTTAATGGCTGAGTGGTATTCCATTGTATACATATACCATGTCTCTCTTTCTTTTTTTTTTTTTTGTCTTTTGTCCTTTTAGAGCTGCACCTGCAGAATATGGAGGTTCCCAGGCTAGGGGTCCAATCAGAGCTGTAGCCGCTGGCCTACGCCAGAGACACAGCAATGTGGGATCCAAGCCGCGTCTGTGACCTAACACCACAGCTCACAGAAACACCGGATCCTTAACCTGCTTAGCAAGGCTAGGGATTGAACCTGCAACCTCACGGTTCCCAGTCGATTCGTTAACCACTGAGCCACGACGGGAACTCCCTACCATGTCTTTTTAATTCATTTATCTGTCAATGGACATTTAGGTTACTTCCATGTCTTGGCAATTGTGAATAGTGTTGTTATGAATATAGGGGTGCATGTATCTTTTTGAATTGTAGTTTTGTTTGGATATATACACAGGAGTGGGATTTCTGGATTATATGGTAGTTCTATATTTAGTTTTCTGAGTGACCTCCATGCTGTTTTCCATAGTGGTTGTACCAATTTACATTCCCACCTATTGGAAACTTTTTTTTCCTCATACTCTGTCCAGCATTTATTATTTGTAGACTTATTAATGATGGCCATCCTGACCTGGGAGGTGGTACCTCATTGTAGTTTTGGTTTGCATTTCTCTAATAATTAGTGATGTTGAGCGTTTTTTCATTTACCTACTGGCCATCATATGTCTTCTTTGGAAAAATGTCTATTTAGGTCATCTACTCATTTTTAAATTGGGTTGTTTGTTTTTTTTATTGAGTTATATGAGTTGTTTGTATATTTTGGAGATTAAGCCCTTCTCGGCTGCATCATTTGCAACTATTTTCTCCCATTCTGTAGGTTTTCTCTCTTTTTTTTTTTTTTCTTTTTAGCTATTTCTTGGGCCGTTCCCACGGCATATGGAGGTTCCCAGGCTAGGGGTTGAATTGGAGCTGTAGCCACCAGCCTATGCCAGAGCCACAGCAACGAGGGATCCAAGCCGCGTCTGCAACCTACACCACAGCTCACGGCAACGCCAGATTGTTAACCCACTGAGCAAGGGCAGGGACCGAACCCGACCGAAACCTCATGGTTCCTAGTCGGATTCGTTAACCACAGCGCCACGACGGGAACTCCTCTCATTTTTTAAAAGCATGGTTTCCTTTGCTGTGCAAAAGCTTGTATGTACTTTAGTTTTTCCTTTTCCTTTTTAAGGCTGTGCCCATTTCATGTGGAAGTTCTTGGGCTAGGTGTCAAATTGGAGATGCAGCTGCCAGCCTACACCACAACCACAGCAACACCATGTCCCCAGGCTGCATCTTTAACCTACACTGCAGCTTGTGGCAACACTGGACCCTTAACTCTCTGAGCGAGGCCAGGGATCGAACCCATATCCTCATGGATATTAGTCATATTCTTAACTTGGTGAGCCACAATGGGAACTACAAAAGCTTGTAAGTTTGATAATGTTCCATTTTTTTAACTCAATGAATTTTATTACATTTATAATTGTACAACAATCATCACAACTCAATTTTATAGCATTTCCATCCCAAACCCCCAGCCCATCCCCCCACCCCCCAACTTGTCTCCTTTGGAAACCATAAATCTGTCAGTATCTGTTCTGGAAAGAAGTTCATTGTGTCCTTTTATTATTTTATTATTTATTTATTTATTTATTGCCTTTTCTATATGCTGCTCTCGTGGCATATGGAGGTTCCCAGGCTACGGGTCTAATTGGAGCTGTAGCTGCCGGCCCATGCCAGAACCATAGCAACTCGGGATCCAAGCCGCGTCTGCAACCTACACCACAGCTCATGGCAATGACGGATCCTTAACCCACTGTGTGAGGCCAGGGATCAAACCCGCAATCTCATGGTTCCTAGTCAGATTCGTTAACCACTGCACCACGATGGGACCTCCCATTGTGTCCTTTTTTTAGATTCCACATGTAAGTGATAGTGTTTGATGTTGGTGTCTCAATGTCTGACTAAATTCCCTTAGCATGATAATTTCTAGGTCCATCCATGTTGCTGCAAATGCCATCATTTCTTTCTTTTTAATAGCTGAGTAATATCCCATTGTGTATATGTACCACATCTCCTTTATCCACTCCTCTGTCGATGGGCATTTAGGTTGTTTCCATGTCTTGGCTATTGTATATAGTGCTTCAGTGAACATTGGAGTACCCGTATCTTTTCAAGTCATGGTTTTCCTCTGAATGGATGAGCAGGAGTGGGATTACTGGATCAAAGGGCAATTCTATTTTTAGTTTTCTGAGAAATCTCCAAACTGTTTTCCATTGGTTGCACCAATTTACATTCCTACCAAGAGTGTAATGGGGTCCCTTTTTTCCACACACCCTCTCCACCATTTATTGTTTGTAGCCTTTTTGGTGACAGCCATTCTGGCCAGTGTAAGGTGGTACCTCAGTGGTTTTGATTTGCACTTCTCTAATAATTCACGATATTGAACATCTTTTCAGGTGTCTTTTGGCCATCCATATGTCTTCTTTGGGAATTGTCCATTTAGATCTTCTGCCCATTTTTTTTTTTATGGGGTTGTCTGTTTTTTTGGTATTGAGCTGCAGGAGGTGTTTATAAATTTTGGAGATTAATCCCTTGTCAGGTGCTTCATTTGCAAATATTTTCTCCCATTCTGTGGGTTGTCTTTTCATTTTGTTTAGGGTTTCCTTTGCTGTGCAGAAACTTTTAAGTTTAATTAGGTCCCATTTGTTTATTTTTGTTTTTATTGTCATTACTCTAGAAGGTGGATCTGAGAAGATATTGCTATGGTTTATGTGTTTGACCTATGTTTTCCTCTAAGAGTTTTATAGTATCCAGTCGTATATTTAGGTCTTTAATCCATTTTGATATTTCATCATTAGCCCATTGATTTTTTTAGTTGTATGTTGTTTAGTCTCCATGTAATTGTGTTTTTCTAATTATTTTTCTGTGGTTAATTTCTGGTTTCATCTTGCTGTGGTCAGAAAAGATGTTTGAAATAATTTCTATACTCTTAAATCTGTGGTGGGTTGTTTTGTGCCCTGGTATGTGGTGAAGCCTAGAGAATGTTCTATGTGCACATATAAAGAATATATACTATAGGTTTTTTGGATGTAATGTCCTGAAAATGTCAATTAAGTCTCAGTGTTCTGTCACATCATTTAGGATCTCTGTTGCCTTATTGACATTCTCTCTAGAAGATCTGTCCATTGATGTGATTGGGTGTTAAAGTCTCCTTCTACTATGGTTTTTCTGTGAATTTCTCCATTTATGTCTGATGGTATTTGTTTTATGTGTTTGGGTGCTTTTATATTAGCTGAATATATGTTGGTAAGTTTAAAATCCTTTTCTTGTATTGGTCCTTTTATCATTATCCAGTGTCTTTTATCTTTCTTTATGGTCTGTGTTTTTAAGTTTGTCTGGTGTAAATATTGGGACCCCCCCCTCCACACACACACACTTTCTTGTCACTTCCATTTGCATTAAGTATCTCTTTCCAGCTCCTCAATTTTTTTATTTTTAAAAATTTATTATTATTATTTTTAATGGCTGTACCCATGGCATGTGGACATTCTCAGACCAGGGATTGAATTCAAGCTGCAGCTGTGACCTGTGCTACAGCTGTAGTAACACTGGATCCTTTAACGCACTCTGCTGGGCCAGAGATCAAACCCACACCTCTGCAGTGACCAAAGCCACTGAACTCAGACTCTTAACCCTCTGTACCACAGCAAGAACTCCCTATCTCACTTTAAATCTTGTGTTTTTTGTAGGCAGCTTATTGTAGTCTCTTGTTTTTTTATGCAGTCTGTTATTCCATGTCATTTAGTCCATTGACATTCAAGGTAAATAGTGATAAATATTGACATTTTAAACATTGTTTTCTAGTTAATTCTCTTTATTTTTCCTTTTATGGTTTGATGATTTCATTTTACTTTATGCTGTGTTCTTTTTTTTTTTTTTCTCTTTTCTAGGGCCACACCCACGGCATATGGAGGTTCCCAGGCTAGGGGTCTAATTGGAGCTGTCGCCACTGGCCTCTACCACTGCCACAGCCACAGCAACGCTAGATCCCAGCCACATCTGCGACCTACACCACAGCTCACAGCAATGCCAGATCCTTAACCCACTGAGCAAGGCCAGGGATGGAATCCACAACCTCATCATTCCTAGTCGGATTTGTTCACCACTGAGCCACGACGGGAACTCTATGTGGTCTCTTCTTTTTGGTTTTTATGAATCTAGAGTATATTTTTGATTTGTCCTTACCTTAGTTTTCAAGTATGTTAACTACTGCCAGTATCTATGTCATGTAGACTGATAGCATGTAGACTTCCTATGTCTATGTGATGTAAACTGATTCTAAAAAAAAGATAAATATTTTCATACTTTCCTCCCCATTTTATGATTTTGATGTCATTTTTTACATCTTATTTATCCTTTTGCTGTTAATTGTAGTTATCATTGCTTTTACCGAAAAAGATTAAAATTTTAATCTGTGTACTGGCTTACTTATGGGATTTGTTTTCCATTTGTGATTTTCTTTTCTGTAGATTTTTTTTTTATTTAGAGGAAACTTTTCATTATTTATTTTCATTATTTCTTTATTTTCATTATTTCCTTTAAGATAGGTTTAGTATTGCTATATTCTTTTAGTTTTTCTTGCCTGAGAAATTCTTTATCTCTATTTTAAATGAAAATCTTGCTGGATAGAACCCTCTAGGTTGCATATCTTTCCCTTTTAAGACTTTGAATATATTTTGCCACACCCTTCTGGTTTGCGTAGTTTCTGTAGAGAAATTAGCTGATACCCTATGGGGTTTCTCTTGTAATTAATTCTTTGTTTTTCTCTTTCTGTCTTTAGAATCCTCCTTATCTTTAAGTTTTGCCATTTTGATTATGTCTTGGTGTAGGTCTGTTTGGGTTTTTCTTGTTTGGGACCCTCTGTGCTTACTACACCTGGATATCCATGTTTCCTTTAGATTTGGAAATTTTTCAGCCATAATTTCTTCCTATATATTTTTGATTCATTTTGACTGACCTTTGCTCAATATTCTATATTGTCACTGAAGGAATGGTCTTTTTAATTTCTTTTTCCCACTTGTGACAGCCCCACGGTATATGGAGCTCCTCGACTAGGGATCAGGATTGAGCCACAGTCTCGACCAAAACCACAGCTTCAGCAACACTGGATCTTTAACCCACTCTACTGGGCTGGAGATTGAACCCATGTCCCAGCACTCCCAAGATGCTGCTGATCCCATTGTGCCACAGTGAGAGCTTCTGTCACCAAAGGAATGGTCTTGTTGTAGGTCCTCTTTCTGTTCAACTACATTCCTGTACTACTATTACACTATCCTAACTATAATAGCTTAATAGTTTTATATACATCTTGATATAATAGTATATCCATTCCCCTTTTATTGTAAGAGTGTCTGCAATTCTTGGCTATTTGCATTTCAATATAGATATTATCTTGTTGTTCTCCAAAACACACCTGAGATTTTGACTAGACTTGCATTGTATTGAATCCATATAGCAATTTTGGGAGAACTGTAGCAATATCAAGTCTTCCAGTTTTTGTACATGTTATTTCTTTTAATTTATAGGTCTATGGTAATGTCCCAGTAATGTTTCATAATTTTTAGTGTGTATGTATTTTGTAGACCTCCCACAGAAGTCCTTTTTTTTTTTCCTGGGTAATTGATTTATCTTTTAATTTTTGTGCTTTCTTGTCTGTACAGTATTTGTCGAGTATGTCACCTTTATAAAATTTAATTTCATTGTTTGAGATATAGTTGCTGTACCATATAAGTTTCAGATGTACAGTATAGTGAATCATAATTTTTGAAGGTTATACTACATTTAGAGTTATCCAATATTCACTATATTTCCTGTTATACAATATTTCTCTGCAACTTTAAAAAAATTTATTGTAATTTACAATGTGCTGGTTTCAGGTACACAGCAAAGTGATTCAGTTATACATATATATAAAATATATTTTACATTCTTGTCCATTATAGGTAATTAAAAGAAATTGGGTATATTCCCCCTGTGCTTTACAGTGGGTCCTTGTTGGTTATGCTTCATATATAGTAGTGTGTATATTTTAATCCTAAACTCCTAATTAATCCCCACTCTTCCTTTCCTCTTCGTTAACCATAAATTTTCTATGTCTATGAGTAGATTTATGTTTTGTAAATAAGTTAATTTGTATTTTTTTTTTTAAGAATGCCACATTTAAGTGATGTCATGTAGTAGTTGTCTTTGGCTTACTTCATATGATAATTTCTAGGTCCATCTATGTTGCTGCAAAATGGCATTATTTCATTCTTTTTATGGCTGATTGTGTATAAATACCACATCTCCTGTATCCATTCATCTGTCAATAGGTACTTAGATTGGTTCCTTATTTTTGCTATTGTTAACTAGTGGTGCTATGAACATGAGCATACCATATTTTCAAATCAAAATTTTCTCCAGATATATGCCCAAGTGTGGGATTGTAGGATTATATGGTAGCTCTAAATTTTTTTTCTTTTTTTTTTAAGAAACCTCTGCTCCATTCTCCCTAGTGGTTTCACCAGTTTACATTCTCACCAACAGTATAGAGGTGTTCCTTTTTATACCCTCTCTAGCAATTTTTATTCATAGACTTTTTGATGGTGGCCAGTCTGACCAGTGTGAGGTGGTACCTCTTTGTAGTTTTGCCTCTCTGTAGTAAATAGCAATGTTGAACATCTATTCATGTGCCTATTGGCCATGTCTTCTGAGAAATATTTAGGTCTTCTGCCTATTTTTTGATTGGGTTGTTTGTTATTTAGCTGTAGAGCTCTTTGTATATTTTGGTTGAAATTAAGCCCTTGCTGGTCAGAGCATTTGTGAATATTTTTTCCATTCTATAGGTTTTTTTGTTTTGATGGTTTCCTTCACTGTACAAAAGCTGTTAAGTTTAATTAGGTCCCATTTGTTTATTTTCTTTAGGAAACATCTAAAAAAATTGTTATAATTTGTGTCAAAGAGTGTTCTGCATATGTTTTCCTTTAAGAGTTTAATTACACATAAAAGCCATATACTTAGGTCTTTAATCCATTTTGAGTTTATTTTTGTATATGGTGTTAGAGAATATTCTGATTTCATTCTTTTACATGAATGTCTTTTCCCAGCACCACTTATTGATCCCAGCATCATCTAATTGCTACCTATATATTAAAAACCATTGAGTATATACTTACACCTATAGCTCACTTATTGGGAGATTTTTCTTTTCACCATTCTATGTTCTTGTCTCCTTTGTTAAAACTGACCACAAGTGTATGGATTTATTTCTGAGCTCTCTTTTCTATTCCACCAATCTAAGCATGTTTTTTGGTGCTGGTACCATACTATTTTGATTATTGTTGCTTTGTAGTATAGTTTGAAGTTAGGGTCCATGATTCTTCTAGCTTTGTTCTTTTATTCTCAAGATTATTTTGGCCATTCAGAGTTGTTGTATTTCCATACAAATTTAAAAATTATTTGTTCTATTTCTGTGAAAAATGTCCTTGGTATTTTTTTTTTTTCTTTTTGCTATTTCTTGGGCCGCTCCCACGGCATATGGAGGTTCCCAGGCTAGGGGTCAAATCAGAGCTGTAGCCACCGGCCTACGCCAGAGCCACAGCAACACGGGATCCGAGCCACGTCTGCAATCTACACCACAGCAAGGGCAGGGACCAAACCCACAACCTCATGGTTCCTAGTCGGATTCATTAACCACTGCGCCACGATGGGAACTCCGCCCTTGGTAATTTTATAGGGGTTGAATGGAATCTGTAGGTTACCCTGTGTTGTATGGCCATTACAACTATGTTGATTCTTTCAATCCATAAACACATTATCCCTTTCCATGTGTTTGGGTCATCCTCTATTTTATCAATGTCTTACAGTTTTCTGAGTTCTCATCTTTTAGTTTTCTTAGGTGGGTTTACTCCTAGATTCTTTTTCATGAGATTGTAAATGGGGTTATAGGTAGATTCTCAACTCAAAATCATCTTTAAGTCTTCTTTGATTAACTTTGCTATAAAATAATTATTTTCAGACAGAGGTTTTGATTCTTTCTTGCATTTGCTGTTGATTTCTGCTCTTATTTCCTTATCTACCTCTACTTCCTGTAGGTTTATTTTGCTGTGTCTTTTTACCTCTTTATTGGCATTCTTAGGTAAATATTCTTCATCATTTTAAGTACATGCATTAAAGTATACAGGCATACTCCAGAAATACTGTGGATTCAGTTGCAGACCAATAAAGTAAGTAGTAGAGATTTTTTTGTTTTTAGTAAATATAAATGTTATCTTCATCTTATACTATAGCCTATTAAGCAATAACATGAAATCTAAAGAAACAAGTACATACCTTAAGTAAAAAATATTTATTACAAAAAAATACCATTGTATGACAACATAGGGTTGCCATAATGCTTCAGTTTGTAAAAAAGAGTGTCTGTAAAGCACAATGAGGTATGCCTGTATAAAATTCTAAATTAGTGCTTCATTTACATGTTACCACATTGCATTTTATATGGAGATTCATTTAAACATTGCTGAGTGCTTATTATGTGCATTCTTGTGTACTGTGATGTAAGAAAGCAGATCCAAAAGAAACTGACATTTAAGGGGTACTATAATTTTAAAATATTTATATTGCCATTTAGTTAGAAATATCTTCTAATTTACAACATGATCTGACTTTTCTAGAAGTTCATTTTCTGAATTCAAGCATTTGGAATTTCTTTTGGCTACGACGGTATCAGTTTTTATAAATATTACATGTTTAAAAAGCTTTACCTAATAGTTGAGAAACAGTTCATGTAATTGTATTAGATGTAGATTTTAAAATTCTACTCTTTTTGTACTTATTGCTTACTACATTATTACTATTATTTTGGGCCTAAACTTGTTTGTAACTGTCAATTGCTTTATATATTTAGAGGCTGTTTCAGAGTTATGTTCCTGGTGAACTGTTCTACCATTATTAAAACTGTTTCCCAACACTCCTTTTTTTCCATTGTAAATTTTATCTGATTAATAATTCCCCTCCCCCCTTTTTTTTAATGGCCACATCCACAGCATATGGAAGTTCCCAGGCCAGGGACTGAATCCAAGCCGTAGCTGTGACTTATGCTGCAGCTGCAGCAAGGCTGGATCCTTTAACCCACTCTGCTGGACTGGGATCGAACTTGTACCCCCACAGCAACTCAAGCCACCACAGTTGAATTCTTAACCCACTGTGCAACACTGGGAACTCCTAACAGTTTCTCTCTTTTTTTTTTTTTTCTTTTTTGTCTTTTGTTGTTGTTGTTGTTGTTGCTATTTCTTGGGCCGCTCCCGCGGCATATGGAGGTTCCCAGGCTAGGGGTCGAATCGGAGCTGTAGCCACCGGCCTACGCCAGAGCCACAGCAACGCGGGATCCGAGCCGCGTCTGCAACCTACACCACAGTTCACGGCAACGCCGGATCGTTAACCCACTGAGCAAGGGCAGGGACCGAACCCGCAACCTCATGGTTCCTAGTCGGATTCGTTAACCACTGCGCCACGACGGGAACGCCCAGTTTCTCTCTCGATTGGCATTTTTTTATTTTTTTCCGTTAATTTACTTTCAACTATTACATCATGTTCAAGTTGTAAGCACAACATAAGGTTTCTTTTTTTTTTTTTTTTTTTGTCTTTTTGCCTTTTCTTGGGCCGCTCCCACGGCACATGTAGGTTCCCAGACTAGGGGTCGAATCGGAGCTGTAGCCGCCATCCACAGCCACAGCCACAGCAGCACAGGATCAGAGCTGCATCTGCAACCTACACCACAGCTCACAGCAACGCTGGATCCTTACCCACTGAGCAAGGCCAGGGATCAAACCCACAACCTCATGATTCCTGGTTGGATTCGTTAATCACTGAGCCACAACGGGATCTCCAACATAAGTTTCTTAAACTGGCAAGTTTATGGTACTTATATTACCATAATTACTAATATTTATAATAGTATTTCAAATACTAATATTTCTATTTTATGATTTCTCATTGTTCTTTGCCTTCAACAGAATTTTATTTACTACAGATTTTTTCTTTCCTAGTTATTTGCTCTTAATTTAACCTCATCCTATGACTAAGACAGATATACAAATCTGGAGTTCCTGATATGGCACAGCAGGTTAAGGGTCCAGTGTTGTCTCTGTGGTGGCACAGGTTTGAACTCCAGCCTGGTGCAGTGGGTTAAGGATCCAGCATTGCAGCACCACTGGTGAAGGTTGCAGCCATGGGTAGGATTTGATTTCTGGTGTGGGAATTTCTATATGACATGGATTGTGGCAGAAAAAGGTAAAACCAATACACAAATCCTTGTCAGCAAGTTTAAACAGGAGACCAAATGTAATTGTGAAACAAAACAGGGAAATGCTGCTCAACACAAGTGGTTCCAATTGGCATTCGCAGGCTTCATGAACCATCCTAAACCTTTAAAGGTAAACCTTTAAAGCTAAACCTTTAAAGGTAGGGTGGAGGGGTTTGAGGATAAAGTTATTAGGAGGTAAGGTACTTACAGTCAACAGACATTCCTTCTTCATTTTTGGAAGGTTATTGACTCTTTCCTGTTTACTCACTAGGAATTGAAGGGGGGGGTTGTTTTGTTTGTTTTTTTTTTTAAAGCAAAATCTTCTCCAGTTCTCCCCAAACTCAGGATAAATAACAGGAATGGTCAGTTGTTCAGCCTTTTGCCTCTGAAAGTATTTATTTGCATGTCATTGGAGAGTTTAAAGTGCATGAGAGTATAAAAATTTTTCTGGGGTTGAAGATTATCCTTATTTTCATAATTTGTTCAAGCACTAGAAGATTAAGTATCAAGTGCTGTAATCTAGACCAGGGGACCTCAGTTGTTTTCTTATCCCAACATGCTAAGTTATTTGACACATTTTCATCTGGAATGGCAAGTCTCAGAAAGAGGTTAGGAGAAACCCTTCAGGCAGGGAGCTCCTTTTTTTGTATTGAAATTTTTTAGTCTTCATAAAGTCATTTATCCCTAAGTTTTCTCTTCTAATATAACGTGAAGTTTTTCTGACAGCACTTCCAATATTAGCAAACTACTATTTTAGTTTTCAGAATCAGGTTTAAAAAGTTTACCAATTTACTCAAAACCATTATTACTCATTTATATAAAACAAATTTATATAAATGACTCTGACGACTTGTCCACAAACCAACAGCAAATCAGTGAAGTTCAATATGGGAAAATTAAGCCTCAGGTGTGTAAAACTCAAGGTTCAAGGAGTAAGTAGATATATATTTATTACAATTATATGACTTCTTGACAATATGCACTTGCCATCCAGAAATGCATTCATCATTGCTGTTTGTTCACTAATAAGAAGATGCCATTTTACACAGCAAATGTTTTTATATACTTTGATTCTGCCATATGTAAACATTTTATGGATATGTTTGTGAAGCAGAATTGTATACCAAATATATATTGGTGTTATATATAAGAACATTACCAGCTTAACATCACAAACTGTTCTCATGTCTGCTCACTGATGCTAAGGGTCTGTTACATGCAAAACTCAATTATTTTTATAGACACATCACACTTGACTATGATTTTCCACATTGCATTGGTTACCCTTTGTGCTGAAAACAAACTGAGAAGTTTAGAAATCAAATGTAGTATTCTTTAAAAAAAATATTAGCCAGTAGGAACTAAAAGGTATTTTTTACATTATGTATACAAATTATTTTAATAATGGTTGAAAAGAGAAATGACTTGGATGCCATATTAGTACTAAATAATTCAGTAACTTCATTAAAAATTGCTTCTATATTAAACAACAGTGGCTTCATTCTGCCAAATACAAAATTTTTTATTTTTAATGTCTCCTTCCAAGACACTAAGCCATAAAAGTATTATTTCAGAGGGAAAAATCCACAACACTTTAAAGTTTCCTTTACTTAGATCTCCATTTCTAATTACATTTTTCCATCTACATTCTAAATGGGTCCATATGATTTCAAGAACATGTTAACTCAAGGTCTTGGAAGCAAAACATTTAAGGAATTCTAAAAACACAAGGAAGATCCACAACACATGTATGTAATCAGAAAGCAGCAAAGAATGGATGGTGTCTAATCTTTAAAAACTATTTTGGATTTCTGACCCTTTTATAATTTTGTTACTTTGATACTTGGTTACTTAATACACAATACTTACAAACTGACCTCTCTGGGTCCAGAAGTACTTAAAAGTATTCAAAGGCCAGGACATAAAAATCTGTTAAGCTGTTATTAAACTTTAGAGATATGACATACAGAAACCTGTAACATGGCTTTTCAAATATGAATTTAAGAGTCAAAAAATTCTTATAACAGTAAGATTTGGTTTTAAAGTAAAAACAACAGGTAATAAAATTAACTATCAAAGTGATAGGAAAGCAGCGAAACTTTTTAAATCCAAGAAATAAAAGACCTAATTCAAAATAAAAAAGCAAAATATAATTGGGAGAAATGATTATTTAGGATTCTAGAATTGAATGAGAGAATAAAACAAGGTATCAAGAAAGACTAAGATCATTTCCATTTATAGTTTATACACTATAATGTAATAAACTGAAACATGTTGAAGTTCACCAATATATTTACAGGATAGGTAATTTTTATCATATACTTCCTTAATACTCATCCTGTGACTTAGGACATGACAGTAAATTAGAGATTCCAAAGCAAAGATCGTACCATTCATTTTTGTTGTGGATTTTGACCTGCTTGACAGACTGAATCAAATGTTCATGATTCAATTATTATTTTTGTTTGTCTTGAAAGCTCCAAGTCACTTTATTTTAACAGAAGTGCTTTTTCTCTTAATGCTAACTCTTAACAATATGCTAAGGGTACTCCTAGAGATTCAGAAGGTGAAAGAGCCACTACCACCTAGGGGTACTAACCACTGCCATAGACATTTAGGTTTTTGTTTTTTGTTTTTTTGTTTTCCCTAAGCAGTTTGTTAACATTCTAAAAATTCCAAGTGCCGTTATTATATGAAACAGTTACCCTGAAATCAGCAAGGAAAAAAAAAAAAAAACTTAGGAAGACATCTGGCTGTATCATAAACCCAGAGTTGTTCCGTTAGGAAATAGTATATGGAAGTATATTAATTTTAGTTCATTTTAAATTAGAGATGTGGGAGTATAATAACTAAAGTTTTTGTTTTGGTTAAAGACTTGGTCTTGATCTGAATTAAACTTTATTACTTTTTATCAAAAGCAAAGATTTATGTGCTTACTGGGAGTTATTTTAAAAGTATACTTTAAGTCAAATCTTGACAAAAAGCAAAAGTTTAATTTTAAACCTACTTTTTTTCTTTCCTGATTAAAAAGTCTGTCTCTTCTGAAATTGACTAAGAAGATTAGTTTGGTAAATGAGAGTTATAAAACATATTATAGTAAGAGTATAATAAAACATTAGAATCAAACTTTATCTCTACATCCATGTCATTTGAAAAGTCATCAGTAGCTAACTTTAATCAATGCCATTCAATTTTAATATTGATATATCAATACAATTAGATATGCTTCTCATTAAGGTTTACATAACAAATATCAAAAAATCGAAATTCCACTTCAAACTAAAAACTTCTAAAGCCTAGCCACAAAAGAACATTTAATTTAGAAATGAAGTTTTTTGTTGTAAAATTCTAAAGGGTGAGAAATATGAAGTTATATTTTTCTATCACTTCTAAATCTATGATATGTAAAATTAATACCAAGGCTTTGTGGTGGACTGCCAAATACCAACTATTAAAAACAAAACAGAAAATCCTAATGTGAGTATCTATAAACTTATTACTACAAATTTATGAAAATAGAGAGATACTTATCTATTTGGGGTCAGCTGATTACCGTATTCAAATGTCTACTGTCTTTAATTTTTCCAAATTAATGAGGATGTGCTGATTTGGATAAAACATTTTTATTATAGGAGTTCCCTTTTGGCGCAGTGGGTTAAGGATCTGGCATTGTCACTGCAGCAGCTCAGTGGGTTAAGGATCTGGCATTGTCACTGTGGTGTGGTTCGATCCCTGGCCTGAGAACTTCCACATACCATGAGCATGGCCAAAAAAAAAAAAAAAAAAAAAAAAAAACTTCTATTGTATTAATAACTGACTCCCACCCTCGCCAAATTCACTTTAAACAAAAAGATTTTTAGCTAGGAAACATAAATATACTAAAAAACTGAGCCCCCAAAAATCTAAGAAATCTTTATTAATCTTCATTAATGTCTAATTTTTACATTTTTAAAATTGAGATTTTTGCAATAGCTTCATTTTTTGGTGTGCTGTTTGTAGTTGTTTCAAAACTTAAGAATTCTGTATGTTGCTAAAGAATTAAAACATCACAGACTTTCTTTAGTTATATTGTTTAGTGATCTTTGTTTTTAAAAGCACAGTATAATTGGCCATCAGGAGTTGATTTCTGAAACCAAGTAATTTATACTTTTCCATAGGGTCAAATGTGTTAATTTATATTTATTAATCATCCTAGATAGTTCCTACATACTTAGTTCTTTTTTGCTTACTACAAGAAAACATCCTATTTTGCTATGTATTTTTAAAATTAACTTCTAAAATAGTGGCCTTTTGTTTTGAAAAAAATCTTTTTTCCTAGCACTGCAGATTTGATGCAGATTAAAATGAAACTAAACCCATACCTTCTACCAAAAACTGTAGTATGGAGAACATTTCCCCCTTTTATTAATGTATTCAGTAAATAACTATAAGGGCTTTTGAAAATATCATTTAAGTTGAATAAATGGTGAAGAAAAGTATACACATTATTATTGGATGTATTTAACTTATTAAATAAAATATAACTGCAGAAATTGGAATGCTATAATTCTGACAAAAACATAGAACTACATAAACTAACTTGAAGAACTGAAAATGTCAGGATATACTAAACAATTCAGATGCAAAAAGAGTTGTTCCCATATTTATTCCCAATTAGTTTTGTAGGTACAGCTTCTAACATAGAGGGTGGGTAGAGATTTTCTTAACCCAAGAAAAAAACTATGAACTCCCTGTGTACTGTTAATATTCCCTTTTATAACTTTGATGCTTTTACTGAACCTATATTCAACATACAAATGAAAAGTAACCATTACATGCCTTTTAAAAATGTATTTCATCATTACTAATGGATATAATTGTTTCATTAAAGACTAAAAGACATTTAAAAATATATTGGGTGCATATGATTTTTTAATGCAAAAACAGGACATCTCCCTCAAAAAGGATGAATAAAAATCCCTGCAAAATGCACTGCTCCATACTTTCTTTTCAGTGCAGACTACATTGTAGAAACAAAATCTCTCTTAGAGAACTAGTTGTGAGAAGTAATGACTATCCCTAAAGATATTAAACTCTCAATTTTTACTACTTAAGAAAAGTCAATATTAATTCTTCTTAATATAAAGATGTAGCTTGGGGAAAAACTGAGGTGTCAAAATTTTAACCTAAGTCAATCTAGTTGATTGCCATTAACAACACAGTGCCCATACGTTGTCTTTGCTTCTTTTTCTTGTAGGTTGAAAAGTCAGCTCAGTCTGTTCCGATGTTTATATAGTTTCAACTTCTGGACAGAACTGAACAGCTTGAACAAGTCTGGTAATGAAGCACATATTAAGTCCTTAAAATATCTTAATTTCATAGTCCCTTGTCCCACGTAATTTATATATGAAGCACCAAAACTGGAGCCAAGGTCTGAACAGGGAATGTAATAGTGGGAACTATAATTTAATCACATCATATTACACTATGTAACATTCTGTATTTTGCCTGTTGATATGTAAGTTTATGATAGTTAAGTTTATTACAAGCATTATTTCCTAAGACTTACAGTATTAAGTGCTTCTTTTCAAGTATTACCACTTATTTCATAGTGTTTATCTATATGTTAACATTAAGTAAATCACTGATAAATATATATAATGCAATACATATTGTGCCATGTCTCCCTAACTTGCATTAACATATTAACAAAATCAATTAAGAAAACCAAAACAACTATTAAAACTGAAACAAGGCTGTCAACATCACAGATCCATGTCTGGGTAGATCAACACTATTTCCCTCTCTTAACATGAAGGTATTTTCATCAAAAATGCTGCATCATCTTTAGACTAGCTTTACTTTACAGCAGCTGGTCTTCAGGACAAGTAGATCAGAAGTTTCAAGTGCAAGAGACAGTGAATTACTCTAAGAAACATCACTCCACATAACTTACAAAGAAGCAAACTGCTGGTGTCACCTTAAAATAAAATTGTGCATTTTCCCTTTCAGTGTTGTGATTTAGTTCATATATATGACGACAGCAAAGTTTTAGAGTTCTCATGACACACCAGTGAGACTGACTAATTTGTCAAGGAACCTCTTATTTAAAATTATAACAATATAATAACTATAAAAAGGTTAGTGCTTCAGTGGCTTTAAACCACATCAATTTCAGTACTTGTTTTTCAAAATAATGATGCAGTTAAATCTATTCTTCTGCAACAATAGTGCAATACAGTATCCTTTCCTGAATAAAGGAGCTCTGAGGTTTATCCAAGTAGAAGCTTAAATAAGGTAGACTGTTGCCAACTACTTATCAATCTTGCATGTTTGATATAAAATATATTAGGAAAGCTTAAACTGACTTGTAAATCTATATTCAGCTAAAGCTTCACATAAGCAGCAATGGAAATGAACAGAAGTGCTCTCAACGTAAAACACTTTTCAAACTACTCCAAAAAATAAATGACAAAAAGTGGTTAAGAACAACTAAACATCTGTTTTGTGTACCAGATGTAAAAGAAGAATGGACCCTGTGGTTACTTGCACTGTTTCAATTACATGAAGTTAATTAAGATTTAGTCCACTTCCATCTCTCCAGAAGATTTAGTATGCTGTGAGCTGTCTTTTGTTGTATCTGGTTTAGTTTCACTCCCACTCTGTCCATCCATTGGACCGTTGTGTTCACTATTAGCTTTTGCTTTGTCTTCAGCAACCTCTACTTTCGGTTTGGGCTTGTAAATGATGGGGTTACAGAAATTATCCAGTTCCTAATTGGATGAAGAAAACTGATTATACTAAAAACATTAGATAACAAGTTACCACTAACTTTCTAAAGTCCATTTTAACTTTCTATATTTCCATATAATTCTATATTATTGAATTTTTGTTAGCTCAGCTAGATAATCAATTATTTCTTTAAATACCTTAATGAAGGAGTTACACATTCTGGGCTAGTCATGTCAGTGGTGCAAAGAAGCTATTCAATCTTTAACAATACGTTTTGTACTTACTGTTCCTGAAATTTGTTCTTCATAATTTAAATACAGTTTACTTTGGAAGAAATAATTTTTAATCCATTCCTTTAAATTATGCCTAAAACTCTGTTATGAGAATTATGTCAAATAATACCTATTACATAAATTAAAATTTCTCAACATTTACATGAAAACAATCAATAATTGGAATTATATAAATGTATGCACTAACTTTATTTACTTTTTGAAAATAGCTGAGTAGCTTTTTCTGTTGAAGGAAAAATAAGCCATGAAAGTAAATGCACCTTAATAATTTAAAAGAAATATATTTTCTATATCCTTTACTTTTTCTACATAGAAATAAAAACTATTTCAATAATGCTACTGAAACACTTTACATTCTTTCAAGACCAGTGTCACAGATATTGGTTTAGGGATGAAAAGATAGGAAGTTAACATCCTAGGTTAATATTTTAGTGGCAAACTGTTCTTAACACATTTTGCATCTCATCTAATTAAGAGTAAATTATTACAGATTCTTTGTAAAACTTTTTCAAAAAGAAAATACTCTTAATTGCTTTATCTGATTAAAAATATACCCATTTGGCACAGGAAAAGATGCTCAACATCACTAATCATCAGAGAAATGGAAATCACAATCACTATGAGGTATCATTTCACATCTGTCAGAATGGCTATTTTCAAAAAGAACAAAATTAAAGATTATGGTTGATTTACAATGTTGTATTAGTTTCAGGTTTAAAGTTAATCAATTATACATATATACCTATCTCTTCTTTTTTCCTATGTAGGTTATTACAGAACATTGAGGAGACCTCCCTGTGCTATACAGTAAGTAGGTCCTTGTTAGTTATCTATTTTATATATAGTAGTGAAGAACATAAATTATGGTGAGGATATGGAGAAAAGGGACCCATAGGTGCACTGTTGGTGGAAATGTAAGCTGGTGCAGCCATCATAGAAAATAGTAAGGAAGTTCTTCAAAAAACTACCATATGATCCAGAAATCCCACTCCTGGGTAAATATCCAGAAAATAATGAAAATACTAATTCAAAAAGATAATGCACTCCAATGTTCATAGCAGCACTATTTACAACAGCCAAGATATGGAAAGAAGCAAAGTGTTCATGAACAGATAAAGGGATAAAGAAGATGTGGTACATATACACATGGAATACTACTCAGCCATGAAAATTTACCATTTTCAACAATATGGATATTCCTGGAGGGTATTATGCTTACAGAGAAAGAGAAACACTGTATGTTATTATTTTTATGTGGAAGCTAAAAAATAAAACAAATGAGTCAATAAACAAAGAAGAAACAGACTCATAGATACAGTTAACAAACTAAGTAGTTAATAGTGCAGAGAGGAAGAAGGGAGAAGCAAGATGGGGTAGAGGATTATGAAACCAACTAATATGTATAAAATAACTAAGCTACCAGGATATATTTTATAGCAAAAGAATATAGCTAATATGTTATAATAACTTTAAATGGAGCATAATCTATAAAAATATTGAATCACCATTATAATCTTATAAATTAACTATACTTCAATTAAAAAAAAGAACCCAAACCAAAAGCCTGTTTTTGTTTTAAAATGAATCAAGTACCTACAAATATACTGAGCTAGATTAAAAAATCATCTCCTATATATTAACATTACTAATATTTTGGTGAACATCCTTCTAGATGTATATACCTGCACACAGGTTATCCAATCCTATAAATCTATGAACATATTAATTTATACAGTGAGATCATTTTATTTAGGTTTCTGCAATCTTTCTTTTTTCACTCAACAATATGTTGTATAAACCTTTATATTGAAATAGATTTATCCGTATCTTAAATACTATTTAATTGTTGCAATGTGTTATATATGTATAAATTTATCTAGTTTCTTATTGATAGGTATTTAGGTCATTTCCATTTTGCTGTCATAAGCAAGGTTATCTATTTGCATATTCTTCCACAGTCAAATAAAGATGAATTCCTAGAATTGTGATTTCTGTGTTAAAGGGTATACTCTAACTTTCTATACATCTTCTGATATGATGTCTTTCATTTACCCAGAAAAATGGCTAACAAATTTAACCAAGTTGCTCAGGGAGAGCATCCATTTCTTCACACTTGGCAATTACGGCAAAGAGATACACATAAACATACAACCACATCAGATGGGTAAGAAAAAATATTTGCATTTCTTAGATTAGTGATGAAGATGAATACCTTCTCATGTGTTTATTGGACATGTATTTCTTCTTTTGTCAATTATTTTTCCAATGTCTTTACTCATTTTTCTACTTAGATGCTGATCTTTTAATAAACTTTGTTCCCGTGTTTTCCATGGTGTTTTCTACATAAACTTTGACATTTTCAGTAGATAGATGTTTTAAACTGCAAAGTTTATCTCACAAATAAGATTTTACCATGGAATTTTACACATTCAAACTATGTCAAATACAAACAAATACTGCAGTTTTACAATGGAGACTCAGAAGTTTTATCCAGTCTAGAAAACTCAGACATATTTGGTAGTCAGTTTTCACACTGCTTTATTTCATTGTGCATTACACTTAAAATCTTAAAAAAAAAACAAACCCTGAGCCTTGTGTATATGACTAATTAAATCAAGGAACAGAGATGTCCCTTCTAGACATCTTTTTTCAAAATTTTTTTTCAAAATTGTAGGATTAGCTTCAAATTCCTGTTTTTCTATTTTCTGCAAGTTGATTATTTCTCAAAGTATGATTCCCATTAAAAAATTTTAGTAACTATACCCATGAAAAAGAGAATTTTATAGTTTCTTACCTTTGACTTTGCAACTATTTCTGCAACTTTGACCACAGGATCTTGAGTGAGACTTAGTTTGTTCTGTGCGTTCATCTTACTGTTCAGCCAGCTCATGGCTTCACTGATAAATTTTTCAACTTTTTCCACTTCAGCAGGATCCAGATGATCGTATCTTTCATCCTATTATTAAAAAAAAACCAAAAAACAAAAACTTAATGTAACAGGTTTTTCAATAAGGACCAGTTTATTGATAATTTATACTTAAAACATTTAGATTCTTATACATATCCATGTGAAGAAACCATTTACAAATTACAGAGAACTGAAGAAACTGATAAAAAGAGAAATCAGTGGGGATTGTTTATTCTTTTTGGGCTACAAATGCCGTACGTGCCAGGGCCAGGGACTGAATCCAAGCCGCAGCTGCAACCTATGCCATGGGAGCTCCCAGTGTGGATTTTTTAAAAGGAAAGGCTTTCTGAAGAAGTCATATTTGGAAAAGAATTACCACTGGATAACATTAAAGGGAGAAGTAAATTAGCCAAGAAAGAAGCTGCACAGAATTAAATTTGTCAGGGAATAAAGAGAAATAAGGCAAGCAGTCATATAGCAAGCAAGACAGAAAATTCTGACTATACAACAGAGTATGTTAAGTTGTTGATAAGAATTACATAATAAAATTTTGTCTGAAGAAAAGAACTGCAGCTGTCACATGTAGGAGACAATTTAAGGAGTCCTCACTGGTAGCTACAAAACCAGAAAGAAATGACAGTGAAACATATAAAGAGGATCTCCCCAAATTCATCCCTTTATCTACATGCTTTTAGTAATCTCTAGTCTGAACCTTTTCCCTGATCTCCAAACTCTATATCCAGCTTCCAACTTGAATACTTATTTGTAAAGTCTGAAACTACTACCTATGCTTCAAACTCTCCACCTACTCTTCCTAGTTTTCTCCATCTCAGTAAATGGCACCTTCATCTTCCAGGTCAAAATCTTTGGAGTCACTCTGACTCCTCTTTGTTATACTTGCATAACATCCATCAGCAAATCTTATTAACTTTGCCTTCAAAATATATTCAGCAAAAATCCAACCACTTCTTACCCCTCTACTATCCAGGTTCAAAGCTCCATCATTTTGCTTGTATTATTCTAATTTTTTAACTTGTCTCTCTACTTCCACAGCTTTAACAAATAAGTCAAATCACATTGCTTCTATGCTCAAAACCCACCAATGGATTCCTATCTCAGTTTAAAAGCCAAACTTTTTAATGTCCCACTAGGCCCTTCATGATCTGGCAACTAATATTCCCACCTCACACTGTTTTAAGCCATATTGGTTTCCTTGCTGTAACTCCAATACATTCTCCCCTTGAGATTTTGCAATTGTGATTCCCTTTTTCTAGGACATTCCTCTTACAATTATCATACATCTTGAACCCTCACCTTTAATTCTCCCCTCAAATAATTTCATCTTACTAAGTCTGCCCTTTTGACAAATCTCCATCTCTGGCAGTCCCTTACTTTCCCCACAGCCCTTTATCACCAACTGACTACTTCACAGTAACTCTTTTATTACCTATTTATCCCCACTGAAGCATACTGGAAACAGATTCACTCCAATAAAATTAATTTTTTTAAAAAAGAAAAACCGGTTCAATGTTTTGTTTGATGCTATAGTATTAGGACCTTGAAAAGATCCTGGAACATAATAAAAACTTTAAATACTTGGAGTTCCTGCTGTGGCACAGTGGGTTAATGATCTGGCTTGTCTTTGTTGCATTGCCAGTTTGACCCCTAGCCTGGCGCACTGGGGATTGCTGGTGTTGCTGCAGCTGTGGTGAAGGTCACAGCTCCAGCTCAGATTCAGTCCCTGATTGGAAACTTTCATATGCCATGGCGATGGCTCCCCCCCCCAAAAAAAAAACTTTAAGTTTTTGTTATTTTTGTCTCTTTAGGGCTGCACCCATAGCACATGGAGGTTTCCAGGCCACAGGCTGAATTGGAACTGTAGCTGCCAGCCTACACCACAGCTCACAGCAATGCTAGATCCTTAACCCACTGAGAAAGGCCGGGGATCAAACCCGCATCCTCATAGATGCTAGTCGAGTTCGTTAACCACTGAGCCACAACGTCAACTCACAAACTTAAAATTCTTGAGCATGAATGAAGTATTTCTTTTCTTTGAACAGTATTTTAAACCTGCATTCCTTAAGATTTCTACAGCCTGGGGAATACTAGGTCATAGTAATTGTACGAAGATCCTCCAATACCAGATTTGAAATTTTTTTTTTTTTGTCTTTTTTTTGTTTTTGCTATTTCTTGGGCCGCTCCCGCGGCACATGGAGATTCCTAGGCTAGGGGTCTCATCAGAGCCGTATCCACCAGCCTACACCAGAGCCACAGCAACGCGGGACCCGAGCCGCGTCTGCAACCTGCACCACAGCTCACAGCAATGCCGGATCGTCAACCCACTGAGCAAGGGCAGGGACCGAACCCGCAACCTCATGGTTCCTAGTCGGATTCGTTAACCACTGCACCACGACGGGAACTCCTGAAATATTTTTGATGTTTTCCCTTGTATGCTTATTTCTTCTTTTCTATTACCCTTACATTCTTTTTGTACTCCTATAGACATTGATAGGCACATTCACAATTAGTACCTGAATCATTCTTCTAGATTAGATGGACTCCAATCTTTATTTTATAAAACTTACAAATATTTTATTTATAAAATAAGTAATCACCTTCCACACTGTGTAGTGAAAAGGAGAATAGTTAAGAGTTTATATGCTGACTTCAGACTGCTTAGGTTTTAATCCTGACACATCATTTACTACCTGTGTAATCCCTGACAAGTTGCTTAAGCACTGTAATTTTCTTACATAATATATCCTTGTAAGAATAAAGTGAGATAATCCATGCAAAGTGCTTAAAATTTAGCAAGTACCTAATAAACGTAAGCTATGAAAATACCCTGCCTAAATCTTTCTGGTGCTGCTAGCCTCTCCAGCCCACTGATGCAGTTTTCACATCAGTGATAAAAAACTGGGGCAATTACAGTGAATATTTATTTAAAATAGGAGTGAGCAAACTTGTCCTGCAGGCCAAATCTAACTTGCTGTTTTTAAATGAAGTTATTCTGGAATACAGCCATGCCCATTCATTTATACATTCTGTATTTACTTTTGCATTACAGTGGCAGAGTTATTTATTTTTTGCTGTGCCCATGTCACGTCCAAGTGTCTGGGCCAGGGAACAAACCCACGCTACAGCAGTGACCCAAGGCGTTGCAGTGACAATGCCGATCCTTAACCTGCTGGGCCACAAGGGAACTCCCTACACTGGTGAAGCTGATAACTGTATAGAGATGGTAAGGCCTACAGAGCCTAAAATATTTATTATATGTTCATTTAGGGAAAAACTCTACTAACCTCTGGGTTAGAGCGAAAAAAATCACCAACTTAATTTTATCAGATCTTACATTACATCCAAATGGAGATATAATTTATGTAACTAAATATTTTGATGCTGAAAAACAGTGGAAAGGTCAGGGGTAGTGATATCACATATATAAAAGAACAAAGGGTTTGGGCTTACAGAAGACCTAATAGCCTGGAAGACAAAGAGCAGCCAAAAGGAAAAAAGGCCAAGGGACAAAATGAAGGCAAGCAGAGTCCAGTTTCAAAGTGGCCTGTAAATTTAAAAAGACCCAAGATAACCTCTTTTCACTGTTATCAATAATGAAAACCCTAAGAAGAAAGCAATGAATTTGGTCACTAGATTAGTTTATAATACGATTTTTAGGGAATTTCAAAAGATTAAAGCCATGTATCTGTACTGTATTTTAAATCATCAGTATTCTTTACTGATAATTTTCCAATAAAGGAAAAGTTTTAAGTTTGGTGCACAATGTCTCTGGAATTTGGTAGCAATTCAGCAATAACTGCTATAGTTTTACAGTTCAGAATTTTAGATTTACCCTACGCTCTCCATGTACTACACACAAACAAACCATCATTACCAGTTAACTTTATGAATTCAATACCTTGTTTCTGTATGCTTCTATCACTTTCATAACAAGTTGGATCTTTTTTCCCAAGTCATTTAAAGCTTTTGGTCTCTCTTCATGTTCCATGTACCTCATTTGAATCGGCTGGCCATATTTCTGTTAACATAAATTTTTTAAAAAGAAAAAGTTATTAACAGAAAACAACTTTTATTGGGCCCTTATAAGACGATGAATGGGAAAGGAATCTGGAGAGATTAAAATATGTCCCCTATTATTTTCCTACATGGAAATGAATTCCAGTGTTTATTTACTTACTCTCTCCTACACAAGGATGCCTAAACCCATGAGTTCTATTCTTTTCTCATTTGTTAAGATTACCTTTTCTTTTCTTTTTTTTTTTTTTTAGGGCTGTACCCGCGGCATATGGAGGTTCCCAGGCTAGGGGTCTAATCGGAGCTGTAGCCGCTGGCCTATGCCACAGCCACATCAAATCCCAGCCGCGTCTGAGACCTACATCTCAGCTCATGGCAATGCCAGATCCTTAACCTGGCCAGGGATCAAACCTGCAACCTCATGGTTCCTAGTCAGATTCGTTTCTGCTGTGCCAAGATGGGAACTCCAGATTAAATATATCTATTTATTATAATACTACATGCATTGTAAGTGTAGTGCTTTAAAAAAAAAAGAAAAGAAAAAGAAAAAAAGAAAAAAAAAAAAAAAAGCCCTTTGGCCCCTGCTCCAGGTGCCTGGATCAGAGTTTCTAAATTTTGAACTAGCATCTATAACTCTGAAGAGAAGAGAGATGCCAATCAGTATTTTCTTTCAAAATTTTTACATAGTTAAATAAAAATCATTTTATTTTAGAATAATTTTAGGTTTTCAGTAAAGTTACAAAGGAAACAATAGAGAACCAAGCACCTTTATCACTTTTCCTTAATGCTGACATCTTATATCATCACGGTACATTTATCTAAACTAAGAAACCAACACTATTAAATGAACTCCAAACTTTATTCAGATTTCATCTTTTTCTGTTCCAGGATACCATATTGTTTTTAGTCTATTTACATCTTACTTCTTACTGTAAATGTTTTTGAAAGAGGAACAAATACTGCTTTTTTAATTTCTGAAGGC
Source organism: Sus scrofa (assembly GCF_054392235.1). Taxonomy (NCBI): domain Eukaryota; kingdom Metazoa; phylum Chordata; class Mammalia; order Artiodactyla; family Suidae; genus Sus; species Sus scrofa. The sequence goes on from NC_139390.1 coordinate 103,510,162, forward strand.
CACCTCAAATATTAAAGCCCATGAAAACTTCTATAGCATTCATTTCTCTGGTTACTTGTATGTCTGAAGCAAAATAAGTTGCTATAGGAAGTGCTTTTCAGTTATATTTATTGGCCTCATTTGCCTGGTCTGTTCCTCCAGCGCAAATTATAAACGTTCCTTTTAGGGAGATGAGTAAAAAGTACCAAGAAGATAAAATATGATAAAGCTTAGTTTTGCTTTTTATAAGCATAGGTTTTCAATATGTCAGCTAATTATTCCCTTGGAACTAATTTATTGGCATGAAGGTAATGTTTGCAAAATATTAACTTCCTTTGCTTTTAAGCAACTCTTTTGCATCCCCTTCCTTCCTCAGTCCTAAACAGCTGCCTTTTCTCATACTCTGGAAATCCTTATTAATATCGTCCCTTAGCATCTGTGTATTTAGTTGCTACTCAAAGAATGGTTCAGGGACCAGCAGCATCAGAATCTCTTGGAAGCTTACTGAAAATGCAGCATCATGGGCCCAACAACTCAGATATATTGAATTATAATTTGCATTTCAACAGGGGCCCCAGGTAATTCATGTGCACATTAAAGCACTGCTATGATCCACACTAAGAAGACTAAAATTTCCTGTCATCCTTCCAATCTGAATTTTTAAATCTTTTAAAATACATATATATTTTTTTCAGGATGGTAGGAGGGTTGGGTAGCAAGCAGGAGGAAAGGAGTAATAGTACTCTTTACTTTTTTTTTTTTTTTTCTTGTCTTTATAGGGCCACAACAGCAGCATATCAAAGTTCGTAGGCGAGGCGTCAAATCAGAGCTGTAGCTGCCAGAAAACACCATAGCCACAGCAACACAGAATCCAAGCTGTGTCTGTGACCTACACCACAGCTCAAGGCAACTTCCTTAACCCACTGAGCAAGGCCAGGGATTGAACACATGTCCTCATGAATACTAGTTGGGTTTGTTACCGCTGAGCCATGATGGGAAGTTCTAGTGGTCTTTTCTTACAATCAGTCTATTGACATAGAAAAAGGGGACTTGGTAGACATGTCTCCTTATTTCTTTGCAAAAGGATACTGAAGAGCAGGGATGCTACTCCTGAAGTTCTTTGCTGGCCTGGTGTCCCCATTAGTTACAGTGTGAAAATACAAAAGGGTAGTTTATTACAAAGCAGAGGAAGGATGACTCCTCTCAAGGTAAGGGGTCAGGTTGACAAATCACTTCTTAATGACATCTCAGCATTAAAAGGCTTATATAAAGATAATATTAACTAACACTCTGGTCACCTGATAAATTTGTACATATGAGTGTCATGACAGACAAATATGACTATACATTATTTAATTTCACTTATCATGTAGCATTACTCACCTCCCAAAATGCAGACAGAACACTTCCTCTTACACATACCTGTCTAATTAATTTCTTATATATTTATTAAACACATTATGTTCTTACACTGTAATTTTTAGGACAACCTAATGTTTTATTCAACGCTAAAATAGACTTCACATAAGTTTACCTTTAGTTCTTGAAGCTTATCCACATAAATTTGTTTAGGTTGGTCCTCTCCTTCTTCATAAAGCCAGTTTTCTGTGTCTTCCAATATTGCTGACAGTTTATTCAAGTCCTAGTTATACATTTAAGAGATACTGATTGAAAATGCTCTCCTTATAAAGAAAAATCACCATAGAAGGAATGTTTTTCAAGTATAAAAAAATGTTTTTCAAGTATAAAAAAATTAAATTTTAGATTTTTCTCACTTTTTATTATAATCTTTGACCAAACTTCTGCAATTTGGAAAAATAACTGAGAACCATTCCTAAATGTGCTCAAAAAAAAGGTTAACAAAAGTAACACATCTGGTACATTTATATACATGTTCATATTAGCATTCTCAAGTAAACATTTAAAAAGTTCTAATGAAAAACTACAAAATTTAGACTTACTTCTTGAGTGATGAATTTTTCATAGACAGTGCCAAGCTTATCTCTAAAATCATATACATATTCTTCAACAGCATTCTTTGCATCATTTCTTTCCTTCTCTAACTTATCCTGCATTATCATCTTCCCCTATTCAAAAAGTTTTAGATTAGTTGCTATTGCAAACATTAGGGAAATGCAAACCAAAACTACAATGAAATACCAGTTCACACCTACTAGGGTGACTGTAATCAAATAAATGGAAGTGCTGGAGCAGTTCCCCTTGTGGCCCGGCAGGTTAAGAATCCAATGTTGTCTCTGTGAAGATGTGGATTTGATCCCTGGCCTGGCTCAGTGGGTTAAAGCAAGGATTTGGAGAATTTGGAACCCCAATAGCAATGTAAAATACTGCAGCTCTTAGGGAAACAGTTTAGTGGTTCTTAAAAAAGGTAAAGAATTACAGTATGGCCCAGCAATTTCATTCCTAGGTTTATTACCAAAGAATTGGAAAATGGAACTCAAACAGCTATCTGTATGGCAATGTTCACTGCAGCATTATACACAGTAGCCAAAAGGGGGGAAATAACTCACTTGTCTATCAACAGATGGATGGATACATAAAATGTGTATCTACAAAAAAGAGGATTACTCTACTATAAAAAGAAATAAAGTTCTGATACATGTTACAAAATGGATGAACCGTGAAAACACTATGCTAAGTGAAAGAGGCCAGGCACAAAAGGACAGATATTGTATGATTACATTTAAATGAGTTACCTAAAATAGACAAATTCACAGAATCAGAAAATAGGTTTACTGGGGTTAGGGGAAGGGAAGAATGGTGAGTTATTACTATGGTTACAGAGTTTCTATTTGGGGTAATGAAAAAATTTTGGAAAAAGATAATGGCAATGGTTATACAACAATGTAAATATAATTAATGCCACTAAATTGTTGTATACTTAAAAATGGTCAAAATGAAAACCTTTATGTTATGTATATTTTACAATTTAAAAATAATGTAATATACTAAAAGCCACTGAACTGCACATTTTTAATTGGTGAATTGTACAGCATATGAATTATATCTCAATAAAAGCTTAAAAAAAAACCCACATAGACTATGACATTGTACACACTGGGGTTTCCCATTTACTAGCTTAGAGATTGCAGCAAAGACACCTAACCTCTCTAACCATCCTAGAGAGGTAAGAATCCTATTTATCTCATGTAGTTGTTAATAAGATTGACATAACTCGCATAAAGTATTTAGTACAGTGCCTGACACCTAACTGGTTCTGAATAAATGTTAGCTTTGTTAAGGGTATAGTGGTTGTGATCTTGAGCTTTGGAGACAGATCACCTGGTTCTAAAATAAAAGATTACTCTCTGACCTTGGGTGATACAGTCTACCTGTGCCTATTTCCTCATTTATTTTTTAAACCCAATCAATTTTATTATATTTATAGTTGTACAACCATCATCACAACCCAATTTTACAACATTTCCATCCATTCCTCATCTATTAAGTATAGATCTCAAACGGTACCTACACTTCATAGGTTTGTTTTGAGGATTAAATAAGATATAAAAATATTTAAAGATGTTGGCAAAAATTATTATTGTTAAATCAAAAGAAAAGAATATGAAGATTTTAGTAAAGAACAAAATTTGTACTTTAAAAAAACTTTTAGTATTTCTAACACAGGACTACAGTGCACTGGCATTTGTTAATTTTAAAATAGACATTAAAAAATTAAGAATTTAGGAAAAAAATCTTATTTTATACACAAACTTTGTCATAGCTGTGCTTCTCCACAATTCATTCCTTTGGGAAAATCAGTCTCCAATCATACAAATTCAGAAAGATTCAGGATCTCTAGAAATGCCTGCTTCACATAAACAGTAGCCTTTAATAATTAATGCATAGGTGATATAGTTAGGTACTAGAAAGAGCAAGCATTGTTAAGTCAAAATCTCTTGATGAAATTCCTAGAATAATGTGCAGCAATTAGAGAATATGGGGATACTTCAAAGAAAACCGACCTTCTTTCTTTCTTTTTTTTTTTTTTTGGCTTTTTAGGGCCACACCTGTGGCATATGGAGATTCCCAGGCTAGAGGTCAAATCGGAGCTGCAGCTGCTGGCCTACACCACAGCCACAGCAACAGAGGATCTGAGTCGAGTCTGCTACCTACACCACAGCTCACAGCAATGCCGGATCCTTAACCCACTGAGTGAGACCAGGGATCAAACCTGCAACCTCATGGTTCCTAGTTGGATTTGTTTCCACTGCGCCAGTTCAGGAACTCCAAAACTGACCTTCTTAATTGACAATCAAGTCTGTAGAAATTAGGAACTACCACTTAAATGTAATTTTTTTTTTAGAAAAATTACTTTTTACACAGCTATGGTAAAGAAACTACAAACTCCCTCAAGAAACTATAAAATTAAACATGAAGACATGTAAAAAGAAGTTCTACATGTAGACGTGTAGAATAACATATTTTATAAAATATTAAGTAGAAGTCAGAAAACATTCTAAATAGAACTTTAATCTTTAAAGACAACATATTAGAAAAGGGGAGCTGGTAATACAATGTCTGTTGGTGTGCTACTGTTAAAGACACAATGAAAGGGGGTAAGAATTCTTAGTATTGGAATGGCCTTTCTCTACAGTGGAGACAATCCACGATTTTCATATAACTTAAGGTAACAGGTACACCATACATGACATTAATACAGCTGAGCATTTTGTCCAAAATAGTTCAATAATCTATTTAATAATTCCTTATGAATTACAGACTAGTTCACCATATTTGGGGACAATCAGTGACTAATACAAAAACTTCAAAATATACTACACCTATTGCAACATCAACTCAGATTTATATACCTCATTTTCAATGTAGCTATTGAGAAGATCTTGGCCCAGTTGTCTACACAGGCTACTCTGGATAGGTAGATCAATACTCTTGACTTTTCCTTTTTTAATGGTCTGGTTTAATCGCTCTGGTTTATCTGAAGGAGCAGACTGCAAAAGAAATACAAGTGAAGTATAAATTTATAAAACCAGCTTAAAAATAGATTTGAGAGACTTATTTTTGATGAAACTATGTAAAATCAAACAAAACTATTATTATCTACTATATAAAATACCACTTTAATGCCAGTAGTATTTTATAGTCTGTATACACTAAATCTTTCTATATAAAAAATACTAGGCTGGAAATGAAAATTAAAACCACAATGGAATGCCATTTCATGCCCACTAGGGTCGCTATAAAATTAAAAAAAAAAAAAAAAAAGGAAAGTAAGAGTTGGTGAGGAAATGGATAAACTGGAATCCTCACATAACACTGACAAGATAGTAAAATGTTGCAGCCCATTTTGGAAAACATTTGGGAGTTTCTCAAATTGTTAAACACAGAGATACCATTTGACCCAGCAATTCCATTCCTAAGAAAAATGAAAATATACATCCACAAAAAAACCTATATATAGTTATTCATAATAGTCAAAAAGTAGAAGTTAAAGTGTCCATCAGCTAATGAATGAATAAATGTGGTATCCATACAATACTCAGCCATGAAAGGGAATGAAATCCTGATATATCCTACAACCTGGATGAACCATGAAAACATGTTTAGTTAAAGAAGCCAGTCTAAAATAAAGGACCACATATTGTAAGACTATATTTATACAAAATGTCCAGAATAGGCAAATCTATGAGACAAAAGATTAGTGGATGCCTAAGGCTTGTAGGAGTACAGCTGGGATGGGGAGGAATAGTTACTGCTAATGGGTACAGGGCTTCAAAAAATTTTGGAGTAATGGAAATGTAAAATTTTGATAATGACTATATAATTCTGAGTACATTAAAAAACCTTTGAATTATACTCTTAAATGGGGGAGTTGCATAGTATGTAAACTATATCTCAATAGAGCTATTGAAAATTAAAAGCAAAAAATACTTAGTAAAACAAAATATTTAGAAAAATAGATTTCAGGTTTTATATTACTTAAACACCTAGCAGTTAAAACTATTTTTACAGCCTTTGGAAAAAATCTACCCAGCTAACCATCAGAGATTAAATTCTGTTCACGTTAGAAAAATCCGTCAAAGACGATAGTTTAGTAGCTGTAGTCACATTCATCTGGGTGACTGGGCAGGAGTCTCTCACTTCTCTTCCAATAGCAATTATTTTCTTAGTGAAACAATGACTCAATAATAGTCATTTGTCCTTTAAAATTTTACTAACAAAAAATATTTTTGCTTTATGATATGCAGCAAAATGCTTAGAGTGATTAATTTTGAGTGCAGCATTACTGCTAATTTAAATTTTCTCCATTTGACTTATTCCAGTTCTATTTTGAGAGTACATGATTTTTAATTAGAAAAAAGTTAATGAGGAGTTCCTGTCGTGGCGCAGTGGTTAACGAATCCGACTAGGAACCATGAGGTTGCGGGTTCGGTCCCTGCCCTTGCTCAGTGGGTTAATGATCCGGCGTTGCCGCGAGCTGTGGTGTAGGTTGCAGACGCGGCTCGAATCCCGCGTTGCTGTGGCTCTGGTGTAGGCCGGTGGCTACAGCTCCGATTGGACCCCTAGCCTGGGAACCTCCATATGCCGCGGGAGCGGCCCAAGAAATAGCAACAATAACAACAACAACAACAAAAAGACAAAAGACAAAAAAAAAAAAACCAAAAAAAAAAACAAAAAGTTAATGAAAAATACATCTTCTTTACTGCCAAAAAAAGTAATTTTATTTATATTAGGATTCATTCTTTTAAAAATTCTCAATGAATCACTGAAGTATATTTATTCTGGTATTTGATATGCTTTCTATACTTTTCATAAAACTAAAATTTAAAAACAGCAGCTGTATTTAAAGCATGCATTATAAAGCAAATAATTCTCAACTTCAAAAAGATACAACCCAAGAAATAGTAAAACAAACCTTTGATTTGGTGCCTGTATGATCAATTTCTTCTTCTGGAGTATGTTCAGCATGACATTTTTGATGACCTCCTTCTTCTTGGTCAACCTGCATTTTATCCTGGAAAGAAAGTATGTAATTGACAATATCTTTAGTGTCTCTTTCTGTATATTATGGTAATGAACAATGTCTTAGAGTTCAAGCCTATTTTCAAATGTGTGAACATAGTAAAGCAGAAGCTTATTATTGGCGAAATGAAAATAACTCTAAATAATTAGATTAATAGGTAGTTGGTAAAAATGAAAAGATCTATTTGATGCTGTGTGAATAAATCTTGTTTCATTCACCTGTGGCCAAATAACTGTAAAATAAATGTAAAGTTCTTCTCAGGTCAAATTCACAAGCAAAGATTCACAAAAGTAAGCTTAGAAGAAAAAAAAACATTAAACTTGACATGATGTTTATAAAGCACTTAATGTGGGGAAAATAAAGTGAAACATGAAAATTTATGTATTATATATAAATTCAATTATATTTTTTAAAAGTAGTAAAATACTCAAAGGAAATATATCAAAACTGTCAAAGCAGATGTCTCTGAACTATTATAAAGTAAATTAAAAAAAAATTTTTTTAATGTCCAAAAGACATACTTTCTACCAATAAGACTGCCAAAATGGACTCTCCACTTGGCAAACAACCAACAAGTATTAGATTTTTCTGGTCTTTCTTCATTTTATCTACAACCATCCTCCTAAAAAGAAGAAAGGTTGGAATTCAGGAATCAGGATAATTCAAGTCTTTCTGAAATATATATGAAGTATACATATAATGCCCAGAAGGCTATCCTGAATAAATGCTTAATTATGCCAAAGAGTTAGAGAATAATTTATACCGGTGTTCTTTGTAGTTAAAAAGTCAATTATTTCTGGAATTTGACCCTCCATGCTCCCTGTCCTACTACCTTCCAGCTCTACAATTTCCCAACCCTATGATGGAGAAGAGGTGAAAAAAGCGATAGAGTGGTGAGTTTGTAGAAGACCCAAGTACATTATTAACTCTTAATACTAAGGAAACAGTGCTGTCAATTAAAGACAAAATGCTTCATCACTTAGTATTTTTATTTTATATTTATTGAAAGAGCTCTTCTATTGTGTGTATATTCACATCTCGAAAAGAAAGAAACCAAATTATATGATTAAGGTATTTATTTCTAAAGCACCTTCACATTCAGAATCCAACTCTTCTAAATCACTTAATTCAGTTGTTGATGTCTGAATTTTTCTACATAGTATTGTCCTCTGTGCCATCAAGAGAATAAATGACCCAGCCATTTGTTTAAAAATTGCTGCAGGATGGTGTCTAGTATTTTCTTATAAACCACTGATACCTAACCTCCAAGTTTCATGACGGTGTTTTATCTTACCAGAAGGAGTCAGTAGATTATTTTCAGATAAAAAACAGAACTGATATCCTTCCTTTAATGGTCTTTACATAATTTGTTTAATGTTGAGGGGCTGCAATTGCCTACTCATGTTATTAGGAAGAAGAAAATGCCAGCAGAGATAGAAAATGTTTGTAGGGCCCAGGATTCACTAACATTACACGGAGAAAACTAAAAGTCTAGGGCAGAGACTTTTAAGCAAAAGAGGTGATGGAGTTCCTATTGTTGCACAGCAGAAACAAACCTATTATCCATGAGGACGTGGGGTTCGATCCCTGGCCTCGCTCAATGGGTCAAGGATCTGGTGTTGCTGTGGCTGTGGTGTAGGCTGGCAGCTGTAGCGCCAATTCTACCCCTAGACCGGGAAATTCTATATGCCATGAGTACGGCTCTTAAAAAAAAAAAGAAAGAAAAAAGAAAAACAGGTGAATTAATTCGAACGGCTTTAAAAGAACTCATTTTAAAGGGCATCAGAGTACTTTCACTTTTAGTAAAACTAAATCTTAGTAAAATTTACGTATCTGCCATAGGTTGTTGTCAACTACAATTGAAAATTAACTTTTCACCTATTACTGTTACGTTTATTTATGAAAAATTGACTGTATCTTCACTAACATATTAGGAGAGTATTTCCTTCTCCTCAATTCAAGGAAGGGAGGATGTAATAGCAAAATAGTACATGGGAAGAAGAATGAAAGAAAATGCCATGGTCCTTAAATGAAGTATTTTAAGAAGTAGTGATAGAATTTTGATCTGGAAGAAAAGATTTTATACTACGTGTTAATAAAAACAGACAAAAGACAACTTTTACAAAAGGGAGAGACTGTCTTGAAATTCAACAAAAGAAAATCCATTCTTAACATGTATAGATGTATGAAAAACCCACGGCAGACTTCCAATTAAGATTTGAAAAAAATCCAATGAAAGCCATTAAATAACTTACAAATAGTGTATTTTAAAAAAGGAAACTTTATGTAATGGTATATAATCACTGTCTCTAAGATTCCTTCATCTATAGCATGCCAAGAATAATAAATACAGTGTTAGGAGCGCATAACTCTTTCATAAAGAAATAAACTGTCAAAAATCTGTTTTAATGTTACTGAATGTCCAACACATTCTTCTACTCAACTGCCAGATTATCTCCTAAACCCTGAAAAAATATTAAGCATGCATTTTCAATCTAAAAATACATATATATATAGTTTAGAATTTATCATTCTGAATTGGTTTTATCTGTTAAGCTAAAAATATAGCTATCATAAACATTTCTAATAGAAATCAAGAATTTAGGAATGCTGACTCCAAACATACATATTGCATATTTTCCATATAATGCTATGAAAATTATACAGGCCTCCAAAAGGCATGTTATAATGTGAAAGATGCAGAACACTTAAATAGAATTATTCTTTAATGCTTTATTTTAAAAAGTTTACATACTGGTTCCTACAGAACTTCAAAGAAAAACCTCAGATACTATTAAAGTACCAGTTATAATTAAGACACTGTATATATTATTAGAGAAACCTTTTCGAAACAGAATTTCTACATACCACATCATCTTTGCTTTCATTCTTAAAAGAAGTTTCTGTCTCCATAGGAATATCACTGTGATCTCCTTCTACATTTTGCTTCTCAATTACTGATGCACTAGCCACACTGAAGATTCCATGGATGTTAATACGAACTTTAACCTTCACTTTGGAACTATCACCATCAGATTGTGGGAAAACATTCTGAATAGTGAAGATCCCTTATGGAAAAAAAAAAAAGCTTTGATCAGTACATGGGCCTCAGATTAACTCATTCAATTCATTCATTCAATAATCTGAAAGATGATAGTAAAATAATTATTATATACATACCATATACCATAATTATTGTGGGACAGGCATTTTCCCCAGTTCACATTTTTTTATATACTAAAATAAACCTGGTATGAAGAGACATGTTTAGGAACCTGCCCCCTATCATCAGTCTGAGAAAAATGAGAATTGGGATCTTAACCAAGGACAATGTGACTCAAGACAATAACTTTAAAGTTTTAGAATACTGCTACACTAAAACCAAAATAATAAAATTCAACTTCTGAGTCTGAAAAACAGGTATTAATTACCTTTGTGCTATGAACTTTGCAAATCATAATCATCTTGGTAATTGATAAATAATATGATTTAAATTTTTTCCTGGATTTTTCTACAGCAAAACTGCTAAATTATCCAGCCACTATTACCTACTGATGTCACATTATTCACTTTAAGAAATCTGTCTTATTTTTCAGAAAAAAAAAATCTCAAATATATAATGTTATCCATAGTAGAGAAAGAATATTAGGCAGAAAAACTGTAAAAAATCTGGTTGACTTTTGTTACAGGTTGACTGCGTTCTGACCCAATTCATATGCTGAAGCCCTACTCTCCAGTAACCTCAGAATGTGACCTTATTGGGAAGTAGGGTCTTTATAAGGTAGCTGTCAGGTTAAAATGGAGTCATTGAGAGCTCCCACCGTGGCACACTGGGTTAATGATCCGGCTTGTCTCTGACACTGCCAGTTTGATCCCCAGCTAGCACATAAGGATCCAGTGTAGCCACAGCAAATGCAGTTTGGATTCAATCCCTGGCCCTGGAAACTTCAACAGGCTATGGGTGCAGCTGGGCAGGGGAGCGAAGGGAAGGAATCATCAGGGTGGGCTCTAATTCAATGACTTGGTGTCCTTACTTGGAGACAGACACACATACAAGGAGAACATCATGTGAACAGGAAAATGGCCATCTATGAACCAAGGACAATGCCTGAAATGGATCCTTCCCTCACAGCCCTGAGAAGGAACCAATCCTACCAACACCTTGATTTTGAACTTATAGTCTCCAGAACTATCAGACAATAAATTTCTATTGTTTTTTTGTTTTGTGTCTTTTTGCCATTTCTTGGGCCACTCCTGCAGCATATGGAGGTTCCCAGGCTAGGGGTCTAATCGGAGCTGTAGCCACTGGCTTACACCAGAGCCACAGCAACATGGGATCCGAGCACCGTCTGTGACCCACACCACAGCTCACGGCAATGCCAGATCCTTAACCCACTGAGCAAGGCCAGGGATCGAACCCGCAACCTCATGGTTCCTAGTTGGATTCGTTAACCACTGGGCCACAACGGGAACTCAATACATTTCTAATGTTGAAACCAACTAGTTTGTGGTTCCTTTGTTACAGAAGCCCAAGGAAACTTATACCATTTTCATTACTTCCAACTGCTTTAAATAATGTACTTTAAGTATTGATACTGCCCCCTTTTTACTCTGTCAATAAAAGCAATATACATAGGAGTTCCTACTGTGGCTCAGTGGGTTAAGAACCCAACTAGTATCTACATGAGAATGCAAGTTTGAACCCTGGCCTTGCTCAGTGGGTTAAAGAATCTGGCATTGCCACAAGGTGGTGTAAGTTGCATATGCAGCTCAAATCCTGCATAACTGTGGCCATAGCATAGGCCAGCAGCTGTGGCTTTAATTCAGTCCTAGCCTTGGAACCTCCATATGTCACTGGTGTGGTCCTAAAAAGACCAAAAAAAAACCAATATGGGAGTCCCCATCATGGCTCAGCGGTTAACGAATCCGACCAGGAACCATGAGGTTGCAGGTTCAATCCCTGGCTTTGCTCAGTGGGTTAAGGATCTGGCGTTGTGATGAGCTGTGGTGTAGAACACAGACGCAGCTCCAATCTGGCATTGCTGTGGCTCTGGCGTAGGCCGGTGGCTACAGCTCCAATTAAACCCCTAGCCTCGGAACCTCCATATGCCATGGGTGTGGCCCTAGAAAAGACCAAAAAAAAAAAATACATACAACAATTTTAAAGTATTCTTTCTAAGTGATATAAAATCATACTTTGTTTTTATAGCTTCTAAAAAATTACTTAGCTAAAATGGATATTACAGTCAACTTCCACTTTCTTATTAGTCCAATGACCTATCCCTTCTAGTAGCTGCCAATGAATCTAAGTTTAAAATCAGAACATATGGAGTTCCTGTCGTGGCTCAGCAGAAATGAATCTGACTAGTGTCCATGAGGACACAGATTTGATCCCTGACCTTGCTCAGTGGGTTAAAGATTTGGTGTTGCTGTGAGCTGTGGTGTACATCACAGGTGTGGCTCGGATCCCGTGTTGCTGTAGCTGTGGTGTAGGCTGGCAGCTGTAGCTCCTATTTGACCCCTAACCTGGGAACCTCCCTATACCACAAGTGCAGTCCTAAAAAAAAAAAAATCTAGGACTGGCTTAGCTGAAATGTTACTTTGTTTCCTTGATCAAAATTAACATATTTATAAGAGGATAAAATTTATAAAAAAAAATACTTCTGGAGTTATCTTACCAATTCTTGGATCAGGATAAGGCACTTCATGTAAATTAGTATAAAATGCTTCTAGTTCAAATGGTTCCTTCTTGTGGAAAGTAATGACTTTTGAGAATGGCGCAGGATGGTTCTTACAGAATACTTCACATTCCCTAAAAATGGAATAAAAAACACTTAAGCTGAAAACAAAAAGAAAGTTGCCTATGAGCCTAACGACAGAATCCATCTCATTTTTAATTCTTAAGCAGCAATTTTAACAACCTGTGCACAAATGTTAAGACGAATTATTGGTTCTGCTGTGCATTTTGACAGGTTCATTGCTCACAGTTTTCAGAATGTCTGTCATGGTAACAGATAATTCTGTCCTACTAAAAAGAGAACAGTTACCTGTGAATAGGTATATTTTAAGGCCAATATATAGGGATTTTTTTTTTTTGCTCATATCTGAGGACCAAATTCTATCAAATAGTATCCAAAATACTTATCATATATAACCCTTATTCTAACTCCATTAAAAAATACTGTTATTTGAAAATTATTTCAAACTCATAGAAAAGTGCAAAATAAAAATGGGAATAAGGAACACCTGTATATCTTTCACCTAAATTTGCTACTGATTTACCCCATTTGTTTCGAGTGCACATATTCTGTGTATGTATATTTTTTCTGAACCAACTAAGGGTGTTATATACATGGTGGCCTTTTACCCCTAAATGCTTCAATGTGTCTTTCCTAAAAACCACATTACAGCTATCAACTTTATAAATTTCTTTAAAAATTTTTATTATAGTTGATGTACAATGTTCTGTCAATTTCTGTTGTACAGCAAAGTGACCCAAATATACACATATTTTTTTTTTCACATTATCCTCCATCATGTTCCATCACAAGTGATCAGATATAGTTCCTAGGACTATACAGCAGAAATCTCATTGCCTGTCCATTCCAAATGCAATCGTTTGCATCTTCAACTTTGTAAATTTACACTGATACTTCACAATCCATATTCCAATTTTTTCAGCTGATGTAACAATTTCCTTTATTTTCTCTTCTCTAGCACAGGAAGCTTTAAAACCTACATAGCAGAGTTCCCGTTTTGGCTCAGCAGGTTAAGAACCCAACTAGTATACATGAAATGTGGGTTTGATCCCTGGCCTCACTCAGTAGATTAAGGATCCAGCATTGCCTCAAGATGCAGTGTAGGTCGCAGATGTGGCTTGGATCCTATGTTGCTGTGGTTGTGGTGTAGGCCGGCCCCTACAAGCTCCGATTCAAACTGTGGTCTAGAAACTTCCGTGTGCCACAGGTGCGACCATAAAAAGAAAACAAAAACAAAAACAAAACAAAACCTACATAGCAATTCCTATTCTTTAAACAGTGTAACAGGAATGACTGTTTATAGTGGCCCAGAAACTCACTCTTTAATATTATATATATCATCATGCTATTAATTACACAAGGTTTGAAAATCTCACCTTTATGGACCTTTTCCTCTATCCTAGTTTTCAAGAATCTACCATTACCTTCTACTTTCTTACTGTAGTCATTAGGATATATTTACTTTCCAATTTAATCCCCATATGTTTTCTTATAATTTTTCCTGAATCATTTATACATTTAACTGAAATTAACTTTAAAAAACATTTCTTGTCTCAAAACCGACATTAACACATGCCATTTTTAAATGCCCTGAGGAGTTCCCGGGTTGTGCAGCAAATTAAGGATCCAGCATGTCACCTCTGTGGCACAAGTTCAATACCTGGCCTGGGAACTTCTATATGCCATTGGTGTGGCAAAAAAAATTAAAAAAAAAAAAATTGTTATGAAAAACCTTCCAATCAGGAAAGTTGCACAAAAATTTATATTTATTGGGGGTGTGGATGTATAGAACACGGAACAAAATTCCAAAAGCAACTTCAAAACCTAAATACAGTTTTACTTTATTTTATAAAACATACTTCTGAAAAGTAGTGAAATAATATATTTCAAATATAGATTTTTATTTTGGTAAGGAAGTAAGCAATTTAAAACCTAGGCAGTTCATGGAAAAGGAAATGTAAATGTCAAAGCATGAAAAGACTGCAGCTCAAAATAGTCAGAAATGCAAATTTAATGACAAAGTGTTAAGTTTTTAAAACTACTAGTATATTAAATTTAAATATGCAGGAGAAAATGACCTAAAATAGATTATCTCATGCAGTGTTAATAGGAATATAAATTGGTATAGTCTTTTTAGTGGATAAATAGGCAGTTATTAGTTAAAATAATGTTCATACCCTTTTGCTCAGTTTCACTCCTACACACTTATCTTACACATATACCAAACATATCTAAACAAGGAGTTGTGTACAAAGATATTCCTAACAGCACTGCTTGAAACAGGAAAAACATGACTTTACAGTGAGTGTACTAATTATGGCACATATAATTCTTGAAATAATAGTTACTGTTGACATAGAAAGGTAATATATATATTCAAAAAATCAATTTATACCAGAGATATACAGAAGATCATGTATTTTAAAAAAAGTCCATGCTTTTATTTGGCTATTCAAAGAAAAATGACTGGATAGATATATACCTAGCTATTAACAATAGTTACCCTCAATAAAACTGGCTAAGAGAATTGAGTTTTTAAGTTTTTATATTTCTATTACACTGTGATTTTTATCTGAAAATTGGAATGCTTTACTTTTATAATACAATAATAAATGGTTTATAAATTATATATACATTTATAGTCTTCCTTTTGTCTAAAATCTTAATTAAAAATGTTTGACAAGTTTAAGAAGTGTAAATTCCTCTAATTCATTAAAGTGGATTTAATTGCTTGTTTATGACAAGAGCTAACAACCAAGGCTTTTAGAAGTATCTTACCCAATTCCATCTTCAAAAGAGGTCTTCCATCTTAACGTGATTGAATAAGGAACAAGGTCTGTTATGGAAAATTCACGCACTTTAAACGCTGGTGAGAGAATTGCACACTGAAAATAAGATGTATACCGTATTTAAATCAACAAACACCAAACATATTCAAGTTACCATGATTCAACTGCCTAATAAAGTTCTTATAATAAAACTGTTACATTTTAAAAATTACCATTTTGGGAGAATAAACTTTTAAAGTATGAGTACTCTGTGGCTTTATAAAAATGAAGGTAAAATATTTTTAAATCTCAAAAAAGAATTTTAAATAGAAATAGTTACAAGAATTCATAAATATTTTGTCAATACAATTATAGACATTTTCCTATGATAGTTTAAAAACAGATGAGATAGACATACACTTATTTTTCAGGAATAATTTCAATTTAATTTTAGCTTACTGACAAGTGGTTAGACGAGGTAACATTAAAAAATTCTTCAACGGGAGTTCCTGTCGTGGCTCAGAGGTTAATGAATCCGACTAGGAACCATGAGGTTTTGGGTTCTATCCTGGCCTTGCTCAGTGGGTTAAGGATCCGGCGTTGCCGTTAGCTGTGGTGTAGGTTGCAGACGTGGCTCGGATCCCGTATTGCTGTGGCTCTAGTGTAGGCCAGCGGCTACAGCTCTGATTGCACCCCTAGCCTGGGAACCTCCATATGCTGCAGGAGCGGCCCAAGAAATGGCAAAAAAAGACCGAAAAAAAAGGTTCTTTGATGAGTTCCTTGGTAGCCTTGCAGTTAAGGATTTGCACTGTCACTGCTGTAGCTCAGATTTGATCCCTGGCTTGGGGACTGCTGTGGAAGCAGCCAAAAAAATACAAGTTCTTTGAGGCCTATCACCATATTTCTGACAAAACACATATTTTAAAAGAAAAGCAAAAAAGACTGATAATCATACCTGTAATGCACATCCTCTTGCAACAGCTTCATCAGCATTTAATGTAGTACTTATGTCTTTAAGAAAGAATTTAGTGATCTGTTCCTTTACTGCAGGAATTCGTGTTGCTCCGCCTACAATTTCTATACTACTTATGTCTTCACGTTGTAAGTCTGGAAAACAAAATGTTTAATTGAAGAAAATAAGATAATCTTTATAAAAATGTGAACAGAAGCGTTCCTGCTGTGGCACAGTGGGTTAAAGATCCAGCATTGTTGCAGCTGTGGCATAGGTCACAGATGTGGATCAGATTCGATCCCTGGCTTGGGAATTTCCATATGCCACAGGTGCAGCAGAAAGAGGGGAAAAAAATATGAACAGTAGACCTTGGAAAGTACTTTTAAAAAACAGATTTTCAAATTTTCTTAAAATAAAATAGAAAAAAGGTAAAAATAAATTTTAGAAAAAGGCAAAACTTAATAGATATTATCTACGTGTCAGGCACTGCACTTGGACCAAATGATGAAGTGACCACAAGGGCAGAAAAGCGCCTTACGGGCTTTAAAGTAACTCTTCGAAGTCCTTCAATTTTTTTGACTTCCACCTCATAAATCTCCACAGGTTGATTACCAAAAACCTTAACAAAAAGCAGTTATGTCCTCATTTCTACTTTTCATCCATCTTCATAAACTTACATATAAATCCCTTCAAAATATAACTAGCATTAATTTTATGATGTAAACAAGATGAGTCAGGAGTTCTTATAAACTCAGATTTCTAGTTGCCCTCTTCTTATGAATAATGAATGAGTTATAATCTCCTTCTCTAAAATGAGAAATACAAATCTTCAAAATATACATGAAATTATATTTTTACAATTTTTTATTGCTTTATCATTTTCTATCCCAGTCAAGTAACACCATGGTACAGTTGTGATGATTAGTTCAGTAACTTTCACTTACTAGCTTGTTCCATTACTGCTTTTAATGGTGGCTCAACCCTGGCAAAGAGGGAAGCACATAATTGTTCAAACTGAGCCCTGTGGCAAAATGAAATAAAATTCATTATTTTGGGATATAAAAATCAAGCATATTTTCTAAAATAACAGAATGAAAAAAATCATACATGATCTAAACATTATAAAATAAGCACTTTCCAAGCTGAAAACATACATGGTACCTGTTCATTTTACTTGAAACATCAAGGTCATTCATGAAACACTCAATGTTCAGTGGAAGATCTGATGCATTTGCACTCATTAACTTCTTTAGTTTTTCACATTCCTGATATAAACGTAACAAGGCCCGAGAGTTTTCTTTCACATTTATCTTATATTTTGACTTGAACTCATCACAGAAGTAGTCTACTAAAGCCTCATCAAAGTTCCTGCCACCCAAATATGGATCAAAAGTAGTAGCCAACACCTGTTTAATTGAAAAACGAAAACCATAATTTCAGAAATATAGATGCTTTGCAAAAAAACAAAAAAACTACCTTTTAAAATTAAAATCAAAACCAAAGAACTTCTCAAAAATCACAGGGGTGCCAAATTTGGAATCACGTATTTTATCACTCATATTCAGCCAACATATTTATCTACTTTGAGTTATTTGGTTTAGGTTATAGATCTATACACCACAGTGAAATAATAATTCTAATTCTCAAATAACTGAGTTACAATGACTAAAAATTTTATTACCTCACATCCTATTGTTCTATAAGAGTACTGAACAGGTGGGCCAAAAATCAATTTTGAGAGAACCAAGAAACAGTCCTAACTACATAATCAAAAACAGCCAAGAAGAGTCAATCTAAAACATTGTAATTGGTCAATTTACAAATGAGGAATTAGTCTCCCCCCATCTCCCCAAAAAGCCGGTTTGGTTTTTTTTTTCCTCCCCCTCCCTTTTTTTTTTTTTTTTTGCTTTTTAGGGCCGCACTCGTGGCATATGGAAATTCCTAGGCTAGGGGTCAAAATCAGAGCTGCAGCTGCCATCCTACCCCATAGCCATAGCATAGCTCACCGCAATGCTGGATCCTTAACCCACTGAGCAAGGCCAGGGATTGAACCCATATCTTCATGGATACTAGTTGGGTTGGTAACCTGCTGAGTCACAATGGGAACTTTCAGGCTATTTTTATATAGAAGGAACAAAAGAGCAGATGAGGAGCCAAAAAAGAAAACAAAAACATGAAGAGGAGAGACAAGAATTTAATAAGATTGGTGAGCAGAAGATCCCTGATAGCAATGGAATGTAAGAGGAGGGGACAAGTCACAGCACTTCAACACCAGAGCCCATAAAAATATAGGACCAAGACATCTCTCTCCCCAGGTACTTTTAATAGTTAGTACTAAAAAAGTAGAATCCCACTGCTGGTATGGTTCATCAACTTTTTTTCACAAGAATGGGTGGTGGGAGTTCCCACTGTGGCTCAGCAGTAACAAATCAAACTAGAATGCATGAGGATGTGGGTCTGATCCCTGGCCTAGATCAGCGGGTTAAGGATTGGACATTGCCATGAGCTGTGGTCACAGACTCGGCTCAGATCCTGCATTTCTGTGGCTGTGGTGTACGTGGCAGCTGCAGCTCTGATTCGACCCCTAGCCTGGAAACTTTCTTATGCCGCAGGTGCATAGTCTGACTGGGATGCCATCCTGTAGATCAGCGTGGAAAATCCATGGACAGACTTCTCTTGAGATCCAGTATCTCAAAATTAGATGCAAAATTGTGTAAGTATGTGACTAGTACAGATGTGCATTGTTCTGGAGAGAAGGGCTATAGCTTTTATCAAACTTCTCTGATCTAAAAAACTACAGATCTACTTACTCTAAGGTATTCACTAAAAATGAAGAAAAGAAAATGTTTTTTAACCAAGCTAAAATTCAAGACTAATTAATTACCAAGGATTAAGTCAATTTGCAAAATAAATTATCCTATATTTACTATGAGTCATTTCCCTTTAATTTTCTAATAACAATGATGCTATTATAGTAATATAAACTATAAGAGGAGTTCCCATTGTAGCGCAGTGGTTAACAAATCCAACTAGGAACCATGAGGTTGCGGGTTCGATCCCTGGCCTTGCTCAGTGGGTTAGGGATCTGGCATTGCCGTGAGCTGTGGTGTGGGTCACAGACGGGGCTCGGATCCCATGTTGCTGTGGCTCTGGTGTAAGCCAGTGGCTACAGCTCCGATTAGACCCCTAGCCTGGGAACCTCCATATGCTGTGGGAGTGGCTCAAGAAAAGGTAAAAAGACAACAACAACAACAACAAAAAAAAACTGTAAGACAAAAGGCTCTGAAAGGTGCTGGATAACCCTTTAGCCCCCAAAGTATTTAATCTTCTGAGCAAATTCTATATATGTGTGCTATAGGGAGACAGAGTGAATGTGAGGTCTAGGTAAGATAATCAGTGTAAAAGTGAGTATAAAACCAAACAAAGGCTAAAACAAGATAAGCACATAAAGGTAAATAATGCCACATCAGAGAAAATTTTGATTAGGGCTCCTGGACAGAAAAAGATTCTTTTTTTTTTTTTTTTTGTCTTTGTCTTTTTGCTATTTCTGTGGGCCGCTCCTGCGGCATATGGCAGTTCCCAGGCTAGGGGTCGAATCGGAGCTGTAGCCCCCTGCCTACGCCAGAGCCACAGCAATGCAGGATCTGAGCCGCGTCTGCAACCTACACCACAGCTCACAGCAACGCCGGATCGTTAACCCACTGAGCAAGGGCAGGGACCGAACCCGCAACCTCATGGTTCCTAGTCAGATTCCCTAACCACTGTGCCACGACAGGAACTCCAGAAAAAGATTCTAAAGACAATGGGAATCATTTTAGAAAATGTTTCTTATGTATATTTATAAACATGTAATTTATGCTCCCTGATAGCTGACTTATCACTTCAACAATAAAAATAGCTAATACATAGTATTTGCCATACAGCATTCCAAGCATCCTACATTAACTCATTTTGTCCACAAAAATTCTATGAGGTAGTTACTGACAGTATCCTCAAGTGAGGAACCCGAGGTTTGGGAGGTTAAGTAACTTGCTCAAGGTCAGTTTTTAAGTGGCAGAGCCAGGATTTAAACCCAAGCATTAAAGTTCTTTACACAGTCTTACGCTCTTAACCATTAAAATTAAATATATCAAATCACTTATTTACTTACTTTAAGTTTTCCTTTGTTAAATGCACAAACTGCAACCTGATAGGCAGAATGTCCCATATCAATAAATACTACATTTCTTGGTTTTTCATCTAATGGAGGAAGATCCTGTTTATAAATTCCATATGCTAGTGCAACTATGCAAGAAAAAAGGATTAGGTAATTCCAGCACAGCAATCATTTGGAAAACAACAGGTAAGTCACGCTGATACTACATTTTAATACATAGTAGAGTAATACAAAATTCGTTTCAAATATATATATATATGAACAATCAGGTCACTCTGCTGCACAGCAGAAATTGACAAAACACTATAAATGGACTACAATAAAATTTTAAAAAAAACAGTATGGTAAAAAACAAATTAATTTCAAAGTAAATTAACTTTTCATAATTTGGTTAATATTTTTTATTTTTTTTTCTACTCATCTAGAACTCTAAAATGATTCTTACAGACAATGCAAAACATGTTTAATCTCTGCCAAAATGCTGTTCTTCGAAATGACAAGCATATAGGAACTCAAACATAATAGTTTTAAAAATAAATACTTTGATTAGGGAAAAAACTATTACAATATTTTACTGACAGTGATTTTCAAACTGCAAACTGCTCACCTGCAGTAGTTTCATTCATTAACCTTAAACAATTTAAACCGGCAACCTGGGCTGCAGCCATCACAGATCTCCTCTCAGCATCAGTGAAAAAGCTAGGAATCTAGTATTTCAAAACAGTAATTAAGTGTATTAGTTCAACGTAAAAGACTTTATTTAAATGTTTCATCAACTGAAAAATGAAAATAACTGCACTTAAAACTTACGTACAGTTTAAGGCAAAGAATGGTGTTCTAACTAAATAAATAAGAAACAATAAAGTTTGCAATTTCATATCAGAAAGTTTTGACCTAACGTACGAACATAAATTTAAAGCAATTAGTAAAACGGAATAATACTGTAGGATTTCAAAAGTATGTTAATCTAAATGTTTCCTTGTGACCAATGGTCTGTCTATAAAAATATCTATTTGCTCATCTTCAACAATGAAACATTAAAAACCCAAGGATATGTTAAAATGAGATTGGTTAAATATGTTATATCCCAATAATGGAATCCTAGGTAGATGCTAGAATCAGACTGATCTGAACTATGATAGAAGAGTACTTTTACTACATTAAAAGGGAGGGGTCACATAGCATGATTCATTTTTGTGGATGTATGTACTACTAGAAGAATGTAATCACAAGTATTTACAATGGTTAAATTTCAAAGAAGCTTTCACTTCTGCGGCGCTTGTCCGAGCCTTCACCCGTCTGTTCCTCTTCTGATGTCGTCCTATCCTGGGAACGTGGGTGTGCTACTCTATGTGGTTTGCATGATCAGAGACTGCAGGATGGATCTTGGAGGAGACGGCTCCTGCTGGGCCTCTAAGGCAACCACGCATAGCCATCTACAACTTTCAGACTCCTGACCTCTGGGGTTTTCTATTGGCAGAAAACAGACTTTGAATGGACTATCATTTGGAAAGAATTGGGCTAGAGCACCCTGTGTTCCTCAGGGCAATAAGGAAGTTGATTCTAGCCTGATTTTGCTCTCAGCTTGGTTCAGTCTGTCCTGTAATAGGCGTTTATCAGCTATGGACTAGGAATGCAGGGCCTCAAATGACTGACCCTGTGCTCTCCAGAAAAAGCATGACTTGGTTGATCAGTCCCACAAGGTGATTCTCCAACCCAGGTGTCCAGAGTTGGAAAAGTCTGTGCCTGCTCTGAAGAATTAGTTACTAATTTTGTAGCCTATCTCGAAAATAAAGTCCTTTAAAGAAAAAAAAAAAAATTCAAAGAAGGAGTGAACTATAGTGCAGGTGACTTATGATGAGCATGCGTTTCTTTATAAAGCAGCAAAAAACATTAAATATGTTTCTATTAAAAAAAACCCATAATTTAAAACTTTTAAGATGACATTATTTAGTTTTATCAAACTAAGAATTACTTTCATTTGGTCTACAGATTTCTAAAAAGCTAATTCAGTATGTTCATGTATGAAATGATTTGGGGCTCTTCCAACTTTAAATAAGTAGTCTCCTCCAATCTTATAGCTTTCTGAATTCAGAAGTTTCATTTAACAGATAACATCAGGAAAAGAACTTGAATTTTGACAAGCTTGTATATCCTGATTTTGGTATTACCCCTCTGACAAAAATCTAAATTATAAGGTATGGTTTACTTAATATTCACTGAGCACTTATGTGCCAGGTACTTTTCTAGCCATTAGGGATAAGACTGTGCATAAAACAGAACATACTTCCCCTTGTAGAGCTCACATGGGTCTATTGCATTAATTACATAATAATTAATGCTGTTCATAATATATTCCAACATTAACTTCTGACATGAAAGTAAAATCAAGTATGGCTAAATAAATAAGGATGGATTTGAATTTAAGATAAATTTTTTAAATTTGCACCATTCTGACACATACTTTCAAGCAACACTATAGTGAAAAAAAGTTATGAACTATTTCAGGCTGATTTCTAGCTCTATCACTCATTAGCTGTGGTGATTTTGAGGCAAATTATTTAACAACTCTATGCCTCAGCTTTTTCATCTGTGAAACTGAGGTTAATAACATCCCATCTCAAGAGTAGTTCTGAGGATTAAATAGGTTAATGTATCTTAACTACCTCTAATAGTGCCTGACCAATGGTAAACTCTATTACTTACTATTATGAAATGACTATCAGAAAACAAAATACTAAGCTCTAATATTTTTCTCATTTAAAAAATTCCAAATACACCTGACAAATTTTAATTACTAAGTTCATTGAAGAGTTTATGATTTTACTTTTCTGATGACATGAGTCTCTTGAATATATGCAGTAAAGCTGACCATACTAAGAATATATTTACATATATCTCACAGATATTTTATTTCTGAAAAAAATACCTCATAATCACACTTCCATGTGGAATCTAAAAAAGCCAAATTCATAGGATAGAACAGAATGGTGGTTACCAAGGGCAGGGAAGTAGGAGAAATGGGGAGACAGTAGCCAAAGGGTACAAAGTTTCAGTTATGTAGAATGAATAAGTTCTAGAAACCCAATGTACAGCATGTTGACTACAGTTAATAAAGCTGTATTATATATTGGAAATTTGCTAAGCAAGTAGATCTCAGGTACTTCCACCACACTAACACTAAAAAGGTAACTATAAGAGGAGATGGATATGTTAATTAGCTTGACTGTAGCGATCATTTCACTATGTATATGAAAGCACCATGTTGTTCACCTCATATATAAAAAATTTTTTATCTTAAAGGCACAAGTAGATTTCGGGGGTGATGAATATGTTTATTATATTGATTGTGATGATAATGGTTTTGTGGGTATATGCATTATGTCAAAACTTCTGGAAATATACACGTTAAATACATCTAATTTTATCATTTTATAAAAGGATCTTTTTTCTTTCTGATACAGAATATCCATAATCTCAAATTCCCAACTGGGTATTTTCAACCTCTGACATAAATGTTAAGGTCCCTAGAGATGGGGTGTTAACTAACCATGCTACTTGGAAAGATTCTTAGGGATAAGTGGCAGCTACAGGAGTCACTAATTAATCATACACGTTAGTGTTTTTAAGATTCACTGATTACCACAATTGACTTTATAGGAAACTCAATCCTGAACTTTACCAATTAATATAATTTTTAACATAAAAGTAAAGATGGATTTAGACTATTTACTGCATAACGGCAGAAAGAGTAAAAGAAAAGGGAAGAAAAATATTTCAATATAATACTAACACACATGAAAAATATGATTCAAGAATGTTCATTAGTGAAGTGAAACGTACTGAAATCACACAGTCAGCCACTGGTTTCTTCAAAGCATTTTCTGAAGTCTCTTTAAGCTTAGCCAGTAACATTCCGGTAACTTGCTCAATTGCAAATGGTCTCTCTTCTTCTAAGTATCGCACCTAAAGCCAAAAGTGTAGTTATTTATTGAGTCATTTAATCATCTAACTAGTATTTATGAGCATCTACTCTATCCACGATTGATATACATCAGTGAAAAATACAAAGTCCTTGCTCAATTAAGTTATGTACCAAAAAGATTGCTCTAGTATTAATTACGTCTCATCTCTCAAGTTTCAGGGCCTTACACACAGTATTATAACCAAACGAATTATTTTCAAAAGTGTCTTTAGGAATTCTTGTTGTGGCATGGTAGGTTAAGAATTCGACCACAGCAGCTCAAGTTGCTGCAGAGCTGCGGGTTCAATCCCTGGCCCAGCGCAGTAGATTAAGGATCTGGCACTGCCACAACTGTGGCATCAGTTGCAAGGATTTAATCCCTGGCCTGGGAACTTCCATACGCGATGGGTATAGTCATTTAAAAAAATACATCTGGAGTGCCCATTGTGGCTCAGTGGTAACGAACCCGACTGGTATCCGTAAGGATGTGTGTTCAATCCCTTGCCTCACTGCTGCAGGAACAATGGTGGGTCCTTAAACCACTGTGATAATGAGGGAACTCCACCTTACTGGGTTTTAGTAAGTTTGTGAAAAGGAAATGAGAACATTAGCAAAGGAAAAGAAAGAAAAACATTTCCTTATTTAAAAAAACTTAATAATTATTACTTTAAGCCTTCTGGGAGTAACTATGAATTCAACACTGAATTTGAAATATATGAAAATTTTAAGTTATTTTTAACCACTTCTGGAGTTCCCTTTGTGGCTCAGTGGTTAACAAGTCTGACTAGGAACCATGAGGTTGCGGGTTCGATCCCTGGCCTTGCTCAGTGGGTTAAGGATCCCAAGTTGCTGTGAGCTGTAGTGTAGGTTGCAGATGCAGCTTGGATCCTGTGTTGCTGTGGTGTAGGCCAGCAGCTACAGCTCAGATGCAACCCTTAGCTTGGGAACTTCCATATGACGCAGGCGGGGCCCTTAAAAAAAAAAAAAAGTCAAAAAATAAATGGATAAAATGCTTGAGGAGTTGAATGCTAAAGATCTTCAATCTTCAAAAGAACTTAAAAAGCTCTTCGAAATAACTTAGACACAGGACTGATCAATGTTTTCAAAGCTTCTTTGACTAGCTTACATGCATTCACTATGACTGCATAAAAATTGTTAAAACATTAGGTTTTGACTTTAAAAATAATTTAGTTTTTCTTTAGTTTTTCTCAACTACTGACAAAGCATGATTTTGAATTTTCTATTTTAAAGAATAAAAGCAAAGGAATTTAAGTATTTTAGAATAAAACTGCTCCATGGAGTCATTAGCCAGAAGTTATCATATCTAAAGGATATGCAAATATTATTCTTTATATCATTTGTTGCTACCATACCCATCCAGATTCCTAGTCAGCAACTCTTGACTCACAAATTTCACATAAAATATGTCACAACTTTTCAACTTGTCTTTAATCTCTTATGGTGTCTTCTTTGAACCACTGTAATAGCCTCATGATTCCTTACTACCATTCACCATCCACCTTGCAGTCAGAAGCCTCTTCTAAACATGGAAATATGTGCATAGGCTTAAAACACATTAAAATTAGTCATTAAATTTTTAGCTTTGAGATATAATTCATATAGCATAAAGTTTATGCTTCTGAAATGTACAATCAAGTGGTTTTTAGTGTCTTCAAAGTTGTGCACTGATTACCAGTAATTGTTGTACATTTTCATTACCCTAAGAAGAGAGACCCAGTAGCTGTAGCAATAGAGGAACTCATTCCCCCTTACGCTTAAAACTCCTAGCAACTACTCAATCTGTTTCATGTGTCTACTGATTTGCCTGACTCAGGATAACCATATAAATGGAATAATATGATAGGTGACCTTTTACATATGACTTTTTTTTCTTTTTCTTTTCTTTTTCGGGCTGTACCCACAGCAAGTTGAGGTTCCCAGGCTAGGGGTCTAAATGGAGATGTACCTGCCAGCCTATGCCACAGCCACAGCAACACCAGATCCAATTTGCGTCTGCGACTTATACCACAGCTCACAGCAACGCTGGATCCTTAACCCACTGAGTGAGGCCAGGGATTGAACCCACAACCTCATGGTTCCCAGTCAGATTCGTTTGCAGTGCACCACAACGGGAACTCCTATATATGGCTTTTTTTTTCGGTTAGCATGTTTTCAAGGTTCATCCATGTTACAGCACAAATCTGTACTTCACTCGTTTTTATAGTCAAATAGTATATTCCACTGAATCGCCATACCACATTTTGTTTATCCATTCACCAGCTTATGGACACTTGCATTGTTTCTACTTTCTAACTATTATAAATAATTCTATTATGACCATCGGAGTACAGATTTTTGTATGCACGTATGGTTCAATTCTCTTACGTATATACCTAAGAGTAGAACTGCTGGGTCATATAATAACTATGTGTTTTGGTGTATTCTTAAGCAGTTTACAACTTTCTATCTCAGGATATAGAAATAAAAATCCAGAAGCCATCTCTTACTTGGAAGAAGAATTTGCTTTAATATTTCTAATATGTTATAAGATTCTTCTAAATTAGAGGAAACTCATTATGGCAATTAACATATTTTGGGGTCTATTTTTCTAAATCACATGTCTCTGCCTTTATCCCTTAAAAAATGGTTCACCTCTAGAAGTTTCCCAAATAACAATCCCTTTTTCTTAACGATAAAAGTATTTGGATTTAAAAGATTATTATTCTAAATTAGATTTTTTTTTTTGGCATTCACAAAAGCATATTACAAAAACTGCCTGTAGTTTGGTAAATACATTCTGCATCCAGAGGAAAAAGGTTAAATTACAAATAGGCCATATTATATTTGGTTTCTTTAATCTGAATATGTGTTAGCATTCTGGGAATATAAGCTTACCTTAACTCCTGCACTTCCATTAGGCATCTTCTGCAGTTCATAGGGAAGCCTGATCCTTTCAGTTTGCACAATAGGATCATCAAATGATCGCCCATGAAGCTTTTTGAAACCATGAATTGTATTTCTTACATTCGTGACTATCTGTTGGCAGTAAACACTTTCATTTATCAATTACTTAACGAATGCACATAAACATTATGCTAATACTTGAGAACCACCAGGTCTCCTTATCCCACACATCCAAGTTCAGAATTAGACACAATCACTCATTTTTCTGGTTCCTAATTGATAGTCAAATTACACTGTGTCCCCCAAACACTCCTCCTATCCTGGGAATGTTAGATTCCAAATTAATGTCTTCAAAAAAGAACAAAACTCTTTTTGATACAGTGAAAATTTATATACAACTCATCTAGTTTTCAATGCTCTTGAGTTAATGAATTAGTATCTTTAGTCTCTTTCAACTTTCAATTGTATATTTTTATTTAAACTATATTTTTATTGTCATGTTTTTCTTTTACTCTTAATATCTTATTATTTTTAAAATTTCCAATTTATTACTATGTTGCTGAAAATTGCTCCTAGGCTGATAAATTAAACTCCTTCCCTGCAGCATGGTGCTAAGTTAAAGTGTCTTAATTTGCTTGTATTTTGGCAAAGTAATTTTTTTCTTTAACTACAGCATCTAGTTCAAACTACAGACTACTACTGAGATCCAAGTTGTTGATCTCTTAGTGACATTTAACACCAAATAGATCTGAATCTTCAATTATGAGATGAGAACTACAGGGATGCTGAATTACCATGTTGATCTCTTTAGCTTTTTAGGAAAAATAGCTTATAGTTTGCTTTCTTCAGAGACTGTGAGGTCTACACTACACTTAGAAGATGAGCCAGAATATGAGATCTAAACTTTTGTGAAGTGGTCATTCTGGCAATACGAAAATGTGAAAGAAGGGGAAAAAAAACATTTGTACATAGCAACTGTAAAACAATCTTGATAAAAAAGCTTAAGCAAAAATTCTTGGATAAATGAGTCAATTATTCTTACAAAGTCATGAGGAAAAAAGCTCCATTAAACACAGTCATTTGTAGTAAAGGAGACCTAGATATGTACTAAAATGTAAGAAATAAATGTTAACGGCTTTTTGTTCATGGCAATAAACAAAGTCCAAAGAAAATGAACCTATAACATGGAATGTTGAAAGTGAATGTTTTACCCAAAAGGATTTCAGAAGCCTAGAAATATGAATACTTAAAGAGATTCCATGCAAAGCAATAGCCACATAGGATTACTCTGGAAATTAGTTTCTCCATTCTCCCCACCTTCTTTTACAAAGACATTGTTCAGTTGTAGAAGTGTACATTCTAGATAGGACTATCCCTCATAGAAAGTGACCATACAAGGAAAAATCAATGCTACTTGGTAGTAAAGCAAAATATATCTAATAGAATACAAAAATATTCCCTCTGTCATCTTCATTTTTTTCCTTCACTTTTAATTCCATAAAATAGGAGCTTTGTTACCAATATGAAGTAAATTCTTCCTCTAAGTCAAAACATCTACATTAGCAATTTACCTGACTCTTAGCTGCATTTCCAATGGCTCGCGTTCTCGATCCCAAAGATATACAGGCCCTAAATGGGAAAAAACAAAGTTTGTTCTCAGGGTATTTCTATATTAATGTGTTACTATTCTACTTCTCTTTATACAAAAATGAATTTAAAAGATTAATATAATCATGTATTTTAAAAATAGGTTACTGAAATCAGAACTTTACATATTTTTAAATGTTCCTAAGTAAGAGAATAGTGGTCAGAATGTCAGAATCTTTTTTAATGTGCTAATAGTTGGGAACACTGTACTGGCCCCAATATTGTTTTTTAAATTCTACTGGTCTATAACTTACTACAAATATTAATTGTATTCAGTAAGGCCAGGCCGTCTGGATCTAAATCTTGGCTCTGCCACTTAATAGCTGAGTAACCTTTTGTAAGTTACCTAACCATTATTTGCTTCAGTGTCCTACCTGGAAGATAGTGATGATAACACCTACTCATAGGGTTGTGTGAGGATTAAATGAGTGAATACAGGTAAATGCTTTGAGCACTAATACTGCTGATTTTATTACTGCATTTATGTAATTCTGTTTATAAAAACAAGAGCAGAGTAACTTTTTAAAATCAAAATACCCATTTCATGCTATGATTTCAAGAAAATACTTCAATGGTTTCAGTTGTAAATATAGGTAATTATTCATTCAGTCAACAAATATTTACAGACATTGGAAGTTCCTTTGTGGCACAGTAGGTTAAGAGTCTAGTGTCAGTGCAGCGACTCAGGTCACTACTATGGCGCAGGTTCAATCCCTGGCTCAGGAACTTCTGGCCAAAAAACAAAACCAAAAGAAAACAAATATTTACAGGCATTGTGTATACACCAGCTACAATCACTTTTCTTGGAGAGTCTAGTCTATCAAAAAAAAAGCAACATATAAAACAATGAATGATAACAGCAAAAAAAAAAAGAATAATCACTTGTAGATAATAAAAGTAGAACACATGATTTCTGAATTAAAACTTGAAAGAAGAGAAAGCATATTGCTATGTATCTGTTTTTGTGGAAAAGGGTATTCCTGCTATATAAGCATATGTCTGTTCTCAATATGATAGCCAAGTGACCCTCTTAGAGACTAAAATTCCTCTATTAAAAAAACCCTCCAATGGTGTCCGATCTCATAAAAGTTTATGTCTCCCCAACAGCCAATAAAGCCCTTCATGGTTTAGTTCTTAGCTATTCTACCCTATAACTTCAATCTAGGCACACAGGTCGCCTTGCTATTTCCAGAATGGGACAAGCACATTTCTGTCTCAGGGCCTTTCTACATGCTGTTCTCTCTTTCTTGAACACATGACTTGAACTCTCACTTCTTTCACGTCTCTGGCTCAAATGTCATCTTATCAGACCATCAAATATAAATAATATTCTTATCAGATGACCAAATGTCATCTTTTCTGACCATCAAATATAAATAATATTCTTGCTTCCCCCAACACATAAATAATATTCTTGCTCCTGTTTCTTCAATTGTATTTTTCTCCATAATGTGTCATGAGCTCATAAAATTAATTTTTTTACTGATAGTATCTCCACACTAGGGTGTAAACTCCATGTGCACAGATGATATATGTCCTATTGCTTTGATCTGCACTATCCAATTGGTGGCCACGAGCCAGATGTAGCTAGTAAATTTTAAACTAAAATTAAAAATTCAGTTTCTTAGCATTAGTCACATTTCAAGGGCTCATGAGCCAACTTTCAAGTGCTTAGCTATTGTATATGCAGAGAACAGAAAATACATACGTGTAGCAAAAAAAAAAAAAATTCTACTAGATAGCACTGGTCTAGATCATTATCTGCTGCATAACCAATATACTTAATGAATGTGAAGATAGCTCCTAAAGGTAATACTCATTTAAAAACTAGGAAGAATACAACTTGTCTGGTTTCAAAGGACATTTTGGTAGCTGTATCAGGGCCAAGTTATACAGGGTCTCAAATGACATATTATAAATTTGAAATACATTTGAAAATATAAAAGTTCATTATAAACCTGTTATAAGTTCATTAAGGCTTTTGAATAATGGAAAGAACACTCCATGTTTATATATAATACAAACTGAATAGGAAAGATCCCAAAACAGAGCTTTTCAAGGGCTGAAGAAGATACTGTTATACAGGGGACACTGGATTCTCAGAGAAGGCAGGCAGTGAAGTTCATTTAGTCAATTTAACCGATGACTGCTGAGTAACTACTACATGTCTGGCACTCTGTTGGGCACTAAAGCTCTAACAGAGGAAAAAGACAGACATAGTTTTGGCTCTCTTTGAACTTAATACTGCTAGAGAGACTCACACAAATGAAAGTAAACCAGGTGGTACAACAATAACTACACATAGTGCAATGAAAGTAGATAACAGAAGGGATTAACCTAAAAGCGGAGGATCAGGAATGGCTTACCTGACAAAGTGTTGAGATTTGAAGGAAGAATAAATGATGAAGGATTCAACTAGGGGAATATTTGGTGGTGATCATTCTGACTATAGTAATGAGAGGAAGGCAAGAAGTTATCAGTAATCCCTATCAGGATTGTGGCAGCTGAGACAGAAGGAAAAGGAATTAAGAGATATTTAGGAGCTAAACTTGAATTTGGTGATAAAATTAGATTTTCACTGTGTTAATACATCAGCCACCAGCAGATGTGCTATTAAGCACATGAAATGTAGCTAGTCTTAATTGAGATGTACTTAAATGTGAAATACAATGGATTTTGAATATTTAAAATTTAAAAGTAATATTAAAACATATCATTAATTTAAAAACACTGATTACATGTTGAATAAAATTCTGAATATATTGAGTTATATCGAATATATTAAAATTAATTTTGCATATTTCTTATCTTTTTAATGTAACTACTAGGATAGTTGAAATTATGTGGCTCACATACATTATATATATATATACATTATAGTTGTTTTTATTGAACAATGCTAGAATAGATAGTAGAAAAAAAGTAAAGTGTCAAGAACAGTGTCTAGGAGTTCCCGTTGTGGCTCAGTGGTTAACGAATCCGACTAGGAACCATGAGGTTGTGGGTTCAATCCCTGGCCTTGCTCAGTGGGTTAAGAACCCGACATTGCAGTGAACTGTGTTGTAGGTTGCAGATGCGGCTTGGATCCCAAGCTGCTATGGCTGTGGCGTAGGCCGGCAGCTGTAGCTCTGATTAGACCCCCTAGCCTGGGAACCTCCATATGCCGCGGGTGCTGCCCTAAAAAGACAAAAAAAAAAAAAAAAAAAAACAGTGTCTAGGTTTCTAGTTTTCAGAAGAATGGTGCCATGCAATGAGAGAGAGAACACTACAAGAGGGATATGTTTGGGGATGGATATCACAAGTTCAATTTTGGACATGTTGAGATTGAGGTACCTTTGAGATATCCAAGCAGATATAGATTTAGAACTGAAATGTTAAATGTGATGAAGAGACACAGAGGAAATGGAAATTACTTTTAACTGTGATCTAGTGAAAACAGGCAAACCGAATATAGTAAGAATCAGTGGTTCAGGCGACATCTTCATATGTCTTGAAAATAACTCCTTGATTCAACATAGTCTCTGCCAGAATAGATGTTTGCATACCTGATAGGGCAATCTATGTGGATGGCAGGCATTCCATCCTAAGACTCATCAGAGAAAATACGGATTTTCCATCTCTTAGCCTGCTTTACAATTCATCTTGCTCTCAACTCCATTATTTAGAGACAGTTCTGAATACTTTTTTCAATATGAGGCTACCATCACTTCAATGCATTAAAAAAAATCTTATTCTGAGGGTAATTCACAAGAGCTTAACTTCTGTTAGAACTCTTAGATCCAAATAACACTGACTCAACTATCATTTATTAAGTGCTGTATGTACTGAAATATGCTTTACGCTTCTATCACTTCACAAAGAAGGCTAAACAGTTAATCATTATCAGATAT
Source organism: Sus scrofa (assembly GCF_054392235.1). Classification (NCBI taxonomy): domain Eukaryota; kingdom Metazoa; phylum Chordata; class Mammalia; order Artiodactyla; family Suidae; genus Sus; species Sus scrofa. The sequence goes on from NC_139390.1 coordinate 103,543,184, forward strand.
TCTCTGAGGTTAAAAGCAGACAACTTTTAAAGTTTAAACAATGTGTTACTGGGAGGAGGGAAGATTTGGGAGGGTAGGGATAACATATATACACTATTGTATAAAATAGATGACAAATGAGAACCTACTGTATAGCACAGGAAAATCTTTTTTTTTTTGCTATTTCTTGAGCCGCTCCCGCGGCATATGGAGGTTCCCAGGCTAGGCGTCCAATCGGAGCTGTAGCCACCAGCCTACGCCAGAGCCACAGCAACACAGGATCCGAGCCGCGTCTGCAACCTACACCACAGCTCATGGCAACGCCGGATCGTTAACCCACTGAGCAAGGGCAGGGATCGAACCCGCAACCTCATGGTTCCTAGTCTGATTCATTAACCACTGCGCCATGACGGGAACTCCATGGAAAATCTACTCAATAGTTTGTAATAACCTACATGGGAAAAAAAAAAATGGATAGATTTATATGCATGGCTGATTCACTTTGCTGTACATCTGAAACTAATACAACACTGTAAGTCAACTATACTCCAATTAAATTAAAAAATGTTACAGCTTGGAAATGTCCAATTTAAATACGGAGAAAACTTCTCATATACTAAAGGTCTTCAAACTCCTTCAATTTTTTTCTTTTCAAAAAGATTCTAATATACACCCATTAAATAAATAACTGCTAAGGATGCTCAGAAAAATCAATGTAAGTTAAAGACCTCTTCTCTCTCAAACCTTTTACTTTTAGTAATACTAAGGGAAACAGACACATTACAACTACATAGTCGGATGATATAGAGTTTTATAGAAAGAGATATTGAGCAGTTTATCAAAATATATATCACATAATACATTACACCTTTTACAGATTATATCAACTACTATTAAGAAATTCTATTTACACCTAAAGGGAAAAAAAGGACAGTTTCCAATGCAGATTACATCTATAATATCCAGTCTGGTGTTACTACCATGGTTGCAGTCCTAGATTCTCAGAGAATGCCACAAAATTCTAAACAAATAAGCAAAACTTCCAAATGTCCTATTATCACTTTTGCTATAGGAGGGGCATAAAAATCAAATGACAGGATGCTACTTTAAGAAAGCTGTATTTGGGAGTTCCCGTCATGGCTCAGTGGTTAACAAATCCGACCAGGAGCCATAAGGTTGCAGGTTCGATCCCTGCCCTTGCTCAGTGGGTTAAGGATCCGGCGTTGCCATGAGCTGTGGTGTAGGCCGCAGACGCGGCTTGGATCCCGCATTGCTGTGGCTGTGGTGTAGGCCACAGCTCCAATTAGACCCCTAGCCTGGGTATTTCCATATGCCACGGGAACAGCCCTAGAAAAGGCAAAAAGACAAAAAAAAGAAAAAAAAAAAAAGAAAAAGCAAGCTGTATTTATATTTTCCCTTAAAATTTAAGATTAATTTTCTGTCTTTCTTATAAAGCCTGTTTTTTATAAGGCCAAGCATGGTTAGGTTGGAGAAAACACATATTGCCAGCAGACTCTAAGACATCTCACCTAAGAGGTCAACAGTCTAAATTTGTTTGCTTCTTTGTAAATTTCCACTAAGGATTCAAAACCTCTTGATCTTACATTTTAAACATAACCCTATTTTTAGAAATTTCTGCTTTCCCTTGCCAGTTCCATAAAATCACAATTACTATTTGCAGCCTCTTCTGCTATCACTGAATAGGTGCTAAAAAACACAATAACTAAATTAACATGAGAAGACAATCAATTGATTTAAATTAAGGGGTCAGCTCCTTATATGGCCATTTTGGTTATGAATCAAACTGTCAACTGCTGAGCAACTACTTTCAATTACAGTTGCCAAGATGTCTACAGAGCAGGATTTCTCAACTTTGTTACTACTGACATTTTGGGCCAACTTTTGGTTGAGGGAGTGGGGCTATTTTGTGCACTATAGGATTTTAGGAGCATCCCTGGACTCCACCTGCTAGATGCCAGCAGCACTCCTCTCTTTCCCCTCCCCCATGTGACAAGAAGAAATATCTTCATATATTGTCAGATATGTCCCAGGGACAAAATCTCCTCCAGTTGAGAACCACTGCTTCATTTCCAAAACAGTTTTCTGCGCAAAATATTTCCTTAGCCATTCAAATAAACTGGGGAAAACACTCTTATCTTAGAACGCTTCATGCCTATGAACAAATTAAGGAATGAGACTTTCCATGGTAAAAAAAAATCTGGTTATCATTTCTCAAACTTAACTATCTGGAAAAAAGCTGCCCTACAAGAGGTGGGGGAGGAATGTTCTCAAAAGGACTTATTGTTGCCATTTCTTTTCTAACTTGTTACTTAGAAATATAAAACTTCTAGGTATATATGCCTTAGTAATAAAACTTTCCAATCTTTCAACATGGACAATGCAAAAACTTTTTAACATATAAAAATAATAAAGATTCCTTAAATAGCTTCCAAATACTTCTAGTAAGCATAATTCACAAATTAGTTCATAACCTGAAATCATTAACAGAAATCACATAGACATTTATATAGGTAGGCACAATATTTAAAAAGGTGATTAGGTACATTAAATTAGATGTTACTGTTTAAGTATTTAATTACTAAATTAGACACACTATTTTAAAAGCTGATTATCTTACTTAAAATCCATCATTTCAAAGACAAATAGCAATACACAATTTTTTTTTTTTTTTTGTCTTTTTGTCATTTCCTGGGCCGTTCCCACGGCATATGGAGGTTCCCAGGCTAGGGGTCTAATCAGAGCGGTAACTGCCAGCCTACGCCAGAGCCACAGCAATGCGGGATCCAAGCCACGTCTGCGACCTACACCACAGCTCACGGCAACGCCAGATCGTTAACCCACTGAGCAAGGGCAGGGATCGAACCCGCAACCTCATGGTTCCTAGTCGGATTCGTTAACCACTGTGCCACAACGGGAACTCCTGCAATACACAATATTTTTAAGTCTTCTGATTATTACTATCTAGAACAGAGGTTTGCAAATTACCGTCTGCCACCTTTTTTTGTAAACAGTTTTATGAGAACACAGCTATGCTTATTAATTTGTATTATAGTGACCAATGACATGTTAAACACCTTAAACTTATAATGGATATTATGTAATCTGTTCCTATCATTCCTTGCCTTCTAGGAAAGTTTTAGAATTTTTCACCCATAAATTCAAGGCAGTAAGGGGAGATTCATTTTGTTTTGTGGATAATATTCACACTATTTATAATTTTATATTTCATACTAAAGATTCAAATACAAGATTTTATAGTCCTAGCTTTATGGTGAGGCATCTGCCTTTGCACCCATCTAGGCACCAATTCATTTTTTTTTTTTTAAAAAAGGGAAGCTACACACTGAAGTTTTTTGTCAACAGCAAAATTTTTTGAAATGTACACTAATAGTGTATCTATCAATGGAATACTATACAATCATTAAAAAGAATGAGGTAAGTTAAAGTCATATGAGCAAGTCTGAAATATTCACAATGTATTTTGGAAAAAAGCAATTGCAAAATATGTATAACAAATTCTACTTTTGTTAAAAACAATCAGAAAAACATCCCAGTTTATATATATATATATACATGTACATTTGCATACATACAGAAACATACTAAAGGCAAAGAGACAGGAGATTTACTTACATAATTCTTCAGTATTTAAAATATTTTAAATCAAAGTTAATATAAGCTCATAGTAAAACAATGTAAAAATCTTCTATCCCAAACTGCTATTACTATAAAAAGTCCTCCTACCCAACTAGCCACTACTAACATCTAGAGTTTGGCATTTCATATGTATAAAAACTTTTATTTTCAATGGTGCAAGGTAAGTGATTTCTATTTTTGTGCATTGAAGAAACCATCTCACATATAAGATGTAGTATATAAATACTTTCTCATATTTTCAGATTATATACTCACTTGTAAAGATATAGGAAAAAAGCAATGAAGACAGAAAACCAGCCAGAGTTTTGATGATAAAACAAATATGTATACTTTACAAAAATGTCTTGTAATAATAGTTTCATTAAAAAGATCCATTTGGGATCTGACTAGCATCTAATAAGGATGCAGGTTCGATCACTGGCCTGGCTCATTGGGTTAAGGATCTGGCATTGCCATCAGCTGTGGTGTAGGTCACACAGGCGGCTTGGATCCCGCGTTGCTGTGGCTGTGGTATAGGCCAGCAGCTAAACCTCTGATTCAACCTCTAGCTGGGAACCTCCATGTACCACAGGTGAAGGCCTAAAAAGACAAAAAAAAAAAAAAAAAAAAAAAAAAAAAAATTCCATTTTCCTTGTTTAAGTTCATAAAAACTCAAAACATTACAAATTGTTTATTAAAAGCAAAATTTCCATAATTACACTTTCAAGAAACAGCTAATGTTAACAGCATATAGTTTTTGTACACTGTTTTCCTCCATGTTTACACTATTTTGAGTATACATATTTCTAATGAATTTCTAAATTAAGATTTTTACATGTTTTTAAAATAATTTAAAAGCATATTAAAATAACATTTTATTTTATTTTTTTATTTTTTGCATTTTGCTTTTTAGGGCCAAACCAGCGGCATAAGGAGGTTCCCAGGTTAGGGGTTGAATTGGAGCTTCAGCTGCCAGCCTACACCACAGCCACAGCAATGTGGGATCGGAGCCACATCTGTGACCTACACCACAGCTCAAGGCAATGTGGGATCCTTAACCCACTGCGTGAAGTCAAGGATGGAACCCGAAACCTCATGGTTACTACTCGGATTCATTTCCACTGTGCCACAACAGGAACTCCTAAAGTGACATTTTAAAACAAGATAATATTTCTTAGAAACTAGCCAAAAAATAGATGAGTTTACTGGTATTTAAGCAAAGACACTTCTCCATACATTAACTGCTGGGCCAGATAATTTGTCCCATTACACCCCAATGGAAAAAGATGGCTATTATTACCAAACTCACAGAATTGGTGTGTTATGTTTGACAGTGCAAACGCAATGCCTGCCGCACAGAAATCACTATTATCAATATATACAGGCAGCATGTTTTCGCTGACCACATACTTTAATCTGATATTGCATAAGGATTCTTGGCTGCAGTTTTCTTTTCCCATGTATGAAACAAATTATTTTGAGCTGAGTCTGGAATGGAAAGTCCAACTCCTACATTTGTATTTAACTGAATGGTACAAACATATCTAAGGCCTTAAAAATGTATACAATCAGTAGTTCTACTTCTAGGAACTTATATGAAGGAATTAAAGGTCGAAAATTTAGTTCAAAGATAGTTATCACAGCACTGATTGTAAAAAGAAAATATAAACACCCTAAATATCCAATAAGGGATTAATTAAATTAAGGAAATCATTATACAAACACTAAAACTAATGTTATCGAAATATGTTTAGGAGTTCCCGTCGTGGCGCAGTGGTTAACGAATCCGACTAGGAACCATGAGGTTGCGGGTTCGGTCCCTGCCCTTGCTCAGTGGGTTAACGATCTGGCGTTGCCGTGGGCTGTGGTGTAGGTTGCAGTCGCGGCTCGGATCCCGAGTTGCTGTGGCTCTGGCGTAGGCCGGTGGCTACAGCTCCGACTCAACCCCTAGCCTGGGAACCTCCATATGCCGCGGGAGCAGCCCAAGAAATAGCAACAACAACAACAACAAAAAAGACCAAAAAAAAAAGAAATATGTTTATATAAAAGAGAGCCTCAAAAATAATATAAAATATAATCTACCTTTGAAATACAGAGAAAATCATCTGGATCTTTAATTTCTGGGTGCAAAAATTAAAATTACCATTCCCATCTTTTAACATGCCCATACTTCTACAATGAACATGTACTATCTGTGTGTGATAATTTTAAATAAGAAAATATTCAGAAAAAATAAGAATATTTTCTTCAATTTATGCATGAGATGAAAGAGGCCAGTATATGCATTCCCAACTTTACAGAAGGTGAATCTGAAGAACAGGGTTAATTACTTGCCCTTGGTCTTTCAATTGTGGACCAAAAGTTAAGTGATTGTCTTTTTCATTAAATTGTTCTTTCTAACTTATACATATGATTCTCCCATGTATATGTAATCATGTAGGAAGTTCCTGGGCCAGGGAGCGAACCTGTGTCACAGCAGTAACTAGAGCCACAGCAGTGACAATGCCGGATCCTTAACCCACTCCTTTGCAAAACAGACATTTAATGAATAAATGCCCAGGGATCGGGAAGGGCCATGTTGTTCCTCAATAACTTAAGCCCCACAAAATAAATATACAATGTAAGAACACTGGGCTACAATGAAGTATTAGTTCAGGAACAATAAAAAAAAAAATGTATTCCTGAGGTAAATAATGGTACACAGCCAGAGAAAGAAGGGTAGAGTTGCTGATACAAGCTAGGAATACAATCCTTTAACTTTTAGAAGTTCCTACTTTGAATTAGGCTCATTAAAACTAAATATTAGAAGTGACTCTCTTACATACAACTCAGAAAAATCATTAAATCTCAGCCACACAGAATTTGCCAATGTGCTTAAGAATATTAACAGAGGGAGTTCCCATCCCATCATGGTTGAGTGGTAATGAACCTGCCTAGTATCCAGGAGGACTTGGGTTCAATCCCTAGCCTCTGTCAACGAGTTAAGAATTCGGCATTGCCGTGATCTGTGGTGTAGGCAGGAGATAACGGTTCGGATCTGGCGTGGCTGTGGCCATGGTATAGGCTGGCAGCTACGGCTCCCATTTAACCCCTAGCCTGGGAACTTCCATATGCCGTGAGTGTTGCCCTTAAAGAAAAACAAAAGGTGAAGAAAAAAAAAAGTATATTAACAAAGAGACTGCTAGAAGACTCAAAGGAGCAGCCTTTTTTTTTTTTTTTTTTTTTTTTTTTTTTTTTTTTTTAAATTTCCAGGGCCGCACCTGCCGCATATGGAGATTTCCGGGCTAGGGGTTGAATAGGAGCTGTAGCTGCTGGCCTAAGCCACAGCCATGAGACATCTGAGCCTCTCAAAGGAGCTGCCTAATTTTTAAAGTACTCTCTTTGAAAGTCTGGTCAGGCTCTTTAAAGAGTCATGATCCATTACTAAGATTTCTGAGCCTGGAAATGCAGTATCTGTTCTTCAACTCTGGTTCCTGATCTTTTAGGGTAAGGCTAAATTGGGGGATTGTCCATCCCACCTCTCACTTTTTCTCCATAGGCTAAGTCCCTGAAGCTAAAGACTGCCCCCATTTAACCTTTACTCTGCTGAAAGAGGAGAGTAGAATTTCCTAGTCCTTTCCTGGCAGAAACCTCTATCTGTTGAGGCTTAAAACAAAATCTTATAGAGATTAAATCATAAACAGTTCACAATTACTGCTTCACTTTCTCATGTGCACAAAAGTCAGAAAAAGATATAAAAAGAAGCAAGAATTCTAACAGTACTATGATGATTAACTGATATACGCTCACATTTGAGAATATAAACATTTTATATTTTATAAAAAATATAAAATTCCAGAAGAAATTAATGCATATACCTAGAAAAAGGCGGTATAAATCCTTCTAAAATATTCTCGAAAAGAAACCAAAGCACAAACTGCTTCAAGTATGCTATGTGTCAACATCTCCTTGATACAATTTAAATTATTCATAATATAATTATTTAAAAGGCTTAACACTGGTCTTTGACAAGATTAGTCTTATATTTAAAGTGTTATACTTTGGACCATTCAGAAGGGGCAAATTAATATACTTAGTTTCCTCTCCACAGAAAGTTAAGACATGAACAGTTGGTTTGCTCATAAAATCACTGGCAACAACAGCCTACAATAAGAAGCTAGTTTTTCACAATCCTGGTCTTACATTCCCTGCTAACAAACTTCCCAGACCAGAGAAACAAACATGTGGAAACATGTTTCCATGACATAATGCCTCTCCTTCCTTCATCAATTGTTCATAATAGAAACACTTCACAATCATGTTTACACAAGACAGCCACCTCAGACTCTCCAACAATTCTGTAGAAACACGCTTTGAGTAGGTTCTAATTCCACTACTTTAGTGGACGATCCTTACCAACACCTGAAGCCAGTGACTCCCATCCCTGATGCTCTCCCCATTAGTGCACCATTAACCCGAGCCCCTGGAAACTAGTCCGATTACCTCTATTCTCAAGGACACGGAGTTAAAACCCTGAACACTTCAACCCCTTCTTAAAAAAAAAAAAAAAAAAGCTTTCTGGCCCAGGTGAACTTGCAACTCATCTTCTGATGTATGCAGCTTAAGCTTTCATGTCTTACTTTTCTGAGAGAAAGCTGTCACGCAGACATTTGCGGAAAGGAGTTAAGGCAGAACGAATAAGGAATCTTTTACACAGCGGGGACACCCGCCTGCGGCCAATAATCCCACACAAGCCCCACTAGGGAGGGGTAACCAAAGATATTTCTCTAATATTCAGGACATTGAAGTGATCCCACATCAACCCCTTACCAAAAAACTAAAGCCGGGCCGCCAGGGGACAGAGGCGTGGGGTGGGGATATGGGGGAGGTGTGTGTGGGTACAGAAAGGAGATATGCACGAACTATTAGAGTTAAATCCCTTGTCCTTGAAGGAAAAGCAGCTTCGCGGGGCGGGGAAGCCCGATTCCCACCTGGGCCCGCCAACCCGCGGTTGCAACTGATGGACCTCACCTGTCATCTCCGAGTTCTGCGCATCAGAAGGAAGCAGCAGGCGGAACAAACTTAAGGGTCAGGATAAAACGTTTTCTAGGGTTATGAACAGACAAGGCACTTACGGGGTACACCTATCGCTGTACTCATTAGCGATGGTTTCGATGCCGCCACTCCTCGCTACTGCGATGTAGCAGTTGAGAAAGCCGAGGTCAATGCCAACCACAGACATCCCGCCGCCTAATGGTCGGGGAGATGGTGCTGAAGCCCTCTGTGCGGGAACCGCGTCCTCGTTTGGGCTATTGCTCCTGGAATTGCGACTCCTACGAGAAGCAAAGAAGAGATGACCCCAAGCAGCTGCGCAATAAATCTAGGGCAGTGCGTTGGGGAACCTCGGAGGAGGTGGAGGCCGCCTGCGCCGCAACCTCCGCCGCCCTGGTCTCTCTCCACTGCGGTTCGGCCGCCTCCAACCGGCAGTTACTGGGGTCTGCGCCTGCGCGCTCGGCCGCCGGGGAGGCGCACGAGCTGCCGCTCCGCGCCGGAGGCTGCTCCCGACCTCGACTTCGGCCGCTTCCGTCAGCACTCGGGCAACGGCTGCCCGAGGAGCTGCGGGTTCGAGAAAGATCTGGAAAATGGAGGCAGCTGAGCCAGCCGGGAGTGGGAGGGAGGAGAAGGGGGAGAGGGGAGGATCAGGGAGAGTAGAGGGGAGGGGAAACAGAGCTGGCTCGCTCGCCACCGCGCGGCAGCTGGGCGCAGTGCGGTTGGGCTAGTAGAAAGCTGCTGCCCGCACGGCCGTTTGCCCACGTGTTTGGAAGGACCCCTTCGGGTTGTTTTGGCAACGGAGACTGGCCAGATACAGCGGCAGGACAGTGCCCAGGCCTACCCCGAGTCGGACGCGCCGGCTGGCGGATGCTGGCCCGGTGCCGCCGCCTCGCTTTTTCCCTCCGAGGGGCCGCTCCGCAGCCCCAGCACCCACCCGCCGGCCTCGCCGCCCCGAAGGGGCCATGTGCCGCAGTCCGGCGCGCTGGCAGTCAGTCTGCGCGACCTCGCCCCCCGCCCGCCACGCTTGGCTCTGTGAGGTGGCGCCCATTGTGCGGACAGTGGCGGCCTCGCCTCTCCCCAAGGGGCGCCGCCGATCCCAAGCCTTTTCTCTTCGCAAACTATGGTGTTTTGTGTGAAAGCCAAATGAACACATTTTAGGGTGTTTTTGTTTTTCCCCTTACCAGGGATTGAAGTACCAAAAAGCAAACCAAAACCAAAAAACCACTTATGTCAAGAAATGACATACTGACAATTTTTCCGTTCACGTAACTGTCCTCACACTATCCTAAAAGCTGCGATCTCCTCCACTTAGCTTTTCCTCTGAAAACCAGTTTTACAGGAAAGCAACCTTATGTCTAGGTGTCTCTGCCATCGGGCAAGCCTGTGCATTGCCTCCAGCCTCTGCCCTTTGTCCACAGGAAAAGAGCCTCCTATGGCCCAGCTATTTGCTTTCTTCATTTGAACACCATCTGTCATCTGTCTGAAACTTAACCAAGTTATAGTGTTCACTTACGATGTTTGGCTCTCGTTCTTTTCTCTGTGGGTTTCATGTTCTTTGTTCAGTTTTTCGTAGGTTTTCTGTACCTTGCTGTTCAGTTCTTCGTGGGTTTCCTGTTCCTTGTCATCCAGTTCTTCGTGCTTCTGTTCCTTGACATTCAGGTCTTCTTGGATTGCCTGTTCCTTCTCGCCCAATTCCTTGTGCGATTTCTTTTCCTTCTTGCCCAATTTGTCATGTGTTTCTTGTTTCCTATTTGTTGGTATCATGAATGAGACTTTTTTACGAGGTTTTTTAGTACGCTCATTGTCCTTATTTGTCCGCTTCTTAAAAGAACTTAGACTTTTTACCACTATCAATGCTGCAACAGCAGCAGCAACAAGGGTGGCTATAGCTCCTGCTGCTGTTGCTATGAGGAACATGAAATCCATGTTCAAGGGCAGTGCTGAAGAAGCTCTAATGTACAGTAATGTTCTGGCTCTGGTCTTGCTGCCTTAAAGAATGACACTTCCCTTCCATCTCACAAGCACACGGGAGGAGTAACTCGTGTCGACGCCATCCTCTGTCAGCTCCGACGCGGCAGGTGTTGCGACCGCACCTCCCAGCAGGCATTGCGTGAGCGGCACTGGGATTGGGTACCGCAGCTCCCAACAGAACCTGGGCCCCAGTGCTGCTGCAGCCCAAGACTTCTACCCCTCTCCTCGGTTCCCCCTTCAGCTATCATCTTTTTACCTGCCCCCTCTTCTTTTATATAAAGAGGTTTCCACTGGTCAAGATTTAAAAATAAGGTTTCTCCCTGAAGCCAATCATGAGTCTGTCCCTTTAAGGCAGTCGTAACTGTATCATTGGTGTCTCCCTCGATGATGCTGAGTGTAAGGATGGGGTGCGGGACAAGGGATAGGAAAGGTAATTCTCTGCCACTCAGCCGGTGAGGTCCACCAGATCTCCTAGTACTTGCCATTTTCCAGGGTGTTGCTGATTTATCAATTTATTACAAAATAGTCTGAAATTCTCCTAGGATCATTTATTTCTCCATGCCGCCTGTACAACTTGAATGTGTGAGAATAATTTTCCTATTAAAAAACACTGAAAATATCAGAGTAAAAAGAAACGGGGTTAGTAGCAAGGGGTTATCATCACCACATTATTTACAATTATTGGAAGGAAATGAGAGCACCTACTGGCTAAAAGCAAGACAGGTTTGGGGACCACATAGACGGGCTGTACTCCCAGGCTCGCCTTATTATCAGTAGGACCTTTGCCAAGTTATTTAACTATCCAAGTCCCAGGTTCAAAATCGATTGAAATGAATAAGACAAATAAACCGACTTTTATTATTAAATAAAGTGAGCATGGCCATAGTGCCTGGCACCAAAAGAGCCAATACATGATAGGTATGCCCAGTTGAGGCTATAGAAATTATGTTGATTTATGTATATTGTTAATCAATGTATCCAGCAACCCTGATGTTTTCTCATGATTTCTAGTATTTGTATGGCTTCTTGAATTTACTGTGTATACAACAATACAGTCTGGGAAATAATTTTTTTCATTTTTAATCCTACTTCTTTTTTCTTAATTATGCTGCCTAAGCTCTCCAGTACAATGCTGAATATAAGCTGTAGTGGTGATCACCTTTGTCTCATGCCTAATATTAAAGGAAATACTTCTATGCTTATGATGTAAAAAAAGCTAAAATTATCTTTTCCTTGCTAAGTTTTTCTCATAAGTGCATACTAAAATGCTACTCATCATCCATTGCAGTGATCTTATTTTTCTCCCTAAATCTGTTAATGTGAATAATATTAATAGATTTTCAAATATCCCTGAAATCCAGAAATAAGTCTACTAGGCCATCCTTATTGGTTCTGATTTTAGATACACTGGATTTAGCGGGTGATTATTTTATTTAGAATGCTTGTAAGATTTAATTTGTCCTTCTTTACTCTTTTCATTGATATTAAGACTATACTGGCTTCAGAGACGTTGAGGTTTCCTTATTCCTTCCTCTGGCAAAGTTTTGGTAAGACAGACCTGAAAGCTATCTTGGACTGGGGCTTACTAATAGATTTATGACCATAAGTTAAGTTTCTTTAGTTGGTATAGTCTGTGGGTTTTTTTCCTATTATATCTTGAATATTTACATTTTAATTAAAAATTGACCCTTTCATCTAGGTTTTCAAATTTGTTGACATACCTGATTATTCATTTATTAAAAAAAAATCTCTCCTATAGCTCTTTGTCCAACTTTCTCATTCTTAATGTTGTTTATTTGAATCTCTTGGTTCCTATCACTAGTGGTTTCTTAACCTGTTTTTGGTTTCCTCGACTTCTATTATGCCTTCTGTATTATGTCTTTGTTTTCTGTTTCATCTGTTCTTTAACATTTCCTTCTATATTTTATTTTTTTCTAGTCTCCTGAGTGTAACACCTAGCTCATTAATTTTCAGTCTTTCTCATTTTCTAATACATATATTTACGGCCATAAGTTTCCTTCTAAATACCATTTTTGCTGAATTTTTACTTGAATTTTCAAACAATTAGAGAAATGGACACTGGAGATTAAAAAAATCAGCTTAAATGAAAACACTGATATTAGAGAAATGAGTTAATGGGTTTGTAATTACTGCACCCCAGAATTAAGCAGACTTATCTACCTAGTTATATAATATACCTAGTTCCACATTGGGGCCTGCCCCTGAAAAAATTCAAGGGCTAAGAATGTAGGCTCCAAAGCAAAGTGAGAAAGAGGCTTAATTATTCTCAAATTCCCCAAGCTATTTGTACCAAAAATCTTTTACAGCCAGTGTTTAATTTAGGTTTAACAGTATGTTTACTGATTTTTCACTTCATTGCTCTTGTATCCCTCTTTCCTTCTGGGTTCATATTTCTTTCAGTCAATCTGTCAGTAAAGGTCTTTGAATGGTGAACTGCTGGTTTTTTGTTTTTGTCTGAAAATCTTTACCCTAACTTTTTTTTCCTTTTTTTTTTTTTTGCTTTTTAGGACTACACCTGCGGCATATGGAGGTTCCCAGGCTAGAGGCCGAAATGGAGCTACAGCTGCCAGCCTATGTCACAGCCACAGCGACACTGGATCCTTAATCCACTGACCATAGCCAGGAATCGAACCTGAAACTTCATGGTTACTAGTCGAATTTGTTTCCGCTGTACCACAACGGGAACTCCTACCTTAACTTTTGAATAATAATTTAGTTGAAACAAAATTCTTGATTGACAGTAACTGTCCCTATCTTTTGACATCTATTATTATTGATGAGTCAAAATATTGTTCCTTTTTCAGTAATTAGTTTTATTTTTTGATATTTTGTATCTCCTAATGTGGAATTTTAAAAATTTATTCAGAAATTTTTATTAACCTGAGAATAAATGAATTTTTTAATCTCTAGAGAAACTCAGCTATTGTCCTTTGATTATTGTTGCTCATCCCTTCTTTTCAGTTTCTCCTGGATCTATCAGAATGTGTAGGGTGGGAGTTCCTGTCATGGCTCAGTGGTTAATGAACCTGACTAGGATCCATGAGGTTGTGGGTTTGATCCCTGACCTCACTCAGTGGGTTAAGGATCCGGCGTTGCCGTGAGCTGTGGTGTAGGCCGCAGATGCAGCTAGGATCCCACTGTGCTGTAGGCCAGCAGCTACAGCTCTGATTAGACCCCTGGCCTGGGAACCTCCATATGTCTCGGGTGTGGCCCTGAAAAAAAAAAAGAAAGAAAGAAAAAGAACGTGTAGAGTGTCTTTCTAACCTCTATGACTCTTACCACTATCATTTTTGGATGTTTTTTCAAACTTGTCTGTTCTTTCATACTACGGTATTTATATTATTTTGCTTCCTTTAAAAAATCTTTTGGGAGTTCCCACTGTCACTTGGCAGGTCCTGACAGTCTCTGTTTGAGGATTTGGGTTTGGTTCCTGGCCCTTCTCAGTGGGATAAGGATCTGGCATTGCTGCAAGCTGCGGCATAGGTCACAGATGAGGCTCAGATCCTGCATTGTTGTGGCTGTGGTGTAGGCCAACAGCTGCAGCTCTGATTTGACCCCTAGCTTGGAAACTTCCATATGCCATAGGTGTGGTCTTAAAAAGTAAAATAATCCTTTTCTTTAATCATTTTAAACATTTTAATTTTGTATAGTCTCTTTTAGGGTACTTTAGCTCTTGGGGTGCTAATTCTGATTGTTGTTTGTATCTACGAACTCTGCCACATAGTCCTTGTGAGGAATCACATGATTTGTGTTTTCACCTTGAATTCATCTTCAGTAAGGTTACTTGTTTTTCTGCAGGATTTTCATGTGCCCTGGGTTATAGAAGTGTCCCAGAGAGGTTTTGTTAATTGTTTCTGCCAGAGCCCTGAGAAGGTCCTCTTTGGTCCTAGAACAGCTTTAATTAATTATTTGGTTTGGAGTTCCTGTTCACAGATACTGCTTACGTATATATTCTATACTTTGTCATAGCACAAGCCTGGGGGTTTTGATTTCTCACATTTGACTTACTTCTTTCCTACTCACTGCTATCAGGCGGCTGGCAATCCTTCTTGTCCACTATGGTTTGGTGCCTATCTTCCTAGTTTCTCTTCTTAAATAAAACGCCTTCCAAGGAGTTCCCATCGTGGTGCAGTGGCTAACGAATCTGACTAGGAACCATGAGGTTGCGGGTTTGATCCCTGCCCTTGCTCAGTGGGTTGACCATCCAGCGTTGCCGTGAGCTGTGGTGTAGGTCGCAGATGTGGCTTGGATCCTGCGTTGCTGTGGCTCTGGCATAGGCTGGCAGCTACAGCTCCAATTCAACCCCTAGCCTGGGAACCTCCATATGCTGCGGGAGCGGCCCAAGAAATGGCAAAAAGACAAAACAAACAAACAAAAAAACAAACAAAAACAAACAAACAAACAAAAAACCTCCTTCCAAGCTTTCAGCTGTATTAGACAGTTTGTGTGGTTGGTAGGCACTGTGTGTTCAGTTTCATTCCCCTAAATAACATTTTATTTTCTTCTGTCCTAACTATATACATGTTCCAGGTTCAAAGAATAGACTTTTGGTGTTGTGATTTAGTAATTAAATTCCTGTTTGCCCTCTATCCATGCCATTCAGGATTTTAAAGAATTCATTTCTCTAAGCATGACCCTGAACAAATTGATAACTTTTATCTTTTTTAATCTTTATATAGGAGACTATTCCTAATATTTTATTACTTTAATTGTTTTTCTTTGGGCCATCTTAAATCTTCCTTTTGTTGTGATAAACAGAACTACTGATAGTGTAGAAGGAAAAGAAAATATCTTCTATTTTGTTTCTATAACTTTTTTTTTGCTTTTTAGGGCTGCACCTATGGCATATGGAAGATCCCAGGCTAGGGGTCAAATTGGAGCTGCAGCTGCTGGCCTTCAACACAGCTCACAGCCATGTGGGATCCTTAGCCCACTGAGCGAGGCCAGGGATTGAATCCACATCCTCATCGATAATAGTTGGGCTGGTAACCCACTCAGCCACAACTTCCTGTTCCTATAACTTTTGGTGTTATGTTGACCACTGCAAGAAAACATGTTGAGTTTCCAAGAGTTAATTTTTTTCTCAAGTGATAACACCATGTATTAAAAAGTATAGTTTGGATTATTTTGCCCTGTACCAGGAAATTCACACACCCCATTTTGGTTTTGCCCACTCACAGCCTCACAAAATCTTTCTTTAGTTTATCTCCACTAGGTTAACATTCATTTACCCAATAAAGCTTAAAAATCTTGAGGATTTCCAGTGTTCTATCTTCTACAACAAGACTTCTACAACTTTGTACTCTTGAACAAAGCCTTAGAAACTCTGTTTTATATTTTTAAGTTCTCAATTCTGACAAAAACAATACTCTGCTTATTAATAAAGTTAGAATCAAGGAAAATAAAGCTCAGATATAAATTTTAAGGTTCCTTTATTATCATCAATATAAAGTACACAAAGTAATTTTCAAGGGGGTATTTTTTGTTTCAACATATAGTCACATAAGCAAGATTTTATTTATTTTAAAGATAAAAGTTAGCGGATAGGTCATTTTTATATTTTTACTTTCTAACTACAGGTTTAAAGTGTCATTGAAGTCATTATCAATTTCTTTATGATCAGATCTAGAATCTGTGCTTACCAAAAGCTATATGATACCATAAACACTATACATAGTAATACCTGAAATGCTTTAATACAAATGTTGTAGAAAGCTTACCAGACCACAGATATCATGATGACATCCCCTAATAAGCTTTTAAGAAATATTTGTCATATCATATGATTTTAAAAGATGGGGAGACAATTATATTAAAAGAATACCATTTTAAAAGATGTTCCATTTCTTAGATTTCAGATTATATATTTTAATTTTTATCACAAAAGAAAAAATTTAATAGAATAACATGTACCTCTTATAATAAGTAAAATGTGTCATTAAAATAGTTTGAGTCTAAGGAGGAAGGAAACCATATTTATCTGATTTTTAGTGTTTAAATCCTTGAAAAAAGCCTATGCTTTATCACAGCATTAGCACTTTAAGAAAATACTGACAAAAATAACACACTCTCAAAATGTACAGAAATGGCAGCTATGTAATTGTATGTTTAAAATTTAACTATATGCATTTCTCAAATTAATCTCCTGATGAACTACTTCCAATATCAATATTAAGGAAGTCTTTAATTTTATCATATAACACCAACACCAAAGCACCCCCTGTACCACGAAGGATATTTGAGAAGGCACCTCGAAAAAAGGCACTGATTCCCTCGTGTTGGTATATCTTTACAAAGCAGTCTAAAGTTCCTTTATATTGCCGTTCAGTCTCACCACTCTATATAAAGAAACACAAATAGTTTGCCATTATCTTAATATATTTTATCTTAATACAAATTTTATTTAGCACTAAAGACACATTAAAATTAACATTGTGTTAAGTATGTTGAGTTACTGGTCCTATATTGAGTATTGCACTCACTGATAATATAATATATACTATATAAAAGAATATTCATACTTTTCAGGCATACACACATTAGGCTTAACAAATTTTAAAAGATGGCATCACAGGAGTTCCCTTCATGGCTCAGCAGTTAACAAACCCGACTAGTATCTATGAGAACTCAGGTTCAATCCCTGACCTCACTCAATAGATGAAGGACACACACTGCTGTAAGCTGTGGTGTAGGTTGAAGACAGGGCTCGGATCCCACATTGCTGTGCCTGTGGCGTAGGCCGGCAGCTACACCTCTGATTTGACCCCTTGCCTGGGAACCTCCACATGCCAAGGGTGTGGCCCTAAAAAAGACAATAAATAAATAAATGAATAAATAAATAAAATAAAAGATGGCATCACATACCATGATTTAATCCTCTGACCACACTGAAATTGAATGAGAAATCAATAGTAAAAAAGATAACTATAAAATATTATGTCTGGATATTAAGAAAAACACATATTAGAAAATATTTAAAATCTAATAATAACCACACAATTCCCAAACTAAATTTGTAAGATGCATTGTGAGTGGTAAATTTAATCATGAGAAATAAAGAAATAGACAATAAATGCAAGAGAAAGCGAAAGAGTCAAAAGTTAGTTATTTGAAATACCTTGACAAATTTCTGGAAACATTGTTTCAGGAAAAACAAAAGGCCCCCAAATTACTAGAAGTGGCAAGGGTAACATTACTGCAGATGACCCAGAAATTAAGAAAGCAAGATCATATTATGAACTTTACAATTATTTTGAAACTCAGAAGAAATGGATAAATTCCTTAAAAATATAATTTACCACAAGAATAGGAAAAAAATTACAATAATACTAAATTCATTAAAGAAATTCAATCAGTTGTTGAAAATCTTCTCATAAATTAGAAAATCACATGTCCAAATGGCTTTATATGCAAGTTCTACTACACATTCAATGAACATTTTAAAACATTTATTTTTATTATTTAAAATATTTTTTTCTTGTTATGGACACACCTGTAGCATATGGAAGTTTTCAGGCTAGGAGTTGAATCAAAGCTACAGCTAGAGTTGAATTGAAGCTACAGCCGCCAACCTACGCCACAGCCAAACTGGATCCTTAACCCACTGAATGAGGCTGGGAATGAACCCACATCCTCACAGATACTATGTCGGATTCTTAACCCACAGAGTCACATGGGACTTCCTTAATGAACATCTAAATCCAATCTCACAGGAATCACTCCAGAGAAGAGAAAAATAGGAAGATGATTCCCCAACATATTTTATGTCTTGCGTAGGCCTGATACCAAAATTAGACTAGGATAATACAAGAAGGAAAAATGACAAGCTAATGTCACAGAATCTGTGCATACAAAAATCCTGTATAAAAAAATGGCAAAAGTGGAGTTCCCTTCGTGGCACAGTGGAAACAAATCCAACTATGAACCATGAGGTTATGGGTTTGATCTTTGGCCTTGCTCAGTGGGTTAAGGATCTGGCATTGCTGTGAGCTATGGTGTAGGTTGCAGACATGGCTTGGATCCTGTGTTGCTGTGGCTCTGGCTTAGCCTGGCAGCTGTAGCTCCAGTTAGACCCTTAGCCTGGGAACCTCCACATGCCGCAGGTGTGGCCCTAAAAAGCAAAAAGCAAAAACAAAACCAAAACCAAAAACAAAAGGCAAAACAAATCCAGCAAGGAATTCAAAACACAATACATTGTGACCAAGATGGATTTATCCCAGGTTGTTTTAGCTCTGGAAAATACATTAGTGTAATGTAATATATTACCATATAAAAAGAGAAAATATGATTATCTTGATATGGAAAAGCATGACCACCATTCATGATTAAAAATTACTGTAATCCAAAACAGAAAGGAACAGCCACAACATGATAAAGGATAACTACAAAAACCCACAGCTAACATTAAACTTTGTAATACTGAAAGCATTCCTGGTAAGATTAGGAACAAAACAAGGTTGTCAATTATGACTTCTTTAATGTAACACTGAATCAGAGATCTCAACCAGTGCAGAAAGACAAGAAAAAGAATAAAAGGAATATGAATTGACAAAGAAGGGGGAAAAACTTGGTAATATTGCAGATTATATACCTGTATAAAAGAAAAAAAAAACTTTGAAAACTATACATCTACATTAGGGTTTTGTAATAGGGCTTAAAGTTGTGGGATATAAAATAAAAATACAAAATTTAAAGAATACAGTTATAAATTGTTTCCCCACAAAACACATATATTGAAGTTCTAATCCCAGAAGCTCCAAAAGTGACTATATTTGGGGACAAAATCTTTATAAAGATAATTAAATTTAAATGAGCTTGTTAGGGTGGGCCCAAATCCAATATGACCATCCTTATAAGAAGAGAAACAGGAGCTCCCATCGTGGCGCAGTGGAAGTAAATCCAAGATTAGGAACCATGAGGTTGCGGTTCAATCCCTGGCCTCGCCCAGTGGGTTGGGGGGTCTGGCATTGCTGTGAACTGTGGGGTAGGTTGCAGATGCAGCTGGGATCTCACATTGCTGTGGCTGTGGTATAGGCCAGTGGCTGCAGCTCCAATTGGACCCCTAGCCTGGGAACCTCCATATGCTAGGGGTGTGGCCCTAAAAAGACAACAAGACAAAAAAAAAAAAAAAAAAGATACACAGATGTAAAAAGAACAACTTTAAGGATAGTCCATGAATGATGTAACAGGTGGTTAGATATGCTTTACTCTTTCAGGTAGCTCACTGGGTTCTTCCAGGACCATTTTGTAAAAGAGAATGAGAATAATCTTAGTAACCATACCTCACAGCATTGTCTGGAGAAGTAAATGATTTAAAGTGTAAAATGCTTAGGACATTTCTTGAACATAATAAATATAGCTTTCTAACCCCATTATTTCCACTTGCCCCCATGAAACTTATCATATGGATATACTGAACTACTTCTCAAGCCATCCCTCTAGGTATGTTTTTCCCCTCTGCTGAGAATATTCTCTCACTGCCTGGAGAAAAAGCCTATTTACTGAGATACAGCTCTCCAAAAGGCCATACCTGGTCACTTTAAGCATTTGAGCACCCGTGCATTATTGCATTCCTGGAACTTACACACATTTCTATTTAAACCATTAACGGTATGCCTTCAATACTATGCTATGAATTTGGATGCACGTTCTGCCTTATGTTATTTATGTCACCATAGCTTGATGATTTATGCATTCAATATTTGCTGAATGAACAAATGAATGAATGAATGTAATAAGTAACATCAATGGAGCCTAAGAAAATTTTGGTTTGCAGATTTATATTTAGAACATATATCATTGTAAACAAGTTTTCATCCTTGGAGTTAAATATTACTTACTTTTATTAAAATATACTACAACAAATGATTACATATGTCACTGGCATGTGACTGGGCATATTCTACTTAATCTAATATTCAGTTAAGGTAGACACATGCTCATCAAACAATATCCACTAACATACCGTAGGAGTGAAAGACATTTTTGTTCTGATAGAAATGGAAGAAATTTTGCTGGATGATGGCTTTTTTGGGAATAGGAAAGAATATAAGATAGAACACACTATACATTTATTTTAGTAAGTAAAACAAATGGCTTATGCATTTGACCCAAAATTTCTCTAAAATTTTAATAAATTAGACCTGGATATCAGAGATACTAGAAACCTCAATTAAGCATACAACCAAAAAAAAAAAAAAAATACCTGCATCATCATGCGTCTTCTAACTGTGTCAAACGGATAAGACAGTATTCCAGAGCATGTAGTCACAACTTGAGCAATGAAAAAGGAGATAAGAAAAGGGGTTTCCTTTGGTTTTGGTAACAAGCCCTAGAAAAGAAACATTATCAACTAACCATCTAAATTTCCAAAATATCTTTTAAGTCAAAATATCCTTAAGTCAAAGGATAATTCTACAAATACACAAAAGAGGACTCAATTATAGTACAATGCAGTTAAAAAGTTGGATTTAATGTGGAAAGACCAAAATAGTAGCAGGAGATCAATAAGAAAGGAGAATCCCACGCTCGGCTATATTTTAAAAGCATATTTGAAAAAAATAGCATATTTGCTATCACGGGAAATTTGTTCTTAATGGCACTAAACACTAGGGGAGATAGCTGCCAGTGACCAAAAAGTTCTTCCTTGGTTCTTCCTCATAGAGTTGGAAAATATGAAAGACTGCCTGTTGTTATTAAAAGATGATATTTGATATTAAAAGATGATATTAGAGCAGCTTTAAAGCTCTAAGCTAGTGAAGAAACATTCTTCAATTTCACAACTACTACAGGTGATAACAGAGAAAAGCAGAGGAAGAATAAACAGTTTTAATCTTATTTAGTAAATAATACTCATATTAATTTCATTGCTTCTTTTAAGAAGCATTATGATGTAGAGATTAAGAGAATGGGATTTGTGCTTGACATTTAAATAAATTACTTAGCCATTCCCAGGTTATTTATCTTTAACATGGGATGTATTAAAAGATATTCTAGAACACTGTAAGGATGTAAAGTACTTCACAAGGTTCCCAAAACTAAGTGATAGCTCAAAAAATGGTAGCTATTACTATAATCTTTCTCTTTCCTACTTTATGGAAATGCTATTAAAATCTGAAATGAAAAAGCGAACTGCAGAACAACCCAGAGAGTACAATACAGAATCTGACAATACCCAATAGATAACTGAGCTATATTAGCTTTATTACATTTAACTAATTGCTCATGCCTTGCTTACTTTCCAATGATGATAGTAAACTGATAATATATATGTAGATAAGGTGAATATAAAATCATAACTGCTAGGAGATATCTTCCTATATAGCAAAGATTTAATTATGATGTAAACCTAATTAGCATATTTTCTCTTTGAGTCTTTCAGTGTAAACAGCACAAAAACTTAATCTTTGTGTTTATTCTTTATATCCAAGGTCAGATCTATAACATAGTTGTAGTTTAATTGGGTTATAGCAGAGTCATAATTAAGCAGAATGCTAGAAGATTTCTTACTTTATTTATTTTGATATAATTAAAAATAAGCATATCTGAACATATTACTAATTAGAACAATAAAAAGAAACAAATCATTTACTTAATTAAGACTAGTTACAGCAACAAATTACCTTAACTGTGTCATAAGCTCCAAAATATGAGGCTCGGTATACAATGATGCCTTGAACTGAAACACCAAACCCTTGGTATAAACCAACAATTCCATCTGACTTTGCTATTTTCACAATACAGTCACCTAAACCCTTGAATTGTCGCTCTTCAGGACCTAAAATAAAGCCATTTAAAATTTATTAGCTACATTACATATCAGATAAATGGTTTAATCAAAGTAAATTAATTAAACATTTTACAGATTTAAATTATCTGGAACTGACATGCAAAAATATTTCTAACATTGGAGTTCCCGTCGTGGCTCAGTGGTTAACGAATCCAACTAGGAACCATGAGGTTGCAGGTTCAATCCCTGGCCTCACTCAGTGGGTTAAGGATCTGACATTGCAATGAGCTGTGGTGTAAGTTGCAGACGCGGCTTGGATCTGGCATTGCTGTGGCTGTGGCATAGGCCAGCAGCAACAGCTCTGATTCAACCCTAGCCTGGGAACCTCCATATGCCATGGGAATGGCCCTAGAAAAGGCAAAAAAAAAAAAAAAAAAAAAAAAAAAAAAAAAAAAAAAATTCCTAACAAAAAAGGCACAAATCAAAATCTTCTCATCTCTTTTTTTTTTTTTTTTTTTTTGGTCTTTTTAGGACCGCACCCTCGGCATATGGAGGTTCCCAGGCCAGGGGTTGAATCAGAGCTGTAGCTGCCGGCCTATGCCACAGCCACAGCAATGCCAGATCCAAGCTGTGTCTGCGACCTACTCGTCAGCTCACAGCACCGCCAGACCCCCCAACCCACTGGACAAGGCCAGGGATCGAACCCACAACCTCATGGTTCCTAGTTGGATTCATTTCCGCTGCACCATGATTCTGTCATGATTCTCCTCTTCTCATCCATTTAAAGACAATTAAGATTGGGAGTTCCCCTCGTGGCCCAGTGGTAATGAACCCAATCAGTATCCATGAGGATGTGGGTTCGATCCCTGGCCTTGCTCAGTGGGTTAATAATCTGGCATTGTCGTGAGATTTACTACTTGGTTGAGAATAAAAATTTTAGACTGCATCCAACACTGTTGTTACATGCATAACTCTACAATAAATAATACAGTGTTCAAAACACGAAGAGTTCTAAAAATCCTGTACCTTTTCCAATATCAGCACCTAATCGGGTTCGAGCAAAATCTAGTGGATATACTACACATAAGGATGTTGCCCCAGCAGCTCCACCAGCAGCCAGGTTTGCCAAAAACCACCTCCAGAACTGAAACATATTAATTAAAAAGTGGTTATTAAACTATAGCATCTGATTTTTTAAATTCTTATTTGTATAAAGCCAGATTTACAAGCTTTTATAAAGTAAATATCTATAATAACACATATAATATTATTCAAAATACTTCATGTCCATGTAGCCTTTGCTTCTTAGCAGGTATCTGAGAGATTCACAGCTTCAATGCTGACATATTAAAATTTGAAGATATTTCAACATTCTCCAGTAAAAGTAGCCCAAATTAGCAAAAGAGGCCATAGAAAATAATCAGCTCTCTAGACTGTATTTTTTCTTATTAATGATATATATTAGTTATGACTAAAATGTTAGGTATCTGTGAAGGCTGCCATTTGCAGCAACATGGATGGACTTGGAGGGCATTATGCGAAGTGCAATAAGTCAGCAGAGAAGCTCAAATACTGTATGATATTACTTATATGTGAAATCTAAAAAATACAACAAACTAGTGAATAAAACAAAAAAGAAGCAGACTCACATATACAAAGAACAAACCAGTGGTTACCAGTGGGGAAAGGGAAGAGGAGGGGCAGTGTAGGGGAGAAAAGAAAGGTTATTATGGGATTATATGAAATCATGTATGAAACTTTTGAAAATTGAAAATTACTATAGAATTTAAAGAATCTTTCATTCAATTAAAAAAAATAATAAATTAAACTAAAAAATTACCTGTTTTTCTTTATTAACTCCGGACATGAAAAGTTGTTTATATTTGTCTTTAAAAGCAAAGTTTAGAGCTTGTGTTGGAAAATACCGGATAACATTTGCCAAATTGCCACGCCAATAACTGAAGAAACCTACAAAAGAAAACATAATGAATATAAACTTGTACTATTAAATAATTACTATTGTTTTAACAAACATGGTTTTTTGAACTAAAACTCACACCCGTTCTCATGAGAAAAAACATAAAGTTTACATATGTCTCCAATTGAAGAAAAAAGGTAGTGTTAACTCCATGTACACCATTCCAATTATGTTAATTTCCATTAAGAAGCCTTGAATACCTAAAAAACCTAGACAAGCATTATCAGTTGAATATAGGGCTCTTTACCAGTAGAAAAACAGAGCTTACTATAATATTTGTCAGAGAAGCTAGTAACCCTTAGCCTCATTCCCAAATCATAAAATATAATTCCTATGGTGACATGGGTAGGGGAACAAATCTGTTTTGTACACATACTCCTTAGGATGAGAAAGGGATAAGAGTCTTATCTTTATGTTCTAAAATGTAGCCAAAAAAGGAACCAATTTTCAGTTCAAAGCAGTTTCCAGAGATATAATGGAGAGACAGAAGGAAACTTTCAAGGTCAATAATCTTCTGACTTCAAATCTCCATGGATAGACCAAACATTATAATTGAGTCTTTGTGTTACACTGATAATTCAGAGCTGCCTTTATAACTGATAGCTGCCCTAGAATACAACAGGCTAGTTCTTTAAGAACCATATTTTTTTTTTACCCATATTTGTTTTTAAAGATAGTTTGACCCTACTACTCTTCTTCCTTTTTTTCTTTTTTTGTCTTTTGTCTTTTTTAGGGCTGCATCTGAGGCATATGGAGGTTCCCAAGCTAGGGGTCTAATTGGAGTTGTTGCTGCCAGCCTACGCCAGAGCCAGAGCAACACTGGATCCGAGCCGACACTAGATCTGAGCCTCATTTGTGACCTACACCACAGCTCACAGCAAGGCCAGATCTTTAAGCCACTGAGCAGGGCCAGGGATGGAACCTAGAACCTCATGGTTCCTAGTCGGATTTGTTTCTGCTGCACCAAGACAGGAACTCCCTGAATCAGATACTTGTAATCCTAGCTTACAGAATACTCAGAATCAGTCATCTAAAGATAAAAATTCAAATGAAAATAATTTCAGTTGACTGGCCTCGTGATTAGGAACTGAAAGTTAGATTAGGTGTTTACACAGAGGGAAAGACAGTCACAGGTTAAATAAATAAATATACTTTGTGGGAAAAAAACACTGAATATTGGTGAATCCTAAGCTGAATATAAAGCAGTTGCACAAAGATGATTAAAAAGTATATTTAATATTTAGTGTATTTAATATCTAAGAAATAATCTTCTCAGCACTCACAACTGATTCAGTTACCAGGCATTCAGTTGTAGACATAAATTACTAGAATATTTAACATGTAATGGTGATAGCTATGAATTTCTGAGCATTTATATGTGCCAGGCACTAGCAAAGACTGTATGTGTACATTTCATTTAATCATCACGCTATGGTTATGATATAGGTTCTCCTGTGATACTCATTTTACTCATGCATAAACTGAAACTTTTTTAATTAAAAAAAATATAACCAGGATTTACAGAGTTCTTTATGGCTCAGTGGGGTTAAGGATCCAGAATTGTTACTGCTGTGGAGCAAATTCAAACCCTGGCCCAGGAACTTCCCCATTCAGTGAGTGCAGCCAAAAAAAAAGGAAGAAGGAAAGAAAAATAAACTATAACCAGGATTTAGAATCAAGTTTTATGTTTCCATAGCTCTATTCAGGTATGGGTTTCTGGAAAAACAAATCTTAGAGAAGTGCTAAAATTATTAAAACATGATAAAGTTCTCTTAAAAAAAAAGGATTACTAAACAATTTTGAGGTAATATTAACAAAAACAACAACACTAATTTTTAAATTTCTTTCCCTCTCTCTCTCTCTTTTTTTTTTTTTTTTTTTTTTGCTTTTTAGGACTGCATTTGCAGCATTTGAAAGTTCCCAGGCTAGGGGTCAAATTGGAGCTGTGGCTGCCAGCCTACACTACAGCCACTTTAATGGCAGGTCTGAGCCTGTCGGTGATCTATACCACAGCTCACAGCAACACCAGATGCTTAATCCACTGAGTGAGGTCAGGGATCGAACCTGCATCCTCATGGATTCTAGTTGGGTTTGTTATCATTGAGCCATGACAGGAACTCAAATACTAATTTCTAGGGACTGCTTTTTATTCATTTAATCCTCAAAATCACCTATTAGGTAGGTATTATTAGTTTCTCCATTAAATATGAAGAAATGAGCTAAAAACAACTTCTAGGACACAGAGAAATTGGTTAAGTAACTTGCCCAGTGTCACTCAGGATTCAAACTCAATCAATCTGATTCAATAACTCCCTTAGGTATAATACTTTTCTATATATACTTTAATCATGCAAATATTTTCTCTACTAAGAAAGGCCAACAATTTTTCTTTAATGGAAGCAAAATAAATATCTTAAAACATGAGAAATGTAAGCAAATTATAAAGGAATATTTCTTGCTAGTTATGGCCACACTGAATTACTGAGGGAGGTTGGTGAATCTATTTTTTGGAGATATTTTTAGTAACGTTTAAGTTCTTCATATTTAATAAAAACATTTAATAACTAGTTAAGTAGCCGTATTTTCTGAGGTCAGACCTGTGGAAGAGAAATGTATAATGTAAAAAATGACGGTGTAAATGATATTGAAGAGTAAGATTTGACTTTCTAGACCATGGTTTATAGTAGCAAAATATAACAACACAATAATAGAGTGTGGGTGGGATCAAGAAGCTGGAGGAGTAAGACATGGTGCTCATATTCTCCCACATTTCAAAAAAAAAAAAAACCCATTTGCATGTAGAACGATTTGCACAGAACATCTACTGAATGCTGGCATAAGACCTTAAACCTCCAAAAAGGGCAAGAAACCCTCCCCGTAACTGTGTAGAACAAAAGGAAAAAGAGAGAGAGAGAGAGACAGGAATCAGGATGGGACTAGTACTCCTGAGAGGGAGCTTTGAAAGAGGAAAGGAATCCACACCCCAGAAGCCACTTAACTGACAGGGAGATCAGCCAAAATGGGGGGACCTCAAAGTCTTGAAGAAAAGCACAGCAGCTAGACTGAGGAAGGCAGAGCAGAGACAGAGCCGCACAGAACATTGGTATCGCCTCATGGCACACCACAGACTGAGAACCTCGAGGGGACTGGGTTTTGAGACACAGACTCCACAGGTCAGAGATCAGTTCCAGGGAGAAGACCAGGGATGGCTGTGTGGAGACCAGTTCTGAGTATTCTGTAAGCTAGGATTACAAGTATCTGATTCAGGGAGTTCCTGTCTTGGTGCAGCAGAAACGAATCTGACTAGGAACCACAGAGAAAAAATATGGAGAAATAAAGAATTTCTCCAACAACAAAAACAAAGAAAAATTTAAAAGAATACAGCAATACTAAACCCATTCTAAAAGAAATACTAAAAGGACTCCTTTAAGCAAAAAGGAAGTAAGAAGAAACAGGATGAAGGAAATCACAATTGGAAAGCAGTCACTTAAACAAGCCAATATACAGATCTAAAAGGGAAGGGGAAAAAACTATTTTAAAAGTGACAATAAACACAAGAAACAACAAAAGGATAAACATGAAGATGTTTTAAAAAGGACATAAAAAACATAAAATGTGGGAAAGGAAAGTAATAAAATCTAGACTCATTTTTTAAAGAATGTGTTTGAGCCTATATGATTATCAGGCTAAAACAGATATAGGAAGGGGTTAACATACTAAAAACAGTGCAACCACAAATCAAATACAAATAATATATTCACAAATATTAAAAAGAAGAGGAAACAAGCATAAAATAAATCATCCAACAACAAAAAAGGAACAGAGGAGAAACATAAAATCAACTGGAAAACAAGGTTTATAATGGTAATAAATACATATTTATCAATAATTACCTTAATAATTACCTGAATGTTCCAATAATTACCTTAGTAATTACCTGAATGTTCAAATCAAAAGTCAGAGAGCAGCAGACTGGATAAAAAAACAAGATGCTACAATATGCTGCCTACAAGAGATTCACCTTAGGGCAAAGGATGCATACAGACTGAAGGTAAGGGGATGGAAAAAGATAGTTCATGTGAATGGAAAAGACAGGAAAGAAGGAGTTGCAATACTCATATCAGACAAAATAAACTTTAAAATAAAGGCCATAAAGAAAGGTAAAGAAGGACACTATTTAATGATAAAAGGAACCATTCAAGAAGAGGATATTACAATCGTCAATATATATGCCTCTAAAATAGGAGCACCCAAATACATACAACAAATACTAACACACATAAAAAGAAAAATTAATGGGAATACAACAACAGTAGGAGACTTTAACACCCTACTCACATCAATGGACAGATCCTGTAGAGAGAAAATCAATAAGGCAACAGATATCCTAAATCACACAATAGAAAATTACACTTAGTTGATATTTTCAGGACATTAAATCCAAAAAAATCAGAATATACATTCTTTCCAAGTGCACATGGAACATTCTCAAGGATTGGCCACATACTGGGGCGCAAAACCAACCTCAACAAATTTGAGCATAGAAATTACTTCAAGTATCTTCTCTGCCCACAATGGAATGAAACTAGAAGTCAACCACAGGAAAAGAAATGAGAAAAAAATGACAACATGGAGACTAAACAACATGCTACTAAAAAAACCAATGGGAAAACAAGGAAATCAAAGGGAAAATTTAAAAATACCTCAAGAGAAATGATGATGAAGACACAACCATTCAAAATCTATGGGATGCTGCAAAAGCAAGGCTTAGAGGGAAGTTCAATAGCAATACAGGCCTTTCTCAGAAAAGAAAAATTTCAAATCAGCAACTTAACCTACCACCTAAAAGAATTTTAAAAAATGCTGTGGGAGTGGCCCTAAAAAGACCAAAAAAAAAAAAAAAATGGAGAGAGAGAAAAAGAACAAATAAAAACCTACAGTGAGCAGAAGGAAATCATTAAGATCAGAGAGGAAATGAATAAAATAGACATTGAAGAAACAACAGGGAAAAAAAATCAATAAAACCAAGAGCTGGTTCTTTTAAAGGGTTAAAAAAAATTGACCAACCTCTGGCCAGACTCACCCAGAAGAGGAGACAAAATGCCCAAATAAACAAAATAAGAAATGAAAAAGGAGAAATCTCAATGGATACTTGCAGAGATACACACACACACACAAAAAAAAAAACATAAGCGAATACTATGAACAATATATGCCAACAAATCCGACCACCTAGAAGAAATGGACAACTTTCTAGAGACATACAGCCTGCCAAAACTGGATCAAGAAGAAACAGATCAACTGAACAGACCAACCACTAGAAATGAAATGGAATATGTCATAAAAACACTCCCTACAAATAAAAGTCCAGGACCAGATGGCTTCACAGGAGAATTCTACCAAACATACAAAGAGGAACTTATACCTATCCTTAAACTTCTCTAAAAGGCTGAAGAAGCAGGAACACTTCTAAAGACATTCTATGAAGCCACC
The DNA here is from genome assembly GCF_054392235.1 of Sus scrofa. Classification (NCBI taxonomy): domain Eukaryota; kingdom Metazoa; phylum Chordata; class Mammalia; order Artiodactyla; family Suidae; genus Sus; species Sus scrofa. Next base: position 103,573,042 of record NC_139390.1, read on the forward strand.
ATCACCCTAATTCCAAAATCAGACAAAGATACCACCAAAAAAGAAAATTATAGGCCAATATTTTTCATGAATATAGACATAAAAAGTCTCAACAAAATTTTAGCCAACCGAATCCAACAACGTATCAAAAAGATCATACACCACCTCCAAGTGGGATTCATCCCAGGTTCACAGGGATGGTTCTACATATGCAAATCAATCAACATCATATACCACATTAACAGAAGAAAAGTCAAAAAGCACATGATCATCTCAATAGCTGCAGAAAAGGCATTTGACAAAGTCCAACATCCATTCATGATAAAAACTGTTAACCAAAGTGGGTATAGAGGGAACATACCTTAACTTAATCAAAGCCATTTATGACAAACCCACAGCAAATATATTACTCAGTGGAGGAAAGCTGAAAGCCTTCCCGCTACAATTTGGAACAAGACAAGGATGCCCACTCTTACCACTTCTCTTCAACATAGTATTGGAAGTCCTAGCCACAGCAATCAGACAAACAAAAAAAATAAAAGGTATCCACATTAGAAGAGAAGAGGTAAAACTGTCACTGTATGCAGATAACATGATACTATATACAGAAAACCCTAAATACTCCACACAAAAGCTACCTGAATTAATCAACGAATTCAGCAAAGTAGCAGGATATGAGATTAACATTCAGAAATCAGTTGTATTTCTATACACTAAACAATGAAATATTAAAAAAGTAATACCAAAATAGAGGAATTCCCATCATGGCACAGCAGAAACAAGTCCCACTAGAAACCATGAGGTTGTTGGTTAGATCCCTGGACTCACTCAGTGGGTTAAGGATCCAGTGTTGCCATGAGCTGTAGTGTAGGTTGCAGACATGCTCAGATCTGGCATTGCTGTGGCTGTGGTAGAGGCCGGCAACTGTAGCTCTGATTAGACCCCTAGCCTGGGAAACTCCATATGCCACAAATGAGGTCCTAAAAAGCAAAAAAATAAAATTAAATAAAAAAATTAAAAAGGAATACCAAAATGCAATATCTTTTAAAATCACACCCCCCAAAATTAAATACCTAGAAATAAACCTGACCAAGGAGGTGAAAGCCTTATATGCTGAGAACTATAAAACATTAATCGAGGAAATTAAAGAAGATTCAAAGAAATGGAAAGATATTCCATGCTCCCGGGTTGGAAGACTTACTATCTTAAAAATGGCCATACTCACCAAAGCCATCTACAGATTCAATGCAATCCCTACCAAATTACCTATGACATTTTTCACAGAACTAGAACAAACAATCCAAAAATTTATATGGAACCGTAAAAGACGCAGAACTGCCAAAGCAATCCTGAGCAACAAAAACTAAACAGGAGGCATAACTCTCCCAGACTTCAGGCAACATGACAAAGTTACAGTAATCAGGAGTTCCCATCAAGGCACAGCAGAAACAAATCCGACTAGGAACCATAAGGTTGTGGGTTCCATCCCTGGCCTTGCTAAGTGGGTCAAGGATCCGGTGTTGCTGTGAGCTGTGGTGTAGGTCAAAGACACGGCTGAGATTTGGTGTTGCTGTGGCTCTGGCATAGGCTGGCAGCAACAGCTCTGATTAGACCCCAGCCTGGGAATCTCCATATGCCACGGGTGCAGCCCTAAAAAGACAAACGACGGAAAAAAAAAAAAAAAAAAAAGAAGCTACAGTAATCAAGAAAGTATGGTAGTGGTACAAAAACTGACATACAAACCAATGGAACAGAATACAGAACCCAGAAATGAATCCAGAAGTTAACCCAGACACCTATGGTCAATTAATCTTCAACAAAGGAGGCAAAATGTAAAATAGGAAAAAGTCTCTTTAGCAAGTAGTATTGGGAAAACTGGACAGATGCATGTATATCTATGAAACTAGAACATACCCTCACACCATGCACAAAAATAAACTCAAAATGGCTTAAAGACTTAAACATTAGAGAAGACATCATAAAATTCCCAGAAGAGGACATAGGCAAAACATTCTCTGATATCAAACATATAAATGTTTCCTTAGGTTAGTATCCTAAAGCAATAGAAATAAAAGCAAAAATAAACCAATGGGACCCACCATTGACAGATAACTAGATTAAGATGTGGTACATATACACAAGGGAATACTACTCCCATGAAAATGAACAAAATAATGCCAATTGCAGCATCATGGATGGAACTAGAGACTCATGCTAAGTGATATCAGAAAGAGAAAAATAAACACCATTTGATATCACTTATATCTGGAATCTAATATATGGCACAAACGAACCTATGTACAGTAAAGAAACAAACTCAGGGACATGGAGTTGCCAAGGGGGGAAGGGGAGGGAGTTGGATGGACTGGGAGTTTAGGGTTGGCAGATGCAAACTATTGCCCTTGGAGTGGATGAGCAAAGGAATCCTGCTGTTTAACACAGGGAACTATATCTAATCATCTGTGATGGAACATGATGGAGCATAATGTTTGAAAAAGAATGTACATATATGTATAAATGGGTTACTTTGCTCTATAGCAGAAATTGAGACAACATTGTAAATCAACTACAATAAAAAATTAAAAATTAAAAATAGAGGATGAGCAGAGGATAAAGTAAATCTTAAAAGGATAAAGGAGAACATATTGTTGGATAATTGCCAATATGATCAAATGGGTTTTAAGTTGAAGCCATGGTTTGTTTTAAAAATAACAAACTAATATCACTTATATCTGGACATTAATATACGGCACAAATGAACCTTTCCACAGAAAAGAAAATCATGGACATGGAGAATAGACTTGAGGTTGCCAAGGGGGAGGGGGAGGGAGAGGGATGGACTGGGAATTTGGGGTTAACAGATGCAAACTATTGCCTTTGGAGTGGATAAGCAATGAGATCCTGCTGTATAGCACTGGGAACTATGTCTAGTCACTTATAATGGAGCATGATAACGTGAGAAAAAAGAATATATACATGAATGTGTGACTGGGTCACCTTGCTGTACCACAGAAAATTGACAGAACTCTGTAAACCAGCTATAATGGAAAAAATAAAAATCATTATAAAAATAAATTTAAAAAAACTATATTAAAAAAATTTTAAAAACCCTAATAAACCGAATTTAAAAACATGCCATGTATCAAAAATGTATTAGACTTCCCATTTTATACATGGTTATGAAATATTAATAGTAATTTTGGAAATAGTTGATTCAGCTAGATGGCACCAAGATATTATGGGTTTCATATTATGAGGCATTAGTTATAATTTTATAGTTATGATTACAGTATTGAATTAATATTTCCCAAAAGAGTGTCATATATGCCACATAAAGATCTGTAAATATGGCTAATATACTAAATATAAATGGAAGATTCTGATTACAAAGACATCTGCAAATTAACATGAGACTTGGCCAGATTTATGACTAAAGGGGCTTGCTAATGTCGAAAGAAAAATGTATTCCTTCTAGCAAAATTGTATTTGCATGAAAAATCCTTGAGGACAACTCTCAATGTCTCAATGAAAATTTAGAAAAAAATAAATCCTTAAAGTATAACAGGAAAACTGGCAGCTCTAAATAAGTTATTCCTGAAAAAATGTAATCTCACTCACATGAAATACTTTTGCATGTATTTCACAGGATTCATGGATTCCCTGAAGCTACAGATAACAAGTTAAAAAAACCCTAGTTTAGCCTCTTTTCTCATAGATCACATTTAAAAACTTTATTCCCTTCTTTGCTGTATCAATCATGCTTTTAGTAGATCCAATGGTCCTTGGAAAGTGTGAAAAGAGGAGGAATCCTGAAAGCATTCTCTGTAGAAATATTATTTCTGGGAGTCAGGTTTCAGGGTTTTCTTCAACTATACTTTAGGTACACTATTTACTATGTAGGTTTTTTAGGCAGATCATAAAAATCTACTCCATGTGTAACGCACATTTATCCCAAATACATTCATTTACAAATGAACATGAGAAACACACATTTATAAATTTGGGAATGTATTCAAAACGATTAAAGTGTTAAAATTTATTGAACACTAACTATGCAGTGGACACATGGTTGAGTTTATTTTACAGGCATTATCTTATTTAACCATCACAACTACCATATGAGGTAGGTAATATTGTTATACCCGTACAACTGAGGAAATTGATGCTGAGAGAGGTTAAATAAAAATTGTTCAGGAGTTTGCAGTGTGGCGCAAGAGGACTGACCTTGTCTCTGCAGCAGTGAGTTCTATCACTGGTCCTATAATGTGGGTTAAGAATCAGCATTACGGAGTTCCCATCATGGCTCAGTGGTTAACGAATCTAACTAGGAACCATGAGGTTGCGGGTTCAATCCCTGGCCTTGCTCAGTGGGTTAAGGATCTGGCATTGCCATGAGGTATGGTGTAGGTCATAGACATGGCTCAGATCCCGAGTTGCTGTGGTGTAGGCCGGTGGCTACAGTTTCAATTCGACCCCTAGCCTGGGAACCTCCATATGCTGCAGGTGCAGCCCTAGAAAAGACAAAAAGAGAAGAAGAAAAAAAAAAAAGAATTAGCATTACCATAGCTGCATTGTAGGTAGCAACTCTGACTTGGATTCGATCCTTGGCCCAGGAACTCCACATGCCGTGAGGTAGCCAAAAAAAACCACATAATAATAATAATATTTTTCAAGATTATGAAGTAAGGGAAATATTGGGACTTGATTCCACATCTTTCTAGATCTATGTGACTCCAGACATAGAGCTATTAAATTTCTATTGCCTCTATGTAAAAATCCATTTTAGGTAAAACAGTAGTATTTTTTGGTCAAAAAAAAACCAAGAAAAAGAGTGATGCAAATGTAGCAGTATTTGACTCTCTAGTAACAGAATAAAAGAACCGTTTCTTCATATATAATCACAAAATTAACAGAGCAAAACAAAACAATTGTGGTATATTTCTCTGCTAATAGCAGAACATCTAAGTTTTTGACTTAATTGCTAAGTAAAAATAACCTCTTAATTCTGGGAAAATAATTAAGACTTAATATAGAACTGTTGGGAAAATGGAAAAGTTTCTGGGCCATTTACTGGTCAACTTACTAGCAAAGACTGAAAATGCTAGGCATGTTTGGGTATAAAGTTGACTAGTGAATGACATGAGAATTAGAGGTAGTCAAAAATCCAAGTATAGGAGTTCTCTTGGGGTGCAGCAGGTTAAAGATCCAGCATTGCTTGGGTTACTGCCGTGGTGGGAGTTTGATCCCTGGGCCCAGGAACTTCCATACTGATGCAAGGTGGAAAAAAAAATCCAAGTATAATTTATAGTTAGCCTTCCCTATATGTGGTTCCTCCAGATCCCACATATCTCTAACCATGGATTCAACCAGCTGGGGACCATGTTGTACTGTAGTATTTACTACTGAAAAAAAAAAAATCCATGTATGAGTGGACCTGCACAGTTTAAATCCATGTTGTTCAAGGGTCAACTGTGTAGTCTAGACCAGTAGGCTCCAACATGTTTTGACAGTATACCTATCAGTTAAAAAAATGTAGGGAGTTCCCTGGTGGCCTAGTAGTTAGGATACAGTGTTGTCACTGCTATAGCACAAGTTTGATCCCTGGCCTGGGAACTTCCGTGTGCTGTGTGACCAAAAATGTAATCATGATTATCAAACATGTACATATTTTAAAAAGTAAATTATATACCTTTGCTACTAAACTACCCTGTTATAGACATTTGTAAAACATATCCAAAAGAGCAATTAAAGAATGCAATAAAGATTCTTCATTTAAAAACCTTTTATTTGGTACCAAGCGCACTGCAGACCCACTGGGGATAGCACTAGGAACAAAGTTCTTGGTCTTATGGAGCTTGCATTTTGAGGGAGGTAGACAATGAACAAATATGTCAGGTGGCCATAATAACTATATAAACATATCAGGTGGCCAGAAGAACAAAAATAGTTTATGGAAATGGAGAATGAGGAAGGGCTATTTAGATAGGGTGGTGAGGGAAAGCTTTTGGATATTAGGGGACAATTGAGCATTTGTTTTAATGCTTAAAAATAGTATTCTCAGACATCTTGCTAATGCTAATCATGATGTTTTCACACTGTCATTTGCTACTATCTCAAAGCACCCATAGGTGAGGTTCATTCTTAAAAACAGTATATGTGACTATATTTCAAATATTCAAATCATCTTATTTCTATGAATCCATTTAATTGAGCAAACATAATTATGTTTATTACACAATAACTGAGTAAAGGTACTTGTCATCCCTCTACGCTGTGTAACATCTACTTTTTTTTCAGGATGCCTTAATGTCCTGTGATATGTAACTGACATTTGGCCTAACCAGAGGTGCCAGTGCCAATTCATTTATTAAATGTCAGTAAAGTTTATTTTCCTATTTTATTTAGATAAAGCATATACCTAGTATTTTCTTTCCATACCCCAAAACATCATCTTCAAGATATAAAAACCTCTTACTGCTTTAGCCTTCAGATGAAAAACACTTTTGGGAAAAATTCAATTAAAGATAGCTGATGAATTTATGGTCAGGAATACCTAAAAGAGAAAAGAATTCTGGTAGGCCCTTAATAATGAGACTATATAGACAATATCTTTAAGAGGCTATGTTATACTGTATTAAATAAAACAATTATATTAATTAAAAATATATTTACAGGAGTTCCCATCGTGGCGCAGTGGTTAACGAATCTGACTAGGAACCATGAGGTTGCGGGTTCGGTCCCTGCCCTTGCTCAGTGGGTTAAGGATCCGGCATTGCCATGAGCTGTGGTGTAGGTTGCAGATGCGGCTCGGATTCCGCGTTGCTGTGGCTCTGGTGTAGGCCGGTGGCTACAGCTCCGATTAGACCCCTAGCCTGGGAACCTCCATATGCCGCAGGAGCGGCCCAAAGAAATAGCAAAAAGACAAAAAAAAAATAAATAAATAAAAAAAAAAATATATATATATATATATATTTTTACAAATAGATGGTTTGCTCAGTGAAAAATCATAGCATAGACACCAAAATGTTAACTGTGGTGATGTTAGCAAGTGATTTTTCAAACTTTTTGCTTTTCCATATTTTCCAATTTTCTACCATAAATATGCATTATCTGTAATAAAGGTTTAAACAGTACTAAATAAAGGTACACATACAAAGCTGGAAGGTCATAAAACCAACCAAAGAATGGAGTGAATCTTTAAAAATAGCATCACGATAAATCCAGAAGTTTTCATTAGTCAAAGAAAGCTTATAAAAAGATGAAAGGCGGGGAGTTCCTGTCGTGGCGCAGCAGAATCCAACTAGGAACCATGAGGTTGACAGGTTCAATCCCTGGCCTCGCTCAATGGGTTAATGATCCAGCGTTGAAATGAGCTGTGGCGTAGGCTAGCAGCTGTAGCTCGGATTAGACCCCTAGCCTGGGAACCTCCATATGCCACAGGTGTGGCCCTCAAAAGACAAAAGACACCCAAAGAGATGTTTTAAACCTGTCTTTAAAGCATGAATAGAGATCTTTCCTTGAGCTGTAAAGAAAGAGATAAGAAGATAGTGAGAGAGCATCTAATTGTGTCTTCTGAGTTCACTGTCCCCTATGCTCATTCCATATTACCTAAAGAAAGGAAAACTTTCCAGTAAAATTAGAGCAAAGGTGAAAAACAAGAGAAACTTTAGAATACCGAAATGGCGATATATCTTGACTTTCCCAAGAGTCAGAAGATAAATTTCAGAAAATAACAGTCTCAGAAGCTAGAAAAGTTCCAGAATGATCGAGCATAGTGATTCTCAACCCTATCAGGCTCAAGTCCTCTATACAGAATAAGTATCTTACAATGCTTCCTTTACCTAGAAGTAGAATTCAAAGACAATGTCCTTTTCAGTAATTTGGAAAAAAAAATCATTATAATACCCTCTCTGCTATATACAAAGAGAAAATAAATGAATTTATAATATGTATTTTAATTAGTAAATTGGTGAGGTATGATCGCACCATAGACAAAATAATTAGATGCTTGCTTCCACTTATAATGAATCAGTTGTGCTTAAGACATACATTGACATTTTGAAAAAAAGGGCTTAAATATGTATACATGTATATATATACAATTATCAGGAAATCATTAGTTAAAAATGCAGATGATGTAAGTGGTGACTAAATAGCACAGAGATGCTGACCAAAGAATTTTCACAATGATGAACAACTCTCAGTAAAATTTGGAACAAAATGAAGTACTATCTTTCTTCTACTTACATGGTAGTTGCATTACTGGAATCAGTATATGCTACAATTATGTTCCAGACAGTTTGTGTTTATAAGTAAATCAGAAATAGTTTCTGGGCTTAGATAATCATAAACAGGTTTTACTGCTATGAATGTCCAGTGGGAGATCTGAGTCATTTGGTTGCAGAATTAAGTCTTTGTTGTGCAAGACCAGCCATGTATAGCAGCAGCAGAATGCTTAGCAGCCCTGGATTTTGCTTTCCTATCATTCTAATTAAGGATAGATAATACACCCTTATATTTTCATGCTGAACAGAAAGTTCCCTAAAAGTTTCCAAAAATGCCCCTAGATGGCAATATTATTCCTGTTGTGAATTACTAATTTTTTTAGCATAGAATATACCATGGTGCATTCATACAAAGTCTTGTATGTAATAGAAAACATTGTCTTAAAATATCTGCTTATGATCATCTCATTTTGAAAGGCAAAGAAAGCAGGGACCAGAATACTATCCTTTTTTTTTTTTTTTTTTTTTTTTTTCCCCTTTATATTTTTTAAAGGGCCTCCCTCACTTGAGGCATACAAAAGCTCCCAGGCTAGGGCTCCATTACGAACTGCAGCTGCTGGCCTATACCACAGCCACAGCAACTTGGGATCCAAGCCCATCTGCAACTTACTCTGCAGCTTGCAGCAAAGCTGGATCCTTAACCTACTGAGCAGAGGCCAGGGATCAAACCCAAATCCTCATGGACACTAGTTGGGTTCCTAATCTGTTGAGCCATAACCAGAACTCCTTAGAATACTATTCCGAATGGTCTCAATTTACAATAGCCATATTGAATATATTTAGGCTTAAATATTAAAGAAACATTTAAAATATAAAAATGATTTAGCATTGGTCAGCATAATCTGTCCAGAATATTTAACTTTACCTGACTAAATATTTAAAATAGATAAGCAAATTATAAAGAGGCTCCTGTTTCTCTTAAGAGAAATAGGAAGCTTGCTCTGATAAATGTGAGAGGATGTGAACCACTAACTATGCTTCAGATAGGGCATTCCAAATCCAGTTTTAGATGATGCCTTAAGAGTCTACCCTCAACCCTAACTACTCCTTCATCCAACAGGTCAAAACTAGTTGTAGGATTTCCCTGGCGGCAAAGAGGTTTAAGGATCCGGAGGTGTTGCTGCTGTGGTGCAGGTTCGATCCCTGGCCCTAGGAACTTCCATATGCCATAGGGGCTACCAAAAAAAAAAAAAAAAAAAAAAAAAAAAAAAGTTATAACCAAATCCCCAGACAGAGGATCCTTTTTTATGGGAAGAAGAGTAACCTTCCCTAGTCTTAGGAGTAAAAGAAACAACTGCACTGGAGTTGAAGACACTTCACTTCTTGTTCAGAATACACAATAAATTGGTCTATTTCCTTTTTAAAGTTGATACAGAGTTTTCAATGGAATCCAACTATATATATATATGGGTGTATTATAGATTTCTGATCAATTTATCGTCTTACCCACTTATCTAACTTAGGAGCCATTCTGAAATAGGAGGGCAATGAATGGTTAACAAAGCATTTTCATTATTTATTCCTTGAAATCATTTCAATATTAATGGAAAAAACTCCATGACGAACAAAAATATCAAAAATTTTAATTAAAAAAAGAGCCGGACACAAAAAGAAAAATTAATACTGACCGCCTTTACTTAAATTTTTTATATTTTGCTCATGGGGTTTTCAGATTCGTTTTGATTTTTAAAAGTACTGCATTAAATTTTTTTGCATTATTATTTGCTGCTAGTAATGAGTTTTCTTTTTTTCTGGCATCCCCCTAAAATTTGTACAGACTTTTTAGCCTCAGCCCTAAACTTCAGTAGTTCTTGAGAATAAACAGAACCTCTTTTCACTGAACACGTACTAGATGACTGTTTCTTTCATATTTGGAACTCTTAGGTATTATTTAAACACACCTTAAGCAACTTAAAACACCTATTAACATACAGATAAGTGCCTAATGGCCTCTCCCCCAGTCCTAGGAGGTCAACTACTTTCCTCCCGGGCCAGGCACAAGTGCACGGAGGCGTAACTACCATGACGAAGGAAAAATTAGGGAAAGAGAAGGTGGTGGTCTTCCCTGCTCAAGGAACTCGTCACGTGTAAGCCTTCTTGGCCCTGGAAAGCAGAACCTCTAAGACTGGCTAAGAAATTGAATTAACAAAGGCGAAGAATCAAACCACCAAGACACATGGCCGGCACTCTTTTCCCTCCCGGCCCACACCTTCTTCTGGGCAGCTAACCCGGCATGGAAAGAGGTTGGCACCAGCTTGCGTACGCACCCTGCTCTCGCGGAATCCGCACCAGACAGTCCACTATGCCTTTGTACTGCGCCTCGGGGCTGATCTGCTTGGACGACGCCTGCACTTGCAGCAGCAACTTCACCCGCTCGATGGGCGCCACCGCCGTCTTGGACACAGCCGCTGCCACCCCACCTGCGAGCAAGTCCTTCCCAAAGGACCCGGCGTCAAAAATCCGTTTCTCCGCCTTCTTCTCCTGCTTCTTTTTCGGAGATTCACGCTGCATGGTGGGACGATGGACGTAAAAACAAGCTACAGCACCTCAAAACCAGCACGGGAGAGAACGAAAAGAAGCCGAAACCGCTCCAGTGTTTTCCCGGCGGGAAAGCGGCGCTCAGAACGGGAGATCAGCGTGCCAGTAGGCAGGGAGTTGCGCAGGCGCCTCCAACCGCCTCCCTCCACCTGGCACAGGCCACGTGACCCACGACACGTGGCTCCTCCACGTGGCGGTGTCTTGACAGCTGTAGGTGCCAGGCTTTGGTTGTGGCGAGCAGGCAAGCGTCGCCGTGGATTCTGGCCTGGGAAGGTGTGAAAGGGGATCTGGGAGAGCCAGTTCTGTATAAGGATATTTAGCAGTCAAAACTAAGAGCAGTAAGCCAACTGTGTAGGATTAATCGAGTTTACTTTCAGTTCCCAGAGTAATCCTTCCACCTTATATTAGAAATTGTTGCCATTTCTGCTCATTTAATTTAGCAGGAGTCGCTTATCTAGTCACTGTCTCACTGATTGCACTGTTTACTGATCGCACCCCTATAACACTAACATGTTCCTCTTTCCCCTTTATTTTATTTAAATTGGTAATTCTATACAGAGCAGTGGTGTTCAACTCAGAATGCACAAAGGGGGATGAGGGCCGGAACAATGTTTTGTTTTGTTTAATGCTTGGGCTGAGGCCTTGACCATTAAATCAGAATCTTTAGAAGGGAATTCAGGTGTCCATATTTGAATGTCAATTCACCAGGTAATTCTAATGTGGAGGGTTGATGACCAACGCCTGTTCTGGAAGAGTGGTTCACAAACTTTGAATTTAGGAGCCCCTTTTACTCTTAACAACACTGAAGACCACAAAGAAGTGTCTGTTTTTTGTTTTTGTTTTTTGCCTTTTAGGGTGACATATGGAAGTTACCAGGTGGAATCAGAGGTGCACCTGCCAGCCTACACCACAGCCATGGCAAGGCAGGATCCCAGCTGAGTGAGTCTGTGACCCACACCACAGGTCACTGTCAATGCTGGATCCCCGACCCATTGAGCAAGGCCAGGGATCAAACCTGTGCCCTCATGGATACTAGTCAGGTTTGTTTCCACTGCACTACAATGGGAACGCCCAGAAGCTTCTGTTTTTGTGTTACATATTGAGATTAACATCATTTATTCATTTCAGAAATTGAAACAGAAAATTTAAAAATATCAACTCGTTTACCCCCCCCCCCCCCAGTTCCCGCTGTGACTCGCAGGTTAAGAACCCAACACAGAGGATGCAGTTTCGACCCTGGCTTTGCTCAGTGGGTTGTGTTGTTGCAAGCTGCTAGGTGGCAGATGCCATAGGATCCAACATGGCTGTGGCTGTGGTGTGGGCCTGCAGCTTTCAAACCCTAGCCCCAGAAATTCCATGTGCTGCAGGTGCATCTGTTAAAAAAAATAATAAAATAATAACTCCTACATAAGTAACATTTAAAAATAAGAAATAACTATTTTCAAACAAAAAAATGTAGTGAGAACACTAGTCTTATATTTTTGCAAGTCTCTTTAAATGCCTAGCTTAATAAAAGACAGCTGGATATACACAGCTGCTTTTGCACTCCATTTATTGCAATATCACACAACATGTAGCTTCTGGAAAACTCCCACTGTCCACTCATGAGAATGAGAGTGAATAAGGCAAATAATGTCTTAAATTCTTAAGAATATAATACATTCCTGATTCCTCTTTACAGCTTCTTTGATGGTTTCTAATAAGAGAAGATTCCATCTTAGCATCTCTTATTCTAGGATTTGCAGTCTTGAAACAAATGTATACAATGTGAAATGAATTATGGGCTTTTTCTGAACTTTAGGTTACATTTTTTTTATTAAGTGTGTTGTAACACTTTTAATACTACTTGTCACTAATAAAAAATAAAATGTTTAGACCAAAAGTATTCCAGAGCAAGAATTTTGTTAATATTTTGATTATCTCACATAAACCTAGTTAGCAAGTCCAACTGGCACATTTGGTGCTCCCTTCCTTTCCACTGTGGCTTATTCAGTTTTTCAGCCTGAGTTTCTCTCCATTTTACATTCTGCTGCCAGATTAATCTTTCTGAAGCATTTGCATTCTTCTTAGACAGTGCTAATAATCATATTCCTAGCTTGAAAAATTTAAAGCTTTTTATTTCATTAACTTCAAAATCCTCTGTGAAATTCACTGCAAATTAAAGAAACGATTGGCATTTTATCTGCAAAAATCTGAAAAGTGAAAGGTTTCACTCTCTTTTAAGGTCATTTGAAGCACTCAGAAATTCAAGAGGGGACTTGTCTGAACCACATTCCAGGTACGACTGTCTTTTTAAAGTGCCAAGAGTGGTCAAAGAATCATCCCTGGCCACAGGGAACATAAGTATCTTGGAGAACAGAAAAGTAGGTGTTCTCTGTTCCCCAGGACAATTTTCTCTCCCTTCCTTTCTGGCCTCCATATTTCCCCTCCCCCCAGTTTGACTCCCTAGTTGACAGTGTTCATAGCAGATTCCTTTATAATACCCCCAAGCTTATTTTTGAGATATTTTCATTGTTAGAAGACAGCAAAAGTGAAAGCACTTAGAAGTGCAGCTTTTTTTCTTTTTACCCTATTTAAGAACTCTGAATTGGCTCTTTTCAATAGATTGAGCTGAAAATGTTTAATTTGCTACACTGCCTTTTATTTACAGATTTAGAGAGCAAAAAAAGTTCTGGTCATCATCAAGGGTCCCTTGGCACAAAAAAGATCTGGGGTCACCTCAGCAACCCTTTTCATGGCCACCCTATCTCCCATACTTCACATCCCATTTTCTTGCTTCACTCTTTTTTTCTCTTAGCTTTTATTAACATATTTTACTTATCTGTCTTATTTGTGTGCCTGCCTCTCCCATGGGAACATAAGCTCCTTGAGGGCAGGAATCTTCAGTTATTTTGTTCACTGCTGCATCCCTGGCATCCAGAACAGTGCTTGGCAGAATAGAAATTTAATAAATACTTGTTGGACAAATGAAAAAAAAGGCAACAGAACTGCAAACAAACCATCTTTATTAAAAACTATCAATATAATATAAAAATAGCTTCAACCATATAGAATATAGAAGTACAACTCTACAAAATTAAGTTATTTCCAGAGTTTAGTGTATAGATTAAAGTTTTAGTAACATTTAATAATACATTAAAAAATATCCATGCATAAATCCTTTTGTAAGTGTTTAGTGCTGAATACTTTTTCTTAGCTTTCCAACATTTTGTATAGTAGCAGGTATGATTTAGCTGACTCCATGGTTTTGAACCAATGGATATTTAATAATAATAATAAAAAATGGTGGTACTGGTGGGAGAAGCCAATACTTTTATAGCACTTAACATGTGCCAGGCACTATTTAGATGGAAATCACGAAGACAACAAATAATTATTCACAATATTATTTTCAAGAATGTTCAAAGTAGCCAAACCTAGTAAATTAGTTTCACAGCTTTTCCCCTTCGTATCACAAATATAAACAAGCAGGCACTGCAACTGCCCATCTTGCCAGTACTGCATCATCATGAAGGGTCCCTTGGCACAAATAAGGACTATGCCCTCTCTAACCTGACAGAGAAAAACAAAAGAGAGATAAAGAAAGAGAGTGGGGTCGCCTTAGAATCTAAAATGTAAGTTAAATAGATGATGTTGGTAAGACAGCACTTGATTTAATTTTTTCATGTTGGTTATATAGTCTATTGCATTATAGCCTTTGATGAAAAAGAACATTTGAAGGAACTCATAAAATCCAACTTAGAATGTTTCTGCATCTGCTCAAGAATTCTTTGTCCCTCTTTATTTAATGAAGTGGCAGATAGGTACTTTCTGTCCAAAAATCAGATTGATCTACTTTCAGATGTGAACCTGAACATATATGGAAAAATGGGCAGCTAAGTTTATTTATAATGCTTACTTTGATATCCATGTAGAGATAAACGCCAAGATAATATTTGATTTTATTTCTTAAAAATGCAGGAGTTCCTGTTGTGGCTCAGCAGTAACAAACCCAACTAGTATTCATGAGGACTCGGGTTCAATCCCAGCCCTCGCTCAGTGGGTTAAGGATCCGGCGTTGCTGTGAGCTGTGGTATAGGTCGTAGACATGGCTTGGATCCCTTGTTGCTGTGGCTGTGTGGCACAGGTGGGCAGCTGCAGCTCCAATTCAACCCCTAGCCCAGGAACTTCCATATGCCACAGGTGCAGCCCTTTAAAAAAAAAAAAAAAAGGCAATGTCTCTGCAACATGGACATTATAGAGCACATCTACAATACTGCAAAGGACTTTGCCCTTACTAAGATCAGTAGTCTATGTCTTTTTTTTCCCTCCCTTTTGTCCTTTTTCAGGCCGCACTGCAGCATATGGAGGTTCCCAAGCTAGGCGTCCAATCAGAGCTACAGCTGCTGGCCTACACCAGGGCCACAGCAACACCAGATCTGAGCTGTATCTGCAACCTACACCGCAGCTCATGGCAACATTGGATCCTTAACCCACTGAGCAGGGCCAGGGATTGAAACCGCAACCCCATGGTCACGAGTCGGATTCATTTCTGCTGTGCCACAATGGGAACTCCTGCTATGTCTTTTTATTTCAGTTATTAAGAGGTGGTTTCATGATTCTTTGACACTAGGAAAAGCAGTTCAACAGATCAAAAGTTCATTAAATGAAACAGAAAAAGTCCCCGATGATAGAATCCCAAGTCTAGTTCAGTCTGTTTGAAAATCTGTGATCAATAGTTGCATTTATGAATAATTCTCATGATTAAAAATAGTTCATGGTATTTTTAGGGGACTTATCAAGAAACTTAGGACATTTACTAAATATTCTTAATGATATCTTAATACATATGCACACGAGTAGTCCTAAGACAGTGGTGGAGTCTATCTAACATTTGACCAATACTGTAATCTTAAGGGGAGGATATTTCAAGCCATTTTCTACATTTCGGGAACTGATGTTCCCTGCCCTGTTTGAATGCTAAAATTAAAGCCCACAAGTCACTAAAGGGACAAATAGAGTGGTTTGCACCTTGAATGTTGGGTGAAAAATCTCTTAAACTGATAATAGAAGGATAACAGTGTCTTTGTTATGAAACCAAATATTTCACATGGTGCACCCATTACATTTTGCAGTTAGTTCTGACTAAGCCGAAGGGCTCTCATGTGAGGTAGGGCAAAGGCAGAGACCAGCTTTAGATGTACTGGCATCATTTACTTTCCAAAGCTAAGTACTGAAGAAGGAAGAACCCAGTAATATAAAGTCTTGGGGGCATGTGAGACTTCAGGAGAATCCTGAAGTGTCAATTAAAAATAGTTATGGTCTACCTCTTGATTCACCAAATTCTGACAGCCAAAGAAAATTCTCATCCAATTAGTCATCTTTCTCTACTCAAGGTCAAGCAAACTATTGTTCATTAAAGTGTCCCCCTGTGGAAGAACCCAATATGTAATGATCCATATTTTTAAGGCAAAATTACTATTTAACAAAGAAGTTCTATAGGATTTCTGAAGTCATATCTTTCAGTGTTTTCAACATGATTAGGTTTTTTAAAGATTTACATACAACTTTCCTAAAATTCATGAACTTGTATAAAATGTGTGCGTATACCTGAATATATTTCAACAGAGAAAAATGATGAAAGTTATGGACAAATATTTTAAAAATTATATCCTAGTCAAAATAGGGCTAACCTGAAAGAGTACAGAAAATCAAATAAATTTAAAAAGAGGTTTAATTCTCACTTCTCTCTTACTGCACAGTGAGATATCTACTGAAACACTTAAAGATAAGTATCTGATCTAAGAAGGAATTAGTACTTGGACATTACAAATTCAGGTACTGACCATTAGGCAAGAGGGGGAAAAAACCACACATTTTACTCTTAAGAGGGACTTTAGACACCTCAAAGCAATCATTTAATTTGTACACAAAAATTCTGAGCCCAGAGAGGTACAAAACTTTCTCATGGTCATAGCACTAGTCACTTACAGAACCTGGTCACCTCCTCCCAACTTCATGATTGTTTTGCTAGATATCAGTATTAGTCTTGAGTGAAATACACAATGAACTGGGTATTTTTCTAAGATAATCATCCTTATATCAGTTTTACATAAAACGCATTACATTATTTCAAACTAGTAAATAAATTAATATTATAAACCAAAATGGAAATAAGTTAATTTCTTCTTCCTGTTTTGATCAAGTATCGTCTTCAAAAGTCTGATAATGAGATTCAGTGCATCAAATCCAAGAGTGTGTCATTTCAGTCTTGAAGAATATTATGTTGAGTATTGAACATTGAAAAGAACTTACACCATATCTCTTTGTAAATATATTTTAGCAATTCTACCACTGCTCAATAGCCTGTGCACAAGGTAGCCATGCATCAAGCTGACACGGCTACAGGGTTAATCCAAAGAACAATTTAAAGGCCATTTCAATGGCAATTTCTGTAACTGAGTCATGAAAACAGACATAAAGTTCTTGAAGTTTGGGATGAAGAAAGAGTCTCCTGTAGAGGAAAAGAACACACTCATTTCAGAAATTCCAAAAACAAAAAACAAAGGGAAAAACTCCCAACTCTTTAATTTACTTAATTTTTTTTGTTTGAGAAAGAATCTCTAGTGAATTAAAAAAAAACCCCATTAATCTAAATCTACAATGGATAGAAATGCAGCTAGATTTATTTTTAAATAAAAAATATATGCCTGAGGTCAATTACTTTTATTTTTCCTGAGTGTAAAAAGTCTACTTTATCTTTATGTATAACCATAGCCCTCAGTTTTTAAACATTAAATTTAGTCATAATTATCACAATATGGCTAATAGTGTACAATAATTTTAAGTACAATAGTTATTAGACCTTGAGTTGGGATTCACACTGAAACTTGTCTCAGAAAGTTAACATTTTAGTCTATTTAATCAATACTAATGTATACGAATCAAACCACTGAAATCAAGAGTAGTTCTGGAGTTCCCGTCGTGGCGCAGTGGTTAACGAATCCGACTAGGAACCATGAGGTTTCGGGTTCGATCCCTGGCCTTGCTCAGTGGGTTAAGGATCTGGCGTTGTCGTGAGTTGTGGTGTAGGCTGCAGATGCGGCTTGGATCCTGAGTTGCTGTGGCTCTGGCGTAGACTGGCAGCTACAGCTCCGATGCAACCTCTAGCCTGGGAACCTCCATATTCTGTGAGAGTGGCCCAAGAAATCGCAAAATGCCAAAAAACAACAACAACAACAACAACAAAAAAGAGTAGTTCTGTCTGATTTCCTTAAATTTCTTTATTCTATGATGATCAGCATCATCATAATTTAACATCTATTGATTCTTTCAGTTCCAATTGTGAATGTGTTTAAGGCTCCACTGCACACCTACACATATGTCTCACTGGTCTTATCTCTATTCTTTCTTACGTCCACACCATTCCATTGCTGCTCCCAGCTGGATCTTCCAATAGCACAGCTCTGCTCATGTGACACTGAGTTGAGATCATGCTGATGCTCTCAGGCTTGACTGATTACACATCAGAATCACAAGAGAGCTTACTAAAAATACAAAGTCCCACTCACACAGATTCTGGTTCAGCAGGTCTAGGGTAGGGTGCAGGCACCTCTGAATAATAAGTGACTTGGGTGATTCTAAATTTCATGGACCAGCACATGGGAATTACTGCTTTGGATAACATTTGTAAAGTGTTTGGTGTACGGCTCAGTACTGAATGGTAGGTGTCCAGTGACATTAGCCCCACTTAACTATGTGTTTTTTCCTCCATCAATTCTCTACGTAACTCAAAGAACCATCAGTGGCTCAATATTTCCCTCAAAATCAATTCCTTGGTCAGGAATTGAAGGCTCTCTGCAGTGGTCCTAACTTAGCTTTCCAGCTTGATCTTTCACTTCATCTTTGTACATGCCATCCATGCCACCCCTCTACCATCCCGGCAAACCACAGTACTCACTGCCATGCCTTATGATTTCCCTGTTTGGGTCTTTATTCATCCAATCCTTTCTCTAGAATGCTCTATACAAATCCAATGCATCTCTTAAACTGGATCAAATGGAATCTTTAAGCCTTTCTTTGTAATCCCAGCTTAGATTTCTACCCCACTCCTCAGAATTCCCAGAGCATTGGGTTGTATCACCTAATTTATTATATACAGCCATCTATCTATCTATCTCTATCCATCTATCATTCTAGTGAGGGGGGCAAGAGATTATAAACAAACAAGAAAATTAAGAATAAAGGGGTGATAGAACAGAGAATAACTGAGCGGGCACTTTAATGTAGGAAAGAGGAACGAGATCATGGATCATGTCTATGACAGGAAATGACATGCTAGTGCCAGTCTGAATATCCATGAGCCAGATATGCAAAGGTTAAGAAATAAAATATCCTACAAAGAAGGAACAGCAGGACAGCAGGAACAAAACTGGACTGGTGCCAGTGTGGCTGTGCAGTGTGTGGAGGAGAGTGATAGGAGGCGAGAACTGGGAGGTGAGCAGGGGCCAGGTAGGGCAGGGTCTTGTAGTTGGTTGGGGGTAGGGAGGAGGAGAAGGAATAGGAAGAGGGAAAGAAAGGAAGAGAAAGGGAAGAGAAGTAGAGACAGAGGGAAGCAAATAGCAGTGAAAGTGTGGACTCATGTGACCTTTCAGTATATTACTAATTTGATTGTGTAAGAGAACGGAATATGTTTCTTTTTTTCTTTTCTTTTCTTTTCTTTTTCCTCGCTTTTTAGGGCCACACCTATGGCATATGGAGGTTCCCCAACTAGGGGTCAAATCCGAGCCAGCGGGATCTGAGCCTCGTCTGTGACCTACATCACAGCTCACGGCAACGCCAGATCCTTAACCTACTGAGCGAGGCCAGGGATCGAACCCGTATCCTCACAGTTCCTAATCAGATTCGTTTCTGCTGTGCCACAACGGGAACTCCAAGTTTCTTCTTTTAATACTAAGCGAATTGGGAGAAATTTAAAGGCGATACTTAGTAACTAAAATAAAATTCTAAAATACATTATTATAGTTAGGTTAATAATCCCATGCCTACATGTTAAAATGTTTATCTCTTCTACTACTTTTTTAGCACTTTAAAATATTTCTTGCCACTTACCCTACTACCCAGTAAGCCATAACTGGTGGTGTTTTTCTCTGATCAGTCCAGTTTTCAGGTGAGCATTCAAACAACACACCGTGTTCTTTCACAGGGTTAAGAGAAGACACTGAATTTGTAGAACCTGAATGATCTCTACCACTGAGTGCTTTCTTTCTCTGTAAATTAATAGGTATTGTTAGTATTAACTGGCATGACTAGCATTACTTTGAAATGTTTTCATACATAGAATTGAATTGGCTGATCTTCATACTTTAAGTGCCTGCAATGACATTCTCCTCCTGACCTGCAGGAAAATTTCCACTCTTCTTCATACTTACTTTAAATACCATCTCCTAAAAGAGACTTTATGGATTAAGAGTATATTGACTTTCCAAGGGGACATTTTGCTGACAGCCCTACATTATCAGTATTTATACTCTATTATATTAGCAATTTATAGGTTTGTCTTCCCCGTATATTATAATCTTGTTTTTAGCATAGACACAATATGCTATCCATCTCTGTGTTCTTTGAAAGAAGCTATGTACACAGGAGATGCTTAATGAACAGATAGATGACTAATGAATTACTAAATGAATAGATAATTCTGTAATATACTTAAAACGCATATACTTTAAGCAGTATTATCTCTTCCTCTGAAACATACTCTAAATTTCCCATTGATTAGATCATTAACAAAACAATGACTCATTTGGAATCTAAAGACTTTTTGTAAGGCTCAGGCCGAAACAGTGGAGTGATTCTTCATTCTTCTTTCTCTCAAAATCCTTATCTAAGACATCAGCAAATCCTTTTAATTCATCCTCCAAAATATTATCTTAGATCCAGAATCCACTGTCATTTCTTGCTTTGAGAATTTCCATAGCTCCCAACTGATCCATGCCTCCACCTTTGCTACCCTGCAAGCTGGTTCACAGCAGCCTGAGTGATCCTTTCAAAACTATAAATCATGTCCCTCCTTTGCTCGGAACTGCCCAAGGACTTCCCATCTTCCTCAGAACAAAGCCCTCAGTCTATCAGGCCATGCATGATCTGGCCTGCTACCTGTGCCATCTCATGTTTTTGCTCTTCCTTCTGTCTGACAGCTCTCCCTCCAGATTTGCCACAAGCCTTGGTCCCTGGCTTCATTCAGGTCTCTGTTTAAGTGTTACTTGACAAGATTGGAGGGATCTTTTAAAATAGTAACCCCCACCTCCGACTGTTGTCTCATTATTCCTCTTAAAATTTATCCTACCTGAAATATTACACTGCTGCTAATTCATTAGCCACTCCTATTAGCATATAGGCTTCAAGAGGAAAAAGACTTTGTTTTGTTCACTGCTATATCCCCAGCATCTAGAATAGTATCCAGTGCATAGTAGGTACCTCAGTATTTATAATATGGGGAAGGCTAATTTATATTAATAAATAAGTTAATGAAATATACCCTTACAGAATCTATCAGAATGCTAAAAAGGAAAGGAGGAGCATAAGAATGCAAAATACATAGATATATTGTCAAACATAACATTTTGCTGACTAAGAATTTCTGATAGCAGGCAGAAGCCCTATAATACAAAGAATTTTATTGCTGAATGAGTCCTAAGAGATGAAATAATTCAGCTCACTCACTTTATTGGTGAGGAAATAGGTAGAGCTGAGGCTCAGTCCTGGATTCTCTACACCCAGCCCAATGATCTTCCACATTTAAACCTAAGTGTTTCACAAATTTGGCATCCTTAGTACATGTGCTATACATATTACAATCATTTCCAGGGAGTTTTTGTTTTCGGTTTTTTTTGGCTGTGTGATATTTGACCAGTCACAAATAAGACTTCTGCATGTTTATCCTTTTCAGAAATCAACACTTATCTTTCCCCTCTATTAAAACTATCTAATTGACATTTTAATTGTATACAACATTACTACTTAATCAGAAGGTACAACATTAAGTGAAACTTCATCCTGGATTGAAAAGCAAGCAAGCAACCAACCGACCAACTGGCTGAAGCATTTATAACAGTATTGTGTCTACTGCTGTAGTTTATCCCATTATATTCCAAAATACTTTATATTGCTGGTTGAATACTTAAAGAATTATCAGTTACCAAATGGTGGGAGATAGCCTGTTCAAGTAATGCTTGAGACACAGATATCAAATATGGGAGGCAAATTTATACTACAAACCACTATATTCTACTTTTGCTATAGGAAAACACAGGTCCACCATTTCCTGACATAGTAATTTGGGATATCGAACTCAGAATTATAACAAAGCTTTGAAGTTAAGTACTGTGGGTACTTTGACATTCAAGTTACGTTAGGTGACTATTAAAGTAAATGAAAACACTCATTGCTGGACATACTAATTAAAGAGTTTTTTTAGAGAGAATATTTAGGGATCTGGAAATAAAATTGACAGCAAAATATATTCATAGTAGTGCCCTACCTCTTCAACCAATGTCTGTTGGAAAATTGCACGAATGGAGAGACAACACTGATGGAAATTCTTTATAAGTTGAGGGTGGATAGAACCGCTTAGCTGTGCCACCTCTTCATGGGTAGGAGTAATAAAGATCCCTTGCACTGTTTCTAAGGCAACATAGTGGAAAAGTGTATTCTCAGGACCAGATGTCAATCTTGAAAAACAAACAAACAACAACAACCAAAAGATATTTAAGTCAACTTAAAAATGTTATTTCCTTTTGAATTTTATAGCCATCTAATAAGCTTTCAACTGCAACATTATATTAGGAGTGTAATTAGGGAAGGGAAACTAGGCCAAACATTTAATTCCCTCTTCCTCCTTATCTGAAATACAAGCTAGGGTTATTATCAGTTCCCTTAATGGAGGCAAATGCTACACATTATGCAAGGATAAACACCAATTTATTTGTGAGTAACTTAATCATCCTTTTGTTAAACAACCCAAATTAGCTAAACCCCCTTTTTCCATGGTTGGTAATGAATAACTCAGCCCGTGTCTATACGCCATAAACAAGGTATCAGTCTTGGGTAGACCACATATAAAAGCACCTTCCAACGAACTAAACATTTCTGTTAGTAGCATCAAAGTGTCTTGCCACAATTGTCAAACTGATGATCTGGAAGAAAAATAGAGTCGTTATTACCAACTGCAAAGCTAGGTTAGTATTCTAGATACCATGGCAATTACTAGTAGTATCCTACTACTGCTCATCATTACAGTCTTCCTTCTTTTCTATGTTCTCTTACTATTTTCTTCTTTTTCATTCCTTTTTTTTTTTCTTTGCTTTTTAGGGCCACACCCATGGCATATAGAAATACCCAGGCTAGGGGTCGAATCAGAGCTGTAGCCACCAGCCTACACCACAGCCACAGCAACACCAGATCCCAGCTACATCTGCAACCTACACCACAGCTCATGAAAATGCTGGGTCCTTAACCCACGGAGCGAGTCCAGGGATTGAACCCTAGTATCTTTGCAGATACTAGTCAAATTTGTTTCTGTTGAGCCATGACAAGAACTCCTCTCTTACTATTTATACTTCTCCACTCTTCTTCATCCTTTCTTCTGCTATTGAGGTATCAGACAGACCAGAGGAACAAATAATTATTCCTTATTTCTATCAGTAGTAAGAAGAGCTAAGAAACAACAATAGCAACAATGAAATAATGGCAATAGTTATGATATACTGAATGCCCTCTATGTGCCAGAGTAGGTGCTTTAAAATATCTTAGATTTAATTCTCATAATGACAATAGAAGATACTATCCTATTTTTTTTTTTCTTTTTGAGGCTGCACCCGCAGTATATGGAGGTTCCCAGGCTAGGGGTCCAATCGGAGCTACAGCTGCTGGCTTACACCACAGCCACAGCAATGCAGGATCCGAGCCATGTCTGTGACCTACACTACAGCTCATGGCAACGCCAGATCCTTAACCCACTGAGAGAGGCCAGGGATTGAACCCACAACCTCATGGTTCCTAGTCAGATTTGTTTCCACTGTGCCTGGATGGGAACTCCTACTATCCTAATTTTAACCATGAGGAAGTCACTGTTCAGAGGACTTGGATTAAACTGTTTGAGGTCACAAAGCAAAGTGTTAGGCATAGCTGACTTGGAAGCCTACTCTACTACACCTTGCTTTTCCCTGATTGGCAATTTAAATATACAGACAGCAATTTCCCATCTGCAACTCAAACACTAAAGCTGCCCTATTCTCATTCTAATGACTATTGAAAAAATTTGTATGGTTGATTTTTTTTTTAATGCTATAGCAGAGGCAAAGCAAAGGCATATTAGCCTAAATACCACCTCAATCATCCACACTAGCCAAATTCCTGTTAAACTGTTTATTAGACAGCAAGAATAACTTATCACTGACTTATGGCCTTGATTCTCTTTAGAGACCAGAGATAGGCAGAAAAGGAGATCATCTTCCAATTTTTCTCATACTTTTCCACAGGACGGCTGGCTCATTAACAACTGGTGGCTGATATTTTTTCAATCAAGTAAAAAACAATCAAAATGAAAAAAAAAGTTATAACTATTTAAAAAAGGAAATAATTTGAAACATACATTTTACTGATTTATTTTTTTGGCTGAACCTGTGGCATGTGGAAGTTCCCAGGCCAGGGCTTGAACCTGGGCCACAGCAGCAACCCAAGCAATAGTAGTAGCAACACTGGACCCTTAACCCACTGAACTACCAGGGAATTCTCTAAAACATGTATTTTAATCCTGAGGTCTTCAAATTCAAGAAAAGATACAGACTGGAAATGACTTTTTTCTTTTTTGACCACCCCTTAGCGTATGGAGTTCCTGGGCCAGGGATCAGATCTGAGCAACAGTTGCAACCTACACCAGATCCTTTAACCCACTGTGCCAGGCCAGGGATCAAACCTATGTCCTGGTGCTGCAGAGATGCTGTCAATCCCATTGCGCCACAGTTGGAACTCATGGAAATGATTCTTTCAAAAAGAGCTATTAATAAGATTGCTATTTAGGGAGGATTAGGATTAACATCTGTCTTAACTTCTTTAATTTTCTTTCAACCCTACAACACAGTGAGCAGGTATGGTTCAAAAAAACCATGAATTAACCCAGTGTGTATTAACTCACTCAGTGTATAAACTGAAAGTTTAAAAAACACCAAACGAGCAATTATACAATGGGAAGACAAATATTTGTTTTTTTAAAAAAGCAGATTAAATCAGATTTATTCTTTAGAAAGTTCACTCCAACAGCAGAGAATAGATTCAGGGTAGGCTGGGAAATGGGGGATGGGGGCCTGTGGTAATACAACCAGGTGAGAGAAAGAGAGCCTGAACCAGATGGGATCATTAGGGGTTGAATGGATTCAAGAATTATTAGAATGCAGAACAGATAGGATTTGGTTACTGAATGAAATGTTTTCGATACATTTTTAGTATGCTATATATTTTTATTTTATAAAAACATACTTACAAATTAGGATAATATATTACCCACCAGTAATATAGTAAGTTTATATCACACTTTTAAAATTAACTACATATATAGCACAGGGAACTATATCTAATCTCTTGTAATAGAACATAATAGAAGATAATATGAAAAAAATGTGTATATGTGTGTGTGTGTGTGTGTGTGTGTATATGACCGGGCCACTTTGCAGTACAGCAAAAATTGACACAACATTGTAAACCAGGAGTTCCCCTTGTGGCTCAGTGGGTTAAGAACCTAACTAGTATCCATGAGGATGCGGGTTCGATCTCTGGCCTCTCTCTGTGGGTTAAAGGATCTGGCATTGCCATGAGCAGTGTAGGTTGCAGATGAGGCTTAGCTATGGCATTGCTGTCACTGTGCCATAGTCCGGCAGCTGCAGCTTCAATTTGACCCTTAGCCTGGGGACTTTCATGTGCCACTGGTGCACCTGTTAAAAAACAAACAAACAAAAAACAAAAAACAAAAAAACCCCACATTGTACACATTGTAAATCAACTATAATTAAAAAATAAAATTTAATTACATAGTTTGGACGACAGCTATGTTCACCACTATACCACCACCATGTTGCTAACTACTTAGTTTGAACATCTTTCCATGTTAATAAAGAGAATAAATAGGCACCTTTTAAAATAAGGGCACCTATAATTTACATCACATATTAATTTATATTTAATCTTAATATTAATATAAATTTATGTTAGGTTATAGATTTGGAAAAGAGTTTCCTTTTACTAGCGATAAGGCCAAAATAATACACATACATGTTTAAAAAATAATATATGGAGGTAATAAAACTTCAGAGTGGTAGTTTTTGTTAAATGGAAGACTACAGCTTTGGAAAGGTATTTCAGGCTTCCACAAAAGGTCTGATTTATACTTCTTTTTAAAAAACATTTTTAATTATTAAAAATTAAACATAATGTCAGCATTATACCAAATTTTAACACATGAGATTTCCAATGAATTATTTCATGCAGACAAGTTACTTTGTTTTTGCCCTAACTTCAGGAAAAAAGCTTTTCCAAATATATAACTCTGAGATACATATTTGAACTTATTCTAAAATGTTTCAATGATTAAGAAGGTGATAGCTCTTAACTTTTTTTGTGTGAATTCTATTTATATATGTTTATTTTTTCAAATAAAACTGTAAAATTGAGGAGTTCCCATTGAGGCTTAGTGGAAACGAATCTGACTAGTATCCACAGGGACACAGGTTCAATTCCTGGCATTCATCATTGGGTTAAGGATCTAGTGTTGCTGTGGCTGTGGTGTAGGATGGTGGCTGCAGCTCCGATTCAACCCCTAGCCTGGGAATCTCCATATACCATGGGTGCAGCCCTAAAAAAGAGACCCCCCAAAAAAATTGTGCAATTGAGTTTGTCACACTAATTGATCCCACATACGATGTCATAATTAAATACCAGACAAAAGTCAGGCAGACCTGCTTGTCACCACTTAGCTATACAATAAGATGGGAATATGCAACATTTTATACTTTAATTAAATTGTAGTTTAAGTTGCTAAACATATTCCCCTCAGTTCCTTTTACATCAGAATTCCCTACTCACTGTAACTCTGAGGTTTCACCTGTTTTCTTAAAAGGATGTTATAGCCTCAGTTCCCTGGTCCCAGACTCCGTGAGGGAGATGTGTAGGGAGGAATTTGCTAGGGAGGACTCTTGGGAACAACAGCTATAGGGGGGAATGTGAAGCAGGACTGAGCAGAGGGGGAAGCTGATCTACACTGTAGCAGAGACAGAGGTCTTAGCAGACACCAGGGGAACTCTGCAGCTGGAATGGTCTTCCAGAGTTGTCTTGAATTTAAGCAACGGCCAAGCCATTGTACTCACTTAACTGTTAGTCATTGGATGTGGGCTACCCCAGGGAGAGGTTGTGTAACCTTGGTGGAGTCAGCAAGCTTTCAAGCAAGGCAAGACCAGGGAAAGGACTCAGCATGAGCCACTAGCAGCCATCACTCTCAAGCCCTGGGAATGAGTACCTGAGGCTAAGGAGTATCTTCAGCCACCACAGCATCCACCAGAGTCTAAAAATAATAACCTCTAATTCAAAAGGAAGCTTACCTGTGGGAGAGAGATAAAGGGGGGTTTTTACTTTTTTTTGGGGGGGGGAGGTTCTTTTTAGGTCTGTACCCATGGTGTACGGAAGTTCCTAGGCTAGGGGTCAAGGCTAGGGGTCAAATTAGAGTTGTAGCTGCTGGCCTATGGCCACAGCCACAGCAACGCAGGATCTGAGCCGTGTCTGCAACCTACCTACACCACAGCTCATGGCAATGCCAGATCCTTAGCCCACTGAGGAAGGCCAGGAATCGAACCTGTATCCTCATGGATACTAGTTGGGTTTGCTACTGCTGAGCCATGGCAGAAACTCTGACTTTCACATTTTGAAGTATTACTTTGTAAGTTTTTTACTTCTTATGAGTGTGTTTCCTATACATGTAATGTAAAACATTAGAGAAATAACATAGCTATATCTTTTACATGTAAGGCATATCATAATTAAATCTATTGATTAAAATCTCAATATGTTAGGGAATCGTATTTTTTCATTGTAAAATTTCCACAAAGACACAAAGTGAAAAAGAATATAACAAGGAAGTTTCTTACTTCATTGTGTTATACATTTCCAATTCTTTTTCTGACAGATCTTTTTTCAAGTTTCCCAAATGAAATGGATTTGGAAGAGTAGACTTCTTTTTAGTTACCTGAAAAGTATAGTTAAGTAGATAAGTTTATATCTAAGAATGGAATAAAACAGCAGAAATAATGTAAAATCTAAAAATCCTTAGGACAACTACTTACTATTTTGCAATGTTTCCTTTAAATACTTTCAATGCTAACTCGTACCTCTTGGTTTACCCTTTATTAACAGTGACCCCAGGGCCACGTCATGAGGACATGATAATTCTCCTTGTAAACATCCTACCAGAGCTATTACCAAATTTTGTTACAATTTATATGTCAGCATACCTGTCTGCCTCTCTAGACTCTGCACTCCTCCATCAGCTTGTGGAGGTTCCCAGGCCAGGGACTGAACCCATGCCATAGCAGTGACTCAAGCTACTGCAGTGATAATGCTGGATCCTTAATCTGCTGAGCCACCAGGGAAGTCTCATCTTTCTATCTCCTTTGTGTAGCAAAGCCCTTGACACATAGTAGGTATTTGATCAATATTTCTTGAATGACTGAATCTTAGAGTATATTTAATTCAACTTCTTTTAAGAGCTGCTCATGGCTCCTTAAGCCTATCCAAGTCCTCTTAGACTATATTCCCTACTAGTTTCACACACTGGGATAGTGAGTACCACCAATGTGAGTACTTCCAAAATACACCCATGCAGGGCTCCAAGAGTGCCCTACTGTTTGGAATTAAGAGATCAATCTATGGTCATCTATGCCACACACTCAGAATCTCGTATTTTATTTGTGCTCCTCCTCAGACCCCTTTTTCTCCATGCCTTGTCTGACATCACCGCTATCCACCAAATGATAAGCTTCCAAAATCTTTTGAAAGAACAGGATCACTAGAATAAGTATGAAGCCTCCCAGGGTGATTTCTTGGATAGTCATTTGGATATGGTTATGGTATTTACATGGAAAAACAATGAACATTCTGAAAAAAGACTGTTTTCTTTGTTTTATAGCCATATCTGACTATGGAGACCTGACCTTCACAGGTGCAGATTAAAAAAAAAAAAAAGAAAACTCAGAGTTCCTGCTGTGGCAAAATCTCTGCAGCATCTCTGCAGTGCCAGGGTGCAGGTTTGATCCCCAGCTAGTACGGTGGGTTAAAGGGTCCAGCACTGCCACAGCTGTGACACAGATTGCAACTGTGGCTCAAATCTGATTCCTGGACCAGGAACTCCATGTGCTGTGGGACAGCCAAAAAAGAAAAAAAAAAAAAAATACCGCTCTATAAAAAAAAAAAAGGATAACACACAATAAATATTCATATACATATACTTTTTCTAAGTTTCTAATTCTCTTTTTTGTTTCTGCAGAACATTTTTTTGGCTATTTAGTCAGATCAGCCCCTAAATGTCCCACAAGTAGGATGTTATCACTGTGAATACAGAAGAAAGACATGAACATGAAAAGTAGGATTAAAAAGTTTCCCTACTTGTAATTAATGTCAAGTAGATGTTCTAGCTGTTAAGGGGCTAATATTTTATAACTTGGTATTTAATTCTATTTTTGGTCCTAGATCACTGATTTGCCATCAGTGACTAAAACTACCAGTAGTTCAAATGAAGAATGATCTGCCATTAAAAATTGTCTTGCAGGAGTTTCTGCTGTGGCACAGGGGGTTTAGGATCCACCATTACCTCTGTGGTGGCTTGGGTCACTGCTGAGACATGGGTTCAATCCCCAACCTGGTGCAACGGATTAAGGATCTGGCATTGCTATAGCTGTGGCGTAGGTTACAGCTATAGCTCAGATTTGATCCCTGGCCTGGGAACTTTCATGTGCTGAGGGTGTGGCCAAAAAAAAAATTATCTTGCAATTGTAAAACAAGGAAAGGAGAGACAGCTTAGGTCCCAGAACATATTCACTTGAATGAACACACACCTTAAGCAAGGCCCCACTTTCTTCTGAACCATCAGAACCTTGAGATGCTCTTTGCTTCTGTGCTGCATCCAGCGTAGCATGGGGGCTCAAGCCAACGCCTTCTCTACCTTCACAACCACTGTCAGATCCTCCACTTCGGGAAGGACTGGGCTTACGTGTCTTTAAGGAATAGTCACCAAAAAGAGTTCTTCTGCATGTTGGAGAGGTTGCTACTTTGGAAGTAGCTTGCAGCCTATTGAGGATGGGTGACGTCGTCAAATTATCTAACTTTTCATGTGATCCAGCAAGGAACCAGTCAGCACAAGACAAACAGGGGCTTGGAGAAGAGGCTAGCCGTTCATTTATGCGGGAATCTACCCCTTCCAGCTGGTGAAGAGTTGTTTTGACCTGATCCACATATATACAGTCTGGTCCAGGATTCCCAATAGCTTTGGATGTACAGCCTCCAGCTTCTAATAGTACACATAACATATAATGTCTCTATAAGAAAAAAATTATTACATAGGTTTAGCTACATGAAAATATTTTATGTAACATGCATGTATAAATTTGTGAATAATAAGTACATGTGAGCATATGGCATAATCATGTGATTATTAAAAACTCCTCCCTTCCCTTCACAGTTATTGCAAGGCTTTTTTTTTTTTTTTTTTTTAAAGGACGCATCAATGGCATATGGAAGTTCTTGGGCCAGGGAATGAATCTGAGCTGCAACTTCAAACTACACTGCAGCTGCAGCAATGCCAGATCCTTTAACTCACTGAACTGGGCTAGGGATTGAAAAATCACCTCTGCAGGGACCTAAGCTAATGCAGGTGGATTCTTAATCCACTATGCCACAGTGAAAGCTCCTCTGAATGCTTCCTGATCACCCCTGAAAACAAATCTCACTTTGCCTTATTCTGATATACCATCAACTGCTACTTTGGTGTGGAATTCCTTAAGGTAGCTTTCAAAAAGCCTCAATAATCAGTAGTCCTTTCATTTACAATCACATATTTTTCTGCTTCTGATTCTGTATTCTTTTCATGTCTCTATTTCCTAAAACAACCCAGAAGATAAAACCCCTAGTTTTATAGAAATTAAAACAAAAGATCTTAAAATCTGTTAAAATATTATCTTGGGTTTCAGTAATAATTTCTCTACGAGTATTAAATGGATGCAAAACAAAAGAAATAGGGATATAACATTTTCTTAAATAGTAGTAGCTGACATGCTTGTAATTTTAAATTATCATTTTTGCCTGTGTATTTTATTTAGATGGTCAGTAAATGGCAAAAGAAAAAAAAAAAAAAACCCCAAGAAAGAAACTAAGGTAAACTTACCAAGCCAACAATTAGCAAAAAATATCTCCCTTCAGGTTCCTGAAAGACTTCAGTATTTGAGTCTGTAGAATGTTGAAGGTGATGTCGAGGAAATACTTCTCTCCATATTACCAACTGACCAATTCTCTGTTTTGCTGCTAAAGGCAGTAGGCAATAGTGGCGACAGTATACAGCAATATCAATAAGATCATCCTTAGGCAAATGACTGCATATCAAATAACCCTTGAATTTAATCACAGAATAAAAGTCAACTAGTGATACAAGGCAATAATCCCATAATATATTTCTAAGAGTTTTAGGGGTATTTCCTCAGTTCAATTAAAATATTCTAGTTTCAAATGGAATAAATGAAGACACAGTTAAATGATTTTTTCCACTAGAGATCAAATATTTATGATAACAAGTTTATAACAGGTAAACTTTAGAATAAAGCAAGATCACCTCTGAGTAGCATTGGCCTAAGAATTTGGCAAGGTAACAAAAGAACTGAATTTTTTTTTGCCATTTCTTGGGCCGCTCCCATGGCATATGGAGGTTCCCAGGCTAGGGGTCTAACTGGAGCTGTAGCCACTGGCCTACTCTACAGCCACAGCAACTCAGGATCCAAGCCACGTCTGCAGCCTACACCACAGCTCATGGCAACGCCGTATTCTTAACCCACTGAACAAGGCTAGGGATAGAACCCACAACCTCATGGTTCCTAGTCGGATTCGTTAACCACTGTGCCACAACGGGAACTCCAAGAACTGAATTCTGAATGTGAAAAGTGGAGAAGCAGGAGTTGAGGTGGGGAGAGACTTATTTTTCACTGTGTACAGTTCTATATTGTCTGATTCTTTTTAAGATAAGACTTATATTGTGTTTAAAAATCTTTCTAAAAAATTAAATCACTTAAATTCACTTCATGCTTAATTTGCTCTACATGGAAGTTAACTACTTAATGTTGGAATATTTTCTAAAAAGATGGCTTCAACTTACCTTGTAAAATAGAGAAGACCCCAAAATTGTATACAGCCGCCTCATGTCATAGTAATCCTCAGACTGGGGGAAAAAAAACATAGTGGATATGTGTATATGTATATACACACATATGTGTATATATATAGTTCATATAAATAATATATTTCATATAAATAATATACATACATATGTATTATGATTTTTAAAAATCCTAGTTAAACTACAACTGTTAAAATGAAAATTACATTCTTTTGCCTTTTTTTTTTTAGGGCTGCACCCACGGCATATGGAGGTTCCCAGGCCAGAGGTCGAAATGGAGCTCTAGCCGCCAGCCTATACCACAGCCATAGCAACGCCAGATCCAAGCCACATCTGCGGCCTGTATCACAGCTAATGACAACACTGGGTCCTTAATCCACTGAATGAGGTCAGGGATCAAACCTGCGTCCTCATGGATACAAGTCAGATTCGTTTCCACTGAGCCATGATGCGAACTCCTGGAAATTACATTCTTTAGTGGTTGAGCTTTTTTTTGTTTTTTAATTTAAATATATTGATTTATAATGTTTCAGGTGTAGACCAGAGTGATTTAGTTATACATACATATATCATATATATATTTATTATTTTTCAGATCCTTTCTCATGAGAGGTTATTATAAGATATTGAGGAGTTCCTGTGTGGCTCAGCGGTTAATGAACCCATCTAGGATCCATGAGGATGCGGGTTCAATCCCTGGCCTCACTCAGTGGGTTAAGGATCCGGTGTTACTGTGAGCTGTGGTGTAGGTTGCAGATGTTGCTCAGATCTTGGGTGTTGCTGTGGCTGTGGTGTGGGCTGGCAGAAGTAGCTCTGATTTGACCCCTAGCCTGGGAACTTTCATATGCCACAGGTGCGGCCTCCGTTAAAAAAAAAAAAAACAAACAAAAACCAAGATACTGAATATTGTTCTTTGTGCTATACAGTGGGTCCGTATAGTAACTGTCTTTTTCATAGTGCCTTCTTTAGAAATCAATATATTAATTAGAGTATTAGGCTGAAAGATAAGGTGCCTATATATTTATTTTTGATGTGAACAATCTTATTTTTGATTCTTATAAGATACTGTTGATTAGAGACATCTAAGAGTAAAACATAAGATTTGTTACTCTAAGAGGGACTGAAAGAAATCTATCATATCTATCTATGCTATCAACCTAAAATGCATCATCTAAAACATCCAATATTGGAGTTCCTGTTGTGGTGCAGCGGAAACGAATCCAACTAGCAACCATCAGGTTGCAGGTTCAATCCCTGGCCTCGCTCAGTGGGTTAAGGATCCGGTGTTGCTGTGAGCTGTGGTGTAGGTCACAGATGTGGCTAAGATCCTGTGTTGCTGTAGTTGTGGTATAGGCCGGCAGCTGTAGCTCCAATTTGACCCCTAGCCTGGGAGCCTCTATATGCTGTGGGTGCGCCCCTGGAAAAAAAAAAAAAGCATAAAATATCCAATATTACCATACACTGTTTTTAAAAGTACAAATTGGTATAACCTATTTGGAGGCAACTGAATAGTATGTAAAAAAAAAATTAAATGCACATACTCTTTGAGTAATTCCACTTCTAGAAAACTATGGAAACACTTAAAGAGAATCAAGATTTTTGTACAAAAAGTTAAAAGAATTATTTGCAATATACAAAAATTGGAGAAAAGTGAAGTTTAACAATGGAAAATGCTTAAGGAGATTAGGTATGCTCATATCACAGAATATCATATATCTGTTTAAAAAAATAAGGTTTGATCTATATGAATAAGCACAAAAGATTATAGAGTACATTGTTCAGCAAAGAATGCAAGCTGTGGAACAAAATATTCACTATGATCTAAGTTTTGTTAAAAATAACAACTGCAATGATATATAAGTATGTATGTATACATGGGTTGGTGTGTATGGGGGTACTACATACGTGTCTAGAAAAGGGTCTGGAAGAAAACATTCCAAACTGCAAGAGCAGTTGTAACTGAGGATAGAACTGGGGGAGAGAGATAAGGAAGGAGGACATTTGTTTTTAATAACCATGTTTGCATTTTTACCCTATATGCATGTATTACTCTTATAATTTAAAAAACATACACACACAATGAAACCTAAGAAAAACTGAAAACTGGAAATAATCTAAATATCCCTCAAGTGGGGAAAGTATAAACATTGTGATATCTTCATACAATGGAACACTATCAGCAAGAAAAAGGACTGAACTACTGCTGTAGACAGTAATATGAATGAATCTCAAATGCATTATGCTAAGTGAGAAAGAAGTCAGAACCATTCTTTTTCATTTGTTTTGACTGCTTTTATGTCAAAGACATTCCTCGAGATGCTTTACCGTCTTCATATTTAAGAATGAGGTATTAATAAGTTCACTGGAAGCTTTCTGAGGTTATAGGAGCTCTAAGATTGGCTTCATTGTAGGTAAGCTTTGAAAAATTATTGTATTTTCATTAAAAATTTTAGCTGTGATAGAATACACATAATATAAAATTTACCAACTTTTTCTGTCTGTGTGTATGTCACTTAATGTGGGATTTCAGTTCTCAGACCAGGGACCAGGGATCGAACCTGGGCCACAGCAGTGAAAATGCCAAACCCTAACTATTAGACCACCAGGGAACTCCCTTTTTTGGGGGGCCCCCACCTTAATCATTTTTAAATGTACAGTACAGCTTAGTAGTGTCATGTACATTCACACTGTTGGACAACCCAATCTCCAGAACTCTTTTCCTCCTGCAAAAATGAAACTCAGTATCAATTAAACAACAATTCCACATTCCTCCACCCCTTCCCCCAGGCCCTAGCATCCACTCTTCTATTTTCCATCTTTATGAGTTTTACTATTTAGGCTTTTCCTATAGATGGAATCATGCACTTTTTTATCTTTTTATAAGGGGCTTGGTTTGCCAGGTGTGGTATCCTCTGGGCTCATCCATGTTGAGGCATATGTCAGAATTTACTTCCTTTCTGGGGTGAAATCATGTTCCACTGTATGTATTTAGCATGTTTTTGTTTGTTCATTCATCTGTTGGCGGACACTGGCGTTGCTTCTGTTGTGAGTGATGCTGCTGTGAACAGGGTGTGCAAATAGCTCTTCAAGATTTTGCTTTTAATTCTTTTGAGTATGCCAAGTTGCTGGGTCATGCAGTAGTTCTGTATTTGATTTGGGGGGGGGCACCATACTATTTTGTATTGCATCCATGCTGTTTTGCATTCCCACCAAGAGTGCATGAGGGTTACAATTTTTTCTCTATCTTTAGTATCACTTGGTGTTTTCTCCTTTTTAAAAAACAGTAGCCATCCTAATGGGTGTGGGTAAGCTAGTTTATGTGTATGGTTTTGGACAGTGCTTTTTTCATAGCAAATGATCTTGAACACTGTTTCATGTCAATAGACAGTTTTCTAAATATGATTTTTAGTCGCTGTATTGTTTAACAGATTCCATAATGTGGTATTTTAATTTGTTTCCAGTAATTTTTCAGGGTATAAATAATGTTGTGCAGAACAGTCTTATAAAGAAATCTTTGTGCACATCCCTGATGTTTTCCTTAGTTGATAAGGCCCTGGAGGATGAATTCCTATGTCAGAGGGTATATATTTTTAATGTATATGCCAGACTGCTTTCTTGAAAAGTTGTATCAGTTTATATCCCTACTATAATGTGAAAGTATCATCTACTCTGAACATTATCAGACAAAATTACTTCACTATATGATCATAAATACAAGATTACCAAGAATATACATCAATTGGTTAATTCTGAGAATAGGGCTGAGAATAGGGCTGGTTTTGAAATATGAGTGTTCAAGAAAAATGCTACATTTATTTTTATTGCCTGTATTTTTCCATAAGAATGTACTCATGTAATATTTGTATAAAAATAAGTATTTTAACTTCCTAATTACTATCATAGAAACTATGTATGATAGACCTAGAAACTATCATACTAAGAGAAGCTCGACAGTGAAAGAGAAAAACACTATATGATAGCACCCATATTTGGAATTTTTAAAAAATGATACAAATCAACTTTTTTTGCAGAACAGAAACAGACTCACAGACTTTGAAAAACTTATGGTTACCAAAGGGGACAGGTGGGGGGTGGGTGGGAGGGATGGACTGGGGATTTGGGATTGGCATATGCCCACTGAGGTATATGGAATGATTGGCCAATGGGGACCTGCTGTATAGCACAGAGAACTCTACCCAGTATTCTGTGATAATCTATATGGGAAAAGAGTCAGAGAGAATGGATATGTGTATATGTATGACTGGGTCACTTTGCTGTACAGCAGAAATTATCACAACCTTGTAAATTAACTCCACTTCAATAAAACTTTAAAAAATAAAAAATAAATTAAAAAATGTCAGGCTTCCCCAATTATCTACCCTATGGATCAACCTATATGACATTCCAGAAAAGGTAAAACATGTGGAAAAAAACAGATCAGTGGTTGCTAGGGGCTGGGGATGGGGAGCATGCACATACCACAATTTGTTTTGTCTATTCACCTGCTGAAGTACACAAGTTATCTGAATTGTTTCCAGTCTTTGGCTATTACAAAGCTGCTATGAACACTTGTGTACAGGTCATTGCATTGATAAAGCTTTCATTTCTCTTGGGTAATTAATTAAATGGGAATAGAAAAGCAGAATCACATTGTAGGTATGTACTTAGGTAATTTAGAAACTGCAAAGTTGTTTTCCAAAGTAACTATCATTTCACATTCTCATCAACTTTTTTTCTTTTATGGATTGTGTCTTGATGTTGTATCCGAGGAATCCCAACAAATCTTTTTCTAACCATGGTTAGTCCCACTGGTCATTAAACTGATGTTCTATGAAGGCAGAAATTAAAGTTTTAATTAAACCTATTTCATATAGGTTCCTAAAACCCAGATATTTCAATACTTAAGGCCTAAACTGTCCCTAATGACTAGTATCTGTCTAAACATTCTCCACCAGTGAAAAATTTATGACCTATGAAGCATTCACCTGGCTTAAATTTCCACTATTTTTACAAACAAAATACCCTTCCGATTGCTTAGGATCTTAGTTAAGACTAAGCCACCCTTTCAAGCTAACATCACTACTACTTTACTACTTTTCAAAATATTGAATTGGTTCCTTTGCGTCTCCCAAAGTTGACTAAAATTTTTCTTTTAAAACTAAGATCTCATGGACTTAAGCATATCTGATGTGTTTCAATCCAGTGCAGTTATTATCCTTATAGATGCTCAAGTGGGAGCCTCTTCAAGTTGTCTCCTGATTACTTGAACCCTAAATTAACCCTAGTAATTTTTGAAAGCTTCCTGGATATCTGGATATAACAAGACATTTCCAGGCTTATCTTGTACATTTTCAGCCCTAAGTCTGGAATCAGCCTTTTCTCATAGGGGTCTTGGTTTCCTTTAGTGAGAAATATTATTTATACACCATGGCCTGGGTACCAGTGGTGCTCTAGTGGACAGAGCTAGGAAGTACATTTCACTAGACAGATTTAGACACTTAATCATTACACATATATTACAGAACAATTTTTTCCCCCTTTTCAGCTGAACCCATAGTATATGGAAGTTTCTGGGCCAGGAATCAAATCTGAGCCACGGCTGTGACCTATGCTGCAGCTGCAATAATGCCAGATTCTTAACCCACTGCACCATAATGGAAATTCCTGAAACAAGTATTTTTAACTGAACAGAAAATCTTTTTTCTTTTTTGTCTTTTTAGGGCCCCACCCATATGTGGAAGATCCCAGGCAAGGGGCCAAATTGGAGTTGTAGCTGCCAACCTTCACCACAGCCACAGCAAGGCCATATCCTTAACCCACTGAGCGAGGCCAGGGATCAAACCTGCATCCTCATGGATACTAGTAGGGTTCGTTACCGGTGAGCCACGACAGGAACTCCTGAACAGAAAACTTTAAGGCAAGCAAAACAGATTTTGCCCATTTCAATATAGAGACCTAATGTTATGTACTACATGTCCCCTTGGAAAATTCTTAGACTAATAACTGATTTACAAAATAAGACACCAACACTGAATCTTTCCTAAAATCCACTGCTTCTCTTACCAGTTCTGCAAAATCTGCGGCTTCCAATTCACTCAATGCTGTGTCTAATTCCATCTATGTAGAAAAAAAAAAAGAGCAACACAAAACTCATATTACTTATATTACTTACATTTAACTCATATTACTTATTTTTTAGTAACAGCCATATAAAAATGCTTAAAAATTACTTGAGGAATTGAATAAATATATATCTCTGTTCTGTGTTATATAAGAAATGTCCACAAATGGAACATCTTGTTTTATTTGCAATTACAAAAAAAAAGAAAAATTAAGTTAACATATACAAGTTTTTCAATTAAATCTCATTTATTATAAAATGGGCTTTACTCTATCCAATGTAAACTAATTTATAAGTTTTAAAAGCTGCTTTAGAGTTCTGCTAGAAAATTTTTTAACCTATTAAAAATCTTAAGAGAAAAAAAATCAATTGATTTAGACAATCTATGATTTGTTTTTGTTTTTGTATTTCTCAAAAGTTGGATTCTTGGAAAGTATCAACATTCTTCTCTGTCTCTTTCCTATGTTTTGTGTAAAAAGGCTGTTAAACTTTATTCATGGATTAAAACATGAAGGCAAGCATTCCCCTGGAATCTGGCATAGTTTAACTACCCTACAGAGTTATTAGAAAAATCTCTTAGGATTTAGCTTTTGTTTCTATGGTTTTTGCTTGAACTCCTTCATGCATTTGTCCCTCTTTAAAGCATTCAAAATTTAAAAACAGAATACATTTAATTTGCATTTTAATGTGAAACTACTGACCGCTGAAGCTTGTAGCATATATGATATTTGTGAAAAATAATCCCTTTTCTTTAAAAAAGGTCAAGACAGTCTCTGCAGGACTGTTTCACAAACTGTGTCTTACTGAGATGACAAAAGCTTTGGAAACATTAGTCATGCCTTTCAGTGCTTTTCGCACAGTATGACTTATTACTCATTTGTGGCCTACATTTTTCTGCATCTAGCAAATACGTTATGTTCTTCTTTTTGTGGCTATAGATTCCCTTGTGAAAAACTACGGGACAAAAAGAAAATTACCCACTTGTGATTTCTGATCTCAGAAACCTTAATGTCTAACAGGTTGCTATTCCTGCTACTGAACTCTAATACATGAGGTTACTATAATTGCACCTTCGGAAAAATTATTTTTTAAAAATCTGACAAATAAACAAAATAAGGAAATTCTCAAACACCTGGGAAGGAAAACTAAAGTGCAATCTCATCAAATACTGAACTCAAAACATTTTTCCCAACTTAAAAATAAACATTTTCCCCTAAAATTTATCAAGCACAAATTACTTCACATACATATATACTTTTAACTAGATTTCTTAAGGCATAAAATTCCTTAATATTTTCCATTAGAATATATATAGTCAATAAACCCTACTTTTTTTTTTTTTTTCTTTTTGGGGCTGCACCTGCAGCACATGGAGGTTCCCAGGCTAGGGATCAAATCGGAACTACAGCTGCCAGCCTATACCACAGCCAGGATCTAAGCCACATCTGCGACCTACACCACAACTCACGGCAATGCTGGATCCTTAACCCACTGAGCAAGATCAGGGATTGAACCCACATCCTCATGGATGCTAGTCAGGTTCGTTAACTGCTGAGTCATGGCAGGAACTCCAAACCCTACTGTTTTTAACACAGCAAGAAATCTCAAAGGGAAAAAGAAAATGTGCGAACTCTTTAAGTTTGCTGGTAAAACAAAAGCAAAAACTACAAGAGTTATTGTGTATTTCAAACTTGACATTCATCAGAGACTTTTAGATCACTTTATCAGAAAGTATCTATCTCTTTCCAAAAATATTGTTCTCAATTCTCTTAACCACATTACATAATATGGAAAATGTCTAAGCTGTATCCTCACTGTTTCCCATGTATCAATTCCATCTCCCCAACTAAACCATCAGCATCCAGAGGACTTTTCTGGATTCTGAAAGCATAACACAAATCTGAGTACTCAGAACAATGAAGACTGATCTCCATACAGTAGTGCTGGACTTATAAGGACAAAGACAACCAAAGCTTCAGTGAGATAAGCAACAGGTATAATTTGAGTCAAATGATTAAGAAATATATATGCCAGAATTCACACAGTGATTTCTCAGTCTGATATTCTTTTGGGTTGAAATAAATAAAGGCATACAATCCTTTTAATCAAATACATGCTACATTGAGGAAAAAAAAAAAAGTCAGTAAAAAAAAATCTGACTATAGAAAGCAACCTTCACATGGAATTTATAACACCAAAAGGGACTGTTATTTTTAAAATGTCTTGAACTTCTTAGAAGGAAAGTAATATTTAATCATAATGTGTCCAAAGTCTGAAGATATTGTCCCTAAAAACATTAAATACCTCTACTCTCACAGAAGCCAATACATATTTTGAGGGAGAACGCAATTCTGAGACAGGGCAAGAACTTGAGCAATCGCAAGACCAGACTGGCAAGCCTCATGATTGGTACTTCCGACTTATGAAATTGGCCTTGTGTCTTTCAGGAGAAAAAAGACTCCAGAATGAGCGTGAGTCAGACTTGAGGGAGTCTGTTTGGAACCAGAATCTTTCTATCTTAAATGTAAACTTATCTAATTACATTCTATTTTGAACACTTATGATTTCTTATTAAAACTGATGGGAGCAGAATTACATATATTACACTTTTTAGTTTTTATACAATTTAGGAAAATGATAATCATTGGCCTGAGATACAAAAGATGCAGCAGTGGACAGTTAACAGAGGCAAAGTCAAAAAAAAGAATACTAGAAGATAAAGTTTCCTTTAAACATGCTCTAACCCCTCAACTCCCTCCAAATAATCATCATATAATACTACCCTCACCACTATAACTACAATTACAACATGCAGGCATGATTCTCAGCATTTTGTGTGATAACTCATAATTTCTTTATGAAGTAAGTAGGTACTATTATTCTTCCATGTTACAGATAAGGAAACAGAGCAAAGTGACTGATAGTATCAGTTTAAATTATTATTATGCTGTCACAAGGCATTTATTTGATCCTGCATCACAGAATTTCATGAAAAGCAGAATCCTGAATTGGGGTTTTAACTACAACATAGCCCGGGTTTCTTCATGGTCAGGGAACTGCTAAGGTATAGCACCTCATTAATACTAATACAAATGGTGTGGCTAAACAGAGTATTGTTGATAAAAATGTCTGAAATGATCTTTTCAATCATTCAACAGTAAAGTTATTTTGGATCTAGAGAAATGACTAAAATCACAGTGACAATACATCATGAAGTTAGCTTTTACAGAGCTATCTATAGAACAAGGCAAAAAGCAAGTTACATATTAAACAAAGATGTTGCTATTATTAGTGGAATTTGTATTTAAG
Source organism: Sus scrofa (assembly GCF_054392235.1). NCBI lineage: Eukaryota > Metazoa > Chordata > Mammalia > Artiodactyla > Suidae > Sus > Sus scrofa. Next base: position 103,614,731 of record NC_139390.1, read on the forward strand.
TTGAGAATACTTGTTAGCCAATCATTTTATCCACCTAACTCAATGACTCTGCATTATTAAATTGGAATTACAAAATTCAAAAGTAAGACATAACATCTCATTATGATTTCTGAAAAGTATTTCAAGTTTGAACAAGGCTTACATGTTAAAGTAAGATAGAGCTAGAAAGAAAAAGTCGACTGCACTGGACTTCCTACTTTATCAACCAATTGTCCCTTTAACTCTTACCCACTATCTTGAAAATAAAAAAAAGCCTAAGGGGAAAAAAAAAGAGAGAAGATAAAGAATTATAGGCAACCGGTTCTGATTCTTAGTTATGACACCTAAGACTACCTTAATTTCCTGTGGAAGTGTGAGCCACCGAACTCCAGGGAGATTGTCTAAAAGTACTGCACTGGCAGCATCATACTGCTGTGCACTGGAACTGGCAATGGAGTGCAGGTTAGCAGGCTGAAGGGCTCTTTGAAAGAACAAGCTGAAAAAATGATCCAAACGAGGAGCATTCTCAACCTGGCAAAAGGCACTGAAGAAGTAAGAGTCATATAGTTAGAACAACATATGGAAACGGTGGTCATCTCTTGTACATTCCTCAGGGGACTGGGCCATTCCCAACTACGTAAGTTCTCTTCCATATTCTTCCTCCTCTAATAAGAATTACTCCTATAATGTTACTGAGGGAGTGTGTTAAGAAATTTACTCTGTCAACATTTTTTACCCTAAAACCTATTCTCAAATGCACTGGGTAGATGGTACTATGATAAAAACCACATAAGAGGTCTAACACAGTGGTATATCTACAACAGAATGGGCTGAAGTAAAATACCCATTTTGCAGAAAAATGTAAATTGCTTTTACCTCTGACTATCTCTCACCCATTTATAGCTCCCAATATCTTTACTTTTATTTTATTTTATTTTATTTTTTGTCTTTTTGCCTTTTCTAGGACCGCTCCCACAGCATATGGAGGTTCCCAGGCTAGGGGTCAAATCAGAGCTGTAGCTACTGGCCTATGCCAGAGCCAAGCAACGTGGGGTCTGAGCCGCGTCTGCAACCTACACCGCAGCTCATGGCAATGCCGGATCCTTAACCCACTAAGCAAGGCCAGGGATCGAACCCGCAACCTCATGGTTTCTAGTCGGATTCATTAACCACTGAGCCACAACGGGAACTCCAAGCTCCCAATATCTTTAGCACAACACAGGATGAAAAGAGATTTTGAGCTTTGTAATACCACAGATCTGGCTTTGAATCTTATCCCTGCTTTTACTAGGTAGATCTCTCAGGAAAATTATCTAATCTTTCTCTGAACTTTTGTTCCTTGGGATAATACAATCTAACTCTCATGCAAAGTACCTAGTACAGAGTAAGTATAAGTACTTATTATGCTTACTACTTACTGGTATACAGTAAACACATAATTAGTCTAAGTTATTTTCCCCCTTCTTCATTAATGATGGCGTGACTATTTAAGAACTTAAAGACAACTTGGTCTTAGCCATGTAAAAGTAGTACAGCATTGCCTACAATCATTCACTGGAATAGACTACTGGATAACACAGTTACTGATACATATAGTATTACTATATCAGAATAATATTCACTGCTTAACTCAACCAATTACTTAAGTGCCTACTATTGTAGGTACTATTTTCATTGCTGGAGGTATAGCAGTAAAAATATCAGGACAAAAAGACAAGGTCTCTACTTCCCTGGAGCTCACATTCTAGTGGAGAATGACAAGAAATGAACAAAAAGTAAAAACATAAACTTGTACAAAGGACTAAGCAGAGAACAAGACCATCTGCAATGGATGAGGTGACTGCTTGGCTAGTTTAGATCACATGGTTAGAGAAGAGTGCAAAAGCCCAGAGTGGGAACAAGTTTGGCCAGGGGTCTGCAGAACAGTACAGAGGGACAGAGTGGATTGAGATCTGAAATCAGAAAGGTATATGGAAGCCAGATAATAATGTAGAAAGACTACTGTAACTTTAGAAATTAAAGAGGCAAGAAAATCAGTTAGAAAGTTACTGCAGTTGTGAGGGAAGGCAGTGGTTAGACAGCGTAATAGTGAAGATGGAGAGAAATGGATGGATCTGAGATATGTTTTGGAGATAGACTGACTAGGATTGGCTGGGAATGGTGAGGGAAACACATCTTTCATTTGATCACACAAACTGTGTTAACATATAATTAAGTTTCTGTGGCTCACAGGGAACTATCAGCTCACAACTTGAAAAAGAGAATTTAAGTTTTTGGACTTTATAGTCTTTTAATAATTTTTCATAATGGGCCTTCAATATCTTTCATAATCAGGAGTTCCTGTCGTGGCTCAGTGGTTAATGAACCTGACTAGCAACCATAAGGATGTGGGTTCAACCCTGGCCTCGCTCAGTGGGTTAGGGATCCGGTGTTGCCATGAGCTATGGTGTAGGTCGCAGATGCGTCTCAGATCTTGTGTGGCTGTGGCTGTGGCTGTGGTGAAGGCTGGCAACTACAGCTCTGATTAGACCCGTAGCCTGGGAATTTTCATATGCCATGGGTGCAGCCCAAAAAAGACAAAAAGACAAAACAAAACAAAGCAAAAAAAACCTTTCACAATAAGAAAAAAACCTTATGATTAAAAAAGTTACTGCAAAATGACTATTAACAATACCTTGGATCCATACTCCTTCTTGGTTTTAAGAACTCAATGGATCTTCACATTTATTACCTTAGTTTACCTTTCAAATTCTCACTTGGATAAGAAGGGACTACCTAAGTTTGCTGTCAACCTGGAGACACTTCCAAATCAATGGAAGTTAAACTTCAAAATGAAATTCAGAGAAATTAAGAGTCCCTCTGCCCCTAGCCTATTCCATTGGAATTTTCAGAACAACTCCAACTGCTTTATCTTTATATATGGAATTCATTATAAGAATTTAATCTTTATCTCCAGTTTTATGAAAAGAAAAAGCTTCAATTAAGGCAAAACATAGCAAGGTTTGTTCATCTAGTATAAATTTAAGGAAATAGTTTATAATCATATCCTTACTTTTTATTGGTTAACAACTTCCTTTTCAGGAACCCTCTTACACTGATGATGGGAATATAAATTGGTACAACCACTACGGCAAACAGTATGCACATACTTCAGAAAACTAAAAATAGAACTACTATATGATCCAGCAATTCCACTCCTGGGTATATATCCAGACAAAACTATAATTCAAAAAGATAACATGCACACATACGTCCACAGCTGTGCTATTCACAGTAGTCAAGACATAGAAACAACCTAAATATCCATTGACAGATAAATGGATTAAGAAGATGTGATACATATATACAATAGAATACTAATCATCCATAAAAAAGGAACAAAATAATGCCATTTGCAGCAACATGAATGCAACTAGAGATTATCACACTAAGTAAAGTCAGAGACAACTATCATATGATACCACTTTTGTATGGAATCTAAAATATGGCACAAATTAAGCTATCTAAAGAACAGAAACAGACTCATGGACATGGAGAACAGACTTGCGGTTGCCAAGGGGGAGGGGAAGAAAGTGGGATGTACTGGGAATGTGGAGTTAGATACAAACTATTACATTTAGGACGGATAAACAGTAAAGTCTTACTGTACAACATAGGATACCATATCCAATCTCCTGGAAAATAATATACAAAAAAGAATGTGTGTGTGCATGTGCGTGTGTGTATGTGTGTGTGTATAAAACCGGGTCACTTTTCTGTACAGTGCAGAAATTGACAGAACGGTGTAAATCAACTATACTTTAATAAAAAATTTAAAAATTTCCTTTTTAGTAAAAGGTAAAAACATTGTACATGGTTGCCTAGCTAGCCTTTTGTAGTTTACACATTTGGAAAATGCTAGTAAAGAATTGGGTTTGAGAGGGAGGTATCTCCTAAGAGGCTCTTGGAGAAAAATACTGTAAACTAGTCAATTTTCCCAGATGGTACTATCACAGAAAATTCCTTTAAGCATCTTTGAGAACAGTGACAACAAAGATCCACTCTGGATAAACAGAGAGCTGATAACACCATGGCTTGGAAAAATGTATAAACTGCCTTTGAATTTTTAAATTTTTATTCTCTGGTTTTTAGGGCTGCATCCACAGCACATTGAAGTTCCCAGGCTAGGTGTAGAATTGGAGCTGCAGCTGCCAGCCTGTACCACAGCCACAGCCATGCCAGATCTGAGCCACATCTGTGACCTACACCATAGCTCACAGCAATGCCAGATCCTTAACTCACTGAGTGAAGGCCAGAGATCGAACTCACATTCTCATGGATACTAGTTGGGTTCATTACCACTAAGCCACAACCAGAACTCCTGAATTTTTATACTGACATATTCTTAAGGCTCTGAAAGTAAAGGTATTATTTTAGCCCTCTATAGGGCTGGGACTTGCAAAAACCCCACAAAGAAAAAAGTCCATCTTCCACCCATAATTTTACATGTTCAAATGTTAAAACATTTACCTCAAATTTCCTCCTTCAGATCAAGAAAGATGCATCACATACTGCAAAGTTAAAAAAGCAAGAAGCAGAAAAATATGCATATCATCAGCCCACATGTGTAAAAAAGAGGAGTGTGTATATTCATTTTGTATAGAAAATATATGGAAGGCTATATGCAAAACTAGTCAATTACCTTCTCCACTATGACTTTTATTTATTTTAATAGCACATACATTTTTTTCACTAAAAATTTTTTTAAGGAAAAAGTATATTTTAGCATAGTGAATTTGACAATGGAGAAATAACACAAAAAATTACAACTGGAGGAAAACACAAAAAACTTATTTAAAATTTTTTTTCTTTATCTCTTCTGGAGAAATGCTCTTACACTTGTCCCTACAAAAATATATTGAATATAACTGTAGTTATATCAATTTCATAAAAGTAACATATAAGACCAAAAAAAGAAAAAGCAATGGATCAAAAGAAAAACTGCCTAGAGATGTAATATAAAAGCCAGTCATGAAAGATAAGAAAATAATAAGGAAAAACCCAAACAACTCTCTTGACAACCAAGGAACACTAAGTACAAAAGTTGATTTAGAATCATATACTTAAAAACTTCAGATTCAATTCAAAGAAGTACTTACCTATCTAAAGAACCATACATAAATTTTAAGGTTCGGGCAACATCTTCTATCACATTCCTTAGCTGAGGAAGAGGAACTCTAAAAAAAGCAAAAATGCATCTTTTCATTTATAATATAATTAATTGATACATAATATGAAAGAAGCAAATCCTCTTTACATTTTATACATAAGCAATGTGAAAAGTATATTGTTAACTTGGAATTATAGCTGTGTAAAATGATTGTTTCCTGCATTAGCCATCAGATTTTGATGTCTAGAGCTAGCATTTGAACATGGGTCAAGTAAGGACTTTTATGTCACCATCTATATGCAGATTTCTTAGCCCCCCTTTAGGGTTTAAATTCTTTTAAGTTTAAAGTGGGTCCATAATCACTAAGCCTTCTCAGGTTCATTTTGAGGATTAGATAAAATTAATGCATATAAAGGAGTTGTAATACCTGGGCCCACAGAAAGAAATGCTAAATTCTTGACACTTTCCAGTATTACCCAGCTCTGAACTAGACCTCCAACTTTAGAACCTCCAACTCTTGTGACAAAAAGATACCTCTAAATGAAAAAGAGAGGAAAGAAAGTAGGAGAAAGGAAAGAAACGGACTTATTTCCTCCTTGAAGCCTTGAAAGAATTCTACAAAGCAGGTCTTAACCATTCACATTATATGAATGGTTAATCTGAGGTTCAAGAAGTTAACTTGTGCAAGCACACCCAGTCCTTGTCGAAGCTGCCTGTGGGCATTCATCTCCTCAGCTCCCAAGCTACTCTCTCCACAACCCACATGTCTTCCTGGTTAGGCCCCTGCTATTCACTGCTGCCATCATAGGAAGGTGATCTCCCCCATGAAAACACATGTTCCTGGAGTATATGCCCCATCCTATCCTCTGTGGGGCAACTCTTTTCTCATCCTGCTTGTAAAAGGCACAGTGGTAAAGAAAGACATATACAGGCTGTGGCATTAAGACAGATGGGGGGGGGGGAATCCCAGGGATGCCAGTTCAAGTACAAACTACATGTAGGATGTTGGAGATAAAAAGACATAAGAAATTGACACTAAGGAGGTACTTGTGTATGATCACTGAGCAGATGAGCATAATAATAACTACGTTTCACAGTCATGTGAAACGAGATGGAAGGAGGAAAAGAATATGGTAGAGAGTGGCTGCTGTGAGCAATAAGAGAGCTGGGTAAAGAGCTGGCTAGAACTATTTCTGTCTTGAAGCTCAGGACAGAGAAGAAGGAGGATCATTCCAACTTATCAAGCCAAGTTCTCTAGGATAGGAATCACATCAATATTTAGGAAATACCCTCTCCCCACCCCTATTCTGGTAATAAAGACTGAGGAACTGGCTAGAGAACCCCCTATTCAATAAAACCTTGATTCAGAGCTCAGTAATGACAGTCCTTTTTTGGCTTCAGGATAAAACCTCTCCTGGAAACCGTCTCTATCTGCCTAGCTAAGTCGGCTGGTGGCATCATATGGCGGCCTCAGCTCAGTTCCTTAGCTGGACCTTCCTCTCTGCTCTCTAACTGCCCACACTACCTTATCTTACCATTGGACTATCTGTGCTTTTCTTTTGCCTTTTAGGCTACTACAAAAGTCTAAAGGTAAATGTTTTTCCCTGCCACTATACCCTTAAGTGTCATATTCTGGAGATTCTCCAATATTTGTACACCCGTAGTTTCAAAACAGCACAGTTTTTCATAATCTAATTCACTGATATATGGCAGTCTCCTAGCAGGGTTCATTACAGTCCCTTGTTAGACAGAAAAACACACATGAGCTGGTTAAAGAGAGCCATCATTTAATACATGTAATAGCACCACTACCCCTTCATATCAAATTTTTGAAGCCCCAAATTAGAACCCCATCTATTTATGATAGATCATATCTCTTACTGTCCAAAATTAAAGACCCTTTTAAAACATAATCATTTTGATATTTTTCACTGCAGACTTCTTTGGAGTTCCTGTTTGTGGTATTAAAACACATCCACAAATTGTTTGATACTCTTTCTCTTGAGTATAGGCTGGACTTAATAACTCACTTATTACACACAAATATATATAAATGTCAGCCCTGTTTTTACCTTCAACTATTAAAATAAGATATATTTTAAAATACTTGAAAAAAGTTAAGAAGGAGACCATGACAATATAAGATATGCCATTAAAGAAGTCACTTCAGAGTTAAATATTCATTATTTGATGCAAGTTGCTTGGCGTCAAGGCAAAACACCTTTCCACTGACCCATAATTCTCCAAAATCACCAACAGCAGAAAACCATAAACATGCAAAATCTACACCACAATACTGTTAAAAGTCTGAGCAGAGGACAAGCTCATCTCTCAGCTACCTCTATACTGGCCCCCACCTTTGTGAACAGGTCTAGCAGTGCCTTCCTGGCGTCTTTCTGCACTATTCATACCAAATGAACACAGGTAGCTATTGTACTAGTTCAGCAAACCTTTAAATTAAAAAAATTTCTTAAATTTGCCTCTTGACAAAAATGCCATAATTTTAATGAAACAGACTTTGTTAGCGGTATTTTAGAAATGATTTTTAAGGTAAATAAAAATCTCAACTTACTCCTCAGCAGGTAGGCCAATTAACAACAACTTGTCAGATTCTTTCCAATAAGCCACATGAATTTGTTTCCCATTTAAAAGAAGGGATGAGCTAACAAAAAAATGAGTCAAAACGTTAGAATATCTTTAAATGTCATAAGGTTATAAACAGTCATTTATAAAAGATTACATATGGTATGATTTAAAAACAGCATGCTTAATAAGCCAATTTCTTGGCATATACCCAACTGCTGCACAGGAAAGGCAAGGGATTTTATAACAAAAACATATTCTGAAATATATATATATTTAAAATCCACAATAAACTCTAGGGCAAACAAAAGTAGACCTATTATAGCAAAAAAAAAGTTACAATTCTTTTGCTAATGTTAGCTGACTATATACAATTTTTTTTCAAAAGAACACTTCCATCCCAGTGTGCTAACTTAACAAATCTTTTCTGATTGTCCATTTATGGACACTGAAGAAACAAAGATGTGGTCCCAGCTCAAAAGATGATCACTCAGTATAGACCTAGATACATAAACAGGTAACCAAAATATAAGTCAGGTTTAAACATATTCTCAAGGGAACATTTAGGGTGATGGATATATTTACAGTGGCAAAGGTTTCAAGGTCTATACCAGTGTCAAAAATGATCAAATTATATATTTTTTCATATACTTTACTGTACTTCAATTATATTTCAATGAAGTTGGAAAACAAATTAGATGTGTTTGAAAAGGAGATACAATAATAAACTATAGAAACATAGAGAATATGATTCCTTATAATGTTGGTAGGTGGTAGGAAGGAAATAAAATAAAAATATATTTAGTGTTTTCTTTGTTGAAATTAAAATACATTGATCAGTCTTTATCTGCTGAGTCCTCAGGATAGAGTGTACCTTTTATACTACAGTAGATAAGTGTGTGGGATTTTAAATGTGAATTGCTACATAGATTTTATTTAAAAGGGATATTACTCTTACCTTAAGAGTTTAAAAATGCACGTATTTTAGCCAAACATTAGACTCTTTTATAGTCATGATTAATTCCACTATAGTTTTAAAAGTGTACGCAACAAAAGACACACATTACTAGGAGTCCCTGAAATAATTACTTTCTTATTTATTCTTTCACCAAAATATTTTTCTATCTATATATGTATATATAAACATGTTTTCCACATGTTTGAGTCATATCTTATTGATCTAAATATCCAGTAAAATATATATACTTTAGAGAAAAATAAAATAAAATCTACTTGGAGAGACTTAAGACAAATTTTCTTTCTAATGAGATTAAAAATGAGACCTGTGGAGTTCCCATCGTGGCTCAAAGGTTAACGAATCCGCCTAGGAACCATGAGGTTTTGGGTTCGATTCCTGGCCTAGATCAGTGCGTTAAGGATCTGGCGTTGCCATGAGCCATGTTGCTGTGGCTCTGGTGTAGGCCAGCGGCTACAGCTCCAATTAGACCCCAGGCTGAGAAACTTTATATGCCGTGGGTGCAGCCCTAGAAAAAAAAGGAAAAAAAAAAAAAGAGACCTATATCTTAAAAACATCATTCTAAATAAAAAATAAAAGAAGCCAGTCACAAATAAGCACATATTATGATGTCATTCTTGTGATATGTCCAGAATAGGGAAATCCATAGCGAAAGTAGATTAGTGGTTGTTCATGGCTTGGCGTGGGATAGGTGGATTAATAGCTAAAAGGTACAGGGTTTCTCTTTGAGATGATAAAAATGTTCTAAAACTGACTCTAGTGCCTGTTGCAGGTAATCAGCAAATATACAAAAACCATTGAACTGTATACTTTAAACAGTTGAATTGTATGATACCTAAATTATATCTCAATAAGGCTATTTTAAAAAATAAAGAGGCCTTTTGACATGCTTTTATGAATACAAATTTGAACACTAAATGGAGCCTCAGTTACTAGTATCCTAGAATGAACTAATCTTTTCTGTATATACTATATTAAAAGTCCCAGAGTTAAATATACATTACTTTCATTTAGAAAAACAAGGCAATTCTTCTTTCTGTTGTCTTGCAGATCTCTTTTAAAATCCTAGAGATGTCATTTTAATCAGAACATGGGAAAAGTTAAAGCTTAAAAAATCTAACTTGATATTTAATCTAGATTAAGGTGCTCTTAAAATTTGAGATAAACCTTTTCTGTAAAGTCTAAAATTATTGAAATATTAAGGAAGAAAAGCTTATTGTCTATAAATTTATTTTGTGACAAGTTTCTGTGGTGGCTCAGCAGAAATGGATCTAATATCCATGAGGACACAGGTTCAATTCCTGGCCTTGCTCAGTGGGTTAAGGATCCGGCATCGCTGTGAGCTGTGGTGTAGGCCAGCAGCTACAGCTCTGATTTGACCCCTAGCCTGGGATCCTCCATACACTGTGGGTGTGGCCCTAAAAAGAAAAAAAAAAAATTATGAAAAAAAAGCAAAAACAAAACCCCAAAGCTTTGTGTTCCCTCCTTTCATAATGTAACTATAATATTTCAAAATCAGGCTTGATAAATCAACCTGGAATGGGACGTGTGGCTTTAGAATTGACTACATGATGTAATTTATTTTTCAAAAAGTTATTTGACCTTCGTCTGCTTCTCCATCACTGAGTGAACTTGTACAGATGACGCTGCCTTCTGAATATCTTCCTATAGTGGATGTGTATTGTGTGTTTTTCTATCACTGTTCTAAGAACAAAATATTTTGAACTATATGAAAAATACAGTATTCAGTCATTCTTACCAACCACAAAGGTACTGTCGAGAAAATTAATGATCAAGATAAAATCATGAAAAAGCCAGACTCATCAAACACCATGCTCAAGAGATCACCATCATGAAGAATTTCTAAAGTGTAGGTCATTGGTCCAACTTTGTTATTTAAAGTGTGCCAAAACAGGAGCCCCTCCCCCCCAAAATAGTGTGCCAAAATATCCAGATCTACAGCTATACTGAGAGCCTACACTTTAAATAGAGGACTAGTAGAAATAACCTAGGTGAGAAACAAAATATCTGCAGACAAACCATCAACCATATAGATACTTATATTATAGATACAAAAAACATATTTGTATAATTGATACTTGTATTAGTATTTTCTCCATCAGAACCAAGATAAAGAACTTGAGAGAAAGAGAATTAAAGCTAAATAAAAATCAATTATTACCTAGTAACTTGCGTCCCAGTTACATTTTCCAACATATCACAGAGTGTGAGAAATATCCCTCTCACACTTTTAAGTTTCTGAGATGCATCAGATACTGGATAATGATAAAGGATTTCCTGCTGTTAAATGAAAAGAAATAGATACGTCAATCCTCCCCAAATTTTCCAACCACTATTTTTTTTCGTGGCAAATTCAGCCATAGGATTAAGGGGAAAAGAAAAAAAAGAATCCCTTCAGCTTCAGTAGGAGATTCATTCAAACATAAGGAAAGAAGCATACTTGGAATTTTAATGTATCACCTAATATTTAAAATACCACATTTGGAGTTCCCGTCGTGGCGCAGTGGTTAACGAATCCGACTAGGAACCATGAGGTCGCGGGTTCGGTCCCTGCCCTTGCTCAGTGGGTTAAGGATCCGGCGTTGCCGTGAGCTGTGGTGTAGGTTGCAGACGCGGCTCGGATCCCGCGTTGCTGTGGCTCTGGCGTAGGCCGGTGGCTACAGCTCCGATTCAACCCCTAGCCTGGGAACCTCCATATGCCGCGGGAGCGGCCCAAGAAATAGCAACAACAACAACAACAAAAAAAAAAAGACAAAAAAAGACAAAAAATAAAATACCACATTTGAAAATAAGTTAGAAACTGTCAAAACTGGCCATGAAATAAATATTAAGTAGGACCTTGATTATTTGGAATAATTGTAAGTAATTTCAAACAATGTTTCCAACATTAATCTCCCTTACAATAAATTTAAATACTAATATTTAGATATCTCCTGTGGTTACATATCCACATAGACACCACATATAACTTTTAAGAGTCTTTAAATTTAATTACTTTCATTACTGACTTTTAAAAGATAATCTTCATCTTTGGTGAAACCATTAAGTATTTAAATACAAGACAAGACTTTAATTAAACTTACAAAGTCAGAATACAAAACTAAATTTAAAAAAGTGCAGATAGGCAATGTATACATCTAAGGATAACCTGACCCCCTTGCTGTACAGTGGGAAAAAAAAAAAAAAAAGTCTCTAGTAAAATACTAACATGTCAAGTGGACTAACACAATACATTAATAAAACTCAAAGTTTTAAAAACCAAAAAAAAAAAAAAAGGTGCAGATAGGAAGAAAGAAGTATTATGCTATTACAAAGTTTTCTGTTTAAATTTGAAAGCATTTGCCCACCAATTAATCTGAATTCAAACTTTAAGAGAGAGTACATTTTAAATTATGGAAAATACTAAATCCATAAGATAATTCATAAATGTGTAATAGTTCTCTATTTCAAGGAGAAATGTTCCCATTTCTTAAAAAAAATCAAAATCAGGATGTACATTGCTAGTACTTTTGTAGGAAGGGATGAATCACTCTGTACTTCACTTTTTTTTTTTTTTTTTTTTTTTTTTTGTCTTTTTTGTCTGTTGTTGTGTTGCTATTTCTTGGGCCGCTCCCGCGGCATATGGAGGTTCCCAGGCTAGGGGTCCAATCGGAGCTGTAGCCACCGGCCTACGCCAGAGCCACAGCAACGCGGGATCCGAGCCAAGTCTGCAACCTACACCACAGGTCACGGCAACGCCGGATCGTTAACCCACTGAGCAAGGGCAGGGACCGAACCCGCAACCTCATGGTTCCTAGTCGGATTCGTTAACCACTGCGCCACGACGGGAACTCCTGTACTTCACTTCTTTGCTGTGACTTAAAGCAACATGGTGTTTTTCTCACAAGACAAATTAAAAGCAAGCAAACTAAAAATATCTCTAAACACAAACCATAGAGAATTCAGAGTAACTTCCAGTTACTCTGTAATAACAATACCCATAAATATTAACATAACCATTACTGAAAACCCAAACTCTTAAAATACTGTATCTTTTCCTTGGTTCTCTTTCTTTTTTTTTTTTTTTTTTTTTTTTTTTGTCTTTTTGCTATTTCTTGGGCCGCTCCCGCGGCATATGGAGTTTCCCAGGCTAGGGGTCTAATCGGAGCTGTAGCTGCCAGCCTATGCCAGAGCCACAGCAACGCGGGATCCGAGCCGCGTCTGCAACCTACACCACAGCTCACGGCAACGGCAGATCCTAAACCCACTGAGCAAGGGCAGGGACCGAACCCTCAACCTCATGGTTCCTAGTCGGATTCGTTAACCACTGCGCCACGACGGGAACTCCGGTTCTCTTTCTAAACAGTATTTTACACTTTGCTTTCATCTCTCTTTATAAGAAATAATTATGTTACTTGAAGTCTATGTCTTGGCAACTCTGACATTAGGACAAAATATAAATAATGACAAACTGGATACATCTGATTTTTATAACTTATTAAGCCATTCAGTATATGAAAATTGTTATGGAGTATGTGGGCCAAATATATTCTGCCTAACAACTCAAAACTTCCGCCAATATATGTAGTGTCAAAAGTTACAAAACATTTTATCTCTAAAAATTAAGTCAAATACCAGCTAAGATATTCTGTTATGTCTACCTCATAAATTTAAACCTTAACTTTAAGGTTAATAAACTTACAGTATTTAGCCAAACATCAAATACCACTTTAATTAAGTAACCATATAGTCTTTGATTCATTTCTTAAAAATTCTCAAATCTTGTAACTTAAAGAAAACAAGCTGCTATTAAATATGTAACACACATAAAAACAAAATGACCCCATGACATTTAATTGTAAAATAAGTAATACCAAATACAAAGGACATTTGAGAAAGTTTCTATTCCAACTTCTGCAGCAACCAGCCTGGAGAGCCTCACCATTCAAGACCTGGCAAGCTCTACAGTTCTTAACCAATTTAATTGGCTGTATTTTAAAGCACTTCTTAGCAGCATGCATTTGCAGCAGCTTCTACTCTGTTCAATAAGAATAAGCCTCTCCTAATTGCAGTGTTGATACACGGCTGTCAACAGACAAAAACCTGTTCCTTAGAGAAACATCTACACATTTTCCCATGAAAGAAAGCCAAGGATGACAAAAGGCCTCAGCAGTGTCCTACTCCAGGATGACCTCAAATGATTCAGGGTGTTACCATTTCAGAAATGTGTTGTGTGTTTTATATAATACACAGTTAAAATTCTTTTTTTTTTTTTTTTTTTTGCCATTTCTTGGGCCGCTCCCGCGGCATATGGAGGTTTCCAGGTTAGGGGTCCAATCGGAGCTGTAGCTGCCAGCCTACTCCAGAGCCACAGCAATGCGGGATCCCAGCTGCGTCTGCAACCTACACCACAGCTCACAGGCCAGGGATCAAACCCGCAACCTCATGGTTCCTAGTCGGATTCATTAACCACTGCACCACGACGGGAACTCCAAATTCTCATTTGTTTTAAAGATACAAAGGACTAGTAATACATGCAAGAAATTAGAATCATCAACTCTAGGTCTCTATATACTTTTCAAAACACAGAAACTTGCAGAAATACGTATAAATAAATACCTTCTTTTCCAGTTCAGTTACTGACTAAATTTTGACATATGAAGAAGCAGTACAAGGAAATACACCTTTGGATAAAATGGGTTTGGCATTGATAGTATAGGCTGCAAGGATTTCAAAAGGAAAAGAATGTAAATGAGGTAAAAACCTTTTAGATCTCATTTCTGTTCAAAGCATTACAGTAAACTAGATGCCCCAAGACCCCTGTGCCATAAAACAACTAGATTCATGGTCAAAAATACTCGTTGAATTGCCGGATATTTAAGAGGTAGAGGCTTCCAGGGACATCCTCTTCATACCTTTCCAACCCCCTCCCCTCACACTGCAAAGAAAGCTGGGGCCTCGGCTGGCAGTGGTGAGCAGAGAGCAGATGGACAGAGGAAGGTTGTCTTGGTGGCCAATACCCACCATGCCTTCCATCAGGACACTAAGCACTGGGCTACTGGCTAGGTAGGTGAGCTGAGCCAAGACCCACTGTGTTAAAACCAGACCTATGAATAAGGCTCAAGTGCCCAAGGTGAGTGATAGAAACAGAAGAAGTAAATTCTTTTTGGAGGAAGCTATTTCCTATTTAGAAACAAAGGACTCCCAAAGGTAAAATCAAGCAGTAGGTCTAGTTAACAATACTCAAGGACATAAGAAAGCACAAACCAGAGTCCTCATCAAGGCTCGGAGATACTGGAATGGGAAGATAAAATACAAAATAACTATGTACAAGATGTTGAGAGAAATAAAGCAAGCAATAAGAGACAACCAGGAATAGCATGGCAGATTTGCATGTACACCAGCTAAAAACTTCTTAGGAACTTCTTCTTCTTTTTTTTTTTTTTTGCTTTTTAGGGCTGTACCCAAGGCATATGGAGGTTCCCAGGCTAGGGTTGAAATGCAGCTACAGCTGAGGGCCTATACCACAGCCACATTCCTAGCAATGCAGGAACCAAGCTGCATCTGCAACCTACACTGCAGCTCATGGCAATGCCAGATCCTTAACCCACTGAGTGAGGCCAGGGATTGAACCCACAACCTCACGGTTACTAGCTGGATTTGTTTCTGCTGCACCACAAAGGGAACTCCTCAGGAACTTCTTAAAAAAAAAACAGGTTGTTTAAACAAACAAAAAAACCCCCAAAAAACAAAAAAACAACACCACACAGAGGTTAAGGATTAAAACTATTTGGACATAGCAGAAGCAAGAAACTTAATGAAAGATAGTTTCCTTAAAAGGAATGACTAACACTTACTAACAGCAATTATGGAAGTCAGAAAACAGAGAAATACTATCTTCAAACAGATTAAAGAAAAGACTTTCTTACCTGCTTGATATAAGCAATGCCATGTGTTAATTTTACCTTCTTCCTGGCCACAAAGGAAGACTACATTTCTCACCTCCTTACTTTGGGAGAGACCATGTAACTAGCCCTAGGTACTGGAACATGAGTAGAAGAGATGTTCCCACTTTTAAGTCAGACCGCTGAAATGTCCTACGTGATACTGTATGCTTTCTTTCTTCTCTCACTGACCAACTAGATTCAAACAATCCAAAAGAGGACCCTGAAGCCCTGGGAAATAATGGAACCACTGGAAAAAGGGCTCACATCATTGAGCCAAGTGACCAGGAACACTTACATTGAAATGAGGAATAAACTTTAATCATGTTATGCCACTGAGGCATTAGGACTGTTTGTTATAGCAACTGGCATTTCAAGAAGGAGTAAAAAAAGACATCATTAGATAAATACAACAAAAAGATTTTCATGAAAAAGAAATACCTAGGAGTTCCCTTGTGGCTCAGCAGATTAAGATTGTCACTGCAGGGTAGCTGATGTGGTGCAGGTTTGATCCCTGGCCCAAAAACTTCCATATGCTGCAAGCAAAAAACAAAAACAAACAACAACAAAAAAAGGAATGCCTAAAATATATGCTTCAGGAAGAAGAAAAATGATCAAATAACAATAGTGTGAGATGTAAGAATAGTGAATTTTCAAAAAATGGTAGCAATGAAATATTGATGACAAAAGCATGTAGGTGAAAAGGGGAAAATTGGAGTTAAGATGCACTGAGGGCCTTGAATTATTTTGAAAAGGGGTTAAGAGAGTATTTAACTTTAGAATCCATGAAGAAAAATATCATGATAAAATTTTAAGAGTAATCACTAAAAAAATAGAAGGAAGAGTATACAGCAAGAATAATAATGATATAAGCAACCAAGCATAAAAACAGTATGGAAAAATTAGTTAAAATAGAAATTTTTAAAGAAGCTAGCAGAAACAAACACAAATATTTCAGTCATCTCTATAAACGGACACATCAAGGTAGTCAGTTTAAAGACCAGTGTGTATAAGAGACATACTAAAACCATAAAGACACAGAATGACTGAGGAAAGTGTTTATTATTAATTTGGAAGACGGCAAAAAGGTCTTCACTTTTTTCCTTTGCACTTTTTAGAAGACACTCACCTCTTCCTTTGATGTTTCTGAGTCAAGCTGTAGTGTGAGATACATAACGATATGAGGAGTGTTTAGGATATTCTGCTGGATACCTTCAACCTCTTCTCCCCATAGAAATTTGACTAAATCACTTGTGTTCGATGGCGCCTTTTTCTGTCTTGGTTGAGTTGTTTCCTTTTTGACAGCATTCACATTTTCAAATGTCAGTTTCACCTTTGAAAAATTAAAATGTGTTGATTTTTCAATGAGGGAAAATCAGCTACAGTTTTCACAAAGACGGATCAGTGCATGCACATTCACTCAGGTATGCACAGAATGCATAAAAATCATCCTGGAGTGTGGGCCCCTTGATGGCAGAGTCTGTGTGTTCTACTTATGTTTGTAACTCCAGCTCTGAGGACAATGTCTGGCACATACTATTACAAATATTAATTGAGCAAGAATATATAATTCTTTGTATGTAAGTTTGTTAATTTAAACTTAATTATTATATTCTAAATACTGACAACAAATACAAGAAATGTGATGAAAAACAAAAATTAGTATGATCTTGTAATAAAGAGTAACACATTATGAATGCTAATAGCAATGACTTATTTGGAGAAGGTAAAATGAAGAGATTCAGGATTAAAAATGACCTCATACGGAGTTCCTATCGTGGCTCAGTGGTTAACAAACCTGACAAGTATTCATGAGGACATGGGTTCGATCCCTGGCCTTGCTCAGTGGGCTAAGGATCTGATGTTGCCATGAGCTGTGCAGGTCGCAGATGTGCCTCAGATCCTGCATTGCTGGGGCTATGGTATAGGTCTGCAGCTACAGCTCCGATTCGGCCCCTAGCCTGGGAACCTCCATGTGCCAAGGATGTGGCCCTAAAAAGACACAAGGACAAAAAAAAAAAAAAAAGGCAACCTCATACAACCAGAATTAGCTCTCCTTTCAAGGGAGGCGATATTCAAATATTCTTCTCTTCGACATTCTTTGTGGTCCTTTATAATAAAGGCAAAGGAGAGAAAAAACCATCAACACGTGGATCTTGGATCATGGTCCTAAGAAGATTACCTATCAGTTTTATCAAGATAGTTTTAATTTCATGGCCTGATATCAAACATGATTGGTAAGAGTCCAGAACGTGGCCATGTTCCAGCTGTTGAAAGGTAGCTTCCAGTTCTCAATTACCTTACCTTGAGAAAGGAGATATGTGTGCAGATGCCAGTTGGCCAAAGAGAACTTGCTTATTTCAAAGAAGCACCAGTGCATATCCTGAGTAAAGTTTCCACTAAGCATAGTTAATTTTGTGTAGCAAGGACATCATCCTAAGCTATATAGGCAAAAAATATTCCTAATGTTTAAAATCTTATCAGAATACAGAGAAGTAAAACTAATTATAACAATCCATAAAATTTTAAAATTAGACATTGTATTGCAACAACTCTTAAAATTAGTTTAAATTTTAAAAGTCAAAAAATAAAATCATGCTCAGTGAAAAAAAAAAAGTCTGGTCAATATATGTATGTTAAATCATCACACTGTACAACTTAAACACATACAATTTCTACTTGTCAATCATAACTTCAATAAAGCTGGAGGGAGAAAAGAAATCTTGCCAATATTTAAAAGCAGATAAAACTATATGTAGGAAGTTGCATTTTGAGAGAAGATATTTAAAAATTATTACCAAGACAGTATTAATCCCTATTTTTGATAATTTATTAAAAGAGGTACCATTTTCAAGGCCAATTTTAAATATATGGTAAATACTAATATGTTATTGTCACTCTTGTTGAAATGAGTTTTACAGAGTTATACATTTTATCAAAAATATTAAGTACATTATTTAAAAAAATCATTCATAACCTCATCAGCCCATCTATTATAGGTATTATACTGCAAAATAAATCTATCCTAATGAATAAAACCTTCCAAAAGAAAAAAAGATCTGGATATCTTTTTATTGTTGGCAAGGAGTGACTGTGGTTGTATTCATTTTGCTTAACTGTAGCTGTCTGGCATATCAGGGGCACTATGTTATCTAAAGGGAATTTACTTAAACATGTTTCCTAAAATAAGTTTCAGATTTTATTTTATTAACAAGTAGAAAAGAGACATGAGGTCTAAATTCATCATTATTCAGAGTTAAGATGAACCAGGTCATGACTAATGAGTAGGAAGGGAGAAGATCCTCATAAAATTTTTCTGAGGCCCAATGATCATGTTTCTTTACAAAACATTTAATATTCCAAGGGGAAAAGATCAGGCTTTATGAAATTTTTAATGTTTTTTGTAAACCTGATGTTGAAAAATAGGCTGTTGGTATTAAAATAATGTATCTAAAAAGGCTAGTGGAAAACTAGTATATTTGGATGGGAAGTATTAAGAAAGCCAAACAGAAATATAAAAAATTAGAGATCTTATATTGGACCAGTCAAGAGTTACCTAAAGAAAATTAATACAAGGATAAGGTGAGAAAGAGTTGGAGAGACACTGTTTCAGAAATGATCTTAGAAAGATGTGAAAAGAGTGTTTGGTGTGAGGTTCTGACCCAAACAGCAATATGTAAGCACTGCATGCCCTGAGAGACTATGTATGCTCTGAAAGCGGCTTCTGTTCTAGAGGGTAATGCTCAATATACATACACACATGTAAATATATATACATATAAGCATAAATGTATTAAATCCTTAAACAAGATCTGACGAAGTAAAAACAGCCTGGTTGTCAGGAGGGTCTTTTATTGAGAATTTGGGGAAATCCTGAGTACAGACTTTATACTAATACAGAGGGGGGCTCTGAAGACTATCCCTAAGACTTGGCTGTGAATGGAATGGAGGGTGAGAAATCTGACTGCAGGAAGCAGATGAGTGACAGCATGGGGAAGCAGGTGCCACAGAGGCAGGCTAGGTCTCTGCACCCCAGGGCTGAACTAGGAGAAGAAAGATGGGTCCTCAAGGAAAAAAATGTGCCTCAGAACAGGGAGGGCATTTTTTTCAGCTGAGATTCTTGTGGGTGGAGTGGTCAAAAGACAGGGTATGATTCACCAAGAATGACAAAAGGAAATGAGTTAGTAGGCTTAAAATAAAAATTTACCAATTTTACCTTGGGCAGCAACAGCAACCTAAAATTTGACTGGTTTGCTCTGCTTGGTAAAGAATGACATACTTGAAAACGAACTTTAATGTTACACTTGGCAAACAACAGAACTTCTTTTCTTTGGGGCAAGAACCTTTCCCCTCACCATGACAAAAACAAAGACAAATGCACTCACCACAGAACCATCCATTAACATTCTTTATGGAACTATTTTACCCACCATTCTTCTGATTTAAGTAAAGTTGGCTCCATAATGCAAAGATAATTACACTTTAGAAAGGCATTTTGAAAAACTTACATATTAAATAACTATAAATGTCAGAAAATCTGGCTGCCCTGATATAAAATGATAAAAGGGTAATAAGACATAATCAAATTAAGAGTTAAGTGCTATTTTAAAAAAGGGGTTGATGTACATAAATACACAGGATATGATGTGTTTTATAGGAACAAAACTTTAAGAAACATCTAATATAAGATAGTTTTTATGAAGCTTCTTATAAAAAAGGTTTTTCTGTAGAGTTTAGATGAAGCTTCTTATAACGAGGGATTTCTGAGAATTTCCTTTGTGACTCAGGGCTAACAAACACGACTAGGATCCATGAAGTTGCAGGTTTGATCCATGGCCTTGCTCAGTGAGTTAAGGATCTGGTGTTGCTGTGAGCTATGGTATATGTCGCAGACACGGCTCGGATCCCACCTTGCTGTGGCTGTGGCACAGCCAGCAGCTGTAGCTCTGGTTTGACCCCTAGCCTGAGAACTTCCATATACCGAGGACATAGCTCTAAAAAAAGGAAAAAAAAAAGGGGGTTTTCTGTTGTTCTTCCATGGACATTAACCTGTGACAAGTTTCGTCATCTCCTATCTCCCCTAAGAGAGTTTTCTTATTTGCGCAATTTTCCCATCCTTTCTTTTCTTCTTCCCTCCCACTTCAGGAGATGATGCCTTATCTCAGACCCAAGGACATGCTCTCTTCAACTCACCACTTCCAAAATCTTGTTGCTTTAACTATACCCTCTCTACTTCCATCTCCAAACAATCTCATGTAACAAGCCATGTCTCCTCAGCCTCTGCTCAACCAACCAACAAGTCCTCTCTCCCCATTTGCTACTATGCTATCCTCTTCACACATGGGATCTGGAGAGGCTGTCAGAATCTGAAACAGATTCTGCCTCATGGTCTGCATTGTCTCTCTCCCAACATCTGCACTGCTCTCCATGTGTCTGATCCTTTCTCCTTTGTCTGGCAGATGATCTGAACATTCCTTAGTCAAAATTCTGAAGGAAGTAAATCTACATGGCTCAGCAAATTCTCTCCTTGAACCTTTTCTATGGGGCAATCTCATGGGATTACTCAAGACAAAATGTGGAAGGCATCTTGAACTCCTCTCTCTTCTGCAGGAAGTACTGTCCTCTTTACTTCCCACTTACTATAAATCTAATCAACTCCTTCTCCATATTCACAGCCAAGGCCTTTGCTCAGGCCTTCAGCCGCTCTCTTCTGGACTCCTGTAAAGCTGACCACCTGGTTTCCCAACCTCCAGTTTCATCCAGAGTGACAGATGCTTAAATGCAAATCTGATCACATCAGCCTGCTACTTTAAAATACTGACATAGCTGGTTAATTCTAGGTTCTGGAAATAAAAAAAGACTCAGGAATACTTTTTTTTTAATTTACCAATCTAGTTCCTAATTTTTCCACAACATATGTGACCACCAATTTTGTCGAACAAGGAAATAATAATAAAATTTCGTGTAACAAGGAAATAATAAAAATAAAATAATAAATAATAAAATATTCTACTCAAGTATCATCTCCTTTAAGAAGCCTTTATTCCTTCTCTCAGGCCTAAGAAGTACTTACAAGGTAAGCGTTTAAGATTAATGTTCTATAGGCTGATCTCCCTGAAAAGGAGTTGGTTTCCTCCAAAGTTCCAGGAAAACCCAGTGCTTAATGCAGTCCACCTTGGTCAACTCAATGTTTGGACCAAAATTCACCAATCAAGCTAGGGGGAAGAGGGGTTATGTGCTTGTGGAATAATTGAGTGCACAGAGCAGTGGCAACAAATCAAGGTCACAAAAGTCAGTAGTTAGAAAAGCACTTGTTCCTGTCATTTTCAATTACTAAAACTTTTTTTTAAAACCCACAACTTTTTATTTAAAAAATTTTAAAGCTATAGGGAACCCTCATACACTGGGTGGGAATGTAAATTGGTACAAACACAATGGAAAACAGTATGGAGGTACTTCTGAAAACTAAAAGTAGAATTACCATGTGATCTAACAATCCCACTCCTGGGCAGAGTATCTGAATAAAACTATAATTCAAAAAGATAACATGTACCCCTATGTTCACTGCAGCCCTAGTGGCAATAGCCAAGGCATGGAAACCACCTAAATGTCCACTGACCGATGAATGGATTAAGAAGATATGGGGCATATACACAATGGAATACTACTCAGCCATAAAAATGAACAAAATAATGCCATTTGCAGCAACATGGATGCAACTAGAGATTATCATACTAAGTGAAATAAGTCAGAAAAAGAAAGACAAATATCATACGATATCACTTTTATGTGGCATCTAAACTGTAACACAAATGAACCTATCTACAAAATAGAAACAGACTCATGGACATAAAGAATAGACCTGTGGTTGCAAAGGGGGAAGGCAGGAAGAGAGTGGGATGGACTGGGAGTTTGGGGTTAGTAGTTGTAAACTATTACATTTAGAATGGATAAGCAATGAGGTCCTACTGTATAGCACAGGGAACTATACACAATTTCTTGAGAAAGACCATAATGGAAGATAACATAAGAAAAGGAATATGTGAGAGAGAGAGAGAGAGAGTGTGTGTGTGTGTGTGTGTGTGTGTGTGTGTGTGTATACTGGGTCACTTTTCTGTACGGCAGAAATTGGCACAACACCATAAATCAACTATACTTTAATAAAAGATATTTAAACCTACAGAAAGTTGCAAGAAGTGTACAATGATTACCCGTGTATTCCTCACCCAGTTTCAGCAACATTTAACATTTTGTCACATTTGCTTCCTCCCTCCCTTCTCCCCTGTTTTATTTCCCTTTCCTTCCATCCTCACTTCCCCCTCTCTATTTAAAAAAAAAAAAAACTGTCTGAACTACTTGAGAATTATTTGCAGCTATTTGAATGTTTCATTGCTAAATTAATTGCTATTTCAATGTTTCATTGCTAAATCTCCTAAGGATACACAACAAATACATTTATGACACTTAGGAATTTTAATATTAAACACAATACTATTGCCTAACAAAGTCTGTACTCAAGATACAAGCACCCAGTGTTCACTGGAGCACTATTTACAATAGCCAAGACATGGAAGCAACCTAAATGTCCATCAACAGAGGAGTGGATAAAGAAGATGTGGTACGTATACACAATGTACTTATTATTCAGCCATAAAAAGGAATGAAATAATGTCATTTGCAGCAACATGGACGGACCTAGAAACTATCATACTAAGTGAAGTTAGACAGTGAAAGACAAACATCATGTAATATCACCTATATGTGGCATCTAAAGGAAAAAAAGGATACAAATGAACTTACTTGCAGAACAAAAACAGACTCACAAACTTTCAAAAACTTATGGCACCAAAGGGGACAGGTGGGGGAAGGGAGGGATGGATTGGGGGTTTGGAATTGGTATATGCACACTGAGGTATATGGAATGCTTGACCAATGGGGACCTGCTGTATAACACAAACTCCACCCAAAATTATGATAATCTATGTGGGAAAAGAATCTTAAAGAGAATGGATATGTGTATTTGTATGACTGAATCACTTTGTTGTAGAGCAGAAATTCACAACCTTGTAAATCACCCATATTTCAGTAAAACTGTAAAAAAAAAAAAAATCTGTATTCAAATTTTCCCAATTGTCCCAGTATAGCTGTTCTGAACAGCAATAAAAAAATCAATTAAGGATTAGTCACTGCACCTGGTTGTGTTAGTTCAGTCTGTCTTAGTCTAAATAGTTCACCAGCTTTTTTTTTTCTTTCATGATATTGACATTTTTGAAGGACCTAAAACAATTGTTTTGAAGAATGTTTAAAACCTGCCTTTGAAAGAAATGATTTGGGCTCCTTGTGCTTCTGTATACAGGCTTTGCCTATGGATTTAACTCTGGTATTCTGAATCTATTTATAACAGAATTTACTTAAAATTCAAACACAGAAGTGTAGACTTGGAATGGGGCTCAGAGATTTATTCTCCCAAATCCTTTCTGATTATAGATGAGGAAACTGAAACCCAGAAGAGTTGGGAAAATTGCTCAGAGAGAGGTTTAAAATAGATTTCTACCCTCCTTCTCCTCAGTGACCTTTCTACCACATTACAGTCTCTCCCAGGGAATCTTCTGTTGGATGACAAGAAGCATTTTAGGCTATTTTTATACTCAGAGTATAAGTTTAAAATGTTACTGTTGGATATCTCCAAATTTAAATGTTAAGTTTTCTAAGGTATTCTTTATATGTCAGCATTCCTCTTCTCTTATTGCTTGACAAACTGTTTCAAATGCCACAGATACAAACTAGGTAGAGCAGCTTTTTCTGGGACAAATCCACTGCAGTGAGTTCTGGCCCAGTAAGAACAAAGGGATGCAGACACAAAGATCCACCCAGGCTGTGTGAAAACAGAAGGATCTCACTCTGGAATCAGTTTCAGTTCCTGTTCTTTGAGTTATTAATTCTGCAGCCTTGGACAAATCATTAATTCTCTCTTAGATTCTTCTTCCTCATGTATAAAATAGGAATACAAATTACCAGATTCTTACAAATTGTGATAATTGTGATAATTGTGAAATTATCAAAGTGAGGGAGGAGTTCCCGTCATGGCACAGCAGAAACAAATCCAACTAGGAACCATGAGGTTGTGGGTTCGATCCCTGGCCTTGCTCAGTAGGTTAAGGATCCAGCGTTGCCATGAGCTGTGGTGTAGGTCGCAGACGCGGCTCGGATCTGGCGTTGCTGTGGCTGTGGCATAGGCTGGTGACTACAGCTCCGATTAGACCCTTAGCCTGGGAACCTCCATATGCTGCGGGTGTGGCCCTCAAACAACAACAACAAAAACGTGAAGGATATTAGAAAAGCATCAACACACTTTCTGGTGCATTAAAAAACACTTGTTCCCTTCCTAATTCTCTAATTGTATATAGTCAAAGTCCCCCTGAAATTACAGTAGGAAGACAAGGCTGTGCTGCAGAACAGCATACTCTCTTAATATGGTAATTCCATCTCACAATACTTTTTCTTCCATCATTAAAACAAATTGCTCTTAGAATTGGCACTTAAGAGTCATGTTGTCTTTGTAAAAACAGAATCACACTTAATGCAGCTGTAAAGGCAAACTGGGCATATAGCATGGTCCTGACTCCTATTTCATGTTTAATGAGGACATGGAAATAATGGGTGAAATTGGTCTAAAATATTTAAATCATTATGTCTTTCTCTTTTCTGCCAACTATGCAGAGCTGAATTTGCAAATTCAATGTAAGTATAGTGTGACTTCACTAGAAATAGGATTCTTCTTGTTTTGAAGACAGAACTGATGTGTTTGAACTCTGGCAGTATTGGCAGTATACCTGCCAATGACATAGGCAAGAAAGGAGGATGTCTCACTCAGGGCTGATGTGCAGGCAGTGTACTTAGGTGACAGTCATTAAAACCTGTAATTCTTTTTAGTGACTGGTAAGTAGTTGCTGTCTAAGCATCCTGAGGTGCCTTAGTATCTTGGCCCACCCTTGTTGCTCCTCTCATCTAGCAACTAAAGGGGATACCAGCACATCCTATTCCAGCACTATGCCTGGCGTCCACCTGATTGTTATTATTTCAAAACCACCCCACTTCCATCTCCATTTCTTTGTCCACTCCTAGACATTGCTGGTTACTGGCTACCATAGTTATTGTAGCACTTTCATTTTGTATTTCCAAAGAAAACTAAATTTACAAAGCATCCATCTCTAAACAAGAAATTTCATCATAGGTCCTATTATTTCAGAATCTCAAGTCAGATATAGATATGATTCTGATTTGTCAGGCATTCTGTTCTTCATCTTGATCAGTCTAAAAACTGCCTCATCCTCTCAGATACTTGGCTAAAGCATATTGTTCTCCCCACTCTTTGAAAGAAAACCAATTCCTGATGCTCACAAGAGCAGAATATTTCTAAGGTACAGCATTTTAAAAATACATCTAACGACCTAAAAATGGCATCCATAATACAAAATCGCAGTGCTTAGGGTATCAAAATAACTTAATTTTCTTATGATGACAAATTTATATTTACTTACAAGAAATGAAAAATAATTCATTAAGTAAATAAAAACTCAGGAGTAGGCTAAACTAGATAACAAAAAAAAAATCAAGAAAATAGTATAGTGTTTAAAATAAACAAAACCACAGTAAAAAAAACTTTATAGCAATTATGGATTTACTAAGTCAGAGAATAGAAAATTCCACACCTCTTTTAAATGACTTTTCTAGGAACTGAATTTTCATCAGCACGTACTGTACTTACAATGGCAAGTTGGTCACTATATATGTTTTTATTATTATTCTTGTTTGCATTTTACTTAGGATGACTTCTATTTGGAGATATTTCTCTCTTTTCATAGAACAATCTCCAAAAGCTAAAAAATGTTAAGAGCTAAGAATTTTTAAATATCCAAGGATGTAAGTAAAACCCACCCATTATACATGACTATTCTCAGAATTTTATAAAAAGAAATGAGCACAAGATATAACTATTTCTTGTAATTCATCATAAAACACAGAAAAAGAATGTCCACACCTGCATAGGTCCAGGAATGCAAGACAGAACTCTCTCTATGTTCTCAGAGGTCACATCTACATCATTCACAGCAACAAGGACATCACCTAAAAACAGAATCACAGTAAAAAAAAAAAAAAAAAAACAGCTGTGTGAATATCCAAAACTGAAAAAGATCTAGAGTTGGAACATTAAAAAGTATTTATTCTGGAGTTCTCTTGTGCAGCAGGTTAAGAATCTGGCATTGTCACTGCAATGGCTTGGGTTGATGATGTGGCATGGGTTCAATCCTTGGCTCAGGAACTTCTATATGCTATGGGCACAGCAAAGAAGAAAAAGAAAATGAAAAAGAAAAAAAAAAAGTGTCTATTCTGGGAGTTCCCGTTGTGGCTCAGAGGGTTACGAACCCAATGAGGATCCATGAGGATGTGGGTTCGACCCCTGGCCTTTCTCAGTGGGTTAAGAATCCAGCATTGCCATGATCTGTGGTATACTGCAGACGTGGCTCGGATCCAGTGTTGCTGTGGCTAAGGGGTAGGCCAGCAGCTGTAACTCCGATTCGACCCCTAGCCTGGGAACTTCGATATGCTGCAGGTGAGGCCCTAAAAAAGGCATCTATTCTGACCTCTTCAAAGTAGAATGGAAAACACGATACAGACATTCAGGGACTTGTCCAAAGTTATAAAGCTCATTATTGGCAGAGCAAATCTCCCATTCGACACTTTCTTAAACTATAATGCAGCCCGACACTGCACTATAACTAAATATAACCTATGAATATTTAGAGATGAATATTCTCATTTTTTTGGATTCAATTGAGAGAATTGTATAAACCCAAGGGACAAACGGAAAATTTGTAGTATAAACCAACCATTGCACTTAACAAAATTGAATCTAACCACTTAGACCGACAGTAAAAAAATTCAGCTGAATTTTTAATTAAATCCATGTGGTACATCATAACTCAATATGCTAGGTATTCACTGCTATTACTGTTTTGTGTTTCAAACTGATCTTTCAAAGAGCTGTGTTTCAAACATCGCTCTTTGTTTCAAAAGCCCCCAACCACAATAAAATCTATAGCATATTTCAGTAACAATCTCCTTTTCCACAGTTTTTCTTTAAATGTGTGTATTATCATATCTGGTGGCTTTAATAAAATAAAGATGAGTGTTAAAAATGAAAATTTACTTTCACAACATAAAAATCATATCTAAACACAAGTGAGCTATATTCACAGAAATATACATTTACCAAGGTTTTTTCCTCATCATTCGTAAACATATCATTAGGAAATTGATTAAATAATCCAAACTAATCCATTCATTAATTCATCCAACAAATAATAATTGAGCACCTACTGTATGCCAGGCACTGTTCTAGGCACTACAGATAGAGAACTGAATAAAACATACAAAAATGTCTACCCACATGGAGCTTAATATTTTTTAGAGAAGACAGATAACAAACATGTATATAAATGAAACAGTATTGGTAGACAATTCTCCACAGGGCTGTCATGTTTTTGTACATCTTACAAACCAAGGAACTAAAAGTCTTTGTTCTGAATTATCTTTTCAAGATCAGACAAGACAGTGTCTCCCACCAGAGAAAATACACTATACAGTGTAATAAGGATAGTGCCTCCCTCAATATCTTATCGTTAATAATTGTTCTTTATAAAAGATGCATGTTCCCTAAGCTCAAAGTTCCCCTCCCTTGATGCAATACACCATGTGTGCAGGTGTCACCTGGCCCTCTTCAGTATCTCTGTGGGAATAGGGGTTGGGGAACAAAAGAAATTACCATCATACTTTAGCTACTGCTACTCCTCCCCCTCCCTTTCTTTCTTCATTCCTTGTTTTCCTTGATGCCCTATCACATGGGAAAAGGGTTAGGGGCAAAGTGGGCAGAAGGAGTTTCTTAGGCCATCCCTGTGAAAGCTTAAAACGACCTATATTAGGGTTAGATGTTTGAGAGATGCTATTCAGTTGTGAGTTCCACAGATGTGGACACAAATTCTTATATGATGATCCACTTTGTGATATTTGAGCAACCCCTAACTTTTCTTAAAAGTAAGGATTTGGGGAGTTCCCATCGTGGCGCAGTGGTTGACGAATCCAACTAGGAACCATGAGGTTGCGGGTTCAATCCCTGCCCTTGCTCAGTGGGTTAAGGATCCGGCGTTGCCGTGAGCTGTGGTGTATGTCGCAGATGCGGCTCGGATCCCGAGTTGCTGTGGCTCTGGTGTAGGCTGGTGGCTACAGCTCCGATTCGACCCCTAGCCTGGGAACCTCCATATGCTGAGGGAGCGGCCCTAGAAAAGGCAAAAAAAAAAAAAAAAAAAGTAATGATTTTGAAATGTATAGAAATCGAATCACTATGTTTGTAAGAGGGACTAACATAGTGTTGTAGGTCAATTATACTTCAAAAACAAACGAATCATAAAAAAGGAGATTTGTGGTTATCAGAGACAAGGGAAGAGGGAAGGGGAGCACGAGATGACCTTGGTCAAAAGGAACGAACTTCCACTTATAAGACAAATAAGTACTAGGGATAAATATAATTAAAATATAACTAACACTGTTATATGTTATAAATCAAAGTTGTCAAGAAAGTAAATAAATTCTAAGAGTTCTCAACACAAGGAAATTTTTTCTTCTATTCTTTAATTTTGTATCTACATAAAATGATGCATGTTCACTAAACTTATTATGGTAATTATCTCATGATGCATGTGAGTCAAATCATTATGTTGCCCACCTTAAACTTATACAGTGCTGTATGTCAATTATATCTCAGTAAAACTATAAGAAAAAAAGAATCTGCAAACTAAAATAAACTTCCAACTTCAGTTAAACTTTTAAAAATAAAAAAACAACATACCCCCTAATTCTTTTTAAATAAGGGATTAAGCAAATATACTGTATCAAATTATTTACAGCTGTAATGATTTAAAAAAGAAAGAAGGAAGGGAGGAAGGAGAGGAAGGAAGGGAGGAAGGAAAGGAGGAAGGAAGGAGGATTAATTGATTTGGGATTAACAGATACAGACTATGACATATAAAACAGATAAAGAACAAGGACCTACTGTATAGCACAGGGAACTACATCCAATATCTCTTAAAAGATGTTTTTATTTTATGGCTACAGTTGCGGCATACAGAAGTTCCCAGGCCAGGGATTGAATCCGAGCCACACCTGTGACCTACACTGCACTGGGCCAGGATCGAACTGCACCTTTGCAGTGACCCGAGCTACTACAATTGGATTCTTAATCCACTGTGCCACAGCAGGAACTCCTATATTTAGTATCTTGTAATAACCTATAATGGAAAAGAATCTGAAAAAAAGATTATAGATAGATATATAAATAATTGTTACCCACTAATCGTTCCCCAGATACTTGCTTTCCTCTCATTTTTCTGAGCACCTCTGTGAGATGATTCAGAGATGGCAGGCTTCCATCACTGCAGTGAGCAGCCCGAACTTCAGAAAAGTTCTTTCTCAACAAGTGTGCGGGGGCGGGGGGGGGGGGGAGTCATTAATATGCATGCTCCCATTTCAAAGGCTGAAAAGAAATCTGCATGAACTGGTTTGAACTGTTAAATAAGAAATAATCTGGGGATTATTGATGGATAGAAACAAAAGGAAAAATTTATCAAGTTTATCAAAAGATACATTCAAGAATGACATAAAACAGAGGGGAGATCAGTTTATCACAATGCTTAAATCAATTCCTCAATATAAACTTAATTAGTTGAGATGATTTTTCAGCACCTACTTAATATCAAACAACAAATGTGTACTGAAGGGCTACTACATAAGGCACCAAGGAGTATGAAAACATATATGCAAAAGTTTGTTTACTATCCTGTTAATGCAATAAACAAAATGAATATACAGTTAAAGAAACTACTTTTGAACAAAATTATTACACATAAATGTAGGAAAAAGAAAGGATATATGTTAAAACACTTCTTTTAGGTGACTGGACTTTTTCTTTTGTTTAATTACATTTTCTAAACAGTCTACAATAAATATATAGTATTACAATGCAAAGAGAAAAAAAAAACTAATTTTACAAAAACAAAACACAACCCCAATACACTGTGATAGGCAGTATAAACATTTTCCAAAGAGCTCCACATCTTAATCTCTGAAATCTATGAATATGTAACTATGCACAGCTAAAGAGACTTTTCAGATGTAATCAGACTGAGGATGTCAAGACTGGGAAATTATCCAGTGAGCCCAATGTAATAAGTCAGAGAGAGACTTGAAGATGCCAAGCTGCTGGCTTTGAAGATGGAGGAAGGGACCACAAGGCAAGGAATGCAGGTGGCCTCTAGAAATTGGCCATGGAAAGGGGTTCTCACCTGGAGCCACCAGAAGGAATGTGGCCTTGAGGACACTTGGATTTTAGTGCTGGAAGACACATTTCAGACTTCTGACTTTCGGAACTACAAGATGATAAATTTGTGCAGTTTTAAACTACTAAGTTTGTGGTAATTTGCCACAGCAGCAATAGAAAATTAACATACCCGCTTAACAATACAAAGCAACCTTGGCTAAGCCCCAAATGAGGGTCAGAGACCATGAATACTAAAGAACAGATGGATATACAAGTATACAGGGTGCATCTGGAGGTCACTGGGAAAAGAATAAATCAGTCTTGTTAGAGGGGAGAGAGGTTTATATACAGCAGAACTAGGAAATATATATGAGACAATGGGGTAGAGTCAGATTGTGAATTTAAATTGATTATTTAAATTAAGCTGAATTTGACTTCAGAGGAGAAAGAATCTGGTTTTTGAAACATAGTTACATACTGCTATTTTATACATTTAAGTTAATGCATTTATTGACAAATACTTAAGTTTTGAGACAATAAAAATTATTGTATTTTTTGAACTTCATTATCAATCCCTCATCTATAATATTCAAGCACTAAACTAGAGAAAATTAAGCTCCTTCCCAACCTATCATTCTAGAAGTCCCTGAATAATGATAGTTCATATATTGTAACAATCATTCAGAATATTAAGTAAAATATCACATTCCTTAAAGAAGCTGGGAAAGAAACTAGTGCAAAGTTTTTATTTCTCATGAAAATAAAAAATAATTTTACAGAAATGTTGGAAAAATTATTGATAGCCCCAGCACTACAGTCATGATTGCTTTTGTAAAGTAGTTTTAGTATTTACCTCTGCTCACACAAATGAGGCATCAAGGGTTTTTATCCTTTTAAATCCCTCAAGTAATAATTATTATCCTAGCACATAGTGTTCAGAATGATAATTTTAATAGTATAATAACATGTAAATTTATTAAATTACAATCTAAATAATCATACCTCTGGGTTGACATTTTCATGTTTTTTAAAATTATTACTAAAAAAGTGCTTCAATAAATGTTTCATGCACATAGTTTTTCCTCTTTCCCTATCTGGGATCAGCAAACTTTTTCTGTAAAAAGGTCAGATGAGTAAATATTTTAGGCTCTGTGGGCCATATGGTCTTTGTCTTCAACTCTGACATTATAGCTTGCAAGCAATAATAAACGAATGAATACGGCTGTGTTCTAATAATATTTTATTTATGGCCATGGATATTTGAACTTCATATAATTTTCATGTCATAAAATACCATTCTTTTGATTTTTTTAACCATTGAAAAAAAGTTAAAACCATTCTCGTTTGCAGACTGTACAAAAACAGGTGGTGGGCCTGACTTGACATGCTGGCTGTAGTTTGCAGATGTGTTTTAGATTATTTCTTTGGGATAAATGTCTCAAAATGGATTAACCGGGTTAAACAGTACACTGCTGTAAACTAATACTTATTTCCAAATTACATTTTGAAAGGATTAAATCATTTCTTTTTTTTTTTTTTTTCCAAGGAGAAATCTTTTGGCACTTTCCCCACATATTCAAGTGCAAGGGAAAGAGGTCTGTGAAAGGAATTTGCAACCTGTGGGTCCCAACTTTATCAGGGACTGGCTGTCTGCTCTT
Organism: Sus scrofa; assembly: GCF_054392235.1. NCBI lineage: Eukaryota > Metazoa > Chordata > Mammalia > Artiodactyla > Suidae > Sus > Sus scrofa. Next base: position 103,647,393 of record NC_139390.1, read on the forward strand.
GGCTATGTCACGCAATTCCTTTGGTGCTCATCTGGAGAGGGACTAACTTGCACTAGAAGATCTCTACGGATGCCTAAAAACTCTAAAATTCTCTCTTTCCAGTGAGCTCATACTTCAGTTTCTTTCCTTGACTAGTGGATCAAGTAGCATAGGCAAAAATGTGGGGGAAAAAATGTGTGAGAGGAGAGACAAGTAGAGTTACCTCTATTAAGAATATCTAAATGTTACAACTATTATGGGAGAAAGTAAAAACGTATATCAAATAATAGTCTGCAAAATATTAGAGAATAAAACCATACATTATGTGTTCATAAAAACCAAATCTGTCTTTTCAAAAGAGCACTTCAAATATTTTAACTGGAAACAACCGAAATGTCCATCAATAGTGGTATGGAGGAGTTCCTGTGGTGGCGCAGTGGTTAAGGAATCTGACTAGGAACCATGAGGTTGTAGGTTCCATCCCTGGCCTTGCTTAGTGGGTTAAGGATCCGGCGTTGCCGTGAGCTGTGGTGTAGGTCCCAGACTCGGCTCGGATCCCGCATTGCTATGGCTTTGGCATAGGCCAGTAGCTGCAGTTCTGATTCAACCCCTAGCCTGGGAACCTCCATATGCCGCAGGAGCGGCCCTAACCTGGGAACCTCCATATGCCGCAGGAGCGGCCCTAGAAAAGGCAAAAAGACGAAAAAAAAAAAAAAATAGTGGTATGGAAAAATAGGAGTTCCCGTCGTGGCTCAGTGGCTAACGAATCCGACTAGGAACCATGAGGTTTTGGGTTTGATGCCTGGCCTTGCTCAGTGGGTTAAAGATCGGGTGTTGCCGTGAGCTGTGGTGTAGGTTGAAGTCGTGGCTCAGATCCCACATTGCTGTGGCTCTGGCCTAGGTGGGCGGCTACAGCTCTGATTAGACCCCTAGCCTGGGAACCTCCATATGCTGCGGGAAGCGGCCCTAGAAAAGGCAAAAAGACCAAAAAAAAAAAAAAAAAAAAAAAAAAAAGTGGTATGGAAAAATAAATAGTATATATTCATACAATAGAATACTACATAATGACAATGTGGATATTTTTCATAGATTGTAAACTAAAGAAAATGGAAATAAGAATACACACCATATACTTCCATTTACATGAAGTTCAAGAAGAGGCAAAATGAACTTTGTTAATAGAAAACATCTGACTTTTAGAAGATTAACTTTGGAAGGGACACTGACTAAGAGGATGTACCTGGAGCCTCTGGGTACTGAAAACATTCTATATCCTGTCCTGGGTAGTAGTTACACAGGTATCCACATACATCAAAATTCACTGAGTAGACACTTAAGATTTGTGCATGTTATGAATGGAGTCATACCCTCAATTTAAAAGATTTTTAAAAAGTAAACCAAAAAAAAAAACACTTCAAAAAAATTTTTTAATTTAAAAGAGAAACAGCACAAGTGTTATACAAAACAAATCTAGTGATCACAGGTGAGAAATTAGAAGTTAACACAAAAAGAGCTTGAAATAAAAACCTTGCCTATTCCTCAAGAGAAATAGTTTTCAGGGGTATGTGTGACTAGAATATTAATGTATACCTACTCCAACCCTATCCTTTCTAATCTTTTAAAAAATACCTACTTAAAATGACCCCCAAAATGGGCAATCTTAAAGAAAAAAACAAATCACTGAGGTGATGTGCTGTTTCTAGGATACAGGTAAAAGGAGAACTTCCATATGCTCTGGATTGAGATGGGGGCTGGCTACAGGTAGTCCACGAGCTCTCAGCTGTCAAACTTTGAGAAAAATCACAAAAATATAAATATAAAATAAACATGCAAGCCCTCAGAAGCTGGGACAACAAAAATGGAATGAAAAAAAGGTAGCAAATCCCCCAAGACCCTAGCAAAGAAGAATCAGAAGAGAACAGAGTTCTGCTGTTATCAAAGGGAGGAACGAAGAGGAGTCACCAAGTCTCGCTGTGCTGGCCAAGGGACATTAGTCAACAGAGGGTCATTCTCCAGCCAGACCATGGCAAAACTCACCCCAAGTGAATAGGACAAAGTTTTTGTGACCTTCCTGCCTATGGGGTGACTGAAGTGTGAAATGTCACTATGAAAGAAACAAGTAGAAATACCATCACAGAAGTACTTCGTTCAATTAGCAAACCACCATCATCCATTCTTTATTCCCAAAGTGTGTGAATTTTTTTTTTTCTTTTTTGCCACCCTGCGGCATAGAGTTCCCGGGTTGCATCCTAAGCCACAGGTGAGGCAACGCTGGACCATTAACCCACTGTGCAGCCGGGGATCAAACCTGCAACCCAGCACTCCCAAGATGCCGCCGATCTCATTGTACCACAATGAGAACTCACAAAGTATATGATTTTAAAAATACATAACATAATTATAAAATTTAAAACCTGAAAAAAGTAGAGAAAACAATCACCCATAATGCTCCCACACTAATCCAACACTACCAGCATTCTGCTGTATTTATACTAACTTCTGTTTTCCCTGCATGTATTCATTTTTACATAGTTTATTCATTCACTTTTTGAGGGCTTATTATGAGCCAAGCATTTTGCTATGCACCAAAAATGAAATAATCATTCTGTTCTGACAAATTTCCTTTTCTATTTATTAGTAAATCATAATCTTTCTATTACAAAATTGAAATCATAAGCCTCATTTTTCTAATTTTCTATTGCTATTTAATACACATGCAGAAAAATGCACACATTGTAAGAATACAATACAATGCATTATCACAAAGTGAACACCTCCATGTTAGTGCACTCAAGTTATAAAGTGGACTACTAGCAGAGTTCCTGTTGTGGTCCAGCAGGTTAAGAACCCAACTAGTACTCATGAGGATGTGAGTTGGATCCCTGGCCTTGCTCAGTGGGTTAAGGATCTGGCATTGCCACAGCTGGAGTGTAGGCTGCAGATGCAGCTCGGATCTGGCGTGGCTGTGGCTGTGGCTGTGGCGTAGGCCTGAAGCTGCAGCTCCAATTCAGTCCCTGGCCTGCAAACTTCCATACGCCACAGGTGAGGTCCTAAAAAGGAAAAAAAAAAAAAAAGTAGACTACTAGCATCTTGTGTATCTTTAAATTATTTTAAATATAAACAGTATTTTATACTGGTAGTCTTTCTCTCTGGTTCATCCTCTTTCCTCCCATACACATGGTACGAAGATTAAACCTTGAAGTAACTGGTATTGCTAGAAGGTTAAGGAGACTGGAGTATCTAGGGGAAAGGCAATATGGAACAGAAAGTTCATTGGTCATAACCACCTCTTTGCTAGGTTTCAAGAGAAAAGGGTAAAAAGAATTTTAGGGATTTGTCTACAACTCAGGACAAATAGGCATGCCAAGAAGCCCCAGGTGAATCTAAAGAGAATGTATTAGCTGGGGTTTCCCAGTATGTGGCATCCTAAAATTATGGTAACAACCAGGCAGGATTTCATAAGCAGGAATTCTGGCCCCTTTGAGAGAACTAAAAGAACAAACCCCAGCGATATTTTGGTCCAATCCTGTAACAACACAAAAGGAAGTTGAGGACCTGAGAGAAGGTTAAGTGTGCATCAGCTCCTGTTCCAATTATCTACTGCTGCATAACGAATCACCCAAAAAACTCAGTAGCTTAAAAGAGCAACAATCATTTGTAACCATGTGTGGAGATGGATGTTAACTAGACTTACTGTGGTGATCATTTCATAGTATATACAATATAAAATCATTATGTTGTATACAATGTTATATGCCAATTATATCTCAAATGAAACAAACAAACAATAGCCATTTATTATCTCTCCTGGTCCTGGAGTTGATGGGGCTCAGCTGAGGTTCTCATTCAGGGTTCCTCATGCAGTTGCAGCCGCGTGGTGGTTGGGGCTGGAGTTATTACCTGGAGGCATCTCCACACACGCCTGGTGACTGTTGCTGCAGAGGCACTGGGGCCTCAGCTGGGACCATCAGCCAGAATACTACTTATGGCCTCTTTATGTAGCCTCCCCTTCCACACAGAATTGTGACAGGCAAAAAGCTGCATCACATTTTATGATCCCACTTCTTAAGTGACACAGTACAACTTAAGCTGTAGTCACAAGCCCACCCAGATTTCAAGGATAGTGGTTTGGGGCAGAGACACACAGACCATAACTCTCTATGGGAGGAATATCAACATCATGCTGTAAGGAGAGACATGGAGATCTTGTTGCAACCACTTGGAGCACACATTTGCACAGATGCCCTTCCTACAGGATTCCTCCTTGCAACCCCTATCATGGCACTCATGGCACTGTGTGAAACTGCTTATTTTGGACCCATCTCTTCCACTGCAATATGAGCTCTTTAAGAGGAGTAATCGGATCCTGAGTAATCTTTGTATTCCTGGCATTTAGGTAGATGCTCAAAAATTATTTGTTGAATCAGTAAACAAAATTTGGGCTTAAAGTAAGAATTTTTTTTTCTTTTTCAGCTGCCCCCATGGCACGTGGAAGTTCCCGGGCCAGGGATCAAATCTGAACCAGTGCTGTGACCTACACCACAGCTGCAGAAACACCAGATCCTTAACATAAGACACCAGGCCAGGGATCAAACCAATACCTCCACAGAGACAAGCCAGATCATTAACCCACTGTGCCACAGTGGGAACTCCTTAAAGAAAGATATACTTTTAATTGTTGCTAAAAAATCTATAAAAAGTTCCTTTATCTAAATCTCTTAGACTGGGTCAATTTAAGACTGTCAATTTTGAGAACTGTTAATACTTTTAGTTTCATTAATAATACATTCCCATTTTTAACTAATCTATCTTTAAGTAATAAAGTTGCTACTAACTCAAACATATCCAACAGCTTAAAAGGAATCAGTAACACAAAATGCTCATCTTAACATATATTCAGAATAACTTGTGCTAGGAACTACATCTAGTCACTTATGATGGAGCATGATAATGTGAGAAAAAGAATGTATATATCTATGTATGATTGGGTCACCTTGCTGTACAGTAGAAAATTGACAGAACACTATAAACCAGCTATGATGGAAAAAGTAAAAATCATTTAAAAAAAAAGAATAACTTGTGGATTTAGTATTTTCTCCTCAAAATTGGTGGGATATTTTATGACAAGTGCCTGTAAAAGGAAATTTATATATAACACCACTATTGCTAAATATGCCAAAGGAAACAGTTAAAAACCACCCCAAGAACTTGGTGTACTCAAGTGCAAACATACAATTTTAAAGTATTTTTATTCATAAATTACATGTTTTCATATTGTGTTATTGGACATAGGTCATTCAAACCTAAATTATCACTATACATTCAACTTATTTTCTTTTTCTTGTCAGCAAATAAAACCAAAATGAAATAAAATTATATAAAAACTTGAACATTAGTTAATCTGTTCCCTGGCCTCACAAGACCCACATATATATTCAAATGCACTAAAGCTATCTTAAGAACACTCTATTTGGAGTTCCTGCCGTGGCACAGCCGCAGCGGAAGCGAATCCGACTAGGAACCATGAGGTTGTGGGTTTGACCCTGGCCTCGCTTGGTGGGTTAAGGATCTGGTGTTGCCGTGAGCTGTGGTGTAGGTCACAGACGCGGCTCAGATCTGGCATTGCTGTGGCTCTGGCATAGGCTGGTAGCTGTCACTTCAATTAGAACCCTAGCCTGGGAACCTCCATATGCCACGAGTGTGGCCATAAAAAAAAGATAAAAAGACGAAAAAAAAAAAAGAACACTCTGCCTTGCTGTACCCCATCCTTACAATTTCACTACTGTCTCAAATATCACCAAGAGCCTTTAATTGTTTGGCACTCTGGGTATAATTCTGTTTTGATCACTTTTCTCACAAGGCATCATTAATTACTGATCCCCACAAACAAGGACTGATGTTCGCCAGCAGCACTTACCAATTAATATCTGACCACTCTTCATAGCAGATCCTCCTGGCAGCAGACCATGTACCACAAGCCTCTCTCCACCGCCCTGTTTTCCAGTTCTTTTCCAGCTCCACTTGGTCTGATGGATAATCCCAACCAGTACTTCCAGAAGCTTGAGCTGCTCTTTGGCCTTGGTGACGGTTAGCTTTTTGGGGTTTACGTAAACATTCACATCTTTGTACCGCTGTTGCACAACAACTCCTGTTTTCTGATTGGACTGGTGCTTTAGAATGGATACTGGCCCACTCGCATTGCTATTTTTTTTATTACTGCGCTTAGGTAACAGTTTTTTACTTTTTAAAATCTTGGTAAACCGCTTGAGTTTCGGTTCATACTTTTTTCCTTCTTTGTAATCACCCTCTTCAATAATAATCTCATTTTCACTGAACCTGACATGGTTCACAGTAGGTGTCTCAGGAAGGAGGCTTTCTTCTTCATCCTCACTCAATTCCAAATAAAACAGCTCTCCATTTTTCTGCACACTATCCAGCCATTCAGGCTCAAGGTCACTATAAAAAGAGAAAAGGTAATCTAAATCACAGCCAAACATAAGAAAAATAGTTACGCCTTTCCAGCAGGAGGGGGAAAGTGGGGGTTAGGGTGCAGGGAGATGGGAAGGGTGAAAATTCTTTCATTGTTTCAAAGTCTCCTTACTATTTCTAATTTATTGCAAGTATCAACACTATTTCCTGTAGAATGCTTTTTGCAGAGCCTTGAAGAACTGGGGTTGGAGGAGAGGGAATCAAATTGGCATAGTGATGGACAAATTAAAAAAAGACATGGCCCCCTTCTAGAATCCAAGGTTCTGTTTTGTTTTATCAATTTAATTCAGCCCCTCTGTGGTTATTGTTCACTTTACACAATTTCACTGGACAGTAATTTACATTAGTAGTAGGTTATGCAATTATATCCAAAGATGTAAGACATTTGGAAATTGTACATAAAAACAACCTATTTGCATAGAAATTATCAGCATGGCTGACATGTTAAAACAAAAGTTAAATAAAGCCTACCAGCATAAAGAGACTTTGCTTATATAATAAAATTTCAAAAGAGAAACATTCATTCACCATGAACTAAAATCTTGGCTAAAAATAACTAGTTTATAATCACGGTTAATAATAATCACTTCTGTAGTCTATAATTTCCATAAAACTCCTTTTAATGAATAATTGTAGTAGGAAAAGTAAACCACACATTGCAAAATTCATAATGTGATTACAAAAAAACATTTTAACTGGGAATAGGCTAGTGAGAAAAAAAACCGAAATTAATGCTGTTAAAATGACTGAAACAGCATCAAAAAAACAAAAATACTCATCTTAAGGTAACAAACCCAACCACAAACTCTACCCTGTTCAATGTTAGGAATGGTTTACCTTTCAAACAGCTGTTCTCTAAAGGAAAACTGGTTACAGTGGAAAAACTAACATGTGGAGAGAGTCTTTTCAGAAACATGAGCTGTAATATCCTGGCATGAAAGGGTGTAATCTGTGTTCTAACCATTCAATCTGCTAAAAGACATTTCTGTTTTCTGCAGTGTTTATTAGCAACCCTGGTTCTTTTAACTTAAAAGTCAAGTATCAGAGTTCCCATCGTGGCTTAGGGGTTAATGAATCCGACTAGAACCATGAGGTTGCGGGTTCAATCCCTGGCCTTGCTCAGTGGGTTAAGGATCTGGCATTGCCGTGAGCTGTGGGGTAGGTTGCAGACGCAGCTCGGATCCCAAGTTGCTATGGCTCTGGCATAGGTCGGCGGCTAAAGCTTCGATTTGACCCCTAGCCTGGGAACCTCCATATGCCTCGGAAGCAGCCCTAGAAAAGGCAAAAAGACCAAAAATAAATAAATAAAATAAAAGTCGTGTCTCTTTCTAAACACTGTGAAAATTAATCCAAAAAATTCACTGTTCTGTTACTCAATTTGAAACTAACCACTGAGGCTGGTCACGAATACAGAATTTTCAACTTAATGAATGGTTAAAAAAAAAAGGTATAACTATCCCCAGATATCAAAACTAACATTTCTTTGGCACTTGCTGCTTCCCAGCGTGTGGCATCATTTTAGGCACTTAGCACCACTTACTGTAGATTATTCATCATATCAGCTATTTTGACCATAACTGTCTGTACCTGCAGAAATTAGTATTTAATAACTCTGCAGTTCTACTCGTCTGAGTCTAAATAACTGCGTACCCATCATAAAAATATAGGTAACAATGTACCATAATTTAAAATGGCACAATGGGCCGTTGTGGCTCAGCAGAAACGAATCTGACTAGGTCCATGAGGCAGGTTCCATCCTTGGCCTCTCTCAGTGGGTTAAGGATATAGCGTTGCCATGAGCTGTGGTATAGGTCGCAGACACGGCTCAGATCTGGCATTGCTGTGGCTGTGGTGTAGGGCAGCAGCTGTAGCTCCGATTGGAACCCTAGCCTGGAAACCTCCACATGTAGCGGGTTCGGCCCTAAAAAGACAAAAAAACGCATAAAGCCACAAAAAACAAAAAAATAAATAAAATGGCATAATGAAAACACACGATATACTTATGAAGATACATGTATATATATGTATCAATTTAGAAAATGAATGAAATTTATTTGCTTTATAACCGCACCGTTTTAATCTGGTATGTGACTTGTATTAAAGATTCATGAACCCAAAGAAACATTTTTCCCTCTCCACTAAACATGACTATGGTTCATTTTATTCCCTAAAATTTGAACGGGAAACCACTTTCTGGTTTTGCTTTAAAGATTCCTGCAGGTGGGGGTGCCACAGAGGGTGGCATTCAGTTGTGGAACAAATAACAGTGCCAGGCACTGTGGTTAGTACTAGAATTACAACGATGAAAATAGCAGTTCCTTCCCTTGTCTAGTGGGGAAGAGAAAGTGAGAAAGAATTCATGACAGTACACATGGTAGGGGCAAAAGAGAAGTCATCTAGCTTAGCCTGGGGTTGAGGGTGAGGTCAAGGAGATTTTCTGGTAGAGGAGGCCCCTACAAGTGAGTTTTAAAGGGACAAGTGGCCTGGGAGGACAGCCTGGGAGAACTGCAGGGGAAAAGGAGAAGAGAATTCCAGCCAGAAGTAACAGCATAAGCAAAGGCCTGGAGGGGTAGTCTCTATGGCTTCTGTGGACAACTAAAGCTAGTCTGCAGTTGCCAGAGTGGAGTTGGTGAGGCGGGGAACAATGAGAGAAGCCGAGTTCTAATTTCACAAGGCCTTTTGGACCCAACAAAGGGTTTGGATTTTGTTGTATAGGTAAGAGAGCATCAGTGAAGAGTTTTAGGTAGAGGATTTACATGTAAGATAATCCCTGAACAGATCTACTTTGACAAGACAAAGATAGAAGAAGGTTTTGATGTGGACAACACCCAAACAAGAGGCCACTTAGGGAGCTATTTCAATATTCCAGCAAACATGATAGCTAAGGCAATGGTAGAGGAAATGGAAAGTAGGAAAAACATTTGAGAAATGTTTGGAAATCACCAGGACTGATTAGATGCAATGAGGGAGAGGAGATTGATGCCTAGTAGATTTCTAATCGGTGACTATTCCTTCCACATGTACATAGGCACAGACTCATTTTACATAAATGGGCATGTAATTATCATACATGTCACCCCCTCCCTACCTTTCACTGATATAAATGATGTTAAAAAAAATCTATGTTCTAAACAATAAAGTCCTACTGTATAGCACAGGGAACTACAATTCAATATAAGAAATCATATTGGGAAAGAATTTGAAAAATATATATACATAGTCATACATATATACATATATATGAATCACTTTGCTGTATACCAGAAACTAATACAATATTGTAAATTAACTACACTTCAACAAAAATTTTTTTTAAAAATCTGTTCTTACAATCATATAGTTATTTGTTACTGTTTCTTTGGAAAAGTTGAATGGAATCTATACATACACACATACTCCTTTATCATTTATTACTTAAAAATACAATTTCAAAACCCCTAATGGCTATATTAAGGGATATAGAATGAGGGATGTAGCAGATTCGGTTACTCACCTACTAATAAGTTTCATGTTCATTTTTTACATATAACTTTACCCAAAGACTATACTAATTCACATTTCCACCAGCGATGAATGAGATTCATTTCCTTAACCTCTAGATTTAAAAATACTTCATTTAAAGGGGAAGTTTTTTTGTTTTGTTTTGTTTTGTTTTTCTGGTCTTTTTGTCTCTTCTAGGGCTGCACCTGGGGCATATGGTGGTTCCCAGGCTAGGGGTCTAATTGGAGCTGTAGCCGATGGCCTACGCCAGAGCCACAGCAACAAGGGATCTGAGCTGTGTGTCTACGACCTACACCACAGCTCACAGCAATGCCAGATCCTCAACCCACTGAGCGAGGCCATGGATCAAACCCGCAACCTCATGGTTCCTAGTCAGATTCGTTAACCACTGAGCCGCAACAGGAACTCCCAAGATTTCTTTTTTAAAGTCAAAGAAATTAAAAGAAGGAAGATAAGAGGAACAAAAGCAGGGAAATTAACATAGGACACTGCAAAGAAGGCAAAACATCTAGTAAAAAGAAAACAAACTGAGAAGTCACAGACCTTGGCTTGAATTCTTCTATTGAGATTTTCACTTTTCTAAACTTTAGCTTTCCTCTTCTAGACCTCATAGAGCTGTAATTAACAGCAAATAAAATAATGTGCCTGGCATGGTAAATGCCAATTAATGACAGTTTCCTTCTTCTTGCCCCAAAGAGTGAAAACCATAGAGAAACTTAAACCTTTACTGGATACAGGTCTTGAACTGCTGGACTTTTCCAACCCCTGGCAATGAGAGAAGACATCTCCAGTGACCTCTGTTTGTTAGGTTCCAGGCTAAGTGCTGGTGACATAGGAACCAAAACTAGATACTGCCTTTAAGGACCTAGCTCAGGATTCGCTAAAGGTTCCGTATTCCTACTACAGGTGATTAACTCCTATTTAGATGAACATCAAGAGCATAATTTGATTAATGTGGCAGAAAGTTTAACAATGTTGGAAAGATTATTCTATCAAACTAATTCTGTTAGAACGGTGTATTAAAAACTATAATAAAACAAAAAAAACACAACTTTTCACTGCAACCATTCATTAATAATGAAATTAATATTATATATAGATACTTCCCACTCCAAGAGATGGAGTTAATCTTTCCTCCCCTTTAGTGTGGACTAGACTTAATGACATGTTTCCAAAGAACAGAGTATGGGAAGTGAAAAACAGCAGCTTCACAGTGAAGAAGCCTGGCAGACATCATCTTAACCAAGTGATCAAGGTTATGAAAAACAAGGACTGAGAAACTGTCACAGATCAGAGGCTAAAGAGACACGATTACTACATGCAATATGATATTCTGGACTGGGTCCTGGAACAGAAAAGGACATAAGTAGAGGAATGGTGAAATCTGAATAAAGTCTGGAATTTAGTTAATACTGTACTAATATTAATTTCTTAATTTTGACAAATACACTATATCTGTGTAAAAGATTAACATCAAGGAATAAAAACTGGGTGAAGGATTTACAGCAACTCTCTGTACTATCTTTGCAACTTTTCTGTAAATCTAAACTTATTCCAAAATAAAATATTTTTATTTTATTTATTTTTTTGACACAGCACACAGAAGGTCCCAGGCCAGGGATCAAACCCGTGCTACAGCGGTGACAATGCCAGACCCTTAAACAGCTGAACCACATGGAAAATCCAAAGGGTTTATTTTTAAAAAGGAATTAGATCTAGCACATTTAAGGTTTTTATAATACATGGGTCACATTAATCAGCATTAATATAAATATTTGTTCATCTCTTTTTTTGAGATTCTATGGTACAAGCTGCAAAGCTGTCATTGTGCAAATGTCTTTCAATGAGATTCTTATCGTGTTTATTCTCCTTTGTTCTAGACAGAAATAACTGTATACTTATGGTCTGCCGGCAAAGTTTGACGGCACTTTAAATGAGTTTCAAGGCCCTAATTGATGTGGTAAACATGAGCAGAGTCCCAAAGAAAAAGTTGCTAATCTGCAAATAATCAAATTTACTTACATAAACTGTAACATAAATACATTTAAGAAAATGAACTTCAGATAATGCCAATGTTTCTCAGTTACTGATGTATTCAAGAATTCTACGTTGATTCTTCTAAGTTATCAAGTCTCTCACCTCCTTAGTTGCACTAATGTTAGCATTTTTCATCAAACGAAATAGTGTTATGATTTCCTTGGCCACCACAAGAAAAACATTATGAATCAGCCAATGCTCATCTTACATCTCCTTAAGAAAAAGAGACTTTTGCTACTACTCAAAACCTGTTACACTACTTTTTTTTCTTTTCAATGGGGAAAGCACAATGTGCTTTACCAAAGTGACCAACACATGTAGTTATGTAGTTTCATAGTGCTAACAATTATAGCAGGACAATTCTAGGGACTGAGAGAAACTATAAAAAATAAAAAAACATTACAACTTATATCATAGATTCTATCTAGGGCTTGTCAGTAAGTACCAGCCTGCCTAGCTTTTCTGTGTTTTTACTTCTGTGCTCTGTATACCAGCAATATCTAATTTTCACCCCTGAAGTCTTTTGACAGTTTTCTAAGAAAAAACCATGATTTTAATGGTTAAAATATATGTTAGCTGTTACAGCAGCTTGAGGAGGTGGGAAACCTGGGATGGGCTGATGATGTTCTTTCTAGCCTAACCACAGTTACCACTGGAACAAATGTGAAGCATGACAGAGAAGAAGAGATCAGCCAGTCAACCACTAACTGAGTATTTGCTGCATGAAATAAATTTTTACATCAGGAACACCTCTCCACTGGGATTATGTTAATAATGACCCATCCCCTACCCCAACCGTTCAGCTAAATGGGGCATGTCTACACATCACTAAGTTAAGGATACAATATAACCCTGGTAGAAGTGAAATCATAGACCCGGACATCATTTTCTTTTTTTTTTTCTTTTTTGTCTTTTTGCCTTTTCTAGGGTCGCACCTGGGCATACGGAGGTTTCCAGGCTAGGGGTCTAATCGGAGCTATAGCTGCTGGCCTACGCCAGAGCCACAGCAACGCCGGATCCTTAACCCACTGAGCAAGGCCAGAGACCAAACCCTCAACCTCATGGTTCCTAGTGGGATTCGTTAACCACTGAGCCACAATGGGAACTCCATAGGACATCATTTTCTTTTTTTTTTTTGTTTTTTTGTCTTTTGTCTTTTGTTGTTGTTGTTGTTGCTATTTCTTGGGCCGCTCCCGCGGCATATGGAGGTTCCCAGGCTAGGGGTCCGATTGGAGCTGTAGCCACGGGTCTACACCAGAGCCACAGCAACTCGGGATCCGAGCCGCGTCTGCAACCTACACCACAGCTCACGGCAACGCCGGATCATTAACCCACTGAGCGAGGGCAGGGACTGAACCCGCAACCTCATGGTTCCTAGTCGGATTCGTTAACCACTGCGTCAGGACGGGAACTCCAGGACATCATTTTCTAATAGGGTTTTCCTGTGCTTTTAGTCAGATGGTCAGAGAGCTCATCACCTAGCTGAAATGCTTATGCCAAAAGTGAGGAATAAAAACTCCTATAGGGGAATTCCTATTGTGACTCAGAGGTAATGAACCTGACTAATATCCATGAGCTTGCAGGTTCGATCCCTGGCCCTGCTCAGTGGGTGAAGGATCTGGCATTGCCATGAGCAGTGGGTAGGCTGCAGATGCAGCTCGGATCCCAAGTTGCTGTGTCTGTGGCCAAGCTAATGTTTGATTTTATTTCTTAAACATACAGGAGTTCTCACTGTGACTCAGTGATAACAAACCCAACTAGTATCTATGAGCTTGTGGGTTCGATCCCTGGCCCTGCTAAGTGGGTTAAGGATCTGGTGTTTCTGTGAGCTGCAGTGTAAGTTACAGAAAAGGCTCCGATCTGGTATTGCTGTGGTTGTGGCTCTGGCATAGGCCAGCGCCTGCAGCTCTGATTGGACCCCTAGCCTGGAAACTTCCATAGACCACAGGTTGGACCTAAAAAAAAAGAAAACCCAAAGAATCCAACTGCAGCAGCTGGGTTGCTGTGGAGGTGCGGGTTCTATCCCTGGTCCAGTGCATCGAGTAAAGGATCCAGCATTGCTGTAGCTGTGACTCAGATTCAATCCCTGGCCCTGGCCTGGGAACTTCCACATGCCACAGATGTGGCCCTTAAAATTAAAACAAAAAAAAGCCTATACGAGGCTGAGTTTGGAGAAATTAAGAGGGACCAAATGAGGTTCTAGGAGAAGACGGCACTTAAATGGGACCTTGACGCAAACTATTGCCTTTGGAATGGATTAGCAATGAGATCCTGCTGTACAGCACTGGGAACTATGTCTAGTCACTTATGACAGAGCATGATAATGTGTGAAAATAGAATGTATACATGAATGTGTAACTGGGTCACCATGCTCTACAGTAGAAAATAAATTGTATTGGGGAAATAATTAAAAAAATAAACTAAAAAAAAAAGGGACCTTGAATGATTGTGACAAGTAGAGAAAGGAAGAAAAGGTGTTTCAGAGAGGACAAAGTATGTATAAATGTAGGTGTGAAAGAACATGGTAAAAATAAGAATGGGTGAATATTTCAGTGTAGTAATATTATGACCCCCCAGAATTTATATGTTGAAACATTACTATCCAACGTTATGGTATTAGGTAGTGGGGCCCTTTCAAAGCGATTAGAATTAGATGAGGTCACAAAGGGGGAGTCCTCACAAATGGGGTTAGTGTCCTGATGAGAGTCACGGGGAATTTGCTTCTCCTCTCTGCTATGTAAGAATACAATGAGAACTTGCAGTCTACAACCCGGAAGAGGGCCCTCACCAGAACCCCACGCTGGTATCCTGATCTTACACTTCAAGCCTCCACAAATGTAAGAAATAAATTTCTGTTGTTTATAAGCCACTCGGTCTAGGCTATTTTTTAAACTAGCAGCCAGAGCTAAGACAAGTAGGAATACAGGTGACTTAAAAAAGGAAGATCATCAAAGATGAGATCAGAAGGGCAAGGAACAAATCTAAAAGAGCTTTAAAAAGCATCCTAAGGAATCCGGAATTTATTTCGGAGGCCATCAAGTTGAGGACAAAAATGATTTAGTAGACTTTAGAGCAGTTTCAGATTCACAGCAAAATTGAGAAGGTACAGCAACTTCCGATAGACTGCCTCCCCCTGAAATGCACAGCCTCCTCCATGATCAACATCCCCACTAGCGTGGTACGTTTGATACAACTGATGATCCTATATTGATACATCATAATCACCCCAAATACGGTTCACTCTTGGTAGTACAGAATCCATGGATTTGTGCAAATGTATAATATGTACCATCCACCATTATAGTATCATACAGAGTAGTTCCACTGCCCTAACACAGTTATCCTAACATTTTAAATTTTGAAATAAAAAGTCAAAATAGATGAAGGCCCATAAAATTTCCCAGGACCAGGAAGACATGTTAAAGAAAAGCATGTCTTTCCTACATAAAGATTTCATTTCCAAAGAGGTAGAAACGCTTACACATTTAGCCTCTATTTTCTCTTTAATTACACCGCCCCTTAGAATACTGGAGTTTTGAGACATGTTGTAAAACAACCAGTTATGACCAAGAATTTTTCTAATTTTCAACACCTCAAGACCAGAGAAAATCTGATGAAATTAAAATGTTAACACTTTCAGGTTGTCTGACCCCTACTCTTAAGCCAGTACTTATTATTACGCCATACTAGGATGCCTCTCATAATAACCTGTTGAAAAAATTACTTTGACATTGCAAATGCGCTGTAGATTCTAATAGAATTGGCCTCATTTTCAAGTCTCAGTTACTTCAGGCTACATGATAAATACATTTCATTGTAATTGAAGTGGTTGAGTGAAGTGAACAATACAGTAACCAGTGATCAAACCTGAAAACATTAGTTGTTTGTTTGCTTTTAGGGCTGCACCTGAGGCATAAGGAAGTTAGCAGGCTAGGGGTTGAACCAGAGCTACCCCACAGCTCACAGGCAACGTTAGATCCCTGACCCACTGAGCGAGGCCTGGGATGGAACCTGCATCCTCATGGATACTAGTCAAGCTCGTTTCCGCTGAGCCACAGTGGGAACTCTGAGTTGTGATTTTTTAACCGCAGGCTTCTCCTCCTGATCACAGGGATGACCTGGTTAAGCACTGGGATATCCACTTCATTTAAATTAGCTTCACTGGTAATATTCATGGCTGTGCTTAGTCCTATTTTTGATCCAAACTGCCATCTTTTATCTTTTTGTAATAGGTTCTCTTAGAGAAAAATGATTTAGAACTGTGTTTTAGAAGGCGAACTCCGGCAGCTGTATGAAAGAAAGACTGCAAACAGGAGATATTAAAGGCACCCAGATTAGTGAGAGGGCTATTCCACTGGTGTATAGATGGAAGAGGCAATGCTAGTGAGAAGCAGAGTGGGGGGAGCTACAGGACTAGAAACATTAGATCTGAAGACCTGAGTGAGAAGAGTGTGATGTCAAATGAGATGGGCAACACTAGGGGAGAAACAGAGAGATAATGAATTCTCTTCCAATAGGCTGAGCTGATCCAGTGCCTAGTGTAATGCCTGGCACAGAATTCATAATTAACAAATATTTGTTAAATGGGAAAAAAACCCAAAAACACAGTGCTTTGTACTTATCAAACACTGGAAAGAGATTTGCTAAATGAATGGATAAATGAATACAATATTATAAAAGGATGTTTAATTACCGATGTTACAAAATATTTAACTTTACTAAAAGCAAGCTAATACAGTATTTTGGAAATATTGGAAATATTTGGAAATATATACATCTGCTGGACTAAAATAAATTATCATCACCAAAAAACCAAACAAACAAACAAACAAACAAACAAAAAACACAGGCTGAGCTGGAAGCAGAGAGAGAGAGACATGGTAGCAGAGAATTACCATTTCTCATCATAAACCTAGTTACATACTATTTCACTTTTTTTTTTTTTCTCTTGCTCTTTAGGGCCACATCTGCGGCATATGGAAGTTCCCAGGCTAGGGGTCAAATCGGAGCTGCAGCAATGTGGGATCCAAGCCTCATCTGCGACTTTAAGCATAGCTCATGGCAATGCTGGATCCTTAATCCACTGAGCAAGGCCAGGGACTGAACCCACGTCTTCATGGATATTAGTCGGGTTCGGTTCTGCTGAGCCACAAAGGGAACTCCCTATTTGACTTTTTAATCTATATAATTTGATATAAGAAAAAGAAAGAGAAAAAAGGAGTCAGGGTTTAGAGCAGGAGAGAAAAGGGAAAATATACTAAATTGGATATTAACACATTACATCACAACTTTAAATGAAATATTATGATTCTTCAAGTAGCACATTCCTATGTTAAAACCCAAGAAATAGATAAACTTTGATATATCCATACAATGGAATCCTACTCAGAAATAAAAGAGAAAGAAACACACACAGGCAACAACATGAGTCTCAAAATAATTATGGTGAGTAAAAGAAGCCAGACAAAAAAGAGAGTCCATACTATACGATTCCATTTTTATAAAACTCTAGAAAATACAAACACATCTTTAATTACAGAAAGGTGATAAAGTGGTTGTAAGGAGTGAGACAAGCTGAGTAGTATTAAGGAGAGACATGGGGAAACCTTTGGATGAGATGGAAATGTTCATTATTATGACAGACGTATACATGTCGAAACTTAAACTGTACACTTTATTTAATTTAATTTTAATTTTTTTTTTTTTTGCTTTTTTTTAAGGGCTGCACTAGCGGCATGTGGAGGTTCCCAGGCTAGGGGTCAAATCGGAGCTACAGCTGCCGACCTGCGCCACAGCCACAGCAACTCGGCATCCAAACCACCCTGCAACCCACACCACAGCTGACGGCAACGCCAGATCCTTAATCCACTGAGCAAGGCCAGGGATCGAACCCATAACCTCATGGTTCCTAGTCGGATTCGTTTCCGCAGCGCCTTGACACAACAATGGAAACTCTGCAAACTGTACACTTTAAATACAGTTTACTGTATGTCAATTACACTTCAATAGAGATGTTTTAAAAATCCCAGAAAAAAATGTAAAGGACATATTTCCCTTCTTTTCCAGCCATCCTTCTTATTTCAGTGGAAGTTCCTCAGCTTTTTACAGCTAAATTCTTTTAGGTATCTTTTTTTTCTATCTTTAAAACTATCGTTAAAACAAACAATTCACTTGGAAAAATCAAAAATCTAAGTCATAAAATTGATAACTCTGGCCAACACAATCTAATGTCACTTCAATGACTTGGATAAATGTAAACCAATGGCATTATTGCAGGTAAATGTATAATTTCTGTTATTTCAATGCTGAAACTAGTCAATGTTTTCTTTAACCTAACCCACCCATCAATATTACCTCTGAAGCTTCCTCAGGGACTTGCCAATATGCCAAGTTAAGATGTAGTGCACTAATCTAACATTTTCCTCTTAAATCATAAGTCTTAAACAAACCTATGAAAAGTACTACACCAGAATGTACCCTAAAGAAATTTTATCTAAGAAATGATAAACTCATTAATTCTCTATTGGCAATCATTTGCAGCTCAAACTGGTTTTCAGTTATAAAGCATGCAAGGAACAATGATAATTTCCAGAAGGAATATGCAGAAGTTAACTAACTAGAAACTTCAAGATACTTTATGTGAATCACTAAGTAGCATAGCCTCCTTAATAACCTCTACATAGGCAATGAAGGACAAGAGGTAATTCCTATCTCTCAGCTTTTATGAAAGAGATTAGGTTCACATCCTTATACAATTGATCCACCTGTTCCAGTGACCTGTCCAAGCTAGGAAGGCCACTCTTATATTGGCAACTCTGCAGCTTAGGAAGGTAAATATCTTAAGGAAAGAACAGAACAGAAGCCTACCTGGTCAGGTCAGCATAACTGCTCTCAAATCTTACACATCAAGAATCAACAGTCATAAAATCTGAATCTTGGTAGGAAATGAAATACACACCAGAGAAACATTTTATAAGAGATTTACTGCACCTTTACTATTAGGAGGGTAATGAAACTGGAACATATGGTGTGATCAGTGAATGACTGATATAAAAAGTTTAATGACCTTCTTTTTTCCTTTTTAAGGCTGTACCTGTGGCACATGTAAATTCCTGGGCTAGGTGCTGAATCAGAGCTGCAGCTGCTGGCCTACACCACAGTCACAGCAACAACAGATCTGAGTCCACATCTGTGCCCTACACCACAGCTTGCTGCAACTCAAGATCCTTAAGAGCGAGGCCAGGGATGGAACCTGCATCCTCACTGACACTATATATGGTTCTTAACCTGTTGAGCCACAACAGGAACTCCTAATGACCATTTTGTAAAAAACTAAAATATAATACATATATTCATGTATTCTTTTTTTTTTTTTTCTTTTTAGGGCCACGCCTGCAGAATATGGAGGTTCCCAGTCCAGGGGTAGAATTGGAGCTGTAGCTGCCAGCCTACAACACAGCCACAGCAACACCAGATCCGAGCTGTGTCCGCAACCTATACCACCACTCATGACAATATCAGATCCTTAACCCACTGCGCGAGGCCAGGGATCAAACCTGCGTCCTCATAGATAGTAGTCAGATTTGTTTCTGCTGAGCTACGATGGGAACTCCACATACATGTATTCTGAATCACAAAATGCTTTGAAATAAGTTTTGTAACACAAGGTCCTCAGCTTGCTCATTTATCTTCATTCACCAAAATCAGCACATCCCATTTAAAACCTAGTCTCTTAAATTCCTACACTGACAACACTCAATTTTGTGACTGTGAGGTAATTACAGATTCTCTTTGGGCTAAAAATGTGTGATTATAAGATGTAGAGAAACCAAGAGTTTGAGTCTCACACTGTCTATGACTCCCATAGCAAGAACAAACAAGGTTTCATATAATCCACACTTCCAACATCCTTGCTTGATAACCATGAATTTTGCCATTATTTTTTAAATGACTACAGTAGAAGGATATTTCATATCCTTAAATTTGTTCAAGTCTTCCACAATACAATCTGTCCTCATTAAGTCTTGAGAGTAGGAGTTCCTATCGTGGCAGAGCAGAAATGAATCCAACTAGGAACCATGAGGTTTCGGGTTCAATCCCTGGCCTCACTCAGAGGGTTAAGGATCCCACTTGCAGTGAGCTGTGGTGTAGATTGCAGACTCGGCTCCGATCCTGCTATGTCTGTTGCCTAAGCTGGCAGCTGTAGCTCCGATTAGACTCCTAGCCTAGGAACCTCCATATGCTGCCGGTGTGACCCTAAAAAGCAAAAAAAAAAAAAAAAAAAAAGCCTTGTGAGTATATTTAAGCAACCATTAATGATGGTTTTCCCTCCATGCTTTTAAAGATGATAAAAATGTTTTGCATACCTATGTGTGAAAATAACCGCCAAATAACTAATATACTTCTAAATACACATTAAATAACTGTAACTGTTATTCCTAAATATACAAAAAATGCCATCCTAAAAATGACTATATATGGCAGTCATTGATATTTTGACTAAAGAACTTTTTCACTGCTAGCCATTTTTAAGCAACCACTACCATTACTTTGACTTTTTCAAAAGTTCTTAATCCATAGCAGTAAGGGATAAATGCCTTCGAAACTGCAACAGCATTGGGTACTGTGAATAAAAATAACTTTTTCATTGTTTTAAGTAGAAAATAACAGATGTTCTGAATTTAAAAATTACACATGACATAAAATATAAAACAAAATTATGAGGATGTATAGGAAAATATAGCAGAAATATACACTGCTGGGAGAGTTTGTCCTTGATGGTGAGACTAGGGTGCATTTTCTTTCATTTACATATCTATTAATTTTCATAACAGTGAAAAAATCTACATAATTTAAATAGCAGACTTCTAAAAAGTGGAGTGTCCCTTCACTCTAAATACTAATGAGGTTAAAGTCACAAAGATCGTGACACCAAAGAAGCAAGAAGACACTGCGACAGAATAGAATTTATAAACACTCTAACAGGTACACTCATATAATACAGAACCCACTACAAAGAGAGCCTCAACCTCTGAGAGTCACAAAAACCTACAGTAACAAAGAATGGTACAGTCATTTCGGCACACTTTATCACACGACTGAAAGGTGGTGCAAATAAACCCCATTTGAAAAACAAAACAAAACCTCAAACACTCACTCTCTACCACGCCAACACTCGTCAAGTCTTCCCCCCAGCCCACGTGTACAATCTCCGGACAGAAGGGATGGATTTAATTGTCCCTCTCGAAGAACCTTACTTATAATCGGAACTCGTAGAGGAGTAAGATTCCGAGTCGCTGACCCGATCTTCAGAATCACAATCCTCATCTTTTTGTGAAGGGGGTTCTGCAGGGAGCTCCTCCGGGCTCTGACGCGAACCGCACAACGCCATCACCAGGCACACAGCAGTTAACAAATGCGTTAAGTTCAGACCTCACAGCCATAGCTCACCGGGGCAGCCATGTTGCCTCCGCTGGGGAAGGGCGGAGGCCACGTGATTACCAATCCTCAGCTGCAATTGGTAACAGCTCAGGTTGCCAGGGAGACGGCGAAGCTTCTCAGAGAGAAGCAAAAGACTGAAAGGAGCCAAAGAACTGAAATTTCTAGGAGGGAGTCTGAGAGGAATAGAAGCTAAAGCTTAAGCGCTTACGCTCTCCTAAACAGACTCCTTTAGAGCAGCCTAACGTATTAAAACAGGCGAAGGCCCACCGGTATTTTTTCTTTTTCTTGCAGTTTGCTCTTTGTTTCTACGCCAAACAGCTATCCAAAACCTTTGAGGCTCTCTGCCTGGGTTTTTTTTCTGAGGTAAACTCCATCCCCTCAAGGAAAGGACGCTTTTAAGCAATGTCTTCAAGGTCTAGATATGTTTCCTTGGTTTTCACAGTTCTACCAAGCAGATATTGTAGAAAGGAGCTTCAAATTGGTGCCAATAATGTGAAAAAACTGCGTGTTCATTTTCTAACTCAAAATTTTATAATTTAAGTTTTCTCATCTTTGAAGTTGGAAGTGTAAACAGATAAATTTTTCTTGTCATTTGCAAATACCTACATCAAAAATATAAATACATGTATGTATATATGTGTGTGTGTATGTGTGTGTGTATATATATATATATATTTAACTTTTTTAAGGGCCACACCCACGGCATATCGAAGTTCCCCCAGGCTAGAGGTGGAATGAGAGCTGCAGCCACCGGCCTACACCATAGAAACACCAACACCAGATCCAAGCTGCATCTGTGACCTACACCGCAGCTTGCACCATATAGGATATTCAACCCACCGCATGAGGCCAGGGATCAAACCTGCATCCTCATGGATACTATGTGGGGTTCTTAACCCCCTGAACCACAACAGGAACTCCCCAAATATTTTTTGTAAGTAGAAAATAAAGCATTTACTGAGATTCAGCCATTGCCTTCATTACTTGTTCTATTCACATGTGTATGAATATATATATATATCACTATACTAAAATAAGGAAATTGAAGCTTAGAGAGGTAATCTTGTTAATGGTCACATGGCTAACAGGCAACAAAGTCACCCAAGAACTGAAGTCATTCACCCCTAGATTATATTTCCTTCTCAGAACTCAGTATTTCAATTAGAGATCTATTATAAGAAAAATAAAGGATGAAAATAAAATTTATAAAATGTGTACAACTGAAAAGCTGAAAACAAAATGTTTAACAATAGGAAAGTTAAATACACCTCTCTCTATAAAATATGATTAATATTATGTTAATAGAAATGTTTTCAAAGAGAAATGCATGGGGAAATGTTCCAATTATAGCAGGTTAAAAAAAGGATACAATATTATTTTATGATCTCAATAGATAGGTGATGGGGTTTCAGCTTAAGCTACATGGGGGGATGGTAGAGACTGAAAGGTGAATGGGCAATTTATAACACAGTGTACTATGATAAGTACAGAGTTCTAATGAAATACCCAAAGGAAAACAAACTAGGGCATGTAGGGCCACAGCAAATTTCTTAGAGGAAGGCTTATCTTGTTATTACATGATATTATGTTCCAAACAGAGGAAAATATTGGGAGATGAGTCGTCCCATGGCCCAGAGTGATATATGCATGGATAACTCAAAAGAACCTGAGCAGTAGCAGTCAAATATATAAACTGTCAAGCTACAATTTAGTTTCATTTGTCACATTAAACTACGTACATTTGAATATTCTAAGTTTTATGGTTTTATTTATATTTATAAATTTGCTTTTTTATCATTGTAAACTATTGAATTTATTTTGTAGTTTATTTTTTAAATCTTATTGAAGAGCTATAAAGCACAAACCTCATCCCTGCTTCTTTAAAATTATAATTTAGAGAGTTCCCATCATGGCTCAGTGGTTAACGAATGTGACTACTATCAATTAGGATGTGGGTTCGATCCTTGGCCTTGTTCAGTGGGTTAAGGATCTGGCATTGCTACAATCTATGGTGTAGGTCACAGATGGGGCTCTGATTGCTGTGGCTGTGGCAGAGCCCGGCATCTGCAGCTCTGATTAGACCCCTGGCCTAGAAACTTCCACATGCCTCAGAAGAGGCTATAAAAAGAAAAAAGAGGAAGAAGAATAAAAATTAAAAGTTAGTCAGCCCTGGGAACCTACAAAAGTCTTTCCTGTAAAGAGAGGTCCAAATACCATTCAAATTGGAGGACAGAGGACTATTTCATAAAGGGATAATGGGAAAGGAGTTTTCTGAGGTAGAAGGAGGGGATGGTACCCAAGGAACAGATGGAGGAATAGGACCTTGCTCAACACCTCATCCCTAAAGCTGGTACCCAAAGGAGGATGCAGGTGTGGCTGCTGACATGCCAACTTCAGTTAGGAAGCTGAGGCAGCCTCCATGTGAGGATGTTTATTTTCTGTAGTAAGTAGAAGACAACCTTGCCAACTAAAAGTGATGGAGCAAGTAAATAGGGTCAGAAGTCTGAAGAGAATAGAGCCAGGAAGGAAGAAAAACAAATATTTTCATCAGTATTGGGATCCAAAAAATGTATTACTTCTAAAATCAGAGAAACAATATTATTTTAAAAGGTGGAATCACTATAATAGTTATATTACGTTTCATGTTTAAAATACATGGAGGAGTTTCCATCGTGGTGCAGTGGAAATGAATCCGACTAGGAACCATGAAGTTTCCAGTTTGATCCCTGGCCTCGCTCAGTGGGTTAAGGATCCTGAGTTGCCACGAGCTGTGGTGTAGGTCAGAGACTCGGCTCCAATCTGGTGTTGCTGTGGCTCTGGTACAGGCTAGTGGCAACAGCTTCAATTAGACCCCTAGCACCCATTAGACCCCTAGCCTGGGAACCTCCATATGCCACGGTGCAGCCCTAAAAAACAAAAACAACAACAAAAATGTATGTATTTATTCTCCTTACAATCACAAATGTTAAAAATAACCTAAAATTACAGCCTAAAACTAAAACTGCTTTAGGTAGCTCTCTAATAAAGTTACTCATTTTAAAAACACCTTTTTTAGGGCTGCACCTGTGGCATATGGAAATTCCCAGACTAGGGATCAAATCAGAGCTGCAGCTGCCAACCTATGCCACAGCCACAGTAACACAGGATCTGAGCAGTGTCTTGATCAGACATTTTAAATTTTGACAAAGCCCCACATTTTCTTAGTATAAAAACACTCCGGTTTTTTCTTTAAGCATCTAATAATTTCATACCCTGCTCTTAAGTCTCAATGTCACCCCATTAAACAGAGAGTAAAATCCAGACACTATAGTCTCTTTCAAAAAATTGTTTTCCAATTCTGCAAACAGCTGAGCACCAATTAGGAGTCAAAAGGCTTATTGCCAGCTATATGTTAATGGAATTAATCAAGTGTGTCCAATTTGCTAACCAAAATATCTTAACCATACAGATTTTAGGGCCCTGCCCCACTTCGACAGGATCAGAATCTCCAGAGGAAGGGCCTGGAAATCTCTACTTTAAACCAGTGGCTCCAGTAATCCTTAAGTTAAAGGCAAACTTGGGAAACACTGCCCTTAGTCTTCCCTCAGTTTCTATGCTACCTATCTACGGCCCATTGACTGCTTCCCAAACAGGTTGGAACCCACTCCCACCTCCTGGTTTTGAGCATGGCAGATAGACCTCTCCCTGATTCAGAACCATCATGAATATAATCTTGAGCAAACAACCTCTCCAAGCTTCACTTTTTCTCTCTGTGAAATCAGATATTGTAACTATTTCACAGGACTGTTTGGAAATCCAATGATTTAATGCATGTTAAATAGCTAACACATAAAGTGTCAAAAAATTCAGCTATTTTATAGATCATTTACTCACCTAGTGCTCTCACTGTGGAATGCTACTTACCCAAAATTTGACATTTCCCTTCAAGACTCAATTCAAATATTACCTTTTCCAAGAAGCCTTCCCAGATTCTTTTCCTACCTTAGTAAGAATTCCTCTTTCTACCTTCCCCTCATAACATAGTCCATAAAGTTCTTTTGTAATTACCAGTCTGCCTAGTATCTAAATTATTTAGGAATGTGTCTATATCTAAATTATTTAGGCATGTGCCTGTCGTTGCTACCAAATGACAAACTTCTAGAAGACATGATTGTTTTCAATCTTTTATCTTACAGAAGGTTGAACCAGAGCAAGAAATGCTACATAAAAGTGTATCTTTTAAGAACTGTCCTTTCATGCTAGATAAATCTCTGAGTTATGTCAACTTAACTAATTTATTTTCACATGTTTAATGTACAAAATTGCTCCACTCCCAGAAAAAGTTACCCCTTTGCCTGATCTTCACAAAAGAACTAAGAACAATCATTTAAAATTCTTAAGTTTTCAGATATGGAATTAGCTAATCAGATTTCCAACTTTATATATCATAGTTGTAATAACTAAATTAATATTTAACACCCTTAGATGTATTGGAGAGGATGAAGAAAGGAAAACAGTAAGATGCAGTTTTCAGGGCCTTTATAAGAATACTGTCTTTGGAGTTCCCGTCGTGGCGCAGTGGTTAACGAATACAATTAGGAACCATGAGATTTCGGGTTCAATCCCAGGCCTTGCTCAGTGGGTTAAGGATCCGGCATTGCCATGAGCTGTGGTGTAGGTCACAGACGCAGCTCGGATCCCGCGTTGCTGTGGCTCTGGCATAGGCTGGCAGCTACCACCCCAATTAGACCCCTAGTCTGGGAACCTCCATATGCCGCAGGTGTGGCCCTAGAAAAGACAAAAAAAAAAAAAAAAAAAAAAAAAAAAGAATACTGTCTTTGTCTATTTTATAATTACCAATTGTGGGAAGACTTAAATCAGACTGAGGTATGTTCTTATTTTCTATTTTCCACCATACAAATGGTCATCCATCTTCTGAAACCCACACATGTTTGGTTTAATACATATGAGACATAAGGTCCTTATTTCCATTGATTATCATCTCAATTAGGCAAACAATACAATTCTGACATAAAATACACCAGATAAGAGCATAATTAAATATTTAGTATCGTTAGCAGGTTCAAGAGCTCTTTCCTAAACAGTAATACAAGCTAGCAATGAGAACTAAATGAAAACAGGGCCACAGGAGGTCATCTCCATTAAAAAAAAATTAATCACACAGTAAAAACTTCATGTAATAGAGTTTTTAGGAACTAATTAATATTGCCTTAATTGTTAACATGGAAATAATAATCATGAACTACATAGTAATATTGACAACCACAATCACTTTTTAAATCATGAATAATTAGTAGATTCAGCAAAACAGCATTTTAAAAACAGACTTCATAATGTGAAATTTAAGTTTGGGTAGAGTCATAATATGTAAGAATAACATTTTGGCAATCTTTATAGAATTGCTTTATGATTGAAAACTTTCATTTTCCTATATAAAAATTTAATTACCTGTAAAAACGTATGGAACTAACTTTTAAGATCATGCAATCTCCATGTGAACAACAATGGAATACAGATGAGAATGCAGAAGTAAACATAAAAGTAACTAGAGTAGACAGCACAAAGTTAAGCCCCAAACCCAGTTAACTTACTCCTACTTATTCTAATTTTATATTTACATTTACTAATTCTAACAAATTTGGTGAACTATTCTACCACCATAGATCAGTAGCTGCCAAGCAGAAAGAAGAGAGGCCTCCTTGAATACCACCAGCAGCAAAAATTGTTGATGCCTGACAATCTGACGATGAAGAAAAAAGTAGGAAACAAAAAGCACACATGAGATTTACAAAAGCCATAGCTTATAAATGAGTGTTGTACTCTCAGTAGCACCTTAAAAAAAAAAAAATCACTGTAATGTTGAACTCTACAGTAATTTGAAAACGACTATGAAAATGCTTCATAATCCATGCATTTCTCAGTCAGAGGAGCCAGGGTCTCACCTGACTCTGGCACTAATAACCAAATGAATGTGGACTAAAACAGTTGCTTCATCTGAAGACAGCAATAATAATCCCTGCCTACCATACAGGGTTGCTAAGAATCCAATGAGATATAACATTTGCAATCTAATATCTTACACCTTAAGAAATAAGGCAGTATGTGATGCTATATTTTCAAAAAGTGTTGATTTTATATTTATTTTAGTGTTTACTTTTTGAGCTTAAAACAATATTTTATTCATCAGGAATATTATCTAACGGGGCACACCTTTACCCCAGAGAGTTCTAGATATTTTAGGTCTTTTAAATATGCTTATTTTGCTGATGGCACAAGTATGAAATTTAGGTCATCAAACATTTTCAGATACTCACTTTTAGCTCACTTTGTCTGCTGGCTTAAGTATCAAAATGTTGGCACTCTAGCCTGGATCAGAACCATATGCTAGCCTTTGGGCTTTGGGCAATAGTCACGTAACTGAATTTTCTTAGATAATTTAGGAATAGCTATCTTTTTGTGTATCGTTTGAATTTTGTTAGAACAGCTGTAAACATAACCCTTTTGTCTGACAGAACTTTAGTTTTGTAGAGCACTTAAATATCACCTGAAATTCACACAGCCATCCTGTGAGGTGGATATTATTTCTTTATATTATAGAATGAACAGGAAAACATAGACAAGTTAAGTCTTGCCATGTTCTACAACTATGTGGTATGCATCAAACAGGACTCCAAGGGAATGATTTAATTTCAATAACCTTGTGTATAAATTAAAAAAAAAAACTTTGCAGAATTCAATGAATGCTAAAATGATTATTTGGGTTACTGTTCATATCAAGATTGACACAAATATTTGCTAATTTACTTAAGAAAAAAATAACTGAGAAATGTAACAGTGAAGATTTTTCCTGACTCAGACAACTTTTTTTGTTGTTGTTGTTGTTGCAAGCAAGCAAGCAAAGTCTTTATTAAAGGAAAGCAAATAGCTCCTAGGGCTCTTCTGGGAGGGGTACATGTAACTTTTTATCAAAAAAAGGATAGCTGAGTATTTTTGCTGAGCTACTGCTATTTTAATATTGAAGCTAATACCTCATGCAGAGAAAAGCTTGCACTTTGCTTTAGTTTTGTTTTGGAAGAACTATCTTTTTCAAAAGCTCAGTAATTTAATGCTTTACACCTTGAAAACCATATTTACAATGGAAAATACTCAAGTAATTAAAAAATAAACACTCAGAAGTTATCTTTTAAAGTAAAATGTAAAAAAATAGTCTGCTATTTTTTCTTGTCTGTAATTTTTCTATGGCTCAAGGCTACTGGTCTCTAATACAATTGCCAAAATTTTGTGGATATCCTATCAGAGATGTTTTAAAGGAAAAACATAAAATCCTGTAAAACTGATGTGAAAAATCAGCCATGAATTGGTCTGGAGACTGAGAACTATGAATAAATTACTGCAGTTTGAATGTTATCTAATTTCTCTAATTTCCATTATATCGGAACAAATCCTTACAAATGACATTTGATTACTTAAGAACTTGTGTGAAAATCTATCTTCATTAAATGAAAGAGAAACCTCTATAGAAGTCTCAAATTTTTAGTGTGCTTGAAAACATTAAATAGTAAATAACCACTAATAAAAATAATGCATTGAAAAAGCAAAAAATTCTCATGTTAAGTTAAAAGTAGAGAATTGTTAGCCAACATACTGACAAAGACACTTACAGTTTCAGATTCCATTGGTTCCTATAGCATGTGGGAGCAGTTATTTGTAATTCAGATAAAGCAGCTTTTCATATACTGAGCAGGTTTATTGCAGAAACACCCCAGTACTACTTCTAAAATAATCATCTCAGTCTTGATTGATGGCTATAGTTTAAACATTTTCTTTTGCCCTGGTTCATTCAGACAGGTTTGTGCTTTGGATCTGAACCCCTGCAGTATTAATTAGTTTGGAATTTTTTGGCATCTGACATTTAAAACATGAAGAAATTCTGTTGCATCAGGATTTTTAAGCATTAAAACAAACACCCCCACCAGCTTTATCAAAGTCATGCTGTGGGAGTTCCCGTCGTGGCGAAGTGGAAATGAATCTGACTAGGAGTGATGAAGTTTCGGGTTGATCCCTGGCCTCACTCAGTGGGCTAAGGGTCCGGCATTACTGTGGTGTAGGCCAGCAGCTGTAGCTCCGACTAGATCCCTAGCCTGGGAACATCCATATGCAGTGGGAGTGGCCCTAAAAAGCACAAAACCAACCAACCAAACAAAAACAAAGTCATGCTGTGAATAAGTTTCAGTTAATATCTGCGGGGATTATTCCTGGACTGTAATTTTTATCAAATGCAGGGAGAACAGTCTTTGGGAATTTATCAGAATCCCCTTTTATCCATTCATTTGATAACACTTTATTGTATATGGCAGGGGCTCTCTTGGGGGGAGAGGGAAAGGAAACCAACTGTGGAAAATTGCTGGTTTCAGAAGACAGCTTTTAAACCAAAGAGACCTATTTCTTCCTTGCACAATGTCTTTCATTTTTACTCACTCTTCCAACAGAACAGGGTTTCTACAGCTCATATGGTTTTGTACAAAGACTTAAAAGGGTCACTTGAAACGTTTACAGATGAGAGAACTCACATAAGCCTCCCCCTGACAGATATTTACTAAGCACCACTTACTCTTTTTCACCACAAATGTATTCAAGAGATACTTTTGATTCATTTCTAAAAGAGTTTTTCCCATATTATGTCTTGTAAAGGCCAGGCTTCCCCAGAGTTAGAGCAGCATTAGCTGCCTGGCAGTTCAACCATCCTCTCTTAACCTGAAAATGGAAAGAGAATATGTTCTCCATGGGCATTCTTATTTCTCTTCCATAAACCTCTCACCATTACCATGGGGTTTAAATATTTGTTAGTTTATTTTACATAAAGAATAAGGTTGGAAAAGTTAATACATTAGCATTTATGGAAAGTTGGGAATTCTCATCCTTCTGAGGTGTGGATGCGCACGCGTGATTGGTATGGGGTGTGAGTGTGTGTGTGTGTGTGTGTGTGTGTGTGTGTGTACTGGTGGGGCGGGTTGTATTTAGATTTGCTAAAAAGTGGCTCCGTCTAATTCCGATCACAACCAAAATCCAAACAAAACTCTCGGCTCTTTTTCCTGGAGAATGTGCAGAAGTGTTTACAAAACCGCTTTGTTTAATTGTTTTGTGCTTCCACAGAAAATGGTATTTTCTGAAGTGGGGTGGGTAATTCGGTCCCGCGCGGGGCCAAACTCGGAGCAACCAGATCCGGAGCGTCCGGTTCTGTAAAGCCTGTATCACACAGGTCCTAACTCCCCTCCCGCGGCAAGCACCGAACCAAAGACAATCCCAAATGAGACTTTCCGCGCAAGACACCCACCCCCCTCGAAAGAAAGACTGCCCCTCCCCCTCGCTATCATCTGGTGGAACGGAGGGCGGTCTTTCCCCAGATCCCCCGTCCCAGCACTGACCTGTGAAAGAGGACGCGCTGCACAGAGTCCAGGTCCTCCAGGTTCCGGGAGGCAGCTTTGGGGATGCTGGACCTGACCACCTGAAACATGCCCACTTGAGAATCGCTGCGAAGGCGCAGAACAGGTAACATGCACAGAAGACGGCGAGGTCTCAACCCCGGCTTTTGTGGCGCTGCCTGCTTCAGGCACCGCTCCGGCGGCCGCCGGAAAACCGAGAGGTGAAGGGAAAGAGCTGAAGGAAGACGCTACCGTAGAGTAAAAACCTGGGACTGAGAGGGCGGCGGGATCAGTGAAGGCTCGCCCTCTCTTTCGCCCTCAGGCTAAGCCGCGCGGATCTTGAAGCCCCTTGGCAGGCGGCGCGGCCACCCTGGCGCCCTAGGACGCGGGTCAGGTGGACCTTTGGTTGACCGCCACCCCAGTCGGAGCTGGCCGAGTCCAGAGTGCCCCTCTTCCGCCTCTGGGGCCCCTCGCCTCTTCAACTCGTCGGAGCACTCAGCAGGGTCCCCAGCGTCCGCGGCAAGCCGTCGAGCGCCTCCAGTCCGGCTGCCCGAGCTGCGCTCTTTCGCCGCCTAGTGCTCTTCACTCTTCCTTCCTGGACAGCAAGGCTGTCCCGAGCAAGGGACACCGATGTCCAGGCACCGCCTCCAGCAAAGGAAGCTACCACCTGCAGTTTAGAGGGCCACGCACAAGGGAGGAGTGGAGGCACTGAAGACGCTCCGAGGCCCCAGCTGCTCTGCGGAAGACCAGAAATTGAGTAAGGGGCGTCCGGTGGGAATTTAAATTCTGACTAAAGAAGCCATTTACATTCACTCATCCGGGTAAACGTATACATATTGATTACTTGCTACGTGCCAAGCTGAATTTTATTGTCTTTGGACACACAACAATAAATAAAAAGCGGTGGCTGACTTGCTTTGTGTGGACCCCTTATGCTCTTTTGGGGGCTGTCTTTGCTCTGGGATATTACACAGGAGAAAAATCTAGATGACCTTGGGTATGGTGATGATTTTTAAAATACGACACAAAAAACTCAATCTGTGAGCAAAATAAATAAAAGGAACACTGATTTTTAAAAAATGCGTAAAACATCTAAACAGACATCTCATCAAAGAAAATATTCAGATGACAAAGACATGAAAAGATGCTCCACATTATTAGTTACTAGGGAATTGCAAATTAACACAATGAGATAATACATCTGTCAGAATGGCTGTAATCCAAAACACTGGCAACATCATGTTGGTGAGGATGTCGAGCAACAGGAGCTCTCGTTCATTGCCGATGGGAATATAAAATGGTAAAGCCACTGTGGGAGACAGCTTGGTAGTTCTGTACAAAATTAGGCATATTTTTACCATACCATCCAGCAATGCTTGGTATTCACCAAATGAGTTGGAAACTTACATGCAAGGATATTTATAGAAGCTTTGCCAAAACTGAAAAGCAACCAAGATACCCTTCAGTAGGTGAGTGGATAAGTAAACTGTGCATCTAGACAAGGGCATATTATTTAGTGCTAAAAGTAAGTGCACTGTCAAGCTATGGAAAAGACACGGAGGAAACAAATGAAATAAGGCAATCTGAAAAGACTACACACTATGATTTCAAATATATGACATTCTGGAAAAGGCAAAATCATGGGGACAGTAAAAAGATCAGTGACTGCCTGAGG
The DNA here is from genome assembly GCF_054392235.1 of Sus scrofa. Lineage (NCBI taxonomy): Eukaryota > Metazoa > Chordata > Mammalia > Artiodactyla > Suidae > Sus > Sus scrofa. The sequence goes on from NC_139390.1 coordinate 103,679,937, forward strand.
AGGGGATGAATAGGTAGAACACAGAGAATTTTTAGGGCATTAAAAAGTATTCTGTACTATAATATAAAGGTGGATAAATGGAAAAGAGACTGGAAAATGTAATTTGACTTATATGGTACTACTGATTATGGCTTACAAATATAAACAGTAATAGATTAATTTTGAGAAGTAGGGTTATTAGATGGGACTTGGCTATTCCTTGTAGAATTTCCAAATGTCATTATTAGTAGACTTTTCTCTTGGGACACTTTCTTATATCCCGGCTGCCAGTGCTCTGAGAGCCCAGCGGGTGAAGAGGGTGAGAAATGAGCATTTCATCTCTTAATATCCATAAACTTTTACTTAATCCTTCTGTTTTCAATAAGGTATCTCACCTCTGCCATACACTCTGCCTGTTGTCCTTGAGTCCAAGAGTTTCAAGAATCTGAAAATGTTCATATCTTTTGATTCAGAAATTAATCCCTAGGAAATGATAAAAAATGAAGATCGTGGTGTTCATCACAGTATATTACCACAGCAAATATATTAAAAGTATAAATATCCAAAATTGGTGTAATACTTAAGCAGGTTAAAATCCATTCATACAATGAACTAATACGTATTTATTAAAATGAAGTTTAAATAGAATGTTTAATGACATTCAATTAGGAAACTGGATGAATAGTCACCAAATCTTAAAAATGATTACATCTGGAAGTAGAGTTGAGTAATTTTTTATTTCTCCTTTATGCTTTTCTGTATTTTTTCAAAATTTAAAATAAATATACATTGCTTTTAGAATCAGGATGTATTCCAATATAAATATGTAAAAAAGAATATATTTCAAGTTGGCATTCTGCCTGTGAACACTTTCAATTATTATCTATTTTAGATTTCCATTCTCATATATACATAAGTAGTTTTGCAACATATTGTGTCATTTAAGGATACATAGGTAGCCTGCTTTTTAAAGAAATCCCATTACAAATCTTTTGGATACAGAAGTTATTTTATAACTATCTCAGGTAATTACTACTTTATTTTAGGTTTTTACTAATTTATTTTTTTGTTTGAAATGGTTAGATAACTTTTTCTTCTGACTTTATTATTTACTTATTTATTTATTGTCTTTTTTTTTTTTAAGCCCACACCCATGGCATGTGGAAGCTCCCGGGCTTGGAGTCACATCGGAGCTATAGCTGCTGGCCTATACCACAGCCACAGCAATGCAGGATTGAACCGCATCTGTGCCCTACACCACAGCTTACGGCAATGCTGGATCCTTAACCTACTGAGAGAGGCCAGGGATCGAACCCAAGTCCTCATGGATACTATTCGGGTTTGTTACTGCTGAGCCACAACAGGAACTCCTTCCTTCTGACTTTTAATTTTGTGAAAAGGCCATGATGTTAGAGATCACTATTCAATTATGTTTTCATAATAAATTTGAATTTTACATCTGTTGTATTTTCTTAAAGTGAGATATATCTATAGCTACTTATTTGCCCTTAAAAGCAAAACAAAAACAAAAACAAAAAAAACTTTTTTTGGCTGATGGCAGAAGAGGAAGATAGAGAGATCTGCATGAGAAGATCTGTACAGGTCATCACTAGTTTGGATTCAACATTTAACTCAACATAAAAGAAGACTCATTAGTGTGATGAGGCTCTGTCATTGGAGGAGTTTATCAACAGAGGTTTCAGGACTCCTGGCAAGAATGTTGTACAGTGGAATCCTATATTGAACTGAAAAATGAAGTGGAATGTGAGTGGTTGAAGAATTTCCAAAACCCCTTTCCTTCTCTTTTCTGGTTGCTTCATGCTAGCGCTGCTCCACCCTTGAGCTTTGAGGTAGTGACCACTTTGGACTCTCTTAGGAAAAAGGGAACAATATGAGTGAAGGCATGCAGTGAAGTCTTAATAATTGACTGGTCTTGACACATCAGACATGATTCTGTCCTACCTCCTAGGACAATACATACACAGGATGCTTAGATTTTTAAAATTACCTAAGTCGATCAAGTCTTTACTCTTCACCTAGAGAAAGAAGCTTTATTCAGTTTTCTTTAGTTTCTCATCATTTAGGAGGGGTCTTCTAGCCTAAAGATAGATTGATATTATTATCAATAATCTGGAGAGTTGTGTCTGTTGAGTAAGTTACTCCTTTATGAAGAATTTGAGGATCCACTATTGCACCAGAAAATGGAACAAAAAATAGACCTCAAAAAACCTTGACTGCAAAAGACACCAGAATGATGGGTTCCCTGGCAGAGGCAAGCTGGAATGAGTGGGAGGTGTGAGGGAGGCTGGGAAGACTGAGGAAGAGAAATAGGACCTCAGAATACACAGTACCCTATGTAAAGCAGATGATAGATAAATGTTTTGTACCTTCTGGACTCTAAGTATGTTCATGATTGAATTCTGGTAAGATTGTGTTCTTCATGTTAATGATCTACAGCATCTGTTTGTAAGCTATTCCAGACATTGGGCCACAAGGGCAAAGTTATGACAATTTAGCATTTCTGACTTTTTCTCATGCGTGTCACTTATTTAAAAATGATTTAATGAATACTCTTAAACATTACTGTGCTATTATTTTAAAAATACTTTGAAAGTCCTCTATCACTTGCTTCCTGTTCTTTCTTCCTGATCAGTGAGGGTATCTTGTTTATTTCCAGCCTCCCATAAGACCAGTCTTCCTGGTCATTTTCTCAGGAATTGTCTCTCAGCTCTGACCCACCAGGCTCTGCCCTTTCTTAGGCTATTCCCACTTCTGTCCCACTGGCATGTAACAGGAGAATCTGTTCTTCCATGTTCTGATATCTTATTGATCTACCCTTGTCATTTCCAAGGCTTTTTTATCCTTTTTTTTTTTTTTTTTTTTTTTTTGCTTTTTAGGGCCACACCTGCAGCATATGGAAGTTCCTGGGGTAGGGGTCAAATGAGAGCTGCAGCTGCCAGCCTATACCACAGCCATGGCAATGCTAGATCCAAGCCACCTCTGCAACCTATGCCACAGTCTACAGCAACACCCGGTTCTTAACTCAGTGAGCGAGGTCAGGGATCGAACCCACATATCATCATGGATACTAGCAGGGATCTTAACATGCTAAGCCAATAATGGAATTCTTAGACTAATATTTAATAAATATGTGGAGTGATAGGTAGGTAGGTAGGTAGGTAGATAGATAGATAGATAGATAGATAGATAGATAGATAGAATGATGGGCAGATAGGTGGATAAGGTTTTATTTGCCTGGATCTAAATATTTTCTGTAGGCAAATCTTTAAAACAAAATAGGTGGGAAGGGCTCTTCCACCAAATCCTTTCCCTTTAATGTACCTCCTTCTTCAGGAGGAGGGATTAGTTGAGTGGCATAGAGACCATAGGTAACACATCTAACTTTTTGACTTGGAAGAGACCAGTCATGGAATACAGGAACATATTTTGACCACTCTCTTGAATTTTGTGTGATTTTTATGAGCTGCCGTCATTAATGCAGTTTAACAGTGGACTCTACTACCTTTCATTGAACCTTTGAGGGCATCACACAGAGGAAGTGAGGCTAGCCACAGAAATGTGTAAGAACCTGTAGGAAAGTGAGGCTAGCCACAGAAATGTGTAAGAACCTTAGATAGAAGTGCTACAAAGCCCCTGTGCCTTTGTTAACTACCTTTTAGTCTGTCGTGGCCCAAATAGAAATGACATGGTGAAGTGTTATAAATAAGGATGACATGTCCATGTAAATGAGAATTAAAGAAATGAAGTGGAACCTAAAAGGAAACAAGGCAATGGCTGCACAGATCGTCAGTGTTCTGACCTTAGTGGACCAAATGGAATTTAGAATGCTTAAGTACATGTTTTCTATGAGGGAAAGGTAGCACAATTTTTTTAAGGTTATTGCATCTGGCTCATATTTATTTGGGGGGCTCATATTTATTTATTTATTCTTATGCATGAATGAGGACATACAGAAATGATCCGTAATCTGTTTTATCATTCAAAAAACCTTTTATAAGATTTCCCAATGTTACAATGGGTTAAAGTGATGAGAGGGATAATCTATTTTAAAGGTGTAAAGAATAATATGAGAAATGTAAAACAAAAAGTCTCTGGGAAGAGACTTGAGAACAGTAAGGCCCTCTAAAACCAAAGCTAGGAATGGACAGCTTTAATAATTTATAAATAATGGAAAGCAGGCATAAGCAATGACATCTTTATAGTAGAAGTTATCATTATTGCTAAGCTACTTTGAGAATTCTTATTTCTATGGAATAGACTATAAGAAGATCTTGATAACTATATGAATAGACAAAAATAAGGCATATTTAATTTCAATGATGGAAACTACATGGGAAATTAATCCAAATTAGATTTGTCTATATGTATCAGTTTCACATAGAACTAGGAAAAGGACCTGAGAGTCAAATAAGATATAATCTCAGAGTTTCCACCGTAGCTTAGAAGGGTTAGGAACCTGACATAGTATCCATGAGGATGCCAGTTCAATCCCTGGCCTTACTCAGTGGGTTAAGGATTCAGTGTTTCCACAAGGTGCTGTTTCCACTGAGCCACAACGGGAACTCCAAAAAGCATTCTTTCATGTGTTTTGTCTTGTTTTTAAGTTGTTTAAGATGGGAGAGTAATCTAGTCTCTGCTATTCCATTATGGTCACGGTTTTCACGCTGGGGACTTTTTTTTTTTTTTTTTTAAATGGCTGCACTCAGGATATATGGAAGTTCCTCGGTTGGAGATTGAATCCAAGCCACAGCTGTGCCTTACACCTCAGCTACAGCAATGCTAGATTCTTTAACCCACTGTGCCAGCTGGTGGTGGAACATGTACCTCCACAGAAACCCAAGCTACCAAAGTCAGATTCTTAACCCACTGCATCACAGAGGAAACTCCCGATGGAGACTTTTTTCCCCTTAGTTTCTATGAATTTTTTACGTTAGATAAGCCCTTTATATTATATAAGACATCTGTTCAAATATTTTCTCAACCCCCTTTTTAAAGTTTTGTGAAGTATAGTTGATTTACAAGGTTGTCATAATTTCTGCTGTACAACAAAGTGATTCAGTTATACATATACACATACTCATTCTCTTTCAGATTCTTTTCCACATAGACTATCACAGAATATTGGGTAGAGTTCTCTGTGCTACACAGCAGGTCCCTGTTAGCCAATCATTCCGTATACCACAGTGTGCTTATGCCAATCCCAAACCCTTAGTCCATGACTCCTTTCTCACCTGTCCCCTTTGGTAACCATAAGTTTTTCAAAATATGTGTCTGTTTCTGTCCTTCAAATAAGTTTGTTTCTTTCCTTTAGTTTCTACATAAAAGTGATATCAGATGATGTTTGTCTTTCATTGTTTAACTTCACTTAATATGGTAATTTCTAGGTCCATCCTTGTTGCGGCAAATGCCATTATTTCATCCTTTTTTTTAATGACTAATATTCCTTTGTATGTACATATACCACATCTTCTTTATCCATTCCTTTGTCAATTGACGTTTAGGTTGCTTCCATGTCTTGGCTATTGTAAGAAGTGCTGCAATGAACGCTAGGGTGCGTGTATCTTTTCGAATTATGATTTTCTCCAGACAGATGTCCAGGAGTGGAATTGCTGGATCATACGGTAGTTCTAGTTTTGTTTTTTGAGAAAACTCCATACTGTTTTCCATAGTGGGTTTATCAATTTACATTCCCACCAACAGTGTAAAAGGATTCCCTCTTCTCTGTACCCTCTCTAGCATCAAATATTTTCTTCTAATTTGTCATTTATTCTTTGATTTTGTTTATGGTGTTTTGCTTTTTTGTTCATGTAAAAGATTTTTCTGTTTATGCAACCAAATTTATTTCACATTTTCATTTGTTACATCTGGATTTCAAGTCATTTTTAGGAAGTTTTTCCTGTGCTCAGATTGATTATAAGGGAATTTACATATTTTTTTCCTACTTGTTTGGTCTCTTTCTTTTCTTTCCTTCCTTCATTCTTTCCTTTCAACATTTGATTGGTCTTTCATCCATTTGGACTTTATTCTAGTGTATGGTAAGAAGTATGGATCTAATTTTATCTTTTTCCAGATGATTATCCAGGACACTATTAAAAATCTCATCCTTCCCTAGTGATTTGAGATGCCACCTTTGTTACAGAAATAAAGTAATTACCACATATACTTGCATCTATTTCTGGAATTTCTGTTCTGTTCCACTGGTCTACCTATCACCAGAACCAAGTTCTTTTCATTTTAGAGCATTTTTTTTTCTATGTTTCAATTTCTGGTAAGTCTATTCTCTCCTTATTGCTCTTACTTTTCAGGGTTTCCTAGCTATTTTTTCATGTTTATTTTTCCATATGAACTTTTAGCATCAAATATCCTAGTGTTAAAAAAAATAAAGAAAGAAAACTTAAGGCATTTTTACTGGGTTCACGTTACATTTACATATTAACTTGGGGAGAATTGATATTTTTATTATGTATAATCACCTTATCTTGTCCAATAGGAAGACAGATCTCAGTATTAGTTCAGGTATATTTTTGTATTATTTAGGAGTGTTTAAAAAGCTTTCCTTATGTAAGTTTATTTCTAGGTATTTTATATATTTTTAAATTGCTTCTGTAACTGGAACTTCCCTTTACCTAAATGCTTTAAAAGGCTTCAACAACCTTTTACACTCATTCCTGGTCTTCCCATCTCTGAAATAAATAAATATGATTTTACACACTTTAGTCTGAAAGCCAGCATCTTATTTATAGAGGAATACTAAAATCATTCTCCCAAGGACCTGGAACAAAGCAAGGATGCCCTTTTGACTGGTTATTGTTTGACTATATAAAGGTTATTGATTTTTGTATGTTAACTTTATATCCTGCTATATTACTGAGTACTTTTATTGTTGGGGTTAGCTTTATTAGTGATTCTACTGGGCTAGAAAGTATATTATCATATTATCTGCATATAGAAATTGTTTTACTTCTTTTCTTTCTTATTTTTGTTTTTTAGGGCCACACCCATGGCATATGGAAGTTCCCAGGCTAGGGGTTGAATTGGAGCTACAGCTGCTGATTTATGCCACAGCTACAGCAACAGAGTTGAGCTGCCTCTGTGACCTACACCACAGCTCACAGCAACACTGCATCTCCAATCCACTGAGCGAGGCCAGGGATCAAACCTGTATCCTCATGGAAACTAGTCAGATTTGTTTCCTCTGCACCACAATGGGAACTCCTACTTCTTTTCTGAGAAACATTTCTGTTTCTTTTCTACCACCTAATTTTATTTCAATACGATGTTAAATAGTCGTGGAAATCAAGAGCATCCTTGCTCTGTTCCTAGTCTTTGCGGGAATGCCTTAAGTGTTGTCTTGTTCAATAAGGTGCTAATTTTAAGACTGAGTTGTATAAAATCATATTATTTATTTTTGGGGGGTTATATGGGGTATATTAGTTTGTTAGGGCTCATATAACGAAATAGTACAGACTAAACTGCTTAAAGAACAGAAATTAATTTTCTCACAATTCTGATCGCTAGAAGTCTGAGATCAAGGTATTGGAGGGTCTGGTTTCTTTTCTTTTCTTTTGCTTTTTAGGGCTGCATATGGAGGTTCCCAGGCTGGGGTCTATAGCTGCCAGCCTACGCCACAGCCACAGCAACGCCGGATCCAAGCTGTGTGTGTAACACACACCACAGCTAACAGCAACAATGAAATGAATCCTTAACCCACTGAGAGAGGCCAGGGATCAAACCAGCACTCAAGGTTCCGAGTAGGATTTGTTTCCGCTGCAGTATGATAGGAACTCCCAGGGTCTGTTTTCTTTTGAGGCTTCTTTTCTTGGCTTGTAGCTGGCTACCTTCTCACTGTGTCCTCACATGGTCATCCTTCTGTCTATGCGTCTGTGTCCTAATCACCTCTTTGTATAAAAACACTCTCTTCTTATAAAGACATACTAGGAAATTCCCACTGTGACACAGTGGGTTAAGGACCTGGCATTGTCTCTGTGGTGGCTTAGATCTGATTTCTGGCCCAGGAACTTTCATATGCCATGAGTGCAGCCAAAAAAAAAAAAAAAAAAAAAAAGAAAGAAAAAAGACATATCAGAATAAGGTCCACCCTAATGATCCATTTTACCTTAATTATCCCTTTAAAAGTCCTATTTTCAAATATACTCCTGAGGGTTAGGATTTTAGCATATGAATTTTAAAGGGAAATAGTTCAGCTCATAATAGCCCATATCAGGAATGGGTGTAAATCTTTGTCAAAGACTTTTTGAACATTAATGGAGATGATCATAAATTTTATCCTTCGTTACATTGCTATAGTCAATTGCAATAGTGAATTTCCTAATACTGAATTATTCTCACATTACTAGAGTAAATCTAATTTGCTCACAGTGTATTATCTTCTTAGTATGGTTTTGGATTCTGTTTGCTTGTATTTTATTTAGGATTTTTGCATTAAAATTCATAGGTAAGATTGGTCTGCAATTGTTTTTTGTTCTATGTTTACCATGTGTGGATATCAACATTATACTTACCTTATAAAAAGAATTTGGGGGTTTTGCTTCTTTTCCTATGAACTAGAACAATATATATGCCTAAGAATTATCTGGTCTTTGATGTTTTTGGTAGAATTTGCCTGTTAGAAATTATCTGTACTTTGTGTTGTCATGTAGAGTGGTTCCTTAATAATTTTACTATTTTTTTCTATGTATCTTTTTAAATTTTCTGCCTTTATTGGGATCAATTTAATAAATTGTGTATTCCTGTGAAATTTATTTACAAAGTAATCTCTTATAACTTCAAAATACCCTGTTTTATTATTTCCTTTTTCTCCTAGAATAGGAGAGCCATTAGGTTTCCTTGCTGTGTGTTCCCACAGTACTCTGTATTTCCTTAATTGCAACAGACGTTATTATAATCGCTTGCTTCATTGTATGCCTTCTGAACTATTAAGTTTCAAGAGGGCTAGAAGTGATGCCTTATTCATTCCTATCTCTTCAGCAAAAGCAAGCTCTCTGTATTTCTTGAATGAATGAAAGAATACATTTACAAACTATTACATAAATATGTTTTTTAATGGTATGTTAACCCTATCATCTAAAAAAATATTTTTTGATTACAAAAATTCATTTATTTGTATCTTAATCTGTCTCCTTGCAATGTGAATGAAAACTTTGAAGCAGAGGCACAGAATATGTAATTACTCACCAGAGTCACAATTACTTGTAAAAACATAAGTCTACATTATAAGCATTGTTAATTTAAGCCACTAGCTTCTTTTGAAAACTGACACAGAAAAGTTGTTAAAAATATTATACTTTATAATCTAAGACCTATTTTAAAACAGTATCTTTCCTACAGCAAAAGTTTTTTGGATAAAAAGAGGATGATTATGGGGCAAATTAGAAATTTAGGAGAGAATTTTCTGTAGATGTGGATTTGTTAAAGAACTGACTATGAGATTTAAATCAGATTCTTAGCGCTTTCCTTTAGAAGAATGCAAACGTTTAAAGTGGTACTACTTACAACTTTATTTAAGAGATTTAACAATATTTTTAGTCTTGGTTTTATTTTATTAACACTGCAGTTTGATCTAGTTTATGTTAACTGGAAAAATATAAGGTTTACAATGGTGACAAATATAGTTGAATGTACTCAAAAGATTTTAAAAGATGACTTAAGAGCTAAGAAACAATCAGACTAAATATGATTAAATAAAGAAAATAGTAGTCTTATTGTTTTAAAAAGCAAAAGAGCTCCACCTAGTGTTGAACAAACTGTTGAATGATTTTTACTTGATGTCTCGGAATTGTTCATTTCCTAAATGGTGTAATTCAGAATGCTTTCCTCAGTACTCTCTTCCATTTATAGTAATGCTATTGATATTGCACCCAAATTATGTGTGTAATTGGTTCTTCTATGAAGTAATTAATGCATTTCTGATTAAAAAACAGGCCTCTTTAATGTTTTAAAGAGTTTTAGAAAATTTCTCTTCTAAATTTCTGCTTCACACTATCTGCAGTGGAGCAGTAAGAATGCTCCCTGAGAGCCACAGCTATTGTGCTTTGAAATCCATCCACCCCTTGGTTTGTGCCCAGGCCACACACCACTGTGGCTCCCATCAAAGACTGAGTGCAGTGATGCACTGAGGTGGACCCAGTCTGGAAGACAGGTGGGACTCCTTTGTTGGCCCAATTTGGCCCCAGGCCTTCCCCACAGTTCGGCCAAAACTTCCTTAGACTGCATAGCAGTCTCAGATGCATCCATTCATTTCGTCTCCCAATCTCTTATTCTTGCAGATTAGACTTGTATGCAGTCTAAGCTCTCCCAGCCTTTCTCAGCACCCTCCCTATTTCTTTTTATACAGACATTTCCCTCCAATAGAACCCTTACATTTTTAATCCTGTCTTGGTAGTGATCCTGATTTTTAGAGATCTGAGACTAACACAGTATTCATTCTGGAAGTTTTATGGAAAATATGAAATTCTTATTTTCTAATATTTTGGTTATCTAATATTAGCTTTTATGCATTTATGCATTAAATTAGATTTTGACATCTTAAATTCAGGTCTGGGTCTCTATTAGCTTGGCTAATTTGTGCATGTGTGGAAGAGGGCATGTATTCCGTGGGGCCACTTGGCCCTTTGATGGTCCATGGCCAGGGGTTAGACTTCTATTTTTTTTTTTTTTCTTTTCTTTTTAGAACTGCACCTGAGGCTTATGGAGGTTCCCATGCTAGGGGTCTAATCAGAGCTACAGCTGCCACCCTACACTACAGCCACAACAACACAGGATTTGAGTCACATCTGTGACCTACACCACAGTTCACGGCAACGCTGGATCCTTAACCCACTGAGCGAGGCCAGGGATTGAACCTGCAACCTCATGGTTCCTAGTTGGATTCATTTCTGCTGTGCCACAAGGGGAACTCTAGAGGTTGGACTTCTAAGTTAATTAACCATCTTATTGTCTGCACTATTTGAAAAAGAGTGATAATGAATCAAGGCAAATCCAATGACTCCTCTAGAAAAATACCTCCATGGATTTTTTTTTTTTTTAATGTATGGAGGGTGGCATTTAAGTGTCATATTTATACACATGCAATAAATTATATTCAGTATTACATTTCAATATTAAGTGATGGTGATGATTCAAATGAAGATTCAGATTTGTTTGGCTTTATCATTGAAATGGGACATATATTACCGGAATATTCTAGAGAGTAATCAATGCTATGGAGTAAAAGGCACTTTGAAGTTCCTGATAGAAAGGTAGTGAGCATTCGTAATTTATGCTGGAATTTATGCAGTCCTGGAAACTGCTCAAGGGTCTTATGCGATGGCTATGTTCTTGGTTTACTTCTGTCTCAATGATACTTACACTGAGCGGTAATACAACTCCAGGAAAACAAAACTTCACACTACTTTGTAGTGTGGTGTAGTGGAAAGAAGCATAACATGGAAGATAGATTGCATTTGAGTTGGCTTCATTACATGATAACCCTCAAGACATTGGGTAAGCCTCTTATCTTCTTTTAGCATCAGTTTCCCTACCTGTTAAGATGCAGATAAAAGGGAGTTCCTGTCGTGGCGCAGTGGTTAACGAATCCGACTAGGAACCAGGAGGTTGTGGGTTCAGTCCCTGCCCTTGCTCAGTGGGTTAACGATCCTGCGTTGCCGTGAGCTGTGGTGTAGGTTGCAGACGCGGCTCGGATCCCGCGTTGCTGTGGCTCTGGCGTAGGCTGGCAGCTACAGCTCCGATTGGACCCCTAGCCCGGGAACCTCCACATGCCGCAGGGGCAGCCCAAGAAATAGTAAAAAGACAAAAAAAAAAAAAAATGCAGATAAAAATCTCTGACACTTTCACACGGACATTAGGATTAAATGAAATAATCTACATAAAACCATTTTGTTAACTAAAGTACACAGGATATTCAGGTTGTACTATCATTGATTAATTGTATTTCTAATGAAATTATCTACTAAAGCAGGCAAAAAGGTGCTCTAACCTTTCACAGAAGTTATGGGTTTCATAGTCTATGCTAAGATAGTTTTTAAATAAAAAATGTTCTAAAACAACTATTTACATAAATAAAATTGTCCTTATTTTATTTGCATCTGTCACATAAAATATATGAATCATTTAATAATGAAGAAGAAGGATTTTATCATTTAACTACCCTTTGAAAGGTTAAAAATGGAAATAAAAGTGAATATAAATTTAAATTGAATGAGAGGAGAGTGACCAGAATGGCAGAGTAGAAAGACCCTCTGCTCACATCCTCTCGTGAGCACACCAAAATCGCAACAATCTTCAGAACTACCACTACTGAAAAAATCTGAAACCTATCAGAAAAGATCTACAACTAAAGATATAAAGAAGGAACCACAGCAGGACCAGTAGGAGGGGTGGACTGGCAATATAATCAAATCCCACACATCTTGAATGAATGATGCACAAACTGGAGAATAATTATATCAGAGAGTTTCTCCCACAGGAATGAGAGTTCTGAGCCCCACATCAGGCTCTCTAGACTGGGGGTCTGGCACCAGGAAGAGGAGCCCCTATAGTATTTGCCTATGAAGGCCAAAGGGGCTTGATTGCAGGAGCTCCACAGGATTGGGGGAAATAGAGACTTCACTCTTAAAGGATATATATAAATCTCACATGTACTGGGACTAAGCACAAAAGCAATAATTTCATAGAAGCTTGGGCTAAACTTACCTGTTGAAGTCCAGCTGTCTTCTGGAGAGGTGGGAAGTGGCTGTGGCTCACTGTGGGGACACAGTCACTGTTAGTGGCCATATCTGGGAATATTCATCTACAGGGACTCCCCTGGAGGCTGACATCTTGCTTGGGTCATTAGCACCAAGACATGGCTCTACCCAAAAGTTTGTAGGCTCCAGTGCTAAGATGACTTAGGCCAAACAATTAACTGGTTGAGGACACATCCCCACCCATCAGCAGAAAGGCTGCCTAAAGACTTTTGAGCCCACGATCACCTATAGACATGCCCCAGCCATGGACCAGCCCATGAGAAGGCCAAAACTCAGCTCCACATACCAGTGGGCAGATATTGGCCCCTTTCCACCAAGAAGTCTGCACAAGCCTTTAGGCCAGCCTTACCCACCAGGGGGTCAGACACCAGAAGTAAGAAAATTATGGTCCTGTAGCCTACAGACCAAATGCACAAATACAGGCTAGACATTACCCTGGAACAAGATGCCCCCTGGCCCTTGGGTGATGAAAAGAGAGCCCTCTGCTGGGACTCATAGGCTGTCTTCTACAGATGGCCACTTCTTCAGGGTCAAGAAATATAACTAACCTACCACATACATAAAAACACAAATAGCAATTTAGACAAAATGAGGCGACAGAGGAATATGTTTCAGATGAAGGAACAAGATAAAACCCTAGAAGGAGAACTAACTGAAGTGGAGATAAGCTGTCTACCTGAGAAACAGTTCAGAGTAGTGACTGTAAAGATGATCAAAGAACTTGGGATGAGAATGGACACATCCAGCAAGAAGTTACACTTTCTTAAAAAAGAGAGCATGTGATGGGAGCAGTGGTTATCATGCTATCTCTCCTGGAGCTGGGTGGCTCCTAGGGATGGGGTCTGTTAGGGCGGTGCAGTGGATTATGGTTCATGGGATTGCTTTTGTAGCAGGGTGGGGGGCAGCAATGGCTCCTGCAACCCATTCTGCTACCAGGCAGCTCCCAGGACCATTTCCTGTAGCTGGCAACAGCAACATCTGTTCCTGCAGTCCCTCCCTTTGCCAGAGAGGCTCTGAGGACTGCTCTCTCTAACTGCAGGGGCAGGCACCATTCTAGTCACTCCCTTTGTTTGGCTGCTCTAGGGAGTGCTCTCAGTAGGAGTAGGGGCTGCTCCCAAACTGTTGCTAAAAGTTTCTCTCTGTAGGGCAGAATGTGCACCATTATCTTGGTCCCTCCCTTGCTGGGCCACCAGTACAAGTGATCTCTGTAGCTGCCACAGAGCTTGTGCTATTTCTGTGGTCACTCTGCCCACCTGCTTGGCCATTTGTAGCTCCTGTGGCCCTTTGTGTCAGAATGGACACCATTAACAAGTCTACAAATAGCTAATGTTGTAGAGGGTGTAAAGAAAAGGGAACCCTCCTACATCGTGGGTGGGAATGTAAATTGGTACAACCACTATGGAAAACAGTATGGGGAGTTCCTCTGAAAACTAAATATAGAACTACCATATCATACAGCAATCCCACTCCTTGGTCTATATCTGGACAAAATTTGTATTTAAAAAGATACATGCACCCCTATGTTCACTGCAGCACTATTCACAATAGCCAGGACATGTAGACAACCTAAATGTCCACTGACAAATGAAAGGATTAAGAAGATGTGGTATATATACAGGATGGAATGCTATTCAGCCATAAAAAGAACAAAAATAATGCCATTTATAGCAACATGAATGCAACTAGAGATTATGATACCAAGCGAAGTAAGTCAGAAAGAGAGAGACAAATATTATATGATATCACTTACATATGAAATCTAAAATGTGGCACAAATCAATAGCTAAAAAACAGAAACAGACTCATGAACATAGAGAACAGACCTGTGGTTGCCAAGGGGGAGAGGGGAGGAAGTGAGATGACAGGGAGTTTGGGGTTGGGAGATGCAAACTATTACATTTAGAATGGATAAGCAATGAGGTCCTACTGTATAGCACAGGGAACTATATCTAATCTCTTGGGATATAACATGATGGAAGATATTATGAGAAAACGAATCTGTCTCTTTCTCTCTCTCCATATATATATGACTGGGTCACTATGCTGCACAGCAGAAATTGGCACAACACTGTAAATCAACTACACTGTAATAAAAAGAGTTATAAAATATAAAGAACAATTAACAGAGTTGTAGGATACAATAACTGAAGTAAAAATACACTAGAAGGAAGCAGTAGTAGACTAAATGAGGCAGAAGAATGGATCAGTGAGTTGGGAGAGGGAATAGTGGAAATCACTGCTGTTGAACAGGAAAAAGAAAAAAGAATGAAAAGAAAGGTACAATATTCCAAGACTTAACCAGGAAGAAATAGAAAATATAATCAGACCAATTACTAGTACTGAAATTATATCAGTAATTAAAAAATTTTCAATAAACAAAAGTCCAGAATGGCTTCACAGGTGAATTCCACCAATCATTTAGAGAAGAGTTTATCCCTATCCTTCTGAAACTATTCCAAAGTAATACAGAGGGAGGAACACTTTCAAATGCATGCTATGAGGCCACCATCACCCTGATACCAAAACCAGAGAAAGATATGACAAATAAGAAAATTACAGAACAATATCACTGATTAATATAGATGCAAATATCCTCAGTAAAATACTAGCAAACTGAATGTAAAAATACATTAAAAAGATCATATACATGATCAAGTGGGATTTATCCTAGGGATGCAAGGATTTTTCAATATCTTCAAATCAATCCATGTGATAACACATTAATAAACTGAAGAATAAAACCATGTGATCATCTCAATATATGCAGAAAAAGCTTTTGATAAAATTCAACATTGATTTATGATAAAAACTATTCAGAAAGTGGGCATAGAGGGAACCTACCTCAACATAATAAAGGCCATATATGACAAACCTCTAGCTAACATACTCAACAGTGAAAAGCTGACAGTATTTTCTCTAAGATCAGGAACAAGACAAGGATGTCCACTCTCACCACTTTTTTTCAACATAGTTTTAGAAATTCTTGTCACAGAAGTCAGAGAAAAAAAAGAAATAAAAGGAATCCAAATTGGAAAAGAAGTAAAACTGTTGCTGTTTGCAAATAACATGATACCATACATAGAAAATCCCAAAGATGCTACCAGAAAACTACCAGAGCCCATGAATGAATTTGGTAAAGCTGAAGAATACAAAATTAATACCCAGAAATTGGTTGCATTTCTATACCCTAACAACAAAAGATCAGAAAGGGAAATTAAGGAAATAATCCTATTTACCATTGCACCAAAAAGAATAAAATACCTAAGAATAAACCTACCTAGGGAGGCAAAAGACATATATTTAGAAAACTGTAAGATCCTGATGAAAGAAGTTGAAGACAAGGAGTTCCCTGGTGGTCTAGTGGTTAAGGATTTGGTGTTATCACTGATGTGGCTTGTGCTGGATTCCTGACTTGGGAACTTCTGCATGCCATGAGTGTGGAGAAAGAAAGGAAGAAGGAAAGAAAGAAAGAAAGAAAGAAAGAAAGAAAGAAAGAAAGAAAGAAAGAAAGAAAGGGAGAAAGAAAGAAAGAAAGAGGAAGGAAGAAAGGGAGGAAGAAAGAAATTGAAGACAACACAAACATATGGAAAAATCCAGTATTTTCTTTGACTGGAAGAATCAATATTGTTGAAATGACCATCCTACCAAAGGCAATCTATAGATTCAATGCAATCCCTATCAAATAACCAATGGCATTTTTCACAGATTTAGAACAAAATTTTTAAAAATTTGTATGGAAACACAAAGACCCTGAATACTCAAAGCAATCTTCTTTTTTTTTTTTTTTGTCTTTTTGCCTTTTTTAGGGCTGCTCCCACAGCATATGGAGGTTCCCAGGCTAGGGGTCTAACCGGAGCTGTAGCCACCGGCCTACGCCAGAGCCACAGCAACGTGGGATCCGAGCCGCGTCTGTGACCTACACCACAGCTCATGGCAATGCTGGATCCTTAACCCACTGAACAAGGCCAGGGATTGAACCTGCAACCTTATGGTTCCTAGTTGGATTCGTTAACCACTGCGCCACAACGGGAACACCTCAAAGCAATCTTGAAAAAGAAAAATAGAGCTGGAGGAATCAGGCTCCCTGACTTTAGACTACACTATAAAGCTAAAGTCATCAAAACAGTATGATATTGGCACAAAAAAAGACATATAGATGAGTGAAACAGGATAAAAATCCCAGAAATAAACCTATATACTCATGGTCAATTAATCTATGATAAAGGAGAAAAAAACATGCAATGGAGAACAAACGGTCTCTTCAATAAGTGGTGCTGGGAAAACTGGACATCTCCATGCAAAAGAATAAAATTATAACATTCACTAAAACAATACACAAAAATAAACTAAAAATGGATTAAGACCTAAATGTGAGCCCAGATACTATAAAACTGCTAGAGGAAAATTTAGGCAGAACACATTTTTCTTTTCTTTTTATGGCCACACCTGTGCCATATGGAATTTCCTGGGCCAGGGTTCAAATCAGAGCTGCAGCTGTGGCCTATGCCATAGCCCTGGCAACACTAAATCCAAGTCACATCTGTGACCTATGCTGCAGCTTGCAGCAACGCTGGATCCTTGACCCACTGAGTGAGGCCAGAGATCAAACTTGCATCCTCATAGAAATAACATTGGGTCCTTAACCCACTGAACCACAATGGGAACTCAGGCAGAACACTCTTTGACATAAATTGCAGCAACATTTTTTGGATCTGTTTCCTAAAGTAATGCAAGTAAAAACAAAAATAAATAAATGGGACCTAATTAAACTTAAAAGTTTTTGTACAGCAAAAGAAACCATAACTAAAAAGAAAAGAACCTAAGGATTTGAAGAACACATTTGTAAATGATGCTACCAACATGGGATTAATTTCCAAAATATATATACAGCTTACACAGCTCAATATTAAAAAAAACATACATTCCAGTAAAAAAATGGGCAGAAGACTTAGACATTTCTTCAGAGAAGACATACAGATCTCCAAAAGGCACATGAAAAGATGCTCAATATCACTAATTATTAGAGAAATGCAAATCAAAACTACAAGGAGAGGAGCTCCCTCTGGTGCAATGGGATCAGCAGTGGCTTGGGAGCCCTGGGATATGGGTTTGACCCCTGGCCTGGCACAGTTGATATGGCATTGCTGCGGCTTCATTTACAGCTGTGGCTTAGATCTGATCCCTGACCAGGAGTTCCATACGCCACAGGGTGGCCTTCCCCCCACCCTCCCCCCGCAAAAAGCCCCCACAACAATTGCAATGATGTATCACCTCACACCAGTCAGTACAGCCAACATTAAAAAGTCTAAAAATAATAAATGCTGGAGAGGGTGTGGAGAAAAGGGAACCCTCTTACACCTTTTCTAAATTTTGGTAGAAATGTAAATTCATATAGCCACAATGGAGATTTCTTAATATGAAGATTTCTTAGTATGAAGGTTTCTTAATAAACTAAAAACAGAGTTACAATATGATCCTGCAATCCCTCTCCTGGGAATGTACCCAGATAAAACTCTAATTTTAAAGAGTACATGCAACCCAGTGTTCATTACCGCACTATTTTCAATAACCAAGACATGGAAGCAACCTAAATGGTCACTGACAAAGGAATGGATAAAGAAGAGGTACATATACATAATGGAATATTAGCCATAAAAAGAATGAAATGATGCTATTTGTAGCAACATGAATGGACCTGGGGATTCTCATATTAAGTGAAGTAAATCAGACAGAGAAACACAAATATCATATGATAGCACATATGTGGAATCTAAAAAAAAATGATATAAATGAACTTATTTACAAAACAGAAGTAGACTCACAGACATAGAAAACAAACTTAGGATCACCAAAGGGGATAGCTGGGGTGGGTGGGCAGGAGATAAAAGTTAGGAGTTGGGCATTACCACATATACACTGCTATATATAAACTACATAAACAACAAGGACCTCCTGTATAGCACAGGGAACTATATTCAACATCTTTCAATAAACTGTAATGGAAAAAATTCTGAAAAAGAATCTATATCTATCAACATATTTCTAAATAATTTTGCTGTACACCTGAAACTAACAATGCTCTGTAAATTAACCATATTTCAAGAAACTGTTTAAAAATAAATTAAATGATTTAGATGAGATGAGAAATAATTTCCCCCTTCAATATTCTATGGTGGTGGTTGAAGGAGACATATTTATACCTATCTGACAATTAAACCAAAGCATGAAAGGAGATATTTTTATTTATTCATAAACTTGAGCAACAAAAAATATCTTTGTTCTAATACTTTTTTGGGGGGGCACACAGAAGTTTCTGGGCCAGGGATTGGACCCACACCACAGCAGCAACCCGAGCTGCATTGGTGGCAACACTGGATCCTTAATCTGCTTTGTCACAAGGGAACTCCTTCTAACACTTTTTTTTTTTTTTTATTTTCCCACTGTACAGCAAGGGGGTCAGGTCATCCTTAGATGTATACATTGCAGTTACAGTTTTTTCCCCCACCCTTTCTTCTGTTGCAACATGAGTATCTAGACATAGTTCTCAATGCTATTCAGCAGGATCTCCTTATAAATCTATTCTAGGTTGTGTCTGATAAGCCCAAGCTCCCGATCCCTCCCACTCCCTCCCCCTCCCATCAGGCAACCACAAGTCTCTTCTCCAAGTCCATGATTTTCTTTTCTGAGGAGATGTTCATTTGTGCTGGATATTAGATTCCAGTTATAAGTGATATCATATGGTATTTGTCTTTGTCTTTCTGGCTCATTTCACTCAGGATGAGATTCTCTAGTTCCATCCATGTTGCTGCACATGGCATTATGTCATCCTTTTTTATGGCTGAGTAGTATTCCATTGTGTATATATACCACCTCTTCCGAATCCAATCATCTGTCTTTGGACATTTGGATTGTTTCCATGTCCTGGCTATTGTGAATAGGGCTGCAATGAACATGCGGGTGCATGTGTCTCTTTTAAGTAGAGCTTTGTCCGGATAGATGCCCAAGAGTGGGATTGCAGGGTCACACTTTTTTTTTTATTGTGCTCTTTTAAAGGTTCTAATTGAAAGTACATTACTAATATAATTTGTCTCCACAAATTCTGCTTTAAAACTGTGGCTGACAATGTTATTCTATGATAATGAAATATTGTGCATCAATCCTTTATTTGTATTAAAACACAACATAATTATATACCTTCATTTTTCATGTTTTATGCAATCCCATATGTGATAAGTATAATATCACTTGTAACTACTTGTTACAAAGGAGTTCAGTTAGACATCCTTATTCTAATTAGCTTAAACAAAAAGAGAAAAATAATAAGATAACTGTTATTTCACACAGATTTCAAGGAAAAGTTGAATATCTATGCCTTGGAATGTGCAGGAATAGGCAGCTCTGGTGATCTAGTGGGCAACTCTTCATCCTATCTTCATTCTGTCTGACATTTATCTTCCTCAAAGTCTGACCAAGCTTGGATCCCATGCCCACTCCTTGGCCCTGAGAAGGTAAAATGCCCTCCATGCAATACCAATTCCATGCACTAGAAGAGTGCTGGTGCCCAAAAGAAAGCAAAATGATACTGGGCAAGAAAAAATAACTATGTGCTACTTGATGTATTCAATTCAAATATTTTCCAGTGCTCTTTTTTTGCTTTGTGATAGTCATAATCGTCTTCTGTCATTACGGAGATGATATACAGTAGTCTGTTAAGTTGTGATAAGCTCAGATATTCACTAATGTGCTTTTTAATGCCCTTGCTACTTCTCTCTAAGCAAACACTGCATTAGATAGACCAGGCACTGGTTCTTGATCACTGAGGCACTGGCATTTTTTCTTCTTGGCATGGCTGCCACTGTGTGAGGTCAAGGCAAAGGCACACTGGAATATCACAGTTTTGATACATCCAGATAAATTGTGTTCTTTTACTGCTTTCTGTTTTCACCATGGTTATTATCAATGGGGTACTCAAACAGAGGCAGAAGATGTCCATGAAAATAGTGTTTTGTTTTCCAGAGATAGAAGCTCTGTATATATCATACCAATGGACAGGGAAAGAGTGTGGCTTTGGGGACTAAATACTTGTATATCAATGCTTTAAGAATGTCTCCTGTGATTACTTCAGTTTGGAGTTTGTTAGAAAGGTAGTACTAGAAATACAGGATGTGTATTTCAGGAGTGTCAGCTGCCCCATATTGAAAAACAGCTCAGATTCTATCACTTTGTGTCTACATTACAACAATATTTACTATTTAGTTAGAACAACATTTAACCAAATGTCTTGCTACTCCATTTTTTTTTCTTTTGTCTTTTTAGGACCACACCCGCAGCATATGGAAGTTCCCAGGCTAGGGGTTGAATTGGAGCTGTTGCTCCTGGCCTACACCACAGCCACAGCAATGCCAGATTCCAGTTGCCTTTGTGACCTGCACCACAGCTCCCAGCAATGCCGGGTCCTTAACCCATTGAGCAAGGTCAGGGATCAAACAGCATCCTCATGGATACTAGTCGGGTTTCTTACCACTGAGCCACAAAACAGGAACTCCATTTTTTTGTAACATTTAAAACATACACATTTCAGAAGTTCCTGGTTGTGGCTCAGTGACAACAAGCCTGACTAGTATCCATGAGGATGCGGGTTTGATCCCTGGCCTTGCTCAGTGGGTTAAGGATCCGGCATTGCCATGAGTTACGGTGTAGGTTGCAGACATGGCTGGGACCCTAAGTTTCTGTGATCATGGCATAGGCCAGCAGCTGCAGCTGCAATTGGACCCCTAGCCTGGGAATTTCTATAGGCCACAGGTACAAAACTAAAGAGCAAAAAAAAAAAAAAAAAAGAAAAAAGAAAAAGAAAAAAAAAAGTGTAAAATAAATAAATAAAACATACACATTTCACATCTATTCTTTATGAGTTTAAAAAGTTATGAAAATACTATTTTATGTACTCAATTTTTCTATTATTAAAATGGATATTCTTGTAAGAAACACTAGAGGGCATTCATTGCTCTGTCCAAAGACATTTGCACCCCTGTTTTTATACTTTCCAATACAATTTGTCCATATGCTTGAGAAATAAAATCAAAATTTTCATTTTCTACAATATGTCAGCATATTACTAAATACTGAAAAAAAAAAAAACCTGAACAGACAAAAGCAAAAACAAAAATGGATGAGTAGGCAATTTAAAGTATTGGCTCAACAAATAATACAAACTATCAACTTTTTAGAATTTCTAGCATAGAAAAACAATCCTGACATCATTTTAGACTTACCTTTATTTAAATATGCCTGGAATTAAAAAATACAAAAATAATGATGTGGAAGTAGCATAGGAGTGTTAAATGAATCTAAATATTATACAGTTGTCACTTTATTGTAAAATACACTGAAACTGCCCCACTTTTATTTCCATTTCAATCTTTTTTATTACACTTATCTATTCTCTTGCTCCCTACACAATTTAACTTATTTATGAGTTAACCCTTTTTATAGGCACATTCTCTATACACAAGTATTATGCAGAGTATTGGAATTCTCAAAACACTGTGTGTATGGCACAGCAAAATGTGCTCAGGTAATTTGAAACTAAGTATAAATCCTAATGGAGATGACTATGGAGATGACTGAGAGAAGCAGTAATTTCTTTTAGCCTCAGTTTCCTTTAGATACGTTTCTTTTAGACTGAACATATGGCTAAATCTTATTTGTGTGATCTAAGACCACAATATGTAAAATCATACTAATAATTTCACAGATAGGTAACTTTATAACACTTCATGGCTTAAGAAAAATCAAAGAAAATGAACATTTTCTTAGCATTTTTACTCCTAACTTTTATACTTATATGTGAAAAAATTTTAATCCAAGTATCATGAACATAAATCTTAACATATTCCCACCCATCTTTAGGAACTCCTTTTCCGATCAAGGAAGACTCTAATGAAAGTTAAAGAAATTTAAGTAATACATGTGAAATCCTTTAAAAAGTATAAAGTGCTATTTAACTGCGAGAAGTTCTTTGGTGGTGTAATTCTGACTTTGATATTTATCAGCTCAGTGTTTTCATCTGTAAAAATGGGGGATGGCTTATTTTGTGATTTTTCCCTCCTTTTTTGCTTCTGTGCTTTCCTGAGAAAAGACGATGGATAGTATTTGCATCAGAAGGCGAGAGAGCATCTGAGCATCTGAGGAAAAGAGAGGTAAAAGCAAGGGAAATTATGTCAATAAGGGAAAATTACAGAACTGTAAGAATGAATTTTTCAATTGTATTGCAATGTAATACTACCAGCCAAAAAGACGAGAAAAAAACTAAGGAAAACATTTGTACCTCTTTAAAGTCACTAACCTTACAGTAACTTTCTGTACATGGGTTATCTGTTTTATGGATTATTCCAGCTTGTTTTGGAACTTCCAGTGGCTTCTTCCAGTCAGCACTGTTTCCAGTCTGTCTCATGTTATAAATCAGTGTGGGATTCGGAAATGCAATAATAGGTTAGGTTAAACAGTATTTCAAAAGTGTATCAGTTAGCATTCCCAAGTAAGAAATATATGGCTTTTGGATTATTCACTATTATTTTTTCTTTTTTGCCTTTAGTTACCTCCTTTAGTGCAGATAATTTGGAAGTTTAACCAATAAATTTACCTTCCTTTGAGTATAGAATTAGCTCTGAGACAGTAAAGTAAAGCATTGTTTTTATAAGCAATGGCACTGTTTTAGAGTCAATTTTTTTTTTTTTTCAATATCTGGTGTGTTTGATGTGTGTGGGGGACTGTTCTTGGAGGTAGCTGGTGGTAACATCAGAATCCAAACAAGCATATTTAGTTAAGTCTTTTATTGCATTATTACTTTCATGTATTCTTAGTATTTATTTACACTGAAATTTAAAATAACATTTTAAAGAGGCCTGAGATTTTTAGGTTCATTAAGAAGGGGCAATAGAGTTAAAAGAAGTTTGAGAAACAAATTGTGAACAGTGTTTCTTAGTATAAAATGATCTTTAGTTTGGCAAAAGAAAGCACTGCATGATTTTGAGCATACAGAATACAACTTGATCTTTAAATTTTTTATTTATCCCACATTTTTTGGGGGGCGATATACTTTGGAAATGAAGCATATCTGGAACAATTTTTATATTTTAATCTTGGTAATATACTGGGCAACTCTTAGTTCTGATAAGTACCAGAGAAAATGAGGCATGTAGGGTAACAGCTGAGGTCAGCAGAGCAGCTACTCCCACAGAATTCTTTAAGAGAATTTGGGACCTTGAAAAACTGCAAAAAACTTGAATCTAACCACAGTACCCAGAAATCCTGTGGTCCTTGTCTAACTGCTTCTGTCGATATTTTACAACCCCAATATTTTGTCTTCTCCTTAAGCTACTGACATTACCTTGAATCTATCTCCGCCTCAGCCTGCCTGTTAATCCCCTGAACAAAATCTTTAGTGAACCACCAACATATTACAAATCGAGCTCAGGCCAAGCCAGCAGCAGCATACCACCGTCTAAAGCCCTTCTCCCATTCTGAATGAGGGAAGTCCAAGAAATACTGTCTATGTTTTCTTGTGTGGGCAATCAACAGCCAATACCACTATCAACTCTACCTCCACCACACTGTCACTACATAATGGCTGCTTACAGTGGGCCAGGCCCTGCACTAGGCACTCTATGAATATGTTTCTTCAAATCCTCAAAACCACTCTACAAGGTAGGGATTATTATTTCCACTTCGCAAATAAGAATGCTGAGGCAACGACAATCCCAAATCAAACAGTGAGTCAGGATAAAAAATACAAATCTTACTATAAAACTAGGAAAACTTTGGAGCCACAGTCTGTAGCAGACATCTTGACATCTGAGGAATAAAGAATCAGATTTAGAAAAGTTCTAAAGGACTTTTGAGAATTTTTCAAAGAACAAAAATTTTTCAAGATTTAAAATATGGAGTTCCCGTCGTGGCGCAGTGGTTAACGAATCCGACTAGGAACCATGAGGTTGAGGGTTCAATCCCTGCCCTTGCTCAGTGGGTTAACGATCCGGCGTTGCCGTGAGCTGTGGTGTAGGTTGCAGACGCGGCTCGGATCCCGCGTTGCTGTGGCTCTGGCGTAGGCTGGTGGCTACAGCTCCGATTGGACCCCTAGCCTGGGAACCTCCATATGCCGCGGGAGCGGCCCAAGAAATAGCAACAACAACAACAACAACAACAAAAAAAAATAAAAAAATAAAATATGTCCTATTACTTTCAAACTTCAGCTAGCACTGAAGTGTTATAAGTGCCCTTAATATATACCTTTTAATTTTTTTTTAGGTTTTGGAAATATTTGTATTCATTTTTCCTCTTTTGTTATTTTAATTTTAACCAGGGAATCTGGAGACTGTCTGTAGAAAAATGTCCTATACAGAATAATGTATGTAAAATAAATTGCATATTTGGACAATAAAAGATAAATAAAAATAACTAGAATTTTTTTTAAGAAATCAATGAATTCTTTTTTTTTTTTTTGGTCTTTTCTAGAGCCGCACCCGTGGCATATGGAGGTTCCCAGGCTAGGGGTCTAATCAGAGCTGTAGCCACTGGCCACGGCCACAGCCACAGCAATGCCAGATCCAAGCCGTGTCTGTGACCTACATCACAGCTCACAGCAACGCCAGATCCTTAACCTACTGAGCAAGGCCAGGGATCGAACCTGCAACCTCATGGTTCTATTTGGATTCCTTAACCACTGAGCCACGATGGGAGCTCCAGAAGCCAGAATATTTAACCATATGTTATTGATTTTTTCCTATTGATTCACTTATCATAATTAATTATGCAAATCCATACACAGTGAATTTTAAGGTCAATGAGTATTTAATGTTCTATGCAACTTTCAGCTAAAATTCTATATTTAGGTCCAACTATCAGGGGGATGATACTTAAATTAATCCTTGTTACATACATATAATATATATTTGTGGTGTGATCTGGAATCCATTTTTATCATCAAAATAGCATCTGGAATTTTTAAAATATTTATAATTAACACATATTATTTATTTTTAGAACTTGGGAAATTACATAAATCCTAGGACTCACAGATTGTCCACTTATTGCATGTGTAAAGCTGCTTAATCAGAGAATGTGTGTGGCTTTCAGCCATTGCCCTGTTGCTCTATTCCAAATGTACAACCATTCTGAAAGTGAGTTATATGTTTTTTTCACACAAGATTTGTTTCTTACTGCCTGAAACTTGATTTTGACTATCTGTTAAATACATTAAAGTGGATATTTATAAATTACATGATAATTCCAGTGTGATATAACTGGTTCCACTATTGATTCTTATTTTTTAACTGCATCTGCATAAAGAATTCTGAAACTCAAATACCAGACAGTAACTTGTATTTCTTGGTCCTGAAAAAATTTCTCCCTCTCTTTATGCCACCATCCCACTTTATATTCAGCCGTTTTGTATAATATTTAAAGGTAATATATTAATTAGCTTGTAAATGTGGCATTTTGCTGCAGTTGAGAGAGGGAGGAATTTTTAAGATACTGAAAGACAATGAAAAGCTCCCAGGATTCAAAGGTCATCACAAGTTTCCCTTCCTTCCCTGCTGTCTTTCATTCCTTCATTAGTTATTGAGCACCTATCATGGGGATATGTGTCTGATAAGATAAAGTTCCCATCTTCCCAGAGGTTCAGGATCTAGCCCTCATTGTATATTGAGTTCCTTACTTCACCTGTGGGGAGGCTAATCAAACTTACAATTAGAAGACCAATATTTATACTGAAGAATGCAACTTCTGAGTGAGTAGAAATTCTGGTCTTGACTGTTTACCTTATTCTCTTCTAAATAGAAAAATGTCCTAGATCAAGCTGGGATCAGGCAGTTGCTTGATGATTATAGTGTTAATGTGAGCATTTGGATGATCCTAAGGAATTTCATCAATCTCTGAATACTGGTGACATTCTAACAACTACTTTTTTTTTTGTTTCTTTTTGGCTGTGCCCATGCCATGTGGAGTTTCCTGGGGGCAGGGATCGAATCTCTGCCACAGCAGCAACCAGAGCCACTGCAGTGACAACACTAGATTCTTAACCCACTGCACAAGGAAATTCTCTCTCTCTCTTTTTGAACTGATTTTACAGGACATTTTCTTTCCAAAGTTTCTTCCTCTAGTTCTTTTTTTCTAGAATCCATGTATACCACAAAGTGTGTCAGAGTATGGAGAACTTAGTGGAAAGCATTATTAGTGGGAAAGGCTTTCTATGTCAACTGCTATTTGCAGCTAGAACTGCTAATTAAAGGGAAAAAAGTAGGATTCATTCATTCAGCATATTTACTGAAGTCTGCAGATCATGACTTTGGATACTGCAACACTAACACACGTCCACTTTACTTCATGTTGACATGTTACAAATAATCACATTTCTATTAACCTTATTTTTGCACGAGGGTCTAAATTTCTAACTGCTGGTTACCTGGTGTTATCTTTGCGCACCATGGCATTTCCAACTTGGTAAGACACTTGGATTTCCTCAGTTTTGTCTACTGTTAGGTTACCAAGCTCCAATTATGAAAGAATCACTTCATAAACCATCTCATGGCAGGTTATTTTCTCATCTTGCTCATTATGTTATGCAGGTGGAGCATCCTACTCATTTCATAATAATTTCAAATGCACAGAACCATTCCTTTTAGAAGACAGGAGGCACACTATGAATAGTTCAGTTTGCTTACTTGAGGTCAATTTTTTTCTTTATGTAGCTGCACCTGTGGCATATAGAAATTCCTGGGCTAGGGGTGAAATCAGAACTGCAGCTGCAGACCTATGCTGCAGTTTAATAGCGATGCTAGATCGATCCTTCAGCCACCAAGTGAGGCCAAGGATGGAACCTTCATCCTCACAGAGAGAACATCTGATCCTTAACCTGCTAAGCCACAATGGGAACTCCCTGAGGTCAATTTTTAATAGTTAGACTTGTACAAGATTTAACTCCAAATCTGTAATTGTTTTTCGGTACTGCAGTCAATATGCAGCAGCATATCTAATCTAAATATATAGCCAATTATCTACACTCAATGGAAAAAAAAGATTAAATATTTCTGTGATAGTAGTAGGCTGTTCAACTTTCCAGAATAAGAATAACGTGACTTTATAAGTTATCATTTTACATACTTTCATCAAAGTGCTATTATTTTTGTTATAGCATTTTCTTATTAAAGTCATTTAAACAATTCTTCATATATAAATTTAGATGAAGTCTGAAAAGAGATTATAAAAAATAATTGAAAAACCATAGAAACTATTCAGACAAGATGAAGAAGGAATATTTAAAAGGTAAGATGTGTTTGGGATGGTGTGTGTGTATGTAAGCACATAGGTGAGTGTAAAATCTTTTTGCTTAGAACAGGTTTGATACTACACTATAAGTAGAAATAGTCCACTTCAAAAATCAGTCCAATGGAGAGAGTGGTATCATAAAAGTCCTTAGATTGCCTAGATTATGAAGCTGAGACACTCTGAAGACATACCAGCTCTGCTGGGGAAAGATTTGGACCTAGTCTTTGTCACACTGTGTTTGGAACACAAGTTGAACAAATGCCGCCAATCTGGCTGATTCTGAGTGTAATTTTTCTTAGTTTAGCTACAAAACACTTTTTCAGTCAAACATCATTCCAGCTATTTGCTCAGTTTTAGGCTGTATAAGGTTAGTTGGCAAGCAGGACATCATCCATCTAAATATGTTAAAAATCATGGAAAAAGTTATAAGAAAAAGCGACAGTAATGGTATTGTGGACTTTAAAATTGGGTGAGACTTTTGACCTAGTATATATACTTCTGTTAATATAACTGTAACTGGCAGGATTCATCCAGAGAAGTAGAAAAAGTAGAGGATATATACTGAGATTTACTTCAGAGAACTGGCTTATAGATGGTAGGGGCTGACTACCATAAGTGTGAAATCTGCAGGGCAGGATCTTGGGAAGGACAGGCTGGAACATTTGGGGACACACAAACTGAAGCTGTAGTCCACAGAAGAAACTTCTCCAGGGAAGTCTCAGCTCTGCATTTTAAAACTTTTAACTGATTGAGAGAGATCACCCAGTTTATCTAGGATAATTTCCCTTACTTAAAGTCAATTGATTATTTTAATTGCATCTATAAAATGCCTTCACAACAACACCTATATTAGCGTTTGATTGGATAACCAGGAATTGTAGCCTAGCCATGTTGATATATCAAAAAAGATCATCATATTAACCCAGGGAAATAAACCTAAATACAGAAAATCTTTATGCACAAATCTGTTCACTTTCACTAAAAAACCTGGAAATGTAAAATATTGGTTAAATTATAATACATTGGTATGAGGGACATTATGTTATTAAAATGATGTTTTTAAATTATATGGAAGATTTTAAATTTTTCATAATTAAAAAAATCAGGACAAAATGTGTGATTATAACTTTTAAATTATTTGAACAGAAAAAAAGGGATATTCAGCAAAATGTTAGAAAAAGTACCTTGGGGTGGTAACACTATTGTTAATTGTTTTCTTTCTACATTTACATTTTCCAAATTATCTCTCAGTACGTACTACTTTTATAATAGGAAAAAATAATGTTCTAAAAATGATTGTTATGGGAGTTTCCATTGTGACTCAGTGGTAACGAACCTGAATAGTATCCATAAGGATGCAGGTTTGATCCCTGGCCTCTCTCAGTGGGTTAAGAATCTTGTGTTGCCATGAGCTGTGGTGTAGGTTGTAGATGTGGCTTGGATCTCACGTTGCTGTGGCTGTGGTGTAGGCTGGCAGCTGCAGCTCCAATATGACCCCTAGCCTGGGAACTTCCATATGCCATAGATGCGGCCCTAAAAAGTAAAACAAACAAACAAACAAACAAAAACATTGTTCTGAATTTTCAAAATGCGCTGGATCAAGAACATTTTATTTCTATTAAACTACTTGATCTTCTAAATTTCTCTCTCTCTCTCTCTTTTTTTTGACCATGCCCATGGCATGTAGAAGTTCCAGAGCCAGGGATTGAACCTATGCCACAGGAGTGACAATGCTGGATCTTTAACCTACTGCACCACAAAGAAGTCCAGTCTTCTAAATTTTTTGCTGATAAATTTGTAAAGTTTTTAATAAAGATGTCTAAACTTTTATGCCATGGTCGCATCATAAATTAGGGCAGAATATATAATGTGTATTGTGCCCCTTTGATAAAGGCAGAAAGAAAATTACAGATCTCAGATTTGTAGGGATTCTTCATTATAGGTGAAACCAAGAAATTCTCAGCCCAACTTATTTCTACAAATGTATTCTGCTTTAATCAAACTAGCTGGAGAGAAGTTCAGAAATATAACAGATAAATTACTTAACACTTTTTTTTTTGTTAGAAATGACAAAGAATTCCTTCAAGTGTATTATATGTGTTATTGCAGACCTGATCACACGGAAAGTTTGTGTGTACCCCTTTAGGATATTTCATATTTCATTTTAAGTGAAAAATGTACAATACAAAACTATATACTCTGCATAATCCCAAATGTGTATAAAGTTGTATAAGTATGTATGTGTGTGCACATGTGTGTACTGTGTGTGTGTGTAATACAATGAATTATTAACAGTGATTATGTGTGGGTGGTGAAATTATTGTTACATATATTTTTGTGTTTTTTAAAAATTGCATTGTGTATTTCAATTATAATCATAGAAGCATTTCTTAAAAATAATCCTTAAAAATTCACATAACTTTAAATAAAAATATGCATAAAACTTTTTAGGTATGCATCTGGCACGTAAAAGGGATCTATAAGGTATTGTGTAAAAAAGGCAAAGAAGATTGTTTGTAGTTTATAAATGGTATGGAGAAAATAGTGTAGGTGGGACTCAGGATTTTTGTTTACAAGAACTGGGAATTTTTTGTATGTAACAAGGCCTTGTACAAAATTGTTAAAAAATGCTGACTGATCTCTACAAGTCCCTGGATGCATGACACGCTACATTTTTCCAGTCCTATTGATTATTCTTCACTACCCTTTACTTTCTTCTGTCACCACTCACCTCTGTTCACCTTCCTAGGCTGAAAGCCTCCTAACAGTAGGGACTGCTTCGGATATATCTATTGGTTCTGGTGCATAGCGTAAAACTTAAGACACATTGGTATTCAGTGAAGGGTTGATGAAACAAGCCACTGTATTTATCATTGACAAAATAGCAGTAAGATATATGAGAATGTCTACAAACACAAACATTCCTCTTATGACTCCTATTGTTTGTTTTGTTTTCAACATCAAGAACTCTTGTTCTTTGTTGGAGTAATTAGCAGGAAAGAGAGGTAAGAGAGACACATTAGAAACAGGCAAGAGCAATGGGACTAGACACAGTGCTAGTAACTCTTGTAAAAATGGCCTTTCTGCTGGATCCTGATCCCTCTTTAAGCCAGTGGGGACAGAATGAAGTCAATTCTCTACTTAGGATCACATTTGAAAAGAGTTCTCTATAAATTCTCCATGGAAACTGGAAGTAAATTTATAACTGTTGCTTGGACTTTTAGAGCAAAATAAACTCAATTCCTGGTTGTCAACTTAAAACTTAAGAGAAAAAGCCAGAAAGTTTTATTGTGAATAAAGAAAAACTGATTGTATTTCTATATGTGTTAGTCCCTATCTTCATTTAGCTCAAGGTGAAGAAGACTAAGAAGAAATATTGAAACTCACTTTCCCTTTCCCTCCTTTTAAAAAAAGAGGTAAAAATTATCTTTTTAGCCCTCTGACCACTCTTCATGGACAGAAAACTCCCTTCCTCCCTGTTCCTTTCTTTCACTTTCTTTTTTTCCTTCCTTCCTTCCTTTCTCTCTCCTCTTTCTTTCTTTCTTTCTTCCTTTCTCTCTTTTTCTTTCCTTCTTTCTTTCTTTTTTTCTTTCCTTCTTTCTTTCTTTTTTTCTTTCTTTCTTTCTTTCTTTCTTTCTTTCTTTCTTTCTTTCTTTCTTTCTTTCTTTCTTTCTTCCTTTCTTTCTTTCTTCCTTTCTTTCTTTCTTTTCTTTCCTTCCTTCCTTCCTTCCTTCCTTCCTTCCTTCCTTCCTTCCTTCCTTCCTTCCTTTCTTTCTTTCTTTCTTTTTCTTTCTTTCTTTCTTTCTTTCTTTCTTTCCTTCCTTCCTTCCTTCCTTCCTTCCTTCCTTCCTTCCTTCCTTCTCTTCCTTCCTTCCTTCCTTCCCTTCCTTCCTTCCTTCCTTCCTTCCTTCCTTCCTTCCTTCCCTCCTTCCTTCCTTCTTTTCTTTCTTTCTTTCTTTCTTTCTTTCTTTCTTTCTTTCTTTCTTTCTTTCTTTCTTTCTTTCTTTCTTTCTTTCTTACTGAGCTTCTGCTATGTGTCTGGTATGCTCTGGGGATCCAGTTAGAAACAGGACAGAATCTTTCCCACATTGGAACATTCTTTATAGTGAGGGGTATATAACACATAGGGTGATAAATACCACAAATGTGGGAACAGAGACTGAGAGTGAGGAGCACTGAGGTTAGGGCAAGCCCTCCTGATAAGATTAGCAAGCCATGCAAATATTTAAGGGAGCTCCCCTTGTAGCTCAGAAAGCAACTGGTATCCAGGAGGATGTGGGTTTGATCCCTGCCCTCACTCAGTGGGTTAAGGATCCAGCATTGCCATGAGCTGTGGTGTAGGTCACAAACATGGCTCAGGTCCCATGTGGCTATGGCTGTGGCATAGGCCGGCAGATACAGCTCTGATTTGACCCCTAGCCCAGGAACTTCCATATGCCGTGGGTGTGGCCCTGATATATATATTATATATATATTATATATATATATAATATTTAGGGGAAGAAATTCCAGAAGGAGATAATGGCAAGTGTAAAGATTCTAAGTTGAGATTGTGCATTGTGTGTTCACTGAAATATCAAGAAGAGAAGTTGGCTGGGGAGAGCTGGGGAGAGAATATTGTATTAAAGGAGCTCAGAGAGGTGGAGATAGGGGAAGAGATCCTGTGTTTTTGTCTATGTTCTGTTAGTCACTGAATTAAATGGAATTTGAGGGCTCAGTTGTTAGTTATGGTGACATGGGTTTAACTCTGCTAATGAGAAATATATATTTTAAAATCTAAAGTACTATGATTAAATTTTAAATAAAAGTGCAGATTTTGTATTTGCACAGTATTTTAAATGTATGATATTTGAATTTGAAGAAAGTGTAGTAATCACCAAGAAATCTTTTATTTCATAGATGAGTCAATAATGATTTCAAAAGAATATGTAATCATAAAAATATAAACATAGTGATAGCATTCAGTGTCAAGCACTGTGCTGAGTGCTGTATACATTTAATCCTTATAGCAACCCTGTGGGGTAGGAATTATTATCCTCATTTTAAAGATGAGGACACACAGATTGAGCAGTTAAGTAACTTAGACAAGATTAGAGCCCTAATAATGGCAGAGCCATGATTCAAAGGCAGAGGCGTTTCTCCTCTTGAGTGGCAGCAAGACTGCTTTAAACAGAAGCTTTCTGATGATTAATGTTTTACTTTTAGACAGGAAAAAATTTAAGGGTCAAGACTCCTCAAGTTTTGGAACAAAGCCTTCTATTTTTCCATTGCTTGACTTTTGACCAATATATTCTACTGATTCTAGGTGCTAATGTGTTCCAGGTTGACAGTTGGAATATTTTGGTCTCAAATCACAAACCATAACCATTATATTCCAAGTGTAGTGTCCTTTTCCGGATGCTACCCTACTCTTTGAACATCATCCTTCTACTTCAAATAGCAAGCTCTGGACCACTCAGGGAGGTGAGAAGGTGTTGATCCCTCTTAGTTGTACATGCTGCCAGAGCCCTCAGATCGCCAGGTCCTCTGAAAGAACCAACCACAAATGATCACTTTAATTTTGGTCAGGGTCAACTTCACCTTTTTCACTTGCCCTAAATTACTCTGAATGTTCACCTAGGAATGTTTCCAAATTAAACTACACAGAGATTAAGGAAAATAATTCTATCAGTAATCTTTTTTTCTAAAGCATTATTAACTAGGGGAGAAACTGGAGGAAAGACAGAAGAAAGAGCACATTTAATGGTGCAGATCATACTGTTCTGCCAGAAATTCTTTCTTGTTTTTAATTCTTTTATTTTCTCCAGAGACAACATTTTTAAAGAAAATTTAAAGGGAAGACATAAAAGGCTAACATTCTTGGAGAAGAGAAATATGTGTTATCTGAGCAGAATAACCTGGACCATCATTTGCAAATGACATAATAATAATCAGAAATGCTGAAACCAAAGAATAGTAGGTTATAGCCTCCCAAAGTTTTCTTTGAGTTTTTACTGTGTTTCTATTTTGTTTTTCTTGTGGGAGAAGGCCATTATGCACACATGCCAAAGGATTTGGGATAGTTGGCTTGTTCTTTCTCTGTTCACACCTGGCTAAATACTCTTTGTCACTATACAGATTGGGTAATCCTTGGATTTATTGAACAATAGGGTGAGGGTATGTCAAAATAATACATTCAAGCATTTTTTCAGAAAGCCAAATGAGCAATTAGATTCCAAAGAGTTAGGAATTTTGAAAATTAGAAAACTGACCTAGCAATCCCACATCTAGACATTTATACCCAGGAAGTAATGGAATAAAGAAAGTTGTAAATACAGAGTTGTTTATAATAGAAAAAATAGGAAACAACCTAAATTATAGGGCATACATAAGGGAATAAAAAACATTTTTAAAATAAATTATGGGAGTGACGTCAGCATTGTGGAAGAATAAGGTATCTCTCATTTTTGTCTCCTTTCCCCCAAACAATAATTTGGCACCTATCCATAAACAAAAGTGCCTTTGTGGGAGCTTTGGGATCTAGCACCAGTCAAAGAAGCTCATTTCTCTTTAGACACATCACAGTACTGACTTGTGAGCCACACAACTGGGAGGTGAAAGGAAGCTTGGAGAGTTGGACAGATAGGGCTCTAGGTGGACATTAAAGGGATGCTGATCCTACTAACTGTGTCATGGGTTCCATCAAGAAGACATCCACTCCTATGTCCACTGCAGCACTATTGACAATAGCCAAGATGTGAAAATGACCTAAATGTTCATCAACAGATGAATGGATTAAGAAGATATGGTACATATATCCAATGGAATACTACTCAGCCATAAAAAAATGAAATAGTGCCATTTGCAGCAACATGGATGGAACTAGAGACTCTCATACTAACTGAAATAAGTCACAAAGAGAAAGACAAATATCATATGGTATAGCTTATATGTGTAATCTAAAATGTTGCACAAATGAACCTATATACAAAACAGAAACAGACTTACAGACATAGAGAACAGACTGGCAGTTGCCAAGGGAGAGAGGGAAAGGAGTCAGATGGACTGGGAGTTTGGGGTTGGTAGATACAAACTATTACATTTAGAATGGACAAGAAATGAGGTCCTACTGTATATCACAGGGAGATATATCAAGTCTCTTGGGATAGACTATATATATGACTGGGTCACTTTGCTGTACAGAGCAGAAATTGGCACAACATTGTAAGTCAACCATACTTTAATAATAATAATAAAAAAAGCCCTCCAATGAGCCACTGGGAATATCTCTACTGGAAACACCTCATTCAGAGATCCTCAACTGGCCCATAGGCACCTCCAGCACTCAACATGCCTCATTCACAAACCCCTAACTCTGTGGCTGGCTCCCTGTGTGCACATCCAATAATGTGATGAGAGCAAGTTTTTGCAGACAGCTACTAAGCATGTGCAGAAAGCTTGCACAAATCTGTGGCTCAGGGAGAGGTGACAATCTTGAGATTTAGTGCCACCTTTGGGGGAAAAGGGAGATTTTCAGATCTGGCATGGTGCATTGCAGAAATAAGAGAAAGCACATAAGCATAGGAATTCTGCAAAAAGGGATCAAAAAGCTTGAAGGAGTAGGTGTATCCATAGAAGGTCTGAGAAAGGCTCAGAATCACTAGCAAGGCTGAGAGAAGGTATTTCTCTCCCAAAGACAGTAAAGAATGGAGGATGTGACTACAACTTTAAATGTGAAGATAGCAATGCAAAACCCCAAGGAACATGAAGAAAACAAGGAAGCATGACATAACCAATGGATCACAGTAATCATTCACTTATCAACCCCAAAGACATGGAGATCTGTGATTTGCCCAGTAAAGAATTCAAAATACTTTTAAGGAAACTCAATGACCTATAAGAAAACACAGAAAAACAATTCAATAAAATCAGGAAAACAATGCATGACAAAATAAGAAGTCTAGGAGTTCCCATCGTGGCTCAGTGGAAATGAATCTGACTAGTATCCATGAGGATACAGGTTTGATCCCTGGCTGTGCTCAGTGGGTTAAGGATCTGGAGTTGCCATGGGCTGTGGTATAGGTTGCAGACATGTCTTAGACCCCACGATGCTATGGCTGTGGTATAGGTTAGCAGCTACAGCAGCTCTGATTTGACCCCTAGCCCAGGAGCTTCCATATACCACAGATGCAGCCATAAAAAAGCAAAAACAAAAAAGTTTAGCAAAGAGATAGAAATTACAAAAAGAAGCAAACAGAAATTCTGGAGCTAAAGAATACAATGGAAGAATTGAAAAATGCAATAATGAATAAAGGACATTAACATCAGAAAGGGTAAAGCAGAAGAAAGAATCTGTGAGCTACAACAGAAATCATAGAAACAGTATAAATCAACTTTAATAATAAAATAAATAAATACGATTTTAAAAAATCTGTGAGATAGAAGACAAGGACTTTGAAATTATGCAGTCAGAGAAGAATGAAGAAAAAAGAATGAAGAAAGCCTATGTGATCTATGGAATATCATCCAAATAACCACTTTGCGAATTAGTGGAGCTCCAAAGGAAGAGTGGGAGAAGAGGGCAGAAAGCTTATTTAAAGAAATAGTGGCTGATGGAATTCCTGTTGTGGCTCAGTAGTAATGAACTCAAGTATCCAAGAGGACGTGTATTTGATCCCTGGCCTTGCTCAGTGGTGTTGCTATGAACTGTGGTGGAGGTCACAGACATGGCTTGGATCCTGCATTGTTGTGGCTGTGATGTAAGCTGGCAGCAGCAGTTATGATTTGATGTCTAGCCTGGGAACTTCCATATGTCACAGGTACAGCCCTAAAAAGCAAAACAAAAACAAAAAAACAAAACAAACAAAAAAAAAAAAAGGGAGAGAGAGAGAAAAGAAACAGTGGTTGAGAACTTCTGAAATCTGGAGAGAGATGTGGATATTCTAGTTCATGAACCTTGTAGGTCACCAAACCAAATCAACCTAAAGAGAGCCTTCCCAAGATACATAATAATACAGCTGTAGAAATCAAAGACAAAGAGAGAGTCTTAAAAGCAGAAAGAGAAAAGAAGCTTGTAACTTAAAGACAAACCCTTATAAGGCTATCACTGGATTTCTCAGCAGAAACTTTACAAACAAAGAGAGAATAGGGTAATCTGTTCAAAGTGCTGAAAGGAACTTAAACAACTACAACAAAGAATGCTCTATACAATGAAGTTATCTTTCAGAAACACAACATACAAAAATTTATGGGATGCATCAAAAACATTTCTAAGAGGAAAGTTTAAACAATAAATGTCTACATAAAAAAAATGAAACAGATCTCAAATAACCTAACTTTACACCTCAAGGATATAGAAAAGCAATACCAAACTAAGTCCAAAAATAGCAGAAGGAAGGCAAAAACAAATACCAGAGCAGGAATGTATGAAATAGTGACCAGAAAAACAACAGAAAAAAATAAATGAAACTATACATTTTTTAAAAGATAGGAAAAATTGGCAATTTAGCTAGGTTATTTGATAAATAAGAAAAAAGAGAGAAGACTCCAAAAAAACCAGAAATGAGACATTACAACTGATATCTCAGAAATACAAAGGATCCTAAGAGATTACTGTGAACAACATATACACCAACAAATTGGTCAATGTAGAAGAAATGGATAAATTCCTAGAAACATACATCCCACCAAGAGTGAATGATGAAGAAATAGAGAATCTGAAAAGATCAATATATGTTCAGGGAGATTGAATTGGTAATAAAAATTTTCCAACAAAGAAAAGCTCTCCACACAACCAGATGGTTTCACTAGTTAATTCTACCAAACACTTAAAGAAGTAATACCAATTCTTCTCAAACTCTTTCAAAAAATTGAAGAGGAGGGAACACTTCAGAACTCATTTTAACAGGCCAGCATTACCCTGATATCAAAGCCAGATAAGAACACATAAGAAAAGAAAATCAAAAGCCAATGTCCCTGATGAGTCATGATGCAAAAATCCTCAGCAAAATACTAGCAAGCTGAATTCAACAGTACATTAAAAGGATCTTACACCATGATCATGTGGAATTTATCCATAGGATGAAAGGATGGTTTGACATATGGGAATCAATAAATGTGATATACCACATTAATAGAATGAAAGATAAACATCATATGACCATCTCAATAGATACAGAACACTTGACAAAATACAACTTCCTTTCATGATTAACACTCAACAAATTTCATATAGAAGAAAAATCCCTCAACGTAATAAAGGCCATATATGACAAACCCATAACTGATAGAATATTCTTTGCTGAAAGTTTGAAGGCTTTTCCTCTAAGATCAGGAACAAAACAAGGGTGCTCGCTCTCTCTGATCCTATTCAGCATAGCACTGGAAATCCTAGCCAGAGCAATCAAACAAGCAAAAAAAAAAAAAAAAAAAAAGCCATGTAAATCAAAAAGGAAGATATAAATTGAATTTGTTTGCATATGATATGACTTTATATATAGAAAATCCTAAAAATTCTACCAAAAAACTGTTAGAACCAATCAACAAATACATTAAAATCATAGGATAGAAAATCAACATGTAAAAGTCAGTTGTGGAGCTCCTGTTATGGCTCACGAGTTAAGAATCTGACCAGTATCCATAAGGATGTGGGCTCAATCCCTGGCCTTGCTCAGTGGGTTAAGGATCAGGCATTGCTGCAAGCAGCAGTGTAAGCTACAGATGCGGCTTGGATCTGGCATTGCTGTGGCTGTGGTATAGGCCAGCAGCTGCAGTTTCAATTTGACCCCTAGCCTGAGAACTTCCATATGTTGCAGGTGTAACCCCCAACCCCCCAGAAAAAAGAAAAAAGGAAAAAAAGTCAGTTATGATTCTATACACTAAAAGTAAACTATCTGAAAAATAAACACTCTCATTCACAGTAGAATCAAAACTAATAAAAATGATTCAGAATAAATTTAACCAAGGAAGTGAAAGATCTGTACACTGAATACTCTAAGACCATGATGAAAGAAATCGAAGACATATAAATGGCTCATGGACTGGAAGAATTATTAATGGTAAAATGTCTATACTATCCACAGCCATCTATAGATTTAACAGAGATTACAATGAATCTCTGTTAAAGTATTAAAGTATTAGTATTAAAGACTTAAACCTGAAACCATAAAACTCCTAGAAGAAAACATAGGGGAAAAGCTTCTTCACATTGATTTTGACAATGATTTTTTGGACATGACATCAAAAGCGCAAGTAACAAAAGCAAAAATTAATAAGTGGTACTACATCAAAATAAAAAGCCTAAGCACAGTGAAGGAAACCATTAACAAGATGAAAAGGTAAGCCATGGAATGGGAGAAAATAAGTGCAAATCATTTATCTGATAAAGGGTTACAAAATATATATGAACTCATAAAACTCAGTAGCAACCCCCCCCAAAATCTGCTTAAAATTGGGCAGAAGAACTTTAGAGACTTTTCTCTCCCCAAAAGACATAGAAATGGCCAACAGTTACATGCAAAGATGCTCAACTAGTCACCAGGAAAATGGAAAACCACATTGAGAAATTACCTCACACATGTTAACATGGCTATCATTAAAAAGACAATAGATTCCAAATATTTGTGGGGATATGGAGGAAGAAAGAAACCCTGGTGCACTCTATGTGAGAATGAAAATTGGTACAACCACTATGGGAAATAGTATGGAGCTTCCTCAAAAAAACTGAAAATAGAACTACGATATGATCCAGTAATTTCAATTCTGGGAATATATCCAAATGTGAAATCAGAATCTGAAAGAGATATCTGTACTCCCATATTCACTGCAACTTTATTTACAATAGCCAAGATATAGAAACAACCTAAGTGTTCATCAATGAATGAATGAGTAAAGAAGTTGTGATATGTATATACACACTAGAATATTACTCAGCCACGAAAAAGAAGAAAATTCTGCCATTTGTAACAGTATGGATGGATCTGGAGGGCTATTAAGCTAAGGTAAATAAGTCAAAGAGAGTCATATAATGTATGATATCACTTATACATGGAGCCCAAAAAACTTAACTCATAGAAACAGAGTAGAACAGTGGTTACTGGGGATGGGGAATCAGGGAAAAAAGGAGATGTTGGTCAAAGGGTACACACTTTAAATTGTAAGATGAATATATTTTGGGTATCTAACATA
Organism: Sus scrofa; assembly: GCF_054392235.1. Classification (NCBI taxonomy): domain Eukaryota; kingdom Metazoa; phylum Chordata; class Mammalia; order Artiodactyla; family Suidae; genus Sus; species Sus scrofa. The sequence continues at coordinate 103,720,193 of NC_139390.1, forward strand.
TAAAATGGTAATTATAGTTAACAACACTATATTATATACTCAAAAGTTTCTAAGAGAGTAAATCTTTTTTTTTTTTTTTTTCTTTTTAGGGCCTTATCTGTGGCTTATGAAAGTTCCCAGGCTAGGGGCTGAATCAGAGCTTCAGCTGCTGGACTATGGCACAGCCACAGCAATGCAGGATCTGAGCCGCATCCCTGACCTACACCAGAGCTCATGGCAATGCCGGATCCTTAACCCACTGAGTGAGGCCAGGGATCAAACCCAAATTCTCACAGATACTAGCCAGGTTTGTTTCCACTGAGCCACAACAGGAACTCCTAAGAGAGTAAATATCAAATGTTCCTACCACAAAAAGGAAGTGGTAATTATGTGAGGGGATAGAAGTGTTAGCTAATACTAAAGTGGTAATCCTTCTACAATATGTAAATGTATCAAATCAACATGTTGTACCCCTTAAATTTATGCAATATGATTTGTCAATTACATTTCAATAAAGTTGGAAAAATTATAGTTCATCCGTTTAATGGAACATTACCTAGCCATGAAAAACTATTTTAGATATATATCTGTCTGGATGAAAAAACTTCATGGTGTATTATTAAGGTGCAAAGCAGATTTTATATATATTTGATATTTACATACACAGTAGTTGTGAAATTCTTTGGGTAATTAGGGCATAATTTTCTTCCTGATTATCTACACTTTTATTTTTCTACCTGAAAGTTTAGATTTAAAAGGTTTGATTGGGGTTCCCTTGTGGTGCAGCAGAAACAAATTCTACTAGGAACCATGAGGTTGCGGGTTTGATCCCTGACCTCCCTCAGTGGGTTAAGGATCTGGCATTGCCATGAGCTACCGTATGGGTCGCAGACATGGCTCAGATCCTGCATTGCTGTGGCTGTGGCATAGGCTGGCAGCTAAAGCTCTGATTAGACCCCTAGCCTGGGAACCTCCATATGCTGCCAGTGTGGCTCTAAAAAGACAAAAAGACAAAAACAAACAAACCGGCAAACAAGCAAAGGGAGGTGCCATTGTGGCATAGCAGAAATGAATCCGACCAGGAACCATAAGGTTGCAGGTTGGATACCTGGCCTCTCTCAGTGGGTTAAGGATCCGGTGTTGCCTTGAGCTGTAGTGTAGGTTACAGACGCAGCTTGGATTCTGTTTTGCTGTGGCTCTGGCGTAGGCCTGCAGCTACAGCTCTGATTCAATCCCTAGCCTGGGACCCTTCATATTCTGGGGGTACAGCCTTAAAAAGCAAAAACAAACAAAGAGCAGGAGAAAGGAAAATTGTGGACTAATTTTTATTCATTAAAAATTGATATAAAAATTCCAGACTCTTACAAATCCAGTAGTATATAAAAATATAATATACAGATCATTCAGTGTTATATTTAAATATTTTACCTTATTATAGATTAAAATAGTAATACTAAAGGAAAATATTGATTGTAACACTTCTATTAAAATTAAGATCTGCTTATCAAAAGATAACAAAGTTAAATACAAGATTCAACTTGAGAGAAGAAATTTGCAACATATATTAAACTGACAAAGAGACACTGCCTAAAATATACTAATTGTTTTTGAAAGATGGTTAAGAAAAAAATCAAGAAATCCAGTAGGAAACTGGGCCAGTGATATGATCAGTTATTGCCTATAAGAAACAGAAACAACAAAAAAAATTGTGAAAAATGCTCAACTCCAAAAAATCAGGGAAATGCAATAGGTCCACAATGAGGTACAATAAAGTACTGTTTTATATTCAGAATAGTGGCAAAAATAAAATGCGAAATATCAAAAGTTGCTAAGGATATGGATAAAGCAGAAATTCTTACACACTGATGATTGAAAATAAATCGGTACAAAATCTTGGAAAATAATTGGAAAGTATCTAGTAATGTTGAAGATGTGTGTTAATCTATAACACGGCAATTACACTCCTACCTTTATATCTAGGAGAAACTCTTGCTTCTGTGGACCAAGAGACATATACAAGAATATTCACAGCTAAATCATTTATGATAGCCCCAACCTGGAAGTAATGCAAAGGTTCAATATCAGACAAACACTAGACAAACAAATTGTGGCAAACTCATATCGTGGAATACTATACTGTAGTGTAAAATGAATTATAGCCTCTTACATCAACACACACAAAACAAAGTGAAAGGACAAGTTGTAGAGGACTAGGTGCAGTATGAATCTGTTTAAAGATAAAAAAAATTAATCAATATACTTTTAGAGTAATAAAGATATGTGGTGAAATAATAGAAGTAAGATAATGATAAACACAGTTTAAGATTGAGCTGGGAGCAGGGCTGCCAGGTGCACAACTCCAGGGGACACACTTCCCACTCCATTCTATGTGAATGATACCTTGTGGTGTGAAACACAATGGCTCTTGGGGAGGAGAACAGAGAAGCTCCAAGATCAATGGTATGGATCATGTCTTTAAGCTGGGTGGTTGATTATAGTGTGTATCCTTTTGTATATAAAAGAAAATTAATAAATTAGAAAAAGAACTAAGAAACTTGTGGATAGAGAACATGTTCTTGTTCCAGCTTCACCTCTACCATGAAACTATGTCATCTTTGGCACGTCACTTAGCCTCACTGTGCCTCAATTTTCTCATTTTAATAAATGGTTATAACAAATCTAGGCCTACCTATTTTATAGGATTGTGTGAGGATCAAGTGTACCTGAAAGCATTTAATGTTATTAATAAAATGAAATATTCACATGCAACACAATTTTTCTTTACATCAATACAAAAGGCTTATCTCTCTAAACTAATATTCAAAATCCATATTATGAAAGGTGAGAATGTTCAATTTAACCATGCAAGGCTTCTGCCAGTTGAAATGTTCTATGTAGTTATTAGCCAAAGACTGTCTAAAGCTGTAGCAGCCGTGGCATAGCTGGCTTTGGAGGGAATACTGGCTTCAGAAATGGAAACTTTGGTTTTGAATCCAATGGCTTTGTCATTTACTAACTCTGGGATGTTGGCAATTCACTTCCCACTTCTTCCCATAAGTTTTTTATCTGTAAAATGGTGGTTTTATTGGCAATGCTCTGAAGAGGGAATTGCAGTATTTTCTAAAGAAACAGCAGGGCTCTCCTTCATTCTTTGTATCCATGCTGGCTGCAGGGGGAGCAGTAATTAGCAACAGCAGAGTTTGCTGGCCCGGGTCATTCAAACTAGTGGAGAACACACCCAAAAGATTGTTTTCTTCTGTATTGATTTCTTCGTGAACAGGCCATTGTCCACCCACAGACACCTACCTATTCTGCCTTTTAATTTTTGACTTGCTGGTGGACCATTTGTAAGGTAGCAAATACAGGCTTCTCTCATAAGAAGATGCCACTTTCTCTTTCGCCCTTCTGTTCCTCATCCTCCTTACTCAGCAGGATACAGTCCAACCAAGGTGATTCTAATTCTTTTGACCGTAATCATATGATAGAATGCTGCAACACGTAGCAACCAGGACTGGGCAAAGTTGCTGGGATACTTGTCCAAACTTTTTGAGAGCTCTTATGGGTTATGAATTAGTATCAGTAGATAGTATTATTTTGGTAACTAAAATCTAGAGATCATTTAAAAAAGTAAGCTTCTTATTTTGAGAAAACTGAAGATTCAGATGCAGTTGTAAGAGTCTACAGCCATACCACCCTGAATGCAGCTGATCTCTTCAGATGCGGTTGTAAGAAATAATACACAGGGAGTTGCTATATATTCTCTACCAAATTTTTCCTAATGGTAACATCTTACAAAGCAATAGTATAATATTACAAATAATCCATAGATCTTACTCAGATTTACTTTAACTTGCACATGTGTTTATGTTCAATTTTATGTAATTTATGTATAGGGTTATGTATCCATACTAGGGATTAAAATTTTTAAAAATAGTTTCATTTCCATAAGGATCTCTTGTGTTGCCCTTTTATTTTTTTTCTGTAGCCCCTTTATTTTTGATGATCAATAATTTGTTAGAAAAGTCGCTGCAGGTTTTTACCTAAAGTATGAGACATTACATAATAAACGTAGATGGTAGGAATTAAGAACAGATATCAACCTAGACCACGATGGAATATAAGGGAATATGGGAATATATAATATATATAAATAAAATATAAATATAAAAATTACTGGGTCACCTTGTTATACAGCAATTGGCACACTTTAAATGAACTATGATTTTAAAAAGAACAGACATCAAAATATTTGTTAATATAATTTTAAGCAAAAATAACACGTGTGCTAGAACTGAAACTGTTTTACATGTATACACACACACATATAGACAGATGTCAAAATGACTATACAAAAGTGAAAACAGTTATACTGGGAATATCTTGCCCTTTTTAGAACATCCACCACCCCCATTCCTAATCTTTGGCAACCACAAAGTCTGTTCTTCATTTCTAAAATTTTGTCATTTTGAGAATGTTATATAAATTGGATCACACATTATATCATCTTTGGGGATTAGCTTTTTTTTTTTTCTCAGTATAATTCCTTGAAGATTTATCCATTATTGTAAGTATTAACAGTTTGTTCATTTTCATTGCTGAATAGTATTTTGTAGTATGAATGTTTAAATATTAACCTATTGAAAGACATCTGGGCATTTTCAGTTTTTGGCTTTTACCAACAAAGTTGCTATAAATAGCCATGTACACATTTTTCTGTGAAAAGAAGCTTTCATCTCTCTATGATAAATGCCCAAGAGTGCAACTGCTATGTCATATACTTGTATTTCTAGCTTTATTAGAAACCGCTAAATTGTTTTCCAGAGTGTCTATACATTTTTACATTCCTTCCAGCAATACAGGAATGATCTAGTTTCTATGAATCCCATCAGCATTTAGTGTTGTCACTATTTTTTTATTTTTGCCACGCTGATAGGTGTGTAGTACTATCTTATTTACTCTGCTGAGTCTTCTAATACATGGACACATATGTCTCTCTATTCATTTAGATCTTTGATTTCTTAGAGGTAATTTTATTAACCATACTAAATGAATTCTAATATTCAGAGAACCTCACACTGGTTATGACTAAAATATAAAAATACATCTTTGGGTTAGCCTCGTAATATTTTGGGATAAAATATGACTATAAGCATATCCTGTAGACAATAGAATTGATAAAAAGCAATTTGCAAGCCACTTTCCATGTTGGTGGCATATGGATACATAGTAATGGCTGACCATAGCAGTTAAGACTAGTAGACATATAATGTAACACTTATTTTTTCATTTCCTTTTTATTCACTCTTTTGTTTATTTTTTGAATGAGTAACTGATTAATATGGATCAAGAGTCAAGCGTGAACATGTGAAAGAATACACTGTAGGTGCTGTGGCAGTTGTCCTATGCTTCCTGTCACAATTGCTTTCCATAGACAGAGTTCTCACCCTGTATTTGCCAGTTTGCTCCCGTGTATCCCTAAAGAGATTGTAAATCATAAGAAGATATCAATATGTTTACAGTCCCTAGCACAAGCTTGGCATATAGTAGATGTTCTTTACATATGTCTAAGATATCTAGCAAACTACACAATTTTGGGATTCATATTTAGTTCTTTTTATCCTTTGTATGTTGGATTAGGCTTTTTTTGAGTTCTCCTGTGCTATTTGAAACCATTTCTATACCTCACTTCCTAGAATATGATACGCTTTTGGTTTATTCCCTACTCTTTGGCCCCCCCCCTTTTTTTACTAGGCTTTTATTGTGAATATTCTTTTAACTCTATACTTGGAATAACTGGATTCTTTTCTTTCCACTGCAGGGAATATCTCTCATCAATGTGTCTGCTAGGTATCTTTACTTTTTTTTTTTTTTTTTTTAGGTTCGTACCCATGGCATACGGAAATTTCTGGGCTAGGGGTTGAATTGGAGCTGCAGCTTACAGCCTATTCAATAGCCACAGCAATGTAGGATCTGAGCTGCGTCTATGATCTATACTGCAGAAGCTCACAGCAACACTGGACCTTTAACCCACTGAGCAAAGCTAGGGATCGAACTTATGCCCTCAACGATACAGGTCAGGTTCATTTGTTGAGCCACAAGGGAAAGTCGATCTACCCCTCTCCCACACCAAAGTGCTACAATGGTGGGTTTCTGATCTGATTACACCTGAATAAGATTAGAAAAACTCATTTTTTGAGTATAGTGATTGGTCTAGGTATGGACACATTGTCAGAGAAGAGCTAAATCAGAGTTCATTTGGGATTTGCACATGGCTGCTGGGGGAAGGAGGGTTTTAAATTTTTTTTTTTTACTTAAAAAAAAATTTGGGATTGTAAACTGAGATTTAGTCATTTAACAAATACTTACTGAGCACCTACTCTGTGCCAAATATGTGTGTGGACTCTGAATGCCTTAAATAAGCAGCTGTCCTTGGACATGGCTGCTGCCACAGGGAGAGGGGTGGGCCTTTATTTCTGAATGTCCACTATACTGCTGCTTGAATATGCCAATGATCTGAAATAAAACATATCCAAATGTAAATTTATTATCACAATTTACCAGAATATAAGCTCCATGAGGGGAAGACTTAGTTTTGCTCACTTTTATGTCTCAGTGCCTATAAGGATGCCTGGCATACTATAGGCACTAAAGAAATATTGTTGAGCAAGTAATTAAATCCAAACTCTTCAAAGCTCCCAGACCATGATAAATTTCCAATTATCTTTAGGGAGTGTTTTTCTTTACCTTAGGAGTCCTAGAAGGTGTTGGGTTTGGTGGTTTGGGGAGTGAGTTTATTAGAATCAGTCAGGGAATTTTATCAGTTGAGAACTACTGCTCATTGGAGTTATAAATGGCATTTAAAAAATTAAATGTAATCAAGCTTTGCATAAAAAACTTACATCCATGGTAACTACTTATAAAACGAGAAAACTCTTATAAGCCTACTTTTTTCAGCTTTGTAAATGTTTCAGTTATCTTTTGCTACTACCTTAAGCCATCTCAAAGCTTAGTGGGTTAGAACAATGACTATTTTATTATATATCATGACTCTGAGATTTAGGTAGGGCTTGACTATGTGATTTTTCTGTTCTATGTGGTATTCAAGTTGGTCAATTGGTGGTATTAAGTTGCCAGATGAGCTAGTCTGGCATACCTGTGTATGTGATGCACAGATCATTTTAGCTTTCTCACTTTCAATAAAAACATTAAATAGAATTAATAAAGTTCACAGAAGAAACAGAGATGGTGAAAAACTGTTCTTTTAAAAAAATTGTTTTTTATCAGAGTTCCTGTCGTGGCGCAGTGGTTAACGAATCTGACTAGGAACCATGAGGTTGCGGGTTCAATCCCTGCCCTTGCTCAGCGGGCTAACGATCCGGGCGTTGCCGTGAACTGTGGTGTTGGTTGCAGACGTGGCTTGGATCCTGCGTTGCTGTGGCTCTGGCATAGGCCGGCAACTACAGCTCTGATTCGACCCCCTAGCCTGGGAACCTCCATGTGCTGCAAGAGCGGCCCAAGAAAATGGCAAAAAGACCCCCCCCCCAAAAAAAAAAATTATTATAGTTGATTTACAATGTTCAGTCAATTTCAGCTGTACAGCAAAGTAACCCACTTCTATATATATACATATACAGACACATTCTTTTTCTCATATTATCCTTCATCGTGTTCCATAACAAGTGATTAGATATAGTTCCCTGTACTACACAGCAGGATCCATAGCTTATCCACACCAAATACAATAGTTTGCATCTACTAACCCCAAACTTCCAGTCCCCCCCACCTTGGCAACCACAAGTCTGTTCTCTATGTCCATGAGTTTATTTCTTTTCTGTGGAAAGGTTCATTTGTGCCATATTAGATTCCAGATATAAGTGATATCACATGGTATTTGTCTTTCTCTTTCTGACTTACTTCACTTAGTATGGGACTCTCTAGTTCCATCCACATTGCTGCAAATGGAATTATTTTGTCCTTTTTTATGACTGAGTAGTATTCCATTGTGTACATGTACCAAATTTTCTTAATCCATTCATCTAATGGACATTTAGGTTGTTTCTGTGTCTTGCCTATTGTGAATAGTGCTGCAATGAACACAGGGGTGCATGTATCTTTTTCAATGAAAGTTTTGTCTAGATATATGCCCACGAATGGGAGTGCTGGTTAATATGGTAGTTCTATATTTAGTTTTCTGAGCTTCCATGCTGTTTTTCATAGTGGTTGTACCAATTTACATTTCCACAAACAGTGTAGGAGGGCTCTTTCTTCTGCACATCCTCTCCAGCCTCTGTTATTTGTTGACTTGTTAATGATGGTCAGCCATTCTGACTGGTGTGAGGTGGTACCTCATTGTAGTTTTCATTTGCATTTCTCTAATAATTAGTGACATTGAGCATTTTTTCATTTGCATGTTGGCCACCTGTAAATCTTCTTTGGAGAAATATCTATTTAGGTCTGCCCATTTTTAAATTGGGTTGTTGGTTTTTTGCTTTTGAGCTATATAAATTGTTTGTATATTTTGGAGATTAAGCCCTTGTTGGTTGCATTGTTCGAAATTATTTTTTTCCCTTTCTATAGGTTGTGTTTTAATATATATATATATATATATATATATATATATATATAGTTTCCTTTGCTGTGCAAAAGTTCAATTAGGGCCCATTAGTTTATTTTTGTTTTTATTTCTATTGCCTTGGGAGACTGACCTAGGAAAACATTTGAATGGTTGATGTCAGAGAATGTTTTGCCTATGTTTTCTTCTAGATGTTTTATAGTCTCTGGCCTTACCTTTAGGTCTTTAACCCATTTTAAGTTTATTTTTGTGCATGGTGTGAGGGTGTGTTCTAGTTTCATTGATTTACATGCAGCTGTCAGGTTTTCCAGCAAAACTTGCTGTAGGGACTTTTTCCCATTTTATATTCTTGCCCCCTTTGTCAAAGATTAATTTACCATAGGTGTCTAGATTTATTTCTGGGTTCTCTATTCTGTTTCATTGGTCTGTATGTCTGTTTTTGTAACAGTACCATCCTCACACCATCTTGATTACTGTAGCTTTGAAATATTTCCTGAAGTTTGGAAGACTTATGCCTGCTTGGTTTTTGTTTCTCAGGATTTCTTTGGCAATTCTGGGTCTTTTATGGTTCCATATCAATTTTTGGATTGTTTTTTCTAGTCCTGTGAAAAATGTCATGGGTAATTTGACAGGGATTGCATTGAATCTGTAGATTGCTTTGGGTTGTACAACTGTTTTAATGATATTAATTCTTCCAAAATAGTAGCATGGAATATCTTTCATTTCTTTGAATCCTCTTTAATTTCCTTGTTTAATGTTTTATAGTTCTCAGCATATAAGTCTTTCACTTCCTTGGTCAGGTTTATTCCCAGGTATTTAATTTTGGAGGTGCAATTTTAAAAGGTATTGTATTTTGGAGTTCCCATTGTGGCTTAGCAGTAATTAACCCAACAAGTATCCATGAGGATGTGGGTTCAATCCCTGGTCTTGCTCAGTGGGTTAAGGATCGGGCTTTGCTGTGAGCTGCAGTATAGGTAGCAGATGTGACTTGGACCCTGCATGGCAGAGGCTATGGTATAGGCCAGCAACTGCAGCTCTGATTCAACCCTTAGTGGGGAACTTCCATATGTCACACTGTGGCCCTAAAAAAAAAAGTATTGTTTTTTTATATTACTTTTCTAAATTTCATTGTTGGTATACAGAAATGAACTGATTTCTGAATGTTAATCTTGTATCCTGCTACTTTGCTGAATCCATTGGTCATTTCGAGTAGTTTTTGTGTGGAGTCCATAGAGTTGCAGAATCATGTAGTATCAGGTCATCTGCATAGAGTGACAATTTTACTTCTTCTCTCTTTTTTTTTTTTTTTTTTTGTCTTTTTTAAGGGCTGTATCTGCAGCATATGGAGGTTTCCAGACTAGGGATGGAATTGGAGCTGTAGCCATTGGCCTATGCCACAGCCACACCAGATCTGAGCTGCATCTGCAACCTACACCACAGTTCACCGCAACACTGGATCCTTAACCCCTAAGCGAGGCCAGGGATTGAACCTGTATCCTCATGGTTACTAGTCAGATTCATTTCTTCTGAGCCAGGATGGGAACTCCCTACTTCTTCTCTTTCAATTTGGATACCTTTTATTTCTTTTGTTTGTCTGATTGCTTTGGCGAGGACTTCCAATACTATGTTGAATAAAAGTAGTGAGAGGGGATATTCTAGTCTTGTTTCAGATTTTAGTGGGAAGGCTTTCAACTTTTCTCTGTTAAGTATTATATTGGCTGTGGGTTTGTCATAAATGGGTTTTATTATGTTAAGGTATATTCCCTTTATACACACTTTGGTAAGGTTTTTTTTTTAATCATGAATGGATGTTGCATTTTGTCAAATGATTTTGACATGATCATGCAGTTTTTTGACCTTTCTTTTGTTAATGTGGTGTATGACATTGGTTGATTGTGTATGTTGAACCATCTGTTTGAACTTGGGATGAATCCCATTTGGTTGTGGTGTAGGATCTTTTTTATATGTTGTTGGATTCAATTGGCTAAAATTTTGTTCAGAATTTTAGTATTTATATCTATCAGAGATATCGGCCAGTAATTTTCTTTTTTGGTATTAACTTTGTCTGGTTTTGGTATAGGATGATGGTGGCTTCATAGAATGTCTTCGGGATTATTCTTTTTTTTTTTTCAAACTTTTGGAAAAGTTTAAGAAAGATAGATATAAGCTTTTGGTATGTTTGGCAGAAATCTCCTGTGAAGCCATCTGGTCCTGGATTTTTGTTTGTAGGGAGTGTTTTTATTACATATTCAATTTCATTTCGAGTGATTGGTCTGTTCAGTTGATCTATTTCTTCTTGATTCAGTTTTAGCAGGCTGTATGTCTTTAGAAAGTTGTCCATTTCTTCTAGGTTGTCAAATTGGTTGGCATTTAATTGCTCATAGTGTTTGCATTTCTGCAGTGTCCGTTGAGATTTCTCCTTTTTCATTTCTTATTTTGTTTGAGTTATTTCTCTCCTCTTCTTGGTAAATCTGGCTAGAGGTTTGTCAATTTTGTTTACCCTTTCAAAGAACCAGTTCTTGGTTTTATTAGTTTTTTCCTATTGTTTCTTCAATGTCTATTTTATTGATTTCCTCTCAGACCTTTATGATTTCCTCCCTTCTGCTGATTTTAGGTTTTGTTTGTTCTTCTTTTTCTAATTCTTTTCAGTAGTGGGTTAAGTTGCTGATTTGAGATTTTTCTTCTTTTCTGAGGAAGGCCTGTATCATTACTGAACTTCCCTCTAAGAACTGCTTTCGCAGCATCCCATGGATTTTGAATGGCTGAGTTGTCACTATAACTTGTCTACAGGTTTTTTTTTTTTTTTAATTTCCCTTTTGAGTTCCTCAATGACTCCTTAGTTTTTTAGTAGCATGTTGTTTAGTCTTCAGGTAGTCTTTTTTTTTTTTTTTCTTATTTCTTTTCCTGTGGTTGATTTCTAGTTTCATGCCATTATGGACATGGCATGAAAAGATGCTTGAAATAATTTCTATACTCAAATTTCTTGAAGTTAGTTTTGTGCCCTAGTATGTGCTCAGTCCTTGAAAATGTTCCATGTGCACTTGAAAAGAATCATTACTCTGTTTTTTTTGGATATAATGTCCTGAAAGTATCAATTAAGTCTAACTTTTATATCATGTCATTTTGGATCTCTGTTGCCCTATTGATTTCTGTCTAGAGGATCTGTTCATCGATTACTGTATTTCCATCAATTTCTATTTTTAAGTGTGTTAGTATTCGTTGTATGTATTTGGGTGCTCCTATATTAGGATCAAATATATTGACGAATATAATATCCTCTTCTTGAATCATTTCTTTTATTATTAAACTGTGCCCTTCTTTATCTTTCTTTTTTTTTTCTTTTTTTTTGTCTTTTGTCTTTTTAAGGCTGCGCCCACGGCATAGGGGGTTCCCAGGCCAGGGGTCCAATTGGAGCCATTGCTGCTGACCTATGCCAGAGTCACAGCAATGCCAGATCCAAGCCTTGCCTGCGACCCACACCACAGTTCACGGCAATGTCAGATCCTTAACCCACTGAGCAAGGCCAGGGATTGAACCTGCAACCTCATGGCTCCTAGTCGGATTTGTTTCTGCTGTGCCATGATGGGAACTCCCCCTTCTTTATCTTTCTTTATGGCCTTCATTTTAAAGTCTATTTTGGAATTCCCGTTGTGGTGCAGTGGTTAACGAATCCGACTAGGAACCATGAGGTTTCGGGTTCGGTCCCTGCCCTTGCTCAGTGGGTTGACGATCCAGCGTTGCCATGAGCTGTGGTGTAGGTTGCAGACGAGGCTCGGATCCCGCGTTGCTGTGGCTCTGGCGTAGGCTGGCGGCTACAGCTCTGATTCGACCCCTAGCCTGGGAACCTCCATATGCTGCGGGAGCGGCCCAAAGAAATAGCAAAAAAAGACAAAAAATAAATAAATAAATAAAAAAATAAAGTCTATTTTGTCTGAGTATTGCATCTCCTGCTTTCCTGTCTTTTCCATTCGCACAAAATATCTTTTTCCATCCCCTCACTTTCAATTTATATGTGTCCTTTGCCCTAAGGTGAGTCTCTTGTAGGAAGCATCTTGTAGGCTCTCATTTTTTAAAAAAATCTTATCTGCTGCTCTATGTCTTTTTTTTTTTTAATTTATTTTTTTTTATTTTATTTTCCCACTGTACAGCAACGGGGTCAGGTTATCCTTAGGTGTATACATTGCAGTTACAGTTTTTTCCCCCACCCTTTCTTCTGTTGCAACATGAGTATCTAGACATAGTTCTCAATGCTATTCAGCAGGATCTCCTTGTAAATCTATTCTAGGTTGTGTCTGATAAGCCCAAGCTCCCGATCCCTCCCACTCCCTCCCCCTCCCATCAGGCAACCACAAGTCTCTTCTCCAAGTCCATGATTTTCTTTTCTGAGGAGATGTTCATTTGTGCTGGATATTAGATTCCAGTTATAAGTGATATCATATGGTATTTGTCTTTGTCTTTCTGGCTCATTTCACTCAGTATGAGATTCTCTAGTTCCATCCATGTTGCTGCAAATGGCATTATGCCATTCTTTTTTATGGCTGAGTAGTATTCCATTGTGTATATATACCACATCTTCCGAATCCACTCATCTGTCGATGGACATTTGGATTGTTTCCATGTCCTGGCTATTGTGAATAGTGCTGCAATGAACATGCGGGTGCATGTGTCTCTTTTAAGTTGCTCTATGTCTTTTGATTGGTGCATTCAGTCCATTGATATTTAAGGTAATTCTTGATAAATACGTATTTACTGCCATTATAAACCTTGTTTTCCAGTTGATTTTATGTTTCTTCTTTGTTCCTTTACTTTTTTGGTTGGATGATTTCCCTTTATTTTATGCTTGTTTCCTCTTTTTAACTTTTGTGAATGTATTGTTTGGTTTTTATTTGTGGTTGAGCTGTTTTTCAAATACGTTAACCCCTTCCTATATCTGCTTGCTTTAGCCTGATAGTCATATAGGTTGAAATACATTCTAAAAAAAAAGGAGTCTATATTTTCTTACTTTCCTTCCCCATATCTTATGATTTAGATGTCCTTCTTTAACATATTCATATTTATCCTTTTGCTATTCCTTGTATTTATCCTCACTTTTATTATAGGGTTTTGTTTTGTTTTTGTTTGTTTTTTACCTTTTAGATTTGTATACTGGCTTATTTAAGTGATTACCTTCCAATTGTGATTATCTCCATCCTATTTCTTCTTACTTCTTTTTTATTTAGAGGAGACCTTTCAGTACTTCTTTTAGAATGGGTTTAGAATTGCTGCACTCTTTTAGTTTTTGTTTGTTGGAGAAATTCTTTATTTCTCCTTCTATTTTAAATGATATCCTTGCTGGGAAGAGTATTCTGGGCTGCAAATTTTTACCTTTTATAACTTCGAATATTATCTTGTTACTCTCTTCTGGCCTGTAGTGTTTCTGCAGAGAACTCAGCTGATAGTCTTAAGAGGGTTACCTTATAATTAAGTCTTTGTTTTTATTTTGCTGCCTTTAGAATCCTCTCTTTATCCTTTACTTTTGCCATTTTTATTACAATGTATCTTGGTGTGGGCTGTTTGTGTTCAGCTTGTTTGGGGCCTCTGTGCTTCCTGTATTTTGATATCTATTTCCTTTAGATTTGCAAAGTTTTCAGCCATAATTTCTTCAAATATATTTTTAGTCCCCTTTTCTTTTTCTTCTTCTTCTACAATCCCTTTGTGCATAGACTGGCCAACTTTATATTATCCCATAGAGCTCTTATATTGCTTTTGTGTTTTTTTTTTTCATTTGGTTTTCTGTTTGCTGCCCTGATTGGGTAATTTCCATTATTCTATCTTCTAAGCCACTAATTCATTCCTCTAAATTATTCATTCTGCTCTTCAGTGCCTTTAACTCTGCTTGTGTCTCTGCAAAATTTTCTAATTTTTCTTGGCTCCTCCTTATATTTTCTAGTTCCTTTCTAAAGTAATCTGCATTACTGTTCATATTCGCTCTTAATTCCTTCATCGGCACTCTTAATACCTTCAGTATTTTCACTATCTCCTTTTTGAACTTGGTGTCTGTTAGACTGCCAGAGGTCTGTTTCATTGTTTGCTCCTTCAGGAGAAGTCTCCTGTTCTTTTAACTGGGAATGAATGGTTCCTGAGCATCTTCATTTTGCTTATATTTTTCTTATTCTGTGAGTTTAGGGAAAACAACTACCATAGTCTTGGAGAGTTATTTACCTGTGAAAGCACCCCTGGGTATTTTGTGAGGGCCTACTATTTATTTTTGGCATCAGGGCTGCTTTGGTATCTTTTTCTTCAGTGTGTGCAGGCTGTTATCCCCTTGATATGGTGCTGTGCATGCTTCCAGGGAGATGGAGGATATGGGCAGGATTAGTAGCCAGTGCTTGGTTGCTGGGCTCTTGACAGTGGCAAAGACCCAAGGGGAAGGTGGTTCAGGCTGCTCCTAGTTTCAGGGCTCTGGGAAGTGGCAGTGACCTCCAGGTAGATGTAGGTGCCACCCAAAGTGTATGGCAGTGGCAGCAGCAGGACATGTGCATTCACAGGGGAGTGGGAGCAACAATGGGTAGTGCTTGGTTGCAGTGCCCTCCTCTGGGCTGACCTCTCATGTGACTGGAGCCAAAAGTGGTGCCTGATCATGGACCCCTAATGGTGGTGGGTCATGCCCACCTCTGGAGTCTGACATGACTGCCGTGGTTTGCCCCTGCTGCCTGTAGACAACACAAGATTTACTGCATCACACAGCCCACACAGCAGGCTCCCTACTGCCCTTAGCATGCACAAGAGGTGCCCTGTTGCCTGTAGCCCATGCATAGTGATGCCTCACAGCCTGTAGCCTGTGGCAGAGGCACCCCACCCGCTGAGAGTCTGCTCGTGTGCAGGGAATGATATTCTTATGGTTGTCCGCCCCTCCACCTCTCACCCTCACCAACAGTGGCACCTTGCTTCTCCTGTGGGCCCAGACATCCTCCTGGGCTCCCTCATCTGTGATGCTCTGCTCCCAGCCCATGGTGCACCACTTCTTAGCCCCTCAGGCTGTCTCCACACAGCCAACCCTAATTATTTACCTGGAACTGGCCTCCAGAGCCTGAGTCTTAGTGCCCAGCCCCTGCCCATTGATCTGTGTGGCTCTCTCTGCTTTTCCCTCCACAGTTCACCTGATGCATTTTTCTCAGAGACTTTGAAGTCTCTCTCTCTTGGCTGATCTCCCTGCTAGTTAGGTGGCTTCCAAGGATGTGGATTCCTTTCTTCTTTCACAGCTCCCTCTCAGGAGTGCTAGTTCTGTCCTGATTCCTTCTCTCTCTCTTTCTTTTATCCCTTTGTTCTACCCAGATATGTGGAGGGTTTCTTGTCATTTTTGGAGGTTTAAGGTCTTCTACCAGTGTCCAGTAGATCTTCTGTGTGAATCACTCTATATGTAGATTTTTTTTAATGTATTTTTGAGAGAACATGAATGCCACATTTTCCTCCTCCATCAATTTGATCCCCTACTGAAAAAGTTTTCTTTTGTTGAACTTTGTATAAATAATCATACCAGTTAAAAAAAGAAAAGAAAAGAAAAGAAAATAGATACTGCAGTACAAAAATAGGGGGGAAAGCACATCTGTTTATTCAGTAGTTTTCATTCTAATTTATATAGCTTGAACTTTTACTTATAGTTGATGCAATAATATTTTAGGTAAATAACTAATAATTAATATATGAATTTTATAAAAGCTAAAAAGTCTGACAATGATACAATTTAGGCAATTATTAAATTGTACCACTGATATAACATTTTCTTTTCTTGACTTGTTCTTTAAGTTTAAAACAACAATTAAAATAGAACACAATTTATAGATATCATTTAAATTCAACCAAAATTTCATGTATGAACTAAAATTTGCATCAAACATTAATATTACTCTTTGCAATTTGCACCTTGTTTTGTTGTTTTAGATTTTCTAAATACAAAATAAAACTCCAAAGGGGCAGGGAGAATGATGGAATTGAAGGAATGCAAGTTCTGTTACTTCGTCTTTGCAACTACAGTGCTAACATTGTTTATGCCTGTCTATCATCTAAATGTAGAAATATTTAGTTCTCCAGGGATTGGGGAATGCACAACTTCAAAAGTCCACAAAGAGAGGGTGAAATAATGTGTTTACATATATCCCTGACTCTGGTTTCCCATACAGAGCTCTTAAAACCCATATAAATTCCTAAGTGATAACACTAGGAGCATCTCTTAATGTTTGATCTTTGATCCATCTCTGACACGGGGCTCCTGCCCCTGGTTTCCCACACAGAGCTCCTAAAACCCTTGTAATATGCCAAGTGATAAAACTGCTGGGAGCAGCTCTTGTTCTAATGAGGCAACTCTAGTTGGGCTCCTGGATGGGTCTGCTCACCAGAAAGACCAAGCCATGATTAGAAGCTTGAAATTGTTAGCCCTATCCCTATCTTTCAAACAGTGGAGAGAGGCTAGAAACAGAATTAACAAATGATCATGCCTACCTAAGAAAGTCTTCATAAAATCCCAGTAGTATGGAGTTCCTGTTGTGGTGCAGTGCAAATGAATCCAACAAGGAACCATGAGGTTGTGGGTTCCATCCCTGGCCTCACTCAGTGAGTTAAGGATCAAGTGTTGCCATGAGCTGTGGTGTAGGTCACAGACACGGCTTGGATCCTGCGTTGGTGGTGGTGTAGGCCGGCAGCTGTAACTTCGATTAGACCCCTAGCCTGGGAAGCTCCATATACCACAGATCGGCCCTGAAAAAAAGAATAAAAAAAAAAATCCCAGTAGTAGAGGTTCTACAGTTTTAAGAATGGTGAACACATTCACACCAGGAGGGTGATGCACTCAACTCCACGGGGAAAGAAGCTCTTGTGCTCTGGAAACCTCCCTACCTCATCTTATCTATCTCTTCATCTGGGCTATTATCTGTAACCTTTTTTATCATATTCTTTAATAACATGGTAAACATACAAAGCATTTCCCTGAGTTCTGTGAGCTAATAAATTAATTGAACCCATTTTTGGAACCTCTGATCTATATCCAGTTGATCAGAAGGTCATGTGATAACCTGGGCTTGTTACTGGAATCTGAAGTGCATGTGAGAGAAGCAGGATTGTGGGACTGAATCCTTAACCTGTGGGATTTCATTTCCAGCTGGCCAGTGTCAGAATTGAGTTAAAATGTAGGACATCCAACTGGAATCATGGAGAATTGCTTGTTGTGGGGAAAAATCTCCCACATTTGGTGACCAGAAGTGTCAGAAGTGAAGTATTCTGCAAAGTAGAAAAGAGGACACACAAGAAAGAAACATGTAGTGGGGAAGAACTGAGTTTTTCATTACACAGGTGAAGGATTGATTATTTTTTTCTTGTTTAGAGAGGTTGAAATGAACATGCTTTGCTGAACTTGGGTGTGTTGGAGGTCGATTGTATAACTGGGAGTTTTCCATATTAACTTCCATGTAGAATATAATGTTTATTAAAGGATAGGTGACATAGTAGGTTAATTTGAGGTTTACATGTATATTATTAAATCTAAACAGTAATTACAGCAATTGTTTAGAAATTAGGCCAAAAAAAGATTTTTTTCAGGTAGTAAAGTTTTATCTCTAACATTGTTTAGAATTGGTAGCTCCTGGATGTAATAAAAGGTAGAGCAATTTTTTGTTTGTTTAATTACTGTTTTAAAATTCTATACACATAATGAATCCCTTTATTTCCTGCACCTGGGACAGACTGGTATACTCTAAGTTTGGAGGGTCCAAGATGTTAGGGCTTTCTCACCGATGGTTGGAAAGCTGTGCTCAGCTGAGAGTGTTAATCAGAATAACTAACTGTGGCCTGTCCAGCATGGTAGCCTCAGGCTATTCAGACCTCTCAAATGGTAGTGCAGCGTTTCCAGAGAAGAGTATCCTCAAACACTCAGGCAGAACTGCAAGGATTCTTAGAATTAGCCTTGGAAATCAGATTATTAGTTCCTGTGTATTCTATTGGTTAAGCAAGTCACTAAGGCCAGTCCAGATTCAAGGGGAAGGAAATTAGCCATCTTTAATCTTGCAGAGTCAATGTAATTTTTATTTAGAGGACATGCCTTCTCTATCATTGCATCAAGTTTTGCCCCTCTCTCTTTTTTACCTCTTATTCAATAAGTACCTACTCTGCTGGTTTTGCCTCTGTCAGGCTTAGAGTTTATGAATTAATCTTTGTGACTTCTGGATTTCAGATTTTATCCCTCTCTCATTTTAATTTATTTATTTCTCAAAGGCCCATTTGAGGCAGTGAGACGCATAGTACAGCACAGATGCACAGGCTCTAGAGCCATGCTAACTAGGTTCAAATGATAGGTATTTAACATCTCTATGCTCAACTTCCCCCAACTGTACACTGGGGATAATGATGGCAGTAACTATCTATCCAGTTGTGTGACATTTAAATGGCTCCATACATAGAAAGCTCTCAGAACAGTGTCTCTCACATGTTATATGCTGAACAGGTGATAGCTATTACTATTATCATATGTCTTGATTTTGGTTCACTCAGCAGAAGACCCTGAAACAAAGATCTGAGTTCTAGTAGTTTATTTGGAGATGATCCCAGTAAATACCAGCAAGGAAGTGAAGACGTGAAATACAGAAGGGAAGGCAGCCAATAAAGGAAAATTATCACTGTTGAAAACTAGAGCTTCAAGTCAATTGAGAATAATGAGAGCCAATGTAGAATTCATATTTCATAGTAATCTCATCCCCAAATGCAAGAGACCTGAGTATTTATACACTAATTATCTTCTATTATTGGATTGATGGTTTCTCCAAGGAGTGTTAATTCCCTGATACTTCCTTTCTGCTGTGTAAGAAAGTCCTCTGGGAAAGAGCTACAGGGCATTACATCTGGAGGTCAGGGCATGGGCACAGAAGTGATAAAGCCCCACACACGGATAGGGGAAGGGTACTGATGGTTTCCATTACTCCATGTTATTCATCCGCCCATGATTACAAATTAGGTATCTGTATGTGCTGACCAGCCTAAAAATTAGCCAAAAGAAGCTTAGAGAGAGGGAAGTAGTTTCTGTAAGCTTGGAGAAAATAGTAGAGGAAGTAGAAAGAAGAGATGAGAGTGTGACAGTTCCAATGATAACTGGCTCATATGTCCACATGGCTATTGCTATTGGATATTTAACACCTCTCATCAATTGGTATTTATCTACTATATTTATGAATATAAATATAGTGGATTTAAGGATATGATGGATAAATGTATTTATCCATTTATAATCTATATTTATCCCCTTACTTTTTAAATGTTTTCTTTTATTATTTCTTCATTTAGCAAGGCTGAGCTACTTGCCAAGGCATATATGAATCTTGTTCATTCCCATTTCAAATGTAGAATGACAATATCATACATGTATTAAAGTAGAAGGAGAATCACTCCTTACCAGCTCTGTACAGATTTATGGCTTTAAATACATTATACAAACGACTTAAAGTTCAAAATTTCCTCAAACTCGTATACAGTATTCATAAGTATTGAGGAAATTATTGTAACCTACAGAATAATACTTCATAATCTGGTGAGAGTTTATAAAAAGACATTCAAGACTACTACTGCTCATTTACCCTACATTTGGAACTCCTACTCAATTATTAAAGGGTCTTTTCTGAACACCACACAATAAAGGGCAGTGTTAATTAATTAAACCAGGAGGCTATTAGACTGAGGTGGACTCTAAGGCTGTGGCAGCATATTTAAGCAAACCAAAATCTAAGCCTGCAAATGCCTCAAGATTATAAAAATGAAACCTAAGGACAACCAATCACAAACAGCCAACTAGTCTTTACGCTACAGCCATTCAGTAAATCCCTTGCTTTGTTTCTGCCTTTTCTTTATAAAAGTCTCTCCCTGGAGCTCCTGTTGGTGGAGTGCTCCTAACAACTTCTGGTTTGGCACTACCCGATTTGAACTGATTTTTGCTAAAAAACAAACAAAAAAATAAAAAACCCTAAAACTTTTAACATGCCTCAGTTTATCTTTTACCAGTAGGAAGCACTCTCAGGAAAAAGTCTTGAGGAAAAGGAAAGGTCACAATGTTTGGCTAGTATCTCTGGCTTGTATCACTTTGGGTTGATCTTGGATCTGGTCTACAACTCAGGAAGAAAAGCATTTAGTGTTGGGCTGATTCTCATAGGGGGAGGCTACTATTGCTTACTGAAGTTATTTGGGCTGAGCCACAATAAGAATATTTTTGAAGTGGTATGCTCATTAAAAAATCAAAACCAGAAGAAATCATGGGAATAAAGCATTGCAAATCACTTCTGTTTATTTGGGCATGGTATTACCACTGTGCTGGCAGAACTTTTATTTTTTCAGTTTGGAACCAATCCCCTGAAACCAGAGCTAGCCTCATCAGATGTTCAATCAGCAAATATTTGATGAGGGCTCAAGGAATATAGTACTTAACGTGGGGAGTGTATGAAAGAAAAAAAAAACAAACCCCAAAAACTCTAACCTTGAGGAGTTTATAGTTTCTTAGGTCAAACTAATGTGTAATCAAAATAAATGTAGACTTATAAATACAGCAAGTACTGATGCGTATTTAGGGAGAGGGATGGATGAGAACTGAACTACTGGGTTTAAGAAAGGGTAAGGTGGAGAAATCTGCAAAGACACATGTCCCTGACCCAACCTCTTCTTTCCTGATTTTTTTTTCATTTAGGCTTTAAAAGAGGCTGTAACTACAGGCTGATGAGCAGCCACAAAATACTTTGGAGGCTTTACATTAGAAAGACCTTTGGTGAGGTGCAGACCAACACTCTTCAACAGTGCTTTTTGTAATGATGAAAATGTTCTGCGCAATATTGTAGCCATTAGCCACTGTGGGTAATGAACACTTTCAAGGGTCACTGGAACTGAACCTTTTATTTAATTACATTTAAATTTAAATAGCAACACAAGGCTGGTGGCTACCATACTGGACAGCACAGGTCAAGATAGTGCTTCCTCTGAGAATCAATCACCACCTAAATAATGGAAACTGGAGGAACAGAAAAGAACAAGGGCTGGTGACAGGTACAGGTGGTGAAAGCAAATACAAAGGCTGCCTTTTGTATAATGAAGGCCCATATATCAGTAAGGATCCTCTGTGTGTATTTATTTTATTTTATTTTACTGTTTTTTGAAGTATAATTAATTTACAATGTTGTTTTAGTTTCAGGTGTACAGCAAAGTGATTCAGATATAATCCATACAACACTATACCTTTACCTATTCTGGATATTTCATATAAACGGAATAATATAATATGTGGCTTTTTGTGTGTGTGGCTTCTTTCACTTTATGGTGGCACTAATTCACAATAGTCAAAATGTGGCAACAAATATTCATTAGCGGATAAATGGGTAAATGAATTTATCCATCTATAACAAGGAATGAAGAACTAGGGCTCTGAGAAAGATGGAAGAGTAGGAAGACTCTAGCTCACTCCCTACCATAGGCACACCATATTACAACAATTTACAGAACAACTATTTATGAAAGTTACTATATACTAGCAGAAAAGATTTTTCCACAACTACAGATATAAATAAGGAACCACAAAGAGACGGGGCAACCACTGTGTGAGGCATAGCCTTGCAATCAACTGGGCTATGGGAGAGCTCCACAAATCATCAGGTCTGCAGTAGTCGCCACAACAGAAGGTCCAACACATTCCCCCACAGAGAGCGTCCCTATAACATATAGCTCTGGTGACCAGAGAGGAGTGTGCTACTGGGCCCCATAGGATTTCTTTTATATAAAGTCACTTTTCCAAGGTTGGAAAATGTAACCAACTTACCTAATAGATGGAAATAATTACAGAGAATTAGGAAAAATGAGGATACATAGGAATACATTCCAAATGAAGAAACAATAAAAAGACTTAGGAGCTAACAAAGCAAAGCAGAAATAAGGCAATATATTTGATAAAGAGTTCAAGGCAATGATCATAAAAGTGAACTCAGGAGGAGAATGGATGAACACAGAAGTTTAAGAAAGAGATAGAAAATATAAAGAAGAACCAAACAGAGCTGAAGAACATAATGACTGAAATAAAAAATACATTAGAAGAAATCAATAGTAGATAGATGACGCATAGGAACAGATTCGTTGCCTGGAAGACAGAGTAGTGGAATCACTCATTTTACTGTGAACCAATAAAGATGTATACATTTTATTACTCTTATTTTTTGATTCACAGTTTGAGTAGTCATTGTCATTAAGTTCTTGGTACAAAACTTACTTTTCATGTGATAGCACAGATGGAAAGGTATCATGTATTTTCAATCTTTTTAGGATTATTTTGACTTAACAAGAGTAAAAATATACATAGGACTTACATCCCAAGTTGTCAAAACTCATTAAAGAGCATGGCAATAGCTACGAAATTTAAATATTTATATATTTTTTATTTTGATGTCCCTGTTTGGGGATTCTATTTCAGGAATAGGAGCACCACTAAAAAAGAACATATATACAAAGATATTAAAAGTAGCATTATTTGTAGCAGCCAAAATGTTGGGGAAAAAAACCCTCTGTATCCATCAATGGGGGATTGTTGGCATATTTGTAGGATATTTATGCTATGGATTGACTATACATTTTAAAAGTGAATTGAAGTATATATATTAATTCAGAGGGATAGCCATGATTTATTACATTTAGGAAACATTTTCCAAAACTTGGAAATACGGAAAAAAAGATAACTGCATAATCTTAATATCCTGCTACAGAATTTTCTAAAAATATAGTCTGAGGGTCCTCTAGCTTTCTCTTGAAGAAGAGAGACTTGATCTGACCTAACATTTAAAACTGATTAGGAATGAAGAACTAGGGCTCTGAGAAAGATGGAAGAGTAGGAAGACTCTAGCTCACTCCCTACCATAGGCACACCATATTACAACAATTTACAGAACAACTATTTATGAAAGTTACTATATACTAGCAGAAAAGTTAAAGGCTAACTTGTAGAACTCTAATAAGGTGTAATGATTTTTTTTTTTCTGTACAGTAAAGGAGATAATCCCAAAGGTTATGATTTTATTTCCCAGTAGGACAATGACAATTTTATGTTTAATTTAGAAGTTTTACTTATGGAATTACTTTTTTCACTGTTCATATAAGTCCAAGTTTCTCATATTCAAATTAAATCAATGTTGTCATCTGCCGGTTGCCTCATTAATGAGTCAAATAAAATTTTGACATATGTCCATCATTATTTATGTGGAAATTTACTTTAACCAATATGAGAATTAGGTTTTCTTGACTGTTAAATGAGAAAAGCAAGCTGAAGAATAATGTGTATAGATTTTTTATATAATGATACAAAAACCTTTATTTATATCTCTGCATGTCTGTATATATTCATATAAGTGTGGATGTGGGTGTGGGAAAACACACACTAGGGTGTTTGTATTACCCCTGCTACCTTGGGGAGTGAAGTGCCAGGAAAATTATATATATATGATTTATTTTGTGAATTGATTCTTAATTTTAAAAAACTGAGGGGTAAAATCCTTTAAAAGATTCTTTAACAATTTATTATTCATTGTTTATTTCCATAATATATACAATATATTCATAATAAAAGGTTTATATCTTTCAAATGAAAAAAAAATTGGAATGCTATTGTACAAGCTACATCCACCCAAATTAAAACTAATTTGAAAATGTTAATGCACTTTTTTTGCCTTTTTGAATATATAACCTTAGCTCTGGCTGGTCTAGCATATCAAGATGCATATTTAAAGCACTCCATTTGTAGAGTAGAAGGTATACCACTTGTCTGGCCATCTAGAACAAGAGTCTTGCTGCTCTATGGTAGGGAGAGTATGGTGGAAAGGATCCACTATGCTATCTGTGGAGACAGTTTAAATTACTGTATTGGACTAAGTTTTAAACCAGATTAGACATTAAATAATTTTTTCCCCTACTATCCAGGGGATGCAGGTTAAAATGATAAAAGCCATACTGATTGAGTAGAGCTATGTTCTCTCTGTACAGTTGGCTTGACATATGAGTTAATTTAGAATTTCTTTACATTTCTGTATTTTATACCTCCAGTTAGGGTTGTGTACAGTGTAGTGAAGTGGGAAGGACTTTGGCTTTGGAGTCATTCTGACCTTTTATAATTATATGTTCTTTAGTAGGTAATTTACTTTGACCTGTAAGAACCTAAGTTACTTTTCTGTAAAATAATAACATATATAACATGTTTAATACTGTGTTTGGCACAAGGCAGGCTGTCAGAAACAGTGACCTTCCTCTATTTTTAGGGTGAGATGTCAAACCACTCAATTCTGGTGAGAGTCTATAAGAGTGACTTTGTCAGTACAGTGTACATAATGGATATTGCCTTTTACTGTTCCTTGGCTCAGAGAAATTCCTCACTAATATTTAATAAGACATTTTTAATGGTTTCCACATGCTTTATTAATAGAATGTTTTCTCTCATTAAAGTAGAAATGTTTCTCTCTGGAGAATGGGTGTGTCCTGCTGAAATCAATAGGAATATTGCAAGGGCAAGTCCATTGGGATTATAAATACTTGTGATTGTGGTTTTGGTGGTTTGAAAATGTACAGGGACTCTTTTTATGGGAATCTCTAATAGTTATATTGGTATAAACAAAAGGTCTTTGAGGATTGAAGCAATGATCTAAAAAACTTAGGCAAAGTGATCTTTAATAAGTAGCTCTTCTTATTTAGGCTATCTAGATGATAGACAGTTATAATCCTCTATGACTATGTATCCTTTTGACTGTGTAGCTTGAAGTATTCACATTTCTATTGCCCAAAGATTCACCAATGTGAGAGGATTATAGATTTCTAAGGGATAGGTTATGAAAAGCTTAATTAGTGTTTTATGTAGCCACTGAGTCTTTTGATCAACTTTGAGGCATGTCTGGACAAACTGGCAATGTTTAGAGAAACAATGGAATTGTTTAATGAGCCAATCAGATTAAAATATGAATAATACTTATATTCATAGAGTTTATTGATTTTTTGCTAAATGAACTCTAGATGTGTTTGCATTTTTCATAACTTATTACAACCCATATTATAATATTTATAAATAATACAGAAAATTCTCTGGAGATGATGCTATATATAATAAGCTGATCTACACCAGATGGCATTAGGTAAGAGGCAGATACTCTTAAAGTTAAAGGCCTGTGTGGTGTAGGAGTTAAAGCAATTCTCAGGAAAGTCATAAAATACCAGACACCTATATTTTAAAAATGTGCATCACTTAAAAAAGGAAAATTTTGCAAGTTTGATTAGCTTCTCATCTCACATATGTGAGATACATCTTTGCTGTTGAGGTTAGGTAATTCTACTGCAATCTCAACCTTACTATTGATTTTAACTCAATAGCAAGTGACAAAGTTTGCGAAAATCACTTTCCTAAGCTGCTAAACCATCATTTGCAGAAAGAAAAATGGTCTTTTTTAGTGATGTGCCTATATTATGCAATAACTGAAGATGCACTGCAAAATATACTGTATATTTGTACATGTATACATATATATGTACATATATATCCACTGTTGTGAAGTAGGTTGAGAACTGTGTAAATGTAAAAGAGAAGGCTCTCAAATAAAAAAGGGAACTAATTTAAGCAGTCTATAAATATAAAGCAGTTAGAACTTATTGTGATAAGTAATGTTGACATATCATATTCAAGAAAAAGAGATGAGTAAAGAAAAAAGAGAAAAATTCCTTTTGGAAAATAACACAGTTGACAGAAAACAAGCATTAAAAATCTCAGTTTTCTCTGTAGTGCTCTGTGCTCTTCCAGTTACTCTGTAAGAAGTACTAAATGCTATTTTTTGAGAAGAGGCTAATTTCATTTTGGGAGGCTCATTCATAATGAGAAATCTGATCATTATTTTAAATCTGTGAATATGTTTTCATGGTTATAATTACAAGATTGATATGAAGTCTGTACAATTATGGTACCAGGTAAATTCTATTTTAATGAATGTTATCACTAATGTGGTTTTGTTTTTGTTTTAGAAAAATACTGAACCAGTGCTCAATTCGGAATTACAGGTAAAAATGAAATTCTTCCTATTGTATATGTGACATTTTAATTATATTCATTTAATGCTAGATTAAGGTTTTTTTTTTTCACCATATCCACTGCATGCAGAAGTTCTTAGGCCAAGGATCAAACCCAAGCCACAGCAGTGACAATGAGCCACAGCAGAGACAATGCCAAATCCTTAACCACTAGGCCGCCAAAGAGCTCCTAGATTAAGATATTTTCTGGCTTCAACATTATAATGGGGAAAGTAAGAGGTGGGAATAAGATGGTAGAGTAGAAGGACTAGAGCTCACCTTCTCTCATAAAAGCAATAAAATTACAACCAACTGCTGAACAACCTTCAACCAAATAGACTGAAAAATATCAAAAAAGATATCCTACTCCAGAAGACAAAGAGGAGGTCACATCAAGATGGTAGGAGGGGTGATTACATGATATAAGCAACCCCATACCTGCCAGGTGGGCAGCTCACAGACTGGAAAGTAACTGTATCGCAGAGACAAAACTATGGGAATGAGAGTTCTGAGCCCTACATCAGGTCTCCACCCCTGGGGATCTGGCACTGAGAGAAGGAGCCCCTGGAGCATTTGGCATTGAAGGCCAGAGGGGCTTGTGCACAGGAGCTCTATAGGACTGGGGGAAATGGAGACCCATTCTTGAAAGGCACATGCAGGTTTTCATGTGCACTGGGTCCCAGGGCAAAGCAGAGTCTCCATAGGAATCTGTGTTGGACCTGACTACAGTTCTTGGAGGATCTTCTGGGAAAACAGGGGGTGACTGTGGCTTGTTGTGGGGGGAAGGGCATTGGAAGCTAAGGTCTCTGGAATAATCATCAGCATGTGTACCTCTAGAGGTGGCTGTATTGGAAAAATCTGGCCCCATCCATAAGCGCTGAGAAGCCCCAGGCCAAACAACAATCCAGGTGGGATTACAGCCCCACCCATCAGTAAACAGGCTGTCTAAAGACTCTCCCCCCAGATACCCAGCCACTTCTAATCTCACCCAGAGACAAAGCCTCACCCACCAGAAGGTTAAGAATCAGCTCCACCTACCACTGGGCAGGCATCAGTCCCTTCAATCAGGAAGCCTGCAGCAAGCCCCTATACTAACTTCAGCCACAAGGGGGGGCACACATCAGAAGCAAGAGAGGCTACAACTCTATTGTCTGCAAAAAGGAGGCCACACCAAAAATCTATAGAAAATTAAAAGGCAGAGAATTATGACTCAGATAAGGAAGAAAGAAAAAAAACCCCAAAACAGCTAAGTGATCTGGAGATTATCAAACTCCACGAAAAAGACTTTAGGCTGATGGCAGTGAAAATGATTCAAGACACTGGAAATAAACTGGAGGCAAAGATTGATAAATTACAAGAAACATTGAGCAAAGAAACACAAAATTTAAGGATTAAGTAAGCAGAGACACAAAATACAGTAACAGAAATAAAAAATTCATTAGAAGCAACCAGCGGCAGAATACAGGAAGCAGAAGAACGAATAAGCAGACTAATGAAAATCACTGATGTTGAACAGAAAAGAGAAAAAATATTGAAAATAAATTAAGACATCTAAGAGAACTCTGGGACAATGTTAAATGCACCAACATCTGAACTATAGGGGTACCAGAAGGAGAAGAAAGAGAGAAATGGAAAAAAACCAAAAACATCTGAAAGAGATAATAGTCAAAAAACTTTCCTAACATGAGAAAGTAATCAATCACTCAAATACAGGAAGCAAAACAAGTAACATATAAAATAAACCCAAGGAGGAATACTCCGAGACACATATTAATGAAACTGGCCAAAATTAAAGACAAAGAGAAAATATTGAAAGCAGATAGGAAAAGAAACAAATAACATACAAGGGAACCCTGATAAGGCTATTGGCAGATTTTTCAGCAGAAACTCTGCAGTCCAGAAGAGAGTGGCACAATATAGTTAAAGTGATGAAAGGAAAAAACCTCCAACCAAGATTATTCCAACCAGCAATGCTCTCATTCAGATTTGAAGGAGAGAGAGTCCCATTCATTGCTCAGTGGTTAATGAACCCAACTAGGATCTATGAGGATGTTGGTTCAATCCCTGGCCTTTCTCAGTGGATTAAGGATATGGCATTGCTGTGAGCTATAGTGTAGATCACAGCTGCAGCTCCGATTCTACCCCTACCCTGGGAACTTCCATATGTCATGGGTGCAGCCCTTAAAAACAAAAAAAAAAACCAAATATTTGAAGGAAAAATCAGAAGCTTTACAGATAAGCAACTGCTAAGAGAATTCAGCACCACTAAACCAGCTTTACAACAAATACTAAAGGAACTTTTCTAGGTATAAAAGAAAAGGCCACAATGAGAAACAAAAATATTACAAATGACAAGGCTCACTGGTAAAGGCATACATATAGTAAAGGGTAGGAAATCATGCACATACAAATGCCAGTACCAAAATCAGAAATTGTGAGAAGAGGAAGGTACAAATACAGGACACTGGAGATGCACTTGCAATTAAGAGGCCAACAACTTAAACAATCTTGTAAATATGAAGACTCCTATATCAAAACTTCAGGGTAACTGCAAACCAAAAATATACAATAGATACATACACAAATAAGAAAAAACAACACAAATACAACACCAAAGATATTCATCAAACTACAAGAAAACAAGAGAAGGGAAGAAAAAAGACCAATAAATACAAATCCAAAAAAGTTAATAAAATGGCATGAGAATATACATATCAGTAATCACCTTAAATGTAAATGGACTAAATGCCCCAACTGAAAGACATAGACTGGCTTAATGGATACAAAACAAAACATATATATATATGCTGCTTCCAAGAGACCACTTCAGTTCTAGGGACACATACAAATTGAGAGGATGAAAGAAAATATTCCATGAAAAAGGGAATCAAAAGAAAAGCTGGAGTAGCAATACTCATATCAGACAAAATAGAACTTAAGTAAGATTATAAGAGAAAAAGAAGGACATTACGTACTGATCAAAGGATCAATCCAAGAAGAAGAAATAACAATTGTAAGTATATATGCACCAAATATAGGATCACCTCAATATATAAGGGAACTGCTACCGACCTTAAAAAGCACAACTAACAATAATACAGTAACAGCAGGGGACTTTAATACCCCACTTACAGCAATGGACAAATCATCCAGACAGAAACTCAGCAAGGAAACACAGGCCCTAAATGACACATTAGACCAGATGGACTTAATAGTTATTTATAGAACATTCCATCCAAAAGCAGTAGAATAAACATTCTTAAGTGCACATGGAACATTCTCTAGGATTGATCACATTGCAGGCCACAAATCAAGCCCTGGTAACTTTAAGAACATTGAAATCATATCAAGCACCTTTCTGACCCCAAAGCCATAGGACTGGAAATCAACAACAAGAAAAAAACTGTAAAAAACACAAACACGTGGAGACTAAACAACATACTACTAAACAACCAATAGATCACTGAAGAAATCAAAAAGGAAATTAAAAAATACCTAGAAGTAAACAGCAACAAAGACACAACAAACCAAAACCTATGGGATGTAGCAAAAGCAATTCTAAGAGGGAAGTTTACAGCAATAGAAGCCTACTTCAGCAAACAAACAAATAAAAAGCTCACATAAACAACCTAACTAAACATCTAAGCAACCAGAGAAAGAAGAACAGACAAGACCTAAAGTTAGTAGAAGGAAAGCAATCATAAAGATCAGAAATAAATGAAAAGAAACAAAGAAAACCAAAGAAAAGATCAATGAAACTAAAAGCTGGTTCTTTGAAAAAGCAACAAAATTGATAAACCTATAGCCAGACTCATCAAGAAAAAAAAGAGAGAGGACTCAAATTAATAAAATTTGAAATAAATAAGGAGATTATACAACAGAAATCAGAGAAATACAAAGAATCATGAGACAGCATATACATATTCAAGCACATACAAGCAACTATATGCCAATAAAATGGACAATCTAAAAGAAATGGACAGATGCTTAGAAAAGTACAATCTTCCAAGACTAAACCACTATGAAATAGAAAAGATGAATGGACCAATCACAAGAACTCAAATTGAAACTGTGATTAAAAAAATTCCAACAAACAAAAGTCCAGGACTAGATGGTTTCACAGGTGAATTCTCAAACACTTAGAGAGGAGTTAACACCTATCCTTCTGAAACTATTTCAAAAAATTGCAGAGGAAGGAACACTCCCAAACTCATTCTATGAGGCCACCATCACCCTGATACCAAAACCAGACAAAGATACCACAAAAAAAGAAAACTACAGGCCAATTTCACTGATGAACATAGATGCAAAAGTCCTCAACAAAATAATACCAAACTAAATCCAACAACACATTAAAAGGATTGTACATTATGATCAAGTGGTATTTACCCCAGGGATGCAAGGATTCTTTAATATCTGCAAATCAATCAGTGTGATACACCACATTAACAAACTGAAGAATAAAAACCATATGATCCTCTCAACAAATGCAGAAAAAGCCTTTGACAAAATCCAACACCCATTTCTGATAAAAACCCTTCAGAAAGTGGGCACAGAGGGAACCTACCTCAACATAATAAAGGCCATATATGACAAACCCAGAGCTAACATTATTCTCAATGGTGAAAAGCTGAAAGAATCCCCTCTGAGATCAGGAACAAGATAGGATGCCCACTCTCCCCAGTACTATACAACATAGTTTTGGAAGTCCTAGCCATAGCAATCAGAGAAGAAAAAGAAAAGGAACCCAAACTGGAAAGGAAGAAGTAAAACTATCACTGTTTGCAGATGACATGATACTGTACCTAGAGAATCCTAAGGACTCTACCAGAAAGCTGTTAGAGCTCATCAATGAATTTGGCAAAGTTGTGGGATACAAAATTAATACACAGAAATCAACTGCATTTCTATATACTAACAATGAAAGATCAGAAAGAGAAATTAGGGAAATAATCCCATTTAACATCACATCAAAGAGAATAAAATACTAAGGAATATACCTAAAGAAGCAAAAGACCTATATTCTGAAAACTATAAGATGCTGAGGAAAGAAAACAATGATGACACAAACAGATGGAAAGACATACCATGCTCTTGGATTGGAAGAATCAATATTATCAAAATGACTATACTAACCAAGGCAGTCTACAGGTTCAATGCAATCCCTATCAAATTACCAAGGACATTTTTCAGAGAACTCGAACAATATATTTTAAAATTTGTTTGGAAGCACAAAAGACCCAGAATATCCAAAGACATCCTGAAAAAGAAAAATGGAGCTGGAGGAATCAGGCTCCAAGACTTCAGACTATATTACAAGATACAGTCATTGAAACCATATGGTACTGGCACAAAAACAGAAATACAGATCATTGGAACAGGATAGAGAGCCCAGAATTAAACCCATGCACCTACAGCCAACTAATCTATGACAAAGGAGGCATGAATATATAATGGAGAAAAGATAGTCCCTTCAATAAGTGGTGCTGGGAAAACTGGACAACTATATGTAAAACAATGAAATGAGAACACTTCCTAACACCATACACAAAATAAACTCAAAATGAATTAAAGACCTAAGTATAAGACCGGATACTATAAAATTCTTAGAGGAAAACATAGGCCAAACCCTCTCTGACATAAACCACAGCA
The DNA here is from genome assembly GCF_054392235.1 of Sus scrofa. Lineage (NCBI taxonomy): Eukaryota > Metazoa > Chordata > Mammalia > Artiodactyla > Suidae > Sus > Sus scrofa. Next base: position 103,752,468 of record NC_139390.1, read on the forward strand.
ATATCTTCTTAGATTCACCTTCTATAATAATGATAATACAAATGGGACCTAATTAAACTTAAAAATTTCTGCATAGCAAAGGAAACCCTAAACAAAACGACAGCCCACGGAATGCGAGAAAATATTTGCAAATGAGGCACCTGACAAGGGATTAATTTCCAAAATTTAGAAACACTCCTGCAGCTCAATACCAAAAACACAGACAGCCCCATCAAAAAATGGGCAGAAGATCTAAACAGACAATTCTCCAAAGAAGACATACAGATGGCCAAAAAACACATGAAAAGATGTTCAACATCATGAATTATTAGAGAAATGCACATCAAAATTACTACAAAGTACTACCTTACACTGGCCAGAATGGCCGTCACCAAAAAGTCTACAAACAGGTGGATGAGGCAAGACTGAGGAAGAGTAAGAGGATGCACTCACCCTCTCCCACAAACACATTAAAAAAACACACATCTACATGTAAAACGATTTGCACAGAACATCAACTGAATGCTGGCAGAAGAACTTAAACCTCCAAAACCTCAAGAAACTCTTGACATAACTGGGTAGAACAAAGAAAAAAAGAGAGAGAGAAAAGGAGTCAGGACGGGACTAGTATTCCCTAGAGGGAGCTGTGAAGGAGAAAGGGAACACACACGCTGGGAAGCCACCTAACCTACAGAAAGATCAGCCAAGTTGGAGGGATCTCCAAGATGCCAAGAAAAGCACAGCAGCAGGTCTGAGAACCAAAAAGCAGAGTGAGAGATGCACATATCATCTGAACCACTGGCACAGACACCACAACCTGAGATGCTCAGGTGGGAGCTGGGTGCTGAGATGTAGGCTCCAGAGGTCAGTCCATGGGAGAGGGCTGGGGTTGGCAGTGTGGAGACAGCCTAACAGGCTAAGGAGCACGGCAACACAGGTGGGGGAGTAGTACACTAAGGGCTGGGGAGTGGAAAGCCATGGCAGAGGGGATCTGGGGGAAGGTCCAGACTCACAGGAGAGACAAGGTGCTATTGTTGGGGAGGGGAAAGGAGGAAGGGTGGGCCTCCATAGAAAACTCCTTGTGCCCCATCGTGCATGCTTGCCTGCCGACTCGCAGAGGGTGGAGAGTTCCCAGTGTGCCCCCACACCCAGGGCCAGAAGTCACTTGCCATCCATTGTGCTCCGGACACCCCCACCTGCCCTGCGGGAATCCTCTTGCCAACCCACTGCACTCTGGGCACCCCCACGCACCTCGCAGGAAGCTGCTCACTGGCCTGCCCTAGACTGTGCCAAACTACAGTTTGGCTTTCCCAAATTCACAGAAAAAGAAAAACAAAAGCAAGATGAAGAAGCTCAGAAACCATTCCCAGGTAAAGCAACAGGAGAATTCACCTAAAGCAGTTAGCAATGAAACAGACCTTTGCAGTTTGACAGATTTTGAGTTTGAAAGGGAGACAGTGAAAATACTGAAGGAAATAAGAGAGGATATGAATAGTAATGCAGATTCCTTTATAAAGGAACTGGAAAATATGAGGAGTAGCCAAGAAAAACTAGAAAATTCATTTGCAGAGATGTAAACTGAGGTAAAGGCAACAAAGACCAGAATGAATAATGCAGAGGAACAAATTAGTGATGTGGAAGATAGAATAATGGAAATCACCCAAACAGGACAGCAGACAGAAAACCTACTGAAAAAACATGAAAGCAATATAAGAGACCTATGGGATAATATAAAGTGGGCCAATCTATGCATAATAGGAATTTCAGAGGAGAAGAAGAAGAAGAAAAGGGGATTGAAAATATATTTGAAGAAATTATGGCTGAAAACTTTCCAAATCTAAAGGGTACTGATATCAAGATACAGGAAGCACAGAGGGCCCCAAATAAGCTGAACCCAAACAGGCCCACACCAAGACATATTATAATAAAAATGGCAAAAGTTAAAGACAAAGAGAGGATTCTAAAGGCAGCAAGAGAAAAGCAAAGCATTAATTATACGGGAACCGCCATAAGGCTATCAGCTGATTTCTCTACAGAAACACAAGAGGCCAGAAGGGAGTGGCAAAATATATTTAAATTTCTGAAAGGAAAAAATCTGCAACCTAGAATACTCTATCCAGCAAGCATATCATTTAAAATAGAAAGGGAAATAAAGAATTTCTCCAACAAAAGCAAAAACAGTAGAGCAATACTAAACCCATTCTAAAAGAAATACTGAAAGGGCTTCTTTAAATTAAAAAAGAAAAAAAAAAAAAGAGGAAGAACTAGGATGGAGGAAACCACAATTGGAAAGCAGTCACTTAAATAAGCCAGCATACAGATCTAAACATGAAGATGTTAAAAAAAAAAAGACATCAAAATCATACACTGTGGGCAAGGGAAGTAAGAAAAAATAGATTCTTTTTTTATTTTAATGATGTGTTTGAGCCTATATGACTATCAGGCTAAAGCAAGCAGATATAGGAAGGGGTTAACATACTTAAAAAACAGGGCACCCACAAATTCACAAAGATTGAAAACAAAAGTACTAAAGCATAAAATAAATGGAAACCACCCAACCAAAAAAAGAAAAGAGAAACATAAAATCTACTGCAAAACAAGGTTTAAAATGGCAAAAATAAACATCTATCAATAATCACCTTAAATGTCAATAGACTGAATGCCCCAATCAAAAGACACAGAGTGGCAGATTGGGTAAAAAAGCAAAAACCTACAATCTGCTGTCTACAAGAGACTCACCTTAGGGCAAAGGACACATATAGATTGAATGTGAGGGGAAGGGAAAAGATATTTCACTCCAATGGACAAGATAAGAAAGCAGGAGTTGCAATACTCATATCAGACAAAATAGACTTTAAAACAAAGGCCATAAGGAAGACAAAGAAGGACACTATTTAATGGTTAAAGGATCCATTCAAGAAGAGGATATTACAATTGTCAATATATATGCCCCTAATATAGGAACACCCAGATACCTCCAACGAATACTAACAGACATAAAAGGAGAAATCGATGGGAATACAATCATAGTAGGAGACTTTAACACCCCACTCACAACAATGGACAGATCCTCTAGACAGAAAATCAATAAGGCAACAGAAATCCTAAAGGACACATTAGAAAAGTTAGACTTAGTGATATTTTCAGGACATTACATCCAAAAAAATCAGAACACACATTCTTCTCAAGGGCACATGGAACATTCTCAAGATTTGCTCACATATTGGGGCACAAAGCTAACCTCAAAAAAATTAAGAGTACAGAAATTATTTCAAGCATCTTCTCTGACCACAATGACATGAAACTAGAAATCAACCACAGGAAAAGAAATGAGAAAAAACTTACTACATGGAGACTAAACAACATGCTACTAAAAAGCCAATGGGTCAATGAGGAAATCAAGAAGGAAATTAAAAAATACCTTGAGACAAATGATAATGAAGACACAACTACTCAAAATCTATGGGATGCCACAAAAGCAGTGCTCAGAGGGAAATTCATAGCAATATATGCCTTCCTCAAAAAAGAAGAAAAATCTCAAATTGACGACTTAACCTACCACCTAAACGAATTAGAAAAAGAACAAACAAAATCTAACATCAGCAGAAGGAAGGAAATCATAAAGATCAAAGAGGAAATCAATAAAACAGAGGTTTAAAAAACAATAGACAAAATCAATGAAACCAAGAGCTGGTTCTTTGTAAAGGTAAACAAAACTGACAAACCTCTGGCTAGACTCACCAAGAAGAGGAGAGAAAAAACCCAAATAAACAAAATCAGAAATGAAAAAGAAGTCATCACAATGGATACTGCAGAAATACAAAAAACCATGAGCGAATACTATCAACAATTATATGCCAACAAATTTGACAACCTAGAAGAAATGGATAACTTTCTAGAGACATACAGCCTGCCAAAAGTGAATCAAGAAGAAATAGATCAACCAAACAGACCAATCGCTAGAAATGAAATGGACTATGTCATAAAAACACTCCCTACAAATAAAAGTCCAGGACCAGATGGCTTCGTGAGTGAATTCTACCAAACATACAAAGAGGAACTTATACCCATCCTCCTTAAACTTTTTCAAAAGGCCAAAGAAGAAGGAATACTCCCAAAGACATTCTATGATGTCACCATCACCCTAATTGCAAAACCAGACCACCAAAAGATACCACCAAAAAAAAAAACCAAAACAAAACAGAACAAAAAACTATAGGCCAATATCTTTGATGAATATAGATGCAAAAATTCTCAAAATCTTAGCCAACTGAATCCAACAACACATCAAAAAGATCATACACCATGACCAGGTGGGATTCATCTCAGGTTCACAAAGATGGTTCAACATATGCAAATCAATCAACGTCATACACCACATTAACAGAAGAAAAGTCAAAAACCACATGATCATCTCAAGAGATGCAGAAAAAGCATTTGACAAAGTCCAACATCCATTCATGACAAAAACTCTTACCAAAGTGGGTATAGAGGGAACATACCTTAACTTAATCAAAGCCATTTATGACAAACCCACAGCAAATGTAACACTCAATGGAGAAAAATTGAAAGCCTTCCCCCTACAATCTGGAACAAGACTGTTCACCACTGTTATTCAACATAGTACTGGAAGTCCTAGCCACAGCAATCAGACAAACAAAAGAAATAAAAGGCATCCAAATAGGAAGAGAAGAAATCAAACTGTCACTGTATGCAGATGACATGATACTATATATAGAAAACCCTAAGGACTCAACTCAAAAACTACTTGAACTGATCAACAAATTCAGCAAAGTAGCCAGATATATGATTAACATTCAGAAATCAGTGGCATTTCTGTATACTAACAATGAAATCTTAGAAAAGGAATACAAAAACACAATACCTTTAAAAATCGCACCCCCCAAAAATCAGATACCTGGGAATGCACCTGACCAAGGAGGTAAAAGACATATGGCAAGAAGTATAAAACATTCATCAAGGAAATTAAAGAAGATGTAAAGAAATGGAAAAATAGTCCATGTTCCTGGATTGGAAAAATTAATATTGTAAAGATAGCCATACCACCCAAAGCAATCTACAGATTCAATGAAATCCCTATCAAATTACCCATAACATATTTCATAGAACTAGAACAAACAATCCAAAAATTTATATGGAACCACAAAAGACCCAGAATTGCCAAAGCAATCCTGAGGAACAAAAACCAAGCAGGAGGCATCAATCTCCCAGACTTCAGGCAATATTACACCATCAAGATGGTGTGGTACTGGTACCAAAACAGACAGACAGACTAATGGAATAGAATAGAGAATGCAGAAATAAACCCAGACACCTATGGTCAATTAATCTTTGACAAAGGAGACAAGAATTCAGCAAGAATTGCTGGGAAATCTGGACAGCTACATGCAAATCAATGAAACTAGAACACACCCTCACACCATGTGCAAAAAGAAACTCAAAACAGCTGAAAGACTTAAACATAAGACAAGACACAATCAAACTCCTAGAAGAGAACATAGGCAAAACATTCTCTGACATCAACTTTATGAATATTTTCTCAGGTCAGTCTCCCAAAGCAACAGAAATAAAGAAAAAATAAACCAATGGGACCTAATCAAACTGACAAGCTTTTGCACTGCAAAGGAAAACAAAAAGAAAAAGACAACTTACAGAATGGAAGAAAATAGTTTCAAATGATGCAACTGACAAGGGCTTAATATCTAGAATATACAAGCAACTTATACAACTCAACAGCAAAAAAGCCAACAACCCAAGTGAAAAATGGACCAAAGATCTGAATAGACATTTCTCCAAGGAAGATAACAGATAGCCAACAAGCACTTGAAACAATGCTCAACATCACTGATTATTCGAGAAATGCAAATCAAAACTACCACCTCACACCAGTCAGAATGGCCATCATTAATAAGTTCACAAATAAGAAATGCTGGAGGGGGTGTGGAGAAAAGGGAACCCTCCTGCACTGTTGGTGGGAATGTAAGCTGGTATAACCACTATGGAGAACAGTATGGAGGTACCTCAGGAATCTATACATAGAACTACCATATGACCCAGCAAGCCCACTCTTGGGCATAAATCCGGACAAAACTTTCCTTAAAAAAAGACACATGCACCCACATGTTCATTGGAGCTCTATTCACAATAGCCAAGACATGGAATCAACCCAAATGTCCATTGAGAGATGACTTGATTAAGAAGACATGGTATATATACACAATGGAATACTACTCAGCCATAAAAAGTAGAAAAGAATGCCATTTGCAGCAGCATGGATGGAACTAGAGACTCTCATACTGAGTGAAGTAAGTCAGAAAGAGAAAGACAAATACTATATGATATCACTTATATCTGGAATGTAATACATGGCACAAATGAACTTTTTCACAGAAAAGAAAATCATGGACTTGGATAATAGACTTGTGGTTGCCAAAGTGGGAAGGGGAGGGAGTGGGATGGACTGGGAGTTTGGGGTTAATAGATGCAGATTGTTGCCTTTGGGATGGATTAGCAATGGGATCCTGCTGTGTAGCAATGAGAACTCTGTCTAGTCACTTATGATGGAGCATGACAATGTGAGAAAAAAAATGTATACATGTATGTGTGACTGGGTCACCATGCTGTACAGTAGAAAAAATAGTAATAACAAACAGTAAAAAAAGTCTATAAACAATAAATTACAGAGAGGCTGTGGGGAAAAGGGAACCCTATTACACTGTTGCTGGGAATGTAAATTGGTGCAACCACTGTGGAAGACAGTATGGGGAATCGCAAGAAAACTAAAAATAGAACTACCGTAAGATCCAGCAATCTCACATCTATCTATACAGCATCTATCCAGAGAAAACCATGACTCTGAAAGATACATGTATTCCAGTCTTCTTTGCAGCACTATATACAATAGCCAAGACATTGAAGCAACCTAAATGCCCATCAACAGAGGAGTGGATAAGGAAGATATGGTACATATACACAATGGAATATTACTCAGCCATTGAAAGGAAAGAAATAATGGCATTTGCAGCAAAATGGATGGATCTAGAAATTATCACGCTAAGTGAATTTAGTCAGACAGTGAGACGTCAATGTCATGCTATCACTTACATGTGAAATCTAAAAAAACAGACACAATGAACTTCTTTGCAGAACAGATACAATGCAATAAAATTCATTGATTAAAAAAAAGAAAAGTAATTTTTTCTCTGTATATGGGAGGATTGTAACTTTAGGTAACTTGGGGCCCTCCTCCCCATACCCATCATGATTGCCCTAGTTGGACTCTTATCCTTTCTCTGCTAGACCATTTCTATAACCTGCTACCTGGTTTTCAGATTGAACAGTCATTGCTCTCTGCAATCTGTTATCTATATTGCAGAGAGAATGATGTATGTATTTGAAATGCACACCTATTTATGTACCTTGAGATGGACTCAGTGGTGAGGGGTTCTCCAGGATTTGGGGAATTAGTCACACTTTGGAAGGGAAACTTTAATTAATCAATACAGAATGAGTAGATTGTAAAAATACAAAATGATCCCTAGGTGAGCCAGACTTCACTTTAACCTGATTAAATATATCCACTCACTTGTGGAAAATGCGTCAGCCATAGAAGCTAGAAAAAGGAGAGTTAAAGAGACCAACTTATACTGTCCAGTCTACATGGCCTGCTGGCCATTTGGAATGCTGGTCCCATTGGTAGGATTATATCTGCTGTGGAATTAGCTGCTGCTGGATTTCCTAAAATACCACCAATGGCTTTATCTTGCTGATGTGATGAAGTGCAAGCTTTTTAAAACTTGCCCTTCCTTTCCCTCTTCTTCAGGCTCATTTGTACTGATTTAGGCATGACTTCCTCCTGGAAGTCCTCCCTTTTCAGTCTGTTAAGCGCCCTCCTCTTTGCTCTAATGGCATTACAGGACTTACCTTTCTTTTCAAAGACAAGGGAAAGAGACTGTGCATACAAGGGCAGGGAGTGTGTTTTAGCCATTTTTTATCACTAGGGCTTAGCACTGGCCTCTTTATCCCATCTATTATGTTCTTGTTTTAACTGCTATATTTGCTTTCCTACCAGCAGTGTATTAGAGTGACTATTCCCCTAAGCCTTGCCAAAAGAGTGGTTTTAATTTGTGTTTCTCTTATCATGAGTGAGGATGAACATATTTATCCATTTTTCTATTATGTTTTTGGTCTTTCATTCCTCAAATTTTAAGAGTTCTTCATATATTAAGGATATTAACCTTTTATCTGTGATCTATGCTGCAATTTTTTTTTTCTCAGTTTGTCAGTTGCCATTGCCTTTTTTTCCCAAATGATGTTGTTAATTTTTATGGAGTCAAACTTATCAATCTTTTAAAAACTGCTTCTGAATTTTTAGATATGGTTAGAAAGTTGTTTCCTACACTATATTAGTGAAGAATTCAACCATGTCTTCTTTTAGTACTTGCATAGCTTTATTTTCTACATTTAGTTCTCTCCTCCTTTTGAAGATGCGTATATGTGAGTATGTATACTGAGAGGTATGGATCTAACTTTATCTTTTTTTCAAATGGCTGAACAGTTAATAGGTCATCCCATTTATGAAATAGTACATTTTTTCTGTAGTGATTTCAGATATGCCATCTTTATCATATACTGAAATTAATATGTTCTTGAGTCTATTATTTGAATTTCTATTCTATTTGACTTGTCTATTGACATTCTATTCTATATGACTTGTCTGTTGACATTGTTTGTTTGTATTATAGAGGCTCTGTGGTGTTTTAATATCTGGTAGAGTTAATCACCACTTCCTCCATCATAGCTTTTCTTTTTAGTGTTTTTCTGACCATTCTTACATGTTTATTTTTCTACATGAAGTTTAGTATTGATTGTCTAGTCTAGTTCCATTAAAAAGCTTATTTGTACTTTTATTGAAAGATAGCATGAAGTTTACAAATTACCCTAGGGACAATTGACATCTTTAAGATGTTGGGTCTTCCTAAGACCAAGAGATGGCTTTTTATTTATTCAGTTCTATCTTATGACTTTCAGGAGTTTTTCTAACATAGATTTTGCTATTTCTTGGTAAAATTTCCCAAATATTTAAACTTTTTTGTTGCTATTGTAAATGATTTTTTTCTACCCTTATATCTCTAACTGGTTATTGGTTGTGTATAAGAAGGCTATTAATTTTCATATATTAATATATAAGTTATTTTGACTAGGAAGACACAGCAGTATAAAAACAATCTATAATTTCATTAAACAAAGAGTTTAAAATGCATATCGAGCAAACCTTGACAAAATTAAATTTTTAAATGAAAGTATAAATATATGAGAATATCCAGGAAGTTTCTTAAAATAAATTTTAACGAGGGGATACTTGATCAGTTACATATTAAAATATATTGAGCTTTAACAGATAAAAGTCTGGTGTTACAGTAGCTACATGAATTAATGAAGTAGAATTCAGATAGAGACTCATAGAAATTTAATTTATGATAAAGCTGTCATTAAACTTATTAAGGAAAATAGAAACTATTTAATGAAACATGTTGGGAAAGCTGCTAGCCATTTGGGAAAAAGCAGCTGGATTTCTTCTAGTCTCTGCACATAAATGAATTTAGATGCTTCAAAGTTTTAATTACAAGAAATAAAGACACAAAAATAATGGAGAAACTGTAGTTGAGTATTTTTATGATGTGGAGGCTGAGGAAACCTGACAAATCATAATACTTAATCCATAAAACAAAGGAATAAGTTTAAGGATGTATGAGGCAAAAAACAAAAAGCAAATCAAAACAAACCCCTAAAAAGTTGAAAGATAAATTACAGTCTAGGAAGCAGGAAAAACTTTGGCAACATAAATGATAGCTATGGACCAGGAAATAATTTTTTTTTTGTTGTCAAAGATTTTGACTTTTGAGATTATAATCTGTACTATAGATAACAAGTGCTTACTTTGGAACTGAAAGTCAAGAATTTGAATTTTTGTCTTCTCCTCATTTATCACTTTACTGACACAATGTCTTATTATCATGGTCTAATTTTAATAGTGGAAGGGCCTTAAAGCAAAAGGAAATTTCCAAAATGTAAAATAAAAACCAGAATTAGATAAGTATGTGGCTGATTTTTCAACAACCCTTACGAATTGATAGAAAAGGATAAATCCATCTATAGATAAATGGACCAAAAGATAAAGATGTTATTTACAAATGCAGAAGTACAAATGGCCAATAAAAATATAAAACAGTAGTTCCCGCCATGGTGTGGTGCGTTAAGAATCTGACTGCAGTGGCTCTGGTAGCTACAGAGGTGTTTGTTGGGTCCCTGGCCTGGTTCAGTGAGTTAAAGATGTGGCCAAAAAATAAAAAAAATACAAAAAATACATAAAACAGATGTACAACTCTGCTTATAATCAGAGAAAAGACAACAAAAATTTATTAAGATATTATTTTTACCTGTCATATTAAAAAAGGAGGAATAATATAGTACTGTCCATGGCTGGAAATTGGGTATATGAAAAAGAAATCCCATGTTATAAAACTGGTACCACTTAAGTGGGTAGTTTGGAACATGTGGCAAAATATATAATGTATATACCTTTTATTCTATAAGTAGGAATTTATTCTAAGGATATAATCTGATCTTCACAAAGGTATACGTTTAAAGAGCTAATTATGACATTGTTAAAAATGAGGAAAAAGGGATCATTTATGTATGTCCATTACAGACAATGGAACATTATATGGTATGGAACACTACAAGTTATTAAAAATGATCATTTATAACCATACTTAGTGATAAGAAATGTTCATGGCACTGTAGATTTACAAAATAATAAGTATAGCACCGAGGGTCTCTTTGTACAGAGCCACAGAGACACCTATTCTCAGGGGTACCCATCTGCATAGACAAGGATGTGACGTACTCCCAGAATTGTGTAATGTAGTGGACCTGATGGTGTGATGCTATTTTTTTTTTTTTTGTAAAAAAATAACTACATATATTTTGTAGAGGGAGAAAACTATTATTTTAAATGATTATATCTGAATTTTCTGCAAGAAAACAGTGGTTGTACTGGGTGGTATGCTTTGTGAAAATGAGCTCCTTTAGCATAGCAGTGATGGGCAAAGAAGGGATAAAGAGAAAGCTAAACTCTTCTGCATAAGAAATTGAAAGGAATTTGGGAATAGAAGCTAGCTAGAGAGAGTGGGAAGGGGAAATGCAAGGGGGTTGTACAACAGTAGAGGCTAAATGGTAGTACATGAAAATTTCACTGGAGCAGAAAAGGCTTAGAGGTTTCTTTATAAGAATAGGATGTATGAGATGAAGTTTTACAATGATTGCTTTTCTCTGCTGCCCCCACTATTATCTTAAGCATTGTTTCTGCTATAATACAGCCTTCATGAGGAAGTATTTTTCATAGTGTAGGGGTCAGCTAGGTCCCTATGCAGAAAAACACAGAATGGAGGTGGAGAAGCAGTGCACTTAGTATATACTGGCACTGGGTCAGTGCCAAAATATATGATTTTCATGAATCATGGGGACTGTAGCTAATATTTAGGTTAGATATTCAGCACAGTTGTTTGTCAAGATAAAAAATGATTTTTTTTTTTCTGGGAGTGGAATTTGGGGTAACTTTTAGTTCTATTTTTAACATCCCTCTGAAGTATTTACAATGGTCATAATTATTTTTTTTTTAATTAGGAAAACTATAATTATTTTATTTTCATGTAGCAAAACAATGTGAATGTACTTAATGCCACTGAACTATACTCTTAAAAAGGTTAAGATGGTAAATTTCATGTTATGTGCATTTTATCACAAGTAAAAAAAGGCCTCATTAATGACACAAAGGTATTTTCCATAAATCCTTTTGATTTAAAGAAAGAAAATAAAGATTAAAAAGTATACACTGCAATTCCTCTGGGGTAATTGAATGACTTCTGAAATTTCCTGTATTGTCTTTTTTTTTGGACTACTGATAGTACAAGGAGAGAAAAAGTACTGAGGAGGCAAGGAAATTATCAATTAAAAAGCTAGAGTAGGGAGTTCCTGTCGTGGCGCAGTGGTTAACGAATCCGACTAGGAACCATGAGGTTGCGGGTTCAGTCCCTGCCCTTGCTCAGCGGGTTAACGATCCGGCGTTGCCGTGAGCTGTGGTGTAGGTTGCAGACGCGGCTCGGATCCCGCGTTGCTGTGGCTCTGGCGTAGGCCGGTGGCTACAGCTCTGATTCGACCCCTAGCCTGGGAACCTCCATATGCCTCGGGAGCGGCCCAAGAAATAGCAACAACAACAACAACAAAAGACAAAAAGACAAAAAAAAAAAAAAAAAAAAAAGCTAGAGTACATGACAAGAAAGGCATCTCATGATTTATTTATTTCAGTTTCCAAACTTTATTTTTGCCCTTCTCACTGCCCACATATTTCTAAAAATTGCAGCCAGTGGGCAAGAGTGTGCCAATGTCAGGTATTTAAACCTGCCAGTTTTGGGTTTCTGTTTAGACAAAGTCTCCACAGAGGAATTACTGTTCCTATTATACAGATTAAGAAACTAAAGCTCAAAGTGAAGTAAATAGTAGACTACTTAGCATTATGTGAATGGCAGAGGAAGGATTTAAATACTAGTTTCAGGAGTCCATTGGTTAGGCTATTTTAGATCTTGCCTGAGCTTATAGTTTTTATTTCCACATTTTTTAATGTTTTACAACTCCCTTTTATTAAAGGCAATTAAGCAAATTTTAAACAAACAACCTAACAAAAAGTAAACAGAAGTGTGTTTACCTCATGGATGGCATGGTAGTTAAAGTCAGAATTAATGAGAAAGTCACAAAATACAAGATGAAACTTAAGGGGACAAATTAAGTTTTGTTTGTTCATTTGTCTGTTTTGAAACTTTTCTTTCAGAGTTTTTACTTGGGAAAAACTTAAAGATGGTAACAACTATTGATTAAGATGACATACATCCACATTAAAAATTTCTTTTGTCAGAGCAAATTTTCTCAAAGGACCACAGTCATGGGTGGAAGTGTGCCCCACCCCAATTCACATGTTAAAGTCCTAATCCCAATACATCAGAATGTGACCATGGAGTTCCTGTGGTGGCTCAGTGGAAACAAATCTGACTAGATCCATAAGGACACAGGTTCCATCCCTGGCCTCACTCAGTGGATTAAGGATCTGGCGTTGCCGTGAACTATGGTGTGGGTTGTAGATGCGGCTTCGATCTGGCTTGGCTGTGGCTGTGGTGCAGGCCAGTGGCTACAGCTCCGATTCGACCCCTAGACTGGGAATCTTCATATGCTGTGGATGCAGCCCTAAAAAGACCAAAAGAAAAAAGTAAAGAAAAATAAAAAGAATGTGACTGTATCTGGAAATCAGGTCTTCAAAGAGGTAACTGAGGTAAAACGAAGTCATTAGGGTACACCCCAATTCAATATGACTGGTGTCCTTATAAGAAGAGGAGGTTCAGACACGGACACACAACAGACTGTAAAGATACAGGGAGTAGATGGCTATTTGCAAGCCAAGGAGAAGGGCCCTCAGAAGAAAATGACCCTACCTATACCTTGATCTCAGACTTCTAGCCCCCAGAATTGTGAGGAAATAAATATCTGTTGTTTAAGCCACCCAGTCTCTGGTACTTTGTTATGGTAACCCAAGCAAAACAACACCAAAAAGCCTATATCAAAATGACACGAGAGGCTTGTGAAAAATGAGAGAATGTGAATGACTGGAAAAAGAATAGAAAATATTAAAGAAAATATCCATACTTTTAGTTTCTTCAGCTAATAGTTGGGACACAAGTGCTATTGAAATGATAGTGCTGATCTTATATAATTTTCATTCTCCAGGAATCATACTTGCTATTACTATGTAAGTAAATCACACATATATATTTCTTTTTTGTAAAAAAGTATGATTTTCTAATCTTTAGGATAATACTGTTACCTACGTGTGGATACAAATCAAAAAAGGCAACTCCACATTGACTACGGATTCTGAAATTCCTTTTCATTGCATTTATTCTTAGATTCTCTAGGCCAAAACCTTGAGATTTAGACCAATGACCCATGGTTTAATATAATTAATAGATTTATAACTGTCTTTATTTGTGTATATCCCCAGATACATAAACAGAAGATTCTGGAATTGCCTGATCCAGCAAATATTATTAGTTGATCAGTTAAGGCAAAATGATTCTGATATTTTTTGCTCTTGTAGATGGCATGTTAATGTTCTCTGTTTTTACCTTTTTTTCATGACTCTTGTCTCCTCTTCCCTCACATCTCCTTTCATTTCCTCTTTTCTTTTTCTTTGTTCATGTCCCTTATGCGCTCTCTTACTGCCATAATCCATTTCGTAAGTCCTTGTGCTAATTCCACTCACAGTGGCTATTAAGATGAGATTTCATATGAATCACAGGAAATATTTACACGTGGAAAATGATTAGTGATATTATTCGCTGAATGTTTTTAAAAATTTAGAAGTGAAAATTCTCATAAACAAAAATGAAGTAAAAAACAAATGTTTGCTTTCTGAATGACATTAATTTTACAACAACCCAGCAGGGAGAGGAGGAAAGGAAGTTGATTTTCAGCTACTTTAAAGTAAACATTTTGCAATATTTTTATAAATTTCTCTAAATGAAATTAATATGAATAATTTAATAATTAATAATGTTTTGAATAGAATTTGTAGAACTCCAAAGCCTTTAACCTTAAAATAATATCTTATGCACTTAATGAAGTTGTTTTGTAGCAATGCTCTATAGAGATGATCTCTAAATTTAGCACTCGCTGAGAAGAGTGATATAAGAATGTCTGAATTTATCTTTATGAGGAGCAAAGGAAAAAGGAGAAAAGACATTTTTAGAGGAGATGAAAGATGACTGGCATTGTGAATTAGAAGTTAATCCCCTTCCTCATGGAAAATTGGGGATACAGAACCATGGGATTCAGGGGGAGAAGCCAGGACTGGCTGATATTAGAATCCAGAAGGTGCAAGGAGATAACAGATCAGTTGTTGTGAAACAGAGGGTTTTTATCTGCCTGGCTCCATGAAGTACACTAAGGGACTGGCCCTGAGACAGGACTGGACTACTGATCCCAGATGGATGCATTTATCTTGGAATAGAGAGCAAAGTGAGGTTAGCATACATATTTCAGCTCTGGGAAAGTTGTGCAATGGAAAAAGAAGCAAGCAGATGCCAAAGTTCTTATATTCAAGGGAGATTCCCCACTGCTGGTTTAAAGATGTAGAACGTCAAGTGTCTAGGACCCAAGAATAACTTCTAGTAGCTGATAATCACTTTTGGCCAGAAGTCAGCAAGAAAACGGAAACCTCAGTCCCATAACTGTAAGGAGCTGAATCTGACCAATGGCCCGAATGAGACTGAAAGCACATTCTTCCCAGAACCTCCACATGAGAACTCAGCTGGGTTAACACCTTGAATGTGGTACCCAGAGCAGAGAATACATTTGGATAGCTCTAGGACTTCTGACTTATATAACCGTGAGAATAAATGGGTGTTGTTTTAAGTAGCTAAGTTTGTGGTAATTTGCTATGCAGCAATAGAAAATTAATAGTGACATAACATTGAAAACTCTTTCTTTAAGGTATTTTGGTGTCCTTAAATCAGTTTCAAACTGGCTGCCTCTTACTAGTTGTTTGACCTTGGGTAAGTCACACAATCTTTCTGAGTCTGTCCTCTCACAGACAAACAAAATAGTGACTATCTCCTTAAATGAATTTAGGTGGTAGATGAAGTGAATTAATGATAATAAAAATTCCTAGCAGGTTTCTTGGTACATGGTAGACATTTGCAAATGGTTTATTCTTTCCTTCCTCCCTTCTCACTTTCCATAGGCCATTTAGGCCTTTTTCAAAGTGTGATCTGAGGTCCTCTGGGGAGTCTCAAAGATCCTTTCAGGGAGTCCTCCAGGTCTAAGCTTTTTTTGGTTAAAAGCACTTTATGGATTACAATATCAACTCACAGCAACTATTCACAGAGCTATGTACAGATAAAGGAATGAATCACCGCAGGAAAGATCCAAGAATACTGTTAAATCATGATACAAGTCCATAGCTGGGCTTAAAGCTTCTTTTACAAGGGCTTTAATCTAGTAATATTCACTTTTCCCATAGTCAAACTACTGACATTCAGATTCAATCACTGCAAGTGTTGTAGAAATCATTCTATGTGAAGAAAAACATTTTAATCAACTTTAAAAACCCACTTACATGTGAATGCCTTTGAATGGAAACATACAAATACAAGTGTCTAGATGCTATCTTGAAAAAAGAAAACATAATAGAGCACCATTGTGTAAGAGACAGAAAAGACTTGAAATATCTACTAAGTATAATATGGAAGTTCTATTTTTTTTTTTTTTTGTCTTTCTGCTATTTCTTTGGGCCGCTCCCGCGGCATATGGAGGTTCCCAGGCTAGGGGTCGAATCAGAGCTGTAGTCACCGGCCTATGCCAGAGCCACAGCAACACAGGATCCGAGCCGCATCTGCAACTTACATCACAGCTCACAGCAACGCCAGATCTTTAACCCACTGAGCAAGGGCAGGGACCGAACCCGCAACCTCATGGTTCCTAGTCGGATTCGTTAACCACTGCGCCACGACGGGAACTCCTGGAAGTTCTATTAATTAAGAAATACTGTGTGAAATAAGCTTTTTGTTAGGCACATGTAACATTAATTGAAACATATACCAGTTTTTTCATATGCTGCATTAATCAACTATTTTATTGGATCAATAATTGGATTTAAGAAAAAAGACAGGAAATTTTATCAACATGCACACAGATTTGCTAAATAAAAGGCGTACTATCAATTGGATTAATAAATTACTTTTTTTTTCTTTTTTTAGGACTGCACCTGTGGCATATGGAAGTTCACAGGCTAGGGATTGAATTGGAGCTGCAGCTGCTGGCCTACACCACAACCAGAGCAACACCAGATCTGAGCTGCATCTGTGACCTATACCACAGCTTGTGGCAACACTGGTTCCTTAACTTGATAAGCAAGACCAGGAATTGAACCCACATCCTCATGAATAAGTTGATTCTTATTCATCCTTTTTTTTTTGTCCAAAAATGACTTTTATTTTTATTTTCCTCGATTTTTCCCAATCCAAGTAAGTACTATGAAAATCCCAGTGAGAAAAGAAAAGCAAGATGAATGTGGTCAATCAGTGTGCCTCTGTCTTTGCCTAATAGATATGCATGATAAGGAGGGTTCTTAACCCACTAGCCACAATGGGAATTCCGTAAGTTACTTTTTAAAGCAAAACTAGCTTAGGAGGTCTAAGCTATTTTAATACTGATAGCAAGATGACACTGGCCTTTTTCACCCTTATTCTTTCATGAGTATATGGGGGAGTTTTTCAGAGACTGTCTACTTATCACAATTGAAGAAATATAGACGCCAATATGAGAATATAATTGTTTCCTATTAATCCAGACATTAAAGAGATTTGCAAAAATCTAAACTATGTCACTCTCATCACAATTTTTTTGTTTTTGAAAGTCTATTTTTAAAAATAAAAATTATTAGCGTTTGCATCGTGGCTCAGCTGTTAATGAACCCAACTAGCATCCATGAGTATGCGGGTTTGATCCTTGGTCTCACTTAGTGGGTTAAGGATCCCGCATTTCTGTGGCACAGGCTGGCACCTACAGCTCCAACTAGATCCCTAGCCTGGGAATTTCCATATGCCACAGATGTGGTCCTAAAAAGACATAAAGACAAAATAAATAAAAATAAAAATTATTATTCATGGTAACATGTAAGAAGTGTATTATTGTGTCTTCAAATGAATTAATAAAATTTTAAATTTCTTAGTTTTCATTTCCAAAATGGCAAATATCAAAATAAACAAAGCTCTTTGGGAATCCTTGATAATTTTCAAGAGTGTTTAAGCAGAGAATCCAATATTTCCTTATAAATGTTTATCCCACATTTATAAAAAGAGTTCAGAAAAAGAGTTCTATGGAAAAATGAATTTAGGAAACATGTAATGCATTCACCTCTACCCTGCCCTTACATAACAAATGAGGAAATACAAACACAGTTTAAGTTTGCTTAATTCAGTATTTCTCCAACTTAAACTACTCTTGACTATCAATAATAGTAGGAATTATTTTACCAGGCACTGAGAGCAAGACTGAGATGCAAATTCAGATTGTGGGAGAATAATTTTATTTTAAGGGCATCAGAAAGAGAGGAAAAGGCATTCCTGATAAGGAAAATCATTTTTCCCAAGGAATTTTTTTTTTTTTTAAGTATCAAGAGATCAATCTGTAGATCACAAGCTGTTAGGAGCTATTCCAGCAAAGTCATCTCCACTGCATTTCACCCACTCTGCTCTGTCTCCTCTCTCTATGCTTATTGTTTACTTCCTTTGTGCACAGGTATTCTAGCCCCATGGCCCACCCACCCTGCCCCCTGATCTTTCAGAGAATAAAATTTTAAAAGGTATTCTTTTTTTTTTTTTCTGCTTTAAAAGAGCAAACATTGTTTCTAGAAAACATTTTTCTAAGCCAAGTATGTTCTCTCAGAAGACAAAGAATGGCTGTGAGAAGCGGGAAAATTAGTTAATACTGATTCTCTGTTAATTTGTTATGCTCAGGCCCATCCTTACCGTCCTGCCTCTTCAGCTTCCAGCCTCAGATTCAGAGCTGTCATTACTCTAAGGGGAGGGGAAACAAGGAGACCAAGGTTGTGATGAAAGGTGTTAAATTCTTTCCCTTGTTCTCTTTCTGTAACAACTCAATTCTGGGATATGAAAATCTCCCTCTCTGTCTTAAAATAGTCTGTAAAGAAAGCCACAAAGCTGTAAATCTTTAAATGTTGCCCCCAACTGATTGCTAAGGAACCTAAACATAACAGAGGAGGATACTGGGAATTTGAGGAAATTCTTTCAGAGAAGAAAAAGAAAGAAAACTAAAACAAAAAACCTCAATTGGTGATTGGGGATTAGAGAACCAAGGGGTAGATGTTGCATTTTAAATGCAGAAAACTATTTTGAGAAAGCCTTCAGACAATTCACGGTATTAGCAAAAGTCTAGGGTGGAAAGCCCGTGAGCCTTGGCCAGCACTGGGCAAATGATCTTCCTCATTATGAACGTCTTCTTCCTTTCTGATTTCCCCTGAGTCTTATTCTTTTTCACAATGACTGGCCAAATATTCTAGCTAAGATTTTGATTGTCAAGAGCAGTTTAAAATAAGGTTGGTCCCTTTGGGTATTTATAGTTCAAGGTTGGGGAGAAAGGATTTGAGGAACAGCCTGGTAGATTGTAATTCTGACACTGGTTTTGTGAAACCACTGGTGCCAATATCTTGGGGTCAGGGAACTCCTTTGGTAGCCTCTCAAATGCTGTCTCCACAGGAAGGACCTACGCATAGGTAAAGAATAAATCCCCTAATGTGGAGTTTTCTCATGGTTTGTTGCTTTTAGCTTTTATTGTTTGCCTTAATTCACATAAGCTTCCTAACAGGAGGGTTTTATGTCTGCTGCGATCATTGCTGGAACCCTGTCACCTCATACTGCACGCTGTGTACTATGAGATGTGGCCCTTGGCACACATGGGTTAGATTAGTATTTTCCATTTTCTGCTTTGTCCTTCAGAATTTTCATTATATATGCAAAGTAGTCAGAAATGGGTATATATGAAAGACTAAAGGTGTAATATTTCTGGGAGTTCCCTTCGTGGCTAGGCGGTTAGCGAACCTGACTAGGATCCATGAGGATGCGGATTCCATCCCTGGCCTCGCTCTGGCATTGCTGTGAGCTGTGGTGTAGGTGGCAGACTTGGCTCAGATCCTGTGTTGCTGTGGCTGTGTTGTGTAGACCGGCAGCTGTAGCTCCAATTTGATCCCTAGCCTAGAAACTTCCATATGCTGCGGGTATGGCCCTAAAAAAGCAAAAAAATAAAGAAATAAAATAAAGGTATAATATTTCAAGAGTATAGCAGAAACTCTAGGAGGTTGGTTCCACGTCCAATATTTCACAGAGCTATTAAATTAGTTTTCATAATAAAAGAACAACATGTTCTCTCTCTTTTTTTTTTTTTTTTTTTTTGGTCTTTTTATCCTTTTAGGGCTGCACCTGCGGCATGTGGAGCTTCCCAGGCTAGGGGTCAAATCGGAGCTGTAGCTGCCAGCTTACACAAGAGCCACAGCAACGCCAGATCTGAGTCGCGTCTGCAACCTACACCACAGCTCACAGCAATGCCGGATCCTTAACCTACTGAGCGAGGCCAGGGATCGAACACGCAACCTCTTGATTCCTAGTCAGATTCGTTTCCGATGCGATGCACCATGACAGGAACTCCCAATATGTTCTTTTTATTGTGACTTTTCTTTTTTTTTTCTTTTTTTTTTTTTTTTTTTTTTTTTTTTGTCTTTTTGCCATTTCTTGGACTGCTCCCGCGGCATATGGAGGTTCCCAGGCTAGGGGTTGAATCGGAGCTGTAGCCACCTGCCTACACCAGGGCCACAGCAACGCCGGATCCGAGCCGCGTCTGCAACCTACACCACAGCTCACAGCAACGCCGGATCGTTAACCCACTGAGCAAGGGCAGGGATCGAACCCGCAACCTCATGGTTCCTAGTCGGATTTGTTAACCACTGCGCCACGACGGGAACTCCTATTGTGACTTTTCTGATGGGAATTTTTCAAAGATTGACTACCGATTCCAAAAAATTTGGTAGTCAGAGTGTATCTTTCACACCTTTGTAAAAAATGTAATACCTCAGAATATGTACAAAATCCAATTGTTATTTAGAAATTAATATTAGCAGAAGAATTGGAATAAGACTTGATGTGCTTTGAGGCCAACAAAATGGGATCATTGTAAGGATAATAGGGTAAATTTTAAAATTTAGAATGGAAATAAAATGTGCTTAAATTAGTGGTTTTGTTTTTTAAAAGAATAACGTATTTATTTGCGCATGGGTTTGTTTGAGACTAGTCTCTTGGAAACATGAAAGACACTAAAATTTGTCAACTTTTGTTCTTTGATTAGTACATACTTTTCTTTAGGAAATAGGATATGCAAGTCTATTTTTCTTCTTGCCCTAGAGATTTCACTCATCTTTTTTGTATTACCCTACAGGGTTAGGCGATTAGGTACATTTATTTTATGTTTCTTCTCTGAATGGATTTAAATTCCCTTACTTAGAAGTCATCCCTTCAGGGAATGAAGAGGGCTTATCTGTGCTGGCCATGTGGATTCCTGTGAACTCTCTTATCCAAGATGAAAGCAATTTGCATTCCAGGAATGCTGAGCTGTCTTGTGTGCTTCCAACATTGGTAATTTTTCAGTTGCTTTCTCCTCTGTCTGGGATGTTCTTCCCTAGCTGTTAAATACTTTGTTCATTCTTCAAAACCGTGTTTCTGAATCAGTTCTTTGTGAAGTTTCTTTTCATCCTCATCTCCTTCATCCCCTGCCCCGTAATCCTAGGCCAGAGTTTATCATGGCTAAACTCCTGGACTAGAAGTTTATTGGCTTCTTCTCTAGTATCTCCACACCACATATACAGCTTTATTATTATGTTAATCATGCTATATTGTGGCCATAATATTAGCTCTCCTGATTTCACTTAGCTTTCTAGGACTGAAGATCTTTCCAATCTCTGTTTTACCTTGGGTCTCCATACGAATCTCATTATGAAGTTACATTTGATAACAACAATTAATATTTATTAAGCACTTATTACCATGTTTTTATCAACAAGGTACACATATTGTCTTCCACATTTAAACATTTCTAAAATGAGGATGCATCTTAAAATTGATGAAGTCTTAGGTTTGATGAAATAATGTATACCAACCATTGTACTAATTTTTTAGTATTATATTTCATCCTTAATAATCCAACAGGGTAAGTGCTACTAATATTTGGTTTATGGATGAGGAAATAGAGACTTGGAGGGATTAAGAATCTGGCTCAAGATACATAGCTACTAAGAGGCAGAGGAAGGACTGAAATTTAGGTATGTATGTCTTCATCACTCATGATCTTAATCAATCATGCTAGGGAAAAGTGGGAAGAATGGAAGAAAGCTAACAATTGTGAAGACTTCTATTATGTGGCAGCTACTATACTAGGTACTCTATATACTACTTTTTATTTTCACAAAAGCTTTGAGGGAGATACTATAACTTTTATATTATAGACAAGGAGACTGAGGTTCATATTAGATAGCTTGTTTGAAGTCACATAGCTGGGAAGTGCTGAAATCAGGATTTGAACTCTAGTCTGGTGGGTTCTGAAGTCCTTTTCACCACAATTTTAGCAGTGCCCTTTTAGTCTAAGAGAAACTGATCATTGATATAGGCAATGTGGGTCAAATATAAAAATCCATTCCCCAGATGGCAAAATTAGGTAGTAATTCCTTGTAATATGATCTAAGACTGTCTTAGACTCTTGAATTTCCTTAAAGATAAGAGAAGTAAAGCATCAGTGAGAACTCTGCTGATAATCTGAACTGTGAACTAGTCTCAGTGTGTCTTCTTGACCTGTGTAGCAAAGATAATGCTCTGTGGCCTCAATGCTTTATCTTGTACCATAGCAAGGTGTTACAAGGGCTTCAATTAACTGGACTCTGCCCTGCAGCTTTATGTATTAAAGGTCATCAAACTGACATAATAAACAATGTTTAACTGATATTCCATTTGTTAACTTGTTTGACTTGTGGCCTTATTGACTTAGCCAGGACTAGACCATTAACCCACTGGACATTCTGTTATACAAGATGCCCATCATATGTATTTATTTTGTCTTTCATAAAGAAATATATTTCTGTGCTGCAGGTGCAGCTGTAAAAAGAAAAAAAGAAAAAAGAAATACATTTCCCTACTTTTTAAAGAAAAAGCAAGATAATTTCAAACTAATCTTAACGAGCTTACTGTATAAGAATTCAAATATACAGTCTTTAGGTATATTTAGCTCATTACAAGAGTACAGCATGTGAATATGCCAATGTTTTCATTTTTCTCTTGGGCAAATTTTGATATGTAACCAGAGCTAATGAATTTAAATGCAGTATTCCAGAGCAGTGTTTCCCAAAATGTTCTACCACATGTTAGCTCTAATAGTTGACCTTCAAAAAACAGGTCCCATGGTCAAATAAATCTAGGAAATGTAGCAAAGCTATTTCTCCCTCATAGAGTTTAACCATTAGTGTATTAAAGACTCTAATAAGTCTGGCTATAAAGAACTCATTTTTTGGTAAGCTTGTTGACAGTTCATGGAACTAGTGTTTCCTTACTTAATATAATTCAGGATACACTGTCTGTGGCGGAGGTTGTAATTGTTCCTTGTATCCATTTTCTTTTTCCTTTTAGTAAGAGAATCTCTGAATTTTAGCTAGGCACGTAGCTTTCTGGTTAAACACTACATTTTCTAGCTGCAGCTGTGTGAATTATTTTTTGCCAACAGAATGTGAGCAAAAGTTATATGGGCAAATTTGTGTTGCTCCTTTAAAAGGAAGTTATTTGCTCTTTACTCTCTTTACTTTCTGTCTCTTCCATTACTTGCTGGCTGGAACGGTGACTCAATTTTGACCATTTGGTCAGGACAACACTTCAAGGAATGTGGAATGAAAAGATACAAGGAATCTGGGTTCTAGTTGGTTTGTTAGACTAGCCATCTATATCTGAATTTTTCCATGGATGATAAATAAAATTCCATTTGTTTTAATCACTGTATTTGGGGTGCCTTTGTTATAGCTGCTTAATCTAAACTGTCACTAATCTCTGTCCTAGAATTCTCTAAGAATTTTATACTTAAGTTAGCATAAATTTCCTGAATTCTGTTGCCTTTTATTAATAAATGTTCTTAAATTCTTTTTTGTTTGTTTGTTTGTTTGTTTGTTTGTTTTTAGGGCCACTCTTGCTGCACATGGAGGTTCCAGGCTATAGGTACAATCTGAACTGCAGCCGCTGGCCTGTACTACAGCTACAGCAGCTTCTGGGATCTGAGCAGCTTCTGCAACCCACACCACAGCTCAGGGCAACGCTGGATTCTTAACCCACTGAGCGAGGCCAGGGATGAACCCATGTCCTCATGGATGCTAGTTGGGTTCGTTAACTGCCAAGCCATGACAGGAACTCCCAAAGATAAATTCTTAAATGCTTCAGAGGAAGCTAAAAATTTAGGTGCAGTAACATTTAGAATGAAGCTAAGCTGTATACTTAGCAATAAAATACAGAATGAACACTCAAATAATGAAACATTTGCTCAGACTGAGCCAGGTTAAAGACTGGACTTTCTCATGAAAGAAGATGAGGTTTTAAATGACTCATGTTATGTATAATATCACTAATTTTTCTAAGTGTGTTTATACATAAATGTCTCAAGCTACTGAAATAAATGAATGATTCATATTAGCTTCAAAAAAGAAAACCTTTGGGGATTTCTCTGTCTGCTCTGCATTTTAACTTGCCATTATTTAAAGGCTTTTTCAGGA
The DNA here is from genome assembly GCF_054392235.1 of Sus scrofa. Lineage (NCBI taxonomy): Eukaryota > Metazoa > Chordata > Mammalia > Artiodactyla > Suidae > Sus > Sus scrofa. The sequence goes on from NC_139390.1 coordinate 103,776,940, forward strand.
CTTTTAAAAGCAGACACACTGGCAACAATGTCAGTTCTGACCTCAGTCAAACATAACAGGAGAGAGCAAACTGTGTTTTCCTCGGAAAAGAAAACCACAGCATATTTTCCTCCTGGAATAATTTGATTTCCTTTTGCTGTAGAAAGTCCAGAGAAAATGACTGCAATTTTACCATAAGCTTCCACAAGGTGAAACTGAATGTCTGTGATTTTACGTCCCATGATGACTTTTCTACACTAATGCTTAGGTTTCCATTTAAAAGCCCTTGATTACTAGATGTGCTGCAATATCTTAATGTAACTAAGCAGGCTTGGCTTGGCTCTGCTTTGGGGGCAATGGCATCTTGCCGGCTTCTGTGATGAATGTGTCTAGAGCTTTGGCCCTGAAAACTCCAATCTCTAAGGAATTGTCGATTTGGTCTCTGACATTTATGAAGGACACCTGTGTAATGTCTGCCATGGCCTAAATCTCTGCATCTCTACATCTATCATGGTACCTGTGTTTAGCTGCAAGCCCAGCAATGGAAAGGAGCAGCTTACTAATTGGAAATCATAACAGATTTTGACTTTTTCACTACAACATCTGTGTAGTAGTATGAGAGTTGATTCGTGTCTAAAAACCTTTATTTAATTTAATACCAGAAGCAGATCAAATTTCAGATTCCCTTTGCTGGCATTAATGTCAAGATAAATCTTTCATAAGGGTGTGCAGGAATTCTAAAGAAAAAGTGAAACCAATAACTTTTTAGATGTTTCTGGTTTTATGCTGGGTTTCCTAGAAATGAAAAATAATTGTTTCTTGGGAGAAACTTAAAAACTACTTGTGCAGAAAGAAAAACAGACTCTTGAAGGCTAATTTCTTGTTCTTTTTTTTTTTTTTTTTTTAAGATTATAACATACTACTTCTCAGGTCATCTCTGGACCATTCCTACTCAGGGATCAACGAACTCCAAAGTTATCTGTGGGAGTAAACCATTCTTTGAAAAATTAGCATAGATTCACTATCAACAAAACAAAAGAGCTTTTATCCTTAACCTCTTTTTTAAAAATGATTTTTAGTTTTTCCGTTATAGTTGGTTTACAGTGTTCTGTCAGTTTTCTACTGTATAGCAAAGTGACCCAGCCACACATACATATGTACATTTTTTTTCTTACATTATCCTCCATCATGCTCCATCACAAGTGACTAGATATAGTTCCCAGTGCTATATGGCAGGATCTCATTGTTTATCCATTCCAAACGCAGTAGTTTGTGCCTATTAACTCCAGATTCCCAGTCCATCCCACCACTTCTTCCGTCCCCTTGGCAACCACAAGTCTGTTCTCCAAGTCGATGAATTTCTTTTCCGTGGAAAGGTTCATTTGTGCCATATATTAGATTCCAGATGTGTGATATCATATGGTATTTGTCTTTCTCTTTCTGACTTACTTAACTTAGTATGAGGGTCTCTATTTCCATCCATGTTGTTGCAAATGGCATTATTTTGTTCTTTTTTATGGCTGAGTAGTAGTCCATTGTGTATACATACCACATATTCTTAACCTATTCATCTGTCAATGGACATTTAGGTTGTTTCCATGTCTTGGCTATTGTGAACAGTGCTGCAATGAATATACAGGTGCATGAATCTTTTTCATATCGTTATCCTCTTAACATCTTTTTTTGTGTGTGTCTCTCTCTCTTTTTTTCTTTTTAGGGCTGCACCTGCAGCATATGAAAGTTCCCTGGCTAGGGGTTAAATCAGAGCTGTAGTTGTCAGCCCACACCACAGCCACAACAATGCGGGTTCTGAGCCATGTCTGCAACCTACACCACAGTTCATGGAAATGCCAGATCTTTAACCCACTGAGCAAGGCCAGGGATTGAACCCAAGACCTCATGGATACTAGCTGGGTTTGTTACTGCTAAGCCACAATAAGAACTCCTCATGACATTTTTTGAGAAGAAATTTGTGAGCCCTTGTGCATATGCTATAAAAATGCAAAATGGTGGTAATACATGATGTAAAGGAAAAAACAATTTCCATAGGGTCCCTTTGTAAAAGAAAATAATATATGAATTGTAGAACAATATTCATGATACGACATACTGTTTATGTCCCAGTCTAATTTTTCCTTGTTCTCATTCAACCCCACCCCCCACACTTTTCTCATTCTTTATAAATAGAGGAATCTTTTGTGGCACAGTGGGTTAAGGATTAGGTGTTGTTACTGCAGTAGCTTGGGTCACTGCTGTAACATGAGTTCGATCCCTGCTCAGGAACTTGCACATGCTGCAGCATTCTCCCCCCGCCCCGCCCCTCCTCCTGCCTTGCCAAAAGAAACTTCTAATCTTACTCCATTCCTGAGATAAATGCTCAACTCACTTCAGACTGCAGATTTCCAAAGAACATGGGTCATGTTTGTAAAGCTTTCTGGGTGAAGGGCCTTAGTGTAACACCACCTGTGAATAAATGCTTAACAAACAGAATTTTCATCAGGATGTCGCTTAGATTTTAGAAAAAATTTTTCAACCAAATGGATTCAGGCTGCACTCATTGCTAAATAAACTAAATGGCTCACTCAAATCCTTTCTGAAATGGGATTTATTCACTAAACGAGAGATCCCCTCGTCAATGCAACAAGTATTCATTCTTTAACATGGCTTCAATAGTGTATGGTACAAGGCTTTTGTCATTACAAAGTCTGTGTTAAAAACCAGTGGGCACAAAGGAGTTCGCATTAACTCTAACAACTCAAATTGTACTGACTTGCGAGAGCTTTATCCTCCTGAAAACACCCTGCCAAGCATATTTTTAGGGCATCATTAGGGGGCATCTCCTATATACTTGCAGATAGCACTTTTGTTCAATGATATCCTGTATCTAAGAAAATATATGAGAGTGGTTGCCACCTACTGTCACTATACTTCTGGAGCTTCCAAAGCTGCAAACTTGAGAGACAATGCAGAGCTGCATGTCCTGCAATTGACCCTGGTCAAGGAACAATGTGTGTTCCACATACAATATAGTCTGTCAGCAGGAATACAAGAGGGTCTCAGATGGTGTCTCCCAAGTTTCTTTGGGAAAACAGCTTTATTTTTTTCCCCCAATATTTGCATTAGAGCATCTCTCTCTCCTTAGAGCTCAAACACAAGTCTATGCATCCTGAGCAGGATAGCTACCATGCTGTTGCCTTCAAATCCCAGGTGTCTCCTACGGTGTGCCTTGAAAAGCCCTAATCGTTGCAGCCACTCTGCACTTCTAGGCAGATTGATCTGTATAAACAGACACTTGTTGTGGGCTGTCACTACCTCATCAGACTTGCTCAGACGTGTCTGAACCCCAGCAGAGGCAACAGTTTAGGCTGAAACCAAAGCCTCTGTATATGCTTAAGAAAAGTTTGTACAAAATACTATGAAACATGAAGTATTTCAGTGGAAAATGCCTCATATTAATTTGATTCATGCATGAATGCTTCATTTATAATCCAAACAAATTTCTAGGCCCAGTTTGGGCACAATACTACATTAAAGAAACAATCTAGCAGCCAAAAGTAATTAAAAATTAATTCCCACATTTATTTGGGGATCCTTAAAAATATTAAATGAATGACAAGTTCATAACCCTTAATTTTTTTTCTTTTTCTTTTCAGGGCTGCACCCATGGCATATGGAAGTTCCCAGGCTAGGGGTCAAATGAGAGCTACAGCTGCCGGCCTACTCCACAGCCACAGGAATGCAGGATCTGAGCCGCGTCTTCAACCTACACCGCAGGTCACGGCAATTCTGGATCCTTAACCCACTGAGGGTTAAGGTAGGGATCGAACCTGCATCCTCATGGATCTTAGTCGGGCTCATTAACTGCTGAGCCAAGAAGGGAACTCCCAATCCTTAGTTTTAAATCCTTCTAGAAGCTATCTTTCTTCTTCCTTGTTCTCTCATGTCCCTTGTAATCCTGGTGCCTTTATTTATGCTAAGTCCCCAATATTTTTCTCCCAAACCTGCCTCTATGTCTTTTACTTATTCTTTTCTTCCCTTTTTGTTTTTTTTTTTCTTTTTTTGTCTTTTTGCCATTTCTAGGGCCACTCCCGAGGCATATGGAGGTTCCCAGGCTAGAGGTTGAATCGGAGCTGTAGCTGCTAGCCTACGCCAGAGCCACAGCAATGCGGGATCTGAGCTGCATCTGCAACCTACATCACAGCTCACAGCAACTGAGCTCACGGATCCTGAGCAAGGCCAGGGATCGAACCCACAACCTCATGGTTCCTAGTTGGATTCGTTAACCACTGAGCCACGACGGGAACTCCGTCTTTTTTTTTTTTTTTTCCAGTTTATCCCTCTCTTTCTCAAAATCTGGGAATTTCTGGCAAAACTGATCTCATCTTAATAGGTCAAAATGACAGGGAAGCTGGCAGACCAAGACAAGACACTGTTTAGTGAGTAGGGATGAGTCATTCATTTTTGTACCTATTACACATTCATCTGACCTTTACTGAGTACCTATTGTACCTGGAAGGCATTGTGGAGGCACTGAGGACATGAATGAATAAGATATTGTCACCAACTTCAGGAAACTCAGTTCAGTAGAGACTACAAGCATATTAGACAATGACTGTAATCAATGGAACAGGTACAAAAATGAAGTTAGCTTTTAGGCCATATGTGAAACCAAACTTGGATAGGTCAATAAAAGCTTTACAGAGGAGAAGACCTTGGCCTTTAAGGATAAGTTGTAGTTTTTCAAATGGGTGATTTCCTAAGTCAAAAACTCAGGAGTGATCCTAGAATCTTCCATTCCTTTATCCGCTACAAATACTTTTGGCTCTTAGGGCCTATTGATCTATCTTCTTAACATCTCTTTCATCCATTTCTTTCTGCCAATCCACATTGCTATTGTTTATGTTAGTACAACTTTCACTTTGAAAGTATCCAACTGGCTTCTTATTTATCTTCTTGCCTATAATCTGGCAGTTTTTGAAAATATGTACCATATTGCCTGTAGTCTAGAAAAATAGTTTTCAATTTTTTTTTTGTCTCAAGACTCCTTTATTTTTATTAAAAAAAATTTTTTTTTGTCTTTTTAGGGCCACGCCTGCAGCATATGGAGGTTCCCAGGCTAGGGGTCCAATCAGAGCTGTAGCTGTCGGCCCACACCAGAGACAGAGCAATAAGGGATCTGTGACCTACACTGCAGCTCATGGCAATGCTGGATCCTTAACCCACTGAGTGGGGCAAGGGATCGAACCCGTGTCTTCTTGGGTGCTAGTCGGGTTAACCACTGAGCCACGACAGGAACTCCTCAACACTCCTTTATACTTTCAAAAATCATTAAGCACCCTCCTGCCAAAAGCTTTTGTTTATGTGGATGATAGAAATATTTATTGTGCTGGAAATTAACACTAAGAAACTTCATTGTTAAATTAAAAATTTAAAGATAAAATAATCTCATTTTAAAATAAATAACACATTTTAATAAAAATATATTTTACAAAAAAGTTTAGTGAGAAGAATGGCATTGCTTTTATTTTTTGCAAGTCTCTGTAATGTTTGATTTAATAGAAGACAGATGGATTCATACGTCTATTTCTACATTCAATCTGTGTGATGCCACATGCTATATAGCCCCTTAAGCCTCCACTATACACTCTTAAAAAATGAAAGTGAAAAATATTATGAAAATATTTTTGAACTTAAAAAACTTTTAAAATGTTCTTGGGGACCCCAGGGCTTCTTGTGCCACACTTTGAGAACTGCTAGTGTACGTCTTTCTAAAGTACAAATCTGTTTATGTTTCTTTTCTGCTTAAAATATTTCAGTAGCTCTCTTTTGCCTATAGAAAAAGTAAATGGAGAAGTGGTGTCACTAAGATGACTCCTAGATTTTACACTTAGATAACTGGATAAACAAAATAGAAAATAAGAGAGGAGAAGCATATTTTCACAGTAATGAAATTGATAAATTCAATATTTTTTTAGTCATGGGTTTTGAGGTAAGTACTACTGTGCATAACATGTCACTCAAAAAATGTAGTGGCTTAAAACATCATTTGTTATACAACACCAAAACAAGATCTGTGAAGGAAAGAGTTGAAAAGTTGGACTTCATTAAAATTAAAAACTTCTGTTCTGCCAAAGACAATAACAAGAGAATTAAAAGACAAGCCACAGAGGAGGGAAAAATATTTGCAAAACACATCTGTAAAATAACTTTTATCCAAAATATAAAAGAATTCTAAAAATTCAACAATTATAAAACAACCTGTTTAAAAAATGGGTCACAAACCTGAGAAGACACATCATCAAAGAGGATATACAGATGGCAAATAGCATATGAAAAAATGTTTTACATCCTATGTTATCAGGGAAATGGCAAATTAGCAACAATACAATAACGCTCACACATCTTTTAGAAAAAGGCTACAATCTAGAACACTGACAACACCAAATTCTGGTGAGGATGTGTAACAGCAGAAACTCACTCATTGCTGGTGGGAATGCAAAATGCTGCAATCACTTTAGAAAACTGTTTATCAGTTTCTTATAAAACTAAACATACACTTACCATATGATCCAACAGTCATGCTCCTTGGTTCATTTAATCAAAGAAGTTTAAAATTTATGTCCACACAAAAACCTGTACCAGGATGTTTACAGCAGCTCTGTTCATAATTGCCAAAATTTGGAAGCAATCAATTTGTCTTCCAATAGGTAAATGCATAAATAAATCGTGGTACATCCAGACAATGGAATATTACTCAGTGATAAGAAGAAATGAACTATCAAGCCATGAAAAGACATGGAGGAAGCTTAACTGTGTACTACTAAGTAAAATAAGCCAATCTGAAAAGGCCACATGCTGTATGATTCCAATTGCACAACATTCTGGAAAAGTCAAAACTAGGGAGACAATAAAGAAGTCAGTTGCTGCATGGGTATGTGTGTGTGTGGTGGGTGGTGGGGGATGAACAGAGCACAAAGGATTTTTAGGGTAGTGAAAACACTCTGTATGATATTATAACGAAGGATATATGCCATTATACGTCTGTCCAAACCCATAGAAAGTACCAATACCAAGAGTGTCCTCCTGCTCTCCTACATGTTCTGGGCTCCTATCGGTGTTTATTCCATCTTTGTGCCTTTGGTTATTCTGTTGCTTCATGTAGAATGCTTTCTTTCTTACTTTTTATGTGTATCCTTGTTCAACCCATCCTTTAACTCTCACTTTGTCCCTCAGAAGTCTAGACCCTTGTACCAGATCCTTTTATTTTGAACCTGCTTATGCTATAAACTGTGTTTCGCTGTCAGGTTCCAACTGGCCATAGGGGAAGCTGCAGGAAATGTGGAAGGCAGAAGTGAAAGCAGCAGCGATTATACTTGGAAAGTTGTAATTGGTTAGAGACAGTGAAGACAGATGTCAAGATGCCAGCAGTTTCTAACTTATGGTTGTGCTTCCTTACTCAGGTTCCACCTCTCCTTATCAGCTGCCTGTCCTACTGACCTATAGAAGCCCCAGGCTGGCTCACCACCAGATGCTTTACTGTAAGATCCTAGGTGCATTACTGCCAAAGAGACAACAGTCTTCCACAGGGTTCTACACAGCCAGCTTCATGCTATACTGGACATGCTTAACTTTTAGATTCAACTATGACTGGGGAGCAGAGTACTGGGGTACCTTCTCACGTAACCACTAGGGTCTAACACTTGGGCACATACTCTCTGATCTTTTTCCTTCTCACTCTCACTGAATTTTTATCACTTTGGGGACCAAAAATCTGATTTTATATTATCAAATATGCTTCTGTAATTACTCTATATTCATGCACATATACTCATTTCTGGATTTTGATATTTTAAAGGAAGGTAATATATATTTTAAAATTCAAAATATCCTTTCATTTTGTGTACCTTACTAGTGCAGCTGAGAGTCAGAACTATGGCATAGATTTATAAAAGGCCACTTATCAAGTCAAGGGCCAAGAATTTGGCTATTTTCTTTCTGTATCTGCTCTAGCCCAGCAGTAGTTCATATAGAAGCTATTGCTGCTGCCTCAATGCTGAAGGCAGAGTGCTGGAAAACTTGTTGTGGAATCATGGAAACTTAGGTTTAATATCTCCAAATATTATCATGATGCACAGGAATAAAATGTAAAACTTCTCACGAATGAATAGATTGTATGTCCTTTCAGTAATGCTTTTTTTTTTCCCCAACCAGGCTTTTGATACAAATTGGACAGTAGCCAATTTGAGGCTTCATTTTCTGGCAAGGAACCTAAGCTCATGTGCTCTGTGTTCTTGATTAAGAGCAGACCTATATACTTAGAAATAATTTTTTTTTAAAGGAGCAAAAGGTAGGTTTGAAATTCTTTCACGAAAATGAAAAAATCCAATCAGCTTTCTTGCCTGAAAGATGATCAACATAACCTTTACATTCTAACAACAACAAAAAAGAGTTTTTTTGAGAAAATGTCAATATTCTACTTTCTGTATATTTCATCATCATTTTCTCCTTTCCTTATATAGAGAAAGAAAGATTGCTGAAGAACTGCTTCATACTGGCTTTATATCCCAATACCTCAGACTCTTGAAACTTTTTAATTGAAACTGGGAGTGAAATTTGGTATGTTTGGAAAGCATGATTGTTCCACACTCTGTGAACATGTATTTAGTTAGGTAAGTCATTAATCCAGACAGCAGAGCTTTAAGAACCTTGGAAAATGAAGGAAAAATTAACATTCAGTGCTGATTCCTGCAGAAGTGTTTCCTAAGAAATATCTTGGTTCTCTTTATATTCCTCTGGGCAAATCAAAGAGATGGTGGTGGTGTTGTACAACATTATGTATGTAATGAGGATCACTGAGTTTTATACTTAATATTGGTTAAAATGGAAAACTTTGTTACATATATTTTACAAGAATTTCCATAACAAGAAGGCCCATCTTCCCATACAAGAATCTTAGATAAGGTCTTAGATAAGGTCTTAGATAAGGTCAATGTATTTGTGATTTACATGATGATAGAAAACTAAGGTAAGACTCTACTCATATGAAAAAAAAATGATTTATATAAAGTTCCTGAAAAAAGATTCTGGGGTACTATTTTATAAGAAAAGACTGATTTTTAGGTTACTAAGTTGGAAAGATGGATTGAATTTCTTTTTCTTCATTTCCATTTTGAAAACCCTGATGTTTACAGATATTCTGGAATTCATTCACTTATTAATTCATTCTTTTCTCTCTAGCAAGTGCTAACTCTAGGAATATAGGACACTTTAAATTTTATTTTAGAAAAAGATACAGTCATTTGAAAAGTAACTTACCTGAAAAGATCATGACATGAAAAATATGGAATCAACAATACAGCAGTCTTCATGGATTTGAATATGCTGAATGGTTATAATCTAAGATTTCCAAGGTGAAGATTCTTGCTTTTTTTTTTTATATATGAAGGTTTGGGGATATGTCCCTACTGCTTTTCTAAATATTCACAATATTTGATTCCTTCAATTTCTATTTTTATTAATTATTTTCACAACCTGGAGACAAACTGTTTTTACTTACATCACATAGGTATTTTTATAACAAATAAAAATCACATATATGATGTAGAGCTTTAGAATATATTATTATATTATTATTGCAGAGTTAAACTTTACCTCAAAGTAATTTATCAATTGCCCCATGATACTGGATATGAAAGGCATAATATTTATATGATAAAAAATAAATTGTAATTTTGATTATCTAAAAGATTCTACAACTACTGCATCTTTTAAAAAGGATTTATGTTGGTTTATAGAAATTGAAATAATTCTACCTGTATGTTTAGCTGAGTTTAACTGTGAAGGTTTCAGACTGGTGGATGGTAGCTTTGGAAGATCTTGATCTTGCCAATTTTGTAATATTGAGCTATGTCAAACAGATAAAAGAAAGTAGAAAGTTAGGAAATTTCCTTTAAATATACTGATAAAATTATGTGTAAATATAAATGAGAACCGGGTGTTAAAATTATTTGAGTTCATATAATTCAGACACTGGAACCATCACCATTTTTCCCCCCATGAATAAACAGCAGATTTTATTATTGCTTCTCTTATCCAAATTATCTAGGCTATTTTTAATCTTCCACTTTAATCTTCTAGGGTAGGCACTGTCATATAGGAGGTACACATATACACTGCCAACTGAATATTTAAGCTTTATTCTATTGCCAAGATGTGATTTGGAACAAACCTGCTGATATGATTTTACATTCTCTGTAGAAATCACTCTGTGGTAAACCAGGTTTTTTGGCCACAGCGGTATCCCCTGCTAAGAGCTAAATAAGCCATAGTATTGAGAAGCCAGGCTGGAATTTAGCTGCTTAATTGTTTTCATGTGTTTGCATTAGAATGGGTATGAACCCTAACTAGTCAGCTGCACAAAGGTTGGAGTTGGAATCCAGGCCTCGTTCTCAAAGAGCTAAAGCTAAAACACTCCTTAGTTAGCCTGCCTTAAAAGTCTCTGTTTCTCAGGAAATAAATTCTATTGCTTTTGAAGGAAAGCAAAGTTATTTTAAGAAAAGATTCTCTTTCTAGTTCAGTTATACTTTTACTTCCTCCTCTTTTCTCTTGGCATCTCTTAGAACCCTGCAATAATCCAAGTAAATAAAGCTAAACCTTTACTACTGAAAAATAGCTTCCAGACTACTCACAGATCATACACTTTATAGCCTTGCATAGATTCCACAAATCTACTTTCTGAGGTAGGTATATTATAAAATATACTTAAAAATATCTTTACCGAGGTATAATTAAAACACAAATAATTGCAAATATTTAATGCATCCAGTATGATGGATTTGAACATAACCAAATACCTGTGAAACCATCACTACAGTCAAGGTAATGAGGGCTCAGAGAAAAGGAATTTGCTAAAGATTCCAGAGGTAACGTGTGAGCTTATAGGGCTCTGGTCTCTCTTGACTCCAAAATCCATGCTGTTTCCAATTCAAGGCTGCCATGTTATATTTTCACTCGGACTGATGTTGATGTGTTGGCATAGGACTTGCTAGAGATGTTACCATGGCAGGCCTGTAGGTATGGCACTACTTTTTCCATTAAAAATGAAGACAAAATCATACTTATGAGACACAACAACTGGAATTGGACTTTCCAAAAAATACAGAGTATGTTCAATTCCAGAAGAGGTTACCTTAGAAACAGAGACAAGAGATATTCACATTGCTTAGTTATATTTATTTCTCAGTTGTAAAAGTAAATGGGGGTGTTGTGTGGATAGCAGGAATGGGTAAGAAGGCCTGCTTCCCCAAACTGCCACAGAATCACAAACCACAATTGTGTGATGGATAGGTCCCTCTTTCTAGGGGATACAATATCCTTTTATTAATATCTCAGGAGTGAGTTATGTGTGTGTATATACATGTGTGTGTGTGTGTGTGTATATAGCATTAGATGTATTAAACTGCTTATTAAATTTAATTTTCATATATCTGTCTTTCTCCTAATTATGTGCCTATGACAATACATACTGATATATGGAGGTGTTAGAGTCACTGAAGATATAATCATTCTTCAGTTTCCAGCATGTAAAATACCATGCAAGGAGATAAAGTTAAATTGCAAAGAGTTTTAATCCTTTTCCAATAGTAAAAATATAATTTTTACTAGATGCAAAAAACACTTGGAAAAAAAATGACTTTTAACCCCACCAATCACATATGACTATTGCTGTTATTTGGTATATTTATAAAGTTATTTAAAAGAAAGATTTATATATGGTGCTACATTATGAAAAATGAATGAAGAAATAAGTGTTGAATGTTTTACATCATTCATTGTAGAGGAACTAATGTTGCACAATAGCCATGTATTATAGTATTCCACAGAAAAAGAACAACAAAACAAATGTATTTATAAATAGACATTTTTCAAGAGAAAAGAAACATGGATCCTTTTACCATATACAATGAAAACCTAATTTCATAGAGTAATCAGGATTGCGTATCCATAATTTTGAAATCATGTTTAAAAAAAAAAAAAAGACTACCTAGTGTTAAATGATGGCCCTGCCCTCAAGCCTCAAATGGGATCCTGTTCCAATTGCTGATGGTTTGTTTTATTTCTCACTTAAAAATAGCTAGAGAAAGAAACCATGTGGAACAAAGTCTACAAGTATTATTATGTAGCAGGTTGTATTTTTGGAAAATGATTGCAAATAACCCCTGTGCCACATACATTTTTAGAACCTTGCCACTCACCCATAAAAAGATGGAGTCTAATTTGCTCCTTCAACTTGAATTTGGGTAGAATTGTAATTGTTTAGCAGAGTCCAGTTGAGGTGATTTTGCGTGACTTATGATATTAGCAAAGAACAGGCCTTAACCTTCTATTTGGTTCTCTTGGGACTGCTTTGAAGGAAGTCAGACCATGGAAGCTCACCAACTCCCTTAATTCTGTTATGCTGTGAGGGAGAGAAATTAGGTACCTGGAGAAAGTACGTAGAGGAACACTGCAAGTTAAGAGAGATGTGTCTAGTGGTCCCAGCTGCTCCAGCTCCTCACTGTTCTGTGAGACTATGAAATGAATGACTTCTGAGCCAGAACTATAAACTGATCCTTTTCTGAATTTCTGAGCTACAGAAATCACAAAAGATAATGCAATGATTGGTGTTGCTTTAAGCAACTACATTTTAGGGTGGCTTATCAGGTAGCAATAGATAACTGGAGCAGAATTTGATGCAGAAATGGAATGCTGACATCATAACAAAAATCTAATGTGGACAGAATTCTTTAGGAAGAGACTATTAGTGTAATCCTGAAGCATCTAGGGAGGTTGTTGGTGAAAGCTGGAAGAAAGCTTCTTGTTAGCAGAAGCTTAAAGGGTCTCAAGAAAGCTGTCTGTGAGGGCTTAAAGCAAAGTGAGGAAAACATAATTGGAAGTTGGATAAAGGGGACACTCATTATATAGTGACAGAAAGTTTAGCAAAATTCTTGCCTGTGTGAATGTGAAACATAGACTGTGTTCCTAATGAACTCAATGATCTGGCTTTTCCTGCTGCTCATAAAATAAAATAAAATAGGAGAATGATAAAGTAATAAACACATTTTTAAGTTTTGAATGAAATTCATAGGAAATGCAAAGAATTCAGAGCAGTTGTTTCAGACAGCAAATTGTTCTCAATTCTTTATTTTATTTTTATTTTCATTTTTTTGCCTTTTTAGGGCCACAGATGTGGCAAATGGAAGTTCCCAGGCTAGGGGTCCAACTGTAGCTACAACTGCTGGTCTATGCCACAGCCACAGCAACACCAGATCCGAGCTGCATCTGTGACCTATGTCACAGTTCATGGCATGCTAGATCCTTAACCCACTGAGCATGGCCAGGGGTTGAACCTGCATCCTCATGGATACTAGTCAGGTTCGTTTCCACTGAGCCATAATGGGAATTCCCTGTTCTTAAAAAGGGCTTTAGGACAAAGACCTAAGAGATATACAGGACTAGAATATTTTTTGTAAACCTCAGAAAGTTCTAAGATATCATATAATACATGAAATTCATGAGAGGCCTCAAGCCAGAACCACCGAGAGGAGTCTTCCCTAAATTATTGGCCCATAAAAATCAGTGGAAATAATAAGATGATTGTTGTTTTAAGTCAATCCAATTTGCAGTGATTTTTTTTTTTTTAAAGAAATGGATAACTTGAACATGTTCAAAAGACAGGAATTATGTATAATTTTAAAAATTAGGGAGTTCCCATTGTGGCTCAGTGGAAACGAATCTGACTAGGAACCATGAGGTTGTGGGTTTGATCCCTGGCCTTGCTCAGTGGGTTAAGGATCTGGCGTTCCCTTGGGCTATGGCATAGGCCAGTGGCTGCAGCTCCGATTTGACCCCTAGCCTGGGAACTTCCACATGCTGTGGGTGCAGCCCTAAAAAGACACATACACACACACAATTATTTTACCACCAGGGCATAGGGTAAAAGTTATTCAGGTATGTGGGTATTAAATAAATGTAACATCTTATTTCACTTCAGAAGTAAAAAAAAAATTGTTTTTACTTGAGAATTTCTTTTTTTCTTTTTTTTCTTTCCCCAATATATTATTTTTTTTTCCTGCTATACAGCATGGTGACCCAGTTACACATACATGTAAAAAATTAAAACAAAAATAAAACCTTTCTGCTTAAAGATTAAACCTTATTTTATTTATTTATTTATTTATTTATTTATTTATTTATTTATTTGGCTGCATGGGTAGCATAAGAGGTTCTCACGCCAGAGATGGAATATGAGTACAGCTACAGGCAATGATAGATCTTTAAACCACTGGGCCTGTCTGGGGACTGAACCCACACCTCAGCAGCAATCTGAGCCACTGCAGAGACAATGTCTGATCCTTAATCCACTGTGCCACAGCAGGAATTCCAAACCTTATTTTACTTAAATATTGACTCAAACATATTCTTTCTTTATTAAATCATCATTAAAATGGAATGAAAATATTTTTAGACTGGGGACCTAGGCTTTCATAATATGGGTGTTGCACTATATGACACTCCTTTTAAGAAAGATGAGTGTTATAGACAGGAGAACCATAACAATTATTTTAATTAAGCACTTTCATCAAGAAGTGCAAGTTTCCACATGTAAGTAAAGTTTCTCACCATGTGAGCTTTTACAATGATTTTTTCATAAAAAATTGATATACTTTGACATAAAATTAAAAATGAAAGGTGGCTGACATTGTACCTTTAATTAATAATAGATACATATTGATCTAAACATAGCAATTTAAATAAATTTTACTGGTGAAATTCATATGGTATGTATAGTTGAACTACCTTGAAAAGGGGTAATATTGTAGGATATTGTTATATTCTGAATATTCTATAGAATTTTTCTTCACCATCTTTTTTCTCCAAACTTCCTTCTTCTCTGCTCTCTTCCTCTTCCTTTCCTTCTCCTCCACTTTTTCCTCTCCCTCCTTCTTCTGTAATTTTGAAAGGTAATTTATGATAGATCAAAATATTGTTTCTCTTTACTTTGATCCCTTTATCATTTGTATCTATATAACATATTTAGCCTAGCTGCTAGCTATGTTTAAGAAGGAAACCCTTTATTGTGTTAAAAACTCACGATGGGAGTTTCCGTCATGGCATAGTGGTTAACGAGTCCGACTAGGAACCATGAGGTTGCGGTTCAATCCTTGGCCTTGCTCAGTGGGTTAAAGATCCGGTGTTGCCGTGAGCTGTGGTGTAGGTCAGAGACGTGGCTCGGATCCTGCATTGCTGTGGCTCTGGCATAGGCCAGTGGCTACAGCTCCAGTTCAACCCCTAGCCTGGGAACTTCCATATGCCATGGGAAGCTGCCCTAGAAAAGGAAAAAAAAAAAAAAAAAAAAAAAAGACTAATGGAGGAAATTACTTTTAACTTCAGGAAGTTTGCATTTTATTGTGGGAAACAGTCATGTATTGATCTCATCACAGTATTCTCAGTTAGTAAAACGGATAATGTGCTTGAGACCACAGAAAAGAGAGTGATGAATATTTATGGGGTGAAAATGGGGTTTAAATAGTGGTTTACTGGAGGTGGCTTGCATCTCCAGATTTGGGGATGATTTTTTTGGAAGAGATGTCTTTTGGATTTAGCTTTAAAAGCAAAAGGATTTTTGCTGGGTTGAAAGTGAGGGTGGGCTGGGGAAGAGCAGTCTAGTTAATAATAATGGCTACCATTTATTGGGTGCTACCTATGCTAATTAAGCACTTACATTATCATGTCATCCTCAAAACAGTTCTGTAAGGTAGATATTACCAATTCCATTTTACATAGGAAATGGAAGCTCTTAGATGTGAAATCATGTCCATCGTCTGAAAGATTTGCCACTGTACTTTACTACCTCAAAAACAAGTGGATGTGGGAAAGTTTGGATATAGTAAGGATGGAGGTATAGTAAGTTTAACAAAACACATTATTTATCTTATTACCACTTTACATAGTTTGCTATTTTCTAAAGCTATGTACAGATTTCTCTGGCTGGGGCAAACTTATTCCCCAAGCAAACTCACTGCTTTTATAATATAGAGGAGTCCTCTAAGATACTTTGTAGTTTATTCAGAATATTAAATTCCAGGATAGCAGTAAGTAAAAAGGATAGCACAGCTGACATGCAAAGTCAGTTAAAGTTGGGACATGCCCAGTGTTTTGGATAAAGAAAGTTGGGTGGCCTGCAAAGAAAGCACAAGGAGCTAGACAAAGTTAACTGACAGGGACCAAATGAGAGAAGACATCTGCAGCACATATAACCAAAAAGGGGTTTATATCTAGAATATAAAAGGAACTCTGGCAAATCAGCAAAGATAACATAGCAAAACCAATCAAACTGGTAAGATGCATGAATAAATAATCCACAGAAGGAAAACTCCCAAATGACCAATCAAATACATGAAGAGGCACAAAACCTCAATAGAAATCAGAATAATGCAAATTAAATAACTGAGCCTTCAGTCTCTTAAAAATGCATGTCCTCCTCAGTGTTTATATTATTATGATTATGTAAATATTACTCATATCTTCAATCACATTTTATTTGATTTACAGTTTTTAATAACAGCGTTAAAGAAATATAATATACAAGGAGTTCCCTTTGTGGCTCAGTGGTTAACAAACCCGACTAGGAACTATGAGGATGAGGGTTCGATCCCTGGCCTCACTCAGTGGCTTAAGGATCCAGTGTTGCTGTGAGCTGTGGCGTAGGCTGGCAGCTGTAGCTCCTTACACAATACAATAAGGTACACATTTAAAGTGGAAAAGATAATGAACATACCCAATCACTCTCAAAAGTTTCCTTGTGTCCTTTCATAATCTCTGCATACTGCCCATCACTTGATAGACAATCACTAATAAACATTCTGTCACAAAAACTAGCTCGCATTTTCAAGAATTTTACATAATTTAATCATACAGCTTTAGCTGTTTTTGGTCTGGCTTCCTCCACTTACCACATATATGCCTGTGTGGGCTACTCAGGTGGTTGTACATCACAACAGTTTATTTACATTTATTACTAAATTTTATTTCATTATATGGATGTATTACCTGTTTTTGTGCACCTGTTGATTGATGATTGGGTTGTTTTCAGTTTGGGGCTACTATAAATAGAAATACTATGAAGATTCGCTTACAAACCTTTGTATGTACATGTTTTCATTTCTCTTGTTAAGTGCCTAGGGGTGAAATAAGAATTCCAATTCTTCCATATCCTCTTCAACACTTGATATTGTTAGTCTTTTGTATTTTTAATTTTAGCCATTCTATAAGGTGTGTGTGTAGTTGTAGCTCATTGTGGTTTTAATCTGTGTTGTCCTAATAACTAATGGCATCAAGCATCTGTTCATGTTCTTATTTGCCATCCGCATATTTTCTTTTTTGTTGAAGTATAGTTAATGTACAATATCATATAAGTTATAGTATACAATATAGTGATTCATAATATTAAAGGTCAATTTCATTTATGGCTATTATAAAATATTGGGTATATTTTCTGTGTTGAACAATAAATTTGTGGCTTATTTTATACATAATAGTTTGTACCTCAATCACCTACCCTTATATATCACCTCCCTCTTTCCCTCTCCCCACTAGTAACCAGTAGTTTGTTCTCTTTATTTGTAGCTCTGCTTCTTTATTGTGATATTCTCTATTTTGTTCTTTGTTAGAGTCCACATATAAGTGATATCATACAGTATGTCTTTCACTGTCTGACTTATTTCACTTAGCACAATACCATCCAAGTGCATCCATATTGTTGCAAATGGAAAAATTTCATTCTTTGCTATAGCTGAGTAGTATTTCACTGTATATATATATATATATATATACATATCCCATTCTGTATCCATTCATTTTTTGATGGGCACTTAGGTTGCTTCCATATCTTTTTTTTTTTTTTTTGTCTTTTCTGGGGCTACACCTGAGGCATATGGAGGTTCCCAGGCTACGGGTCTAACGGGAGCTGTAGCCGCTGGCCTACACCAGAGCCGCAGCAACATGGGATCCGAGCCACGTCTTCGAACTACACCACAGCTCACAGCAACGCTGGATCCTTAACCCACTGAGCGAGGCCAGGGATTGGACACACAACCTCATGGTTCCTAGTCGGATTCACTAACCACTGAGCCATGATGGGAACTCCCCTTGCTTCCATATCTTGACAATTGTAAATAATGCTACTATGAACATTAGCGTTCATGTATCTTGTCAAATTTGTGTTTCTGTTTTGTTTTAATATATACTCAGGAGTGAAATTGCTGGGTCAATGGTAGTTCTATTTTTAGATTTTTGAGAAACCACCATACTATTTTCCACAGTGGCTGCACTAATTTACATTCCTACAAACAGTATATGAGGGTTCCCTTTTCTCCACATCCTTGTTAACATTTGTTATTTGTGTTCTTCTTGGTGATAGCCATTCTGACAGGTGTGAGGTGATATCTCATAGTTTTGATTTGCAATTCCCTGATGATTAGTGATGTTGAGCATTTTTTCATATGCCTGCATTTCCTTTTTGCAAAAATGTCAATTCAAATAGCCTTCCCATTTTTCTGGAGTTTCCATCATGGTGAAATTGAAATGAATCTGACTAGTATTCATGAGGATGTGGGTTTGATCCCTGGCCTTACTCAGTGGGTTGGGGATCTGGCAATGCAGGGAGCTGTGGTGTAGGTCACAGACATGGCTCAGATCCTTAGTTGCTGTGGTTGTGGTGTAGGCTGGCAGCTGTAGCCCCAATTCGACCCCTAGCTTGGAAACTTCCATATACCATGGGTGTAGCCCTAAAAAAAACAAAAACAAAAAAACTTCTTCCTACTTTAAAATTGAATTCGTGTTTCTGATGTTCAGTTGTATGAGCAGTTTGTTTATGTTGGATATTACCCCATTCACAAATACTTTCTCTCATTCAGTAGGTTGTCTTTTCACTTCGTTGATGGTTTGCTTTTCTACGAAAAGCTTTTAAATTAAATTAGGTCTGATTTGTTTATTTTTCCCTTTATTTCCTTTGCTTTAGGAGACAGATCCAAAAACTACTGCTACAATTTATGTCAAAGAATGTTCTGCCTCTGTTTTCTTCTAGGAATTTTAGTTTGTTGTCTTATATTTAGGTTTTTAATTCATTTTGAGTTGATTTTTGAACATGGTGTTAGAGAATGTGCTAATTTCATCCTTTTATAGGCAGCTATCCAGCTTATCTAGTATCAATAATTGAAGAGACTGACTTTTCTCCATTGTATATTCTTACCTCCTTTGTTGTAGATTAACTGAGCAAAATTACACGGGTGTATTTCTGGGTTCTCTATCCTGTTCCATTGATCTACCTGTTTTTGTGCCAGTAACATACTGTTTCTATGACTGCAGCTTTATAGTATAGTTTGAAGTCGGGAAGCATGATTTCTCCAATTCTGTTTCTCTTTTTATTTATTTTTATTTTTTATTTTTTGTCCTTTTGCCTTTTCTTGAGTTGCTCCCATGGCATATGGAGGTTCCCAGGCTAGGGGTCTAATCGGAGCTGTAGCTACTGGCCTACGCCAAAGCCACAGCAACACAGGATCCAAGCCACGTCTGCAACCTACATCACAGCTCACGGCAACGCCAGATCCTTAACCCACTGAGCGAAGCCAGGGATCAAACCCGCAACCTCATGATTCCTAGTTGGATTCGTTAACCACTACATCATGACGGGAATGCCCATTTCTCTTTTAAAAAGTTCTTTTGGTTTTGGGGATCTTTTGTGTTTCCATATAAATTTTAAAATTATTTGTTCTAGATCTGTGAAAAATTCCATTGGCATTTTGACAGGGATTCCACTGATTGCACTGAATTATATTTTGACAGGAATTTCATACTATGCAAGATTGCCTTGGATAGTATGGTCATTGCAACAATACTAATTCTTTCCATAATATTCAAGACCATAATATATCTTTCTGTTTGAGCATTCCTAAATTTCTTTCATCAGTGTTTTATAGTTTTCCATGTACGGGTCTTTTACTGTGTTAGGTATGTTTATTCCTAGGTATTTTATTCTTTTTGATGAGGTGGTAAATGGGATTGTTTCCTTAATTTCTCTTTTTGATAGTTTGTTGTTATACTTCTGTATATTAGTCTTGTATCCTACAATTTTACTAATTCATTGATGAGGTCTTATAGTTTTCTGGTTGTGTCTTTAGCATTTTCTATGTATAATATCATGTAATCTGTAAACAGTGACAGTTTTATTTCTTCTTTTCCATTTTGGATTATTTTTATTTCTTTTTCTTGTCTGACTGCTATAACTAGGATTTCTAATAATGTGTTGAATAAAAGTGGTAAGAGTGAGCATTCTTGTCTTATTCCTGATCTTAGAGGAAATGTTTTCAGCTTTTCACCATTGAATAGGATGTTACCTGTGGGTTTGTCAGATGGCTGTTACTATGTCTTGGTATGTCCCCTCTTGTGTATCTTCTTTAGTGAAATGTATATTCATTTCCTCTGCTCTTTTATTTTTACTTATTTATTTATTTTTAGGGCTGCATCCATGACACATGGACGCTCCCAGGTTAGGGGTCCAATTGGAGCTGCAGCTGCTGGTCTATGCCACAGCCACAGCAATGCTAGATCCAACTCATGTCTGTGACTACACACAGCTCACAGCAATGCCAGATCCTCAACTCACTGAGCAAGGCCAGTGATCAAACCCACATCCTCATGGATACTAGTTGGGTTCATTACTACTGAGCCACAATAGGAACTCCCTTTGCTTACTTTTAAAATTGAGTTTTTAAAATCACCTTACTGTGGAGTTTTAAGTTCTTTACATATTCTGATACAAGTCATTTATCAGGTCTATAATTTATAAATATTTTCTCCCATTTTATGGCTTGTCTTAATTCTCTTACCTTTTGAAAAGCTTTTGAAAAGCAAAAGTTTAAAAATTTCCATTTTGGCTGCACCTGTGGCACAAAGAAGTTCCCAGGACAGAAATCAAACTTGCATCAGAGTAGCAACCTAAGCCACTGCAGTGACAATGCCAGATCTTTAACCCACTGCACCACAAGAGAACTCCAAGTCTTCCAACTTTGATATATACATACATTCCAACTTTTGATACTCTTCCCTTCATCCTTTTTAGTTTCTGGGTTTTTTTTTGAATTGTTACTAATTATCCTTTAAATTCATGTCAGAAATGTGAATTTCCTCTCTATATTTTCAGATACTTCAGATAATCTATCAATTTAATATTTTCTTAGAAACATCTTTTTTGAAGCATTTCTTTCTTGTGTTTCATTGTAGACTAGTTGCTGTCTTTGTTTTTCTGCATAGTTATTGTTCTGTTAAATAATGTTCTGTATGGAGATCCTGTCATGGCTGAGTGGTTAGCAAACCCAACTAGCATCCATGAGGATGCGGGTTGAATCCATGGCCTTGCTCAGTAGGTTAAGGATCCAACATTGCTGTGAGCTGTGATGTAGGTTGCAGATGTGGCTCAGATTCTACATTGCTGTGGCTGTGGTATAGGCCAGTGGTTGTAGCTCCAATTGGACCCCTAGCCTGGGAACCTCTCTATGCTGTGGGTGTGGCCCTAAAAAGACAAAAAGACAAAATAAAAATAATGTTCTATAAACTTACTTCTTTACTCTTTTTTTTTTTTTTATGGACCTCTTATCTTACCTTTTCTTGGATTACTCCCTAATTTAGGTGGAACACATCTTTCAGTAGCTTACTGAGAAAAGATACATGAGAGATAAATTTTCTTGAGAACTTACAGTACTGACAATAGCTTTATTCTATGCCCACACTTAATTTAAAATTTGGATTGTTACAGAATTCTAGGTTGGAGATGAATATCCCTTAGAATTTCCCATTTTCCCCAGAAGCCTGTTCATACTTAAGAATGAGGGATTGCATGCTCCTGGATTGGAAGAATTAATATTGTTAAAATGGCCATACTGTCCAAAGCAATCTACACATTTAATGCAGTCCCTATCAAATTACCCATGACGTTTGTCATAGAACTAAAACAAACCATCCAAGAATTTACATGGAACCATGAAAGATCCAGAATTGCTAAAGTAATCCTGAGGGGAAAAAAACAAGGCAAAAGGCATAACTCTCCTAGACTTCAGATAATACTACAAATCTACAATAATTAAAACAGTGTGTGGGAGGTCAAAAAACAGACATAGGGGGAGTTCCCGTTGCAGATTAGCAGTAATGAACCTGACTAGTATTCATGTGGTTTTCTTCAGTTCCAATTCTACCCCTAGCCTGGGAACTCCCATATGCTGCAAGTGACCCTTAAAAACAACAACAACAACAACAACAGTAACAACAACAACAACAAACAGACATAGGGATCAATGGATCAGAATAGAGATCTCAGCAATAAACTCAGATACCTATGGTCAATTAATCTTTAACAAAGGAGGAAAGAATTAAAATGGGAAAAAGTCTCTTCAGCAAATGGTTCTGGGAAAATCTGACAGCTGCATGTAAATTAATGAAATTAGAAAACACCCTTACATCATGCACAAGAATCAAGTCAAAATGACTTAAAGACTTAAACAGGAGGCATGACACCGTAAAACACCTAGAAGAAAACATAGGCAAAACATTGTCTAACATAAATTGTACAAGTCTTTTATTATGTCAGTCTCCCCAGGATATAGAAATAAATAAACCAATTAGATCTAATCAAACTTACAAGTCTTTGCACAAGAAAGGAAACCATAAAAAAACAAAAAAGACAACCCATGGAATAAGAGAAAATAGCTGCAAATGATGCAGTCAACAGGGGCTCCATCTCCAAAATATACAAACACGTATGGATGGCCAAAAAACAAATGAAAAGGTGCTCAACATCACTAATTATTAGATAAATGCAAATCAAAAGTACAATGAGGTAACAACTCACACTAGTCAGAATAGCAATTATTAGGCAGTCTACAAGAAACAAATGCTAGAGAGGGTGTAGAGAAAAGGGAACACTCCTGCACTGTTGGTGGGAATGTAAATTGGTACAACCACTATGGAAAACAGTATGGTGGTTCCTCAGAAAACTAAAAGTAGAATTACCATATGATCCAGCAATTCTACTTCTGGGAACATGTCTGGCTAACACTGTAACTCAAAAAGATACATGCAACTGTATGTTCACAGCAGCACTTTTCACTATAGCCAAGATGTGAAAACCACCTAAATGTCCATTGACAGATGAATAGGTTAAGAAGACATGGTACACGTATACAGTGGAATACTACTTAGCCATAAAAATGAAATAACGTCATTTGCAGCAAGATGGATGCAATAAGATACTTATACTAAGTTAAGTAAGTCAGAAGAAAGAAAGATAAATACCATATGGCATCACTTATATGTGGAATTTAAAATGTGTCACAAATGAACCTGTCTACAAACAGAAAGAGACTCACAGACATAGAGACCAGACTTGTGTTTACCAAATGGGAGGGGGAGGGAGTGGGGTGGACTGAGAGTTTGGGATTAGTAGATTCAAACTATTACTTTTAGAATAGATAACCAACAGGGTCCTACTGTGTAGCACAAGGAACTGTATCCGATCTCTTGGGATAGACCTTGATGGAAAATAATTTTTAAAAAAGAATGTATATATAATTGAGTCATTCTGCTGTATAGCAGAAATTGGCACAACAACTATACTTTGATAAAAAATAAAATAATGAAAAGAATGAGGTATTAAAGAGTTTACTCTAAGTTCTGTGTATATGTGAGTGTTTAAGTGTGTGTCTACAAGGTGTATTGATTGACTGCCTTTTCTGTATGGTATCTGGGTGGGGAGCATGGCGCTCCATTGTTAATAGCCAACTCTGAATATGTGGTTCTTTTCTTTATTTATCATTAGTTTTCCCAGATAAGAATCCTTTACCTTCTTGCCTAGGGTCATAAGGCTCACTGTCAGCATTCCAAGAGTCAAGGCTGGGGAGGGGAGTTAAGAACCTTGCTATTTAGTATTTAGAATTTCACTCCCTATAGCATTGCTGCCCTCAGCTGTGCCCCGTGACTCCCAGTTAAAAGTTCCTAAGGTTCAACCTCTTTAGTCTTTTGTTTGGGTGAGGGAGGATGGATATCTATGGAGTTTAACCACTTCTTACACAGACAGATAACCAATCTATTTTCAGTCCCACCAGTACCTGAACTTTAGAGTTATCTGATAGACCCAACTCACTAGCCTTTTTATAGTTCTGCAAGTTTGCACCTCATTTCTAATAATTTAGTTTCATCTTGTCTTCTAAGTCAGTTATTATAAGTCCATGTACTTTCTATTTTGTAATATTTAGTTGACTCTCTTCTACATTACCTTATTCTTTTTGCTCTGTAGGTTTGGATCTTAAAAAATGTTCTTTTGATGTAATTTTAATGTGTTCTCAGGAGGGACCAGAGACTAATGGATAGTTGAGACATATTCTTTTTAACTTTTATTTTACTGTGAAACATAACAAATGTATATAAAAGTATATAAAAAATACAGTTTACTGATTTTCACAAAGTAACCAGTCAGGTTAAGAAATAGCAATGACAATCCACCAGAATCCTCTTTCAGGCTTGAAACACTCATGCTGTAAGAATTTTCGTCCTATCACAATAAATGTAATCTCAATGCATCCTACATATTCTGAAACTTATTCTATGGTATCCTGAGTGTGTCACTTGATAAACCAAATTAACCCCATTTTCTATTTTCTGCTGTCCACTTTAGAAAATATTCCTTGAAAGAGATAATATTTAGTGCTGATGTACAGCAAGATGTAATAAATCTTGCTTAGTAAGCTTTACCTTAGCTAATAAATATAGTGTTTTAAGGAACAATTGTGTGCAGGTACACCCTGACATAAAAGAAACTTCATCTAACACAGTAAACAGTTCCTCCCTTGAGATATTCATAGTGTAAGACTAATACAATTTTCCAATATGATTTACTTTTCTGTGATTTCTAGAAGGTCCTGGAGAAGCACTGAAGTTAGACTGTGATATAGAGCCAGTATAAAATAAGTTGAAAAGTAATATTTCTTCATAATATCATTTATTCTCTACTTCCTAGAAGCCCAACACCCTTCCTTTACAAAGGCCATAGTTTTCTGTGAACCAGAAAAGCTATAAATTTTAACAGCTGGTTTTAACTGAAAAGAAATATCAAAAATTCCTCCTATGGGCTCTATAAATGCTCAGATAGTAGACTGACACACATGAAATATAATAACTATAGTTATTCATGCTTTTTTCTCCCTCTCAAACATGTCCTAATGATTTGTTATTCTACTCCATTTATAAATAGCCACGAAACAGAGTCTCACTAAGTGAGAGGCCTGCTGTTTTTTCTTCTGTAAAGTGTCAAGTGAGTTGAATATTTTGGAGTACATAAATCTTTGCTTGATACCTAAGCAGAGAGCAAGTTATTGATTTAGCATATGGAGGGTAAATTGGTTATCAAGTTTTGTCTGCATTTAGTTTCTTTTTTTCTCCGTCAGGAATTAAGTTGAAATTAATATCCTTTTTTGAATTTTACTTTCTATCAGTAATCTAAAGAAAAAGATAGGAAAATTTACAATACATTCAGTCTTCCTTTCTATGAATGTGTGACACTGGGAAATTTCTGCAATGCATGAAGAATTTTTCTACATGAAAAACAAGATGCTGGATGAAATATCCAATACCTTCTAGTTCCAGGACTTACGGTGTCACATTCCATCTCCAGCAGTTTTGTGTTTCTCTTGTCACATCTAAGAGTCTTAGATTAGCTACTGAAATGGAACATTCAAAATGTAACTTTAGGGAAAATAATCTGAATACACATTATGTTGGAGATTTTTCTAAACTTTCTAAACATTAGAGCCTGTAGAGTTTTTTTGAACAGATTCCCAGTCCTGCTCCCAGAGAGTCTGATTTTCCAACCATTTTTGATAAAGCGTTTAGTTTCTGCTCCTCTAACAGTGTAGTGAAGGGGCCCTTTCACTGTAGCTTCATTTTGAAGTTCAAAGATTATTTTCATTACATTGCTTCTCTATTCCAGAGTAGTAATTTTTAAGCACCAGAATTCTCTCAAGTAAGGAATAGGGATAGCTAATTTGGGGGCATGAGGTTCAGTGAGAGAGAAGGGCAGGCTGGAGGGTGGAGGACATGGAATTTTACAATATCAGATCTCTTAGCAGCCACTGGGAAGGTGGTGGCCACTTAGGGAGAAACCATATCTGCTTTCTAACCATTTCCGCACTAAGCACAAATGTGTGTAGTCACTCATTCCTCAACCCAGCCAGCTGCTTGAGTGGTTCTGCCCAAACAGTTGGAAACAACCCCAATAATCCATCAGTATGGCAGCTCAGTATTCTCCTGAGGTCTGCTTTGTGGGACATAGGTTAACTTCAAGTCCACTGGGTTAATTCAAGACTCAAAGAAACATTTGAAAATATGGGACTGGGGAAAGCACACCTGAAATGGGAATCAGGATACAAAAGTTTTAGTTCTGTTGTTTATTACCAAAGTGACTTCTTTAATATCCCTGGGCATTAGCTTTTTTGTTTACTCAGGAAGGTTGCATTAGATGATCTCATTCGGCTCTCAATGAATTCTTAGAGAGCTGAGTCTGAGGTAGGAAGCTGGTTTTTGATAAAAGTTCTGGTGCCTAATGTTGTCAAGTAACTGTTGCCTAAACTCTTTTGATGAGATTCTTTCTCTTTGGAAGAAATCAGTGTTTTTGATGAGATGGCAACATTGCTTATTTCTGCTTATTGTTGAATATTGGCACATCTTCTGTTCTTATATACTGTAAACTTGTCTGTGTTCAAAGGTATACACTGTTAGTGGGAATGTAAATTGGTACAACCACTATGGAAAACAGTATGGGGGTACCTCAGAAAATTAAATATAGAACTACCATATGATCCAAAAATCCCACTCGTGGATATATATCCAGACAAAACTTTAATTGAAAAAGATACATGCACCCCTGTGTTCACTGTAGCCAAGATATGGAAACAACTTAAATGTCCATCGACAGATGAATGGATTAAGAGGATGTGGTATAACATAATGGAATACTACTCAGCCTTAAAAATGAACAAAATAATGCCATTGGCGGCAACATAGATGGAACTAGAGACTCTCATACTAAGTGAAGTGAGGAAGAGAAAGACATCCCACATGACATCACATATCTGGAATCTAATATATGGCACAAATGAATCTATCTATGGAAAAGAAACTAACTCATGGACATGGAGAACAGACTCGTTGTTGCCAAGGGGGAGGGAGAGTCAGAGGGAGCAGGATAGACTGGGAGTTTGGTGTTAGCAGATGCAAACTGTAGCATTTGGAGTGGATAAGCAATGAGATCCTGCTGTATAGCACAGGGAATTATAATCACTTCTGATGCAACATTATGGAGGAAATGTGAGAAAAAGAATATATATATGTACATGTATAACTGTCTAACTTTACTGTACAGCAGAAAATGACAGAACATTGTAAATCAACTATAATAAAAAAAACTTTAACGACACTGGGACTTGGAAATGTGATGAGTTGCAAACTAGTCACTGAATTCCTACTTGTTTGAATAAGAGCTGAAAATTGGGTTAGTGAACAATTTCCTGATGAAATCTCAAAATTTTGTTTTAGTTCCTTTTCTTTTAATATTGTAGTTATTAATACTAACAGTATTCTACTGGACAGATTCATAAGCAAAATATTTTATTTTCAGGAATAATAGCTCAAACTCAATCTGCCTAAATAAACTGATCTTCCACTCAAAATATGCTTCATGTTCTATGTTTCCTAACATTTAAAAAGACATTTATTTGTAATCACCTCTAATCCCTCCTTCCCCCCGCATCCTCCACATTTTAATCAATGGTCAATTTTACTTGATTCTACCTTTGAAATGTCATTTGTTATATAAGTCTATTGCCACTGACTCATTACTTCTCCTTTATACCACTGAAATTACCTTCTCTCAACCTTTCATCTTTATCTACACCAATTAATTCTTTACTGTCACTAGGATAATCTTTCTAATGCACCATTCTGACCATTTCCCTCCTTTGCTTAAAAAACATTAATGACTTGGCACTATATGTAGGATGAAATCTAAACTTTCTAGTGGAACTTTAAATTTTTTCTTGTTGGAAAATGACTAATATTCATATATTTATATGATCCCCTACTTTTGTTTATGCTATCCTGTAGACTTGAATGTTTTCTTCCTACCCCATCTCTGTCTGGCAAAGTTCTATTCATCCTTCAAGGACAAGGCCCAAAGTTTCCTCCATCATGAATCTTAACAGCATTTTACACTTAAATAAGTGCTCCTTGATCTCTTACAGCAGATCTTATTGCTTTAATATTACATTGCACAACATCTTCATATCTATTTTTCCTGCAACATTAAGGGATCTTAATAAGGATTAAGTAGTCTTTATCCTTTCAAACAGATGCAGATTTTACAGTTATTTGTGTATTTCTGGTAAGAGCAGCTGTATCTTTCATCAGATTTTCGAAAGATTCAACAACTCCAAATGATTGAGAAACTTAACACTACATTTAATATTTTAGGTAGAAGAAATGTATTTTGCCAATTTATCTTCAACATAATAAATAATTTCTCAACTGATAAGAAAATAAATAAATATTGTATTAAAATACAGTTTAATTGAAGAACCCTCTAAATTCATATTCAGAATAATGTACTGGATTATTATCAAAACTTGTTTGTGTTTTTAAATATCTAGGATAAGAACATTTGATATAGTTTCTATTTTATGAGAAGAGTTTTTGTTTGTTTTTTGGCTAAGATCCCTTGGGATATGAACTTAATTAGGATTTATATAGTATACTCAGATATGATTAGAAATTCCTTCACTTCCCTTGAATATTTTCTTAGCCCCTGAATGAGGAGATAGTATAGATTAATCTTTAAGTGGGGACCTAAGATCTGAGGTAGATTTAAATCTCTCTGAGGGATTGCTGTGTGGCTTTGGACTGAAACTAGTCTTGGCCCTCTACTTTCCCTTGCACTCATTCAAAGCCATCCTGTTAATTTACATTTAGACATATTCTCCTTTCTCATCAGCAAATGAATGAGGAGGCATTCTTATTAAATATGAACACCCTCACTTGCAGCAGCGGCTTCTCCTGAATTTTTCCCCAGCCCCTTTTGCAGGGGAATTTAGAAGATAACCAAGTCTGATGAACCTGTGTGGAAGCAGGACATGGCTGGCAGTTTACCTGTTGGTTTGGCTGCTTTTTTTTTTTTGCTTTTTAGGGCCGCACCTGGGCATATGGAAGCTCCCAGGCTAGGGGTCTAATTGGAGCTACAGCTGCCGGCCTACACCACAGCCACGTGAGATCTGAGCAGCGTCTGTGACCTATACCACAGCTCACGGCAATGCAGGATCCTTAACCCACTGAGCAAGGCCAAGGATCGAACCCACAACTTCATGGTTCCTAGTCAGATTTGTTTCCAATGCGCCACGATGGGAACTCCTGGCTGCTTTTTCTTGTCTTTGAAATTAGGGAGCAGGAATTATTTGCAGACCTAGGCAGGGTTTGCCAAGGACAATGGGGAGTGACTACAGATGTGGGAGAAAGTCTCAGTCTGCTGTCAGACTGAGAGGGGTTCAACATACTCTGATTTATAACTTCTTTAGGTAGAGAGGGCTGCCACTGGTTTAAAGTAAGCATATGTGAAGACAATAACTGTTGCAAAATGCTTTTTTTTTTGTAAAATATTGTTTATATTGCAATATTTACTTATAATAAGTTTAAGGGTTTATAGTTTATTTATAAATCAAATGTATATACTGAAGAGGAGGGCATTTGGAATCTCATACTTTTTCATATGTGTTATCTCATTTAATCCTGACAATAATTCTGTGAGGTATGTGGTAAAATATTATTATTCTCACAAAACAAAACAAAACAAAACAAAACAAAACCGAAGCTTAGCAGAAAAAATAACTTTAACCAAGAATTAGAACTACAATTCAAATTCCTCAATCTTATACTCTTTCAATCATATCCTATGATGGTAATAACTATTCCTAACTCAGTTATAGCAGTTATAGTAATTTGGGGCAAAGAAAAATTTCTCCTAAAAATAAATGGCACAGGCATGTTATACTCAGGGACCAGAAATACTTATATGTCCCTTGACAATATGAATCTAAATATTACTATGAAGTACTCCTACTTAAAAATAATAAAAATTTCCACACAACTCTACACTAAAAGTTCTTATTGAGTGAAACAGACAAGCAACAAGAAATACCTTCAAGGGATATTTGTTTGAAAGGTTTGGGGTATTTCTGAAATTATTTGAGGTGATTCTAAAGTGACTAGTGTTGAGAACAATGATGGAAAGGCAAGGTTGGAAGCAATCATAGCAGGATGCCAAAGCCTTGGACCACTGTAGTAGCAGAGAAAATGAAGAGGCATTTCTAAGAAATATTTAGAAGAATATTGATCATTTGAGTACATGGAGAGAAGGAGAGAGCAAGGCTGATGTTGACTCTACAGCTTCCAATCTGCTAACAGAAGTGGCTAATCTTGGCAGTAAACTAGTTTGGTGGGATAAGAATAGGATAGAAAGACACGGATAAGCCTGATTTTGGAAATAAGATAGTAGTAGAGAAATGGTAAGACAAGTCTGAGGGATTTGTTCTAAATTTCTACCAGATCGACAATTATAATAATGACACATTTCTTTTTTAAATTAATATTTGACATGTATTCTTATAATTATTCACTTAGGTCCATTAAATACTACAAATTGAGTAAATTAGCAAGTGTTCTCCTCCCCCTATACCTTAGGATGGATTTTAAGTAAGTAGAGCTGAAGGGAGCAGAGCTAACTTTGAATGGTTTCTTGCCTAGAAAATATTATCACAGGGCACCTGTTCACATTTCCACTCTGAATGAGCTCAGCTTTTTAGGCTATAATTACATCGGCTGTTATGTGTAGGTAGTTCAGATACTATTGTTATATGTATGTACAATGGTCTCATTATGGGATTTTTGTTATTACTTTTGTCCTTTTGAGGGGGCATAGGGTTAAATTCAGGCTGGGTGGGATCCTACATGTATATTTTGTGGGTACAGACAAAGCAGTATAAGGCATTTCCTTCTGTTCAGTTTCCAGGGTATTTCTGGGAAATCAGACCATGAAGTTTGCCCCAGGAAATTTTTTGTGGCCAAGACCAGTGTTTACACATTCTCATTGAGGGAATCTTTAATAAGCTGTTCCATTTGCACAAAAATTACCCAAAGAAGGTATTTTTACCCTCCTTTCTAAAACCTTGGCATTATAAGAATGTATTAAAACAGTGGCTCAGGTTGTGGGAGGTTATCCAGAGCTGAAGTTTTGAGGTTCCTTTTTAAAAATGCTGTACATTTAAGCTCCCCAAAGACTTAATCCTGTAGATGTCGTGTCTTCCCCTCACTGGAGAGATGATCCCTTTTCATCTTTGGAGGGAAAAAAGTAAAAAAAGTTTTAAAACTTCCCAGCGGTTTTTTTGGAATTCAAAACAATTTATGAAGCAAGTATAGTAAGATAATTTAGCTCAATTTTACTAATGAGAAAGCCATGGGCTTGACTTGGAAAGGTAAAATATATTTTCAAGGCTCTGCAGGAAGTCAGTTGTCCAGCTGAAATTAGGACCTTGGAGAATAATCTTTGGCTACTTTTATCCCCTTCCATAAGGAATTCTAAAATATTCTAGGAGTTCTCCTGGGTTAAGGTTCTGGTTGTCACTGCAGTGGCTTGGGTTGCTGCTGTGGCTCAGGTTCAATCCCTGGCCCGGGTACTTGCACATGACCCAGGCATGGCCAAAAAAAAAAAAAAAAAAAAAAAAAAAAAAAAAAAAAAAAAAATCCTACACTTCTTGTAGAAGTTTAGCACCAATATTAAAAAAGATCTAATGATATTTCAACAGATTTGGAGTGTATGTGAAAGATAGGGAAGAAAAAAATTGAATCCCTCTTTGTGTTTGAAATAGGAAGAGAGAAGTCTTGAATGGCCTGGCTATAACGACTTTCTTATTGTCTCTCCTTTGCCTCCACTACTTGCCTCCACTAATTGCCTTTCTCACATTTTCCCCTTCTCTGTATCATTTAGTGGCCCTTTGTAACATTTTCTTAAGATCTTCTGAGTATATGGTTAAAAACCATGGGAATATAGGGATAAAATAAGGATGAGATAGACAACTTTTCTCACTAGAGGTTGTCGTAGGGCAGAAGAGCATAGCACTGGGAGAAGAATGGAGAAGATATTATATTAGACCAATTTTCATCAATCTGGTGTTGGGAAAAGTTTCGTCTTCCAAGTCAAGTATGGACTGGAACATCTCCTCTTTCTCCCCTGAGTTTATAAAAACAATGTGGTCTATAAAATCTAATTTTCTTCTCCCTGAAGTGTCTTCAGACTCCAAATGTCCATGGCTACTGGGGAGGATGTGTCCTGTTATGAATAACACACATGGTTATATATTTTTCATCATAATTAATGATAATTCTGTTGGCAACATTTTCTTTTTTTTTTTTTTTTTTTTTGTTATTGTTGTTGTTTGTTGTTGTTGTTGTTGCTATTTCTTGGGCCGCTCCCGTGGCATATGGAGGTTCCCAGGCTAGGGGTTGAATCGGAGCTGTAGCCACCGGCCTACGCCAGAGCCACAGCAACGCTGGATCCGAGCCACGTCTGCAACCTACACCACAGCTCAAGGCAACGCCGGATCGTTAACCCACTGAGCAAGGGCAGGGACCGAACCCGCAACCTCATGGTTCCTAGTCGGATTCGTTAACCACTGCGCCACGACGGGAACTCCGACATTTTCTTATTCCATCTTTTTGTTGCCAAAAAGATTTGTAAGAGTTCAATGATAACTTGGACTCAGTGTCAACATAATGATCTCTTTCTTCTTTTTCACTGGTTATCTGTGGTGAGAAAGCCAGGAGAATGTGAGCTATATGTTAGGCTGTTTACCTGAGACCTGAGGATTGGGTAGGACATTTACTTCCTCAACCAATATTTCTGGGTTTCGTGATAGAAATTACTTTTTCCTACATTTTTGTTCTTTATTATAGAGTAAAATGAAAGTTGAACAAGCTCAGTCTTTCTCCTGGGTTGATATAATTAGATATCACAGTAGGATATTGGAGAGAAGTGGCGATTTTATATGTTACTAACAGAATTTTCTTCCTGGGCTGTGCTGTGTGAAGGGCATGTGGTCCACCGATGGTTCAGTGATACTTATTCATTCTCAAATCTCCTTCCTTTCTTCATTTCTGTCTTCCTTCATCAACTATTAATTGAGCACATACCATGATCCAGGCATCTAAAATGTCTGAGTGCACAATCCAAAACACACACATTTTATTTGCATTCAAATAGAGATTAAAAGGGAAAATATAAAACTAAACAGAAATAGAAGTTCTAATGACTTCTTATATACATAAAGCACAAGAACACAAGAATAATGGAGTCCAAAAAAACAGTCCTTGGTTCCTACTGAATTCCAAAACAGCCTGGGTTATGTGCATACTGTGGCTAATGAAAATATTACCCGTGGTAGGCCCCCCAACTTACTGATATAATTTCCATCAAGGCTCATGGCAGTTTTATGTACACATTTATAAGGGGAGACTCTTAAATACTACTACTGTTCTATATCTAAGGGGCTAAAGTACTTTCAGGAAAGCCTATTTAATCTTCTTGCACTTGAAAAACATGAAATGAGGTGATGACTGGCAAATGAGAGCAAGCCTGTTTAATATTAAGATTATGACGTAAATTGACAAAAGCCCAGGAATTCCAAGTCCAAGTTGCTAGGTACGTTATTCTTGCTCCCATCTGAGTATAATGATGTATTGTCAGCTTTAGCTGAAATACAAAAGGGTTATTAGACCTTAGAGTCCATCTGCTATTCGTGCAAAGGAAACAATTTAACTAACACTGCCTTCTCTTTTCCTTGGTCTCTTGCCACCTTAATTATAGTTCATCTGGGCTGTGTGTGTATTTACTGTCTTGAGTAGAACATTTTCCAGGACTGTATGGAAGCAGAATGTAAGCTCAGGTAAGGGAGTTGAAGCAGAGTTTGCAGCTAGAACTTGGGGGAAGGTGTTATCCGACGAGTTGCCAAAGCAGTCAAACCAATAGCAATGCTACTCGCAATTCTTGTTGCCTTGGTGTCCACTATTGCCAGACTATTTTCACAGAGTTTTTCAATTCAACCTTGGTCCTGGTATTTACTTTTAAATGTTTTGTGAGCATGGGTATGCATGGTTTTTTTTGTTAAGACTTACATCAGGAGATGTTTCTTTTTGAATTTTAGGAAGGAGAGATGAGCCATCTTAGCTTCCAATTTTATTTACTATCATTTTTTAGATGAGTAGTCAGCCCCCTGTTTTCTGTTGGGGTACACCTTGTGTAAATGTCTTCATGCACAAGGTGACATAGGTGTACCATGCAACTAGATTTGTGGTTTGATAAGGTAGACTGGTGATATGCATTTCCCTGAGAGTTAATGAAACTTCTCTTTGCATACAACTAGTGTGAGACTCACAAATAAAAATTGCTGCTCTAAGAGTATGTTAAGTAGCTTCAAAATGTTGAGAAATACTTAAATTTTGGAACTTCAAGGTAGATTTTGCAAGTTATTCCTTCTCATTTTATAAATGCTTTTACTGTATTAAGAGTGTCTTTTCCTTATTCTGTGCAACCAACACTAATGAGAATCTTCAGACAATCTTTTGTTAAATACAAAATTTCTTGTTGCTTTAATGCTTTAACTGAACTGCCCCATATTATCAAGTAAGTATTTTTTTTGGGGGGGGGGTGTCTGATTTTGTGTCCTGTGGAGGCTAAGGGACAAATCTTAGTTTCTTTAAACAAGTGTGTAACTGAGAAATGTGGACAAACTATTTGCAATGAATGTAGGTAAGAATATATATTCTCTGCTTAGTGTTGGTGGGTCTTTTATGGCTAAAATTTTCTAACAGAAAATTTTTTGTTTATCTTAATGTGCCTTTATTCCTCTAGAAAATTAAGAAATTGAATATGAAATTAAAATTTGTTGATATCAGTATCACTTGGATTGCTTTTTATAGTCAATAATATATGATGGCTTTGGTCTGCATTTGGTTTATAACAATACTGTTCTTTGGTTAGGGAGAGTACTGAAATGATGGGAGCAAGGGGAGTAAATTAGTAGTTCCCATACCATCAGATCACAAGAATTACCTGGGCTTCATCCTTAGGTGATTTGGATGAGGGAAAGGGGTTGGCAGGGAGTTTACACTTTGATCACCCCAGGTGATTCTGAGGATGGAGCAGATTTGGGAACTGCTGGAGAGAATGTAAACATTTCCCCTAGTTCTAAAATTCCATGACTATTCTCTATTAATCACATTCAAAATAATAGCAATTTAGGACTAGAAAGTATCTTTGAGCACATTTGGCCTAAACCCCTCATTAAAAATAAAGTATTTTTAGAATTAATTCAGAAAATTTGGAAAATGGGCATAAAAAGGAAAAAAAAAACAACAACACATTACCCCCTAAAGTTACCAATTGTTATTTATACTTTGGTATTTTCATTCCTTTATCCTGAATATCTATTTCTTTAAAAAAAGTAGGAGAACACTATACATTTATGTATGTAAGTATATGTGTATGTTTCTAACCTGTTATTTTCACTTAGAAATATCTAAAAAAAAGGCCCAGGAATTCCAAGTCCAAGTTGCTAGGTACCTTATTCCATGTCATTAGATGTGCTTCAAGGTTACAGAGTCAATGGTTTTTCTTTAACATAATCATTTTAATGGTAATTTAGGTTATTTCCCTTCCCCCCCCCCATTGTAAATAATGCTTAGATTAACACTCTGATTGAAAAGTCATTGTGCATATTCTTGATTATTTTCTTAGGTTAAATTCCCAGAAGAGGATGCTCTGGAAGTATAGTGTAATGGTTAGCAGTTGGACTCTAAACCGTACTGCCCGAGTTTGTATCCAGGTTTTACCAATTATTGGTAAGTGTACACAACTTGGGCAATTTTCAGTCAGTTTTCCGATATGTAAATATGGTTTTTATAGTACTAGCTCACAGAATTTTTGTGACAATTTAATGAGTAAATATACTTAAAGCACTTAGTGTATGGGACAGAGTAAGAGTTAAATATTTCCTTATTTTGGCACTAAGGCAATGTACATTTGGAAACTCCTGGTTTTTGAGTTATTGGCAATGAACTTAGGAAACTCCTGTTAGTTTGAGAGTTATTGCCAACTTTCCCTCCAGAAAGGCTGTAGCATCAATTCTCTCACTAGAAATGTTTAGAGTCCATTTCCCTGTATCCTCACAAACACTGCCAACTTTTTTCATTTATAGAGGAAGAAAAGTGAGGTCCAGCAAGATCACGCTCTTTTTGCTCAAGTCTCATTGTTAGGCATTGGCAGATGTGGGACTTAATTACAGATCTACAACTTCATAAACTTGTCCTTACCACAATTCTAGATTACAATCTTACATCTGTACATTTTAATGGGCCTTGTTTTGCAGGATTGATTGATAGCAGTTAAGCCTTTTTTGCTCTCAAGATACAATGTAACCGTGGGAGCAATGGGCAAAAAAAAAGGAGTCATTCTTCAGCATTCTATGTGCTAACTGATTGTAAATAATTTTCCCTTTCAGAAGCAGAAATTGGCATTTATACATATTTATGGGAAAAATTCTGAAAATGTACAAGATTCACTTAAACTTTTTGTTCCCTGATAGTGACATGAAAGTGGGTCTTATTAATGGGTCACTAGAGGGCACTGTGACTCTTCAAGTTGTACTGTTTGGAAAAGAGATTCTACTCTGAAGGGTATTTTTAATTTCAACGAAGGTTTTCGCTATCATCCAGAAAAGCGTAATCAAATATGAAGAGTTGAAGAGGTGCACAAAAACCTATTGAAGATTGTGTATGAACTGATTAGGAGGTCACCTTCTTTTGATTATAGGAAAATCCAAGTTATAGGAGCTTTTAAAACATAAAAATGGTGTGTCTTGATTTACTTTCCTTTCAAGACAGTGTTCTGTTCTTGAGCCTTCTCATTGTTTTTTGCCTCTGGAATATTTTATGTTTCAGTTGTAGCTGTGTTACTTGAGTTGCCACATGACATAAACCAATATTTGTGACATAGACATTTACATTTTAGTGATTTTAAAGCACTGTCATTATTATTATTATTACTATTTTTACTGTAAGCCATTATCTAACATAAGTTTATTTTTTCCACAAAGCGATCTGGACCTTTACTAGATACTTTAGAATTGACCTGAAATACTTTCAATGACAGCTTTATTTCTTTAAATAATGTGCTGAGGAGAAAAGTCTTTTTCCATACATGATAGTATTTCCCACTCCATTGTTAAGCCTGGGATCACATTAACAGAACTGGTTAGCAGTGCCCCCTTTGCCCTTCAGTATAAGCTTCCTGAAGGCCTACATACTGTATCAAGTAGTGTAACTGCGTTAATAATTTAAACTATGATTTCCATTCACATAACACAAAAACCCAAGAACATTTGAAATGGTAGTTACTTGTTTTAATTTGATAAACTTGCAAATGATTTAGCAAATTTTTTCTTTATGTTTGTCACCTTGTAGTATGTTCATTAAAAAAATCCACAAATCATTAAATTTGAGTTTGTTCTTACCTTATTAAGTGGACTTGGCTTAAATGTGGAATGGTCCTAAAAGTATTCAACAGCCAGATGCTAGGTTTTTCCTTAAAAAAATAAGAAAGACTTTTAATGTTATACTTAAAATGTAAAATATTAGTATTATATGCATTTATTTTGTCTTTTTAGGGCTGCACCCACGGCATTTGGAAGTTCCCAGGCTAGGGGTCAAATCAGAGTTACAGCTGCCAGCCTACACCACAGCCATAGCAATGCGGGATCCGAGCTACGTCTGTGATCTACACCAGAGCTCATGGCAATGCCAGATCCTTAGCCCACTAAGCGAGGCCAGAGATTCAACCCGAAACCTCATGGTTCTTAGTTGGATTCCTTTCTGCTGAGCCACGATGGGAATTCCATAGTATTATATTTACAATATATACTGAAAAAATGAAAAGGAAGTCTCTATTATTGTTTTTATCTGGAAGATAATCTATCAAAATCATTTCAAACTAATTTCTTTATGTTTCCCAACCAAACTCATCTTCCACAACAGTTCACCTGGCCCATCCTGTCCGCATTGCCCTCACCCCCTTATTTCACTTTATGCTGGCAAAACTCTTTAATTCTTTCCCTTCATCTCTGGCTCCCCCCACCTTTCCTCCTCTCAATAATCCATCAACAGGCTGCAGGATTCTGTATTTCCAATTGTGCACATGCTTATTTTTCATTTCTAGAGTGAAACTTTCTAAAAATAGCTAAACCTTGTAATATAGCATCTTACTATATATATCTTGGGTTCAAATCATGTTTCTGTCTACTATTCATTCCTTTCATTAAAGGGCAGAACATTTTATTCTATTTTTGTCTTTTTTTAGGGCTGCACCCATGGCATATGGAAATCCCCAGGCTAGGAGTCAAATTGGAGCTACAGCTGCTGGCCTGCCCCACAGCAACGTGGGTTCTGAGTAGCATCTGTGACCTACACCACAGCTCACAACAACACCGGATTCCCTAACCCACTGAGCAAGGCTAGGGATTGAACCCACATCCTCATGTATCCTAGTTGGATTTGTTTCCAGGGAGCCACAACCAGAACTCCCAAAAGGCAGAACATTTTAAATAATGGTGGTAAGTTTACCACCCGCTGCCCCCGCATCGGTAATCCTTTATAGAGAGATCAAAAGTGTGCCTTGTGTGCCCTTTGTTTCCCAGACTAGGGTAGAATTTGAAATTGATGGTGAAATTAGTGGCCAGTTTAGCTTTTTGTGGATCCATGTGGATATGGGGCTGACTAAACGTGTTCTTTTCCTATTATGGCACTCTGCTTAAATCTGTTTCTGCCCCCTTTCTGCAGCATGATAATCCTAGCTAATATTATTAATACCAATATATATGGCAGGCTAAGCACTTCCTATACATAAAAGGGTGTATCCAGATCTCATCGTGCTCTCTTGGCCTAGGCAGGATTGGCGACATGTTCTTTAGAAATTTGAAATGGAAATCATTTCTAGAAAAAAAATTATCTTGTGGGCGGTGACTGAGAATTACCTCGCTGTCTGTGGCTTAAGAATGAACCCAGGATTCCCTTCATTACACTTTAAAAATAACTTTTGGGACAGGATTACATAAGTATAAAATATGTTGAGAATCTTGTATATAGTAAACGCTTGTTTTTTCAGCCCCCCCTGAAATTAAAGTATCCCTGCATCCATTCCACCATTACAGTTCCCAAGGAGAGAAGCTGCTTTGGGAAGACAAAGACGGGTGTAAAAGAAGTCTAAGGTTAAGTAAACACAAAGTCAGACAGGAGTTGAGGAAACGGGATTCACTCTGTGGTGGGAAGGGGTGATAAAAAAGCAAAGGAATCTTGGGCCGCACTAGGAGGAAAACTAACGGTGGGGATGGGAAGCCAAAAGCACCTCATTGTGCCTCCAAAGGAGAGACAGATGCTTCAGAGACTCAGGCACCACGACAGCGCTGCGCAAGCTGCAGGGGTCACAAAAGCTACAAAAGCTTCAAAAGCAGGAGCCAGAAGACACACAGCAGAGCCATGGCATTAATACCGCCAGTGTAAAACGCCGCTCATCGCGAAGGCGTTACTCCTCAGCCTGAGGTGCGCCGCCTGCGTGGCTGTGCGTCGTGTGCGTGATGGTTCGTGGCGCAGGGCAGCCTGGGAGCAGCGGGGTCAGTTCTGGGCAACCCGGACTGGTTAGGAGACTTCCCGGAACTCTGCCATTGCCCCTCAAGGACCCTAAAGGGGTCCAAATCCCTCGTGAGCCCGGCACATCCTCAGTAGGTTTCCTGGAACAGAGACCCAGACTGGAGATAGGTTATGACACGCCGCCGGCAGGCTACACCGGGCAGGCTCCGCGGCGGAGCTCCGCACCGCCATCTGGGAGAACGCGAGGGGAGAGAAGCCCTTAGCAGTCTGCCATTACCCCCAGAGCACCTCGCTTAGCCGGAAGTTACTGTTCTACCCTGTGTCTTACAACCGTAAAAAAAGGGGGCACCCCAATGGACTGGCTTACCCCGGAACTCTGAGAGTGCGAACTAGAGTGCCACGTCATGTCAGTTATATGGATAAGAAAGGAGCCACATTTTTACGACACACGTGAGTGTATTGTGTACTTTTTCAGTCTCGCAGGGCAGAATTTGTTTTAAAAAATATAGAAAAGTGAAATGAAAAAGTAAAAAAACCCCACATTAATCTAGGGGGACATCTCTCAATATTTGATATGTTTTCCTTCATTAAGTGCACAATTGTATCACAAAATTGAGGTCATGCTGTATATACAATTTCCTGTCTCAGTTTTTATACCTCATGTTTTATTTTGAGCATTTTACCAATTCTTCAAATATTCAATGGCATTAACTTGATTGCACTCTTCACCTTCCTCCTCCCTTTTCTCAAATGTTTCTTCTGGCCTCTTTACTGCCACAACTGTCTCCTTTATACCTCTCCTGGGTCCATCAGGCTTCCTCTTTTTCAGTCATGCCTGTATTTTGGGAAGCTTTTTGAGTAATGTAGCTACCAGTAAGTGTTCAGAGACTGTTGCCTTGGACATATTCTCCATTTATGACTCAATGCCTCATCTATAAAGTGAATTGGAATTAGGAAGCAATGGGCTGACTGGCCTATGATTCCATATATTGAGAGTATTTTTGAGAGATAATTAATACGAGCAGTCTTACTAGGGAAAAAATATTCAGAACCACCATAAACTATATTCTTTAGTCTTCCAGCCAAGTCATAAATGTTCCTGGTGGAAAGGAGAGGGAGAGTGGTTCAGTTAGGATTAAAACATCATGACTGTGGAAAATGCTCATAGCGTAGGAACATGCTTCTCAGAGAACTGCTCTTTCTTCGCCTATATGCAGGAGAAGATTCCTTTTACAAGTGGAAGGTTGTTTATTATTATTATTTTTGGGAAATTTGGGTTTGTTTTTATTTTCTTTCCTTAAGGCACCTGCAACTTTGCCCTCTTTAGGTATGGCGAGTATAGTTGGTATCTTCTAATCTTGGGGTGATTTTTACAGAGATAACTTTACTTCCTAATTTGACCTTAATCTAAATAAGGAAATGAGTCTAGAATGGATGACTACTCAGTTTTTACTGGTAAGTAGTCAAGAAAAGCTTTGGTTAGTTATTTTATATTTTAAAACTTAAAGGCACCAGGTTTTAGGTTTGATTTGGCTATTTAAATATTTATTTTATAAGAAGATATTGAAATTACTTTTTGAAGAACAAAGCAGGCACTGAAAAGGGAAACATATTCATCCCCTTCATCCCATCTCAAAGTACACCCTTCCCATAAAAAAACCCAGCAGAATCCAAATTTGGTCACTTCTCTAAAATTGAAGAGAAATAATTTTGGGTTTGAAATCTTGAACAATGATGATTTGCTGGGGATATGTGAAGATGGAAGGATAACTTTAAGCTAATGAGAAGGAAGGGGTTTATTTTAGAAACATTATTTTAAGGGTAGACATATAATTATTGCCTGTTTTACTTCCCTGGCAAAGGTAGAGATGCTATTGTGTTTTGTATTAGGTTCATTTAAAATATGTAAAACTAGGAATTCCTGTTGTGCCTCAGCAGAAATGAGTCTGACTAGCATCCATGGGGATGCAGGTTTGATCCCTGGCCTTGATCAGTGGGTTAAGGATCTGGCGTTGCCATGAGCTGTGGTGTAGGTCGCAGACATGGCTTGGATCCCAAGTAGCTGTGGCTGTGGTGTAGGCCAGAGGCTACAGCTCTGACTTGACCCCTAGTCTGGGAACCTCCATATGCCATGGGTGTGGCCCTAAAAAGACAAAAAATTAAAAAATAAAATATGTAAAATTATTCTCAGACTGTGCCTTTACACATTACAAATTATATTCTGAAAGTCATCTGTTGGAGACATATTACCAGTTTAGCTCAAGGGAGAAAAAGTATTTTATAGCAATTAGAAATTAAGAGCCATGATACCCAGGCTTAGAGCACTAGATTAAAAGAACTGGAAGAAAATTAATTCAGCTTAGGCTGAGAAGATTCACGATATATAGCCTCTGGCTGTGCCAGCTTAAGTTATATATGTATATTTTTATATTAGTGTATTATATACTTGTTATAAAAGTATTATAAATATACATGGGAAAGCCCATGTATTTCACCTGAATTTAGTACTTAACATGGTTGCAAAATACATATCCTGCCACATGCATCAAACATAGAATAAAGTATGCTTTGTCTGAGGGCTCTTCCATACACAGATATGACCTTCACTTTATGAAGCCAGCTGGGCTAATGAGAAGAACTTGGGAAAAAGGAGGCTGTTCTGCAAATAATATTGATTACAGGATTCAATGGAAAAAAAAAATTCTGCAAAGTATTGTAAATATGAAGAACCATATGTAGAAAAAAACTCCACGAAAAATTATATCATAATAATGTGAGAAGAGTAAGTCAAGGTTAAATGGGGAAGTTAAGGTTAATAATAACTTTGACCCTGAAGCCAACACAGTTCCTTTTCTCCTATACCATTGGATTTCTTTACATGCATTTTAAGAGAGGTGTTTGGATCTGGGTTACATAATCTGTTGTTCTTTGCTCCAGAAGAACATTGTGTTGCATCTTTGGAGATTTCCTTCTGCTCCTTAATAAAAAGAATTGTTCTTAAAAACTCTGCTGTTTGGAGCCAGGCTTTAGCTAGTGTGGTTTTTCCATATTACCCATGCTCTAGGCAGAGCCAACATTAAATGTAAGTTTGATGCAAATTGTGAAGAAAAGTAAGTAATAATGGATGAGGTTTATTCATTCTTGTATAAGTTTTGCCTGAGCAAAAAGTTTGTACATTTTATTATTACTAATTATTTCTTAGACTTGCTCTTTATTACTTTGAAGAAGGCATTTACCCCATCAGCAGACTGAAAGTCTTTGCCAGACCAAAGGCTAGTCAATATACCACATTTTTTTAATCATATATATTACTAGGATTGAAGAAAAATTGAGTGAAAGGAGTCGTATTTGTGAAATATATCATCTGAAGACCATATAGCTATTAGGAATTAGCCATGCAAATAGAAAATATCCTGAAATCCTTGAAACTTCTGTTTGGTATTCAGCATTTGCATTAGCTGTTCTCTCTTCTAAGCTGTCTTCACTAACAACATTTTTGAGTAATTTTTCCTTCACCCAACAACTAGTTTTTCAATTCTTTGACACCATCTGGGTGTCCTACAGTTTAATTCAGTTCTGACATTAACCTCCCAGAATTGGCATAGACTTCACGGGTTAAGGGCTCAGTTCCATAAGACAGCGCCGACTTTGGATGCCAGTAGTAAGTTCCAGGTTGCCATCTATACTTTTGACAGCCGTCTGTATATTGGGGGTTTCCATGACTCCCTCCTCATGTGGGATAATTTGCTAAAATGTCTCGTAGAACACAGGATATAATGTACTTTTTTATTTTTATTTTTTAAATAAAGGATGCAATTCAGGAACAGCTA
Source organism: Sus scrofa (assembly GCF_054392235.1). NCBI lineage: Eukaryota > Metazoa > Chordata > Mammalia > Artiodactyla > Suidae > Sus > Sus scrofa. Next base: position 103,820,625 of record NC_139390.1, read on the forward strand.
AATGGAAGACATGAATAGGGCAATGTATGGGAGTGGGGCACACATGCGGCTTCCATGCTTTCTATGGGCATGTCACCTCCCAGCACCTTGATGCATTCACCAACCCAGAAGCTCTCTGTACCCCAGCATTAGACATTTTTAATGAAGGTTGCATTGATTAAATCATTGGTGATTATCCTAGTCTCCAGTGCCTCACACCTCCCCAGAGGTCAAGGGGTAGGGCTGAGAATTCCAACTTCCTGATCATGCCTTGGTCTTTCTGGTGACTAGCGCCCATCCTGAAGCTATGTAAGGGCCCACCAAAAGTGGCCTCATTAGGAGAAAAGATGCTCTTATTACCCAGGAAATTTCAAGGGACTTAGTAGGAGCCCCTGTCAGGAACCAAGGATAAAGAGCAAATATTAGGAACAAAAGATCCTCCTATCAACCCTGTCATTCAGGAGATTACAAAGGTTTTAGGAGCTTTGTTTAATGAATTGTGAGCACAGACCAAATATATATAGTTTTTTTTTTTGTTTTTTTTTTTTAAATCTTTATTTTATTATATAAGTTTTGGGTGCAGTGTTATAGTTTAACATCTGTATACTCTATTTTTTTTTATTGTAATCAATTGTTATTTCCCCAATACCATTTTTTTCCCTACTATATAGCATGGTGACCCAGTTACATATACGTGTATACATTCTTTTTTCTCAAATTATCATGCTCCATTTTAGGTGACCAGATATAGTTCTCATTGCTACACAGCAGGATCTCATTGTTAATCCATTCCACAGGCAATAGTCTGCATCTGTGAACCCCAAGCTACCAATCCATCCCACTCCATTCCCCTCCCCTTGGCAACCACAAGTCTATTCTCCAAGTCCCTAATTTTCTTTTCTGTGGAAAGGTTCATTTGTGCCTTATATTAGATTCCAGATGTAAGTGATATCATATGGTATTTGTCTTTCTCTTTCTGACTTACTTCACTCAGGATGAGAGTCTCTAGTTCCATCCATGTTGCTGCACATGGCATTCTTTTCTACTTTTTTATGGCTGAGTAGGATTCCATTGTGTATATGTACCACATCTTCCTAATCCAATCATCTGTTGATGACATTTGGATTGTTTCCATGTCTTAGCTATTGTGAATAGTGCTGCAATGAACATGCAGGTGCATGTGTCTTTTTTAAGCAAAGTTTTGTCTGGATATATGCCCAAGAGTGGGCTTGCTGGGTCATATGGTAGTTCTACGTGTAGTTTTCTAAGGTACCTCCATACTGTTCTCCATAATGGTTGCGACAGCTTACATTCCCAACAGTTCAGGAGGTTCCCTTTTTACCACATCCTTTCCAGCATTTGTTATTTGTGGACTTCTTAATGATGGCCATTCTGACTGGTGTGAGGTGGCTCCTCATGGTAGTTTTGATTGCATTTCTCTAATAATCAGTGATGTTGAGCATTTTTACATGTGCTTGTTGGCCATCTGTATATACTCTAATTTTTAAGAGTAGGAAAAATATTGTCCTCCTTTCTCCCTCACCCATCTCATGTGTCAGTTATATTTAATTAAGTATCTGGCTTTTATCCTCTCAGAGCTTCTTCACTAAGAAATATTTTCATTAAAATTCCAATAAAGGAAATGGAAAAGAGAGACTTCCTCATATTTTGTAGAGTATATTTTCTTTTTTTTCCCTTATAATCTTAAGATGTTATATGAAGAGTATGATAATGTTCACAAAAGTCTTGTGATTTGAGATATATACCGTAAATTACAAACAAATTTCCTTTGCCAAACAATAAATATGACAAATGGGAAATAATAACATGTTTTCTCAGAATGCGTTTTTTAGTTCACTTTTGTGCCTGGTCTTAAAAATGTTGATATTTTTTGCTCTGCCTTTGCCCCTCATCTATCCTCCATAGTACATGGGTCACTTGATTGAAATCAGTCATACATGTATTTAAAGAATATGTATTTACATGTGTTTAAAGAATACCTGTGCACTAATAACTGCCAGATCTATACTTATAATATGGCACTGCCTCTTAAGCATCTCATACATATAGGTAGAAATCTTCCAGTTTTCCCATATACATTTCAAGCATTAATTTATTCATTCACTCAGTGCATTTTTATTGAGGGCCTGCTTTGTTCCCTCAGTAAAACACTTAACCTGTCCAAAACTTGTCATTTATATTTCCTCTCCATAAGTAAATACTCATCTCCACATAACAAATATGGAAACCTGGGGACTAATGTTCCATTCATTCCTTTGATTATGATGATGATGGTAAAAATAACTGATCTAACACTATGATAAGCATTTAATATATTTCAGTAACTCATTGAATTCTCACAACAGCTCTGTGAGTTAGGAATTATTTTTATTTTAAAGTCAGAAATTTGAGCTGAGAATTATGTAAATTATTTAAAGTCATACAACTAGTAGGTGGGAGAGATGGGTCTGAAGTACAGTAGCAATGACCAACTAATTCTCTTTTGTTAACATGACTGATACAAGTCTACCTCTTTTCCATTCTCACTGCTACAAAGTGTAGTTTGGCCCATCATCACTTGGACTACTTTAATTTCCCTTATCTTGGATCATATGTCTCCATTTCATCCTAATACTGCTAACAATAAATCTTTCTAAGACCTGATTGTGTTACTTGTCAATTAAAAGCCTTTCAGTAACTTCTCATTAACTATATGACATGGTACAAACTTGTCAACGTGGCCCTCCGTGAGTTGCATCTTGCCTCTCTCTTGTATCACCTCTTACCATAATCTTCTTTTCATTATGTGCTTTAGTCATATGGAATTATTTGAAGATCTTGTAAAGTATCATGTTATGTCAAGCTTCTTTCCTTTTTTTAATTTAGTCTCTTTACTCTGCTTTGAATGCCATTTTTCCCTGGTGCAATTTTTGAATCTGTATTGTCCATTTAAGACTCATTTTATTTAAGAAGCTGTTTCTTGGACTCTGGGTATACTTAATCCTTTGTATACTTCTATTATTTCAACTATAAAGGTTTATTTACTTAATTCTTTACAAGTTGGTTTCTCCTTTGGGGTTTGAATTCCTTGAGGCTGTAAACCATCTTCACTTAATTGTATCTAGGACAGTGTCTGACATACCACAAATGAAAGGTGAATGACTCCTTATGTGTATCCCAGGTAAACTGCAGAATTTGCAGTAGTTTGCTCAGAGTCACAAATTATTTTATAACTATGGATTATTTTATTCTTTCTACTTCAAGATTAAAGATATATAAGAAGTTCATGACTGGCCTAGAATTAATCTTGGGCAACTAGGTGATGGTATTTGAATAGTTTATCTCTACCCCCAAGTTTGTAAACTTCATTTTTGTGCTTGGTTCCCATGTATCTCTAACCATACATCTTCTTTATCTCAGTTCTTATGTATTTTTTCATCCATGATTTCCTAATAGGAATACTTTTTCCCCTTCTATTTTTTTTTGTTTTTATAGTTCAGATGTGTGGTTGGGAATATCAGGACTCTGTCAGATTGTGGGCCTTAAAAATGGAAAAATGGGTATAATTATTTTGTTTTGGGAGCAGCCTAACACAGACCAACTGCTGAAAAAGCAAAGTGAAACAAAATAATCTAAAAGTTTGATTTGTTTTGGTATGTCTGAATAGTCCATCAGTCCTAATGAGAGTTATTTAAGGGGCTGATTTTACTCTTGATATTATTTTAGGAAAGCACATAAATTATACATTAATAGATTTTATTTAATGAGCTACTATTTAATAATAATAATGAGTTATTACTTAATTTTATTTATTAAGAGTAAAGGTACTCTTTCTGCATGGCAGTAGAGAAATTTCAACTAGGATAAAACCTTCAACTTTAGAGATGGATACCCTATTGTGTAAATGGAACATATTTTCACAGATATACCTTTCAGATTATAAACTATATATATTAACATGCTTCTGTTTTTGGTAAACATTTAAAATGTATATATATATATATATGTATATATATTTGCATGGAAAAAATAAAAGAAATGCTTATATGGCTTATTACTTGAGGTAGTGTTTCAGTGGATTTATTTCCTATATATTGTTCTCCTGTATGTTAAAATATATATAATATATATATTTTAGTGTACTGCTATTTGTGAGATATAAATAAAGGAAAAGTAAGATATACTTTAAAAGGATTCTCTAACATATAAAGATAATTTTAATGTGGTAGTATCCTTCTGGGAAGACTATTTTTAGAGCAGAGCTCAGCACCGCAAGTACCGCAGAGTTTTCCCCAAGTATATTCAGTTCTACAATCCATTAATGAAAAGTAGACATTTTTATGAAGGTTTCATGGAGAGAGGAGAACAAAACTTAATACATACCCCCTTGTTAATTTTCCAAAAATTCTTTTTCTGATGCAACCAATATCACATTTCTTCTCTACCTTCCAACTTCTTCCCAACAGCTTCTTAGCCATAGTAAGTCTTAGCATCTTCTCTCTCTTAGATTTTTCTCTTTATTTCAATCCTTTTCCCCCAAAGGATTGTAATTATAGTTCTTTTGGATTCCCTGGTTTTATACCTTCTCACTTAACAATCCAATCAGCCAACAAAGGAACTTCATTATGACTCCCCTCTTCTCAGAAGTCAGGAGCATTTTGGAGTTCTCTTGTGGCATAGTGGGTTAAGGATCTGGAGTTGTAACTGCAGTGGCTTGGATTGCTGCTGTGGCAAAAAAAAAAAAAAAAAAAAAAAAAAAAAGGGAGTGTTGTGAATAATAAAGACTTTTCCCCTTTCATGTATATAGTTGGATTCACCAGATAGTTTCACTTGAATTTTATATGTCTGCAACTGAAGTGATTCCTTTAAATTTGCTTTGCTAGTAGTAGAGCATGTAAAAAACAATTAGATTTAAATTATATGTATAGTATAGTGACAGTATCTCTTCTGGTTATCCAGTGAAGCTTTCTTTTATCTTTTCTTTTCCCTCCCTTCTTTCCTTCCTTTCTATGGCCACACCTATGGCATGTGGAAATTCCCAGGCCAGGGGTCAAATCAGAGCTGCAGCCTATCCCACAGCCATCTTTTATATTTTAATTTACTCAGAAACCTTGCCAGGTCAAAAACTAAAATGAAAAAACAAAACAAAACTGGTAAACATGAAACAAATGGCAGAACGTTGATAACTTTTGAAGCTAGATTATGGGTATGTGGGAATTCATTATATTCTTTTTACTTTGTATATGTTTGAAATTTTCCATAATGAAAAATAAAAATAATTATGAACAACAGAAGGCTCAGGTATGGTGCTGTAGACTCTTTCAGTTCTACCCAATATTCATCTCACTCTTCTCACTGTCCCCTCTCCCCACATTTTTGCCAACAGAACGTAGATATTGTTTGTAGTAGCAGTGTGCCCACTCCATTGACCCGTCATAACTGGTTGGGGTCAGTGTTTCTTAGCGGAGGCATTTTGGTGTTTTGGGCAGTGCAAATCTCTATTGTAGGGGATTCTTCCTTACATTTCAGTATTTTGGGCATTACTTACCTCTAGCCACTAGATGCTAGTCAGTCACTGGCCTCCTTTTCATTATGTGATAACAAAAATGTCCTGACACATATTAAATTATTCCCTAAATGTTGGGGGAGACCCACTGGTTGAGAACCACTGTCAGAGCTAATCGTGGCATTCCTGCCCTCTCCTTCCCAGACTCCCGCATAGCTCATTTTAGCCTTTACAGATACTGAGACCTAGGACAAGTTAGTTGCAAGGGCTTCAGGGAAAGCTTTTTGTTTTCTTAACTGAAAGGAGAGAAGGTAGCTGTTTAGTGCTTCTCTCTTTATTCTTCCTGACCTTAATGAAAGACTGGAGCAAAGCTATAGAAGCAATTTTGCAGCACGCCAGTGTGCCAAATATAGTGGAGTCGAAGGATAGAGGAAGCCTGAATTTTAGAAAATCTGTACTAGTACTGGCATCTTTATGTTTTTTTCATGTGAGAGAAAATAAACCTTTTTTTGTTCTAGCTACTTTTAGTTAGGTTTTCTGTTACTTACAGCCAGAAACACTCCTAGCTAAAAACATGAAAGTTCTGGGCTCTTTGATCAATGTTAATATGAGATAAGAATTATTTAAATAATTTTAGCCAAACTCCTTTTTGCAAGGTCCCTTGTTATGCTTGGTGAAAAATAATACTTTTTTGAACAAACTTGTGCTTGCCAAGGGGGAGGCCTTTGGGGGAGGGATAGAGTGAGAGGTTGGGATTAGTAGATGTAAGCTCTAAGACATGAAGGGGATAATCAACAAGCTCCTATTATATAGCACAGAGAACTGCAGTCAGTGTCCTATGATAAGCCATAATGGAAAAGAATATTAACAAAAGTATATATATATATATATACACCCCCCCACACACGGTATATATAACAAAGTATACATCACTTTGCTGTATAGCAGAAATTAAGACAACATTGTAAATCAACAATAGCTCAATAAAAAATGAAAAAAATAGCATTCTTTTGTACAAGTGAGAATGCTACTTAGAAATATTTAATGAAGCAAAAACTGAAAATAATGTTTTCACATATATTCAGACCCTTCCCTCCAATACCTAAGTCCACTGAGGAAATAGAATAATAGTCTAGATTTTTTTCCCTAGGATCTAGGTGTTTTTTAAACCCAATTCAAGAGATTTTTAAATAGATTTTGAGGAGGAGGATTTGGATTGTTTTACTTTTGAATTATAGACAGGGTTGGTATCAAATACCATATGTGTAAGTATAAAACACATGAAAAACATTGGATGTAATTCTTGCTTGAGTGTGATTTTTGAGCCCCTTTAGATACTTTTCTGGCTCATTGTGTCCTTTTCTTTTTCACTTGTCATGTCGTCTTAGGGGACTACAGTATTCATGTCCATAGATAGTTCAATATCTTATCCTTTGTTTACTTGGCTCCAGACAACTTCACTTTCTTTCTACTTCTTTATCCTTTTCCATGGCTACATGTAGGACTTTGTCATAACTTAACATTTCTTCCTTAGAAGTAATAAACCATCTTACAGCTTCTTATCCTTTATTACTTCCTATCGTTGCATTAGTCCTATTTCACTAGGTTTTTTTTTTTTTTTTTTCCCCCCATTAGGTGAACCTCTGGTCTATGTTTTTCCTTCTTTTTTTTTTGGCCTTTCTCATGGCATGTTTAAGTTCCTGGGCCAGGAATTAAACTTGTGCCACAGCAGTGATCTGAGCCACAGCACCGACAATGCTGGATCCTCATCCCCTGAGCCAGTAGGGAACTGCTAGTCCTTGACTTACTACTGGTCACTTCCTGTCTTTACTTTCTACCTTATCCTATTTAATTTCTTTGGTTCATCATCTCAGCCACATCTGTAGTAATGCAAGAGCCTTCTCTTTCATCTCCATGCCTTAATCTTTCCTTCAAGTCTATTCAAATGCACATGTTATTACCTCTTTAAAATCCCTCAGTGACTTCTAGTTGTTCTTATAGCTTAAACTTGTAAGCTTGTCTTATGAGGCTCTGTCTACTTCTTTACACTCTCCATTCATCACTTAACCCTTTTTATCCTGAGCATTAGACCTCCTAAAGTTCTTTCCATTCATTTCCAGTGTTATATTCTCTTGCTTTCTTGATTTTGCAAATGCTGTTTTCTTCCCACTCCTGCTTGTCTAATTCTTACTCATTTTCTAGATTTTACCTTAGATGTCACTTCCTTTGGGAAGCCTTCTTTCTGTTCCTTATCCCTGCCTCATGTCCATGTAGGTCTAGTGCCTATATATCTGTATCATCATGACATTTATAACTGTATTATATTTACTTATTTATTTATCTGTATCATGATTTAGACTGTATGCTCTGTAAGGGCTGTGATTAGAGCAGCATGGCACTCTAGTGTCTAGCAAATACATGGTGTTAAATAGACACTTAACACGTGACTGAATGAATAAGTGAATGAGTAGAGTAACTTCTTTTTTTCGCTTTACGTTTTAGGGCCACACCCGAGGCACGTGGAAATTCCCAGGCTAGGGGTTGAATCAGAGCTATAGCTGCTGGCCTACACCACAGCCATAGCAACATGGGATCTGAGCTGCATCCTCGACACTACAGCTTATGGCAAAGCCAGAGCCCAGACACACTGAGCGAGGATAGGGATTGAACCATCATCCTCATGGATACTAGTCAGATTCGTTTCTGCTGCGCCACAGTGGGAATACCCCAGAGTAACTTTTAATTGATTAAATGTATAAACTGTAAAATTTTGGGATTTAAAAAAGCTAAGGAGTTTCCATTGTGGCCCAGCAGAAACAAATCCAACAAGGAACCCTGAGGTTGTGGTTCGATCCCTGGCCTCGCTCAGTGGTTTAAGGATCTGGTGTTGGTGTGAGCTGTGGGGTAGGTTGAAGACATGGCTTGGATTTGATGTTACTGTGGCTGTGATGTAGGCCGGCAGCTGTAGCTCTGATTGGCCCCCCTAGCCTGGAAACCTCCATATGCCACAAGTGCGGCCCCGAAAAGCAAAAAAAAAAAAAAAAAAAAAAAGAAGCTAATACATGGATTTTTAAGTCCAGATTGGCTGATGTTGCCAATCACTGGTTAAGGGAATCCAGAAAGTAGAGCCATTCTGGGAATGAGATATCCATGTGGGGATACCTGGTAAGCAGCTAAATCTATAGAACTGGTGTCAGGAGAGGGAAATGAGCAGGAAACATTTATTGGAAGTCATTAACTTATGGGTATGAGAGAGCCCAGGGAGAGGCTGTATTGTGGTAGGAGAAGAGAGCAACTCGATAGATGAGTAAGAAACACTGGCATTTATGAGGTGTGCAGAATAGCAAGGAACCCACAAAGGCATCTGAAGGGAAGCTGACAGGCAGGTAACAAGGGAATGCACCAGACTTTGGTGTCAAATACGCAAATGGAGGAGAGTTTCAAGGAGGGATGATTGGCAGTGTCAGGTTAATTATTTTCTTTTATCATTTAACAAACTGAGTTTCTACAAAGGATGTAGTGTCAGATGTTCATTGTCTACCTTGCTGTACTACATACTTCTTTTTTCTTTTTCTTTTTTTTTTTCGTCTTTTTGGGGCCACACCCGTGGCATATGGAGACTCCCAGGCTAGGAGTTGAATCAGAGCTGTAGCTGCTGGCCTACACCATAGCCACAGCAATTCGGGATTTGAGCCACATCTGAAACCTATATCACAACTCATGGCAATGCCAGCTTCTTAACCCACTGAGCAAGGCCAGGGATTGAACCTGTGTCCTCATGGATGCTAGTCAAGTTCATTTCTGCTAAGCCATGACGGGGACTCCTACTACATAGTTCTTGAATACAGGGATATTATTTTATTTGTTCTTTTAATCCCAGAATTTATCACAATATATGACACATGATGGAATTGAGTGAACAGATGTTAAGTGAACATAATGCATTTGTTCTGGTTAGGTGTTGGACTCAGGATATATGGTAATAGCTGATTTCATTCTATAAGAACTTGGTTCCAAATCATGTTTGAATTTCAGAGATATCTGGGAAGTGGAATATGGTAAGGTATATCTCATTGTATAATTTTCAAATGGGCCAATCCTAGTAGATAATTTCAGTTTTAGCATCCTGACTTTGTGTTTTATGCCACCACTTTTGGCTTTTTGCAGAATCATGCTGACTCTCTCTCCTTAATTCTGAGGAATAAAAAAGATACCTGATAAAAATAGGTAATTCATATTAAAATATTAACTTAAAATGTTAAAAACTCTTAGGAATGCTTTCATCCGAAAAAGATGTAGTAGAGAACAGTGCTTACTTATCAGGTTGGGTTGAAGTGGTGATAGTGGAGATTGGGAGTAAGGCCTTTTTTTGTGTTCCTAATTATGCAGGAACAGTGATTACTTTCCATTCTCTTATTTAGAGCTTGCCGCAAAAGCCAGGTGTGGAGAGAGTGCTGGTTCTCAAAAAAGAATACCTGATTTGAATCCTTCTCATTTACTAGCTGAGTGCCTTTGAATATATTGCACCTTTTCTGATCTTTAATATCCTCATCTGTGAAAGGATCATAATAGCTTTATACTTATCTCTTGGGCCATCCAGAGCATCAAAGGAGATTGCTTATGAACAGCTAGTTTGCACATGAAAGACTTATTCTTAGCAGTCAGTATAAGAAAGTGTCTGATATTGTTTTTTCCCTTTCATTATATTAGTCAATGAATTTATTACATTTATAGTTGTACAATGATCATCACAACCTAGTTTTATAGCATTTCCATCCCAAACCACCAGTGCATTCCCCCCACCCCCAACCTGTCTCCTTTGGAAACCATAAGTTTTTCAAAATCTGTGAGACAGTATCTGTTCTTCAAAGAAGTTCATTGTGTCCTTTTTTCAGATTCCACATGTCAGTGATAGCATTTGATGTTGGTGTCTCATTGTCTTACTGACTTCACTTAGCATGATAATTTCTAGGTGCATCCATGTTGCTAAATGTGCTGGTATTTCGTTCCTTTTAATCCCTGAGTAATATGTACCACATCTTCTTTATCCACTCCTCTGTCGATGGACATTTAGGTTGTTTCCATGTCTTGGCTGTTGCAAATACTGCTGCAATGAACATTGGAGTACATGTGTCTTTTTCGAGTCATGGTTTTCTCTGGATAGATGCCCAGTGTGGAATTGCTGGATCAAATGGTAGGTCTATTTTTAGTTTTCTGAGGATCTCCATACTGTTTTCTACAGTGGTTGCACCAATTTAAAATCCCACCGTCAGTGTAATAGGGTTCCTTTTTCTCCACATGCTCTCCAGCACTTGTTGTTTGTAGACTTTTGGATGATAGCCATTCTGGCTGGTGTAAGGTGGTACCTCAGAGTGGTTTTGTTTTGCATTTCTCTAATGATGAGTGATGTTGAACATCTTTTCATGTGTTTTTGGCCATCCATATGTCTTTTTTGGGGAATTGTCTGTTTAGATCTTCTGCCCATTTTTTGATGAGATTGTTTGTTTTTTTAGTATTGAGCAGTAGGAGGTATTTATAAATTTTGGAGATTAATCCCTTGTCAGTCAATTCATTTGCAAGTATTTTCTCCCATTCTGTGAGTTGTCTTTTCTTTTTGTTTAGAGTTTCCTTTGCTGTGCAGAAACTTTGAAGTTTGATTAAGTCCCATTTGTTTGTTTTTGTTTTTACCGTTATTACTCTAAGAGGTGGATCTGAGAAGATGTTGCTTTCATTTATGTCGGACAGTGTTTGGCCTATGTTTTCCTCTAAGAGTTTGATAGTGTCTGGTCTTATATCTAGGTCTGTAATCCATTTTGAGTTTATTTTTGTGTATGGTGTTAGGGAGTGTTCTAATTTCATTCTTTCCCATGTGGCTGTCCAGTTTTCCCAGCACCACTTATTGAAGGGGTTGTCTTTTCTTCACTGTATATTCTTGCCTCCTTTGTCATAGATTAGTTGGCTGTACTAATTAGTTGACTGTGGGTTTAATTCTGGGCTTTTTATCCTGTTCCACTGATCTGTATGTCTGTCTTTGTGCCAGTACCGTATGATTTTTGAAGACTGTTGCTTTGTAGTATAGTCTGAGGTCAGGGATCCTCATTCCTCCAGCTCCATTTTTCTTTTTCAGGATGTCTTTGGCTATTCTGGGTCTTTTGGGCTTCCAAATAGACTTTAAAATATTTTGTTCGAGTTCTCTGAAAAATACCATTGGTAATTTGATAGGGATTGCACTGAATCTGTAGATTGCCTTGGTTAGTATAGTCATTTTGATAATGTTGATTCTTCCAATCCATGAGCATGGTTTGTCTTTCTATCTGTTTGTGTCATCTTTGGTTTCTTTCTTCAGTGTCTTACAGTTTTCAGAGTACAGGTCTTTTGTCTCTTTAGGTAGGTTTACTCCTAGGTATTTTATTCATTTGGGTGCACTGGTAAACAGGATTGCTTCCCTAATTTCTCTTTCTGCTCTTTCATTATTAGTGTATGGAAATGCTGTCGATTTCTGTGTATTAATTTTGTATCCCGCAACTTTGCCAAATTCGTTGATGAGCTCTAACTGGTAGAGTCTTTAGGATTCTCTAGGTATAGTATCATGTCATCTGCAAATAGTGATAGTTTTACTTCTTCCTTTCCAATTTGGATTCCTTTTATTTTTTTTTTTTTACTTCTCTGCTTGCTGTGGCTAGGACTTCCAAAATTATGTTGAATAGTAGTGGCGAGAGCAGACATCCTTGTCTTGTTCCTGATCTCAGCGGGAATTCTTTGAGCTTTTCACCATTGAGAATGATGTTAGCTGTGGGTTTGTCATCTATGGCCTTTATTATGTTGAGGTAGGTTCCCATTATGCCCACTTTCTGCAGGGTTTTTATCAGAAATGGGTGTTGGATTTGGTCAAAGGCTTTTTCTGTGTCTGTTTAGAGGATCATTATGGTTTTTAATCTTCAGTTTGTTAATGTGGTGTATAACACTGATTGATTTGCAGATATTGAAGAATCCCTGCATCCCTGGGATAAATCCCACTTGATCATAATGTACAATCCTTTTAATGTGTTGTTGGATTCAGTTTGGTAGTATTTTGTTGAGGATTTTGCATCTATGTTCATCAGTGAAATTGGCCTGTAGTTTTCTTTTTTTATGGTATCTTTTTCTGGTTTTGGTATCAGGGTGGTGGTGATCACATAGAATGAGTTTGGGAATGTTCCTTCCTCTGCAATTTTTTGAAATAGTTTCAGAAGAAGAGGTATTAACTCTTCTCTAAATATTTGATAGAATTTGCCTGTGAAGCCATCTGGTCCTGGACTTGTGTTTATTGGAAGTTTTTTAATCACGGTTTCAATTTCAGTTCTTGTGATTGGTCTATTCATCTTCTCTATTTCATCTTGGTTTAGTTTTGGAAGATTGTACTTTTCTAAGAATTTGTGCATCTCTTCTAGGTTTTCCATTTTATTGGAGTATAGTTGCATATAGTGGTCTCTTGTGATCCTTTGCATTTCTGTGATGTCTGTTGTTACTTCTCCTTTTTCATTTCAAATTTTGTTAATTTGAGTCATCTCTTTTTTTCTTGATAAATCTAGCTAAGGGTTTATCAATTTTGTTGATCTTTTCAGAGATCCAGCTTTTCATTTCATTGATCTTTTCTATGGTTTTCTTTGTTTCTATTTCATTGATTTCTGCTCTGATCTTTATGATTTCTTTCCTTCTACTAACTTAAGGTCTTATCTGTTCTCTCTTGAGCTGCTTTAGATGTAAAGTTAGCTTGTTTCTTTGAGCTTTTTCTTGTTTCCTGAGGTAGGCTTGTCTTGCTATAATCTTTCCTCTTAGAACAGCTTTTGATGCATCCCATAGGTTTTGGAGTCTCGTATCTTTGTTGTCATTTACTGCTAGGTATTTTTAATTTCCTCTTTGATTTAATCAGTGTTCCATTGGTTGTTTAGTAGCATGTAGTTTAGTCTCCACGTGTTTGTGTTTTTTGCAGTTTTTTTCTTGTGGATTTCCAGTTGTATAGCATTGTTGTCAGAAAAGATGTGTGATATGATTTCAATTTTCTTTTTTTTTTTTTTTTTTGTCTTTTTTTTGTTGTTGTTATTGTTGTTGTTGTTGTTGTTGCTATTTCTTGGGCTGCTCCCGCGGCATATGGAGGTTCCCAGGCTAGGGGTCCAATCGGAGCTGTAGCCCCCGGCCTACACCAGAGCCACAGCAACGCGGGATCCGAGCCGCATCTGCAACCTACACCACAGCTCACGGCAACGCCGGATCGTTAACCCACTGAGCAAGGGCAGGGACCGAACACGCAACCTCATGGTTCCTAGTCGGATTCGTTAACCACTGTGCCACGACGGGAACTCCGATTTCAATTTTCTTAAAGTTACTGAGGTTGGATTTGTAGCCCAGGATATGATCAATCTTAGAGAATGTTCCATGTGCACTTGAGAAGAATGAGTATTCTGTTGCTTTTGAATGGAAAGTCCCATAAATATCTATGAAATCCAGCTGGTCTAATGCTTCATTCAGGAGCTGTGTTTTCCTTACTGATTTTCTATATGGATGATCTGTCCATTGCTGTAAGTGGGGCGTGAACGTCCCCCACTATTAGCATGTTATTGTTGATTTGTCCTTTAAAGGTTGTTGGCAGTTGCCTTATATATTGTGGTGAACCTATGTTGGGTGTGTAGATATTTAAAATTGCTATATCTTCTTGGATTGATCCTTTGATCATTATGTAATGACCTTCTTTGTCCCTTAAAATATTCTTCATTTTAAAGTCTATTCCGTCTGATGTGAACATTGCTACTCCAGCTTTCTTTTAATTCCCATTTGAATGGAGTATTTTCTCCCATCCTCTCACTTTCAATTTGTATGTGTCCCTAGAAGTGAAGTGGGTCTCTTGAAGATAATATAATAATAATGGGTATTTTTTTTGTATCCATTCAGCCAGTCTATGTCTTTTGGTTGGGGCGTTTAGTCCAATAACATTTAAGGTAATTATTGATGTATATGTTCTTTTTGCCATTTTATTAATTGCTTTGGATTTATTTTTGTTGCTCTTTTTTCTTCCCTTCTCTTGTTCTCTCCTCTTCTGGTTGATGACTATCTTTCATGTCATAGTTGAGTTGATTTTTCTTATTTGTTTGTGTATCAAATGTAGATTTTTGGTTGGCAGTTATTCTGAAGTTTTGATATTTGTACCCTCCTCACGATTTCTGATTTTGGTGGCATATTTGTGTGTGGATGATTTCATATCTTTACTGTATATATATCTTTACTGGTGAGCCTTGTGTTTTGTGGGATTTTTGTTTCTGCTTGCGGACTTTTCTTTTCTGCCTAGAGAACTTCCTTTAGTATTTGTTGTAAAGTTGGTTTAGTGTTGCTGAATTCTCTTATCTTTTGCTTATCTGTGAAGCTTTTGATTTCTCCTTCAAATTTGAATGAGATCCTTGCCAGGTAAAGTAATCTTGGTTGGAGGTTTTTTTTCCCTGTCTTTTTGCCTTTTCTTGAGCCGCTCCTGTGGCATATGGAGGTTCCCAGGCTTGGAGTCGAATTGGAGCTGTAGCCACCGGCCTATGCCAGAGCCACAGCAACGTGGGATCTGAGCCACATGTGCGACCTACACAACAGCTCATGGCAACAGCTCATGACCCTTAACCTGCTGAGCAAGGCCAGGGACCAAACCCGCAACCTCATGATTCCTAGTAGGATTTGTTAACCACTGTGTCACAACAGGAACTCCTGGTTGGAGGTTTTTTTCCTTTCATCACATTAAGCATATCATACCACTCCCTTCTGGCCTTCAGAGTTTTGCTGAAAAATCTGCCTGTAACCTTATCAGGGTTCCCTTGCATGTTATTTGATTCTTTTCCCTAGCTGCTTTCAATATTTTTTCTTTGTCTTTAATTTTGGTCAGTTTGATTAATATGTATCTTGCAGTGTTCCTCCTTGGGTTTATTTTATATGGTACTTGTTGCACTTCCTGGATTTGAGTGAGTGGTTCCTTTCCCATGTGAGGGAAGTTTTCAGCTATTATCTCTTGGAATATTTTTTCTGTCCCCTTCTCTCTCTCTTCTCCTTCTGGCACCCCTATAATACGGATGTTGTTGTGTTTCACGTTGTCTCAGAGTTCTCTGAGACTCTCTTCATTTCTTTTCAGTCTTTTTTTTCTTTTCTGTTCTGCATCCATAAGTTCTGCTAATCTGTCCTCCACCTCGCTTATTCTTTCTTCTGCCTCCTGTATTCTGCTCTCAGCTGCTTCTAGTGAATGTTTTATTTCAGTTATTGTATTTTGCATCTCTTCTTGTTTAAGTTTTATATCTTGTATTACTTTGCTCAGTGTTTCCTGTAAGTTATATATCTTTGCCTCCAGTTTATTTCCAATGTCTTGCATCATCTTCAGCATCCACAGTCTAAAGTCTTTTTCCTGGAGGCTAAGAATCTCCTCATTGCTTAGCTTATTTTCTGGGGTTTCTCCTTTCTCTCTCATCTGAGTTGTGGTTCTCTGTCTTTTCATTTTTATAGGTTTTTGGTGTGGTGACCTTTTTACAGCTACTAGAGTTGTAGCCTTTCTTACTTCTGGTGTCTGCCCCCTGTGGCTGAAGTCGGTATGGGGGGCTTGCTGTAGGCTTCCTGATGGGAGGGACTGATGCCTGCCCACTGGTAGGTAGAGGTGATTCCTGTCCCTCTGGTGGGTGGGGCTTTGTTTCTGGATGGAATTAGAGGTAGGGCTGAGTGCCTGGGGGGTCTTTAGGTAGCCTGTTTCCTGATGGGTGGGGCTGTGATCCCACCTGGATTGTTGTTTTCCCTGGAGCTTCTCAGCACTGATGGATGGGGACTTATTTTCCCAAATTGGCCACCTCCAGAGAAATGCATACTGATGAATATTCCCAAGAGCTTTGCTTCCAGTGCCCTTCCCCCACAACAGCCACATTCAGCCCCTATTTTCCCAGGATGTCCTCCAAGAACTGCAGTCAGGTCTGACCCAGATTCCTATGGAGACTTTGCTTTGTCCTGGGCCTCAGTGCATGTGAAAGTCTGCATGGGCCTTTTAAGAATGGGGTCTCTGTTTCTCCCAGTCCTGTGGAGCCTCTGTGCACAAGCCCCATTGGCCTTCAATTCCAGATCCCCAGGCATGCGGACTTGATGTGGGGCTCACAACTCTCACTCTTATAGGTGAGTCTCTGTGATACAGTTACTTTCCAGTCTATGGGGCTTCCCATGTGGGAGATATGGGGTTGCTTATATTGCGAAATTGCCCTTTCTACCTCTTGATGTGGTCTCCTCTTTGTCTTATGCAGTAGGATATCTTTTTAAAAGTTTCAAATTCATTTGGTTGACGAGTGCTCATCATTTGGTTGTAATCGTGTTGTTTTTAGGAGAGATGTTGCGCTCCAGTCCTTCTATTCTGCCATCTTAATTCTGTATGAAACTACACCAACTTTGCCAGCAACCTCCTCCTCAGAAGGAGGATGCTCCCCAGAAGGCCATGTGAGCTCTGTGCCTCGGTTGCTTCACAGGCCTCTCTGGAAGTGTCTGATATTGTTGCATCGTGTTTATACTATTTGGCTTCCTGTTTGAGTACTTCAGAGCTGCAAAAAGTTTGTGATATTATAACAATTGTAATATCACATAACACAATGTAATATTTAGAATGTAAAATTTAGAAGTAGAAATATTACAGATATGTACATTCTTTAAGTCTCCTTCCCACTTAAAAATCCAATAGCCTAGGAACAAAAACAGTCTTTCCAGTTTGTTTTTCCTGGAGACACCCAAACTCTTCATAGAGTTGATTGGTGTCCATACTTCCCACACAGCTGCAGTTGAACCTGTGCAATTATCTCTGGAGAATTGCCTTGGCTCCATTCTGTTGGATAACTGCCTGTTTGGACAACTTTACCTTGGATAATTTCCCTTTGTCTAACTGTGGGACTCATAAATCCATGCACGAGGGACAGATTTCAGAAAATGATATTTGGCCATAGATAGTTTCAGTTTCAAGACCTTTCAAAGGGTGATAATGACAGATTTTTACTGGACAATGTAAGTTTTCAAACTTTGAAGATATATCCTGGGATCCAGATCATTTATGCATCAATATAGAAAATGTGCTGTTTATCCATCAACCTGTTCTAAAATGTTAAGGTCATGCATAAGAATGTTCTACAGCTCATAAAATACTTCTCCTGGAGTATAACTTAACCAGGAGGGAATATTATCAAATATGTAGGAGTTCTACTTTGGTATCAACTGAAATATAAAATGAGAAAGAAAAAGACCCATTTCCTTCAAAGTATGTTTTCCTTACAATATTAAATATTTAGAAAGGAATATGCCAACAAGTATTTGTTGTTTTTTCTATCTCTTCTTCATTTCTGAATTTTATTTCATTTTTTGTTTGAATCATGAAAATCTAGCTAAATGGCTTAAGTGGTTATCTCATTTGTAAAATATGTGAGACATGATTTCCCAGACAATTCCTATGTGCTAAATGTAGGTCTGGATCATTTAGAAAGGAGGACACAGTTCTATACTATTCCGAGGGAAAAAAAAAATGTCAAGAGTCATCAGGCAGACTTAAAGATGTTTTCTGCAGGGTTTCCAGATTTTAGCAAAATTGTTTTACCCTGAATAATGGTAGGATTAGTCTTAGCCAAAATGCATCTGGGCAATCTGTTGCTTCCCATATGGAAGCAACTGTTTAAGTAAATTATACATTTGTACATTACAACTTCGTTTCTGTCGTACATTATAAATTCAGTTTATCCCAAACTGAGACCATTACATGATTGAGCCAGGTTTAATGTGGCTCAACCAGCCTTTCTTGTTGTAGTTACATCCAGCAAAAAATGAATTATGTTGTATATTTTTCTTATCTGGCTTCTTGGAAATAGGAATTTTGTTTGGACCTGTTAGTGGATGTCACTTTTATCCCAATTTGGAGAATCAATCAGGAAGACTTTTTAGGGTAGCCTATTGTAAAATCAAGAGCCTAATAGTAAAAGGTAATTGATTGTTCCTTTGGATTAATTATGTTCTTCTGAATGATTCTTTTCTTTAAATTTCAAATGGAATATAATTTAAAAGATGCTTTGAGAATGCTTATTTAAAGAAATTACTAAATAGCAGTGTAGGCCTTACTGGTATTAATATGGTAGCTACATGGTATTAACAAAGAAAAAAATCATTAAACACTAATGATATTCTTAGTTATTAAAGTTCGTGGAGAATCCGTAAAATGTAAAGATTATTACATGGACCTTTTAACTTTCTCACAGTGGTATTGTACTACGAGAGAGCTGAGCTCATAGTCTCACTGGGCTGGTGCTTGTGAGGCAGTGCAGAATGTTCCCTGTTTTGTCATGTTGGCAAAGGAAATTATACCAGTGCCATGATTGTCAGAATGATGCAGCACCTATGAGGAAAGGGATTACTGCCTTATTAAAGATAGGTTGGGGTGACCCATGCCAAATGTTGAGTGGGATTTATTTTATACCCTAGAAACACAATGCAAGAATTCTGTGCATTTCAGTTATGAAAGGACAAAAGCGATAAGAAAATAACAAAAATGCAAGTGGGAAAATAATAATTATTTCCAAGGGGTGAAGTGTAAAAGGAATGGATAACTCCTTAAAACAAACAAAAAAACCTAGGATTTACTGTCAGGGAAATGTTAATTTCAGTGAGGCAGGTAAGTAATACTATTCATGCTTTATAGTAAATAGAGTAGCTGAGATATGACAGTTCTCATGACCTGTCTGACTCTTTTGTGGTGATTTTGTTTCCTTCTACTTGGTTTGTGAGGATGTATTATGACTGTACAATTAAGTTTCCCCTTCTAAGATTCCAATGTTTAAAGTATTCTAGGACTTCTCAGGTTAAAGTGATACCTTTTATGTATGGGCCATGATATTAAAATAAAAACCTTCAAAGTTTAATGAAGTTTGTCTAAAATAGCAGTATATTGAATAATGTCTAAAATAGCTGTCTTCTTTTTATGTGATTTATTTGTCCACACTATGTAATGACCCTTATTTGGAATTGTCAAATTGTCTTCCTTATAGCAGATTTACAACATAATCTCATTACTCTAGTAGGCCAACTTTTTCATGAACCACTGCTCATGCAAAAGAAGGAAAATCTTACAGTTTCTTTATTGAACAGTGTATTAACTTTGTATGCATGTCAGTGTTGGGCTATGCAAACAGCTTAATAAGTATTTGAGGAACCCTGAAAATTACTCTTGTGCTATTCTTTATCAGCAATTGTCTTCCTATATCTTTTACTCTTGATCTTAGCCAAAAGGCCGAGAAGCGATTCCCTCTATCTTTTGTCATTTGTATTTAGGATTATAGAATCTTGGTTAGGGAATTAAAGGGAAGTAACAAAGGATCAGTTTAAAAGCATAAATTGCAGCCATAAGTGAGGGTAACTTTGTACTGTTTAAAATTTTAATAATAATAAATTATGAAAATTACAAATTAAAGCTACTGTACAATTTTCACTTAAGCAAGTTTAAACATCTTTTATTTTGGGTGCCACTGCTGATCATAATTTATCAGTATATCCAGTGAGTAACTCACTGATATGTAAATTACCATTTGGTAAATAATGGTTTACAGGTTGGTAATTTAATGCATTGCATTAGTAGACTCTTTCTTTTTGTTTTTTTTTTTCCTTTTTAGTGCCACAGTCGCTGCATATTGAGGTTCCCAGGCTAGGGGTAGAATCGGAGCTGCAGCTGCCGGCCTATACCACAGTCACAACAACATCAGATCTGAGCAGAGTCTGTGACCTACACCACAGCTCAAGGCAATGTTGGATCTTTAACCCACTAATTGAGGCCAGGGGTCAAACCCACAACTTCATGGTTCTTAGATTCATTTCCACTGTGCCTCTATAGAAACTCCAAGTTAGTGGACTCTTAAGGTATGACAGTGTGATAGTTTGACAACTTTTGGAGTATTAATCCCTCAGGAAGTAGATGGATAGGTAGGTTTAAAAGTCAGTAAGCATACTTAAAGAAATTTTGATGTCGTATTTTAAATTGGGAAACTAGAACTAGATTTTTTAAATGCCAATTAATGTGGAAAACTGAATATATTCTTAAATACTTCTTTATTTCACCACAAACAAGCATTCCGAAAACTGGCATCATATCCCTTAGCCAAGTTGTGTCTTTAGTCTGAACTTGTGGACTTCCTTCTCCATCTGTTATTTCTTTGAACTATCTTTTCCAATTGTCTGTAAAGACACAAATGAGAAAATAGTCATGATAGCTTTGAAAATTGTTGCTTTCATTTCTCTAATCTTCAAGGTTCATAGAAATATATTTCCAGGTTGATTGTTTTGAAAGAAAAGGTAAGCAAAGGTGTTACATATTTTTCCAACATAAAAAAAATTAGTGATAGATAACTTAGTAAAATCTTGTTTTCAGGAAGACAGAGAAACTTGTGCAAAAAGGAAGTTAAACTTCAATTTTTTTTTCTAACCAATAAGCAAAGAGGGAAATTTTTTCCAAGAGTTTCTTTTACCTCCCTCAGTGTTACTAGGCAGTTTGATACTTTGTTTTATATTTGGAATATGTGCTTCCTCCTAGTTTGTGATGCAGCAACAAAAATGTGCAAAAATCTACCACCAGTGGTAATGATGCTTTTGAGGAAATAAAGTTTTTTTTTTTTTTTTTTTTTTTTCCTAGTGGATAGCAGGAGGTAAAATGACCTCAATATTGGTGTTACTCAATGGGGACGCATTCTCTTCTAATTGAAGGAATTTTTCTTAGTTTTGAAGGATGAAAAGAGTAAACATTTTAAAAAAGGAGTTAATACACTTCATTATTTTATGAATTAACTTTAGTTGAAAGCATTTTCCCTCTTAAACAATGTAGAGGAGAAAACACACCTGATTAGCACAAATATAAGACAATTAAGGCCATAAATTAGAACTTCCAGAAGAGCTGACTGATTAGTGAATGCAAGATTTATTTTGAGGACCTTTTTGTAACCTCAGCTGTAATCTTTGCTTCCACAAAAGGCTCAGTGAGTTGGGGAAGGAGTCCGCATGATCTCCTTAGGTCATAGCCAGCACTTAAAACTGATTTTCAACTCAGGGCTCACACTTTTGTTCCAAACCCAAGCCTTTTGGCATTAGAGCTCATGTTCCTATGGCCAATTTGGATTTTTAAGCAAAGAAGCTAATTTAAAAAGTTTCTTGGACAATAAATGACTTAAAACAATAATACTTTAATGATTTAAATGGAAACAAACCAGAAGAAGCTGGATTAAATTTCTCTTAAAGTATATGTGTTTAGTGATTAAGAGGAAAAAGTGGCTGAAAAACTGCTGTCTGTTATTTTTCTTCAAAACCCCAAATAGTTGAACAGTTGAGTAGCTGAAAAGACTTGAAGTGGGATATCTTTGTGGAAAATATTTCTGTCAGTGAAAGTACTGTCAATAAAAGAATGAAAGATAATAAACTCTTTAACAATGAATTTTTAATCTGTATGTTTTCTAAAGATTAGTCTTAGTGATAAAATTATTTTATTGAAGATTCTTTAAAAGAAGGTCAACCAGATTTAAGAATTTTGGGATAAAAAAATTAAATAAATATTTTGGGAAAATTGTTGTGAATTGGTATTTTCCTGATGGTACTTGCTGTTTGTGTCTCCCAAAGCTGTTAAATACCAAATTACTTCTAAGTGTCTGTATTTTGTTAGCCACCATAGTATACTTTGCATATGAGTGGGAGAGGTTGAAGAGATGAAGCTTTTCAAAAATGTGGGCTTGATTTAGATGATGAAAAGTTTTGTTAAAGACAGATGGGGAAAGAAGTCTAGATTAGTAGAAAATTTAAGTTAGTGGACAGGCAGAAGTGTGGGTTTGAGGCGATTCAGTAAATAATGTCCCTCTTTTACTGTTTTTAGTGAACTGAAAAATGAAATAGAGGAGGTGGGAGATCAAAATGCAATCTTTATTTTAGAAAGCTAATGTTGGAGATTATGTTTTAGCTGTAGGAACAGTGGGCTTCCTCAGAACAGGCTCGAGAGCTGGGCAGCCTTCCCCAACTAGTCCTAAATAGCACAGGACTAGGCCAGCACTACCTGGCAGTGTCAGAGCTTCCCCATACAACCTTCATTGTGGGAAGGTAGGTTGAATGTTTGCTTTATGCAGTCATCTTATTTCCAAGAGAAAGGGAAGGGGAAATGAGTTGAAATGCCATTTTATTTTTCTTTACATTTTCCTTAGTAAGTCTGTGTGTCTCTCTTAGAGAGAGGGGGTAACGTTTTGGTAAGAGCCCAAGAATGTTGCTTTCATGGGGCACCCTTCACGTTGGAAGTAAACATCAAGAGCAGGAAATAAGTAGTTTTTTTTTTGAGATTTTTTTGTTCTTTTAATACAGAGGTTCTAAACCAGGGTTGTTAATTCCCCTAGGGAAGTTTTTGTTGTAACAATGATCACAAAATACTGATGGTGTTCAGTGGGTGGGGGTGGGGTGTCAAGGGTGCAAGATATCTTGCAATGCCTAGAACAACTTCAATGAAGAATTGTCTCAATAAAGTGCCTGAGAGGCACCCTGAACTGATTTCATTGGATTGTTTGCTCCAGGGGGTGAGGCAGAGAACAGCACTCTGTCAGCAGCATTCCTGCTGCACTTTCCTGATGCTGCCCTCTCAGTGCAACCCTTTGCTTCTTGGTGGATCCTCCTTGAGCTATTATTGGTGGCAGTATAGAATTTGCTTCTAGCAGGCTCTGAAATAGGTCAGAACCACACATTATTTAAATGGACTTCAAAGCTCCTCTAGTTTCCGTAAATAATGATCTATAATATTGTCCAACATAGTTTAGAAATTGTAAAATGAAATTATATTATAAAATAAAATGAAACTACATTAAGATGTTCCTTAAAAAAAAAGATAAAAAAATGATGCTGTAAATTTGATTATAAGCTCTCTCCTATTCTAAATTTCTTGGGAAAAATGGATATTCAAAGATCCATTCACTTTAAAGTTAGGTGTGTAAAGGAATTAAGGCCAAATATCAAATTGTTTTGCACTTGTGAATTAAAACTCAGAGAAATTGAAGTTTTATGTAACCTCAATTTCTTTTGCTTAGTTTTACCTAGAAGGTTCTTGATGTCTGAGTAGAAAATTTTTTTCTTTTTTTGTACAGTTATAGCCTATACTACTTTTCACTGCAATTGGTGAAATTTCTTCAAGGTCTTAGAGGTTTTATAGATTCAAAAGAAAATCTCTGATAAACGCTGTTTTTAAAAAAGATTCTAAAGGGCCAGTAGGACATCTAACATTATCACAGCACCATTTCCTCACTCAGGTAGACCCTAAATCCTGAGAACAGCTATCCCAGGCAAAATTATGTTCCCTAAAACCTTGTGCTTAGTGTTTCTGAAGGTCCATACTAGAAACTCAGTGGTATCTTTATCAGCCAGGGGCCCCATAGGAAATAGCATGCTTCTAGTTGGTATAATTTGAGAGGAATTTAATAAAGTTGTGAGTGGTGGGAAGTCATGGGAAATAGTGTCCACATCTGGAGCTGGTAATTGGGAGGCTGTCACCACTCCTAGACCTGATGGGGGAAGAGAGAGATTCATTAGAACCCTGAAAGGGAAGGGGTTGTGCGAGAGAACATCCTCACCATGGCAGGAAGAGAGCCTGGGGAGTATATTTTCCAACCTCACTCTCTTCCCTTCTTCTGGTCTCTTGCTTCCATGTGACTGAGCTAGTCAGAAGCCAGAGGACACAGGAGCCCATTAATGGAGATGTTAAGTGAAGCTATCTGGCATGATAACTGAATGAAAGGAAAAAAAGAGAAAATCTTTTTTTGTCGTTTGTCTTTTTGAGGGCTATAACCTCGGCATATGGAGGTTCCCAGGCTAGGGATCTAATCGGAGCTGTAGCTGCTGGCCTACACCACAGCCACAGCAATGATGGATCCCAGCTGCATCTGCAACCTACACCACAGCTCACGGCAACATTGGATCCTCAACCCACCGAGCGAGGCCGGGGATCGAACCTGCAACCTCATGGTTCCTAGTTGGATTCGTTTCCGCTGTGCCATGGTGGGAACTCCAAAAGAGAAAACCTTGTTTTACTTTCACCTGGGTGCCAATGGAGCCAGACATCCAGTATCCTTGACCAATTTCTTTAAACTTAGCTTGGAGAAACTCCTTCTCAAGATGTTAACATTTTGCAATAAGGACTTTATCTGGAGGAAAAAAAAGTACCTGTGCATACTTTCTCACCCTCAGAAAGTAAGTGGCTGTAGACCCTTTTTTTTTTTTTTTTTTTTTTTTTTGCTAAGTTTAAAAATTGCAGTTCTGGCAGCCCTAAACACCAAGTCCTACCTGAGGGATTTTTTTCTGACTCAGCAAAAATCTGTTGATGCACCATCAAAACCTCTTAATTTCCATTTTCCCTTTGAGCCCCATGTTCTGACATCTTCTGTAGGCTCTCTTTAGTGACAAAGCTTCCAAGGTGTCTGAAACATGGGCATTTTCAGTCTTGTGCCAGTCTTGTGGAATTGTTTAGGGCAAGAAACCTGCCTTTCAGGGAGGGATACTGGTCAGGCCTATGTTGGTGTTGGCTGGATAATTGTTTTTATAGTAATCTTCTAACAGTATAAAGCTAGACCCTCATTGGTGTTCTGAAATGGAACTCTTACAGTTAAAAGTATCAAATATTTTCCCACTTTCTAATTTCTAAGAAGTTTTGATCCCACTCCAACAAGTTCAAGCTATACTTGTGTAGGTCAGGATCAAGCTACAACACCTATTCTCTGAATCTCTACCATTGGCCTATGGCCTGTTTGATCAAAGTCACTTAACCAAATGGTACTGGCTTGATGAGTAGCCAGCCACTCAGGATGGACAAGATGCCATGGACTACAGTGGGAATCCATGTAGCCATAGCCACTCTTGAGGCCTTAGCAGATCTGCTTCTGTTACACTAGCCACAATAGTTAAAAAACAACTCTGTAATGAATAAAAACAAAGAAATTCAAGTCAGCCGCTAAATATATGCGGTTATATGCTACCAAATTTTAAATACTCTGCCACTTACTAAAAAGCCCTGGTCTTACCAAAAGTTTATCCAACTTTTATTTATTTTTCTTTTAATTAATAGGCTTTATTGAGAGAAATTTTAGGTTTACAGAAAAATTGAGCAGAAAGTACACATAGTTCCTTTATACCCTCACACCTTTCCCACCCCCACCCAATTTTCTCTGTTGTGAACTTGCTGTTAGTGTGATACATTTGTAACAATTGATGAACCAATATTGATACATTATTAAGGAAAGGCCCATAGTTTACATTAGGGTTCACTCTTTCTGTTTTGTGTTCTGTGGGTTTGACAAATACATAATGACATGGATCCACCATGACAGTATTTTACAGTTTCACTACCCTAAAAATCGTCTGTGTTCTACCTGTTCATTCCTTCCTCCCTCTCTCTGAACTTTAGGAATCTAGTGATCCTTTTACTGGCTCTTTTTCCACAGTGTCATATAGTTGGAATCCTACAGGATGTAGCCTTTTCATATTGGCTTTTTCAGCTGTTGTTTTAGTATGTAAATTTCACCTCCTGGTTGTTTCTCAAGCATACTCCACTTAATAAAGAAGATATCCTACTTTGTTAGTATAACATTAATTTTACATTTTAAACATGATTTAGAGACAAAACTACCTTTTATTGTTAGATAAAAATGAAATATTTAATCCCCTTTCTGCCCTGCTACAGGAGGGTCTCTTTGTTCATGTTGGTATTGGAAGATGATTGTACATAATTCTAGTGTTATGGTAGAACTAAAAGTCTTCACCACCTTTCTGTAAAGGTAATGTGTTTATTAGGTAGGGAATCTTAAGGTTTCGATAGTAGTAAGGGTAGCACCCACCCTTCTCTAAGAACCTGAACACTATTAAAATGAACTAAATATCACGTCTTTCATAGATTAGTTCCTCCTCTTGTGGGAGGCTGTATTAGTATTTCCAGAGAAAAAGAGCCAATAAAATATATGTAGTTGACCTTTGGACAACACAGGTTTGAACTCTGAGGGTCCACCTTTACTTGGATATTTTTTCAATAAATATATATTACAGTACAACATGACGTACAGTTGATTGGATCCTTGGATGTGGAACTTTGGATATGGAGAGCCACCGGTGCAATTATGTGCTGAGTTTTGACAGTGTTGGGAGGAGTAGGGAATTGGTGCCTCTTAAGCCCACAATGTTCAAGGGTCGTGTGTGTGTGTGTGTGTGTGTGTGTGTATGTGTATGTATGTGTGTATGTAAAGGAATCAACCGAAGTGGCTATGAGGCTGACAAGTTCTAAGATCTGTAATTGGCAAGCTGAAGACCCAGAAGAGCCAATGTGGACTTCCAGTCCTAAATCGAAGCCTGAGAACCTAGAGAGTCAGTGTGTTCTGGTCTGGAGCCAGCAAGCCAGAGACCTGGGAATAGCTGATGTTTCAGCTTTAGTCTGAAGATGGGAAAAATCCCCAGTATTCCAGCTCAAGTAGTCAGGCTGGAGGAAAGTATGTTCTCCTAAACATTTTGTTCTATTTAAGCCTTCGTTGGATTGGATGTGGTCTACCCACATTAGGGAAGGCAATCTGCTTTACTCAGTATATTGACTCAGATGTTAATTTCATCCAGAAACACCCTCATAGACAAACCTAGAATAATGCTTGGGCTCCTTGTGGCTCAGTCAAGTTGATACGTTAACCATCAGAGGCTAAAAGGGGCAAAGTACTGTCAGAGATAGTGAGTGAGAGAGAGACCAGTGGTTTCCTTTTTCCTTTCCCCATGGACACACATATTAACATATTCATTGAGTTGTGAGCTGTTGAGAATGGGGTCATCTTAATCATCTTTCCATTCTTTTGCCACCAAGAATGTCTGCTGTAGAGTATGTGCCTGGTTAATCTTGGCAAAATCAACAAATGGATAACTAAGTAAAAGTAGCTCCTACGTTGAAACATTAAAAGGTAATAGAATACTTTTTTGAAAGAGTTTACTTGATGGTCCTGAATCTGACTTTTTGATTTTGTATTGGTTTTGGGAGTCTATTGTCTTAAGAGACTTAAAACCCTAAGTTCTATATTTCCAATGCACTGAAAAATCTTAAAACTGAACTGAAATGACAGTAAGTTTTTATTGTTCATGCTTAAAATTAGGGAATTGTGTGTTGGACATGCTAGAATGGCAATGATGACATAATGGTTTAAAGTCATAATGATTGAAAAACCTCAAAGCACTCCAAATTCAAAAAGTGTGTGATCTGAAACCAGACAGAACATTCCCATTCAGTTGTTTCCAGATTGAGGTATTGGAAAAGTCTTTACTTCTCTGAAACTCAGTTTCCCCATCTGTAAATTGGGATGACACTGCTTTCTGAATAGGATTGCTGTAAGGATTAAATTAGATGATTTTTTTTTTTTTTTTTGTTATTTCTTTGGGCCGCTTCCTCGGCATATGGAGGTCCCTAGGCTAGGGGTCTAATCGGAGCCGTAGCCTCTGGCCTACACCAGAGCCACAGCAACTTGGGATCAGAGAGTCGCATCTGCGACCTACACCACAGCTCACAGCAACACCGGATGGTTAATCCACTGAGCAAGGCCAGGGATCGAACCCGCAACCTCATGGTTCCTAGTCGGATTCGTTAACCACTGCGCCACGACGGGAACTCCTAGATGATTTTTTAAAATTAATTGCCCAAATTAATAAAAACCAGGGGAGTATGGGTCTCAGCAAGAGTCCATCTGGTGGGCTCTAAGAATGCCTGGTGAACTGATTCAAGAGTGTTAACAGAAAAGAAAGTGTTACCAGAAATTTATTTACAGGGATACTAAGAACCCTCCTGGTAAATATATCTTTGATCATTTGAGTAAAATGGAATTCCTAATTTTCGAATGGTATCTTCCAGTTGTATTTTTCCTCTGGCCTAGTATTTCACATCTACATATTAGGGAGAGTGTGAATGGAGAGCGATGATGCAGACATAAAAAGAGAAGGAGCGTTTTCATAGAAAACTCTGTGAAACATGGATATCAGCAAGACGATCTTTTTTTTTTTAAGGGCCAAGGCACATGGAAGTTCCCAAAGCTAGGGTCTGTATTGGAGCTGCAGCCATGGGCCTATACCACAGCTGCAGAAATGCCAGATCCCAGCCACATCTGTGACTTATCGTACGCCACAGCTTTCAACAACATCAGATCCTTAACCCACTGAGTGAGGCTAGGGTTCAAACCCACATCTTCATGGATATTAGTTGGGTTCTTAACTCACTGAGCCACAGTAGGAACTCTCTTTTTTCTTATAAATTATGAGAAGTATTTTCTCCCACTTTACCATAGACCATTATGGAGCACTGACATCTTAAATCTGTGTGCTGTTCTCAGTATTTGTTATTATCATGACAGATGTGGAAACTAATATTTTATAGAACTTTGTGGGTGCTGGAATAAATTCAGAGTCATTGCTCTGGTGCTTGATGAAGGAGTTAAAATGAGGTCAAGGATAAGGTTAGTACATGAAACTTTGGCTGGGAGTTCCTGTACTTTTACTAGGGATGGAACCAAATTTTGTCTCCAGGTTGTGTAATAGCCATCCCAAAGTAGAAAACAAGGTCAATTACATCAGTCATAGTATTCATGGCATAAAAATAGTTCAGGATGGTCTTGCTTTGTTTTATTTTTGATAGTAAGATCAGAGTAAAACATTTCTTATGGGACTTCATAGGGAGGATACTGAGATATTGTAAAAACAAATGTCTTTAATGTCATATTTATGATAAATGCATTGAGAAAATCCATAAGGATTTAAATAAAACCATCAGTATAGCCTGACATTAATTCAAATCATTATCCAAGAATTTAAATTCTATAGTGTGTGTATGGTCAAAGTCTAACATAATGTGTTTGGATGATTCAGGTTTATGATGGTCTGGTTTATTCCAAGGGTAACTTTTAGAATGGAGTAGATCTAAACCCTCACTGCAAGGTAGAACCACTTTTTATGCTTTTGTAAAACACAGATGCCTCCCCTCACCCCCAAATTTTGATTCCTTTGATCTTAGGTAGGGTGTAGGCATGGGTAATAATAATGGATACATGGGATTTTCTTCAGATAGTCCTCCACAGATACTATTTCTCTCTACTGATACTATCTCTCTCTACTATTTCTCATCTAGTGAGTTTGTTATGGGTATGGTACAACAATAAATTTCAGAATATATTTCCTAAAAAATGCTTGTCTCATACCTACTTTAAAATTGTAATCAAATACAGAGTTTTATTAACAGCTGACTTGCTTTATCTCATAGATTTTGATAGGGTGTTTCCATTTTCATTTATCTCAGGTATTTTTTGATGTTTTGTCAACTCATTGGTTTTTTATTAGTGTGTTATTTTCCATATATCTGTATTTTCTGTTTATCTTCCTGTAACTATTTCCTAGTTTCCTACCATTATGGTTGGAAAAAGTACTTGATATACTTTCAGTCTTCTTAAGCTTATTGAGACTTGTTTTGTGGCTTAACATGTGATCTGTCTTGGATAGAGTTCCAAATCCCTTTGAAAAGAGTGTGTTTTCTGCCTCTTTTGTGTGGAATAATCTGCCTATATCTATTAAGTACATTGGGTTTAATGGTTAAGGCCAGTGTTTCCTTACTGATTTTCTGCCTGGATAATCTAACAGTGATGAAAGTTGGTTGTTAAAGTCCCATGCTGTTATGCTGTTACTATCTGTTTCTTCCTTTAGGTCTGTTGATTTTTGCTTTATGTATTTAGGTGTTCCTGAGTTTTTTGCATAGATATTTATAAGTGTTGTGTTCTCTTATTGGATTAATCTCTTTATTGTTAGGTAATGTCCTTTGTGTCTTGTTGAAGTCATTAAAATCTATTTTGTCTGATAGAAATATTGCTTCTCCAGTTTTCTATTCATTTCAATTTACATGAGCTATCTTTTCCCATCCTTTTACTTGCAGTCTGTGAATGGCTTGTAGATAGCATATATATGGGTCTAATTTTTTTATTCCATTCAATCACCTATGTACTTGATTGGAGCATTTAGTCTATTTACATTGAAAGTAATTATAGATAGGAATATACTTACTGCCATTTTGTTGATTTTTTTCTGATTATTTTTTAGTTTTTTTCTTGCCTTCTTCCATTGTGATTTGTTGATTATCTTTAGTATTATATTTGGATTTATTTATTTTAATTTTTTGGTATCATTAAAGGTTTTTGGTTTGTGGTTATTACGAGGCTTATATATAATATCTATGTATATAGCTGTCTATTTCAAATTGATCATTTCTTAAATCTGAATTCATTCTAAAAGGCCTACATTTTTACTCCTTTCAGACACAATTCATGTTTTTGACATCATATTTTGCATTTTTTTGTGTATCCTTTAACTACTTATTGTAGATATAGATGCTATTACTACTTTTATGCTTTAACGTACTTTTAGCTTTATAGATGATTAATCCACTCTCTCTACTATATAATTTCCTTTATTTATGAGATATTTTTTCTTTTATAATTTCCTTATCTGATTTTGGCCTTTTCTTTTATTCTTAGAGAGGTCCCTTTAATGTTTCTTGTAAATTTTAGTGTTTAGCCAGTTTAGTGGTGGTGAACTTTTTGGGTACTTCTGAATGAAAACTTTGCCAGGTAGAGTATTGCTAGTTGTAGAATTTTTTCATTTGCAGCACTCTAAATGTATCATGCCACTCTCTTCTGGTCTGCAAAGTGTCTGCCAAAAAGCCAGGTTATAGTCTTTTGGTAATTCCCTTATATGTGACTACTTGCTTTTCTTTTATTGCTTTTGAGATTCTTTCTTTATCTTTATTTTTTTGATATTTTAAGTATAAAGTGTCTTTCTATGGACTTCTTTGGGTTCATCTTGTTTGGGACTGTTTGTGCTTCCTGGTTCTAGGTGTCTGTGTCCTTTCCCACATTAGGGAAGTTTTCAGCTCTTAATTCATCAGATAATTTATCTGCCCCTTCCTCTCTCTTGTCCTTCTGAGATCCTAATAATGCGGATGTTAGTACATTTGAAATTGCCTAAGAAATGTCTTTCACTATCTTCATTTTTAAAATTCTCTTTTCTTTTTTCTGTTCAAACTCAGTGGTTTCCATTACTCTGTTTTCCAAATTGCTCATCCATTCTTCTGTATCATTTGACCTATCATTAATTACCTCTAATATATTTTCTATTTTAGTTACTCTATTCTTCAGGTCTGACTGATTCTTTTTTATATTTTCTAACTCTGTTGAAATTGTCACTGTGTTCATTTACTTTCCAATTTGGTAAGTATCTTTATAATCATTACCTTGAATTTTTTGTCAGGTATTTGGTTATCTGTTTCATTTAATTATTTTTCTGAGTTTTTCCCTTTCATTTGGCCAGTATTCCTTTATTGCTTCATTTTGCCTAATTCTCTCCTTATTTCTGTGCATGTGGGAAGTTTGTTATTTCTGTGGACCTTGGAGAATGGCTTTATGTAGATGTGAGGACTGGTAGCATGTTTCTCTCTGGTAACCAGAGCCAGATTCTTCTGGGTTGTATCCTCTGTGGGCTGCATGCATCCGTTTTTGTGGGGCCAACTGCTATAAGCACACTGGTAGGGTAGTTGGCCCCCAACCTGCCTGTCTTTGAGGTCCTGCTCTGTGCTGTTGCTGTGGATCACCCCTGAGTATGGCAGGCCCCTGGAATGGTTGGTCCTGAGGCCTGTAACATGAGACTGTTCAGGATTCTGGTAGGTGGGGCAGGCCCCCAGCATGGCTGGCTGTGAGGCTATGAGTCACCATGTGAGGACATACTGGTGGGCAGGAATGGCTACTGGTGTTGCTAACTGTGTGACTGGACAGTGTGCAACTGCTGCAGGTGCACTGGTTGATTGGGCATGCCTCCGACCCCCATGCTAATAGGCTAGAGGGAGGGCACCCACCAGTGTCCATATCAGCATGGTAGAATGAGATCATAGAAATGGATGCCACTAGCTTCTCAGTCTCTGGGGGATTTTCATCTGCCTCTGGCCTCTCTGAGAGGGTTTCTAAGACTAGCAAGTGGATCTGATTTAGGTGCCTTTCAAATGCTACATCTGCTGAGACTCAGAGTGAATGAAGTTTTGCACATGTCTTTTAAGGGTAGAATCTCAGTTTCCTACAGCCCTCTGACTCTCCCAGATGTGAATCCAGCTGATTTTCAAAGCCAGGTGTCTTGGCAGCTTGTCTTCCCAGTGCAGGGTCCCTGGGCTGGGAAGCCTGGTTTGGGAGTCAGACCCTTTGCTCCATGGGGAGGATCTGTGCAGTTGTGATATCTCTCCAGCCTGTGGGTGGCCCTGCCAGGAGTATGGTCGTGACTGGACTACATCTCTGTCCATTTTTTCTTGGTTAAGTTTTAGTAGTTTTTGTCTTCCTGAGAATTTGTCTATTTTATCTAAATTATTTTGTTGGTATATAGTTGCTCATAGTATTCCATTATAATTCTTTTTTATTTCTGTAAGGTCATTAGAAAATTTTCCCAAGAAGGCTTGATTTAAAAAAGGGAGACAGCCAATAAAAATTTAAATAAGGAAAGTTCAAGTAGTGATCAGTGTTATAGTGATACTAAAGCAGGGCAAAGTGAGGGAAGTGGGCAGGTGGCTATTTTAGATTAAGTGATAGGTACAGGCCTCACTGGGAAGTAACATTTTGAGACATGCGTGATAGTAATGAGCCAGCCACACAAATATTTATAACATTTTAGGCAGAGAGAAATCACTAGTGTAAAAGGTAAAAAGCTGGAATATTTGAGGAATATAAAGAAAGGCAGTATGGCTGAAGTGTACTGTGAGTGAGAGAAATTAGGAGATTAGGCCAGAGATACAGACAGGTCCAGATTTTATGGAACCTGGCAGGCAGCCATGGTAAAGAATTTGGATTTTATTCCAGATGAAACCTTTGAAAGGGTTTAAGCAAGGGACTGACATGATCTGTTTTATGTTTTAAAAGATTATTCTGGCTCCTGTGTGGAAAACAGATTGTAAGGACATAAGAGGGGAAGACCATTTATGGGAGACAAATGTTTCATAAGTAGCAATCCAGGTGAGAGAAGCTACTTCTGGGCCAGGGTAATAGTGAAAATGGAGAGGAAAGGATGCATTCAGTTTATATGTGGTGATAGAGTCAGTGCCAATGGCCTTTTTTTCAGTTGAGAAAAGAGAAGAGTTGTAAGAGGAAACTGAGGGTTTTGACTTGAACAGCTTTACAGATGGCATGGTAGTAGATTATATTGTTGGAGTTCAGAGCATGCTGCCCCAAGGTATGCCATAGTCATATATTGATTATTTTGAATTATAGTTATTTGAAAAATAGCTGCTGGGGGAAAATCATATAAAAAACACTTTTTCTCCCTGAAAGCAAGAAATGAATCTCCCATGTTAAGGTCTCCTCTCTACAGCAGGAGGGTAGGAAGCGTCCTTATCACCAGTTAGGGCATTCAAGGCTAAGAAACCTATATAAACAAACTTTGTTACCTCTTCATCAGTTTACTACCTCAAGCACAAGCCCCTTTGTTTTGCTGTCTTCACATATAATTGTTCCTTTGTCTAAAAGTGATATATAAACACCCTGGTTTAGTTACTGCATGTCCTATTTTTGAGATGTCTTTATATAGTGTTTAAAGTTTTTTTTTTATTAATCTGTCTTGTCTCAATTTAAATATTAGACTAGTCAAAGAACGCAAGATGAGTACCAGGGGAATGTCCATCTCCCTGATGGTGTATATAATTATTTCTTTGCATGGGTATCTCTAGTACCAGGCTAGGGACTTATTGATGGCATGGCAAGTATCTTATTCGTTCTTGTATCTCAAGCATCTAGCAAATGATGGTTAGTTTGGATTAGAAAAATTATATACCATGGTAATAATAAAATAGTTTTACTATTTTTGTGCTTACTCTTAGAGCAAGCAGAAAATGCTCCTGAGAAAGAAAGTTTGAACTGACTCATGAAGGAAACCAGGGGTTGTTGGCAGAGGGCAAATTTGCAACTTAACACAAAATACTGTGTTATGATGCCTAAGCTAATGTTCTATGCAGAAATGAGCTTGCTTCCCTAACAAGATCAAGTCCCCCCTTACTGGCCATTCTCATTTCTTGAATGAAAAATCATGCCAGTTAAACTGATGTCCTTTGAGACCAGTTGATGCAGTAGAGTATATAGAGTCCTAAAGTTGGGAGTGAGCTTTGCTGGATTTGGGCAGTTTATTTTTGTGTGGTTAGAAAAGTGGTGATGATTAGGACAAATGATAACTTTATTGTTTACAACAGCTGCTCTTTTATCAATTCATATGTTCTTTATGTTTATCAGCAGTGTTGGTCTTAGATTATATGTTCTCAAAAGCCAGAGAGTATGTTAGTTTCTTGTGAGAGCACCTAGTGCAGTTTACCATGTGTACTGAGATAGTAAATAAATTAATTTTTGTGGTGGTATTTTCCTGTATAGTTGTGCTTTGTGTTTCTGTGGAGATTCTATTTTCTTCTTCTTTTTTTTTAATTTGTCTATTATTGTTGATTTATGGTCTGTCAATTTCTGCGTACATCAAAATAACCTAGTTATCTATCTATCTATCTATCTATCTATATATATATATATATACATTCTTTTTTTCACATTATTCATCATGTTCCATCACAAGTGATCAGATATAGTTCCTTGGGCTATACAGCAGAATCTCATTGCATATCTATTCCAAATGCAGTATGATTCTCTTTTCTAACAATGTTGAATTGAGATATCTTGCCTCCTTCCCCAGCTTTTCATTTATGAAAATTAAAAACCTATAGAAAAAATAATACAGAAGTAATAGCACAGTGAATGCCCATTTACCCTATATTTAGATTTACCAATTTTCAAAAATCTTTTTTTTATTGAAGTATCATTGATTTACATTGCCATGTTAATTTCATGTGTACAGTGCAGTGATTCAGTTATACATACATATCTACCTCTATCAGTCTGTCTGTCCATCTCTTTCAGGTTCTTTTCCTTTATAAGTTATTACAACGAACTCCGCTATAGTATCCATGAGGATGCACATTCAATCCCTGGCATAGCTCAGTGGGTTGAGGATCTGGTGTTGCTGGGAGCTGTGGTGTTAGTGGTAGATGTGATTCGGATCTGGCATTGCTGTGGCTGTGGGCTGTGGCTGTGATGCAGGCCGGCAGCTGTAGCTCCAATCTGACCCCTAGCCTGGGAACTTCCACATGCAGTAAAAAAAAAAAAAAAAAATTTAGTATAGTTCTCTGTGTTATACCAACAAAGTTTTCATTGGTTATTTTCTATATAGTGATGTGTGTATGTTAATCTCAACCTCCTAATTTTTCCTTCCTCATTTCCTTTCTCTTTTGATTGCCATAAGTTTGTTTTCTATGTTGGTGAGTCTGTTTCTGTTTTGTACATAAGATCATTTGTATTACTATTTTTAAAGATTCCACCTATGAGTGATATATAATATTTGTGTTTCCTTGTGTGGCTTACTTCATTCAGTATGTTAATCTCTGAGTCCATCCATGTTGCTGCAGATGGCATTATTTCATTTTTTTATGGTCTGGGTAATATTTCACTGTGTGTGTTTGTTGTGTGTGTGTGTGTGTGTGTATACCAAATCTTTTGTCTGTTTCTCTGTCAGAGAACATTTAGGTTGCTTCCATGTCTTTGCTTTTGTAAATAGTGCTGCACAAACATTGGGATGTATGCATCTTTCTGAATTATGATTTTCTCCAGATATATGCCCAGAAGTGAGATTGTTGGATCATATGGTCATTCTTTTTTTAGTTTTTGATAGAGCCTGTATATTGTTTTCCATAGTAGTTGTACTACATACCCACCAACAGCATAGGGGGGTTTCCCTTCTTCCACACCCTCAGCAGCATTTGTTATTTGTAGACTTATTAATGATGGCCATTATGACTGATGTGAAGTGGTACATCACTGTAATTTTGATTTGCATTTCTCTAATAATTAGTGATGTTGAACATCTTTTCCTGTGCCTATTGCCTCCTCCATATGTCTTCTTTAGAGAAATGTCTCCTGGGGTCTTTTGCCCATTTTTCGTTTGGGTTGGTTTTTTTTGGTTGTTGTTGAATTGAATGAGTTGTCTGTATATTTTGGAGATTAAGCCCTTGTTTCTTGCATTGTTTGCGAATACATTCTCCCATTCTGTAGGTTGTCTTTTCATCTTTTATGGTTTTATTTGCTGTGCAAAAGCTTTTGAGTTTAATTAGATCCCATTGGTTTATTTTTGTTTTTATTGTCATTATTCTAGGAGGTGGTTCAAACAGGGTATTGCCATGATTTATGTCAGAGAGCGTTATTCCTGTGTTTTCCTCTAGGAGTTTTATAGTATCTGGTTTTACCTTTAGGTCTTTAATCCATTTTGAGTTTATTTTTGTGTATGGTGTTAGAGAATGTTCTAATTTCATTCTTTTACATATAGCTCTTCTACAGTTTTCTCAGTACTACTTATTGAAGAGGGTCTTTTTTCTTCACAGTATTTTATTGCATCCCTTGTCACAGATTAGTTGGCCATATATGCTTGTGTTTATTTCTGGTCTTTCTATCATGGTCCATTGATCTATATTTCTTTTTTTGTGCCAGTACCATACTATGCTTGTGTTTATTTCTGGTCTTTCTATCATGGTCCATTGATCTATATTTCTTTTTTGTGCCAGTACCACAGTATTTTATTGCGTCCCTTGTCATAGATTAGTTGGCCATATATGCTTGGGTTTATTTTGGTCTTTCTATCATGGTCCATTGATCTATATTTCTTTTTTTGTGCCAGTACCATACTATTACAGTAGCTATATACATATTATATATTAAAAATACATTATTTTTCTCACATTATTCTCCATCACGATCCATCACAAGTGAACATGTATATAGTTCCCTGTGATCTATAGCAAACTCTCATTGCTTATCCACTCCAAATGCAATAGTTTGCATCTACTAACCCAAACTCCCAGTCCATTCCACTCCCTCCTTCTCCCCCTTGGCAACTAGAAGTGTGTTTTCCATGTCCATAAGTTTGTTTCTTTTCTGTAGATGGGCTCATCTGGGCCATGTATTAGAGTCCGAGTATAAGTGTTGAGATTTCTCCTTTTTCATTTCTTATTTTGTTTATTTACATTCGTTCTCTCCTATTCTTCATGGGTCTGGTCAAAGGTTTGTCAATTTTGTTTACCCTTTCACAGAACCAGCTCTTGGTTTTATTGATTTTTTCCTATTGTTTTTTCAATTTCTATTTTATTGATATCCTCTCTGATCTTTATGATTTCCTTCCTTCTTCTGACCTTAGGTTTTGTTTGTTCTTTTTCTAATTCTTTTAGGTGGTAGGTTAAGTTGTCGATTTGAGATTTTTCTTCAAGTCCTGTATCACTATGAACTTCCCTCTAAGAACTGCTTTTGTGGCATTCTATAGATTTTAAATGGTTGTGTTTTCCGTATAAATTTTAAAATATTTTGTTCTAGTTCTGTTAAGAATGTCAATTGTAGTTTGATAGGACTTGTGTAACACCCATTTCTGATAAAAAGTCTCCAGAAAGTGGACATAGAGGGAACCTACCTCAGTAGAAGCTGTATGTGAAAAACCCCAGCTAACATCATTCTCAGTGGCAAAAACTGAAGGCATTTTTGCTAAGATCCGGAGTGTCCACTTTCACCACTGTTATTCAATATAGTTTTATAAGTCCAGACCATGGCAGTCAGAAAAGTAAAAGAAAAGAAATCCAAATTGGAAAAGAAGTAAAACTGTTGCTATTTGTAGATGATATGATCATATACCTAGAAAATCCTAAAGACACTACCAGAAAACTCTTAGAACTCATCAATGAATTTGGTAAAGTTGAAGGTTATGAAATTAATATACAGAAATCTATTGTATTTCTATGTACTAACAATGAAAGATCACAAATAGAAACTAATGAAACAATCCCATTTACCATTACTTCAAAAAGAATAAAATACCTAGGAATAAACCAGCCTAAAGAGACAAAAGACCTCTACTCTGAAAACTGTAATAGACATTTATGGAAGAAATCGCAGATGACACAAAGAGATGGAAAGATACACCATGCTCATGGAATGGAAGAATCAATATTGCTAAAATGACTATGCTACCCAAGGCAATTGATATGTGTGTTCTTATTGCTATTTTGCTAATTTTTTGGATTTTTTTTTTTTTTTTTTTAAGGGCTGCACTTGTGGCATATGGAAGTTCCCAGGTTAGGGGTGGAATTGGAGGTGCCACTGCAGGTCTATGCCACAGGCACAGCAATACTAGATTCAAGCCACATCTGTAACCTGTACCACAGTTTGTGGAAATGCTGGATTCTTAACCCACTGAGGGAGGCCAGGGATCAAACCTTCTTTCTCACGGACACTATGTTGGGTTCTTAACCTCTTGAGTCACAATGGGAATTCCTTGAATTTGTTTTTGTAGGTCTTTTTTTTTTTTCTTCTCTTTTTTTGTTTTCTTATAATTCGGTGTCTATTTTTAGTGTTTTTTTTTTTTTTTCCTTTTTTGTGTGTATATCTATTATAGATTTTGGTTTGGGGTTACTGAGAGGTTTTGGTATAGCTGTCTTATGTATACATGATTGTTTTAAATTGCTAATCTCTGGGAGTTTCTGTCATGGCTCAATGGTTAATGAATCCATCTAGGAACCATGAGGTTGTGGGTTTGATCCCTGACCTCGCTCGGTGGGTTAAGGACCCGGCGTTGCCGTGATCTGTGGTGTAGGTCACAGATGCGGCTCAGATCCCGCATTGCTGTGGCTCTGGTGTAGGCCAGTGGCTGTAGCTCTGATTAGATCCCTATCCTGAGAATGTCCATATGCCATGGGAGTGACCTTAGAAAAGGCAAAAAGACAAAAAAAAGGTAAATTGCTAATCTCTGAATTTCAAATGGCATTTTAACTTGCATTTGTACTCTTCTCCTCTCATGAATCCTGGATTTGATATTATATTTGTGTGTGGATATTTTCTGTCTTTATTGTATGTTTCCCTTTATTGGTGAGCTTTCCCCTTTCATAATTTTCTTGTTTCTAGTTGTTGCCTTTTCTTTTCACTTAGATAATTCCTTTTGGATTTGTTGTAAAGCTGGCTTTGTGGTGCTGATTTCTTTCAGTTTTTGCCTCTCTGTAAAAATTTTGATTTCTCTGTCAAATCTAAATGAGAGTGTTGCTGGGTATAGTATTCTTGGTTGTAGGTTTTTCCCTTCCAGCCCTTTAAACATATGCTTCTCCATTCTAACCTGCAGGTTTTCTGATGAAAAATTAGCTGATAGTCTTATGGGAAGTCACTTGTATATTATTTGTTGCTTTTCCCTTGTTCCTTTTAATATTTTCTTTTTGTTTTTAGTTTCATCTTTTTGATTATCACATGTCCTGTCATATTCCTCCTTGGGTTAATCCTATAATGGACCCAGAACTTCCTGGACTTGGGTTACTATTTCCTTTCCCATGTTAGGGAACATTTCAGGCATAATCTCTTTAAATATTTTCTCAGTCTCTTTCTATCTCTCTTCTCCTTCTGGGATCCCTATAATGCAAATGTTGGTGTTTGTTGTTTTCCCAGAGGT
Source organism: Sus scrofa (assembly GCF_054392235.1). NCBI lineage: Eukaryota > Metazoa > Chordata > Mammalia > Artiodactyla > Suidae > Sus > Sus scrofa. The sequence goes on from NC_139390.1 coordinate 103,860,745, forward strand.
GTCTTAAACTCTTTTCCTTTCTTTTCATTCTTTTTTCATCTGTTCCATGACAATGACTTCCACCATTCTGTATTCCAACTTACTTTTCTATTCTTCAGCCTTAATAATTCTGCTGTTCATTTTTTTCTATTGTTTTTTCCTTTCAATTATTGTATTCTTACTTGGTTTAGTTGTTCTTTATATTTTCCAAATCTTTGTTAAAACCTTGTTGTAAATTCTCTCTGTGCATCCATTCTTTTCCCAAGTTTTTGGATTATCTTTATGATCATTACTCTAAATTCCTTTTCAGGTTAATTGTCTCCACCTCATTTAATTGTTTTTCTGGGATTTTATCTTGCTCCTTGGTCTGGAGCATACTCCTTTAATATCTCATTTTTTTGAATTTCTATTTGTATTTTCATGTATGTAGTAGTTTAGTTATGCTTCTCAACTTTAGATAAGTGATTCTCTGTAGGGGGTGTCCTGTGTGTCCCAGCAGCACACTCTTCTCTCATCACACAGTGGTTAGGGACCAGCTGGTCCCAGGGTGGGTTCTGAGCTGTGTTCGTGGACTAAGTTCTGCAGGCTGTGGGATCATTATTTCCTTTCTTCTGGTGTCTGCCCCCTTGTGAGTGAATCTGGTCTAGAGGCTTGTGTAGGCTTCCTGGTGGAAGAGGCTGGTGTCTTCCCACTGATAAGTAGAGGTAGGTCTTGGCCCTTTGGTGGATAGGGCTGTATCTAGGGGCATGTGTAGAGACAGCTGTGGGCTTAGAAAGTCTTCAGGAAGGCTGTGGGTGTGGGCTGTGTTCTCACCCTTTGGTTGTTTGGCCTAAGGTGTCCCATTATCAGAGCCTACAGGTTGTTATGTGGGGCCAAGTCTTTGTGCTAATTACCCAAGCAACATATCTGCCTCTGGCAAGAATTTAAGGAGATGAACACTTCCCAACATGCCTGCCACCAGCTTTTATGAACCCAGAGAAATAGTCACAGCCACTGTCTCCCCAAATCCCCAGGGGACTCTCCAAGACCAGCAGTTAGGTCTGGTTCGGTCCCCTATGAAATCCCTGCTTTTTGCTCTGGGTTGTAGTGCATGTGAGATCTTATGTGTGCACTCAAAGAGTGAAATGTCTGTTTCTCCCAGTCCTGAGGAGCACTTATAATTAAGATCTTCTGGCCTTCAAAGGTGAAAGTGCTTTGGTGGCCCCTCTTCCTGATGCTGCCCCCCTAAGTTGAGGAACCTGACTTGGGGCTCAGAATTCTCCTGTAGGAAAATTCTGTCATAAAATTATTTTCCAGTTTGTGTGTCACCCACCCATGTGGTATGGGATTTGATTTTATTGTGAGTGTGCCCCTCCTACTCCTCACTCTTGTTTTCCTTGATATCTTTGGATATTGACCATCTTTTTTTGATAGGTTCCAGTCTTTATCAGCAATGGTTGGATAGCAGTTATTTATGATTTTGGTGTGCTTGCAAGGGGAGGTGAGTGCTCAAGGTCGTTCTACTCTGCCATCTTGTCTCCAGTTTGTGCTTACCAGTTTTTAAGAATTTTTGAGATACTTTATCTCTTTATGAACACACACACAAACAACCTACTACATATATATCAGAAAGTAAGTTGCTGACATTTTATCCCAAGATACTTGAGCATGAATCTTTAAGGAACAATGATATTCTCCTTTCTAAATATGAAGTTTTACTAAACCCAAAAAATGTAACTTCAAATAATAATATTATATAGTATAGATTCTGTATTCACATTTCTTCAGTTATAACAAAAAAAAAAAAAAAAAACATTTTATAGCCTTTGACTTATGTTTTTGAATCCAGGAACCAACCAGTGATCATACATCTTATCTGATTGAGAGTTATCTTTTAATGTGATATGCATTATTTGTTAAATCTATTGTATATCTTCTCTGCCCTTATAGAGCTATTTGCAGTCTTTTAAAGATAACATTTTTTAATTCTGTCAAGAATAGTGCATGACATTTACTAACTATATAATTGAATAAGCTGCTTTTCCAGCTGCTGCCCAGCCCTGAAGGTTAACTATGAAAATGACTTTTCCAGGAACTTATTGAGCTGAACCTTTGCTTTTAAAACTCTTTTAGTGTTTCTTTTACAGCCTTTGAACTTTTCATTCAGCATTAGTCATTTATAATAAAAATACGTTTTATTTGTAGGTCATAGTAGCATTTTGTCCTCATAAAAATATGGAAAACTTCTCTAGATTCAATCCATTGTAGCTCCTAAAAAAAAACAGTACGTTTTGAAATGAAACATCAAACTTTCCTGCCCCACCCCCATGTTAATAAATTATATAATTACTAAATTCTTTCTGAATGACTTTAGAATTTCCTGATTTCAAAAACTGATGTCAGAGGAGAAATGTTGAAATACTATTAAAAAACATTAGATTTGCTGAAAAGTACCCCCTGCCCAGTTATGCTGCTCTAGATACTATGGTAACATTAACCACATTTTCTCAGTTGATGTCAAGGATTTGTAGTTCTTTTTATGTTGATTGGCTCATTCTCATTCATTGCTGCATTTTTTGTGGATGAATCTGTATTATCCAGTATTGCCTCCTAAAGGAGTACTTTTAATCTGATTATTTCATGTTCTCCTAATGTGTAGCTTATTGTTCATAGCTGTAGTATAAAGGAGAGAAGGGAGATTATCTTGATGGTATTTTAATAAAAGTTGCTGGCATCATTATTAGAGCCAAATTGGATATGGTTATTAGCTCTTCCTTGTATTTCTGAGGTCTACTTTTTTTTTTTCGTTTTTGAGTTTCCCAATGCTCTTTGAAGCTGTACCTTTTTAAAATTTTTTCCTTTTTTTTCTAAAATATGTTTTTTTATTTTATTTTTTTGTGAGTCATATACCTGGCTTTACAGTTAAAAAATTTTTTTTTGCAGCTCGTCTCTAGGACATTTTATTTTTGTATTCATGGCAATTTTCTCCCCTCAGATCTCTTAAGGCATATCCACCTCCTTTAAATATTTCCTTTTTCAGAATAATTATCTGTGGAGATTTACTAAAATTTATTCCAAGATTTCTTATGTTGATTTAAATTGCTCCTCTGTGGAAAAATCTTTGGCTAATGAAAATGCTGTTTTTCCACTCCTCTAATTTAATGTCCTGGCTCTCTTTGGGGCCTCCAACTCCTGTCTCAACTCTACCTTAACACTGATATAGTGTGACTATATTTATATTTCATCATCTATCACAAGTAAACTTCTACCTCTGAGGTCTCTAATAGTTGTGGAATTCATATCTTGCTTATTGCCCATTCCACCAAGCCTGCACAGTTATTCTCATTGAAACATTCAATTAACTCAACCCTTTAAAATCTGCTCTGATCAGTCTACCTGCTTAGAATCCAAAAATAAATCTGTGGAGAGTATTGCCTGCACTTTTTTGAAAACCGTGTTGCTCACTATCTACAAGCTTAACTATTAGGTTGTCCTAGCAGTAACTCAAATTGATTGTGCTTAAAATAGACCCCATGTTAATTATTTCAGATGAGAATCAGAACTATGCTTATTTTGTTTACTGTTGAGTTCTCCACATCTGGTACATACTGTGCATGAAGTGCATTTTTGTTGGATTAATGAACAAATGAATTTTAGTTCCTTCAACTAAACTGGTCCCCCTTCTTAACTTCTCTCTTTCCTAACATTATTCTTTACCAACTGACAGAGAGGATGTCAAAATCTTTTGTGTTTCAGGGTTTTAGGTCCAATGAAGAGGATAAAACCTAGAATTATGCTTCCAAAAGGGAAAAAAATGGAAGTCAGGCTTGAGTTGAGACAGGTTAGAAAGGTTTTAATCATGGAAGGATATGGATTATTTGGGGGAATTTCCTCAAGTTTGAGGAAGGTGACTGTTTTGGGAAGTGTTTTTTTTTCATGTGGCAGATACACGTGTCCATTCCCATGCTGAGCTCTAAAGAGGTGACAGTACCTCTGATGGAGTGGCAGAGGGGTAAGAGAGAGAGAGCATGTGTGTTGTGTGTGTGTCTGATTGAACATTAGCTTGGTTTTTAGCTTTTTCCTCTTCATGCTCTTGGAGTTGCAGCAGTAAAGTACCATAAATATGGCACAGAAACATGTTTTTCATAATAGAATGTATGCAATTTTATCTTATGATTTCATTAGATAACATTAATTCCATGTTGTTTCAGTTTTTATGATGAAAATTCAAGATACTGATTAAAGGTATTTTCTGTAACTGAACAATTTCTGTATTAATGTGCATTTAGGTTATTCCTATTTTTGTCATTTTAAAATAAAACTGACTAATGTCTTAACATATAAAGTTTTTCTTATGGATTATTTCTCAAGCTTATATATCCATATTCCCCTAAAGTTTTATTTTTAGTGTGAATCATTTTCCCTTTCCCTGAAGATTTTGTTTGTATTATGGTATCAAGGCCCAGGAAGCTTAGTGTTCCTCGGCCTTCAATTGCTTTTTTATCAGCCTCTTACTGTGAATTCATTAATCTTAATTTCTTGGATGTCTCTTTGAATGTACATATTACTGAGGATTTATTGATATTGAATAGAGTCAGGTGTTTACACCAAATATAAATAAAGCACCATCACAAGCTTTATTTTTGCCTTGGATAGCTATTTAAGTGATCCCCACCCCCCAGAAATCCTAATATTTCTTGTCAATTGTAAGATTTAAGCAAGTAATTTTCATATTTAGTATTTTAACCTTTAACCAAATAGGAAATTCCTATGTATGAGGTGGATGGCAGGCCCCACCATCTTATTGCTATATAGATTCTTAATATCTTTACCATTACAAATTTTTAAATTTAATGTTGAAAAATCAACACAGAAATGATGAAAAATTCAAACACTCAAAAGAATATACAGAAAAAATACCCTACTTTTCTTTCCTATTGGCAACTATTATCAGTTTCTCTGTATCCTTTCAGAGTTATTCTGTACATATTCTAGCTTTTCTCTATCATATTTGCTTTAGCTAACACTGCAGTGTTCATAAAAATGGGAGCATATTGTTTTAATAAATATATTTTTGTCATTTTAATAATACATTTATTTAGTATTTACACAGGCTCAGTGTAGTTTTGGTTAGTTATATTTGGCTTTTATCTGTAAATAAAAATCTGAGTAAGGTTGATTTACATAGTCATGAACTTTTTTTAGGGAACCAAAATTAAAATGGAAATAGTCAAAAAGGTAGAGAAACTGAATAAGACTGGATGGGATTTAGGGGAAAGTAGGAATCAGGACTATTGAGTATAATATGTGAGGAACATTCTCTAAGTACCTTTCTTCTCTTTAGCACATATGTGTAATTCTGTTATTCATACTTTTGAATAATTATGAAATTCTATATAACTGATTTTTATGCTGTGCTCTGGGAATGTTAGTATTTTGCAAGGTATTAATAGGTATATGATTAATAAGTTTTGTGGTAAAAAATAGGAAGAGGGCTATGGCATTGATGGTAAACTTTTTAAGTGAAATTCATAATATGCTTTCAAGGTATAAGGTGCTAAATACATCCATCTGAGCTGCTAGATATTTTATGACATATTTAGAATGAAAAGAGAATCTATTACAGAGCTAATCATTTCTTTAGCTCTTTAACTGATTTATACCATCTTTGTATTTAGCAAAAGTATTCTTGTTTTTTTGCGGAATGCTGTTTTGGTAGTTCCTAGGGGGATAGAATTTGCTGATGTAATTTATATTTTTAAAATGCAATAATTTATTATGTCAGAAGTAACTTAGAAATGCTAGAAGAAAATATTTCTTCTTTCTCTGCCTTTCTTCTGTCATAATTGCCATAAACAATGCAAGCTGTATACATATACCATACAATTATTTACTTTTAGCGATTGATGGAATAGCTTTTAAAAAGTCAGACATACTGTGAAATAGTAAAAAAAAAAAAAAAAAAGATATATATATTTTATACTATTGTATAAAAAAGTAAAAGTATATACATTATACTATATAATATTATATATTATATAAGGTTTATATGTTCATAAGTATCTCTTGAATCAAGAGAATATGGGAGGACAATGTCAACCTGGTATGAAAGAGCCTGGTCTGGGGAAAGCAGGATTATTAGCAGCCATATTAACACTACTTCCACTGTTGCTACCTCTTTTCACTAGTCAAATTGATAATTTTGGAAGGAATTCTGCCTCAAATCCTTTTTTGAAATTAGTCAAGTGGGAAGTAAATTTAAAAAATGTATAAGAACTTAACATTTACATCTTCCTTTTTCCGTATTCATAATTTCTTTGTGACTTAAATATGCACACATACATTTTTTGAAACTGACAACCCTTTTCTAGTGATTAAGAGTATGCTATTTCATGATAGTTATCTTTTTAGCTAGGAATAAATATTATCGTTGTCTTAACTTTAATTTCTTTTTCTGTCCAGTTTTAATCTTGACTCCAGATTGATTGTATTGGCCTATGAAATTGATTAAGAAAGTTATTTTTGTCAAAAATTAGGGGTAAAAATTTTATTTACGATTTCTTTATCATCCTCTTGATATTGAAAGAGTTCTTTTTAAACAGTGAGGACAACTCAGGGTCATGGAACTCTTGGTATTTTTATTTGACCTGATAGCAGAGCCAGACTTCATTAGATATAGTGCTTCTGTTGCTGTCACGCCTTCCCTGTTCATAACATAAACACACACAAAAAATAAAATAAGGAATGGGAGAAGTTTCACCATTGACTTGAATGACTCTCACAAGGTTTTGTTTAGGGTGAAGGTGTGTATATTAATATTTTAGGAAACATTCATATTTATGTATAAAATAAATTCCATATACAAGTATAATATTTGTATTACTACATATTAATATATTTTATGTAAAATAATACATAAAATACATATTTCACATTATATATTATATAATGTTATATGTTCATAAGTACATATAAATAATACATAAAATTCAAAATGTAAATATATAGTTATATATATATATTTTTTTTTTTTTTGAGGATGTTTCATATGATAGTCTAGCAGTTCCTCAAAAAAGTAACCAAAACTAAATACATTCTTGGCTAATATGGTGTTGTATAAAAATGTGCATGGAGGCTTAAGGAGGTAATAATGCTTTATTATTAATTTTGAAGTGTTTAAACCAGATATTGTCTCAATAATGGTTTAGTCAACACATTTTCCTGGTAAGATATCATAGCCCTTTTCTCTGCTGGGTCCAAGTCTTGATGAATTAATATTATTCTCTACACATCAGGGTGTTTGGAGTGGGTGCATGTCAGTGGCCTTAATTGTGTTGGTGACAAAAGGCATTACAAAGCCGAGGGAGATCCCTTGGCACAGAAGAGGGAAAGAGAGTAGAAAGAATAAGCCAGTGATTCAAGCTGTTTATTAACCTTGCTTTTCTGTGGAAAAGATCCTTCATCCTGTCATTGGGCATAGAACTGGCAGCTGGAGTGTTGTCTCTGACCCCTGAAAACCAGGCGAAGGAGGCTGTTGAAGGATGGTGTTGGCTGTTCTCCAGCTGCCACATACCCTGAATATAAGTCACAAAGAGATTCATACATGCCACTGAGCAGGACTGCAGTAAGGAGCTGGAGCTTTTAACTGCTGGTTTATTCACCATTTCCAAAGAACTGATTATTAAGAAGCACCGAGGTCTTTAGTAATGGAAATGATTACTGTTTAAAGATTACTAAGAAGACTGCTTGAAAAGGTATCAGGTAGGAGTTTTCTTTTATTAGAGTTATGCCCATTAGCCTTAGACTAAGGTTGAAACCACTCTATCAAAGATTTGCTTTCTCCTAATAGCTCTGTAGCTGTGGGTTTACTGGGCATTAGCTCTGTCACCAGGGCACCATGACAAGTTATAATACAGTTGTAGTGCCTGGTGTGGGAGGGACGCAAGATAGCAACTTGGGGTATTTTCTGGATATTCCATAGTGGTGCCAGAGTAATAGCTGCACGAGTGGTTGCTGAGACATGTATAGGCATCACTACACTTCCTTTCCATTTGGATCCGTGCTTCTGGACAGAGGATAGAGTTGTGTTCAGATTTACTTAGCAGTAGTGAAACAACCCAGTTTAGTTGTTTTCTAAATCTGCTTCATCTGACATGGACCTCAGGAGTAAAAGAAAAAAAAAAGGAAATGCTTTAATGCTTTGGAACATGAAAGTTAAATGAAAACATCCTATTTATCTTTCCCACTTTTTTTTTTTTTGTCTTTTTGCCTTTTCTAGGGCCGCTCCTGCGGCATATGGAGATTCCCAGGCTAGGGGTCCAATTGGAGCCATAGCCACCAGCCTACCCCAGAGCCACAGCAACACGGGATCCGAGCCACTTCTGCAACCTACACCACAGCTCACGGCAACGCCAGATCCTTAACCCACTGAGTGAGGCCAGGGATCGAACCCACAACCTCATGGTTCCTAGTCGGATTCGTTAACCACTGAGCCACAACAGGAACTCCCACTTTTTTTTTTTTTTTTTTTGTCTTTTTAGGGCTGCACCTGGAGCATGTGGAAATCGTCAGGCTAGGGGTCGAATTGGAGTTGCAGCTGCTGGCCTACACCACAACCACAGCCACGCCAGATCTGAGCTGCATCTGCTACCTACAGCACAGCTTATGTCAATGCTGGATCCTTAACCCACAAGGCGAGGCCAGGGATCAAACCAGCATCCTCTTGGAAGGCAGCTATGCTCACCACTATACCACCAACTCTACTGAACCAGCATCTTCTTGGATCCTCTTTGGGTTTGTTACCACTGAGCCACGATGTAAACTCCCCTTTCCCACTTCTTAAGACGTAAACTTTTTGGAAGTTAAATGTTTGGATGCTTAACATTTTGAAGGACAACTCTGATGTTCCTCTGACACTTCTATTTCATTCTGTCAGAGGTTCAATTCCCTTAAGAGTTTCTCATTATCATCTTCAAACACCTACTGAGTATTTCACTATGATGAAGCTTCTACCAGGCTGTCTGAAGCATTTGGTAGTTTACAGTCCTTTTAGGAAATTTTGGGGTGATTTAATATTTAAATAGTAACCCTTTTATGGGACTTTCATATTACTTTTGAGGCCTTCCTTGTCTGCCAGTATTAACTAAGCACTGTGGTGTTTCCTGCATGAGGAATGGATCTTAAGGGACTTAGGGGGTCACATGGATTTCACATATAATAAGCAACTAGAGAACATTACTAGAAAATGTAAATTTAAGGACTTACTTGCATGGACTTTATTTAAGTGCAAAATGGATCAGCAAAACTGAGGGTGAGCCATGTGTCTGCTACGTGGATAAGTCCCAGTCTCTCCAATCCTCATGTACCTAATAGGACACTATTGACTGTCTCTAGAATTATTAAAAGAATTAAATAACCCAGTGTAATACTGCTCAGCTATAAAAAAGAATGAAATTTTTACCATGTGCAGCAACATAGATGAACTTGGAAGATGTTATGCTGAGTGAAATAAGTCAGACAGAGATAGATATCACTTAAGCAGAATCTAAAAAATACAACAAACTAGTGAATGTAACAGAAAAGAAGCAGACTCACAGATATGGAGAACAAACTAGTGGTTACCAGTCGGGAGAGGCAAAGGAGGAGGGACAGTATGGGGATAGGGGATTAAGAGGTACAAACAATTAGGTATAAAATAAGGATATGTTGTATGTTCAATATGGGGAATGTAACCAATATTTTGCAATAACCATAAATGAGGGTATAATCTTTAAAAATTGTGAACCACCATATTGTATACCTATAACTTAATAATATTATCCATCAACTATACTTCAATTAAAAAAACCCCATAGTTAAGTAATATACAAAAAGTGCTAAGTCCATCATAGCTATTCTGTACATGCCAGTTACATCCACAGAGGATAGGGAAGACTTATGAGGAGATGGGGAAATGTGACCTAGAAGATGAAAAATAGGGAAGGCATGATTAGCAGAGAGGAGTGGTGAATATATTTGTAAGGGGGTGAGAAGGGTAGATGAGATAGGCAGCTGGGGATGATTTAGGTGTGAACCTTGGCCCCACTAGGATGGAGGGTTGAACAGAGAAGTAGTGAGATTAAAAAAGAGTGGCTTGCAAGGCCAGCTAAAAAGTTTGATTAGATCCAATAAGCAGATGAATATTGTATGAAACAGTGGAGTTTTGGAGAGATTTTTGCAGTATGTGAAACTAATGTGTCAGCTTTATGAGGACGGTATTATTATTATTATCCCCATTTTCCAGGTGGGAAATAATGTTTGGGAGAGGTTAACGAAAACTTTACACTTGTATTTACTTTGTGAATAACACTGCTGGCACTCAGAATGAAAGAAAAAGTTATTTCATGATTCAGCCATCCAAACAAATCAGTGTTTTCACTTTTTCATATTTCTGATTGGTTTTAGTTTTTCTTTCAAGGGATATAAATATTGTTATGAATATTATTTGAGTTAATTTCTGTTGGTGCTTTAAATAGCACCTGGCATATAGTAAGCACTTACTACATGTTACCTATTATTTTTACCTAACTGTAAGTGAAGAGTTTATAGAATAGATGCGACAATTTGTATAAACAGACTACTTAAGTGAGAGGCATTTTGTCAGGTAAATTTTGTGGCCTTTTCTTTATTCACTTACAACTTCATAATGGTTTCATGTGTAAGCTAAATAGAAAGAGAAGTCCTAATCTTTTCCAGAAGAGAATGACGTATGACTGATAGGCAAGTTATCTGCTATTTAAAGCTAAATTCTTTGGTAGCCTGTCAGAGGTTTGCTCTCATTAACCTGCAAGTAGTGGCAGAAAAAGAACAGATAATAAGTTTATTAGAAAAATACATGTTGGGAGTTCCCGTCATGGTGCAGTGGTTAATGAATCCGACTAGGAACCATGAGGTTGCGGGTTCGGTCCCTGCCCTTGCTCAGTGGGTTAACGATCCGGCGTTGCCGTGAGCTGTGGTGTAGGCTGCAGATGCGGCTTGGATCCCGTGTTGCTGTGGCTCTGGCGTAGGCCAATGGCTACAGCTCCGATTGGACCCCTAGCCTGGGAACCTCCATATGCCGCGGGAGCGGCCCAAAGAAATAGCAAAAAAAGACAAAAAAAAAAAAAAAAGAAAGAAAAATACATGTTCTATTCATTGGGTAGTCTGTGGTTGAGACTTGTTATCGCTTAAAATATATATCTTATTATACTTTTTCTGGAAAATAGATAAATTTATTTATTTTTATTTTTTATTTATTTTTTCTTTTTCTTTTAAGGGCCACACCTCTGGCATATAGAAGTTACCGGATTGGGGGTTGAATCAGAGCTTCTGCTGCCAGCTTACACCACAACCATGGCAACACCAGATCTTAGCTGCTTCTGTGACCTACACCACAATTTGCAGCAATTCCGGATCCTTAAACCACTCTGTAAGACCAGGGATGGAACCTGTATCCTTACGGACACTATGTCGGATTCTTAACCTGCTGAGCCACAGTGGCAACCCCGTGAACTTGTTTTTTGATTACTATAGTTCTTGACAGTTTTATTTTATAGGATGAATACTCAAGATTTTAGTGTGCTCTAAGAGTGAGTCAAACAGTTTAGGTCCAAATATGCTCATTCTTAATCTTCCCTGGTAGGTTATGGGGTAGTTGGCAAATGAGTGCGTTGTATCAGTTACCCAGTTTGCAGTAATTTACTTCTGAACTAGTAAAACTGTGAACTCTTTAACTGCTAACCCTAAGTTATTTTTCTAAGGACTTTCTGTTCATGTTATACCACTTAGATAGGCTCATTATTTTTCAAGTGGTGAAGTCTGAGTTGTTGAATAAGTAAGACTAACCTTTGACATGAAAGAAAGTTTAGAGCAGAGAGGGATTTCATTTGCTTTTCTTTTTCTAGGCTGTCTTGTAATATGAATTTATCAAGAATGTGAGTCACATTTTTCACACCTCTCTGTCCTTTGGGACATAAACATTTAGGGAGATCCACAGGCACAAAGACTTCTCTGTGCTGGGGAAAATGATAAAAAATTAAGAAATTGGAATTAAAAATAAAACTCCATCTTCCATTTTTTATGTACATTTTTAATATAAGTCAATAAGCTTTGTGGCCTTTTGGGTCTTCTCAAATCTCCTTGAAGGCATTTGTGGAACAATTATAGTGACTGGAGTTGCCATTACATCCTTCCTAGGGAGCCTGGGAGGAAAGAAGGCTCATTTACAGTGTAGTCTGGTAAATGGGTTACACTTCTGCTGAGAGAATTGTATCTTTTCCAGCAACAAGCAGTAGCTCAAAATATCAGTTGGTAAATGGATCTGGATTTTAGAAGCTACCTATTAGTACATGAAGGTATGGAGACATAAATAAAAATCATTAATGTGTGGGTGTTCAAGGGCTTTACCTTCCTTTATGCCTTTCCCCCTTTTTCCTTCTTTTTCTTTATTTCATTCTTCTTCTTCTTCTTTTTTTTTTTTTTTTTTTTTTTTTTTTTTTTGCTTTTTAGGGCCACCCTCTGTGGCATATGGAGGTTCCAAGGCTAGGGGTTGAATTGGAGCTGTAACCACTGGCCTACACCACAGCCACAGCAAGGTCAAATCTGAGCTGAGTCTTCAACCTACACCACAGCTCAAGGCAATGCCGGATCCCTAACCCACTGAGAGAGGCCAGAGATTGAACCTGCATCTTCATGGATGCTAATCAGATTTGTTTCCACTGAGCCACAACAGGTACTCCCCCATTCATTTTTTAAACAAGCATTTTATAAAAACTTTATAGATGTGTTATTTTACACTTGTTGCATTGAGAGTTTTCAAGTTCTTCTGGAGAAGAGACTCAAACCAGGAGGATAAGGTAAATATAAGAAAACTTAGGAAAAGTGTTTTTTTGTTGCTCTGAATTCACTGGGGATGTACTAAAGAGATTTTTTTTTTTTTTTTTTTGGCAGCGTCCTCAGCATGTGCAAGTTCCCTGGGATCAAAACCCATGCCATAGCTGTAACCAGAGCCATAGCTGTAACCAGAGCCACAGCAGTGACAACACAAGATCCTTAACCTGCTGAGCCGCAAGAGAAATCCTAGAGATATTTTTGAAGTTTATTTATTTGAATAATCTGACATTATGATCAGCTTTCATTTCACTCATAACTTGTTGAGGAGAATTCTATGATTTTACCATAGAGTTATTATGTACAAGTCATTTTTGTTCGTTCCCTCTTCTTTTTCTTTCTTTCCCTCTATGCTTTCCTCCCTCCCCTTATCTAGCCCTCTCTCTTTCCCTCCACTCGCCCTGCAATCCCTCTCTTCCTTCTTTCATCTACAACTCAGCCAAAATAGTGAACAGATTAAAAACTTTTGTGACAATTGATGGAATATTGCGATTTGCTGTCTCGCCTAATTCTATTTTGCTGTGTATTACTGTTGGAAAGATTGATTTTAGAAGATCGGCTAGCAGAGCAGCAGTCACTCTCATTATACTTAGAAGTGTAAGGAAAATATGACATCTTTATTTTTTTTCTATTGTTAACAGCCTAATTGGGCAGTTAAGAAAAAAAAAATAAACTGTATGCCTTGCAGTTTATAATTCTTTACTGTCTTCTGGTTTAGTCTCTCTTTGATGGTTTAGTGTCTTTTATATTAAACCCATAGCCTTTCAGATTTCTTTCTCCTCCCTGTGCTTTTCTTCAATATGGAGGCTTGAGACTGAGTTCATGGTGGCAGGGGAAATTAGAAACCTCTCTTCATTTGATGTCCCTGGATCCTTGCTGTGGTTTGGAGTTATAAAGTCCTTGATAAAGTTATGCTCATTATGAAAGTCTTTGATTGCTAAGCATGAAGTTTGTTCTCTTCTTGCCTTGGTTACCATACACTTAGGGCTTAACCAGAGAAGACTAAATCTTCTTTATGCTTTATGCCTTTTAAGTTAATTACCAAGAAAAGTTATTTCTTAGGCCAGCCCAAATATTATTGTGAAATGACTGTGAAGAAGTTTGTCAAGTCACTCTGAAAGCTAGTATTCGTAATCTACTTGAGAAAACTGTATTTCCTCATGTGCATTCTACACTTTTGTGGCCCTGGTCTTAGTACCTCGAATATAGAAATTTATCCAACTTGGTCCATATTACATCATGCAGGAGAATTTGATATTAACAACTGTGTTTTCACTTTTAGTAATTTTTTAAAAATGGCCTTTATCTCCATTTCAGGCAGCCTGTGCTGACTATTTAAGAGAAGGAAACCCTGGCAGAGTAGTTGAAAACAAACCAGTTGATTCCAGCTTCTGAGTTTAAAACTCCTGGTGGAAACAGTAGTTTAAAGAAAGGATTGGAAGATTGGAAACAATATATGATTATTTAAGAGAGTGTTGTTCCTGTCCTAGTTTTGATAAAGATTCCTTGGGCTGTGGAGAAAGAGTTGGAAAGGAATGGCCTCAGACACTGGTAGGAGTCTCTGGCAAGGGGCCCTGTGCTTTTTCTTATATCTGCCCCAGTGACAGTCTTCGTCCCAAGGTTGGTTAACTCAAGAGGACACTTCCTGCCTGGTTGCCCAGGGGTGCCATTTCCTTATACAGGAGCAGCAGAGTAGCTGCAGACAACACAGGGTTGCTAGGAAAAGGATCTTAGAGAGAATCTCCTTTGTTCATATAGGCTGTGAGGAGTATCTAAATCTTTTCCCGTGTGGCCACTAGTGGTGTCTGTGTAGCCTTGAAAGCAGGCAGTTGTGGAGGGGCCTTGCATTTGCAACAGGGGACCACCACTGGAAAGCAGTAAAGACAGTGGATATCCTCAGCAGATGCCAGCACTGAGATAGGATGTCTTCTATGAGTCAGATATACTGAGTATATATCAGCAGAAGCCAGCGTGGATTAAGGAGAAGGTGCCTTTCCCTGATGCCATGACCCAAAGCCAAGTAGAACTAGGGGTGGAGGGAGAACCCTAAATTGAGTTTACTCTGATTTGACAGAGAAAGTGTCAAATTAACTGAGTTTAACTTCAGTCAGTGAATTTAAGTTTTCTGCTTAAGTGGATTAGGGAGTAAATTAAATTTCAGAAAAAATGTACACTTATATTGAATTGCATGAGGTGCCTAGCAAGTGTTACCAGTCAAGGTGAGAAAAGCAAAGAACAGATACATATTAAGCAGTTTTGCAAATACGACCCAGTTTATCTTAGATGATATCTGTTAAATTGCAGCAGAGATTTCCCAGAAAACCAAGATACTGCCCTATTAGTTATTCAGCTATTCAGCAGGAGTGATTCTTAATGCAGGGCAGAGAAATCCAGTAAGTTCTCTTACATTCTTATGATCTGGAATCTTTTTTTTTTTTTTTTTTTTTTGAGTTTCTATGACTTCTTCAGCTAGATGATTTGTAAGGGTGATGATATTTGTTGATGGAAGCTTAGGGAGTCATCTCATGTAAAGGAGAGCACACAGACTGGGAGTCAAACATATGTAATTCTAAAATCCATCTCTCTCCTTCAAGCTGCGTACCCTCAGTTTTCTTTTCTATAAAAAGGAATTAATAATATCTGTGGTAGACTTCTGCTCTTTTGTTTCAGCTTCTCCCCCTTATTCACATAATAGTATCATACCTCCCATTTGAAGTATAGTACATGCAATTCAAAAGGTGCTGACCACACCCATGGCTCCATGTGACCTAGTCTAGGTTAATCAGTGCTTTCCAATCCCTTGGTCACAGTGGTTCAGCCAGGGAGAGATACAGAACCTAAATAATTCAAAGTAGAGTAAACTTTAGGCATTTTGTTGACATAATTAGGAAAAAGCAGTTTACTTTGCTTTGTTGCTAAGCTTGAAGAGTTACGACTCTGGAACTAGCTGCCATCAAATTGAAGAAAGCCCAACCCAACAAGAGTGAAAACAATGTAGAGAAAAGCTGAATTGAGATATGTAGAGTCTAAATTCTTCTGGCGTGATCTGGGCTCCTGAATTTAGTTACACCTGAGACTGCAAACTCCTGTATTTTCTAACGGGGCTACAGGGACCAGTTAACAGCTTCCCGTTTTATCCCCTTCAAGTTTGGAACCAAGTGAGTGATAGCTAGGAGTTAGACCTATATAAATCATAATATAAAATATAATACTAATAAAAGCTAGATTAGTGTACATTGTTCGATGTGCAGGTATACTGGACTTCCTAGTATTCTCTCCAGAGTTGGATTTATAGAGTCAAATTTGCATGATAAGTTTAGCATATGGTAGAAAGCAGATCAGAATTCTCTTCCTATAAGTCTAAACCAGGAAGAAAAAGCTGAGTTAAGAAGTACCCTCTCCTAAATACACCAGCCTTCTAAATCCTCTTCCTCTCACAGAATGAGTGAGTAGGTATGAGGAGAGATTAGGACTGTTGAGGCAGAATAAAGTTCACATGAAGCCAGAGCACCAGAAGTTTCCCTTAGCCTTTTCAGGTCCATGAACTGATAAATTATTTTTTTGTTCTAGGTTTCTATCACTTGCAACAGAAAGTCTTCACTAAATCTCATTCATTCACTTTACCAATTATGGGCAGGTAATATGCTTTATTATCTGGAGTTAAAACAGTGAACAAGTTCTTATACTCTAGGACTTGATAGTCCAGCTGGTGTCTGGGCAGTGTGTCAGCTCCTGCTCTCCTGTGTGGTAAGTGCCAAAATGGGCTTAAGAAGTGGATGCTGTGGGAACAAATGCCTAACCTTTGAAGAGTAATGGAAGATTGCCTAGGTTTTGAGAGGATTAAATGAAGCAGTGTAGGTCAAATTCTTGTTATACTGTAGGCCCTCAGTAAGCACTAGTTTCCTTACTTTTCTTTTGGTAGGGTCACTCTTCGAAGGTGGGGAATTTGGCTCAACCTCGTCAGCCCTTTTTGTTCCTGGTATGTAAGATAGTACTTGGCACATGATGGGTACTAAAAAAAAAATGATTTGCAGAATGATTAAGGAATTATTTAATTATTTTTGAAATCTGATAAATAAAGCCACTTTCAGAAGTGTATATCTGAAAATTTGTAATTTCCAAAAGTCCAAAATCTTGAGTATTTTAGTAGAAATTTGAGAAAAAAGGAAAATCCTTTGTGAATACTGTGCTAATCTACTTTCCATCTACTGCCAGATTGTCATCAAAATACAGCTCTAATTGTTGCCACAACCATAACCCTGGCAATATGCCATGGTTTACAAAAAACTTTATATGTAGTATGTTACTTAATTTTTAAAAATAAACTTTGTTTTTTCAGAAGTTTTATTTTTTATTTTTAAAATTAAAATTATAGTTTTATTTTTAAAAATTAAAATTAAAATTATAGTTGATTTACAATATTATGATAATTCCTGCTGTACAACAAAGTGATTTGCTTATACATATACACACACCATTCTTTTTTTAGATTCTTTTCTCATATAGATGATCACAGAACATTGGGTAGAGTTCCCTGTGTATATATAGTATAGCAGGTCTCCGTTGGCCAGTCATTCCATATACCATAGTGTGCATATGCCAGTCCCAAACCCCCTACCCATCCCTCCCACCCCTCATCCCTCCCACCTCTCCACCTCCCATCAATCCACCTTGGTAACCATAAGCTTGTTTTCAAAGTTTATGAGTCTGTTTCTGGCAGAACAATTTTAGATTTACAGAAAAACTGTGAAGATAGTACATAGGTTTCCCATGTGCTCTATATCTACTTTCCCCTATTATTAACATATTTGTGTAGGATGTTTGTTATAGTTGATGAATCAATATTGATAATTATTAACTGTGTTAACCTTATTCTGATTTTCTTATTTTTCACCTAATGTCATTTTTCTGTTCTCAGATCCCATTCAGCATACCGTGTTACATTTAGTCGTCTCACTTCTTGGCTGTGATGGTTTTCAGACTTTCATTGTTTTTGATGACTTTGACAGTTTTGAGGAGTACTGGTCATGAATTTTATAGAATGTCCTTCCTTGGGATTTTCCTTCCTTGTCTGATATTTTTCTTATAGTGAGATTCGATTTAGTAGTTTTGGGGAGTAAAACCACAGAGATAAAGTGCCATTTTCCATAACTTCAAGAGACATAGTGTTAATCCGTCTTATGACTCTTGATGTTAATTTTTTAACCTAGTGAAGTAGTATTTGTCAGATTTCTTCACTGTAAAGCTACTCTTTTTCTCTCTTTCCACCCTCTACTCTTTGCCATATTTAATTTTCACATCATCAGAGGGCCGCTTTACTAACCCGCATAAACAGTGGTGGTGACATAAACAGATATAAGCAGGTTTTATCATAGGTTTGCTATGAAGATCAAATAGGTGATGTTTCTAATATAATATGCTTTGAAATCTGTTAAATATATACCTTTGAGCTCATGTTTTTACTGATAGTTCAAAGAAATAAACCTTCAAATTTCTTCAGGGAAATTTGATGCCCTCTCCAGGATAGTGGGAGAGAAACTCTGGACAAAGGTCTTCTGATTCGTCTTAAAACCTGCATATTTTTAAGTGACCACCTACTATCTTTAAGTACAAAGCCCAAACATTGTGCCCTTCTGGTGCCTGCTTGTCAATTATGATTTCTGATGCAGAACTTTTGAGCAAGAGCAAGACATTCACACTCTTATTTTCTTAGGGCATTTAGGGCAACAACAGGGGCAGAAATGGTCTACTTTTACTCTCATTCTCTTTCCAATCCCTTTAACTGAGGCTGGAAAGATGAGAGAGGAAAAATATGAGGGGGAAAAAAAAGGGAGAGTTAAGGAGCTGTCTGGAAGATTTAGCCTGGGAGTGGCAGCTCCTGAGTGATTTATTATGGACTAGGGAAAGCTTAGCATTTCTTCCATATTTTTCAGGAAGGATGTGATGAGTTGCAACAACAATCTGGTGACTATTGCAGACTTGTTTGAATAAATCCTTCTTTATGCCTGCTTCCTTTTAAACTCAAGTTGTGTACCTACCTCAGGTTAAATGGCTAATCAGTTTTCTTCTGCCTCCAAGAAGAACGTCTCTGAGGAGCTTTACAGTTTTACTAGTTCAAGAACATCAGCATTTCTCCAGGTTCAGCTTGAACCAAAGGCAAAGCAATACCAGTAGTTGCTCTTTGTGAAAATAACTTTTCTCTTTAGGCTTTAAATCATGTCTTTTCCCCTTCCGCCACTGGTTTTCTCCTTTGCAGTGGAATATTTTCTGATTATTTTCCCACTACTCCTCCAGGAATTCCTACATCTACGGGAATTAAAGGCAATCAAAATGATAAGTAATTTTCTTTCCTTGTATAGTAGAGAAGTGTGTATCCCAAACACTTACTCTTTGTGTTTCTTAAAAAGAAATATTTCATGAAATCTGAGGCATCAAATTTGATTTTACTTTGTTGATTTAATATCCAGAGATTCTGCTCTGGGGGTACTGTTATGTAGAGGGGGTTTTAAGGAATAGGATAAGGCAGTAGAAATAATGTTTAAGGCCATGAGCTTTGGAGCCAGATCACTTAGGTTCTAATCTGAGCTTTACCACTTACTAGTTATGTGACTTTGGGCATGGTTCCTGTACCTCAGTTTCTTCATCTGTAAATGGGGATGATAGTCCTAAAATATAAGGTCATTGTGAGGATTTAATAACTTAATATATGTAAGACACATAGGACAGTGTCTCACATAGTAACTCTTTGGTGTTTACTGCTTATTAACATTTATAATAATAATAAAAATTCATCAGTACATATGCTAATATTCTGTGTTGGTCTTCCCTCCCATTTTACTTCCTGCCCTGACTGTAATCAGCATTACCTGGGCTCCCTTTCCAGCAGAATTTATTTGGGTTCAGCCAGAGGAGGCCCTGGGAGGACATGGATGCATAGAAAGAAGTAGAGATATGGGTGTTTTTTCTTTGTTTCCCCCCTGCTTCCATGTAGCTGTTTCTCCCACAACAGATATGCTCCTCCTTGATTCAGCTCTTGTTGGACAGCCTCTCCTGCACCTTCCGCTCTTCCTGGGCTCTTAACACCATTCCCTTCTCTTGTCCCTTCAGCTCCAGAGGTGGTAATGTCTTCCCATAGTTGGATCCTCTGGATGCTTCCTCATCTCTTGTTTATTATCCTACTACTTCCTACACGTTTGTTGTTAGTCTCTTCCCTTAGCATCTCTTCATTTGAACCATCTGGGGAGAACTCTATTTTCTAATGGGACCTTGACCCGTATAAAATTCTATAACTTTACATTTGGATTTGATAATTTTGTAATGTCCCAACTATGAATCCATTCCTCTCAATAGGCTAGAAAATTTTCACTAAAAATTGTGATTATTACTTGTGAACATTTAGCTGCTTCACTGTTATATTGCATTTCTTGAAACAAGAATTACTGTTTTGGATGCACGTGTGTGTGTGTATATGTGTTTCTACCACAGCACCAGATATATAGCAGATGGTAAAAAATAACCCTATAGTGTTGAAGGACATTTCTGTTCAGAACAGTGAATATGATGGTTTACTCCGGTGACACATTAAAAGCTTTGCAACTATAGCAGCTTTAGTTTCAACCTCTCTACAATTACTTGTTAGGCTTTAAAGGATTTATTGCTTGTGAAAGGTGCCAAAATAATGCACTGAGGAAGAAAATCCCATAGTCTCACAACAGGCTGTGACTGTCCAAGCTTCCTCTGCGTCCTGCTAAAGAGCCCAGTGGAGCTGATTGAAAGATTAGCTCATTTTCAATTGAAGTTTTGATGTTCTGGGAAACTGGGCAGTTTACCTTCCCCTCAGGAAATTCTATGAAAGAATTATATTAAGCGTTTTCTCCTTCTGAGGAGTCTCTCATATAGCCCTCCTGCTGCATCCTTGAATAGACAGGCTTTTAAAGAGGGAGCTGTTAATTAGTTTTGTTTCTATATACTTTTTTTCTGCAAAAGAAAATGCTTGAAAAGTAAGCGACCTGGTCAACTTCTGAGTTTGGTGACTTGAATAATTGTAAACAAGATCTTAGATATAACTTGTTAGCACCTAGCATACAAAGTACTTAAATGCAACTGTATACGTAAATATATTTAATATCTTCATGAGGGCAGATGTGTAGTGTCTCTGTGTGAGTTACTTACGCAAGTAGCTCTTGGAGCCTCATTTTCTTTGTTAGTAAAGCAAATGGTAACACCACCTGTCTTGTAGGTTTATTGTGAGAATTAGAGATCTTTACAAAGCATCTAGAATGCAGTAAGTATTCAACAGATAATAGCAAGAAGCACTGATAGAAGCTAGACTGGAATTTTTTTTTAAACTCAAAATGAGTAGAAATAATTGATATGTTTACCTGATTAGTAGTTGTTTTTGTATTATACCCTGCTTTTTTGCAAGCCCAGCAAGGTTGGCTGTTGTCATAAGAAGGATGTTTTTGGGAAAAGACTACTTACTGAACCACGAATGGGAGTTTTTCTTGAGAGTGTTAGATTACCACAGTTTATCAAAGGATAGGTAAGCTCCACTAGGTGGTAGCCGTGCCACGTAACCCTACAAGGAAAACTGCAAGAAACTGTCTAAAGATTAGGTGAATATTAAAGACAGAAGTTTGGACATGAATACCAAACCTGCTGAGGGCCAAGCAATATGACTTTTGACTTGTTTTAATTGAGAGCCAACTGAGGGCTTGTCTGGAGAGCTGTCATATCTATCATGTGTGCTTTAAGATGTCTTTATAAACACACACACACACATATACACTCACACGCAAAATAGACCTAGGGAATTATGCCCTCTGGGATCCAAACTAGAAGAACAAATTTCCTTCAAGGAGGTAAAAAATATAACATATAATATGATAATTACATAGTACACACAAGATGTGTTTTGAACTTTACGGAAATAAACCTTTCAGGCTCAAGTTCTGTTGCCAAATAATAATAATAGCCAGCAGAGAACTGCGTCTTGTGGTTTTCTTATAATCCCTTCCAGTTCCTCACACACACCAGATTATGCTCAGAAAAGTGGAGACAACACATACTTTTCAAGGGAAGTTCAGTAAAGTGAACTCTGGATCAAAACACTATCAAAACAACATTGAAAAAAATCACAATGTTTAACTTCCCTTCTGAAGAGTACACACAAACATTAGTAAAGAATGAAGAGACCTTCACTGAAAAATTATTTTAAAAGTTCTGTGTTTGAAATAACAGTTAAAAATTGGTTTCCTCAGACTCTGGATTTTATTTTCAGACAAGGCTTTTTAAGGCATCGTTTAGTACTTTAGTGTCTTTATTCTTTACATACCAAGGAAATTTTCTTTTTCTTTCTTATATTTTCTTTCCCCATAATGATATTTATTTTCCCCTTTGAACTGAAAATAAGAAAGGTGGAAAGAGGTGAAACTTTTTATGATTTCATTTTACCGTATTGCTCCATGATAACAAGATAACTGAAATTCATTCAGCACAGAGCTCAAAATGGAATTAAAATGTGCAATATATTTCCAACTGACATTGTATGTTGATATCTAGAATCTTTTAAAGTAAGTAGTGTTTAATGTTAGAATGAAAATTAGAAGTTTTAATTTTCCTCTCCTCGCCCTTTTCCTTAGCTTCTCTTGATGGGATGTGCCTCTGAGGTGGATGCTCCCTGGAATTTGCCCTGATATTACTCATGACTCTTCTTAAGCTCCTCAGATTTGTGAGAAGTAGATTTTTGACTTCTGTAGGGCTTGACTGACTCTTCTAATCCTGGCTCATCCCCAAGTCACAGGATGCCCTGAAATTCAGGTGGTAGCTGCACTAACTTCAGGATTCTAGACCTGCTTTGAGGAGAAAAATGGGAAAACTGATCTGTCAAAAACTTGGAAATTCTGGAGTTCCATCGTGGTTCAACGGAAACGAATCTGACTACCATCCATGAAGATGCAGGTTTGAGCCCTGGCCTCAGTGGGTTAAGGATCCGGCATTGCCCTGAGCTGTGGTTTAGGTCACAGATGCAGCTCAAATCTGGCATTGCTGTGGCTGTGGTGTAGGCCAGCCGCTACAGTTCAGACTTGACCCCTAGTCTGGGAATCTCCATATGCTGTGGGTGCAGCCCTGAAAAAAGAGGAAATTCTTAGTTAACTTTTTCCATTTTTTTTACTGGGTTTACTTAGTAAATCAATTATATACTAATTTATATTTCCCTAGAAATTGTTTACATTAATAATTTCATGTATAATAGCATAGAATTATGCATAAGATTCTTACCACTTAAAGAAATTCTACATTAGATGGATTTTATAATCCATTAAAAAACAAAATAAAACATAGAGTTGTTCCCATTGTGGCTCAGCAGGTTAAGGACCTGAAGTTGTCTCTGTGAGGATGAGGGTTTGGTTTCTGGCCTGGCTCTGTTTGTTAAGGATCCAGTGTTGCTGCAAGCGGTGTCATAGGTTGCAGATACGGCCTAGATCTGGTATTGCTATGGCTGCGGCATAGGCTGTAGCTGCAGCTCTAATTTGACCCCTGGTCCAGGAACTTCCATATGCTGCAGGTGCAGCCTTAAAAACAAAACATGGAAATTACTTTGGAAGCAGCCAATAGCCTAAATATTGTCTCTTCTAGATTAAGGCTAAAACAGAAATAAATTGGTCAACTATGCCCTGATGCAATTAGCTTTGGATGATAGGAATGGATTTTTCTAAGAGTAAGTGACGTAGGCCCCTACTCTCGGTGAAGTGTGTGTATATATGTGAGTGAGGAGACTTAAAAAGCTGGAATCATTGTTGAGTCTTCATTTAAAATTGATTTTAAATGCTTTTAGTTTTTGAGGTGAAGGAAAGAAGAAAGAGAGTAAAAGGATAATAGCTGGTGGTAGTCACATAGAAAGGTGATTCTATCACAGGACACTTGAGAGTTAAATTTAAATTCAAAAGAGATATGAAATTATGTTCTTGGCCATTTAACTTCTTTTTTTTTTCCTTTTTATTTTTTAAGGCTGCACCTGCAAGCATAGGCATATGGAAGTTCCTGGACATGACCTACACTGCAGCTTGTGGCAATGCCAGATCTTTAAGCCACTGAGTAAAGCCAGGGATCTAATCTTCATCCTCACAGAGACTACATCAGGTTTTTAACCTGCTGATCCATTACAGGAGCTCCCCATTTAACTTCTTGCATTCAGAACGTTTGTAAGTTATAGGTGCAGAAGTTTGAAAAAATTGCAAACACTGATTAACCTAACCAAAGTGTTTGAAGCCTACCCAAGATATCATAAAATTTTCTGTGCTTACTACTTTAAACTTATGGAACAAAACCAAATATAAATCAATAAGTAAACAAAGGCATAAAATATTTCTGGTCATATTGATTTGATTTTTTGAGTGAGGAAAAAATTTTTTTTAAGATTGCAAGTTGTGGAGTTCCTGTCATGGCTCAGTGGTTAACGAATCTGACTAGGAACCATGAGGTTGTGGGTTCAATCCCTGGCCTTCCTCAGTGGGTTAAGGGTCTGACGTTGCTGTGAACTGTGGTATAGGTCACAGACGTGACTTCAATCCTGCATTGCTGTGGCTGTGATGTAGACTGGCAGCTATAGCTCTGATTCGACCTCTAGCATGGGTACCTCCATATGCTGCGAGTGTGGCCCTAGAAAAGATAAAAAAAAAAAAAAGAAAGAAAAAGATTGCAAGTTGTTTTACTCGGCCATAGTTTAAGAAGAGTAATTACAGTATACCATCTACTCCTTTGTTTATGATTTATATATATATATTTAATGGCCATACCCATAGCATATGGAAATTCCTAGTCCAGGGATTGAATTCGTGCTGGAACTGTGACCTGAGCTACAGCTGCTTCAATGCCAGATCCTTTAACCCACACCAGGCCCGGGATGGAACCAGCACTGCCACAGAAACCAGCTGGATCATTAACCCACTCTGCCACAGTGGGAACTCTGATTTTTACATTTTTAGGAGAATGAGAGTACTATAATATTTTGTGCAATCATGGTGGTCTATTTTTCTTTAAATTCTGAAGGACACCATAGCTGCCAATGGATAAAATTTCTTTTGGGATTATAGATAGGCTTCCACATAGGATTACTTTGCAGTAAAGCCAGAGCTCTGAAGCACATGAATTAAATGGTTAAGCAGTGCTTGCAAGCAGTGATATCAGAGGAAATAACTGCTATTAAGTGAAAGCTGAACAGCAGTGTTGAGAGGGAAAAAAATTTCCTCATTTTCATCAGCTAATAATCAAAACAGTTTGACACTAGCCAGAGGGAGCCAAAAAATATGGAAACAATTATTGAGTTAAAAGAAATATCACAAAATTATATGTTATTTTGCATTTTGGATTTTTAAGGTAAAAGCATTTCATGAAGATTCTATCATATATTGACCAAATAAAAGACAAAGGTTAGGAGTGGGCTTAAAGGCAAAGTAAGAAATGTGGTATCTTCAGATATCAGTGGAAAAATGTATGGATTATTCTTACTTCCACAGACACAGTTCTATTTTAAATCCCACTGCTGACTGCCTTCATTATTAGATCGGAATAATCAGTTCTATGATGGAGTAAAACTGGTTTCACTGATGAGAAAAAACGCATTACAGATCTGGTTGGTGGTTTGATCAAATGCGTATAGTTACTTTGTCTTAAAAAATTGATGGTGATTGTCATTAAATCTCAAACTCTGTTTTTGCTTTTATGAGACTGTTATGCACCCTAACTGCATTAACACTACAATAACAAAATCACGTTTCCTGCTATTTCAAGAAATCTGAAATGGTGATGAAAGACATTTCCTACCAGTGATGTCAGTGGTTATTTAGTTGCTATTAAGATGGTAATGAAACTCTTTCTTGTCACTTACCCATGATGAAGTGTTCTTGATCAGATTGTGTTAAACAAAATGGCTGCCATAGTATTAAATGCTCTTTCTGAAAACTAGGCTTTCATTACTCTAATAATGTTAACAGAGCAAGCTGAATTATGTTTGGCATTAGCATTTGAATTATTGCCTCTAAATAGTGGTTTTTTTTTTTTTTTTTTTTTTCTTAATGGGATTACCTTACTTTTCCATGTTAAGGATAACATATATTTTGTAATATTGAGAAAAAAAACTTTTAATTATTTGAAATAAAAATTTTTCTCAAATTTGTTGTGTTTTGTACTATTCCACTACTAGTATCACTATTATTATTTTTTTCTGAACACCAGACCTGTGCCTAGGTCATGTCCAAGGGACATAAAGCATATTAGAAATTTCAAGATGGTTTTTCTTTTGTCTTGAGATAGAAATAAAGGGATACATAATGGTCCTATCTTTTCTCATATTAATTTTGGTATTTTTCCATCACCTGGTTAGCTGCTCTCTTTACTCCCCAGAAGACTCCTGTATTCTAGGGAATGTTGGGAGAGAAAGAAAAGAAATGAAGACCATAAAACAAGAAGGAAGTTTATAGCATCAATTCAGAAGTGAAGAAGCAACATTTTTTTTTTTTCCGTGTCCACACCCATGGTATATGAAAGTTCCTGGGCTGGGGATCAAACCTGCACCTCTTCAGTGGCCCAAACCCCTGCCTTATCATTCTTAACCCACTGGACCCCAGCAAGAACTCTGAGAAGCAATATTAATATTGCAAGAAGAGTAATTTCTTATGTCTCAAATCCTAAACATGGCTATTGATATTTAAAGTTGAAGATACAGTGGTTAGTTGAAAAAAAAATCACAAGTATATCAAATATTCAGTTTACTTTCTCTACCCTTGAATCTAGGTTTTATAATGTGACTTAACTTGGTTAACAGAACACTGGAAAATTTGATTCAGCAGGGTTTTGAGGAGCACTTCCATGTTGGAGCTTACCCTGTGTTGCTGTTTTCTGAGACTGCTGTGTCTCATAATGAAATACCACATGGAATAGAGACGAGCTCTCCTAGCTCTGGTACCCCTAGACCAGCAGGTCTGCCAACCCTCTGATGTGTGAGTGAGCCATTGTAGATTATTCAGTGCCAGCCAAGCTGGTATAGACCAGAAGATGCGCTCAGCCAACCGACAGAATCATGAGAGATAAAAATATTACTTCAAGCCATTAAGTTTTGGGGTAATTTTGTATGCACGCAAAAGCTAGCTGATACAAATATGAAAAATTGAGCCTTTGTTTTTAGATGAAAAAATATCCTAAAATTTTGTTGTGATTTTTTTTTTTTAAATTTCTTTTTGAAAAAAGTGCTTCGATGGAAAACTTTATTTTAGGTTTCATGAACTCACTGTAGCTTGGGTAGACTGCTTAAAAAGACTCAATGACTTGAACCATTTTAATTGAAAACCATACATTTCTCTTGAATTCCTGGATGCTTTAGTTAGCTTTGTAAGAATTGGTTGCAATAATCTGTCAAGATATCATCACATTTTCTATTAGTCTTTTCATTTCAACTTTGCTATTTTGTTTATACCATTGAAAAAAATGTACACTTAAGAACTTTTGGGAACCAAACACACTAGCTATTGCTGATTTAATGTGATGCATCATAGATGTAAATAAAATAAGCACTAACGTACTTTTTATATTCTCACTGGAATTTGTACTAAACCCTCAAAAACTATCCAAGAAAAGCTTTTGCTGTATATACTGTCAATAAGAATTATAACTCAGGTGTGTGTATATACATCTTCCTTTCATCTGTTACAGAGTATCCAGATCATTAAAATTCATTTATATTTGAATATATGCTCCCTATTTTTTTTTGTTTTTTTGCCATTTTCTGGGGCCACTCCTGTGGTATATGGAGGTTCCCAGGCTAGGGGTCAAATTAGAGCCATAGCCACCAGCCTATGCCAGAGCCACAGCAACTCGGGATCCAAGCCGTGTCTGCGACCTATACCACTGCTCACAGCAACACCGGATCGTTAACACACTGAGCAAGGCCAGGGATTGAACCCGCAACCTCATGGCTCCTAGTTGGATTTGTTAACCACTGAGCCACGACGGGAACTCCAGTATGCTCCCTATTTTTTATAGTTGATTAATGTTAGTTGTTGATCGAATGTGAGCCTGTAGGAAAATTCAAGAAATTGCCCTGCTTAGAAATTGTATTTGTCTTATTCTAAGGTTTTCTTGCCTATTGTTGCAAATTGGGCATTTTGATGAAGTACATGAACTAGTTTGTTTTGAGTAAGTTGATTTGAAAGCTCAAATTTCAGAGATGGCCAGAATGCCTTTTTTTTTTTTTTTTAAATCTAAAATGTTCAGAGTTGCAATCTGTTCTTTTGGAAATAAATTTTACCAGATAATCCAGATCTTTGTAACTAGTTGGCTTTGTTATTCTCTTTGTTAGAGAATATGTTTTGAAATTGCAGCTAAAGTCTAGTAGTGTTACTCATCCAGATAAGTAACAACTTTGCATTTTCAAATTAATGCTGAAAGTCATTATTGGGGGAAATTATAAAGATTGAGTAGAAAATTCTTTCTTAAAAATAAGAAATAAGAAAACATAAAACTTCATGTGTCTAAAAAAATGGCTCTAGTTTATACTGCTAGTGATTTCAAATTAAATCCATCAGCTGTATATCAAGGCAACTGAGAGGACTAAACAGCCATTATTTACAGGTATAATAGACTCAAATATAGTACCTCACTCTGGATGGAAGGAAGCAGGTCCACTTAGATCCAGTTTCATGTTAAACTTCATTTTTCTGTTGTACATGTTCTTTTCAATTTTGGCTTTATTTGGTCAGTAGTAGGTTTAGACTAATTCTGTTGCCTTTTTGCTGAAGTTGCTTTTAAATTTGTTTTTGCAAGAGGTGAGATTGTGTGTGCTTATTCTTTTTTTTAGATATTAACTTTTTTTCAGGCATTTTGTTTTTTATTTTTATTTTTTTAAAATGTTAATTGGAGTATAGTTGACTTATACAATATTGTATTGGTTTCAGGTATATAGCAAAATGATTCTGTTATACATATACAGATATTCTTTCTTCTTTCCCGTATAGGTTGTTCCAGACTTTTAGTAGATTCCCCTGTGCTGTATAATAGGTCCTTGTTAATTATCTGTTGTATATACAGTAGTGTGTGTATGTTATACCCATCCTTCCAATTTAACCCTAACCCCTATATTTTCCCCTATGGTAACCAAATGTTTGCTTCTGAAGTCTTTAAGTTTGTTTCTGTTTTATAAATAAGTTCTCCTGTATCATTTTTATTAGATTCTTCATATAAGTGATATCATATGATATTTGTCTTTCTATGTCTGACTTCTTTTAGCATGATGATCTCTAGGTCCATCCATGTTCACAAATGGCATTATTTAGTTCTTTTTTATGTCGAGTAATATTCCATTATATATATGTACGACATCTTCTTTATTCATTCCTCTGTCAGTGGACATTTAGGTTGCTTTTATGTCTTGACTATTGTAAATAATACTGCAGTGAACATTGGGGCGCATGTATCTTTTTCAAATTAGAGCTTTCTCTGGATATATGCCCAGGAGTGGGATTGCTGAATCATATTGATGGACTACAATTCTGTACTCTGCAGTTGTTGCATCATTTTACATTCCCACCAAGAAGGTAGGAGGGTTCACTTTTCTCCACATCCTCTCTAGCATTTCTTGTCAGTTTAGATCTTCTGCCCATTTTTTGATTGGGTTGTTTGGTTTTTTGATGTAAAGCTACTTGAGACATTTGTGTGTTTTAGAGATTAATCCTTGTATGTTGCTTCATTTGCAAAGGTTTTCTCCTACTGTGGGTTGTCGTTTTATTTTGTGGTTTCCTTTGCTATGCAGGAGTTTTTAGTTTAATTTAAGTCCCATTTCTTTTTTTATTTTCATTACTCTAGGAGGTGGATCAAAAAAAGATACTACTGTGATTAATGTCAAAGAATATTCTGTCTGTATTTTCCTCTAGGAGTTTTTTGGTACCCAACTTATGTTTAGGTCTTTAATCCACTTTTGAGTTATTTTTGTGGGTTGTATTAGAGAATATTCTAATTTCATTGTTTTACATATTGCTGTCCACTTTTCCCAGCACCATTCATTGAAGAGACCGTCTTTTTTCCATTGTATATTTTTGCCTCCTTTGTCATATATGAGTTGAGTGGAGGTGTATGGGTTTTTCTTTGGGCTTTATATTCTATTCTACTGTTCTATATTTCTGTTTTTGTGCCAGTACCATACTGTTTTGATTACTGTAGCTGTGTAATATAGTCTGAAGTCAGGAAGCCTGATTCCCCTAGCTCTGTTTTTCTTTATCAAGATTACTATGGCTATTTGGCGTCTTTTGTGTTTCGATAGACATAAACTTTTTTTATTCTAGTTCTGTGAAGAATGCCATTGGTAATTTGAATCTGCAGATGGCCTTGGTTAGTGTAGTCATTTTGACAATACTAATTCTTCCAACCCAGTAGTATGGTATATATTTCCATCTGTTTGTATCATCTTTGATTTCTTTCATCAGCATCCTATAGCTTTCAAAGTAAAGGTCTTTTCTCCCCCCTTTTTAGGGCCGCACTTGTAGCATATGGGAAGTTCCCAGGCCAGGGGTTGAATTGGAGCTGTAGCCAAAGGTTTCTGCCACAGACATGGTAATGCTGGATCTGAGCTGCATCTATAACCTACACTTGCAGCTTGCGACAACACCAGATTCTCACCCCACCCACCAAGGCCAGGGATTGAACCCACATCTTCACAGAAACTGTCAGGTTCTTAACCCACTGAGCCACAATGGGAACTCCAGAGTACAGCTCTTTTGTCTCTTTAGGAAGGTTTATGTCTAGATATTTTATTATTTTTGGTGCAATGCTAAATAGGATTGTATTCTTAATTTCTCTTTCTGATCTTTCATGGTTAGTTTATAGGAATGCAAGAGATTTCTGTGTATTAATTTTGTATCCTGAAACTTTACAGAATTCATTGATGGGCACTAGTAGAATTCTGATAGCATCTTCAGGATTTATATATATAGTATTATGTCACCTGCGCACAGTTGACAGTTTTACTTTTTCTTTACCAGTTTGAATTCCTTTTATTTCTTTTTCTTTTCTGATTGCTGTGCTAGGACTTCCAAAACTTTGTTGAATAAAAGTTGTGAAAGTGGAAAATGCTTGTCTTATTCCTGATCTTAGAGGAAATGCTTCCAGCTTTTCATTGTTGAGAATGATGTTAGCTGTGGGTTTGTTGTATATGTCTTTATTATTGAGATAGGTTCTATCCACTTTTTGGAGAGATTTTATAAGAAATAGGTATTGAATTTTGTCAAAACCTTTTCCTCTATCTATTGAGATGACCAAATATTATAGGAAACAAATAACACACAAGGGAACCCCCATAAGGATATAAGCTGATTTTTCAGCAGAAACTCTGCAAGTCAGAAGGGAGTGGAAAGATACATTTAAGGTGAAGAAGGGGAAGAACCTAGAACCAAGAATCCTTTACCCAGAAGGACTATCATTCAGGTTTGATGAAGAAATCAAAAACTTTTTAGATAGGCAAAAGCTAATAGAATTTAGTATTACCAAACCTGCTTTACAAGTAGTAAAGTAACTTCTCTAGGAGGAAAAGAAAAGGCCACAACTAGAGACAAGGAAATTATAAATGGGAAAGCTCACTGGTAAAGGAAATCATAAAAGTAGGATGCTTTCAGTTTTTCACCATTGAAAATAATGTTAGCTGTGTTGTCATATAGAGCCCTTATTATGTTGAGGTAAGTTCCCTCTGTGCCCACTTTCTGTAGAATTCTTATCAAAAATTGGTGTTGAATTTTGTTAACAACTTTTTATGTACCAATTGAGATGATCATATGGTTTTTATTCTTTAATGTTAATGTGGCCCATCACTGATTGATTTGTGGATATTGAAAAATCCTTGCATTCTTGGGATAAATCCCACTTGATCATGGAGAATGATTCTTTTGATGTATTTTTGGGTTCAGTTTAGTAGTATTTCATTAGAATTTTTGCATCTATGTTCATCAGTGATATTGGCCTGTAATTATTGTTTTTGTGGTAACTTTGTCTGGTTTTGGTATCAGGGTGATGGTGGCCTCATAGGATGAACTTGGGAATTTTCCTTCCTTTGCAATTTTTTGCAAGAGTTTCAGGAGAATAGGTGTTAACTCTTCTCTAAATAGTCTGATATAATTTGCCCATGAATCCATCTGGCCTTGGACTTTTGTTTTTTGGAAGTTTTTTAATCACAGTTTTAATTTCAGTACTTGTGATTGGTCTGTTCCCACTTTCCATTTCTTCCTGGTTTGGTCTTGGAAGATGGTATGTATGGTTACTCTTTTAGTAAGAATGTATAAGAATAAATCATTGGCCAGTGAGCACATTGTATCATTTTAGTGCTGATACAACAAATCCCAGATAATTGTACTTTGAAAAAAAAACTGGATTTTAGAGATAGGTGATGTGAAACTAATTTGTTGATTTGTTGGGTAGTCTTTAACAGATCACTTAACCTCAGTTATAACATGCTTTGGTATCCTTATGTCTGAACCAGGACTAGACTAGATTCTCATTTTATACAATACTCAGGGGGAATTTTGAGAACATTACATTGAATGAGAATTTGGTACAGTATTATCATGGATTTGGGACCTGAGTGTGCATGTTCAATATAATGGTTCTCAACATTGCAGCAATTTTGGATGGTAGAAAAGCATTCAGTTTTGTACAGATTTTTTGAGTGCTGGAGAGACTAGGTACCAGAGAGAGACATGAAGAAGACACTTTAGCAGCCTGGCAATTAAAATAAAAAAGAATCACTTATATGATGATTTATCTGTTTGAATCACCAACAAGGGATTCAGAGGTAGTTAAATGAATGAAACTGTCTTTTTTTTTTTTTTTTTTTTTGTCATTTGTCTTTTTGTTGTTGTTGTTGTTGTTGCTATTTCTTGGGCCGCTCCCGCGGCATATGGAGGTTCCCAGGCTAGGGGTTGAATCGGAGCTATAGCCACTGGCCTACGCCAGAGCCACAGCAACGCGGAATCCGAGCCGCATCTGCAACCTACACCACAGCTCACGGCAACGCCGGATCGTTAACCCACTGAGCAAGGGCAGGGACTGAACCCGCAACCTCATGGTTCCTAGTCGGATTCGTTAACCACTGCGCCACGACGGGAACTCCGAAACTGTCTTTTGAAATAATTTCTTTTATGGATGTCCTGCTTTGGATGTGTCTGATTCTTGGAGATATGCCAGGAGATGACGCTGAAGTGTCAGTGGTCTTCACAACATCAGACACATATAGTCTGGATGCACAGAGTCAGATGTAGAAATGCCTGAGGGTTTCATGTAGCCCTTTGGATAGAGGGTCATTTCTGAGAGGTTTAATATCTGTTTTTACCTATTGCAAATCATATATCTCTTAGATTCTCAAATCAAGATGTGATAATAGGATGATATTTGGTTGATAGGATGATACTAGGTTGATATTAGATTGAGTGTTCAGATAGGACTGTGATCATAATTGTATAAATGGTAATCCTGAGGCCCAGTCCAGACACTATACTGCTCATGGAGTTAGCCTGGCAGTTTTTCTGAAATCCTGTATATAATTTAATTCCAGTCATGTAGAAGGAGCTTAGTGAAGAAAACTGAAAACATTCTCAGGTTCTTTGAGTTATTCCACAAATCTTTACTGTGCACCTACTCTGCATCAGGTACTATGCTTGGTTTTAGAGCTGTGGTGTTTCAATAGATGCTTACTGATACTGCTACTACAATAGGCAGTTGTCACTATAATAAGCAGTTGCCCTTCTGAATAATTATTATTTTTAATAAACGCATTTCATACAAAATGCTGCCATTCTGTGTAATGTACTTCATTTTAGAATAATGTGATTCTACAGATGTTGCGTCTGAAATGGGCCTAAAAATCCTTCTGAGATCAACTTGTTTCATTTATTCATTAAGGTTCATTCAATTAACCTTTACTTTGAACTCATTTTAAAGTGCTAGGCACTTGTCCACTGAGTTCAAATTGAATTTGTCTTCAGATTAGCATCAGTAACTGCTCTCTGAAGATCACTACTGTAGTGAGACTGTTACTGAAATTTGTGACCAACCTGAAGTATTGGTTTTACTTGTCCCTGCTGTTTCATCAACATTTATGTCATCTCTGGTATTCTATTGCTGATTTGGTACTATGCATCATTCATTACTCTTTTCTTTTTATCCACTCCCCCTGCTTTTTTTTTTTTTTTGTCTTTATAGGGCCGCACCAGTGGCATATGGAGGTTCTCAGGCTAGGGGTTGAATCGTAGCTGTAGCCACTGGCCTACGTCACAGCGATAGCAACACAAGATCCGAGCTGTGTCTGTGACCTGTACCACAGCCCTGGGCAATGCTGAATTCTTAACCCACTGAGCTAGGCCAGGGATCGAACCTAAGTCCTTATGGATACTAGTCAGATTCCTTTCCACTGAGCCATGGTGAGAACTCCTCATTACTTTTCCATACTCTATCCAGCAGGGTCATCTTGTAGATAACAAAAACATTAATAAAGCATTTATTGTGCACCTGAAATGCTTTGCTCTGGGGAAACCCTGTGCCTACCTGCAAAGGTACCTGCAGTCCACAGAGGGGGCAGATAAGTAAACATTTTCAGTAAAGGATGATAAATGACAGAATAGATATAAATATTAGATATTGGGGAAACAAATTTGAATCACTTAACTCAGACTAGGATCATCATTATGGAAAGGGTAAAACTTACTTGTATTAGTTATTATAACTGTGTAACAAATTGCCATAAAATGGATGGCTTTTGTGTGTGTGTGTGTGTGTGTGTGTGTGTCTTTTTGCCTTTTCTAGGGCCGCTCCCATGGCATATGGAGGTTCCCAGGCTAGGGGTCTAATCAGAGCTGTTGCTGCTGGCCTGTGGCAGAGCCACAGCAATGCCAGATCTAAGCCGCGTCTGCAACCTACACCACAGCTCATGGCAACGCCAGATCCTTAACCCACTGAGCAAGGCCAGGGATCGAACCCTCAACCTCATGTTTCCTAGTCGGATTTGTTAACCACTGAGCCATGACGGGAAGTCCTAACATGGATGGCTTATGACCAATAATAAGCATTTTTTTTCACTCTCATAATTTCCCTGGGTCAAGAATTTGGGAACATTTAGCAGAGCAGGTCTAGCTGGCGTGTTTCAGATGAGGAGATACTGAGATAATAACCCAGGCTGTATTTTGTTTATTCTAGTTGTCTTACTGAAAATTTGTATCTAGGTTGTACTTTCTTCCTTGGTATGCAGTTTTTGCTTCATCATAATATCTCCTCACTTTACTTAAAGTAACATGTCCTATTGCCATAGAAATAAATTCAGAGTCACACATTTAGCGTACTGGTTCCATTTTTTAGCAGGAAAGGTATATGTACTGAGAAGCTAAGCCTCTGTTTAAGTATAACCTACATGGTAATCTCTGAAACTAGGAAAGCTAATATGCTAGAGAGTCCTCAAGTAGGCATTTTAAATATCTAGTTTACTCCATGGTAAACCTTTGTCCTATACAGACAGTGTTTTCGTTATAGTGGCCAGTATCAGATAAATCAGTTAAACAATATTAGGACTTTTACATGTTGCAAATTAGATTTATAAGGTCATTTTTATTCCGCATAACATGTCAACTGGTATACTTATTGGTGACCCCCAAATATAGGCTATATGAGTTACTTTCCCTAGTTTTCCAGGACTTAGGTGTATATATGTGAAAATTAATGTTTTATATACAGTTGTTGAGATGGGTCTCTTTTGTGCATTTTCTCTTGGTCTCTCCTTCTCCATAAACACAAACATAAATATCTTTTGTGTGTATATGTATATATATATATTTTTCAATGTGACCTGCAAAAATCGATTGATTGCATAACATCCTCAATATTTTCATGCCTCCTCTCTTCTTTCCTCCTCCCTTCGCCCTCTCTCTTTCTCCCTCTTGCTCCCCTCTTCTTTCCTTCTCTCTCCCTCTTCTGCAATCCCCCTTCCATGCATCCTTCTGGGAGAAATTTAGTGAGTGAATGTGAAGAATTGATGTGATCATCACCACCTTTAGGCTTAATGAGCTTTTGGCTTTGTCCTTTCACACTGCTGTCCTTTCACACTTCTATAGAGCTGGTGCTATGCATACCGATGGGCACTTGGTGAACAGAAATATACTTTATGTGCTTTATTTCACATATCTGTGTATACGCATTGCATACAGAGACATAGTTTAGAATTCCCTGTCACAGGAAATGTCATGCAACATATTAATTATAAACATCCTAAAAGTGGATATGATCTCTTTAATATCCTATTTGCTGTTGTAATGGAAATATTTCCTAATAAAAGTATTGAAGTCTGCCAAACCAATGTAGTGATCTCCAGTGTAACATACTGCTTTCCAAGTACTCTACTATTTTATGATACTAATGTCATGTCGCCAGACTTGGCCACCAAGCTTGCTCCAAAATGTTGAGTTCGTAGAAAAAGTACTTTTATAATAACTCCCATTCCCTTGCCCAGACTAACTGTCAAATCTATGAAAGCATCCAAATTCATTTTAATTTTATTGCTTCTCATTGAGTACTCTAAGATAGAGCTAGCTATTTCAAAGTTCCTTTTTAGTCTGTTTTGTTTGGTTGATTATTTTGTTCTCTGCAAATTATTTTGAGGCGAGGGAAAGGATACAAATAAGTATTTATATTTGAAATCTTATTTCTTACCACTGCTTATATTTTCTTAGGGTAGTGAGTCAGTATTTCTGGGGAGGTATATTTTTGTTTTCTTCAGTGGGTTTTTTGGTCATGCATGTGTAAGGCATTGATTTGCAATACTAATGCCCATTAATCCTTTGTTTTTGATGCTCTGAATCCTAATTGAAATATGATCTTCTCCAGCTTATTATGAATTTAGTTGTAAGTTAAAGCAACCAAAAACTTATACAATCCTTGGAAGCAGGACAGTGGTATTTGGGGGGAAGAGGTGATATTAATTTCTAATGTCCTGGGGACCAAAATGAGGGAAAATTAAATAATGGAGTGAAGGTAAAAGAAAGAGATAAACTATTTTTTTTTGTTAAAGTTTTATCATTTTGATTGATTATTTAGGTTTTTTGTAAATATGGGCATAGGTATATAGAAAATGTGCTATTTGCCCACACAAAAAATAGAAGTGCTCTTCTCCTTCTATTGCAGAAATGAAAATTCTGACCGTTCACATTATTGCGTCTAATTGTAGAAAGACTATACCCTTATGAAAGACTAAGGCCAATTATTTTGGTCTCAAGCATCTTTGGAATAGGTAATTTTTTAATGAGAATGAATATTTGCTACATTTAATTTGAATTATTCACTGTCTCCATGGGAATAGATATTTGCTGCATTTACTTAGAATTATTCATTGGACTAGTTCAAGAACAAGAAGTTTGGGAAAAAAAGGAGAGACACAGAGGTTCAGCTTATGAAAGTGGGACATCTATAGCTGAGAATTGGCCAAGGCACTGACAACTATTTGAGTCACCAAAGATGAGGGACATAGATAGGGAACAGTGACAGACTACTTCATTTGTGATTATGCTTTTGTCTCAGGACATTTATTCATTAGTTTTAACTTTTTTTATATATATCAAATAGGGTTGGACCATTAGTCTGTGTCACTTAGTGTGACACTGAGTTTTTCATTATTTTTTAAAGAACAGAGGTATATTGTAAACATTATTAATTGATTTAAACTTTTCTTACATTATATATATATGTAATTTTTTAAGGCCACATCTGTGACATAAGGAAATTCCTAGGCTAGGGACTGAACCCAAGCCACAGATCCTTTACCTCACTGTGCTGGGCCAGGGATTGAACCTGCACCTCTGCAGTGACCGAAGCTGCTATAGTTGGATTCTTAACCCACTGCAACATGGCGGGAACTCCATGAAATTTACTATATTTTTATCTTTATCAACTCCTGTAATATTTACTACTTACCAAGTGAATTTTTCTCTTACTCATTCCCAGGTTACTTATTTCTATGTCAAAGGAACATTTCTTAGTTCTAGTGTTCAACATAATCTCATTCAACCTCACTATGCTTGTTTGTAATATTAACAAGTTGGTAAGGTATTATACTTATTGATATGTGGGCAATAAAGTAAACATGGAATCCTCTGATTTAAGAGACTGCTGTTACATTTAGGGAGACAACATTTAGAAATAAAATGCTAGCAAGGCATTGTATACTGAGAACAAATGAGTGGTGTTGAGAATTATGATGATAAATTCGAGAAGGTAGAAATCATGGTGGATTAGTTACAAAAGTTAAGAGTCATGGGAAAGTCAGCTCTGTACTTACCTAAAATGTGTCCCTGACAGTGTCAGAAAGAAATGCTTTCATTTCAGCACAGTATGGTAATGCTCTCTTCAAGATGCAGTTGAGTTATATCCCTTCCTCTTGCCAGGTAACTTCTTTCATTCTGAGAACATGTTTAGCTCAAAACTCCTCATATTTCATCTTTTCAGACTGGAATTCAGTTTCTGAGTCTTTTATCAGTCTCTTACTATCTTCAATCATTTCAGTTGCTGCCGAGACCAGCTCAGCAGGTGAGGGCTGAAGAACGGTGCTGTGGAACTTAAGAAAAAGTTAACATAAAACAAGACACAGAGATATTTATCTTAATTAAAGTTGGGAACCAGGGAACTCAAGGTCTCAGGGACCAAGAGCACTGCCTCAAGAAACCACACTGCTTTTATTGTGCTCCTTAGGATTGTATCAAGTGAGGAGGGGGCTATAGGTGTGGGATATAGTTCTTTTTTAATTATTTTAAAAGTTCTTTTATTATTTTAAAAGTCACATAGCTGGTAGATGATTAAGCTTTTATTCTGACCTTTAGGCATTTAACAGTCATTAGCGTCTGAGGAAGCTTGGCCTTAGCTGTCTATGCATAGCATCTAGAGAATCATTATTGTGCTTCCGCAAATGGCATGCCTATCTGCAGCAACCCAGCATGCCTAAGTTTGCACCTCTTCCTCCTTGCTGATGCATATTCTGCTAACGACTGCTCATAAACCACTTGGGGCCATGAGGTTCCTCTTTCTCTTATTTTAACAGGACATATCATGCTGTGCAAACAGTGTGCAAATATGCACTGGTCTGGCATTCCTAGACCAACACATTATGTCCTCATTCAGCTGACCCTATGAGTAACTTATGCCTTTAGGTCTTTGTTCTTAAGCTTAAGTCATTTACCAGCATTGTGACTGTTTTTCAAGCAGAAATATTGGGTAAAGTAAAGCAGGACAAGATGGAGTTTTCAGCATAGAAAATAGAAGCAAGGAGTCTAAGAAAAGATTGTAGAAACATGTCTCCCAACAAGTTACTGTTAGTTGGATTTTCTCCCTGTTGCTGTTTCTTGTAGTATGGCACCAGTAGAAATGTACAGTATTAAATGGGTTTTTGTACAGAAGAGCATGATGCATTCTATTTTATTTCAAATGCTCCTCCTTGATTATATCTTGAACTCTGATGTCTTTTTTTATCTTTTTTTTTTTTTTGCTGTACCTTTGGTATATGGAAGTTACCTGACCAGGGATCAAATCCGAGCTGCAGCTGTGACCTGCCTCACAGCTGTGGCGACTGTAGATCCTTAAACCCACTGTGCTGGGCCAGGGATTGAATATGCACCATTGCAGAGATGATACTGTGTCCTTAACCCACTGTGCCACAGCAGGAACTGGATAATGCCCTTTTTTATAAAGAAATATTCAGTTTGCTCTCAGGTTCTTTGCTGGGACTAAAATTTTATCTTAGAATGTGCTTTTAGATATAGTTTAGATTTGGCTTCTTAATACCTCTAAGTTTCAGAGTAGCTCAGTATCATCTGCAATCTTAGAGATTCCTTTGTGCATACTGTGTTTTTTTTTTCCCCGCCCCCCCTCAACCTGTCTCCTTTGGTAACTGTAAGTTTTTGCAGAGTCTGTGAGTATGTTTCTGTTCTGCAAGTAAGTTCATTGTATCTTTTTTTTTTAGATTCCACATGTAAGTGATAGCATGTGATGATTTGGCTTCTTAATTCTTCTTGGTTTCAGAGTAGCTCAGTGTCATCTGCAATCTTAGAGATTCTTTTGTGTATACTCTTGAGATTATTTATAAAATAAGAACAATTTCAGGATTTGTTTTTGCAAACCATATTGTTTATACTTTTTTTTCTGTCCAAAGAAATAGGTCTTTAGCAAAGGCAAGAAAGGTAACCTGTTATCTTCTTGTTAACTTGTCTCTAAGCCAGTTTCCTGTCGTAGCAAATCATTCCTTCCCACCATCCTTCAGTCAAAATTAATTCAGATGTATCATTTGGTATGGGAACTTTGTCAAATACATCGTGGGAAATCAATATCTGACTAGAACATTGTCTCTAATGGTGAAGTTGTGATAAATATGAATAATACTGAAGAGAGCTCTTTAGAAGTTTTTCAAGCTGAGGGGTCCTTTTCTTTGGAATAACAGCTTGGATTTGGATAAAACCAAATAAAGCAATCTTCTATCCTGATATTCTTTTGACTTGATCAAGGCAACTATATTCCATGCTTGCCATTGGGAGAGAATTTAGAAGAAAGGAATGCTGAGAAGGAAAAATACAAGCTAAGAAAGAATGAAAGCTCTTAGATGGAGAAGGGATAGATGAATGTTTCACACTTAAGTATAGGACTGAAGATACAGTAAAAGTGCAGCAGAATTTATAAATATGCAGTATTTAATCCAGTATCTCAAAAATATGTAATTATCTTTATTCCTTTTGATTATTTAGCCTATTAATTTAGATGCCTGTAACTGTGGGTCAGTATTTTAAAGGGATTAGAATAAATGTTGAAATTTCAGGTTATAACGTGAACATTTTCTGAATGAACCCATTTGGCATCCCCCATGTGGAAAGGTCGTAAGAAAATGAAGTCAAAATAGGATGATTGAACGATGGACAGTGAGGTGCCGTCAAACTTTTTGAGAAAACCAATCTGTAACTGTTATTCCTAAAAGCTTATCCCATATTCATTCTGCAGAATTGGTGGCTGTCTTCACCATGTCTTTAAAAATACCCTTGCTATGGTTAATGATGAATTCTTAATTTCTTTCTTTTCTTTTCTTTTTTTTTTTAAACAGCTGTACCTGCGGTATACGGAAGTTCCCAGACCAGGGGCTGAATTAGAGCTCCAGCTGCCAGCCACAGCAACGCAGGATCTGAGCCACATCTGTGAGCTAGGCCACATCTTGAGGCAATATTGGATCCTTAACTCACTCAGTGAGGCCAAGGATCAAACCTTCATCCTCAGAGAGACAGTTTTGGGTTCTTAACCCACTGAGCCACCGTGGAAACTCCAAATTCTTAATGTCTAAACCTTAAGTGTCTCTTCTCATTCTTGTTCCACTTGCCCTCTCTATAACCTGTGTTATACTTGTTGAGGGTTAGGGTTAGGGTTAGGGTTAGGGTTTGCTTGGCTTGGGAGCATATATATACATGTGGGAGTTAGAATAATGTCTAAGTTACATTCATAAGTTGGTATTTCTGCCACTCTTATGGAACTCAAGAACATCTAAAATTCCATCAAAATCATACTGGGAGCAGTGTTTGCTTGTGTGTTTCATAGAACAGTTCTTTATTACCTGTGGTATCTGCCATTTTTCTCTTTTCATGCTACAGCTCAAAAACAGGCAGTTATGTCATAGATGCTGGAGGAGGATATAAACACCCTTACTGCCTGTCAAAGAGGATACCACTTTAGCCTGCTCTTTCTCAATATCCAAGGTTATTGGCATTGTGGTAACTCGATGCTGGTAACTATTATTGCCAGAGAAACTTGTTGTTTTTTATGATCCCCATGTAAGTTGCTGACATCAGTGTTATTTAATTATTTAGACTTTCAAATATTTTTGAATTTTTGGAGACTGAATTTGGGAACAGTCCCAAATTGTAATTATTGTAATTCAGCTTTATTGAATTATAATTCACATACCATGTCTCAGCTGTTTAAAATGTATTATCTGGTGGTTTTTAGTATATTCACAGACTTGTAGAATCAGTACCCCAATAGATTTTAGATCATTTCAGCAACACAATGAAATTCTGTACCTGTTATCCATCAATGCCCATTTCTCCTCAACTCCCAAACTTAAGCAAGATTTGCCTATTGTGGACATTTCATATAAATGGAATCATATGTGTTCCTTTTTTGACTGTTTTTTTCACTTAGGATAATGTTTTCAAGGTTTATCTGTGTTGTAGCATGTGCTTGTATTTCATTCTTATTTATTGCTGAATAGTATTTCATTGTGTGGATGTACCACATGTCATTTATCCATTCATATATTGATGAACATTTTGTTTATTTTCTTTTTTTTTGTTATTAGGAATAATGTTGCTATGAACATTTGTGTTGAAGTTTTTGTGTGCACATATGTTTGAAATCCCCATGATAGTATGCCTAGGAGTGGAATTGCTGAGTCATATGGTAGCTCTGTGTTTAACATTTTGAGCAACTGCCAGATGGTTTTGCAAAGTGGATGATTGATTTTTTCGTTCCTTCTAGCAATATATAAAGGTTTTACTTTTTTCCTATCCTTGTTATTGTCTATCTTTTTATTAGTCATCACAGCAGATATGCAGTGGTATCTTACTGTGGTTTTGATTTGCCTTTCACTGATACCTAATGATGTTGAGCATCTTTTCATGTCTTTTTTGGACATTTCTGTATCTTTTTCTTTCTTTCTTTTTCTTTTTTTAAGAAATACCTTTTTAGAACCTTTGTCAACTTCTTAGGTTGTCTTAGGTTGTCTTTTCATTATTGAGTTATGCAAGTTCTTTATAAATTCTAAATACAAATCTCATCTCTTATCAGATACATGGTTTGCAGTTATTTTTTCCTGTCTCTGTTCTTGATGGTATCCTCTCAGGAGTACAGAAGTTTAAAATTTTTTAATAAAGCTCATCTTACATATATTTTTCTTTGGTTGGTTGTGCTTTTGGTGTCATATCCCAGAAGGCTTTGCCTAACCTAATATCACAGATTTTCTTCTAGGAGTTTTATAGTTTTTTTTCTTCTTTCATTCTTTTTAGGGCTGCACTCGCAGCATATGGAGGTTCCGAGGCTTGGGATCTAATCAGAGCTACAGCTGCCGGCCTACACCTCAGCCACAGCAATGCCAGATCTGAGCCATGTCTGTGACCTACACCACAGCTCATGGCAACGCTGGCTCCTGAACCCACTGAAGAAGGCCAGGGATTGAACCTGCAACCTCATGGTTCCTAGTCAGATTTGTTTCTGCTGTGCCATGACAGGAACTCCAGAGAGTTTTATAGTTTTAGTTCTTACATTTAGGTCTGTAATACCTTTTGGGTACTTTTTGTGTGTGCTGTGAGGAATGAATTCACCTTCATATTTTTGGCATGTAAAAATCCAGTTGTTCTGTCATTATTTATTGAAAAGACTATTCTTTCTCCACTGGAATGTCTTGGGATCCATATTGAAATTTATCAGTCCATTTTTCTTTTTCAAATTTCTGTGACTCTAGTCTCTTTCTTAAGGATGAGCATATTCCACCCATTCTCCACCCTCCAAGGAGGCTTCTCAGCTCCTCCTCTAAATAGAGTTTTGATTAGTCTACCCTGTGAATTCTCCACATGCTCCCATTCCCATATTACTTTGCAGCAGACAGTTCCAGACACTTTGCGTTAAAACATTGTTGTTCCGTGCCCCTAAAACACTGATCATTTTTTCTCCTGGTTTTCTAGTCTTCTCAGTTTACCTTGGCTTATCACTCATTATGCACATAATTTCATTTCACTTCCTGTTTCTGTGTTGGCTCCCAAATCTTTGAGTCCGCACATTTACTCTGAGTTCCAAACCCATATTTCCTGGATGCCCAAGGTTGAAATCAAAGCCAACACAAATAAAATTGAATTTTTTTGCTATCTCTTCTCCTCCTGACATACTCCATTTCTTGAGTTCTCTATTTTAATTAATGTCACCACTATTCATGTAGTCCTTATTTTGGAAATCCTAGAGTTTTTGTAGACTCCTCTCTGCCCCACCCCCTTAGTTACCAAGTTCTGTTGATTGTACCTTGGAACTCAAGTATCTGCTCCCAACTGTCCATCTTTTGCCTTAGTTATATCTTGATCATTTTCACTTTACATTGGCCTACCCAGTCTTTGTGCTGCTAGTTTTACTCTTTCTAACCTATTTTTCATGCTGAGTCTAGTATTATTTTTCTTAACACAAATTTTCTGATGCTATTTGTTGCATAAACACTCCAAATCTTCATGGGTTCTTATTGCCCAGAAGATAAAGTTCTTTGCAAAGTGTACAAAGCCTTAGGCACTCAGGTCTCTTCTTATCTTTGTAGTCCATTTCCTGCCTCTTTTTTTTTGCACATTCTATTCATGATATCTAAACTGCTTTGAATCCTTCAAGATGAAATTATTGTTTCCTCTAATGCTTTCCCCAACTTTCCCTGGTAGTTAACTTTCTTTTTGTGCATTTGCCCTGAGTAAATACTAATGTTAATTATTTTGAGATTTATTTTTATTTATTTATTTTTTCACATCTGTAGTTGTATAATGATCATAACAATCCAGTTTCACAGGATTTCCATTCCATAACCCAAGCATATCCTCCCATCCCCCAAACTGTCGCCTCTGG
This sequence comes from Sus scrofa, assembly GCF_054392235.1. NCBI lineage: Eukaryota > Metazoa > Chordata > Mammalia > Artiodactyla > Suidae > Sus > Sus scrofa. The sequence goes on from NC_139390.1 coordinate 103,905,292, forward strand.
AGACCATAAATTTTTCAATGTCTGTGAGTCAGCATCTGTTCTGCAAAGAAGTCCAGTCTGTCCTTTTTCCAGATTCCACATGTCAGTGAAAGCATTTGATGTTGGTGTCTCATTGTATGGCTGACTTCACTTAGCATGATAATTTCTAGGTCCATCCGTGTTGCTAAAAATGCTGGTATTTAATTCTTTTTAATGGCTGAGTAATATTCCACTGCGTGTATGTACCACATCTTCTTGATCCACTCCTCTGTCGATGGGCATTTAGGCTGTTTCCATGTTTTGGCTATTGCAAATAGTGCTGTAATGAACATTGGAGAACATGTGTCTTTGCAAATCATGGTTTTCTCTGGATAGATGCTCAGGCGTGGAATTGCTGGGTCAAATGGGAGTTCTATTTTTAGTTTTCTGAGGACTCTCCATACTGTTTTCCACAGTGGTTGCACCAATTTATAATCCCACCAGTAGTGTAATAGAGTTCCCTTTTCTCCACACCCTCTCCAGCACTTATTGTTTGTAGACTTTTTAATGATGGCCCTTCTGGCTGTTGTAAGGTGGTACCTCATAGTGGTTTTGATTTGCATTTCTCTAATGATGAGTGATGTTGAACATCTTTTCATGTGTTTTTTGGCCATCTGTATGTCTTCTTTGGAGAACTGTCTGTTTAGATCTTCTGCCCATTTTTTGATGGGATTCTTTGTTTTTTTGGTATTGAGCAGTAGGAGGTATTTATATATTTTGAAGATTTAATCCCTTGTCAGTTGATTCATTTGCAAGTATTTTCTCCCATTCTGTAGGTTGTCCTTTCGTGTTGTTTAGGGTTTCCATTGCTGTGCGGAAACTTTGAAGTTTGATTAAGTCCCATTTGTTTATTTTTGTTTTTATTGTCAATACTCTAAGAGGTAGATCAGAGAAGATGTTGCTGTCATTTTTGTCGGAGAGTGTTTGGCCTATGTTTTCCTCTAAGAGTTTTATAGTGTCTAGTCTTATATCTAGGTCTTTGATCCATTTGGAGTTTATTTTTGTGTATGGTGTTAGGGAGTGTTCTAATTTCATCCTTTTGCATGTGGCTGTCCAATTCTCCCAGCACCAATGACTGAACAAGCTGTTCTTTCTCCATTGTATATCCTTGCCTCCTTTGTCATAGATGAGTTGGCTGTAGGTCCGTGGGTTTAATTCTGGGCTTTCTATCCTGTTCCACTGATCTATATGTCTGCCTTTGTGCCAGTACCATACTGTTTTGATGATTATTGCTTTGTAGTATACTCTGAAGTCCGGGAGTCTGATTCCTCCAGCTCCACTTTTCTTTTTCAGGATGTCTTTGGCTATTCTGGGTCTTTTGGGCTTCCAAACAGACTTTAAAATATTTTGTTCAAGTTCTGTGAAAAATACCATTGGTAATTTGATAGGGATTGCATTGAATCTGTAGATATACTAATGTTATAGCACTTAGCCCATTGAATAACAGTTGTTTGATCTTGCCTAAGGAATGGCGTTTTCAATCAGTGTCTGTTGCTTAAAGTATATGATCAATAATGATTTATTTAATTATTGAATGAATAATAAATTCTTTGTCAGATATTTCTGCTATTTAGTTTATGAGAGAACTGTCGTTTTTATCTTATGTATTTTGTGGAAATGGAAAATAGAAATTTAAGAGAATAATAATAGACATACTCATATCCAAAAAAGTGTTCAGTGGGATTTTCTTTTTTTTAGACAGTGTGAGGTGTGGACTTCTTTCTTTTTTTCAGTGTTATGATATCTACAGGGTTTAACGTAGAATATAGGCTTACCAAAGAAAATTCTTTCAAGTCTATATAAAAATTTACTTAGGTTTTCAGAAGCCCACCATGAACTGAAATTCTACTCAGACATTATATATGGGTAGTTTCATGACTTTTCCCTTTATGCTATTTAAAAGTGTTTTATAAAATGGTTCTTTACTTTTGTTTCTTGATTTAGCACTGACTTTGATTTCTCAATGAGTCCTCTGTGGTCTGATATGTCTTAAGCTGAATGGGGCTTGTGGTTCCATGGAAATCTTGAGTCGTCTTCCTCACATTTGGCATTGAAATGGCAGTAGTTAGTAAAGATGGGGTAGGTACTTACAATAACAATTGTAACTTAATTCTTCATAGCAAGACATGATGAAGAGTAATTGAATTTACCAAAATGTACCTAGAAAATTTCTAAGATTCTAATTTCTATACTTTAATTATTGTTTATACCTTTTCTTTTGTTTGGGTTCAGGGCATTTTAAGCCCCTGGAGAAATAATGATTGCTTGTTTCATGGAATTTTTGGCAAATGCCATGCTCTTAATGAGTAATTAAGTTCCCTTGAGGAGGGACACAGTCATTTAGCATCCTGAGTGTTCTGAAGGTAGTATTATTGCATTAATTTTTTTAACATATTGTATGTAATTTGGGTATCAACTCTTAGCATAGAGGAGAATAAGACAAACTTGATCTTTGATTTGACTTGTATCAATTATTAAAGACATACTGTGTTTCTGATGTGTCTGGCATTGTGGTAGTACTAAGTAAGAAAGAGAACATGAGCTTAATTCTTATACCAGAGATTAAGAAGAGAGTAGTAAGCAAAAGAATTATAGCATAAGGTGGCAAATGCTATAAAGGAATTGTAAAAAAAGAACTTCTAGATAGATGGATATGACCCTGAGTTTAATGAATCCTTTACAGAGAAGGTATTTTTGAGCTGGATGTTGGATGATGAATAAGGGTTAATCAGGGCATAAAAGAGGAAGATTAGTCAATGCAGGGGCAGCAGCATGTTCATACACTTGAGTTTATCAAGGGGTGATTTTTCATGAATTAAAGAGGTTGTAGTGGAAGAGGCTGTAAAATTTTAAGTTGTTACAGTGACTTATTGTTGGTTGAAGGAAATCTAAATACTTCAACAAGGTGTTCAAAAATATTCTATTTTAATAGCTTCAGTAAATGCATATCCATTATTGATTCTGCCTACTTCCTGCGGTAGTCCCTTTGCTTTAATGACTTGGTCTCATTAATGTATTACACATGTGCCTGAAGACCTTCTTGATAAATCTAACGCTATTCTATTTATTCCCTTACTTTGGACATGTCCTCCTCCACTGTGGCCATCATTCTCTAATTGTTTAAGATATGTTTGCTTTAGGAGTTCCCTGATGGCCTGATGGTTAAGGACTCAGTATTATCACTACTGTGGCTCAGATTACTGCTGTGACTTGGGTTCGATCCTTGTCCTGGGAACTTCCAAATGCCATGGGTGAGGCAAAAAAAAAAATGTGTATTTTACAATAGGAACATTTGTGGAATAGAGACTATGTACCTTCTATTTCTGTTGTTTATATAGTGCTCAGCAAAGAGCAACTAACCATAGGATATGTATAAGTTGTTGAGAATTGCTACTGTAGCTCTAAATAAATTTTTATAGATTTTAACTATATTAATTTTTATTTACTTTGATTTTCAAGGCATCTGTGTCTTGTGAAAAACATGGAGGAAAGTGTATTTGAGACCTGTCTTTGCTGTTTATTAATTGTGTGAGTATACAATTAAATGTCATAGCATGGATTAAGTGATATGTAGAATTCCTTCTAGTTCAATGTATTCTTCTGGAATAGGGTAAGGAGAACTCTGGATGATTTTGATGTGTGTATTATTGATATCCTCTGTCCCCTAACTCCTATACCCCCAGGTATGATGATTCTCATATTTACTTTTGTGATTGATTTCCCAATATCTATAATGATCTGAAAGAGTGCTATAAAATTTCCAAAAATTACAAATAATTCACTTAGATCTTTTGAAAAATATGCTCCATAGTACACTTTATATATGTAATATCCAGGAAAAGAGATCCAGTAGGCAAAGTTACAAGACAAGATGGCAAATCAGCCATTCTAGGTATTAGAGAGTAATAGATTCTTTTTTTTTTTTTTTTTGTCTTTTGTCTTTCTTTTTGTTGTTGTTGTTGTTGTTGCTATTTCTTGGGCCGCTCTCGCGGCATATGGAGGTTCCCAGGCTAGGGGTTGAATCGGAGCTGTAGCCACCGGCCTATCCCAGAGCCACAGCAACGCGGGATCCGAGCCGCGTCTGCAACCTACACCACAGCTCACGGCAACACCGGATCGTTAACCCACTGAGCAAGGGCAGGGACCGAACCCGCGACCTCATGGTTCCTAGTTGGATTCGTTAACCACTGCGCCACGACGGGAACTCCAAGATTCTTAAAAAAGAAAATTTCAAAGTAAGACGTTTGTGACCAGTACCAGTTTTGGATTTGATTCTGGTTACTTAATTGTTGTATAACAACTCACTCCCAAATGTAATTACTTAAAAAAGAACAACTAGTATATATTTATTTAGCCTTCAAATTTGCAGGAGTCAGTGAAGAAGGTCCACATTGCTCCACAAAGTATCAGCCAAGGCAGCTTGGTTGGGGGGCTGGATCATTTCTAAGGTGACTCACTTACATGGCTTTGACTCAAGTTGGCAGGGAGCTCAGTTAGGGCTGAAGGCCAGTCACCTTGGTTCCTTTCCATGTAGTACTCGAACTTCCTCACAGAATGGTGGCTGAGTTCCAAGAGAGAATGTCCCAAGAGTCAGGAAGTATAAGCTGCCAAATTTTTTAAAGCCTGGTGTGGAAACTGGCACTGCATTACTTCTGATGTATTCTGTTGGTCCATCAGTCACAGAGCCCAGACTTGAGGAGAGGAGACATTGACCCCTTCTCTGGATAGGGCTGATTCAAGTAATTTGAAGGAATGTTTTTAAACTGCTTTAATTTTCTTCAATGAAAATAGTATCGTTTTTATTATGATATTTTCATTTTTTTATAGAGGCAAATAATACAGAAAAATTTCAGGGCTCTTTTGTTATGGTATTTGGAAAAATTCTAGGTCTGCTTTAGTAAAACTATTCTGTCTCATCATCTGTCATGTCTTCCTTAATGCTGTATTGAGTTAGCTAAGCACATATTTGTGTTTTATAAAATATTTACATTTGAGATTTATTAGGTTAATTCTCTATGCGTTCATTGAATGCTTTTGTTAATTACAGTTTAGGCTTGGAAGTGAATTTGTGTGTGTGTGTGTGTGCACACACTCACACAGGTATGCTGATCTTTATAGAATACTTTCACTTTGTCATTTTTCACATTTTTATGACCTTTCACCAGCTTTAAGTCAAGTCCTCTTTTCTATCAGGCTTTAATAGATACTGCAAAGGGACAGTGGGAATTCCCTTTAAAGGAAGATGGTGAAAGCACTGAGAGTATAGCATTTCTCAGTATAGCTTTAGAATTCAGAATCTTAATATTGGAAAAGTGCTTTGAAACTCGTATAGTTCAGGTATTCATCAACCAATAGCTAGAATTCCCTTTGTAGCATTTCTGCCAAGTAATTATCCAGCCTAAAGAGAATTCCAGCAGTCTTCTAGTCTTGTGTGGTAGTGGGTTTCATCTTCAAACATTTATGCATTTTAAAATCCTGTCCTCTTATTGAGTTAAACTTACATCTCTGTAACTTCTTAACATACATAAATTCTAAACCCTCTTACCCATGAAATGCTTTCAGAATTGCAGTTATTTACCATGGCTGTTTATTACTCTCTTAGTTTTTCTTACTCTAAACTCAACAGTCTTATTTCTTTCAACTGTTCCTTTTGACATGGTTTGAATGACTTTCCACTTAGTCATATATTTTGAATATACCTCTGAATATATTTTAGTTTGCTGGTGTTTTTAAATATTGCTTAATATATAAGAAGAGCATAACACTATTGTTAAAATACTGAACAGTATTTAAGAAGTGAATACAGCCTCCAGAAGCAGTCTGGCAGGGAACCCTTCCATGATGTTCTTAGCTGTTTATTTTCAATTTAAAATAGGTACAGGGTGCCTGCTTGAAGTTCCAAAGTCTGCTCAATCTCTTCCTCACATTCTGTCTCCAAGACTGTGTTGTGACTGCGCTGTGGATTTTAAATCTGGAAGAGGAAAAGAAGTCTATTTCATTTATTTCTAATGCTGTAGATACCTAGTTCCTTTTTCTTCTAGACTATCTACAATTTAGCAATCTTGAAATGTAGTGAAGCATTTATTAGGGAAATGATTTTCCAGCTTTGTTGTTCTTTTCTTTATCAGATTCTTTGAAAATAATTGTTTTAGGGTATATATAGCAAACATAACAGACATTTAAAAAAACTTTAAGATAAATTAGTGAAGTATTTCTTAGTAAACATACATTTTATATATTTTCAAGTTACCAGTTAACAAAAATATACAAAGATAAAGGAGAGGAATGATATATGTGTGTTAGTTTCTGTGTTTAATTATATAAATAATTGTAAAAGGACTGATTGTCCCCATGCTGGAATATTGATAACTGAATCTGAATTTCCTTGATGTAGGTTAGGATGCATAACATTCATGCATTCAGGCTACCTTCAACTCCCCAGGTCAATTAATTTCTCATTATTAAAGCTAATGAGTTAAATTCCCTAAGTCAGTTGTGGATATGAACCTTTTTTGTGACAACATGGAGGGCAGATTTTTCTTACATATTCCTAATGAGTTTACTTCAGTCTATTTCTTTGTAAAGTTTGGTAATCCATGTATTTGATAAGAGATATAGTTGATAAATATGTAGGTACAATGCTAAATTTTCTTAATGGTTAGTTAATTTTGAGGGATATTTTTAGTTATGAAAATGTCAAAACTGGTAGGAAGAGGCAAGAAAGAAGAATGGTTAGTTTAGGGCTGACATGTTAAGTGTTGCTGCTTGCGGTTGCCAATCTATTATTCCTTTGGGTATAGTCACGTGTTCTCTAGAGTTAGCACTGGTTATACAACCATCAGGAGGCATTTTGTGATAAGGATAGAGAAATGTTGTGACACTGTAACAAGTTAAACTGTTGTTATAAAAACAAATTTTTACTGTGCCTGTACTGTCCATGTAATGTGGAGACTTATTGTTTCATCATCCACTGACCTGGAAGCCCCTTCTTAGAAAAACTTGCATAAAGTATGTGCCTGCTACCCTTCTTAAATACTATAAATGCATAATTAAAATCTCCCATGGTGGAAATGATGGATGAAAAATGTGATTCAGGAGCTCCCTCTGTGATGCAACAGGATTAGCAGCATCTCTGCAGCTCCAGCATAGTGTGTTAAAGGATCTGGAGTTGCCACGTCTGCAGCATAGTTCATAATTGCAGCTGGGTTCTGATCCCTGGCCTAGGAACTCCATATGCCATGGGGTAACCAAAAAAGGAAAAAGAAAAAAAAAAGGGGGGTGTGTGATTCAGATTAATAGGAAAGCTTTAGCCAAGAAACTACTCTTGTTTCTCTAAGATCAGGCCATTTTGGATTTGCCAAACCAAAATATAAATTCTACTATTGGTTTGTCCTGAGTGGCTTTTTTCCTCTTTGAAATGGAGACTTATTTTGTAAATGATACATGAAAAAAAATCATATTTAACATAAAAGGTATCAGTCCAAGGAGTGCAGTTCTAAAAAGGAAATCAGAAAGGCAAACTGTACAATATTTGGGGGAAATTTCCTTTTTTTGTTTTTATATACAATTACCCTGTGCATGAAAAGATTTTCAGTTGTGCTAGATATTACATAACACTGTTCTGTGAATATGAAATAGAATAGCTGAAATTTTAGTTTGAAGTACATACAAATATAGAATCTGAGAGCTAAATTATCTAGCTTTCCATACAAATGTTATTTATGCCTCTTCTTAAACATTTCTGGAGCTGGAAAACTTTCTGTTTAATTCTGTAGCTGTTTCCCTTTTAGGGAAATTGTAGTTGAAAGACAGTTCTCACACTGAATTAAAAATATACCCCATAGCACTTACCTTTTGTCTGAATTTTGACCTTTCTACATGATAGTTCTTTACATACTTGAAGATAACAATCATGCATTCTTAAATTTTCTTTTGCAGCCTTTTTCTTATAACAGTTTTGATTTCTTTTTTGCCCCATCTGGTCACTATTTTAAAGAATTTTATTAAAATTGCTATTGAACATTTGGGATATTATCATAAAGAGTCAGTGATTTTCCTAATAAGCTAATAATTCTCATTTCAATTAAAATGAAAAAAAAAAAAAAAACCCACCTAATTCATATAGCTCAGTGTCTGTCTTGCTAAGGTCAGAGGCTGGAAATAACACCAAGGTGAGTTCAGGCCATTTGTAAGGTAGAATTTTAACTGGAAATGAAATACAAGGTTCATGTTTGTTGTTTTTCCAAAATTTGAATTGAGGCAGCCTGCTACAAAGATGGCACAGGCTATTACCACATAGAGTGATTTTAGGTAACAAGTAGGGACTGTTTTGCATCCATATTTTCTGCTTCTATGCATTTAACTTCTTAGCTGCAATAGGGAAGAGTCTATGGCAAACAGTAAAAATAAAATTTATTGGACAACTGTGGATTCGGAAATGATAGACACTAAAACACAGGAACCGGAGCAACCTTAAGAGATCTAGGGCAAGAAAGAAAGCACATCCATTTTAGGGTGCTTGTCTCACTTGGGATGGAAACCAAAAATTGTCAGTCTTTGAGACACTCTCTCTAAGCTTAAAATCTAGAAGGCCAGAGTGATTGTCCCACTGTACCTTTGTTCAAGGGTAAAGGTAGCATCTCGGCAAAATCTGAGCATTGTACAGGGAATAGCAAGATATGACCACTGTCCTCCTAGCTTCTGAATACCTTTAATATGTCTAATAAGAACAAGGCTTTTAGCTATATGAATCTATATTGTATTTGATAAGAAAATTCAGATAAGAAAGCTATTTGTGACACATTTAGTCCGAGTTTTAAATGAGAGTCAGGAGATCCTCTTCTAAGAATTTTATTAGTAAGATACAAGAAGCAACATAAATGCATTGATTGCTTTGCTTGAGGTCTGTGGCTTTTCTAGAAGGGTTCTACAGAGGAGAGTTGGGTGCTTGGTGGGGCAAACCCCAGTTGTTTTAAAATTTTGCATTGGCCAACCCCTCCCAAAGCAAGCTTTTACTGCGATATTTATATTAATTTAAAGGGTAGATATTTATTTATTTATTTTTTATTTATTTAAAGAAATATTGGTGATCCCGTCATGGCACGATAGAAACTAATCTGACTAGCATCCATGAGGGCACAGGTTCAATCCCTTGCCTCATTCAGTGGGTTAAGGATCTGGTGTTGCCATGCGCTGTAGCGTAGGTCACAGACACGGCTCGGATCTGGTGTTGCTGTCGCTGTGGTGTAGGAGGACAGCTACAGCTCCGAATTCCATATGCCATGGGTGTGGCCCTAAAAAAAAAAAAAAAGAAAGAAAAAGAAATTTTGTTAGGGCCATACCTGTGGCACATGGAAGTTCCCAGGCTAGGGGTCGAATTGGAATTGGAACTGCAGCTGCAGCTGCTAGCCTATGCCACAGCCGCAACAACAATGAATCCAAGCTGTCTGTGACCTATGCCTCAGCTTGAGGAAATGCCAGATCCTTAACCCACTGAATGAGGTCAGTGACCAAGTCCCCATCCTCCTGGATAGTAGAAAGATTGTTAAGCTGCTGAGCCACAACAGGAACTCCTACAGGGTAGACATTTAAAGCTACTTCTGAGGAATTTATTGTTGCCACTGTCTTGATGGTCACTCTAGATTCTACTGCCTGCTAGTTTCGGTTTGTCTTTTTCAGGAGTCTGAGTTTACTTTGCCCTGCAGTGAGAATTGTGGTTGATTTGGAACAGAGAAGAGATTATTGGGCAAATGATTGGCCTTGGACCCCTTGCTGGAGAGCATATCAAGGAGACTGTGGAGATCAAGGATGGTCTGGGAGAATATGTCCTGTTTAAAGTAACTATCAAATACCAATAATCATAGTACACAGAAGTAGGCAGAAAGATTTGAATTCTGATTTGGAAAGGGCTATTCTTTTTTAAAATTGAAGTATACTTGATTTAAAATATTGTATTAGTTTCAGGTGTACAGCAAAGTAGTTCAGTTATATATATGTGTGTGTGTGTATATATATATAATGTATACATGTGTATTAGATTATATTTCATCATAGGTTATTACAGTATATTAGGTTATTGAATATAATTCCCTCAGCTATACAATAAATCCTAGTTACTTGTCTATTTCTGTATAGTATTTTGTATGTTAATCTTATACTCCTAATTTGTCCTTCCTTCCCTCCCATTCCTCTTTGATAACCATAAGTTTGTTTTCTATGGCTCTATAAGTCTGTTACTATTCTGTATATAGATTTATTTGTATTATTTTTTAGGTTCCTCATATAAGTGATATCATATAGTATTTGGCTTCCTCTATCTGACCTATTTCACTAAGTGTAATACTCTCTAGGCCCATCTGTGTTGCGGCAAATAACAATATTTCATTCATTATTATGATTAATATTTTATTGTGTATATATACCACATCTACTTAAGCCAGTTGTTCATGGATGGGCACTTGGGTTGTTTCCATGTCTTGGCTATTGTAAATAATGCTGCTATGAATGTCGGAGTGCATGTATCTTTTTGAACTAAAGTTTTCATCTTTTTGAGATACATACACAGGAGTGGGATTACTGGAACATATAGTAGCTCTGTTCTTAGTTTTTAAAATAACCTCCCCAGAAAGACAAAGACAAATACCATATGATATCACTTATAACTGGAATCTAATATCCAGCACAAATGAACATCTCCTCAGAAAAGAAAATCATGGACTTGGAGAAAAGACTTGTGGCTGCATGATGGGAGGGGGAGGGAGTGGGAGGGATTGGGAGCTTGGGTTTATCAGACACAACTTAGAATAGATTTACAAGGAGATCATGCTGAATAGCATTGAGAACTTTGTCTAGATACTGATGTTGCAACAGAACAAAGGGTGGGGGAAAGATGTAATTGTAATGTATACATGTAAGGATAACTTGATCCCCTTGCTGTACAGTGGGGGGAAAAAAAAGGCACTAAAAAAAAAAAAATAAAATAAAATAACCTCCATACAATTTTTTATAGTTGCTGCAACAGTTTATATTCTCATCAGTAGTGTGTGGGTGTTCCCTTTTCTCCACATCCTCTTCAGCCTTTGTTATTTGTAGTCTTATAATGATGGCCTTTCTGACTGGTATGAAGTGATGCCTCACTGTAGTTTTGATTTGCATGTTTATAATAACTAGTAACGTTGAGAATCTTTCTATGTACCTTTTGGCCATCAATATATTATTCAGGTCTTCTGCCCATTTTTTGATTGAGTTGTTTATTTTTTTCATAATTGAGTTGTTTGAGCTGTTTGTATATTTTAGATATTAACACCCTATAGGTTGCATTGTTTGTATATATTTTCTCCCATTCTGTAGGTTGTCTTTTTTTATTGTACTATTTTTTATTTTATTTTTTATGATAATTTTTATTTTTTCCATTATAGCTGGTTTATAGCATTCTGTCAATTTTCTACTGTACAGCAATGTGACCCAGTTATACATACATGTATACATTCTTTTTTCTCACATTATCATACTCCATCATAAGTGACTAGACATAGTTATCAGTGCTACACAATAGGATCTCATTGCTTATCCATTCCAAAGGCAATAGTTTGCATCTATTAACTCCAAATTCCCAATCCACCCCACCCCCTCCCCTCTTGGCAACCACAAGTCTCTTCTCCATGTCCATGATTTTCTTTTCTGTGGAAAGGTTCATTTGTGCCATATATTAGATTCCAGATATAAGTGGTATGGTATTTGTCTTTCTCTTTCTGACTTGCTTCAGTTAGTATGAGAGTCTCTAGTTCCATCCATGTTGCTACAAATGGCATTCTTTTATTCTTTTTTATGGCTAAGTAGTATTCCATTGTGTATATATACCATGTCTTCCTAATCAAGTCATCTGTTAATGGACATTTGGGTTGTCTCCATGTCTTGGCTATTGTGAATAGTGCTGCAGTGAACATGTGGGTACATATGTCTTTTTCAAGGAACGTTTTGTTGGGATATATGCCCAAGAGTGGGATTGCTAGGTCATATGGTAGTTCTGTGTATAGATTTCTAAGGTACCTCCATACTGTTCTTCACAGGGGTTGTACCAGCTTACATTCCCACCAACAGTGTAGGAGGGCTTCCTTTTCTGCACACCCCCTCCCACATTTGTTATTTGTGGACTTATTAATGATGGCCATTGTGACTGGTATGAGGTGGTAACTCATAGTAGTTTTGATTTGCATTTCTCTTATAATCAGTGATGTTGAGTACTTTTTCATGTGCCTGTTGGCCATCTGCATATCTCCTTAGAAAAATGTCTGTTCATGTCTTTTGCCCATTTTTCCATTGGGTTTTTGGCTGTTTTGCTGTTGAGTTGTATAAGTTGTTCTCATATTTTAAAGATTAGGCCCTTGTCCGTTGCATCATTTGAAACTATTTTCTCCCATTCTGTAAGTTGTCTTTTTGTTTTCTTTTTGGTTTCCTTTGCCATACAAAAGCTTGTCAGTTTGATTAGGTCCCATTAGTTTATTTTTGCTTTTATTTTGGTTGCTTTGGGAGACTGACCTGAGAAAACATTTTTAAGGTTGATGTCAGAGAATGTTTTGCCTATGTTCTCTTCTAGGAGTTTGATGGTGTCTTGTGTTACATTTAAGCCATTTTGAGCCATTTAAGCCAACTGTTTAAGCCATTTTGAGTTTCTTTTTGCGCATGGTGTGAGGGTGTGTTCCAGTTTCACTGATTTATGTGCAGCTGTCCAGGTTTCCCAGCAATGCTTGCTGAATAGACTGTCTTTTGCCCATGTTATGTTCTTGCCTCCGTTGTCAAACATTAAGTGACTGTAGGTGTCTGGGTTTCTTTCTGGGTTCTCTATTCTGTTCCATTGGTCTATCTGTCTGTTTTGGTACCAGTACCACACTGTCTTGGTGTCTGTGGCTTTGTAATACTGCTTGAGGTCTGGGAGAGTGATGCCTCCTGCTTGGTTTTTGTTTCTCAGGATTGCTTTGGCAATTCTGGGTCTTTTGCGGTTCCATATCAATTTTTGGATTGTTTGTTCTAGTTCTCTGAACAATGTCATGGGTAATTTGACAGGGATTGCTTGAATCTGTAGATTGCTTTGGATAGTATGGCCATTTTTACAGTATTGATTTTTCCAATCCATGAACATGGAATATCTTTCCATTTCTTTACATCTTCTTTAATTTCCTTGATGACGGTTTTATAGTTCTCGACATATAGGTCCTTTGCCTCCTTGGTCAGGTGTATTCTGAGGTATTTGATTTTTTTGGGGTGCCGTTTTAAAGGGTATTGTGTTTTTGTATTCCTTTTCTAAAGTATCATTGTTAGTATACAGAAATGCGACTGATTTCTGAATGTTAATCTTATATCCGGCTACTTTGCTGAATGTGTTGATCAGTTCAAGTAGTTTTTGGGTTGAGTCCTTAGGGTTTTCTAGATATAGTATCATGTCATCTGCATACAGTGACAGTTTTATATCTTCTCTTCCTATTTGGATGCCTTTAATTTCTTTTGTTTGTCTGATTGCTGTGGCTAGGAGTTCCAATACTGTGTTGAATAGCAGTGGCGTCCCTGTCTTGTTCGAGATTTTAGGGGGAAGGCTTTCAGTTTTTCTCCATTGAGTGTTATATTTGCTGTGGGTTTGTCATAAATGGCTTTGATTATGTGCAGGAATGTTTCCTCTATACCCACTTTGGGGAGAGTTTTTATCATGAATGGATGTTGGACTTTGTCAGTTGCTTTTTCTATTGAGCTGATCATGTGGTTTTTGACTTTTCTTCTGTTAATGTGGTGTATGACGTTGATTGATTTGCATATGTTGAACCATCCTAGTGAGCCTGGGATGAATCCCACCTGGTCATGGTGTACGATCTTTTTGGTATGTTGTTGGATTCGGCTGGCTAAAATTTTGGGAATTTTTGTGTCTATGTTCCTGAAAGATATTGGCCTATAGTGTTCTTTTTTGGTGGTATCTTTTGGTGGTCTGGTTTTGGAATTAGGGTGATGGTAGTGTCATAGAATGTCTTTGGGAGAGTTCCTTCTTCTTCAACCTTTTGAAAAAGTTTAAGGAGGATGGGCACCAGTTCCTCTTTGTATGTTTGGTAGAATTCACCCGTGAAGTGATCTGGTCCTGGACTTTTATTTGTAGGGAGTGTTTTTATGACAGAGTCCCTTTCATTTCTGGTGATTGGTCTGTTTGGTTGATCTATTTCTTCTTGATTCAGTTTTGGCAGGCCGTATGTCTCTAGAAAGTTGTTCATTTCCTCTGGGTTGTCGCATTTGTTGGCATATAATTGTCGATAGTGTTCTTGCATGGTTTTTTGTATTTCTGCAGTAGCCATTGTGACGACTTCTTTTTCATTTCTGATTTTGTTTATTTGGGTTTTTTCTCTCCTCTTCTTGGTGAGTGTAGCCAGAGGTTTTTCAATTTTGTTTACCGTTTCAAAGAACCAGCTCTTGGTTTCATTGATTTTGTCTATTGTTTTTTGAATTTCTGTTTTATTGATTTCCTCTTTGATCTTTATGATTTCCTTCCTTCTGCTGACTTTAGGTGTGTTTTTTGTATTTCTTCCTCTAATTTGTTTAGGTGGTGGGTTAAGATGTCGATTTGAGATTTTTCTTCTTTTTTGAGGAAGGCCTGTATTGCTGTCAGCGTCCCTCTGAGCACTGCTTTTGTGGCATCCCATGGATTTTGAGTGGTTGTGTCTTCATTATCATATGTCTCGAGGTATTTTTTTAATTTCCTTCTTGATTTCCTCCTTGACCCATTGGCTTTTTAGTAGCACATTGTTTAGTCTCCATGTGGTCAGCTTTTTCTCATTTCTTTTCCTGTGGTTGATTTCTAGTTTCATGCCATTGTGGTCAGAGATGATACTGGAAATAGTTTCTATACTCTTAAATTTGTTGAAGTTAGCTTTGTGCCCCAATATGTGAGCAATTCTTGAGAATGTTCCATGTGCACTTGGGAAGAATATTTATTCTGATTTTTTTGAATGTAATGTCCTGAAAATATGAATTACATCTAACTTTTGTATTGTGTCCTTTAGGATTTCTGTTGCCTTATTGATTTTCTCTCTAGAGGATCTGTCCATTGATATGAGTGGTGTGTTAAAGTCTCCTACTACAATTGTATTCCCATCAATTTCTCCTTTTGTGTCTGTTAGTATTTGTTGGAGGTATCTGTGTGCTCCTATATTAGGGGCATATATATTGACGATTGTAATATCCTCTTCTTGAATGGATCCTTTAACCATTAAATATGTCCTTCTTTGTCTTCTTTCATGGCCTTTGTTTTAAAGTCTGTTTTGTCTGATGTGAGTATTGCAACTCCTGATTTCCTGTCTGGTCCATTGGCATGAAATATCTTTTACCCTCCCCTCACGTTCAATCTATATGTGTCCTTTGCCCTAATCTGAGTCTCTTATAGACAGCAGATTGAAGGTTTTTGCTCTTTTATCCCATCTGCCACTCTGTGTCTTTCGATCGGAGCGTTCAGTCTATTGACATTTAAGGTGATTATTGATAGATGTTTATTTATTGCCATTTTAAACCTTGTTTTTCAGTAGATTTTATGTTTCTCTTTTCTTTTTTTGGTTGGGTGGTTTCCGTTTATTTTATGCTTGAGTACTTTTATTTTCAGTTTTTGTGACTGTAATGTTCAGTTTTGATTTGTGGTCACCCTGTTTTTTAAATATGTTTACCCCTGCCTGTATCTGCTTGCTTTAACCTGATAGTCATATAGGCTTAAACACATTATTAAAATAAAGAAAAGTGTCTATATTTTCTTACTTTCCTTCCCCACATTCTATGATTTTGAAGTCTTTTTTTTTTTAACATCTTCATGTTAGATCTGTATGCTGTCTTATTTAAGTGATTGATTTCCAGTTGTGATTGCCTCTGTCCTATTTCTTCTTCTTCTTCTTCTTTTTTTTTATTTATTTAGAGAAGCTGTTTAAGTATAACTTTTGGAATTGATTTAGTATTGCTGTATTCTTTTAGCTTTTGTTTGAGAAATTCTTTATTTCCCCTTCTATTTTAAATGATATTCTTGCTGGTTAGAGTATTCTAGTTTGCAGGTTTTTTCCTTTCAGAAGTTTAAATATATTTTACCACTCTCTTCTGGCCTGTTGTGTTTCTGTAGAGAAATCAGCTGATAACCTTATGGGGGTTCCCTTATAATTAATTCTTTGCTTTTCTTTTTCTGCCTTAGAATCATCTCTTTATCTTTTGCCATTTTTATAATACTGTATCTTTGTGTGGTCCTATTGGGTTCAACTTGTTTGGGGCCCTCTGTACTTCCAGTATTTTATATCAGTTTCCTTTATATTTGGAATATTTTCAGCCATAATTTCTTCAAAAATATTTTCAATCCCCCTTTCTTTGTCTTCTCCTTCTGGAATTCCTATTGGCCTGCTTTATATTATCCATTGATCTCTTATATTGCTTTCGTGTTTGTTCATTTGATTTTCTGTCTGCTGTCCTGTTTGGGTGATTTCCATTATTCTATCGTCCAAGTCACTAATTTGTTCCTCTATAGTATTCATTCTGCTCTTTAGTGCCTTTAACTCAGTTTGCAGCTCTGCAAGTGAATTTTCTAATTTTTCTGTTCCTCCTTATATTTTCTAGTTCTTTTCCAAAGGAATCTGCATTACTGTTCATATCTGCTCTTAATTCCTTGATATTAGCCTAATTCCTTTAGTATTTTCACTATCTTCCTTTTGAACTCAACGTCTGTCAGACTGCAGAGGTCTCTTTCATTGTTTGCTGCTTCATGTGAATTCTGTTCTTTTAACTAGGAATGTTTTCTGAGCTTCTTCATCATGCTTATGTTTTTCTTTTTCTGTGAGTTTAGGGAAGCCAAAGTGTAGTCTTGGAGGGCTACTTCTATGCAAGAGTTCTGCTTTGTATTTTGTGGGGGTTACAATTTTTTTTTTTTTGTATGGGAGTTTGAATATTTGTTGTCTCTTTCTTCAGTGTGAATAGGCTGTTACCCCCCACATTGCTGAGTGTGTTTCCAGGGAGAAGGAGGCAAAGGGTAGGGTTAGTAGTCAGTGCCTTGTTGGTGGGCTTTTAACAGCAGCAGGGACCTGCAGGAAGTTGGTGTAGGCTACTCCTAGTTGCAGGGCCCTGGGAAGTGGTAATGAGCCTAGGCAGATTTACAAGATGCCCAGAAAATTTGGCAGTGGCAGCAGCAGGGCATGTGAGTTCCCAGGGGAGAGAGAGCAACAATGGGTAGTGTTCAATTGCAGTGCCCTCCTCTGAGGTGATTGAAGCTGCAGGTGGTACCTCTTAAGGTACTCCTAGTGGTGGTGGGCCACGCCCACCTGTGGAGTCCGTGATAACTGCTATGGTTTGCCCCTGCCACCTGCAGACCATTCAAGAAGCACCCTGTCTCCCTTAGCTCACACAAGAGGTGCTGCACAGGCTGCTCCTAGTTGTAGGATCCTGGAAAGTGACAGAGATCAAGTGTGTGGGCAGTGCCTGGAGCATTCGGCAGTGGCAGCAATAGGGCTGGTGTGCTACCAAGGTTGCGAGAGCAACAACTGGTGGTATTTGGACACAAATGCCCTCCTCTGTGGACCCTTGAGGTGATTGAGGCCACAAGTGGTGCCTGTTCACGCACCCCTAGTGGTGGCATGCCATGCCTACCTCTGGAGTCAGAAATAACTGTTGTGGTTTGCCCCCACCCCCTGCAGACCATGCAAGAAGTTCTCCATCCCACTTAGCCCACGCAGGAGGTGCTGCACCAGCTGCTCCTGGTGTAGGATCTTGGGAAAGGACGGTGATCAAGTGTCTGGGTGCTACCAAGATCGTTTGACAGTGGCAGCTGTGGTTCGAGTGTGTTCCAAGGAGGATGAGAGTAATAACATATTGTGCTTGGTTGTAGCGCCCTCTTTTTTTTTGCCGACCCCTACGGTGACTGGGGCCACAGGTGGAGCCTACTCACAGACCCCCAGTGGTGGCAGGCCATGCCTCCCTCTGGCCTCCATGACGACTGCCATGGTCTGTCCCTGCTGCCTGTAGATCATGCAAGAGGCACCATGTCACACTTAGCCCCATGCTGCCCTTAGCCCACACAAGAGGTTCCTGGCCACCTGCAGCCTGTATAAGAAGTGCCTGGTCTCCCGTAGCCAGAGCAATTGGCTTCTTGCCACCCGTAGACTTCACCAGAGACACCCCACCCTCTGAGAGCCTGAGTGCACGTGGGCAAGGAGATTCCTATGGGGATGTACCCCTCCTCCTGTCACCCTCCCCAGCAATGGCGCCTTGCTTCTCCTGTGGTCCCGAACCCTCTCTCAGTTTCCGCTGCTGTGGTGTTCCACTCCCTAGCCTGTAGCACACCACTTCCCTGCCCATGTCACACTGCTCCTTCGCCCCTCAGGCTGTCCCCACTCAGCCAAACCTAGTCTTCTCCTTGAGACTGACCTCTGGAGCCTAAGTCAAAGTGCCCATCCCCTGCCTGAGCATCTCAGGCTGTGGTGTCCAGGGTGGTGGTGCAGATGATTTGTGCTGCTCTCACTCTACTTTGTCCTTGGTTCAGCTGCTATACTTCTCTTGAAAACTTTGAGGTCCCTCTGTCTTGTCTGATCTCCCAGTCGGTTAGGTGGCTTCCCAGGGTGTGGATTCCTTTTCTCCTTCACAGGTCCCTCTCAGGAATGCTAGTCCCACCCTGATTCCTTTCTCTCTCTCTCTCTCTCTCTCTCTTTTTTTCTTCTACCCAGTTATGTCAAGAGTTTCTTGCCCTTTCTGAAGGTTTAAGTTCTTCTGCCAGCATTCAGTAGATGTTCTATGCCAGTCGTTTTACATGTAGATTTGTTTTTTTGAGGTGTTTGCAGGAGAAGGTGAGCATGACCTCTTACTCCTCTGCCATCTTGATCTGCCTCCCGTGTACTTTTTTTTAAATTCAAGTATAGTTGATTTACAGTGTTGTGTCAATTTCTACTGTACGGTAAAGTGACTCAGTTATATTATATATACATACGTACACACACATACACAAAGATTCTTTTTAAAATGTTCTTTTCCATCATGGTCTATCCCAAGAGTTTGGATATAGTGTTCTGTGCTCTATAGTAGGGCCTTGTGGTTTATCCATCCTAAATATAACAGTTTGCATCTACTAACCCCCAAACTCCAGTCTGTCCCTTTCCCTCCCTCCTCCCCCTTGGCAACTACAAGTCTATTCTCATTGCTTTGAGTATGTCTCTGTTTTAAGTTCATTTGTGCCATATTTAGATTCCACATGTAAGTGATATCGTATGTATGGTATTTGTCTTTTTCTGACTTACTTCACTTAGTATGAGAATCTCTAGTTGTATCTATGTTGCTGCGAATGGCATTATTTTGATATTTTTATGGCTAAGTAGTGTTCTGTTTTATATATGTACCACATCTATTTTATTTTTTTGAAGTGATTTTAAATGTTTTTTTTTTAACTTTATCTTTCTGATATTTAATTAGTAGCGTAAAGAAATGCAACAGATTCACTCTATTGATCTTGTATACTGCTATCTTGCTGAATTCATTTATAGTTCTAATAAATTTTGTGTGGAGACTTTAGGGTTCTCTATGTAGTATATTAAGTCATCTGCAAATAATGATAGTTACACCTCTTCCCATCCTATGTGGAAACCTTTTATTTTATTTTTTCTTGTTTGATTGCTATGTTGAATAAAAGTGGTGAGAATGGGCATCTTTGTCTTCTTCCTGAATTTAGCAGGAAGGCTTTCAGCTTTTCACCAAGGAATATAATGTTGGCTGAGGGTTTGTCTCATATAGCAAACATTTGCTGAGATATGCCGTTCTAGATATACTTTGGTGAGAATTTTTTTATCATGAATATGTGTTGAATTTTGTGAAATGCTTTTTCTATGTTTACTAAGATGATCACGTTGAGTTTGTCTTTCCTTCGTTAATGTGTTGTAGCACATTGATTCATTTGTATATGTTGAACCAGTTTTGCAACACCAAAATGAATCCACCGTGATCATGATGTATGATCCTTTTATGTGTTCTTGGATTTGCTTTGCTAATTTTGATGAGGATTTTTGGATCTGTGTTTATTAAAGAGATTTGCTTTTTTTTTTTTTTTTTTTTTTTTTGGTGGTGCCTTTGGCATGCAGAAGTTCCTGGCCAGGGAGCGAACCTATAACACAGCAGCAACTCGAGCCAACACAGAAACAGTGCCAGATCATGAACCTGCTGTGCCACAGGGAACTCCCCCCGCCCCCAATTTTTTTTACCCTCTTACTTTCATTCGTGTGTTTCACTCTGATGTGAATCAATTGTAGGCAGCACATTACACGTTCTTAGCTTTTTATCCAATCTGCTACTCCATGTCTTTTGATTGGAGAATTTTGAACATTGACATTTAAAGTAATTATTGATAAATATCCATTGTGCCAGGGATCGAACCTGTGTCCTGGCACTGCAGAGATGCCACTGATTCTGTTGTGCTACAGTGGAAACTCCTAGTACCTCCTTTTTAAATCCAGGGTCTGGTATACTGGTGAGGTCTGTTTTATTATTTGTTTTTTTCAGGGGTTTTCCCTTGTTTTTTTAATTGGGAGTAGTTCCTCTGCCTTTTCCTTTTCCTTATCTTCCTCTTTCTCTATGAATTTAGGAGAAATTGTTGTGGTCCTTAGGCGGTGTTTTTATGTGGGAACATCCTTGTGTAGACTGTTTGTGTTTGGTGTGAGGGCTGGTTTTGTATGGATGCCAGCCACATCTTTACTCAGAGTGTGCTGGCTGTTGTCCCCTTGGTAGGGGGTGTGGTTGCTGGTGTAGTGTCTAGAGTCTGTGCTGGATGTGAGGTGCATCTTTTTCATTGCTCCTTGCATGTGATTGCCCTTTTGGGGATGGGGTCTGCTTCCAAGTTGTTGGAGTGGAAGCCCTGGGAGTTGAGCTCCATTGCTCTCTTTTGCCCTTCATTGTGTGTCCTGCCACAAAGGAGGGTGGTTGCTAAAGCAGTTGAGGCCCCTGTGGTCACAGCAGACCTACATGTTTCTTGTGGCGTGAAGCCTCTGTGGTCACAACACATCTACGTGCCACCTGTGTTCGTGTTCGTGGTTCTGCTCAGGAGCAGCCTAAGTTTGCATCTTGTTCTCTGTTGTGTTCATTGCATATTTACTGCTAGGCTGTGGGGTGGAATTGAGTGGGGCTGGGATTGGAGCATTGTGGCTGCAGGAATTTTGGTGGCTGTACTGCTTTCTGAGAGTTGGATTGCCTCTGTGGCAGACTTCTTCTAGCACCTGTCTTCCCCATATCCTGTGCTGGGCTAAAGTATGGAATGGGTGAAGTTGGGGTGTTCTTTTTAGGTAACAGACTGCTGCATACTCCTATACCAGGGCCTCTGTGCCCAAGATTCAGTGCTAAGCTACTGTATGTTTTTGTGGTGCCACGTGGTGCATGTGTTGACAGTGTCTGCTGTAGCTGGATCTGCCACCCCAGTGTACACATTGACAGTGGGCTTTGTGGCTCCACCCTGATCACATCCCTGGCCCTTAGGGCTGCCCCTTTGTGTAGTTGGATGGAGTACACTTACAGGGATTCAGCGCTTAACCTCTGATTTTGTACTTTGTTTTTGTCACACTGCTTTGTGTGTGGGCTGACAGCGTCTGCCACAGCTAGACCCACTGTACCTGTGTGCATGCTGACAGTAGTCTTTGTGGCTCCATCTCGATCACACTCCAGGCATCCTGGTCTGTCTTTTTGTTACTAGATCAAATCTTTGCCCTGATCTCATGCTAGCATTTTGTGTGGAGTGAGTGGGGATAGGGCATTGGCCCATTTGGATTAGGAGGTGCAGCAAGGTGGCAGCTGCTAATCCATGGCTCTCTTCACCCTGATTGTTAACAAGCCAGCATGAGGGCACTACATGCAAGTAGAATCTAGACTTCTCCAGCCCTTTTATCTGTCTCAGTGGATTTCCCAGCAGGTAAGGGACTTGGTTCTTACATACAGGACCCCAGGACTGGGATGCTTAGATTGTGGGCCAACCTTCTCACTATCTAGGGCAAGAATCTGCCCATGTGGACATTCTCTTCCTTACAGATCCCTCTCAGGGACATTGGTCTCTATCCAATGCCCTTTTCTCCTTATCCTGCCTGCTTATGTAAAGATTTTTCTTGCAGCTTAAGTTGTATAGGAATTCTTCTGCTGG
Source organism: Sus scrofa (assembly GCF_054392235.1). NCBI lineage: Eukaryota > Metazoa > Chordata > Mammalia > Artiodactyla > Suidae > Sus > Sus scrofa. Next base: position 103,927,460 of record NC_139390.1, read on the forward strand.
TTCACAGTTTTCTTGAGAGTTGTTCCAGATATAAATGTATTTTTTGTGTGTTTGTGGGGAAGAGGTGAGCTCCATGTTCTACTCCATCATTTTGATCTCCCTCTTGAAAAGTTCTACTTTCTTTAAGATAGAAAGAAAAACTTTGGATAGAGGATGATGAAATGTTTCAAGTAGATTGAAGGTAAGAGTAATTTTATTTTAGCAACTAGTTTTGAAAATGAGCTTATGTGTAGTGAAAAAAGTGGTGATGAATGAATCATATAAAGTAATCTTTATACACTTTCTGAATCCAGGGTAAAATTTTACAGGAGAACATGAAGTTCTGCTATGTGAGTTTAAGGAGCTGTTGAGTAGCCACAGAGGAAGCTTATAGCTAGAATTGTTCTTTTAATAGTGATAGGAAATTGAAAAAAATTACTGATTTTATACTTGCCTAATAGCAAATAGCTGTCATGGGAATAAATCTGTTATGTTGTGTCCATCAGAGCATTTGTTCTACTGCATTGATCCCCAGTGGGCTATTATACTTGAGATATTCCTTATTCCTGGAGAAGGAATCACCTCAATTTTGAGAGAATGTATAATTACAATCTCTCACTCTGTTCTCTGGAAATAAAGAAAAATCTTACTTGTGAAAATCTTTGATTTCCAGCATTTAATCACTATAAGTCACTATTAATTGTCACTCAGATGCTTTGCCAAGACCTTGATAGATGATGTTTATTGTTTATTCATGTTCACAGATGATGACCAAAATGTCTTTATAGTAATGAAGAATGATCGAATTGTGTGTATCATAGTATTAGAGTTTAGTCTAAATATCTCATTATGTTCTGATTCCATTATTATTATTATGTCATGTGAAAGATAGATGATAAATGTCTAATAAATGAGAAAACCAGTGAAATTTCATAATCCTTGCTTATTTATAATATCAGAGCTTGTTGTAAGTACAAGAGGCCTAACTTAGCAACTGTCTCAAGTTCTGGGAGCTGGACTTATCTGATATGGTAAATAAATTGTATCTGACATGGATCTACATGTACTCTCCCATGTATTTAGCTCCTACATTATAATATAGGGTCTCCATTTTGAGGAGAACATGATATTTTTAATTTATCCTTTATAAGGAAAGATACAATTTCGTTCAGTTTAGTGTCTTCTTCAAAGCAGTGGCTGGTTGCCATCATCTAAAAATCTTGAATCTGGATGGTTAGTGAAACAAACTATATAGTCCTTGCTACGGCCTCAAGGGTATAATTGATGCTCATAATTTCTCTCCTCCACTATCAAGGTTAAATTTCCCTTAGTTAAAGCTTCAAACTTAAACTAGTTTAGGTTGTTTTCCTGTTAGGGTGACCTAGATCTTCATCCCTAAGTGGTCCAATCCCTTAGTTACTTTTGCCTTTCTTGAGCTGATGTCACTGCAACAGTCATTGGATGCAGATATATTAAAAGGTGAAGCATATACAAGATAAGTATACCTGACAAAACTATATAATACTCATCATTTAATCAAAGTAGGCAGTAGAAAAGTAATTGGCAATGCAGTTATGTAGCACAATGCAGTATAGCTGCAATTTAAACATTTATTTGATATACTCTTACGTATATTTTAATTTCAGATTTATTTCATATAATTTTTTTAGAACAATGGTTATGCCAAAATTCAAACTTTTTTAACTAGGAAGGATACTGCTTCTTTAGGAACACACTGTGGAGGAAAGAATAAATTAGGGAACATTGCGGTGGACTCATCACTCCTGCCACCATGCCCTAGCCAAGCAGGCTAGTGGAACTGACCCTAGCTTTGAGTTCATTCTGGATTGTTCTAAGCCAGTTGGTGTAATCCCATCTGCTTTGCTCCACTGATAGACTCAATCCAGTATTCCCCATGGCGTTTCCTGGTAGTTGTTTCAATGATGGTTTAGCCAGAGTTTAGAATTTTTATGATTTTATATGATACTGTGAAAGTGACTCACTCTAGCTCCCAGTATATGAATGAGGAAGCATGCCACTGGCAGCTATCTTTCACTTGAGGGAAGGCAGTGAAGCTTGAGGATTAAGCTTAAACATGGGAAAGGACATAACAGAGAAAAATAAAAAGAACTGGATCTTTGCTATGTGCCCAAAGCCTGATTACTTGTAAAATTTTTAGTTATAGAAGCAATTGTATTATTCTATTGTATAAACAAGCTTGGGCTCAGTTAACTTTTACTTGCAACTGACAATATTCTCCCTGATACAATGGGTAAAGGTACAGAGATATTTTGAGCTGTAAAAGAGCCAAGAGTGTAATTGATGACCAGCCTCTATCTTAAATGTAAATTGAAAAAAAGGTAATCTACAGAAATTTAGAGGACTATATACAGGATTTCAGATATGACAAAAATAAAAAGGAATTGAAAGATTTATTAAAGAGGATGTGTATGTTGGGAAACCAAATTTAGATGGATCTCTGCTTTTTCATAACATTTATCATTACTTGATATTACATTATGTACCTGTAATTTGTTTTTCTTATATATTGTAAGCCTTATGATGTGGATTTTGTCTAATTCATTTATTCACCATATTTCCAGTGCCTAGAATTAGGCTTGGCACATGATAGAGGCTGAACAGATATTTATACATGTGAAGAAATGAAGTTCTGAACAAACTTAAGAGCCCAGCTCAGATTGAGTGGAAAAAATAGTATTTGAACTCTTTCAGAAAGTACTCTTTAGACTGGGTACATCAGAGGAGAAAACAGACTATGGAGTTTGTCAATAATTGTGGAGTGGCACCTTGCCCAGTGCCTGGAATTTAGTGTGAATAGTAAATAGAACTTTAATACTGTATGGTGTGACACAGCGGTTATGGCAGAGGCTAGTTGGTGAGGAAATCTAGTATGGCAGCCAGGGTAGTGTTGTTGATATGACTCACCACTTGGTGCGAGCTGAATAGGGAAACGGTTGATTAAAGTAATTCAAAAGTAAAAAGTAAAACTCCATCAAACTAATGTGATGCTGAAGCTTTGGTTTTGGAGTTTGTAGAATAGTTGTTTAATTTTACTGTAGAAAACATAAGTACTACTACTTGAACTACTTAAATCTAGTCGTCTTTAGGTAAAGGCAGTAATGACAGGACAAAGTAAAGTCATAAAAAATCACCAGGAAAAAAAAAAATAGTCCAAAGACCCTTAGAAACATAGCTGACATGTATATACATGGTGAGTCTTGATGATGCAGGGGTCTGAGAAAATCTTCTCTTAGGACTTGTTTGAAAGATAGAGAAAAGGAAAGAGAAAGTTCTAGTTTCCACCTACATTAAAAAAAAAAAAAAAAGCAGTGGAAAGAATTTATGAAACTGGCTGTTGTGTTTAAATTTAGTAAGCAGGCTAAAGAAGGTTCAAAACAATGGGCTGCACTGTTGTAGCTGATTATTTTTACTGGGCCTATTGGCAAAAGTCTCTCATTTCTTCACACTTTTCAAAGACCCTGGAGTCCTAGATTTCATTTAGCAGAGTAACAGCTCTCAAATAATAATCTGGTGTCTGTCTCAGCCTCTCTTTTCCCCTTTCCCTTTGGACCCTGCCCTCTTTTTATTTTTCTTAATTCCTTCCCTATCTACTCCCCCCTTTTCCCCACCCCCTTTTTTACTCTTCTATTCATTTTCTCTCTAGATTACAAAAGATGTCAAGTAGCTATAAATGTCATCTTATGCGTGTGAAATGTGTTTGATGACAAAGTCTGAAAGTGTCACAGGGAATTCTGTTTTAGGGTGGTCATCATGACACTGCTGTATAGCAAATTGATTTTGAGGGTTAGGATCAACTTGAAGGGATTGAATGTAATTAGTCTCTTGGAACCTCCAGAAACTAGAAACTACTCTATCATTGCAGATGGTATCATAATGAAAGTTTTTGTGATTAGACAAACCTTGTTTAAATCCTAGGTTCCTTTTTTAAAATTAGCTATGTGATATTGTATAAGTAGCTTCAACTCTGTGGATCTCATTTTTCTTAGCTGTAAAGTAAGTATAAGAACAAACACCTCAAAGTATTTTTTTTCAAGAGCAAATGAGTAAAGCTTGGAAAGTGGTTAGTTGTATGGTAAACATTCACTAAGTGGTAGCTACTCTTATTGTTCTCTTGAGTTGATTCTAGCTTTTCCCATTTTCCTACCAGTGTCTAGCTTAGGGCCCATAAGTAGTACTGCTCTTCTGGAATCTGAAGCAAGACTGAAGTACTCAAGTTGTGTGCTGCTGGGGCTTCTGGGCAGAGAGATGTTAGAGAACATCCCTTCTGTTAGATAGGATTTTGGTGTCTGAACAGTACCCTTTAAGTAAGTTGCAGACTAGGCTTGTTATTCAGACGGTTCCCTTTCATAGTTTATTTCTTTTTGGAGCCTGACCTACTCATTTTTGCATTAATTTATTTCTTCAGGATAAATTTGAGCATTTACTTGTTGTCAGGATTGGATTTACAGTGGTGAGTAAGACCTAGTTCCTCCTCATGAGTTATGAAACTCCCCTTTTGGGTAATATGGATCTTATATCTGGTGTCATTGAGTGAATTACATGGTAGATACTCCCGCACAGCAACATAGTGACTTTTTTTGGCCATTGCCCGTGTTAATCACTTTCTTGAGCATTATTCTGGAGTCCTCACTAACATCTTAGTTTCTTTTTCATGGCTCTCTCTCTAGGGCCGCACCCGTATCATATGGAAGGTCCCAGGCTAGGGGTCAAATTGGAGCTGTGGCTGCTGGCCTACGCCACAGCCAGCAACACAAGATGCGAGCTGCATCTGCGACCTATACCACAGCTCACGGCAATGCTGGATCCTTAACCCACTGAGCGGTGCCAGGGATCGAACCTGCATTCTCATGGATGTTAGGTTTGTTACTGCTGAGTCACAACAGGAACTCCTCTTTTTCATGACCTTTGATCACTGTCAATTTTTCAATATCAGATTGAAATCTCTACGAATTCAGAGGGTTTAATGCCTAATCTTATACAGTTGACACTTGCAAGTAGAATGTCTTTTTATAGAGCCAATGCCCTTTTATAGAATATAGAACATGAATTTTATTACAATATCATATGCAAAGAACCATAGAATTATTTAAATATGGGAAAATTTAAAACCTATGATCTTCTTTATTCTCTTTGAATGTTCAGGCATAATGGCACAGAATTGAAATGTCACCATGGTAGGATTAAATGCATTTTTTTTTCTCAATTCTAGATTATTCAAGAAATCAGAGCTCAAACTGGAAGTTGCAGAATGTGGGGCATAAGTCCATTTTGAATTAATGTCAAGAAGACACAGTATTTTTCTTCCATGTTTTCCTTGTATACTTATTAAAATAAAACGGAAGTAAGTTCATTGGTGAGGCATTCTCTTTCAGCCTTGCTGATAGCAAAACCAGTTTTTACTTTTTTTCTCTTTTTCTGTAGGAAAGTTCTTGTGATGTCTGCAGTCATATCTGGAGGTTCAGTTTACCCTACATAGCTCCTTTATTTCAGATGTCAGCATTGCTTGGGGGCAGACACAAAGCAAAGTCTTGTTACTTTTATAGAGTTAAATGCTGTTCTGGTTAGTATTAAATTGCAGGAGCACTGCAGAATCTTGAAATGATTGGCAATTTATTTGTTTTTAATACTAAAGGTTATTTTTGAAATGGAGTTTGACCTTCGAGTAAAGTTTTTTTGGCTTTAGAGATTCATGGTAAATGAGAAGTGTAATAGTTTGCCTGGCTTCCAAAACTCACATTTTTAAAATGCTACTACAATGCCCTCCTTCAATTTTAGGCTTGGTGCTAGTTTACATTCTAGATACAGTCCTTCTATAAGTCAAAGCAGCTTAGTAAAAGCTATAAAAATAGCTAATTGGCTAAAGATTGTATAAATATTGGCACCCTGGTGTCCAGATGGTATGGTTTTCTTTATAAAATTTCACCCTAAAATGTTTGGTGCCTATTGTGTAATGTATACTCCCCAGGTGATGGGGCTCCTGATTAATACTGTCGTTCTGTAGTATGGAAGTTCTTATTTTAAGGTGAATTTCTTACCTTCAGCCTGAGTCTCCCAGTGATTTAGTTCCAGACATCTGTTGTTGGCCCTCACCAATACTAACTGACTTTTCCTATTTGGGTTTCTGCTTTATTTTATTTTATTTTAATTTATTTTATTTTAATTTATTTTATTTTCCTTTTAGGCTGCACCCGCAGCACATGGAGTTCCCCAAGCTAGGGGTTGAATCAAAGCTGCAGCCACCAGCCTATGCCACAGCCACAGCAACTCCAGATCCGAGCCGTGTCTGTGACCTACACCACAGCTCACGGGAATACGGGATCCTTAACCCACTGAGCAATGCCAGGGATCAAACCTACTTCCTCACTGATCAGATTTGTTTCTGCTGAGCCACGATAGGAACTCCAGTTTCTGCTTTATGTCACCGTTTGTGTGAACTCTCACTGCCTGATATATCATTGTTTGGATAGTAAGCTGAGTATTTTGCCCAGCAGTATTTATACTCTATTTGTTTCTTTTCCTCTTTGAATTGATGCCCAGAGTTTTGCCTTGTTTCAGTGGCCTGGCCTGATCGTCTTCTATATGAAATAAAAATATTCCCCTAGAGGCCAAGCTTAGCATTTTGTAGTCTCTAAAAACTTCAACCAAAATAGATCAACCAATCCAGTAAGCAACATTTTTCTCAAGCCCTGCCACAAAGCCAACTCTGAAAGTATTGTCAAATTCTGCGTTTACTGAGTGCAGCAATTTTGTATTCAACATTTACTGAAATTCTCATGAGGTGACAAAGAACAGTTCAATTGCATACCAATGCAAAACTTCTTAAAATACTCCATTTCCCTTCTTTCTCTCTGTTTCTCTTACTATCTGTCCCATCCCTCTTTCTTTCTTTATAAGTTACATACCTAACCTTTCCAGTGGGGTGTCCCTCAGTTGTCCTAAGTATTGTGACTCTTACCCTAGGCTGGAATACTTGACTCAGCAAAACAAAACCCAGCAACATAGAACTTTTTTACTTAGCATGTTCCTTGGAAACCTTGGTATATCCTACTCCAAAGAAGAGCCCAAATAAAACTGCCAAGATACTTGTGATCCAGATGAAGGTAACTTTTGCAAAAGTGTATTATTCAGTCATTATGAGTATCTGTCCACATGTTTGGGCATGAATATATATGTAAAGTACATTTTAAAAAATTACACATATACACACATGCATTTTTTCTTTTAATAAACACGCCTGTGGCATATGGCAGTTCCTGGCTAGGGGTCGAATCGGAGCTGCATCTACAGGCCTATGCCACAGTTGCAGCAATGCCAAATCCAAGCCACATCTGTGACCTATGACGTAGCTCACAGCAACGTGTGATCCTAAGCCACTGAGCAAGGCCAGACATTGAACCCGTATCCTCACAGAAACAGTGTCAGGTTCTCAAACCTCTGAGCCACAGTGGAAATCCCAATATATTTTTTAGTTGTTTCAGGAATTGCACTATGTGGATGCTTTGTGATTCAGAATGCCATCTTTGTGGCTGGTTTAGGCTATAGATAGTTTTTTTCTTTTATAATTTATTCTTTAAATTTCTACAGAGTTTTGTAATATTGACCTCTAGATCCTGTCCTTTAATCACTCTTCTGCTGGTTTTTAAGACTTTAAGCTATGCTATCTTCTCTTTTATCTCTTGGACTATTCCTTTTTTTCTGTATTGCTTGTTATACTTTCTTCTTTCCTTTTCTACCTATGATTATAGTCCCTTGGCTTACCATGCTTTTCTCATTAAATAACTTCTTGCATAGATAATTACTGATCCTTTTTTTGTTCAGTGGTTCTAATAATGAAAGTAATAACTTTTAGGGTTAACTTTTCACATGAGCTTCACTTATTTATGTCCAATTTCTTTCAGGATGCTTACACTTGTGTAGTCTCCTATAATTAGTCTAAAATCAATTTCATTGTTCTCTTACCTAAGCTTATGTATGTTTCCTGAGTGATATCATCATCTTTTTTTTTTTTTGGTCACTAAGATGTGAAACAATTTCATCTTGATTTTCCCTTTTTATTGTTATTTTTATGTATTCCATGAAATTTTATAAATTTCCCTTGAAATATCTACTTCATACTTCTCTTTATTTCAATTCTGTGTGCTACAAACTCAGTCTAGTCTTTGATCTCTTTGTCTCTAGATTTATGTATTGATCTCTTAGATCTTTCTTGAGTTATTCGTTCATATAAAATGCTGTACCTTCTAGTTATATTAATCATTTATAGAAAAGCTTTCTTCATGTTATTCTCTTACTATTTTCCTTACAAAATGCATTTAATTATCTAACCTAGGGAATAAAGTTCAGTGAATTTTTATTTTTTATTTTTTTTAAATTATTTTTTATTGTTATTTCCCCCAACACACTTTTTTTCCTCACTGTATAGCAAGGGGAACCAGTTACACATACATGAATACATAATTTTTTCTCCCTTTGTCATGCTGTACTGTAAGTATCTAGACATAGTTCTCAGTGCTTCACAGCAGGATCTCATTGATAATCCATTCCAAAAACAATAGTTTGCATCCATTAACCTCAAACTCCCAATCCCTCCCACTTCCTCCCCCTCCCCCTGGGGCAACCACAAGTCTATTCTCCAAGTCCATTATTTTCTTTTCTGAGGAAAAGCTCATTTTTGCTGTATATTAGATACGAGATATGAGTGATATCATGTGGTATTTTTCTTTCTCTTTCTGATTTACTTCACTCAGTATGAGAGTCTTTATTTCCATCCATGTTGCTACAAATGGCATTCTTTTATTCTTTTTTATGGCTAAGTAGTATTCCATTGTGTATATATACCATGTCTTCCTAATCAAGTCATCTGTTAATGGACATTTGGGTTGTCTCCATGTCTTGGCTATTGTGAATAGTGCTGCAGTGAACATGTGGGTACATATGTCTTTTTCAAGGAACGTTTTGTTGGGATATATGCCCAAGAGTGGGATTGCTAGGTCATATGGTAGTTCTGTGTATAGATTTCTAAGGTACCTCCATACTGTTCTTCACAGGGGTTGTACCAGCTTACATTCCCACCAACAGTGTAGGAGGGCTTCCTTTTCTGCACACCCCCTCCCACATTTGTTATTTGTGGACTTATTAATGATGGCCATTGTGACTGGTATGAGGTGGTAACTCATAGTAGTTTTGATTTGCATTTCTCTTATAATCAGTGATGTTGAGTACTTTTTCATGTGCCTGTTGGCCATCTGCATATCTCCTTAGAAAAATGTCTGTTCATGTCTTTTGCCCATTTTTCCATTGGGTTTTTGGCTGTTTTGCTGTTGAGTTGTATAAGTTGTTCTCATATTTTAAAGATTAGGCCCTTGTCCGTTGCATCATTTGAAACTATTTTCTCCCATTCTGTAAGTTGTCTTTTTGTTTTCTTTTTGGTTTCCTTTGCCATACAAAAGCTTGTCAGTTTGATTAGGTCCCATTAGTTTATTTTTGCTTTTATTTTGGTTGCTTTGGGAGACTGACCTGAGAAAACATTTTTAAGGTTGATGTCAGAGAATGTTTTGCCTATGTTCTCTTCTAGGAGTTTGATGGTGTCTTGTGTTACATTTAAGCCATTTTGAGCCATTTAAGCCAACTGTTTAAGCCATTTTGAGTTTCTTTTTGCGCATGGTGTGAGGGTGTGTTCCAGTTTCACTGATTTATGTGCAGCTGTCCAGGTTTCCCAGCAATGCTTGCTGAATAGACTGTCTTTTGCCCATGTTATGTTCTTGCCTCCGTTGTCAAACATTAAGTGACTGTAGGTGTCTGGGTTTCTTTCTGGGTTCTCTATTCTGTTCCATTGGTCTATCTGTCTGTTTTGGTACCAGTACCACACTGTCTTGGTGTCTGTGGCTTTGTAATACTGCTTGAGGTCTGGGAGAGTGATGCCTCCTGCTTGGTTTTTGTTTCTCAGGATTGCTTTGGCAATTCTGGGTCTTTTGCGGTTCCATATCAATTTTTGGATTGTTTGTTCTAGTTCTCTGAACAATGTCATGGGTAATTTGACAGGGATTGCTTGAATCTGTAGATTGCTTTGGATAGTATGGCCATTTTTACAGTATTGATTTTTCCAATCCATGAACATGGAATATCTTTCCATTTCTTTACATCTTCTTTAATTTCCTTGATGACGGTTTTATAGTTCTCGACATATAGGTCCTTTGCCTCCTTGGTCAGGTGTATTCTGAGGTATTTGATTTTTTTGGGGTGCCGTTTTAAAGGGTATTGTGTTTTTGTATTCCTTTTCTAAAGTATCATTGTTAGTATACAGAAATGCGACTGATTTCTGAATGTTAATCTTATATCCGGCTACTTTGCTGAATGTGTTGATCAGTTCAAGTAGTTTTTGGGTTGAGTCCTTAGGGTTTTCTAGATATAGTATCATGTCATCTGCATACAGTGACAGTTTTATATCTTCTCTTCCTATTTGGATGCCTTTAATTTCTTTTGTTTGTCTGATTGCTGTGGCTAGGAGTTCCAATACTGTGTTGAATAGCAGTGGCGTCCCTGTCTTGTTCGAGATTTTAGGGGGAAGGCTTTCAGTTTTTCTCCATTGAGTGTTATATTTGCTGTGGGTTTGTCATAAATGGCTTTGATTATGTGCAGGAATGTTTCCTCTATACCCACTTTGGGGAGAGTTTTTATCATGAATGGATGTTGGACTTTGTCAGTTGCTTTTTCTATTGAGCTGATCATGTGGTTTTTGACTTTTCTTCTGTTAATGTGGTGTATGACGTTGATTGATTTGCATATGTTGAACCATCCTAGTGAGCCTGGGATGAATCCCACCTGGTCATGGTGTACGATCTTTTTGGTATGTTGTTGGATTCGGCTGGCTAAAATTTTGGGAATTTTTGTGTCTATGTTCCTGAAAGATATTGGCCTATAGTGTTCTTTTTTGGTGGTATCTTTTGGTGGTCTGGTTTTGGAATTAGGGTGATGGTAGTGTCATAGAATGTCTTTGGGAGAGTTCCTTCTTCTTCAACCTTTTGAAAAAGTTTAAGGAGGATGGGCACCAGTTCCTCTTTGTATGTTTGGTAGAATTCACCCGTGAAGTGATCTGGTCCTGGACTTTTATTTGTAGGGAGTGTTTTTATGACAGAGTCCCTTTCATTTCTGGTGATTGGTCTGTTTGGTTGATCTATTTCTTCTTGATTCAGTTTTGGCAGGCCGTATGTCTCTAGAAAGTTGTTCATTTCCTCTGGGTTGTCGCATTTGTTGGCATATAATTGTCGATAGTGTTCTTGCATGGTTTTTTGTATTTCTGCAGTAGCCATTGTGACGACTTCTTTTTCATTTCTGATTTTGTTTATTTGGGTTTTTTCTCTCCTCTTCTTGGTGAGTGTAGCCAGAGGTTTTTCAATTTTGTTTACCGTTTCAAAGAACCAGCTCTTGGTTTCATTGATTTTGTCTATTGTTTTTTGAATTTCTGTTTTATTGATTTCCTCTTTGATCTTTATGATTTCCTTCCTTCTGCTGACTTTAGGTGTGTTTTTTGTATTTCTTCCTCTAATTTGTTTAGGTGGTGGGTTAAGATGTCGATTTGAGATTTTTCTTCTTTTTTGAGGAAGGCCTGTATTGCTGTCAGCGTCCCTCTGAGCACTGCTTTTGTGGCATCCCATGGATTTTGAGTGGTTGTGTCTTCATTATCATATGTCTCGAGGTATTTTTTTAATTTCCTTCTTGATTTCCTCCTTGACCCATTGGCTTTTTAGTAGCACATTGTTTAGTCTCCATGTGGTCAGCTTTTTCTCATTTCTTTTCCTGTGGTTGATTTCTAGTTTCATGCCATTGTGGTCAGAGATGATACTGGAAATAGTTTCTATACTCTTAAATTTGTTGAAGTTAGCTTTGTGCCCCAATATGTGATCAGTTCTTGAGAATGTTGTTTTTATATATAGCAGTATAAATGATCCAAAAGGAAGACTAGAGAAATACAATATACAGAGCTCTAATAAACTGTGGATAACATCAAAAGTTTCATAGGTGCATAATTAGTTTCTCAGGAAGAGAAGAGAGATGAGAACTACCAGTAAACATTTAAGGAAAAATGGCTTAAAGTTTCATGGACATTTCAATATTAATGTGGATACAGAGAATGGAATTACCAGGGATAATGTAGATTTTCTTTTCATAATGACAAAAGGATCAGCTTATCAAGGGGACTATATATAGTTAAATGTAAACATCTGTATACCTAGTAATAGAGCTTGAAAAAACATGAAGGAAAAAATGATAAATGATTGAAAAATAGGTAAGTCCACAATTGTAGTCAATTATGTTGATGATTTCTTCTTACTGATGTATAGAACAAGTAGACAAAAAATCAATAAGTGTATAGGTAACTTCAAAATACTAATAAGCAACTTGGCTAATAGACATTATAAAGCATCCCACCTAATGACAACAGAATACACATTTTTTTCAATATACTTAGAATATTTTTGAAAATCGGTCATATTTGGGCTATAAAGGATACATCAAATTTTAAATAATTTCTCTCTCCGTAGCAGAATTAGCCTAGAAATGAATACTACAAAGATATCTGGGATATTTCCAACTGTTTATTGATCAAATAATACAGAGATAAATAACTCATGAGTCCAGAGAGAAAAGACATAGTATATTAGAAAATATTTTGAAATGATTTAAAATACAACCTATAAAATTTGGGGGAAAAAGGCATAACAATGCTTAGAGAGATATTTAACTTTAAAATACTTGTTTTAAGAAAAAGGTTCTGAAATCAATCAAAAGGTTACTTACATCTTAATGAAAACCAGGAAAATTAAGAACAAATTAAACACAAAGTAAGGAGCAAAATAAATATGAAAAGACCAAAACCCAATGAAATATAAAAAACTCTGATGAATGTTAATATAATCAAATGTTGTTAATAAAATTGATAGTTCTCTACTTAGACGTATTACCAAAAAAAAAAAAAAAAAACACAAATTACCTAGTATCAAGAGAATAAGAGGAGGCATCTTTACCAACATTATAGCCATTTTTAAGAAGGTTGTATTATGAACAACCAACCCTTATGCTGTGCATTCCACAACTTACAGATAAAATAAGCAGATTTCTTGAAGGATATAGACTACTAGATTTACTAAAAAAAAATAAGAGATAACAGAGTAGATACATTTGAATTTGTAGTTATAAACCTTTCTTCAAAGAAAATACTATGTCTAGTTGGCTTCTCTGGTGAATTCTACTGAGCCTTTAAGGGACAAATAGGACCTAACCTATACAAACTCCTCCAGAAAATAGAAGTGAAGGGTCTTCTCAATTTTTATGAGGCCTGCATTAGTCTAATAACAATACTAGATAAAGATATCACATGAAAAGGAAATGATACGCCAATGTGCTTTATGAAGATACATGTAAAAATCCATTAAAAATTTTTAGCAAATTGGATCCAACAAAATAAAAAAAAAATTTAAGAGGGTTTTATTCTGAGAAAGCAATTGTGATTTTCATAGTAAATCAGTAATTATATATGTTTATGTATGTATATATTTTTATATATGTTCTCAATAGTTGCCGAAGAAGTATTTGCAAAATATACTTATTCATAATCAGAACTTTAACAAGAGTGAGAATAGAAAGGAAAGTTCATCATCTTGATAAAGCTCATATGCTAAAAAATCACTAGTTTCATATGTGATTTTAAAAGGCCAAATGCTTTTCTCTAAGATTAGGAAGAAGACAGATATGTCTTCTCTTACCATTTCTATTCTCCATTGTTGCTGGAGATCCACAGTATTACTGGCCATAAGTAGCATGTGGATTGGGAAAGAAGAAATACAACTATCTTTTCTATTCTATTTTTTTCTATTCTTTGGATACAATTTGGTTGTTTGTGGAGAAAATATATAGAATTTATAAAAAAGCTTCTAGAACTGGAGTTCCCGTTGTGGCTTAGCGGGTTAAGAACCTGACATAGTGTCCATGAGGATGCAGGTTCAATCCCTGGCCTCGCTCTGTGGATTAAGAATCTGGCATTGCTGCAAGCAGTGGCATAGATCACAGATGCGGCTTGGATCTGTTGTGTCTATGGCTGTTGTGAAGACCTGCAACTGCAGCTCTGATTCAGTTCTTAGTCTGGGAACATCCATATGCTGCAGGTGCAGCCATAAAAAGCCAAAAAAAAAAAAAAAAAAAGCTTCTAGAACTAGTACATGTGTCCATAAAGACCACAAGTTAAAATGCTAAGTTGTAAAAGTTATTTATATTTCTCTATTGGGAGTGAATAATTAGAAATTTATAATATCATTTGTAATAGCATAAAACAGGAAATAATTAGGAGTAAATGTGTAAAAATATGTGCAATATCTGTATACCAAAATTTATCAAATATTACTGAGGTCAGTTAAATAACATCTAAATAAATTAAGAGTCAGGGAATTCCCATTGCAGCTAAGCAGAAACGAACCTGATTAGTATTCATGAGGATGTGGATTTGATCCCAGTCTCTGATCATTAAGGATCCAGCATTGCTGTGAGCTGTGGTGTATGTAGGTCAAAGATGCAACTCAGATCCTGCATTTCTGTAGCTGTGGTGTAGGTTGGCAGCTGCATCTCTGATTCGACCCCTATCATGGGAACTTCCCGATGCTGCAGGTACGGCCCTAAAAAGCAAAAAAAAGAGAAAAGATTTATACTCTGCTCATGTATCAGAAGGCTGTATTGTAAAGAGTCATTTCTTCTCAAATTAATCTATTATTCAGTGCAATCCCAATAAAAATTTTAGAAGGTTATTTTTTTCATATAGAAACTGGCAGGGAGTTCCCCTCGTGGCTCAGTGGTTAACAAATCTGACTAGGAATCATGAGGTTGCTGGTTCGATCCCTGGCCTTGCTCAGTGGGTTAAAGATCCGGCATTGCTGTGAGGTATGGTGTAGGTCACAGACACGCCTCGGATCTGGTGTTGCTGTGGCTCTGGTGTAGGCCGGCAGCTATAGCTCCAATTTGACCCTTAGCCTGGGAACCTCCATATGCCACCAGAGCGGCCCTAGAAAAGGCAAAAAGACAAAAAAAAGAAAAGAATATGGCAACCTAATTCTAAAATATATATGGAAAAGTTACTGTTGTGGAGCAGTAGACCCTTAGTCTGGGAACCTCCGTATGCTGTGGGTACGGCCCTAAAAAGCAAAAATAAAATGAAATGAAACACAAGGATCTTCAGTAGCCAAAAATATATGGAAAAGAAGATCAAGGTTAGAGAACTTATACTACCTAAATACTTAACTATAAAGCTGTAGTAGTTAAAACAGTGTGTTACTGGTATAAGTACAGATCTATGGATAAATGGAACAAAATGGACAGTCCAGAAGTAGATACACATATATATGTCCAACTGATTTTCAGCAAAAATGCCAAGGTCATAATGAGGCAAAGAATATTATATCTAAAAAATTGTGCTAAAATAATTTGATATGCCTTTATATGACCTTTACTTCAACCCATTAAAATTTTTTATTCAAACTAGATCAGAGATTTAAATATAAGAAATATAGGAGAAAGTTTTTGTAACCTAGTGTTAGGCAAAGATTCTTTTTGATATGTCACAAAATGCCACTTTGGTAAATTAAACTTCATTATAATAGAAAAGAACTTTGCTTATTCTAACGACACCAATAAGAAAATGCAAGCAATGGACTTGGGGGAAAAATAGTCACAGTACATATATCTAAGAACAGACTTTTGAATTATTAAAACTTTTTCAATTCAAGAAGACAAAAAACTTTTATAAATGGTAAATATTTGGACAGACACTTTACTAAAAAGCTGTGTCAGTGGCACTTATGCAATGGAAATATGCTCAACATAATTAGTTATAAGAGGAATATGAGACTGCAATTAAATGCATTACCCAGCCCCTGGAATGACTAAATTTAGAATGGCTATAGTTATCATATGATCTGCTCATTCTTTTTCTAGATATTTACCTAAGAGAAATAAAAATATATGTTAGTGCAAAAGCTCTTCTGTGTGTGCACTTTTATAATTACTTTATTTGTAAGATCCCCAAACTGGAAATAATCCAAATATTAATCAGCTGGTGAATGGCTATACCGGTTATGATATATCTGCATAACGGAGTACTACTCAGCAACCCAGCAATAAAATGAAAAAAGAAATCAGTTTTACACACAACGTAGATTTCAAAAATAGTCTGGTATGTGATAGAAGGTATAAAAGACTAGGCAATGTGTGATTTTATTTATACGACATTTTATAAAGGAAAAATTATAGTGACACAAAGAAGATTGGGGGTTGCCAGGTGATGAGCCAGTGGGAAGGGGATCTGACTGCAAAGAGACAAGAGGAAATTGTTTTTGAGGTGGTGAAAATGTTCTGTGTTTTAATTTTGGTGGCTATTATATGACAATATACATTTGTCAAAACCTAGAATTTTACCTTTAAAATTAGTTACTTTTATTTTATAGAAATTATACTTCAATAAAATTCATTGAAAATTCTGAGTAGAACGTATTTCCATAATGTGTTTCTCTGAGACACAATTTTTGAAAACATGTCAAAGAGTATTAAAATCCTTGTGTAAAGGTTGGAATCTTGCTATCATGATCCAGTAAGTATATCTGATTGTCTTATGACAGTGATATGGTTTCTGTAGAGACTATATGGCTATATAACACTGTAATTAGATGGTTTTCTTTATGGCAGCATAGTGTCCCAGGCCAGAGAAAGCCTGAAGAGGACAGTGATGAAAATAAAGACATTTTATGGATCAGCTCAAATGAGTGGCAGTAGGTCACTATTTAGATATGCGAGTAGAAAAAAATTCTTGTCTCAACGATTGGAACCACAATTTTGAAATATTTGCTCCAAATCCCAAAGAAATACTAGGAGAGACAAGCATGCTGAGGTCTTTGAGCCTCTTCAATATATGAAACCCCAATATGCGTTCATCATCTAGTCTTGAAAGGAAATTCTTGAGATGGATTGACAAGGAAATCTGACATGAAGCTTTAATTTAAAAATTTTGGTGAGGAAGCTGGAGAGAAGGCTGTCAATGAGAAACAGAACTGTCATCTTTATTTCACACCATCAGCCATATCCAAGTTTCCAGCCACACTGTCTTGGGCTAAAACGTTTGCTGGCAACTTCATTTTTCTTTGCTGATGAATAATCGCTTACAGTTTATTTGTGTGGATATATTTTTACCTTTCCCTTGGCATTTTTCACTTACATTATTAGATTCTATCCCTCAAAGTGAACTGCTTAGTGGTTTATTAGGGACAAGTGTGGCCACTGCCTCTGGAAGATGCCAGAGTGGTGTATGTTAACCATGATGAGGTTTTAGCTGACGGTGGATGGTATGTTAGCTTTGGCCTTGGGTTCTTGAGGGATCATGATTAAAAGTTGTTCAGGGAGACGTATTGCTCGTTTTAGGTTGCCAATTTTGTGGCTTTCCTGTGGAGTTGGACTAGTTTTCATAAACAGCTGTGGTTAATTTTCAGGAGTTAAGAGTAGCCATTTTGGAGAGGAATCTTCCACTGTCTTTGAAGGGTGAATGAAGTTTTTGATTCTTTCTTTGGTTGCTGTGGTGTGTACTTTTTAAATTTCCTTAATTGAGGACTGATTAATAGTGATTGGCTTGGATTTTATGTAAGCTAAGCAGCCCCCTAGGGGATGTTTGATGACACTTCCTGTAACCAGTGAGGATTCTTATGTTAATGGTTAAAGAGAGGCTATTTGGGTGAGATGCAGATACAAGAGAGGATAATAATTGGTTGATGTTTAGAAATTGTCCGTAGCTGTTATTTACTGTAGTTCTGGATGTGGGTTTTAAAGTGTGCATGAAGATTCCTTATATATGAGGATTAAAGTGGCTGATGCAATTTGTTCATTTATTTTAAGGTACAATTTAATTCATTAAACCAAACCAGCTACAGTTGTGTGAGTTTTGACAAACACAGTCGTATAAGCTCTAGTGTAATCAAGATACAGAACTGTTTCCGTATCTCCCAGAATTTTCCTGTTCTCCTTTGTAGTTAACTCTTTCCTTGATTTTAACACATGAGTCTTACAGAAAGTTATATGAATTCAATCACATGGTATATAGATTTTGAGTTGGTTTCTTTCACGTAACATAATGCTTTTGAGATTTATTCATGTTGTTGCACTTATCAGTAATTTTCCTGTATATATTGGTAAATGGTGTCCCATTGTATAGATGTGTCACAGTTTGTTTATTATAGTGTTTACAAATTTGTTTATATATGAATAAAGCTGCTATAAACACCAATGTTGTAGTTAATTTTAGGTGTCAACTTGGCTGGGCAGCAGAGTGCCCAGATAATTGGTCAAACATTATTCTGGACATTACTATGAGGATGGTTTTAGATGACATTAACACTGAAAACTGGTGGACCTCATCAAAACACCTGAAGGTCTGAATAGAACAAAAAGACTTGTCTTCAACTTTGTCTCCTTCACAGACCTTCCCTGCCCCCCAAACAAGAGAATTCTCCAGAAGATGGCCTTTGGACTTCATCTGCAACATTGGCTCTTTCCTGTTTCTAAATCAGATGACCTTAAGACTCAAACTGGAATAGTGACTCTCCTGGGTCTCTAACCTGCTGGCCCATGATATAGATTTTGGACTTGCTAGTTTCTATAATCATGTGAATCAGTTCCTTGTAATAAATCTCTTCACACACACACACACACACACACACACACACACACACACACACTGTTGCTTCTGTTTCTCTGGTGAAGCCCTGACTAACACAGCCATATACAAGTTTTTGTGTGAACATACATTTTCATTTCATTTGAGTAAGTATCTAGGAGTAGAATTGCTGGGTCATATGGTCTAGGCATGTTTAACTTTATAAGAAACTGCTAGACTGTTTTCATAAAAGGCTATACTATTTTGCATTCCTACCAGCAATATTTGAGAGTTGTTCTGTATCCTTTCAAACACTTGGTATTTTCAACATTTTATTAAAAACCTTTCAGCCATTCTGAATTGTGGTATAGTAATACCTTGTGATTTTTGAGTAAGGGATGAACTTGGAGCTGGTATGGAAGAGCTCTGTCTTTATATTCTGGTTATCTTGCTATCTGGTGCTGACCCTTTGGTCAAGATAAAGATGAAACCACTAAATAATGATTTATAAGTTGCTGTTATAAACCTGATACTCCCTTTGGATTGTTTTAAAGTATGTTCACAAGTTACTTAATATGCCTCCCTTCAAGAGATAGAACTTATTAATTCCTCCTTGTCCCACCACCAAAAAAAAAAAAAAAAAAAGAGAATGAGCTGTCTTTAGTGATTCACTTGTAATGAATAGCATATAAGAGAATTGATGGTGTGTAACTTTCAAGACTAAAAGGCTCTCTCCGTCTTTTCCTTTCTTTGGCATTACCCCCTCTGGGGAAAACCAGTCAGCTACCTCATTTTGAATACACTCAAGAAGTCCTATGGGGTCCGTGTAGGGAGGAACGGAGGCCTCTTAGAACTAATAAGGAACTGAAACCTCTTGGTAAGACTCACGTGAATGAGCCATCTTGAAAGAGGATCTTCCAGCTCCAGTAAGAACTTCAAATTACCACATCCTCAGCCAATATTTGGAGTGCAACCTCTTGAGAGACCTTGAGCCAGATCCACCCAGCTAAGCTGCTCCTGAAAAACTGATTCATAGAGACTATGAGATAATAAATGTTTGCAGTATAAGTTGCTAAGTAATGGGGTAATTTGCTACACAGCAACAGATAACTAATACATATTTTAGTGCTCAATATGTGGTGCTATTATAACACATACCTGTAAGTTTAGATATGGCTTTAGAATCAGGCAATGAGTGGAAGTTGGAGGGAGATTGTTTTTAATTGTTCCAGCAGAATCTGGGATATGCCCCCAAATTCTTGCTCTTGCATTTTAGCTTTGGTATAAATATAAGCTCTACCTGAGATTAGGGTGTGTGTGTGTGTGTGTGTGTGTGTGTGTGTGTATTTTTTTGTCTTTTTGCCGTTTCTAGGGCCACTCTTGCGGCATATGGAGGTTCCCAGGCTAGGGGTTGAATTGGAGCTGTAGCTGCCGGCCTACACCAGAGCCACAGCAATGTGGGATCCGAGCCACGTCTGCAACCTATACCACAGCTCACGGCAGTGCTGGATCCTTAACCCACTGAGCAAGGCCAGGGATCGAACCCGCAACCTCATGGTTCTTAGTCGGATTCGTTAACTACTGAGCCATGACGGGAACTCTGAGATTAGTATATTTTAAATAGATTTTACAATGGCTGACTCAAATTATGGACAGAGGACCATTTGTTTTAGGACTTTAAAAAATGTCGTACACCTAACAAGTAAAATCATAAATCATGAAACACCCTTATCCAGTTTCTTAAATATCTTCCCCTTTAGTGATTACTGTAACAGTAGGAAGTCCTTGTCTCAATTTTTGTTTTAAATTTTAATCTCAGTATGAGATTTTAAAGTAAAAAGTTTGGATGGAAATAACTGATTATCTGGTTCCAAAGGACATTTCCAAAAGCGATCTCTTGGGTATAATCCATTCACCCAAATCTCACAGAGTAGGAGATTTACCATTTAAAGAGTTTAGTATCATTGGTGGATATTTTACATGTACATTCTTTAAGCGTCAAATTTAATTTCTTTGGCAATCCAAGCTATTCTTTGTCCTGGAGAAGCCAGACTCTGCTATACTAATATATCATACCTGCCTTCCTTCAATTCCATAGTGCTGCATAAATTGCTGAGTTCTGCCTTTTTTGCTTTTTCCTGGCCAAGGTGTGAAGAGGCCCAGGAGAGAGAGGAAAGTAAATCAGAATGTGTATACTATCTTTTCCTCTCAATAACCATGTCTGACTTAATCCTTGGCAGAGCTGAAGTACCTTCTTTCTCATGGTCGAGTCTTAATTTCTTTCTCTTCTGGAGGTCCTGACGCAGACATTTAAACTTACATTGAATAATTAATATCTAGAATTGACAGGCAAAGGGAGAACTATACTTGTAAGCAGCAACCGGATACCATTCATGTCACACAATAGCTTAAGTGTGTACCAGGTAATAGCTGGTAGTTTGGCCAAACTTGTGTTGTTAAGTACTGATCAAGATCTCAGTTAGTCCAGCTATAATTGTCAACATGTCTCAACTTAACTTGAAAGAAATTGTTGAAGGTCATTTTTATGGAATATATGAAACTGACCATTTGTATTTGAATAGAAAAATATGGCTTGTTTCCTATAAATCTTCTGGCAGATCAAGGTACAAGATATCCAGTTAAGTTTGTGTATTAGGTCTGGACCCCATTGAGGGAGGCATCCAAGGCATGTTTGCTAGACCTGGATCCTGCTTTTGTGGAAAGTCAGTTACATTGTTCCTTTTTCCAGTGATGGGTTCTTAAGTAGTGAGAATACCTAGCACAAAATTAAGTCAAAATGTATATGTGAAATACTCTGTTGGTTGTGCCATTATATAGTGTGCTGGTCTGGTTTTCCAGGAAGTATTGTTCAGTATGCAGTTAGGAGCGCAGAAGCTTTATTTGGGTTTCACACCTGTGAAAGGAAAAGGAAGGAAGCAGGATTGGGCAGGGTAAGTCATCAGACTGTAATTTGACCTATTAAGTTTCTGCCAGCCCACTGGGGAGCTCTGAGACAAAATTCCTCATCTGGGATAATTCTGCATTTGACTGAAATGCTTAGGCTCTTGTACCACAGTCTTTATCAGTCATTAATTAGGGGCCACCTTGAGAAGAATGTGACCTTGGTTCTAAGCTGAGGTATGCCCTGAAGAGCTAACTGCTGAAGCCTGTTAGCTAACAACACTTTTTTTTTTTTTTTTTTTTTTTTGCTCTTGGACATGGCATGCTTTCTTGAAGAGGTATCTGAGCAGCACAGCTCCGTATCTGACTCACGTGGTCAAAGACAATTCTTGTTTGGATGGTTTACTCTGCTATCCTTAACTCAGTTAAGTTCCAGAGATATAGCTTTAAGTCTATGCATAGATACGCAGATTTAGAGATAAAGTAAAGCCTTCTTTTCTGAAACAGTTTATTAATAAAATAAAAGTCAAAGTAGAAAAATGATAAAATGTTAAAAATAATGCATATCTACTTTAACTTAATGTTATTTTACCTGTCAGTCTTTTATGTAGGGACAAAGCCTCTTGAGTATGATTCTTCTCATTAGAATTCCACTTTTTATTTCATGGATAGGGAATACCAGTAAAACCTGATATAGAATTTGCAGTTTTGTTTTCTTAAAGCAGGGTACAACTTTATATACTATGGATCAATTGGAGTATAGGGTTCCCTACATTTTTATGATTTTTCTGCCAATATTTCATAGTTTTTTTTTTTTTAACCAGTTTACTATTGTTTTAGAATGATTCAGTGTAGTTTAAACTTTTCAAGTCATCTGACCTAATTTTATTGCAAAAACATCCTCTCTTCCACTGTTTTTTACTCAGCTTAGATTGTATTTAATGAAATTCATTAAATAAAGTATAAATAGGTTAGAGAATAAATAAATTAGGCTTTGGTATGCATATGATTTAATGGGTGAGAAGTATTCAGACTTCCTGGACAGGGGTATAGTGGCTTTAGTGGTGAACGTTGGTCATTATCTTTTGTAGAGAGGAGAGTGTTGGTCAAGCAAATGAAAAGAGAGCTTTAACAAATATGTCTATAGCTGTGTCTCCAACCACATCTGTAATTATAGCTATATCTGTTAAAGGACATGCAAGAACAGTAAATATTTTGTTACTAAAGAGGTATATGGCCCAAATCACTAAAAAATGTCTTTTTATATTTTTTTAATTTAATTTTAAATTAATTTTTATTGGTGTATGGTTGTTATTTTCAGGTGTACAGCAAAGTGATTCATCTATCTACCTATATATTCTTTTTCAAATTATTTTCCATTATAGGTTACTACAAAATATTGAGTATAACCTCCTGTACTGTAAGTAGGTCCTTGTTGGTTATCTATTTTATATATAGTGGTGGCTATATATTAATCCCAAACTCCTAATGTCTTACTTTGGTGAACTGGGCTTGGCATGAGAGAGTCTCAGGATGCTTATTGAGCTATTAGTGTAAATCCTGGACTAGGGTAGCAGTAATTAGACTGCTGGATTCTTTTTCCATATAGGCCCTATTCAGTTTCCATTGGCCATCCAGTGGCCTCCCTTTAAGTGGAAGTCCTCCCTAGGCTTGTTTCATGATACCAATTGCCCGAGATTAAGTGAGCCAAGATAGAACTTGAGAAAGGAGATAAGAGTTCAAAGAAAAGAAAGCTTTATTCTCAGATCAGTTCTATTTATAATCACTTTACTCTTCTACCTAAAAGCTTCATCCTCAACCTCATGTCCCTCAAAGAGTCTGTTTTTCCCTGACTTTTGGAATTGAAGAGAAGAGGCCTTGAGAGTTCCTGAAGGTTAGCATGTGCCACTAATATCATTTTTATATACTTTTAAAGGTTAATAGAAATGGACCTTTCTTCCATTAATTTTTGTGAATGGCTTCACTCTGTACTCTGAATAGTTTGTAAACATCTGGCTGGAACATGCTACCAACTTGGAGTGACTATACCTACCATCCTAGTAGTTTTCATACTTAGGGGGAAGAACTATGGGGGGTAGGTAGCTAATCATATGATTCAAGATTTCTTTTCTTTTCTTTTTTTTTTCCCCACTGTACGGCAAGGGGATCAAGTTATCCTTACGTGTATACATTACAATTATATTTTTTCCCCACCCTTTGTTCTGTTGCAACATGAGTGTCTAGACAAAGTTCTCAATGCTATTCAGCATGATCTCCTTGTAAATCTATTCTAAGTTGTGTCTGATAAGCCCAAGCTCCCGATCCCTCCCACTCCCTCCCCCTCCCATCATGCAGCCACAAGTCTCTTCTCCAAGTCCATGATTTTCTTTTCTGAGGAGATGTTCATTTGTGCTGGATATTAGATTCCAGTTATAAGTGATATCATATGGTATTTGTCTTTGTCTTTCTGGCTCATTTCACTCAGGATGAGATTCTCTAGTTCCATCCATGTTGCTGCACATGGCATTATGTCATCCTTTTTTATGGCTGAGTAGTATTCCATTGTGTATATATACCACCTCTTCCGAATCCACTCATCTGTCAATGGACATTTGGGTTGTTTCCACGTCCTGGCTATTGTGAATAGTGCTGCAATGAACATGCGGGTGCATGTGTCTCTTTTAAGTGGAGTTTTGTCCGGATAGATGCCCAAGAGTGGGATTGTGGGGTCATATGGAAGTTCTATGTATAGATTTCTAAGGTATCTCCAAACTGTTCTCCATAGTGGCTGTACCAGTTTACATTCCCACCAGCAGTGCAGGAGGGTTCCCTTGTCTCCACAGCCCCTCCAGCACTTGTTATTTGTGGATTTATTAATGATGGCCATTCTGACTGGTGTGAGGTGGTATCTCATGGTAGTTTTGATTTGCATTTCTCTTATAATCAGCGATGTTGAGCATTTTTTCATGTGTTTGCTGGCCATCTGTATATCTCCTTTGGAGAAATGTCTACTCAGGTCTTTTGCCCATTTTTCCATTGATTGATTGGCTTTTTTGCTGTTGGATTGTATAAGTTGCTTATATAGTCTAGAGATTAAGCCCTTGTCGGTTGCATCATTTGAAACTATTTTCTCCCATTCTGAAAGTTGTCTTTTTGTTTTCTTTTGGGTTTCCTTTGCTGTGCAAAAGCTTTTCAGTTTGATGAAGTCCCATTAGTTTATTTTTGCTCTAATTTCTATTGCTTTGGGAGACTGACCTGAGAAAGTATTCATGATGTTGATGTCAGAGAGTGTTTTTGCTTATGTTTTCTTCTAGGAGTTTGATGGTGTCCTGTCGTATATTTAAGTCTTTCAGCCATTTGGAGTTTATTTTTGTGCATGGTGTGAGGGTGTGTTCTAGTTTCATTGCTTTGCATGCGGCTGTCCAGGTTTCCTAGCAATGCTTGCTATGATTCAAGATTTCTGAATGATGATTAGTTAAGCTGAAAACCCCAATAAGAGTCTATAAAGTCCTGCTTCAGTTAAAGATGTAATAGACATAAAAGCTCCTGTGACCATATGCTCTTCAACTGTCCCAGAATTGATTTCTGGGAAAAGATTCATTGTCAGTGCCGAGATATTTCAACAACTCTCATTCTTTCTTCTTTGTGCTCACTGAAATTTACATTTTCTCTTAATTTACAAATATGTGTGGACACTGGGGAATATTGGTATCAAATAGAATATGTAGCAGGAAAGGAAGAGTCACTGATGTTTTTATTTTTTAATTTTTTAAAATTTATTCTTTAATTCTTTATTGTCTTTTTGCCATTTCTTAGGCCGCTCCCGCGGCGTATGGAGGTTCCCAGGCTAGGGGTCCAATTGGAGCTATAGCCACCCGCCTACGCGAGAGCCACAGCAACGGGAGATCTGATCTGTCTGCGACCCACACCACAGCTTACGGCAATGCCAGAACCTTGACCCACTGAGCAAGGGCAGGGACCGAACCCGCAACCTCATGGTTTCTAGTCGGATTTGTTAACCACTGAGCCATGACAGGAACTCCTCGATGATATTTTTAAAAAGAAAGGACATTTTTCTCACTTCTTTATTCTTAACCTTTAAACTGATATTTAAATAAAATGTGGTTATGGCTAGGTGTAAGAATTTTAGGTTAATATTATTACATTGGTCAAAATGATCATTGTTGTGCAAAGTTCCTGTACTTGTGTTTAGCCATGTCATTTCGAAGACATTTAGGTAAGAATGAGGCTGCATAGACAGAGGGTCTGCCTGTGTGTGCTGAAGGACCTATACCAGGTGATTCTTTGGGTAGGGAAGAGAAGGATGGAGTTCATTAAGGTCATTGTTATGTTAATCATGATCCTTGCTGTAAATTCTTTTGAAAAAGGTTTAGGAAACTGATCAGCAGTTTAAACCAATTCATGGCTTGGGACTTTTTGATAGGATTTTACTCTTTAGAAAAAGGGCATTTTTTTTTTTTTTCCCAATGCATTAAGAGATAAGTGTTCCATAAACCATAGTTAATCAGTACATGGTTTTTGTTTTGTTAGGGATAAAGGACTGTTGTTAACAAAGAAAACAAAAGCTTATGTTTGGAGAAAAGGGCCAGGAGCTATGCATGGCCTGTTACCAGGGAATTCTGTATCAAAGTGGCAGAAAGACCCCGCACCTCATAAGAGCCAAGTCTTTTTGGATGTTCCGCTGCCATCACATGCCCTTGGAAGGTCTTTTTGTCTTTATTTTAGTCTCAAGAAAAGACAGGACCTTCAGTGGACCTTTTTACTTTTCCTATATATTTTCATTTTTGGCCTTGTGTTATTATTAGTATCCCCTTTTTACTTTGAGTTGCTGTGTTAATTACTTACATGTACCTACTTAAGAGCAAGTATATAACAAAAGTTTAGAGGCCAAGTGTAGTTGAAATGAAATAATCTTTATGCCTTATGAAAATACACAAATGAGTCATTCTTTATTGGAACTAAAGGCTCAAGTTAAAATTTTTTTCCCATAATCTTTTAAACATATGTTCAGCTGAGATTTAAAAAAATATGTTTAGGCTGGAATCTTCTACTAAGTTAATAAAATGTTAATGTTTTTTCCCATGTTATGAATTTAGACATTTCCAGGATCCTAACATCACAGTGGCTGAAACTCTGAGACAGTGCTCACAGTAGAGTGTGGAAAAAGGAGAGGCACTTGAAGAGTCCTTTTTATCTCCGCTTTTCTTTCTCACATTTGAGCTGGACTAGGCAGTTCCAGTTGCATAATTAGAGTCTCCTCTCCAGGATATCTGCTTTACTCATTACACAGAAGTAGATTAAAATTACTGGTGTGTGGTATGCAGAAATGGGGTGTGTGTGTGAGTGAATAAAAGAATCTTACAGACTTTTGAGTAAGAGCAGGTTGACTTTTTAAATTTATTTTCTAGAAGTATGTAAGAATACAGTAATGCCCCAGAGGTAAAATCCTGTAAGTTTTAGAAAAATTAAAATTTGAAATTTAAAGAAATGTTGTAACATGTCATTTCTTATGTTCTTTTTCTTTTCTTTGGTGGCTTTTTTTTTTTTTTAAATACTTGTGGTGAAAAATTTTTTTTTCTCTTTGAATGAGAGAGCTTTTGGTATTTATTGATAGCCAAGAACATTCATCTTTCATCTCAAATAGACCAGATTGACATCTTTGAGGTCCCTAGCACACTTATACCCCCAAGTCTGCACAAATAGCTTTTAGGGCCACTCTGTCATCAGGGCACCTACTTTCAAGAGAAATGGATGAGGTAATGTCTGTAGGAACTTTGAGAAGTCTAAGCACCAAAAATAAAATATTTTTAGAAGAATTTATTACTTTGGATAGGTGAGACCTAAATATGTAATGTAAAGCCAAGTGAACACAGAATTGTGGTGCCAATCAAAAGCAGCACTGTGATCATGGATAGGTGCTGAGACCTGAAGAGTAAAAAGTTTCCATGGAAAGCACAGGAAGGGAGCAAGGGAGAATCAAGGACTGGATTAAATGACAAAGACCAAAAAGCCTGGGAACATAAAAGATCACAGGGATAAAAAAGGAAGTAGGAGCTGGGTTTCCCAAGGAAACTTTCTTTAATCAAGCTGTTCTTTTCTTTAAGAAGTATTTTTTCTCTTTTCCTTTCCCATTTGTTTTCTCATGTTCTCCATTTCAATTTATTGCTTATGTTTAATACTTTGTTATTTATCCCCTGAACAAAGCTGAGCAATAATTCTCAAATGTTACTTTCCTCATCAGTGGTAGATGTCGAAAGACTTTGTCTATCATAGTAAAACTTCCAGCATTTTAAAATATATTTTTCAAATAAAAGATTACTTAGAATAGCAATTGTGAAATAGTTGAAATTATAGTCATTGAAGTTGGAGTTAGTGGAAAGGGACCCAGAATAGTTCCTGCTCAGATTTTCTTCTCCTTTGGATCTAGAAGACGCTTATAACTCCCTGATTGTTGGATAAAATCTAAACTACACAGTTGACATTCAAAGTTTTTGAATATTATATTTGGT
This sequence comes from Sus scrofa, assembly GCF_054392235.1. NCBI lineage: Eukaryota > Metazoa > Chordata > Mammalia > Artiodactyla > Suidae > Sus > Sus scrofa. The sequence continues at coordinate 103,955,591 of NC_139390.1, forward strand.
TCTGTGGATTCATTTTTATGTTTCTGGGTCACTCGTTCCTATAATACTTGATTGGCCTTATTCCTTATTAGTTTTAAGTGTGCCACTGCTTTTCCACTTGGGCTCTTACTACATTGTTCTTACATCTCTCTTTATATTTCACGTGCTCTTCTTGCCCATAAGGTTCTTTAGTTGAACTGTGTGTAACTCCTTTGGACTTGACTAAATCCACAGATGCTCAGCTGCTCTTGACCTAAGCCACTCTACTCTGCTTTTCCTTTTATCCCATGCTCTTTCTCTGTCGCTCACACTTTTATTATTCCTGATCACCCACATCATCTTAAGACCTTTAGCTTTAAACCCCAGCACTACTCAGTGTCTGACGCAGTCTGGACCAGAATATACAAACTTTATTATAAGAGCTATCATCTCTGAGAGCTAGAATCTAGAAATTATTCTAGCTGACTAAAGTCTACAATGTTATCTGAATAGGATGGGTCATTGAGTACTGTAGGTACCTGGTCTATATGATTGCTTTATTGTCTCTGCCATATTTGCCCTTCATTTTAGGGGTAGACTCTAGTGTTTGAATGTACTTAACTTTGATGTTTCCCTCCCTTACGAATTAGATCTTGTTTCTGTCAATGGAGATTCTGGTGGAAAGCATCTTATCAGGGTCCAAGGTCATCATTCCCTGGACCAATGAGTTTCTTTGAATCAGTTCCTGGCATAATTTCTTTTCTTTCTTTCTCTTGCTTTCTTTCTTTGATTTCTGACACTGGTTTTATTTTTTTATGTTTTTTTTTAAATGATTTTTATTTTTTCTATTATAGTTGGATTACAGTGTTCTGTCAGTTTTCTGCTATACAGCATAGTGACCCAGTCGCACATACATATATGTATTCTTTTTTCTCATATTATCCTCCATCATGCTTCATCATGTATTGAATTAGATATAGTTCCCAGTGCTATACAGAAGGACCAGGCATATTTTCTTTGTAGTTTCTTTGTGTAAGCGTATTTGGGCTTCCTTACAGCATGGTAGCCTTAGAGCAGTTGGATTGCTTATATGGTGGCTCAGTGCTCCAATGTGAGCAAGCAAAATGAGAGTTCAGTGCCTTTATTGACGTCATCTTAGAAGTTATGCAGCATCACGTCCACCACATTTTATTGACTGTAAGGAAGTCATAAGCCCTCCCAGATTCAAGGGTAGAGGGATTAGATCTCACATTGTGATAGGGAGTGGCAAGGTTCTAGAAAAATTGTAAGATAGGAGATGCTGTTGCAGCTGTCTTTGGAAAATACAATCTGCCACAACCTACGTATATAGTTACACTCAGCATTTATGAACATAGCACAGATAAAAATAAATGTGGTTTCTTCCTAGAATAATAGCATAGCATGTTCACATATTGCCTGTATAATAATTTAGGTATTCAAATATTGAAGATAATGGTTATTACTACCTTTAAATAAAAAGTGGTTCATTGATACATATTAACTATACAATAGGTGTTGTGTAGATTGTGCTTTTTAAAAAATATTAAAGTATTCTAGTGCTTTTTAAAAAATATTAAAGTATTTATAATGTTGTGCTAATTTCCACTGTTCAGCAAAGTGACTCAGTCATATATATATATACATATATACATATATACACATTTTTAAAAATATTGTATTCTGCTTTAAAGATGATCCAGAAATAGATGATCAGGATCTCTCTTATTTCTAAGTAGAGCTACCCACAGCACTTCAGAAGTGTAATGGGGAGGGGTTCTTCTAGTGGGCTGAGGGTAAGACTAGTCAAAGTCAAAGTGACATAGGAGAAAGGGTTAGAGTGCTGACTGAGCAAATTTATCAAGAAAGTCCAAGAGACTAACCAAATAAGTGGAGGTGACATCAGAGATATGTCCAAATAGGTAGATATTGTGTTAATAGTCACAACAGGAACTAGTCCAACAAACGTGGTTCATGTATCAGTTTGAGGGTGATTTCTTAAAGCATCAGAACAGCACTAGGCAGAAGTTTCACTCAGGTTGACACAAAGATTAATCTCAATAAATCAGTGTTTGTAAGAGAATTATAAAAACTCATCTAGACTAATGAATTTGCTAAAAGTTGCCTCGTTTACAGACAATCTATGTGAGGCTTTTAATACTATTACGTGTTGCTAACTGTAGCAAATTACAGCCATACTTCTTTTTATTGTGTTTTGCTTTATTGTGTTTCACAGATATTGTATTTTTTTTTTTCATGAATTGAATATTTCTGACAACGCTGTGTGGAGCAATTCCAATGACACCGTTGTTTCCAACAGCATTATTTTTTTACATAAGGTATGCCCATGGCTTTTTCAGGTGTAATGCTATTGTATAGTTGGTAAACTACAGTATAATATAACTTTTTATGCACTGGGAAACCAAAATAATTGTGTAACTCACTATGTTGCGATAATTTGCTTTATTGTGGTCATCTGAACCAATCCTAAAAAAAAAGAAATATGGCTGTATTTGGATATCTTTATCTCTGTGTTTGTATATCTATGTATAATTCTATTTCTATATTTTTTCTATCTCTAGGTCCATGTCCATGTTCCATGTCCTTACCCATATCTATATATCTATATCTATAATCTTTCCAAGATATTAACTGGTGATTCAGTGTGTCTTAAGAACCAGGTAAGATTGACTTAAACCTCTATTTCCCTTCTATTCTTCCCAAATTTCTGCAGTTCTTGTAGGAACAGAGAAAGGTTTATGATCTCATGATAACCTCTGACTTTTTTTTTGACCGCCCCATGGCATATGGAACTCCTGGGTCAGGGATCAGATCCGAGCCTCAGCCGCAAACTAAGGTGCAGGTGCAGCGATGCTGGATCCTTAACCCATTGTGCTGTGCAGGAGAGCAAACCTGTGTCCCCAGCGCTCCCAAGACACTGCTGATCCTGTTGAGCCACAGCAGAGGCTCTGATATCCTCTAACTTTGAGCTCCTGCTTATACCAAAGTATTTTAATTTATGGATTGTTCTCAAACCTATAGGGTTTCAACTTATTTTCCTAAACAAAACCAATTCCCATCTTTAACAGTTAACGTTGCAGATTGCCTTTAAAATGAGTTGCTTAAAACAAAACCCATTCTATTCAGTTCACTTTTCTGTGAATTAGCCAGATTCTAAGTCTGGGCTGGCCTGGCTGACCTCTACTGGGTTCTCTCAGGAATCTGTGATCAGATGGAGGTTCTGTGGTGGCTCAGTGATCTGGGATGGCCTCATTCATATGTTGGGAGTGGTTAGACTGGTTGGTTTTGTGGAGTGAGTGACACATAACTGGAACAGCTTGAATATATTCTATTCAGTCTCTCATCCTATAGGTAGCCAGCCTGAGCTTTTTCTTATGGTGGTCTCAGAGTTCTAAGGAAGCACAGTGCATAACTGCCATTTCATTTGTGTCACATTTGCTAATGTCTCATTGGTCATAATTATTCAAATGGCCAAGGAGAAAGCCATTGTGGGAAGGGATAACCCAAGTGCATGAGACACTGAGGGAAATTTTCGTGGCCATTTTTACAAACACTTTATAAAGTCTTCCTAAGAGAAATTTAATGTCATGTGTTAAATACATTTATTTTAAACTCTGATCCTTACTTTCCCCTAAAGACAAAATTTTCCATTAAATCAGAGAAGTGTTTTCTACTTTTTTGTTTCTCTTTTGAAGCAAAAAGAAATAAAAATGTGGTAGCACTGGGCTTTGGGAAATGTAAGGGGACTTCTTATGTTAGTACAGTGACTGGGGGGGCTCTAAGGGCATATAGTGGGCAGAGACCAGGAATGCTGAGGACAGTTTGGCCCTGCACAGTTGAGGCTTCTCTTGCTCCTGCTGAGAAACACTGAGCTACACGTACCAAGGGGATGTTTTTCCTTTCGAATTAATTTCCTTCCTCCTCACTGCTTAGGGAGGTAATTTTATAATGGAGAAGGAACACTAGACGGAAGGAGGGAAACTGAATTTCCAGTCTTATCTGTGCCACACTCTGCAGGACTTGGAGCAAATCACTAAAGAACTCTGGAACTCAGATTCCCACCCTAAAGTAACAGGCTTGGATGAGATGATATATTTGTGCACTTATTTCCCTCATCGATTCACAAAGCATTTGAGCATGAAAAACACATAAAGCAGAATAAATATTTGAGGAAATCTACGCAAAAGGAAATAAAAGAAGGAGAGTAAAATGTAAGGAAAATTGGTTTATAGAAAACATACTTTGAGACTCTGTACAGTTGCTAGAAAAAGACTTCAAGTTTGATTCTAACTACAGAGGGAAACATGATCTTTATAGGAGTCACAGCCACTATAAAATGAAAATAGAAGTTGTTTGCGGTGAAGCAAACAATTTTGTTTCTGAGACCCAGTAGAGTATTACCCCTTAAGATATCATATTGATGTTTATATTCTTGAAAGTGTGCAATAGCTATGATAGACAATTTTCACACCATGATTTATCATAGCCCTCAGTTCAAATCGATGTCATATAAAAGGGACCAAAACAATGATTTTTAAACATGTACCTCTGTTGATTTGGCTTCTCTCAGTGGTAATACATAGACTCTTTCCTAGAAGAATGTTCTTAATGGAGATCCTGCAGGATGCCCTCAATGAATATTATTTTTCATTACTGGGTCTCGGTGACATCAAGATCGTTTCTACCTCCATGATTATTTATACCTAACATTTTTGAAAGAAGAAGGACTTCTGGCTTTGGTCTGCTAGAGCTACTGTAACAAAATAACACAGACTGCGTGGCTTAAATAGCATAAATTTGTATTTCCAACAGTTCTGGAGGTTAGAAGTCTAAGATCAAGTTACCAGCAAGTTTGGTTTCTAGCGATGCCTCTTTTCCTGGCTTGTTGACAGTTGCCTTCTCACTGTGGTTTCACATAGCCTTTCCCCTCTATGCCTATGGAAAGAGAGAAAGATCTCTGTTCTCTCTTCCTTTTATAATAAGAATACCTCTCCTTTCAGATTAAGTCAACCCTTATGACCTCGTTTAACGTTAATTACCTCTTTAAAGGCCCCATCTGAAAATACAGTCACATTGGAGGTTTGGGCTTCAACATAGGAATTTTGGGAGGTACGGGTCAGTCTATGACATAGTTCTTTAATTGATCATGATTCTTTTCTTTCCTTTTTTTTTTTTTTTTTTTTAGTTTCAGATGTATAATGTAGTGATTCAACATTAATATACATTATGAACGACAACCATGTTAGATCTAGTTACCATCTGTCACCATACAAAGTGATTACAATATTATTGACTGTATATATATATTTTTTTTTTTGGGGGGGTCTTTTTGTCTTTTAGGGCCACACTGGCAGCATATGGAGGTTCCCAGGCTAGGGGTTGAATTGAAGCTGTAGCCACTGGCATATGCCAGAACCACAGCAATGAGAGATCTGAACCGCCTGCGTCTGTGACCTGCACAACAGCTCATGGCAACGCCAGATCCTTAACCCACTGATTGAGGCCAGGCATCTAACCCGTATCCTCATGGGTGCTAGTAGGGTTTGTTAACCACTGAGCCACAATGGGAACTCCGTCTATATATTTTGATGATGATTCTTTAATAATCAGCTGACTTATTGAGGACCAGGATACATTTAATGTCATTTTATTTCTTTGTTTTTTTTAAGAACCATTTCAGTTTTTTCCCCCAACATACTTCATTTTCTGTACCCATGGAAGATTTCTAGATATTTGATATCTGTATTAAAATAATAAATGGAAATTCTTATAATTGGGTGTATCGCACCTCTCAGAATGTCAGTAGAGGTAATTTCACCAATTACAGATGAAAGTGGTTCTTTGGCCTGTCTTCAGAGGGCTTCTTGGCATTATATGACTTTTTTAAGATACACGAAAGAGATTCTTATTTTGAGAAGCACATGTGCATGTGTGCATATGTATGTGCTTACATATGTTTCGACACAAGTGCTGAAAATATAATTAATACGAAATGAGACAAATGATTTATTGTATATTGAAGGGTAACATATACACTTCTTGCAATACTGTTTGACAAAGGGCAGAGTCTAGTCCATGGTGTCATCTTTATTTAATAACAGAAAACATGATATCATGCAGCTAATATGCTTTCTGGTTTATCCCAGTGGCATGCTCATTCTCTAATTCCCCAGCAATAGCTGTGTTAAATAAACCTAAGTAAAGAAGAAGAGAAAGTGGGGGAGAGTTGGAGAAGGTGGAGCTTGAGATGAGAGTAGCAGTAAAAAAAAAGAATGTAGAGTTGCAAAGAAAGTTAACTTAGGGTGGTATTTTTCTGAGTATTTATTATGGTGATGTTAGGATGTGGTTTATTGACTCATAAAATTCAGTCACACGAGCAGATTCAAAAGTGAAGCAGTGAGCCTCAGTCTTTATCATTATAATAGTGTGAAAGCCATTTCCACTGCAGGTGTTTCAAAGACCCATAGAGGTTACATGACTTAAATATTAACATATTATTATAATAACATGAAGCTGCCACTCTTTGACCCATAAGCTTTTGACTTTAATAATTTCCAGGTTGTTCCTTAGCCAAAATATGTTTTCCCTTCAATTTTAACACTAGTGTACTTTCTTTAATATAAAGTATTAATATAATAAATAAATTATATCCAGATGAAAGCCTGTCATCCAATACCTCATCCCAGCAGAGTGCTTGCAAATACTATAGCAAGCATTTCCAAACAACATGCTGCCTGTGTCAGGCATAGAGACGTGGGAATCTGGCTGAGGCAGTATTTGAATAGAGGGCTACCTAAATATCACCTTGGACAAAAATCTTACAGGTCAATATGTATTTTTTATTCTCTCATAAAGTGAAGAAAGTGGTTGGGATGAAGTGAAAGAAGTAGAGTTCATCATAGATTGAGAAAATTTTTGTCAAATGTGGAAAAAACCCACCATGAAAAAATGAAATCTTTATCATGAAATGCACATATACAAAAGAGTGGATGTGTGGGTTCAGGAGTCATCTGGGAGTGATTGGCCATCACATTATTTGGCTTGCTGCACTCTAGATGGCTGTAGTCAGGTTCAGGTTTTCTATTTTGTTAACTGTGGAGCCAGTGGTTTCTTAAAGCTGCTTTTTCTGAGGAGTTTGTCTGCTTTATTTTCTACATAGGATGTCCGAAAAGCACAATGCATATCTAACAAGCTGCTAATTACTCAGATTAAGTGATCTTGCGATTAGTGATTACTAAGAAAGAATGGTGACAAGTATTTGAACATTGTATACTCTGAATGGATACTGTATTCATATCCAGTAGTTATTGTATACTTTCCTTTTTTTCTAGTGAGACAACCAAATTCTGAGTAGAATCTCTTTGCTCTCTTCTCTCTTTTCCCAGAATCTCTTCTTCCCTCTTCGTTCCTTCCTTTCTTCCTCACTTTATCTCTCCTGCTTTTACTTTTTTGTCCTTTTTTTGTTAGTAGCCAACGTAGGAGCTAAGGGGAGAAAAGAATGATCATCATAGTAAGTGAAAAGAGTTATATATAGAGGAAAATACAGATAGTCCTTTGGTGCTAATATCTTTTGAGTTTATTGCTCTTTCTACACACACATTTGTAATACTGCTATAGACGTATACATTGTTGGGGTGGGGGGAAGAGGAAAAGTAAAATTAGCATTTGTTGAACTTCTGTTGTGCCAAGTTCTATCAGACTGCTTCATTTAATTATTTTTTGTCTTTTTAGGGCCGTACCCATGGCATATTGAGGTCCCCAGGCTAGGGGTCTAATTGGAGCTGTTGCTGCCAGCCACAGCAACGCAGGATCTGAGCTGCATCTGCGACCTACACCACAGTTCATAGCAACTCTGGAGCCTCAGCCCACTGAGTGAGGCCAGGGATCGAACTTGCAACCTCGTGGTTCCTAGTCAGATTCATCAACCACTGAGCCATGATGGGAACTCCTGCTTCATTTAATTATTATAACAATATGAGGAAGCTCTAATGAGAAAAGCAAGCCTCAGAAAATAAAGTATCTCTGGTATCTGCTATTGATACCCATTTGTTATCAGCATTTGGACAGTACCCAAGCTGTCTGAAAAATACTTGTCATTCACCATACTAAACTTTTCAGTATGTGTATTCAAAATTATATAAACATAGTGGTACTAGGCAATTCACTGTTCAGTAACTCATTTATTAAGAAAATATTTATGAATTTCCTGCACTGTCCAGGCACTGTTTCAGGCATTCACAATATCATGATGAGGATAGTCAAGGTTAACTTGCATTAAATATATGCATGTGTGTACATTTATTTGGCTTATGAATACTACTACTTTGACATTACAATTATGTAAGATAATCATAACTACTGATATTGACTGGGTGCTTTCTTTGTCAGGGGCTCTAGTCTGCTGAATGGTGACTCCATATTAGGTTCCTTAGAAGTGGGAATTTTTATGTAATTTTTTCATTTAAATCAATTAAATAGCTAATCATATCCTACTTTATTGCAAACACAGCTTAACAAGATTTAAATAATATAAAAAATAATTAAACAAGAAAATGAAGTAATAAAAACAAAGTGGGCTGGTAGTGAGGTTGTGAAACATATCTCAGGCCACTCATCTCCACATACCTTTCACTAGGGATGGGAGAAACATGGTAAGATTCAGGGCCCATAAGGGTAAAACAAAGTAGTTGCCAAGGAAAAACAAAATTTCTGACATTGAGGTAAAATTCTTTTGTAGACTCTTATGCATGGTGCCACATGAAAAAAAATGTACTTACTGGAAACAGTCTTTTTTTCATTATAGGCTGATGGCTTCAATATATTTAATTCTAGAACAATTCAATAAACACAGTTATAAGGGGCAGAGGAAGGGCTTGAGTGTTGGGGTGGATGGCATTGAAAGGGTTGACCATATAATGTCCAATTATGAAGTTTTCTGAATTTCTTGCTTAATCCAAGGAAAGATTGTTTCAGTGGAATATGTAATCTGCATACCCTCATGTGATCCTTCATAAAAATAATGTCTTTCGGCCAACAATTCAAAAGGCATTGATCCATAGTAAATGCAAGACTAATTTCAGTGTGAAATATTTGGAATGCAAATATTCCTGATTAGCTCAGCCTATGCTTTAACAGTCACTCAAACAGGATTGAATTTACATCCTACAAGAAAGAGGGCATTATTTATGAATTCCAGAAGGTCCTATTTTAATGTCCTAATTCCTGTGACAATACTCCTACCAATTTACTTAGTACTTCACCACTGCACTTGTGCTTGCATTGTGAACCCCTATCCCTGTTCTTATGTTTTATTTTAATGATTCTAGTCATGAGTATGAAACAGGACAGTGTCTTTTTGGTCTTTTTTTGTTTTTGGCTGCACCCATGGCATGTGAAAGTTCCCAGCCCAGGGAGTTCCCGTCGTGGCACAGTGGTTAACGAATCCAACTAGGAACCATGAGGTTGCAGGTTCAATCCCTGCCCTTGCTCAGTGGGTTAAAGGATCCGGCGTTGCCGTGAGCTGTGGTGTAGGTCGCAGACATGGCTCGGATCCCGCGTTGCTGTGGCTCTGGCGTAGGCTGGCAGCTACAGCTCCACTTAGACCCCTAGCCTGGGAACCTCCCATATGCCATGGGAGCAGCCCAAGAAATGGCAAAAAGACAAAAAAAAAAGTTCCCAGGCCAGAAATTGAACCCACACCAGAAATTGAACCTGCCACAACTCCAGTGAACTCCAGTGTTCTTTATTTAAAGTCAATTTTATCAATATATCTTTTGTTCTATTAATGAGTCAATGCATGCATATTTAGAAGAAGAGGAATAATTCACTCATTGTCATACAGAGTTAGCATTTAGATACTCATCTTTCATTGTTTTTTTAGGAATAAGTTTAAAAATAAGTCTTACATATTATTCTGTATCTTATATTTTTTGCTTAGTTTATCCAGTCCTTTCTCCTGGTGCACCATAGTGTTTGCAACAGTCTTTTAAGGTTGTACAATATTATGTTGTATTCTGTACAGTTGATATACTATAGTTTCCTTAACAGTAGAGTTTAGTCAATCACTTCTAGATGTTGTGGTGTTAGAGACAGAGGAGACAGAAAAGAAACTGAGCAGGAGAAGAGCTCGTGTGGGTTATTATTACAAAGTGAGGTCAGTAAGTACCCAGATACTTCGCTGCCTTTTGGGCCATCAGAAACCCAGAGTGTTTCAAAGTGCTTTTGAATGATAATAAGGAAAGTTAAGTATAAATGTGAAAAAGTTTTTTCCCCAGTCTCCTCCCTTTCTCATGTATTCTGCTTTACCAGTATACATAATGGAAATATTTTAAATAAAAAATCGAGAGTGAGCATTAGAGCAGTAACAGGAAGTTGAGCCAGTTGAGTGACCTTATGTAATTTGCAATAAGATCCTAATTTTTTTTTTCTTTTTTCTTTTTGTCTTTTGTCTTTTTAGGGCCACACCCACAGCATATGGAGGTACCCAGGCTAGGGGTCTAATCGGAGCTGTAGCCACCGGCCTACACCAGAGCCACAGCAATGCCAGATCTGAATCTCCTCTGCAACCTACACCATAGCTCATGGCAACGCTGGATTGTTAACCCAATGAGTGAGGCCAGGCATCGAACCCACAACCTCATGATTCCTAGTCAGATTCGTTTCCGCTGCGCCACTACGGAAACTCCAAGATCCTAAACTTTGAGTCTAATCTAATAAACCAAATTAGTAAGGTCTGATAGTTTTCAGAATACAGGTCTTTCGTCTCTTTAGGTACGTGTATTCCTACGTATTTTATTCTTTTTGGTGCGATGGTAGATGGGATGGTTTCTTTAATTTCTCTTTCTGATCTTTCATTTTCAGTATATAAAAAGGCACTCGGAGTTCCCATTGTGGCACAGCGGAAACGAATCTGACTAGGAACCATGAGGTTGTGGGTTTGATCCCTGGCATCACTCAGTGGGTTAAGGATCCAACATTGCCATGAGCTGTGGTGTAGGTCACAGGGGTGGCTCGGACTGGAATTGCTGTGGCTGTGGTGTAGGCCCTCAGCTACAGCTCTGATTAGATCCCTAGCCTGGGACCCTCTACATGCCGTGGGTGCAGCCCTAAAAAGACAAAAGACAAACAAACAAATAAAAAAAGGTACTTGATTTCTGTGTATTAAGTTTGTATCCTGAAACCAGATTCATTGATGAGCTCTAACAGTTTTCTGGTAGTGTCTTTAGGATTTTTTAGGTATAGTATCATGTGATCTGCAAACAGTGATAGTTCTACTTCTTCTTTTCCAACTTGGATTCCATTTATTTCTTTTTCTTCTTTCTAAGGTTTCCAAAACTATGTTGCATAGTAGTGGTGAAAGCGGACATCCTTGTCTTGTTCCTGATCTTAGGGGAAATGCTTTCAGTTTTTCATATTGAGAATGATGTTAGCTGTAGGTTTTTCATATATGGCTTTTATTATGCTGACTAAGGTAGGTTCCCTCTATGCCAAGTCCCTGGAGAGTTTTTTTATCAGAAACGGGTGATGAATTTTGTCAAAAGCTTTTCCTGTGTCTATTGAGATGATGATACGGTTTTTATTTTTCAGTTTGTTGATGTGGTGTATCACACTGATTGATTTGTGGATGTTGAAGAATCCTTGCATCCTTGGGATAAATCACACTTGATCATGATATATCATCTTTCTAATGTATTTGGATGTGGTTTGCTAATATTTTGTTGAAGATTTTTGTATCTATTGGCCTATATTTTTTTGTGGTATCTTTGGTTTTGATATCAGGGTGATGATGGCTTCATAGAATGAGCTTGGGAATTTTCCTTCCTCTGATATTTTTTGGAAGAGTTTCAGAGGAATAGGTGTTAACTCTTCTCTGAATATTTGATAGAACTCACTTGTGAAGTCATCAGGTGCTGAACTTTTTGTTTTTTGTAAATTTGAAATCACATTTCAATTTCCATACTTAGGATTGGTCTGCTCATATTTTCTGTTTCTTCCTGGTTCAGTCTTGGTAGATTTTTCATTTCTAAGAATCTGTCCATTTCTTTGAGGTTTTCCATTTTGTTGGCATACAGTTGCTCATAGTAGTCTCTTATGACCCTTTGTATTTCCGTAGTGTCAGTTGTAACTTATGTTTTTCATTTTTTAAAAAATTATTTAATTTTATTGGCGTATAGTTGACTTACAATGTTGTTTTAGTTTCAGGTGGATAATCAGTCATAACATGTAAATATATCCATTCTCTTTCCCACATATGTTATTACAAACTACTGAGTAGATTTTCCTATGCTATGCAGTAGCTTCTTATAATCATCTATTTTATAGAGTAGTATATATATGTTATTCCTACCCTCTCATTTCTTCCCTCCGCCCAGTGGTTTCACCTTTGGTAACCATAAGATTGGTTTTGAAATCTGTTTCTGTTTTATAAATAAGTTCTGTGTTATTTTTTATTAGATTCCACATATAAGTGATATCATATGATATTTATCCTTCCCGCTCTGACTTACTTCACTCAGTATGATAATCTCTGGGTCCTTCCATTTTGCTGCAAATGCCATTATTTCATTCTTTTTTAAGGCTTAATAATATTCCATTGTATATAGGTACGATATCTTCTTTATCCAGTCCTCTGTTGATGGACATTTAAGTTGCTTCCATGTCTTGGCTATTGTAAATAGTGCTGCAAAGAACATTGTAGTACAAGTATTTTTTTTTTTTTCCCACTGTACAGCATGGCAATCAAGTTACCCTTACATGTATACATTTTTTCCCCCACCCTTTCTTCTGTTGCAACATGAGTATCTAGACAAAGTTCTCAATGCTATTCAGCAGGATCTCCTTGTAAATCTATTCTAAGTTGTGTCTGATAAGCCCAAGCTCCCGATCCCTCCCACTCCCTCCCCCTCCCATCAGGCAGCCACAAGTCTCTTCTCCAAGTCCATGATTTTCTTTTCTGAGGAGATGTTCATTTGTGCTGGATATTAGATTCCAGTTATAAGTGATATCATATGGTATTTGTCTTTGTCTTTCTGGCTCATTTCACTCAGGATGAGATTCTCTAGTTCCATCCATGTTGCTGCACATGGCATTATGTCATCCTTTTTTATGGCTGAGTAGTATTCCATTGTGTATATATACCACCTCTTCCGAATCCACTCATCTGTCGATGGACATTTGGGTTGTTTCCACGTCCTGGCTATTGTGAATAGTGCTGCAATGAACATGCGGGTGCATGTGTCTCTTTTAAGTGGAGTTTTGTCCGGATAGATGCCCAAGAGTGGGATTGTGGGGTCATATGGAAGTTCTATGTATAGATTTCTAAGGTATCTCCAAACTGTTCTCCATAGTGGCTGTACCAGTTGACATTCCCACCAGCAGTGCAGGAGGGTTCCCTTGTCTCCACAGCCCCTCCAGCACTTGTTATTTGTGGATTTATTAATGATGGCCATTCTGACTGGTGTGAGGTGGTATCTCATGGTAGTTTTGATTTGCATTTCTCTTATAATCAGCGATGTTGAGCATTTTTTCATGTGTTTGCTGGCCATCTGTATATCTTCCTTGGAGAACAGTCTATTCAGGTCTCGATGCCCAGCGCCCACCCAGGCGTCTCAATTTTTGGTGACTGTGCCAGTAGTTCAAATGGTCTGTTCACTTCTCGCTCTGCTTTTCAGAACTCCTGCTTACTGCTACACCCTCTGCATCTGGAGATTCCTCCGGTTCAGTTGATCTTTCCATTGAGTTGGTGACTTTCCAGGGTATGGGATTCCTTTCTCCTCCACAGTTCCCTTTCGGGAGCGCCCGTCCAGCTCGGATTCACCTTCTCTCACTCTCCTCTTTTCTCTTGCTTTACCTAATAATGTCATGAGATTCTTGCCATTATTGGAGTTTAGGTTCTTCTGCCAGTGATTGATTGCTATTCTGTGTGAGTTGTTTATCCTGTAGATGTTTTTTTTGTGTGTGTGTTTGTGGGAGAGGGCGAGTGTGTCCCCCTACTCTTCCGCCATCTTCCCTCCTCTCCTCATTTCTAATCTAATTGATTTGAACCCTCGTTTTTTTCTTAATAAGTCCTGTCAAAGGTTTATCAATTTTGTTGATGTTTTCAAAGAAACAGCTTTTGGTTTCATTGATATTCTCTATTGTTTTCTTTGTCTCCATGTCATTTATTTCTGCTCTAATATTTATGATTTCCTTCCGTTTACTAATTTGGGGTATTGTTTGTTCTTCCTTCTCTAGTTGTTTTAGGTGTAAGGTTAGGTTGTTTATTTGAGCTTTTTCTTCTTTTCTGAGATGAGATTGTATTGCTATTAACTTCCCTCTCAGAACTGCCTTTGCTGTGTCCCATAGGTTTTGGGTTGTTGTATCTTTGTTGTCATTTGTCTCTGAGTATCTTTTGATTTTTCTCTTTGATTTCTTCAGTGATCCACTGGTTGTTCAACAGCATATTGTTTAGTTTTCATTCATTTGTATTTTTTGTTGTTGTTGTTGTTGTTTTTGTGTGTGTAGTTGATTTCTAGTCTTACAACATTGTGATCAGAGAAAAATGCTTGAAATCAGTTTTTTAAAATATACCAAGGCTTGATGTGTGGCTCAAGATGTGATCTATCCTGGAGAGTATTCCATGTGCACTTGAGAAGAAGGTATATTCTGCTGCTTTGGGGTGGCATGTTCTCTATATCAGTTAAGTCTATGTGGTCTAGGGTGTCTTTTAAGGCCTGTGTTTCTTTGCTGATTTTCTGTCTGGATGATCTTTCCACTGATATAAGTGGGGTGTTAGAGCCCACAGTATTATTGTGTTACTGTTGATTTCATCTTTTATAGCTGTTAGCAGTAGCCTTATATATTGTGGCACTCATGTTGGATGCATATATATTTACAATTTTTATATCTTCTTGGATTGATCTTTTAATATTTTTGTAATGTCCTTCTTTGTCTTTTGTGTCCTTCTTTATTTTAAAATCTATTTTGTCTTTAAGACGCTGATGGAAGAAATCAAAGATGACACAAATAGATGGAAAGATACACCATGCTCTTGTATTGGAAGAATAAATATTGTCAAAATGAGTATACTACCTAAGGTAGTATACAGATTCAGTGCAATCTATGTCAAAGTACCAATGACATTCTTCACAGAAGTGAAACAAAATATTTTAAAATTTGTATGAAAATATAAAAGACCCCAAGAATAGCCAAAGCAATATTAAAAATAGAAAATGAAACGAGAGTAATCAGCCTCCCTGACTTCAGAGTATATTACAAAGCTACAATAATTAAAATAGTGTGGTACTGGCACAAAAAAGAAATATAGATCAGTGAAATAGGAGAGAAAGTCCAGAGATAAACCAAAGCCCAAGATAAACCAAAGTCAACCAATCTTGACAAGGAAGAACATAGAGTGGAGGAAAGATAGTCTCTTCAGTAAGTGGTTCTGGGGAAACTGGACAGCTACATGTAAAAGAATGAAATTAGAAGATTGTCTAATACCCTCCACAAAAATAAATTCAAAATTGGTTAAAGACTTAATAGTAAGGCCAGATACTATAAAAATCCTAGAGGAAGAC
This sequence comes from Sus scrofa, assembly GCF_054392235.1. Classification (NCBI taxonomy): domain Eukaryota; kingdom Metazoa; phylum Chordata; class Mammalia; order Artiodactyla; family Suidae; genus Sus; species Sus scrofa. The sequence goes on from NC_139390.1 coordinate 103,971,145, forward strand.
ATAGACAGAATGCTCTTTGAAGGAATTCCTGTTGTGGCTCAGCAATAGCAAATCTGACTAGTTTGTCCTTTAGGACACAGCTTCAATCCCTGGCCTTGCTCGGTGGGTTAAGGATCTGGCATTGCTGTGAGCTGTGGTGTAAGTCACAGACATGGCTTGGATCCTACATTGCTGTGCCTATGCCTAGGCTGTTGGCTGCAGCTCCAGTTCGACCCCTAGCCTGGAAAATCTCTTATGCTGCAGGTGTGGCCCTGAAATGACCAAAGGAAAAAAAAAAGAATGCTCTTTTATGTAAATCAACAACATTTTTTTTGATCCACCTCCTAGAATAATAATAATAAAGACAAAAATAAACCAGTGGGACCTAATTAAACTTAAAACCTTTTGAAAGGCAAAGGAAACCATTAAAAAAGCAAAGACAACCTAGAGAATGGGAGAAAGTCTTTGCAAATAAGGCAACCGACAAAGGCCTAATCTCCAAAATATACAAATAACTCATATAACTCAACAACAAAAAACAAACAACCCAATTGAAAAATAGCAGAAGACCTCAATAGACATTTCTCCAAAGAAGACATATGGATGGCCACCAGGCACATGAAAAATGCTCAGCATTGCTAAAAATTATTAGAGAAACGCAAATCAAAACTACAATGAGGTACCACCTTACATGAGTCATAATGGCTATCGTTAACAAGTCAACAAACAACAGAAGCTGGAGAGGGTGTGGGGAAAAGGGAATCCCCCTTTATGTTTGTGGGAATGTAAATTGGTACAACCGTTATGGAAAACAGTATGGAGGTACCTCAGAAAACTCAATAGTTTTCTACCATATGACTCCGCAGTCCCACTCCTGGGCATATATCCAGACAAAACATTCATTCAAAAAGATAGATGCACCCCTATGTTCATTGCAGCACTATTCACAATAGCTAAGACATGGAAACAACCCAGATATCCATTGACAGATGAATAGATTAAGAAGATGTGGTGCATTGTACAATGGAATACTATTTAGCCATAAAAAGACATAATGCCATTTGCAGCATTGTAAGAAAGAAATGCAAGAAAGTAGAGATTCTTATACTAAGTGAAGTAAGTCAGAAATAGAAAGACAAATGCAGTATGATATTACTTATTTGTGGAGTCTAAAATATGACACAGATGTCCTATCTACAAAACAGTAACACATCATAGACATGGAGATCAAACTGTTTGCCAGGGGCGTAGGGAGAGAAAGGGACAGATGGAGAGTTTGGGGTTGATAGATGCACACAATTACATTTAGAATGGATAAGTAATAATGGGATCCTATTGTATAGCACAGGGAAATGTGCCTAGTTTCTTAGGTTAGGACATGATGGAAGATAGTATGAAAAAATAAAAAAGAATATATGTATGTGTGGCTGGGTCACTTTGCTGCATAGCAGAATTTGAAGGAACATTGTAGTCAACTATAACAAAAAAAAAGATTCAAGATAATACAGAAAAAAATTAGTAAGGCCTGAATTTGTAGTGTAGCTGGAAATTTCCACAAAATTTTTTTTTTCCCTATTTTTTTTTATGTGATTACTTCTTACATGGTATTATGTAATTACTGGGAGGTACATAATGTATTGGCATTTCTTTTCAATAAGTTTTCAGTCATTGATGTTCATTGTGTAGGCCCATTACTTAATTTTGGGTTGCAAAATGGTAATTCTGTCATTTCCTGTTTTCGTTGTTAGCTGCAGAATTTCATAAGGAACTTTTCCTGATTGACTATCATTCTGTTAAGGTAGAGACCATAGAAAAAGGATTCAAAAACCATTTGATTCTTTCCATTTAAATAACAATTTTCAGGAGTTACTGTCATGCCTCAGTGGTTAACAAACTTGACTAGTATCCATGAGGGCACGGGTTTGATCCCTGGCCTTGCTCAGTGGGTTAAGGATCTGGCGTTGCCATGAAATATGGTGTAGGTCGCAGATGCAGCTTGGATCCCACATTGCTGTGGCTGTGGTGTAGTCCAGCAGCTGCACTCCAATTTGACTCCTAGCCTGGGAACCTACATGTACCACTGGTGCAGCCCTAAAAAGACAAATGACAAGAAAAATAAATAAATAAATAACAATTTTCAAAATAATGATGGTTCCCTAAAATCATTGCATAAATGATTTTTTTCTGAAGAAGAAGAGCAGCTCCATGACAGTATTATTTTGAACACATGAGTTAAAGTACATTTTATTCATTTCAAAATACTGTCTGATGTATAAGTAATTGGGGCCTATGCAGGTTGATTCCTGAGACTTTTGACCTGACCCCTTATCCCCACCTCACCCAAGATTCTTTGATAGCTTCTTTGCTTCTGGAATGACAAGATGTTCCAGGCTCATCTTGTGCATTTCCTGTGCCAGACCTGGAATCAGGTCATTTTTTCGAAGAACACTGATTCCTTTTAGTGAGATACAGTGTTAAGAGGCCACAGAGGCAAATATATATGTGTATATGTGTGTGTGTGTATTTAAAAGATAAATTAGGCAATGAATTCTCACTGTTACTTAAACCCAGGACTACAGAATTTTTAATTTTCTTTTTTACATCTTTACCCCATTTCAAACTTGTTGAATATCTTGGTTTTTAACAACAGCAAAACAAGTACTCATTTTCATTATCTAACATCATACTTAACAACCATCTCAGAAATGATTGCAACCTATAGTATGACAACTGACAATGACTTATGGTGTATTATTACTGTATTTCAAGTTACTCTGAATTACTATATTTTAGAGTCATTTCTAATAGGTACTCTGAATGGTTATGCCATTATGTATATATATACACTTATGATCACTTTATTTGCAGTTTTTAGGAATTACTTTGGCAAATTAAATTTATTTTATAAGTATATAAAATAATTACGAGTTCCTGCTGTGGCTCAGCAGGTTAAGAACCCAACATAGTGTCCATGAAGATGTGGGTTTAATCCCAGCCCTCACTCAGTTGGTTAAGGATCCAGCATTGCTGCAAGCTGTGACGTGGGTCTCAGATGCAGATTGGGTCTGATGTAGCTGTGGCTGGGGTGTAGGCCTGCAGCTGCAGATCCAATTCTATCCCTAGACAGGGAACTCCCATATGCTGCAGTTGTGGCCATAACAAGAAAAAAAAAATAGTAAAAATAAAAATTACATGATTCCAAAGGCAAATCTACAAAATGTGCTGTTTACAAAGAAATCTGGATTCTATCCCTGGTTCTTCTACCCTTGTTCATGCTCATCCCCTTTAGGTAACCATTTAAAAATTTCGTATTTTATATTTCCATTTTTCAAAAGATATAAACAAATACTATAAGTACAAATACTATATATACATGCATATATAGTAAAATACATACATGCATATACAATTGATGCTTTAACAACATGGGTTTCAAGTGTATGGGTCCACTTATATGTAAATTTTTCCAGTAAACATATACAGTTGTCTTTCCATATCCCCAGGTTTTGCATGCAGAGATTCAACCAATCTCAGATCCTATACTATTTTTTTGATTTGTGGTTGGTTGAAACAATGAATGTGGAATTTGAGGATATTGAGGGCTGACTATAGGACTTAAGCAATGGCAGATTTTGGTATCCACAGCAGGGCTGGAACCAATCTGCTCTAGATATCAAGAGATGATGGAACATACATAGTGTGTGCATGTGTGTGTGTGTGTGAAGTTATATATACACACAATAGTACTGTATGTGTATATATATATGTACTTACATGTGATGGTATAGTTAGTATAATTTTCATTTCTGTTATAAAGACTGAGATTGAGCACCTTTTCAGATGGTTATAAGTCATTCGGACCTCTTTAAACTGTCTCCTCATGTTTCTAGCTTATTTTTGTTTTGGGCCTCTTCTTTATTTTAACAGCTCTTTTTATATCTAGAGTATTAATTTTTGGCCTTTGATTTATAAATTGCAAATATTTTTCTCTGCTTGTCATTTGTTATCGTTTTTACTTTACCTTTATTTTCTTTTCTTGATCCTATTTATTTCTAATAGAATCAAGATTATTAGTCCTTTCTCTTATTGCTTCTGTATTTAGATTAATAGTTTGGAAAATTTCCCTACTCCCAGATTAGAGGTATTCACCTCTTTGTCCCAGTACTTGTTTGGTTTCATTTTTTAGTGTTTAAATCCTGGTCTATATGGTATTTATATGGTATATAGTTGAAGAAAAGTTTTATCTAACACCATTTATTAATAATCTGTGTTCCCCACACTGTGACAATTTATTGCTGCTCAGCTCTCAATTCAGTCCTCCTTAGCTAATCTGTAATAATTGAGACCAGCGCTGTAAATTTTTCTCAGCCAGCTGGCACCATGTTAAATTTTGTCAGAAGAGGGTGCTGGAAGGCACTGGAGGAGAAAGAGTTTTCCCTTGGCCCTGGCTCCTGTAGCACAAGCGACTTTCCAGCACCCAGCTCCTGCAGTCACTATTGGTCAGCAGTGTTCAGTGATTAAGAAGCTTTCCCTGGAAATCCCTTGTGTGCTTTTGCAGAGTGTTGCACAGCATGGACCTATCCTGAGGATGACTTCCCTCAGTACTCCAGAGGGCAGATTTCATTGAGTTCCGCTGGATTGTTAACAGAGCAATTTTTCTGTTTTCCAATGTTTTATGGTTACCCCCTTTCCAACAAGATCTGGATCTCAGTTCTGGTATTTTTGTTCTTCTTGAGTAATTCCTTATTTTAGCACTAGAGGAGTGGCTCCTCCTTATGACTGTTACTCCTGTGTTCTATAGTTTTCTTTACCTTTTACTTGACAATCTCTTGCATTCCAATTCCATGTTATAGTTAATAATTATTTATGTTAAAATTTCCTTGTTTAGGAGTTCCCATCATGGCTCAGCAGAAGCAAATCTGACTAGTATCCATGAGGATTCAGGTTCAATCCCTGGCCATACTCAGTGGGTTAAGTGGTGTTGCCATGAGCTGTGGTATAGGTCGCAGATGCAGCTTGGATCTGGCCTGGCTGTGGCATAGGCCAATGGCTACAGCTCCAATTTGACCTCTAGCCTGGGAACCTCCATATGCTGCAGGTGTGGCCCTAATAAGACTAAAGAAAAATTTTCCTTGTTTAAATTCCTGGGTAGTTTATTATTCAATTATCCTTGACTGATATATTCAGTAATAGAAGATGCTGCCTTTATTATAAAAGCAATGTCCATATGTAATTTGATCTATTTCTGGATTTTTCTTTTTTGTTCATTAGTTTGTCTAACTTGGGGCTAATACTGAACTGTTTTAATCATATAAGCTTAATACTATTTTAAAAAAGACTGTTAGGAGTTTCCTTTGTGGATCAGTGGGTTAAGAACCTGGCTAGTATCCATGAGGATACAGGTTCGATCCCTGGCCTTGCTCAGCAGGTTAAGGATCTGGTGTTGCTACAAGCTGTGGTGTAGGTCATAGATGTGTCTCGGATCCTGTGTTACTGTGGCTGTGGCCTCGACTGGCAGCTGCAGCTCCGATTTGACCCCTAGCCTGGTACTTTCATATACTGCAGGTATGGCCTGAAAAAGAAAAAGGAATGATTGGTGGGAAACTGTAAGTTTATTTTGAGCATGTTGAATTCGAAATACCTATGGAACATCTGAGTGGGAATATCTAGCTGGAAACCTTATTTTAGAGTCCAGGAGATGGAACTAGATCTGTGGTTTTAGATGTAATAGCTGAAGCCTGTGCATGCTCATGGGACCTGTCATTTCTGTGATAGTGAGAAACAGGCCATGGTTGGAAATAAGGCTCCCAGACTAACTCCTAGTTTTTTTTTGCAACATGTGCCCCCGTCAGGATCACGGACCATGAGAATATAAAGACAAATGCTGTCATCCTCTCTGCATCTTTTGAGAGGCGGTGGTCTGTTCATCGTCCAAGACAGAGGAGCTTACTTTGAATGTACTAACTAAATTATGAAATGTAAATAAGATTTAATTGGAAGAACCTCAGAGAAAGCCCTTTCTTAAATAAATCTTGATTTCTTGATGAATTGGCATGGTAGGGTAGAAATGGAAGAGTAAACAGGATTTAGGTTCAGATTCCTCTGAGTTAGTTCTGCTGAGATGTAATGCTTATTCAAGTGCATAAGTTAAGGGAGTGTTTCACTGAGAGAGAATGGGCCCTGGGGACTGAGAACATTTAGGAGGGGTAAGCAACAATGGCAGATGAACTTTAGTGTATCCTTTATTATTTGGAGCTTTAGTTGGACATATTATGATTTGAGATTAAATTCCAAAAGAGGCCCTTGACCAGTCAGTGACTGGATATCTGGTCTGTATTGTCTGCTCAGATGCCACAAATCCCAAGGGATGACAACAAAGTGTGGCAGTCTTGTGGCTGCAGTAGAGCTCTCATGTCTTGGTGTGAGGAAGCACTAGAAGGCATATTTTTTATTATGGTACAAAATAGGGCTATCTCTAAATATAAATGTTGGTTGTTGTTGTGGTTAGTGTTCTCAAACTTTTTCCTCCCCTCAGCATTTTTTATCCTGTTACTCTTTTCTTTGTTCATCTTGTAGCCACAAGAAACTAATTTTCTCAAGCTTTGGTATTTTTGAATCTTTGTTCCGTGAGTTAACAAACACATTTGCATGGTTATTATTCTGTTCTCTGTCTAATTTCATCTTCAGATTGACCCCTTGATGAGGAATTGTTGGTTCCAGTTAATATTTGAGGGAGCCAAGTCATAAAATGTTTGAAATGAGTTGAATTAACTATTACGGCTGGTGAATTATAGAGCTGGAATCCGTATTCAGATCTTCTGATATGAAGATAGCATTGTTTACTTGGCTGCATTTACCTTTATATGTAATGGTATTAATGGTGAATATGAACAATATAGTGGAAGGGAAACACTGTTTGAAAGGAGTTTCTAAAAATTATTAAATGATTCTTGAACTTAAGGAAACTACAATTTTTTCTAAAAAAAAAAAAAAAACCCCAAAAATTCTCATGTGATTTCTATGGCCTTATTATTTAGGGAAATCATATCATAATGTTCTCTTACAACATAAAAATCCTTAATAGCTGAATGTAAAGGGATGTTCTTTAGGATAGGATCAATGAATTCCTTTTAACTTTTTATGTCCCCTTAAAGGGGCTATAGCTAAAAGTGTGGAGGTGAGAGAACCATAAATCATGGATGCTGAAATACTAAATGCTGTGAACATAAATGTTTCGATAAATACCAAGTGGTATCAAATTCTGCTGTGAAATTCCAGAGTGTAACATAATCCTTTAGTGTGAGGAAAGAAGTCTCCAAGTGAACACCAGTTAAAGGTGGTCACTTGGCATCTATATTTTGAAAAGGGAGCAAAGCTTAACACTGTTGCATGTCACATGTCAGTCAGTCCAGAAATAGCAAGGGAATGGCTGTTTCATGCTGATGGGTTGTTTGTCCTTTTCTCTACTTTACTCATTTCTTTGTTGATATATACAGGTATACATAATATACGTATTACATATACATGGGCCTTTTTGGACATCAAAGATTCTGGTTTTGCAGCTTGGATAATCTGTAAGATTATACCAACCATAACATAGCAGGCACATGCCAGACACTTGACCCCTAAAAGGGAGTCACAGCCCATGGCATATTTAAACACAGTGAGAAGTGAAGTTAACAGCCAGCATGCTCTTGAACAAATGTGCATTGTTGTTAAAATTGAAACCACATGCTGAGTAATATAACATAGGTATAGCCTAACTGAGAATGTGTGGACAGTTGGAACCATAAGTGTATTACTATTTTTTAAATTTATATTTTGTTTCTGGGTCTTGAGTCCACAGACTATGTTTTCTTAGTGCAAGTTAGCAATACAAGCTCAGCTGCATGGAAGGAGCTGGACGCCAAAGGACCAGGTCTTCTCTAGCTCCTGGTAGCATGGAAAGATTTCAGCTGCTGCAGCAAGAGCTTAAGTACCTGCTCTTTTAAACCATGTCAAGCCTGAACTTACCTGAGGGGTAAATCACAACCTGCTGAGCCAAACATCTCAGAATACACCAGTATTTCAGTGGTTATTTATTATTTTATGGAAAATTCAGCTATAGACAGTAGTGTGGAGAGATATTGTACAAACTAAATGTTCCAAGTTTCATTTAGTTTGAAATAACACAGATTTTTTTCTTCAGAGCTCCAAATTTTTAGCTCTAGTATATCTATTTTTTGATTATTGGCAACCTAAATTAAGACAGGTTAGAGCTGTTGAATTTTCTCTACAGGAATATTAGAATGATGAAATAATGATTTATTTTGTGTATCCTTGTGTAGTAACAGCTAGAGTTGTTTGGAAATCCCATTGGTAATTTCTTTTTGCTTCTGTTCTGTATCTTTACTTGAAGCCAGCAATAGAAAGCTTGAGGAGAAAGGATAGAGAGAACATAGGGGATGTCTTCTATTCCTTGGCAGCATTTTTCTCTTTTTGGAAGGAGCATGGGGTCTGTGGAAAGAGTATAAACTCCTGTATGGGAAAGGAACCACCTGCTCCCATTCAGTATACTTTCTTTTTACATATTTCTCTGATTACTACTTTGTCCAGGTAAAATCAAAGGCTGAAGTTAAATAACCAGTGTACCAAGTTATAAAGTGCCCTGACTTGATTTCATACCCCCAGTCTGTTTCACCATAGGTAATACTTAGAGCTCTTTTTTATTTTAATATTCTACTAAGATCTTTTCCTACTAAGAGTTCATTTATTTATTTACTCAGCACATATTTAAGGATATACTTTGTACATAGTAAGTGTTAGATTTTTAGGAAGGAGAAAAGTAATTATAATATACAGTACTTCCTGTATGTCTTAACTTGGAGGTGAAAAATAAAAACCCATATACATTCATAAGAATAAATTACACACCAAAAATGAGCTCACAAAGTAGCATTGGATGAAGAGAAGAGAAAGTAAGTTATATGAATTCAGAAACACAGGAGAGCCAGAATTTCCCTGTGAACAGAAATGATTCTTGGAACCAGAGAGTCCTTGTGATGTGTCACAGTGGTTTGGGAGGGGTTATGTGGGAAGAGAAGACTGAGGTTCTTCCTAAGAATTTGAGTGATGGGACCCAAACTGCAGAGGCAAAATGAGAATGGCACGGTAAGGGAACTCAATTAGTGTGCCTGAGTGGAAGTTTCACTGAGGGGGGCATCTACTTATTCTTTACTTGCAACAAGTATTTATTGAGTTCCTACTACTCTGTGCTGGGTGCTTTGGATGCAAGGATGAAAATGGCAGACATGGTCTCAGCCATCAAAGAGGTGACTATCTGGTAGATGATGTGAACAAAAAACATGAGAATCAACAAATTTACGAAAATTGTTAGGTAAAATTATTCTGAAGCATAAAAAGATCTATGAGTGAAAACAGGGGAAAACAGCTAGAAAATAAAATAACTTTATGTGTTTTGTAGCCCAGACAAAGCAATGTGATGTTGTATAGATAGTCAGCCTGGGTTCACATTCTAGCTCTGCCATTTGTTGGTTGTGGGACTTGGTAAGTTATCAAACCTCTCTGAGCCAAGTTTTCCCCCTTTGCAAATGAGAATACCATCTGCCTTACAGAATTGCCGTCAGAATTGAATGAAATAACATATACAAAACAACAGCCATAGTTTTTGGCACATGGTAGATTCTGAATGAGTATTAAAACCCATCCTTCATTCATGTTAAAACACGAGAGAAATAAAGAAACGATATCTTTCTGTTAGAAAAAGACTCTGCAGTCTTTATTATGAATATGTTAATTTGGTTAGAGAGTGACAGATCAGGTCTCCTCATCAATAACTATACCTGTTGGGATGGTGATGGGTTGGCTAACGGACAAATATTAGCCAGTAGTCTTAGAATCCAAATACTCCTCTCATAGAGGAAACATACATGCTATGGATTTGGCTCTTCTACTGTTATTTTGATTGTGGAAAGTATATGCCATTTTTCATGGATGAGTATAGGACATTTTGGTTAAATGATGGAAAGGTGGCAGTAAATTCCCAGGTGCAATTTTCACTTTGATCAAAATAATAACGCCATATTTTATCCTATCCATAGAAGTCCTTCCTCTATTTTAGGAATTGCTAAACCAAATCCAAGTTGTATTAAGACTCTGATACTTCTGAGCTCCCTGTTCTTTTCATTCTCATTAAAATGGGGTCTCTGAAAATTGGCTGGAAATTGTCTTCTTGTCCAGTCTTACTTGTTGTGTTCCAGTAGATTGTCAATGTATGCCTCATGATCCTAGCAGGATACTCAGGGTAGTGGATAGTAAGCATTAGAAACAGGACATCATTTCTGATGCTCTTGGAGCAATAACTTTATCTGGGAAAGCAAAATTCATATTTTCCTATGTGACTATTCATGGTGCCATTGTTTTCCTTTGGTGGTATTTGATTGGAAGTTATTGTGTTTTGGCAGATACGGTTCTGTTGTTGTTGGAGATACTAGGCAATTGGAGAGGCAGTTTCATACAATAGTGAGAAATTACGCTAAAGAGCAATTGACCTTCAAGAACCCCCTGAACTCACGGATCTGGGAGAAGGAATTATGGTTTCCAACTGGTATGAACTGGATGTCAAAAGTCAAAACACTAAATCAGTAAGATATCAAGTCAGAGTCATTTTATTGTTCAAAAGAAACCTTCATTTGTCCTTCACACAGTAAGATTTTAGTCTTTGCTGATGACTGCTCTTCTGTTTTGATTTAGTTCATATGTGGGCATGACACTTCCTCATTCCAGAAAAGATTTAATGTAGACAGTGGACATAGATACATTTTAAGGCTGTTACCCAGGAAAAGACAACACAGAATTTCCAAAATATTTTTTAACACTGGATATTAAACATTAGTCATATTCTTTTATTCCTCATGTTTTTATTTCTATAGCTTTCTTCAATGGTTTCCAGCTGTTTCTTGTCCCTTTGGCTGCTTCTTTTGCCCTTTCCATTTCGTGTGGTCACTAACCAAGATCCCTGGGCTTAGGAAAGGCTTTGTTCTGAGGAAATGAGAAGTGCTCTGAAGTGGACATTGACACTAGACTGAAATGGAAATGAGCATCCTTCTGTTGTTACTTAAATCAAGAGAAGTACAACTGGCAAAATAAATGGTATAAAATAAATGTGGATGAAATATTCCACTTCTAAAAGTTCATACTTAATCTGATCAGTAATACCCGTAATGATTATACTACTGAAATCCAAATCCAAAAACAAAGTACACATGAAAGTATTTAAAACTAACTATACCTGCCAAGAAATAGACATAATTTTCCATCAGTGTATGAATGTGTTTCAACTGGGTTTAGTCCTGAATTACATGTTAATTTTCACGACGTGGTATGATGTGCATCAGTTCAAGATGGCAGATGAAGTTCATCCATATGAATACACCTCCCTCCCATGTAAATGTCAAATTGAAAATTAGGTAATGGTAATAAAATAAACATGTAATGAGAGGAATGGGAAGGGTTTTCTTGAACAAACAGCATATTTTAACAAATATCTGGAAGGCAGAAAACAGGTGGTGGAATAATAATTAGGAAAAAGGAATGGAGGAAACTGCAGCCTAGCAGACAGGCAGAAGGGCTGAAGCTTTTCTCTGTATTTTTAGGTAGTACATACATGGCATATGGCAGTCTTCCCTGATTCCCTTGTTATCTCCCCAAAGTCAACATATAATTCATGCTTTCAGATTTCAGATCCTAAATATCAACCAGAAGCTGACCTCAAACATCTCCTGAACTTCTCTTTTTTATCACTCCATTGCCCTACTCTAGTTCAGAACTTCTTTGTTTCCAGTTTTGACCATTGCAGAAGCTTCTGTCTGGTCCCTCTTTCTCCAGGCTTAGCTTATACTAACCTTTCAAAATGCAAATATTACTAATGAAGTCACTCATCCAGTTAAAACCTTGTAATACACTTCTGTGACTTTTAGAATAAGCAATTAACAGAGAATGCAAAATCTTTATAGCCTTCATCTTTACTCTAGCGTCCTTGACTCCAGTCCATTTCCCTTCTCCCCATCACTATCCACACTCTTTATGTCCCAGCAGTGCTGAACTTACCCTTCCCTAAGATAGCATGCAGCTTCACATCTCAGTGCTTTTGTTGATGTAACTTATTTTAATTAGAATGTCCTCTCTTGTGTCACTCCCTTATCTTTGTGACTTGTTTTCCTATAATATTTCAGTCTATTTTTTAAAATGCTACTTAATGATCACCTTTACTGTGAAATCATGATTCCTTGCACATCTCTCTCTTCTTGCAGATATCAAATTTTATTGTGTTCATTTTTTTAATGGTGAAATATATTGGATTGTTTTGCATTCCTTTTTATTATAAATTAAGTTATAGAAGTTTCCATTGTGGCACAGTGGAAACAGATCCAACTAGGAGCCATGAGGTTGCGGGTTTGATCCCTGGCCTTGCTCGGTGGGTTGGGGATCTGGCATTGCCATGAGCTGTGGTGTAGGTTGCAAACACAGCTTGGATCTGGCATTGCTGTGGTTGTGGTGTAGGCCAGTAGCTACAGCTCCGATTAGACCCCTAGCCTGGAAACCTCCATGTGCTGCGGGTGCAGCCCTAAAAAGACAAAAGACCAAAAAAAAAAAATTAAATTATAGTTGATTTACAGTGTTTCTTCAATTTCTGTTGTACAGCACAGTGATCCAATCACACACAGTTCCTTGTGCTGTTCAGTAGGATCCCATTGTCCACCCATTCCAAATATAACAGTTTGCATCTCCAGACCCAAAACTCCCTCCCCTACCCCTAGGAACCAAAAGTCTGCCCTCCTTGGCTGTGATCTGTTTCTTTTTTGTAGATAGGATTATCTTTGCCATATTTTAGAATTTACAAATAAGTGATATCATACGGTGTTTTATCTTTCTCTTTCTGGCTTACTTCACTTAGTATGAAAATCTCTAGTTGCTTTCATGTTGCTGAAAATGGCATTAGTATGTCTTTTTTATGGCTGAGTAGTATTCCATTGTACATAGTACCACATCTTAATCCATTCATCTGTTGGTGGACATTTGGGTTGTTTTCATGTCTTGGCTATTGTGAATAGTGCTGCAATGAACATAGGGGTACATGTATCTTTTTCAATTAAAGTTTTGTTCCAGATATATGCTCAGGAATGGGATTGCTGGATCATGTGGTAGAAAACTATATTGAGTCTTCTGAGGTGCCTCTATACTGTTTTCCGTAGTGGTTGTACCAATTTACATTTCCACCAACAGTGGAGGAGGTTTCCCTTTTCTCCACACCCTCTCCAACATTTATTATTTGTCGACTTACTAATGATGGCCATTCTGAACAGTGTGAGGTGGCACCTCATCATAGTGTTGATTTGCATTTCTCTATTAATTAGTGATGTTGAGTATCTTTTCAGGTGCCTGTTGGCCATCTGTATGTCATCTTTGGAAAAGTGTCTATTTAGGTCTTATGCCTGTTTTTCAATTGGGTTGTTTTTTTGTTGTTGTTGAGACGTATAAATTGTTTGTATATTTTGGAGATTAGGCCCTTGTCTGTTACATCATTTGCAAAGATTTTTCTCCCATTCTATGGGTTGCCTTTTCATTTTTAAAATGGTTTCATTTGCCTTGCAAAAGGTTTTGAGTTTAATTAGGTCCCCATTGCTTTATTTTTGTTTTTGTTGTCATTGCTCTAGGAGCCAAATCAAACAAGATAGTACCATGATTTGTGGCATAGAACATTCTTCTTATATTTTCCTCTAGGAGCTTTATAGTCTCTGGCCTTATTACTCTTAGGTCTTTATCCTTTTTGAGTTTATTTTTGTTTGTGGTGTTAGAGAATGTTCTAATTTCATTGTTTTACATGTAGCTGTTCAGTTTTCCTAGCACCACTAATTGAAGAGACTGTCTTTCCTCCACTGAATGTTCTTGGATCCTTTGAAATAGATTAGTTGACCATAGGTGCTTGGGTTTATTTGGGGCTTTCTATCTAGAAACAGATGTTTAATTTTGTTAAAAGCTTTTTCTGCATCTGTTGAGATGATCGTATGGTTTTTATTTTTCGGTTTGTTGATGTGACATATCACACTGATGGATTTGTGGATGTTGAAGAATCCTTGCATCCCTGGGATAAATCACACTTGATCATGGTATACGATCTTTCTAATGTATATTTGGATGTGGTTTGCTAATATTTTGGTGAGGATATTTGTATCTATTGGCATGTAATTTTTTTTGTGGTGTCTTTGTCTGCTTTTGATATCAGGGTGATGGTGGCTTCATAGAATGAGCTTGGGAGTGTTCCTTCCTCTGATATTTTTTTGAAGAGTTTCAGAGGAATAGGTGTTAACTCTTCTTTGAATATTTGGTAGAATTCACCTGTGAAGCCATCAGATCCTGGACTTTTGGTTTTTTTTTTAAGTTTTTAAATCACATTTTCAATGTTTATACTTGTAATTGGTCTATTCATATTATTTAGTTTTTCCTGGTTCAGTCTTGGTAGATTGCACCTTGGTAAGAATCTGTCCATTTCTTTGAGGTTGTCCATTTTATTGGCATACAGTTACTCTTAAGTAGTTCTTATGATCCTTACTATTTCTGTAGTGTCAGTTGTAACTTCTGCTTTTTCATTTCTAATTTTATTGATTTGAACCCTCTCTTTTTATTCCTTGATGAATTTGGCCAAAGGTTTATCAATTTTGTTGATGTTTTCAAAGAAACAACTTTTGGTTTCATCAATCTTCTCTATTGTTTTGTCTCCATGTCATTAATTTCTTCTCTAATATTTATGATTTCCTTCCGTCTACTAATTTGGGGTATTGTTTGTTCTTCCTTCTCTAGTTGTTTTAGGTGTAAGGTTAGGTTGTTTATATGAGCTTTTTCTTCTTTTCTGAGATAAGATTGTATTGCTATGAACTTCCATCTCAGACCTGCTTTTGCTGTGTCCCATAGGTTTTGGGTTGTTGTATCTTTGTTGTCATTTGTCTCTGAGTATCTTTTGATTTTTCTCTTTGATTTCTTCAGTGATCCATTGGTTGTTCAACAGCATATTATTTAGTTTCCAATCATTTGTGGGTTTTTTTTGTTGTTGTTGTTTTTGTGGTTGATTTCTGTCTCACAGCATTGTGATTAGAGAAAGTGCTTGAAATAAATTCAGTTTTTTAAAATTTACCAAGGCTTAATCTGTGGCCCAGGATGTGATCTATCCTGGAGAGTATTCCATGTGTACTTAAGAAGAATATGTATTCTGCTGTTTTGGGTTGGCATGTTGTATAAATAGCAGTTAAGTCTATCTGATCTAGGGTGTCTTTTAAGGCCTGTGTTTCCTTGTTGATATTCTGTCTGGATGATTTGTCCATTGATGTAAGTGGGGTGTTAAAGTCCCCTATTATTATTGTGTTGCTGTCAGTTTCTCAGAACTTTTATGGCTGTCAGCAGTTGCCTTATATATTGAGGACCTCTTATGTTAGGTGCATATATACAATTATTATATATTCTTCTTGGTTTGATCCTTTGCTTATTATGTCATGTCCTTCTCTGTCTCTTGTGATTATTTTAAAGTCTATTTTGTCTGATAGGAGTATTTTACTCCTACTTTTGATTTGATTTCCATTTGCATGTAATATCTTCTTCTATCACCACACTTTCAGTCTGTATGTGTCCTTAGGTCTGAAGTGGGTCTCTTGTGAACAGCATATATATGAGGTTTTTTTTTTTTTTTTGTATCCACTCAGCCAGTCTGTATCTTTTGGTTGGAGAGGTTAATCCATTTACAGTCAATGTAATTATGAATAGGTATGTATTTATTGTCATTTTGTTAATTATTTTGAATTGTTACTTTGGATCTTTTTTTTTGTCTTCCCTTTTTTGTTGTTTTCGCTTGTGATTTGCTGACTATTTTAGTGTTGTGTTTGGATTTTTTTTTTTTTAATGTGTGTGTCTTATTATAGTTTTTGGTTTGCATTGTCAATGTTCTGCCTTGGATCAAGGAAGAACTCTGGTCTTATATCTGGATAGAAACTGAGTTGTCATATTCATACCTAAGGATGAGGCTAATCTATTGAGTTGAAGCTGAAGCAGAACTCCGTAAATTTCACTGTACAATATTCAACATGAAAAAGTGGTTGGTTTGTGACTAAGCAACCTCAGTACTTCACAACTAGTATTCAAACTCTGTATGTCAGTGCTTTATAGGATGTTAAAAATACAATCACCTATAGAGTGTTTATTAAACATTATTTATAAAAACTGCTATATCCTTAGTGAAACCTATACCAAAGGATCAGATGAGTAATAGGTAAAGCAAATAAATGATTCCTTTCATCAGAGTTCAACATGAATGAAACATTATTTTGTACTTTTGTGTTTCAACATAGAAAACAGTGAGAAAATGTTTCTTCTAGTAGTAGGATTGGGAGAGGGAATTAGGTGGATGTTTATGAAATAAATGGAATGGATAGTTGATTTTTTATTATAAAATCAAATAGGAATAATGGTTTCTTAAAATGTTTCAAAGTTTCTATGGTTGAAAATATTGAATTATTTTTAATGGACTTTATTTTTTAGAGCCACTTCATGTTCACAGCAAAACTAAGTGGAAGATACAGAGTTCCTATATAACATCTGCCTTCACGTATATGAACATCCTGAACTGCTACCATTACCCCAAACCAGAATGGTACATCTCTTGTAGTCTATGATCATACATTGATCAGTCATTAGGACTCAAAGTCCATAGTATACATTAGGGCTAATATAGGTGATATATGGGTTTTCACTATGTATAATGAAATATATCCTTCATTATAGTATCACACAGAATAGTTTAAGTGCCCTAGAAATACTCTGTGCTTGGCCAGCTCATTACTCTCTATCCCCCAACTCCTTGCAACTACTGCCTTTCACTGTCTCCATAGTTTCGCCTTTTCTAGATTTTTATAGAATTGGAATCCCACACAGGTGATCCTTGAACAAGTTTGAACTGCATGTGGTACTTACATGTGGAATTTTTTTCAGTGGTAAATACCTCAGTATTACATGAACCACAACCTGCTGAATCCTCAGATGCAGAACCATGAATATGGAAGAACCATGTATTTGCAGGGTGGCCTATAAGTTATACATGGATTTTCAACTGCACAGAGGGTCAGCGCCCCTAACCCTCTTGCTGTTCAAGGATCAAATGTAATACAGAGCCTCCCTTCACTTAGTAACATATATGTGAGGTTCCTCCGTGTCTTTTTTGGCTTAATAGCTCATTTGCTTTTAGCGCTAATTAAGATTCCATTCTCTAACTGTACCACAGTTTGTTTATCCATTTACCTGCTGAAGGCCATCTTGATTGCTTCCAGGTTTGGGACAGTAATGATTAAACCTGCTATAAACATCCATATGCAAATTTTTGTGTGCATAAAGTCTTAAATTCGTTTGAATTACACCAGTGGGTGTAATTGCTGGATTGTATAGTAAAAGTATCTTCCATTTTCAAGAAACTGTAAAACAGTCTCCCACAACGGCTATACTATTTACATTGCCACCAGCAATAAATGAGAATCTTTAGTCCTCTACACCTTCACCAGCATTTTGTATTGTCAGTGTCATGGATTTTGGCCATTTAAACAGATAAATCATTGTTTTAATTTCCATTACCCAGATGTCATATGATGTGGAGTATCTTTTCATATGCTTATTTGCCATCTTCATATATTATTTGCTAAGTTTTCTTTCAGAAGAAGTCTTCCCTGTTTTTTTTTTTAATCAGATTTGTTTGTGTATATGTTCATGAAAGATGTTGATCTGTAGTTTTCTTGTAATGTCTTTGTCTGGTTTTGGTATTAACATAATGCTGGCCTTATAAAATGAGTTAGGAAGTATGTCCTCTGATTTCTATATTCTCAACACTATCTTCTGAACAATGCTACTGAGAATCCATCAATTGTAACTTTTAAATAAAACTTTGGAGAATTTTCCTTCCAGCCAAGACTTATAATAGTCTATTTAAAGTATTAACATCTTAAGTCTGACAGTCTATGCTTTTACTTCTCCTCCCACCCACACCTTATGTTATTGTTATCACAATTTATATCCTTTATAGTATGTATATCCATTAACCCATTTTTTTTTCTTTTTATTTTTTTGAGTGTACTCATTTTATTTTTCACAGGAGAAACCTAAACCGCAGGGGAATATTGATTTTTTTTTAATATAATGCACCTTTATTTTTTATTTATTTATTTATTTTTTATTTTTTTTATTTTCCCACTGTACAGCAAGGGGATCAAGTTATCCTTACATGTATACATTGCAATTACATTTTTTCCCCACCCTTTCTTCTGTTGCAACATGAGTATCTAGACATAGTTCTCAATGCTATTCAGCAGGATCTCCTTGTAAATCTATTCTAAGTTGTGTCTGATAAGCCCAAGCTCCCGATCCCTCCCACTCCCTCCCCCTCCCATCATGCAGCCACAAGTCTCTTCTCCAAGTCCATGATTTTCTTTTCTGAGGAGATGTTCATTTGTGCTGGATATTAGATTCCAGTTATAAGTGATATCATATGGTATTTGTCTTTGTCTTTCTGGCTCATTTCACTCAGGATGAGATTCTCTAGTTCCATCCATGTTGCTGCACATGGCATTATGTCATCCTTTTTTATGGCTGAGTAGTATTCCATTGTGTATATATACCACCTCTTCCGAATCCACTCATCTGTCGATGGACATTTGGGTTGTTTCCACGTCCTGGCTATTGTGAATAGTGCTGCAATGAACATGCGGGTGCATGTGTCTCTTTTAAGTGGAGTTTTGTCCGGATAGATGCCCAAGAGTGGGATTGTGGGGTCATATGGAAGTTCTATGTATAGATTTCTAAGGTATCTCCAAACTGTTCTCCATAGTGGCTGTACCAGTTGACATTCCCACCAGCAGTGCAGGAGGGTTCCCTTGTCTCCACAGCCCCTCCAGCACTTGTTATTTGTGGATTTATTAATGATGGCCATTCTGACTGGTGTGAGGTGGTATCTCATGGTAGTTTTGATTTGCATTTCTCTAATAATCAGCGATGTTGAGCATTTTTTCATGTGTTTGTTGGCCATCTGTAAATCTTCTATGGAGAAAGGTCTATTCAGGTCTTTTGCCCATTTTTCCATTGATTGATTGGTTTTTTTGCTGTTGAGTTGTATAAGTTGCTTGTATATTCTAGAGATTAAGCCCTTGTCGGTTGCATCATTTGAAACTATTTTCTCCAATTCTGTAAGTTGTCTTTTTGTTTTCTTTTGGGTTTCCTTTGCTGTGCAAAAGCTTTTTAGTTTGATGAGGTCCCATGGGTTTATTTTTGCTCTAATTTCTATTGCTTTGGGAGACTGACCTGAGAAAATATTCATGATGTTGATGTCAGAGAGTGTTTTGCCTATGTTTTCTTCTAGGAGTTTGATGGTGTCCTGTCGTATATTTAAGTCTTTCAGCCATTTGGAGTTTATTTTTGTGCATGGTGTGAAGGTGTGTTCTAGTTTCATTGCTTTGCATGCGGCTGTCCAGGTTTCCCAGCAATGCTTGCTGAATAGACTTTCTTTTTCCCATTTGATGTTCTTGCCTCCCTTGTCAAAGATTAATTGACCATAGGTGTCAGGGTTTATTTCCGGGTTCTCTATTCTGTTCCATTGGTCTGTCTGTCTGTTTTGGTACCAGTACCACACTGTTTTGATGACTGTGGCTTTGTAGCATTTCTTGAAGTCTGGGAGAGTTATGCCCCCTGCTTGCTTTTTGTTTCTCAGGATTGCTTTGGCGATTCTGGGTCTTTTGTTGTTCCATATAAATGTTTGGATTGTTTGTTCTACTTCTGTGAAAAATGTCATGGGTAATTTGATAGGGATTGCATTGAATCTGTAGATTGCTTTGGGTAGTATGGCCATTTTTACAATATTGATTTTTGCAATCCAGGAACATGGAATATCTTTCCATTTCTTTACATCTTCTTTGATTTCTTTGAGTAAGGTTTTATAGTTCTCGGCATATAGGTCCTTTGCCTCCTTGGTCAGGTGTATTCCGAGGTATTTGATTTTGTGAGGTACAATTTTAAAAGATATTGTATTTTTGTATTCCTTTTCTAATATTTCATTGCTGGTGTACAGAAATGCAACTGACTTCTGAATGTTAATCTTATATCCTGCCACTTTGCTGAATTTATTAATCAGTTCAAGGAGTTTTGGGGTTGAGTCCTTAGGGTTTTCTATGTGTAGTATCATGTCATCTGCATACAGTGACAGTTTTACCTCTTCTCCTTCTATATGGATGCCTTTTATTTCTTTTGTTTGTCTAATTGCTGTGGCTAGGACTTCCAAAACTATGTTGAAGAGCAGTGGTGAGAGTGGGCATCCCTGTCTTGTTCCAGATTTGAGTGAGAAGGCTTTCAGTTTTTCCCCATTGAGTATTATATTTGCTGTGGGTTTATCATAAATGGCTTTGATTATGTTCAGGAATGTTCCCTCTATACCCACTTTGGCGAGGGTCTTGATCATGAATGGATGTTGGACTTTGTCAAATGCTTTTTCTGCGTCTATTGAGATGATCATATGATTTTTGACTTTTTTTTTGGTTAATGTGGTGTATGATGCTGATTGATTTGCGTATGTTGAACCATCCTTGTGTACCTGGGATGAACCCAACCTGGTCATGGTGTATAATTTTTTTGGTATGTTGTTGGATTCGGTTGGCTAAGATTTTGTTGAGAATTTTTGCATCTGTATTCATCAATGATATTGGCCGATAGTTTTCGTTTTTGGTGGTATCTCTGTCTGGTTTTGGAATGAGGGTGATGGTGGCCTCATAGAATGTCCTTGGGAGTATTCCTTCTTCTTCAACCTTTTCAAAGAGTTTAAGGAGGATGGGCAACAATTCCTCTTCATATGTTTGATAGAATTCACCTGTGAAGCCGTCTGGTTCTGGACTTTTATTTGTAGGGAGTGATTTTATGACCTCTTCAATTTCATTTCTAGTGATCGGTCTGTTCAGTTGGTCTGTTTCTACTTGATTCAGTTTTGGCAGGCTGTAAGATTCTAGAAAATTGTCCATTTCTTCCAGATTGTCAAACTTGCCGTATAGTTGTTCATAGTATTCTCTTATGGTTTTTTGTATTTCTGCTGTATCCGTTGTGATTTCTCCTTTTTCATTTATAATTTTGGTTATTTGGGTTCTTTCTCTCCTCTTTTTAGTGAGTCTGGCCAGGGGTTTGTCAATTTTGTTCACCTTTTCAAAGAACCAGCTCTTGGTTTTAGTAATTTTCTCTATTGTTTTTTGAGTCTCTATTTTATTGATTTCTTCTTTGATCTTTATCATTTCCTTCCTTCTGCTGACTTTAGGTCTTTTTTGTTCTTCTTTTTCTAATTCGTTTAGGTGGAGGGTTAAGTTGTCCATTTGGGATCTTTCTTCTTTTTTGAGAAAGGCTATAAATTTCCCTCTGAGCACTGCTTTCGCAGCATCCCATAGATTTGGAGAGGTTGTGTCTTCATTATCATTTGTTTCAAGGTAGTTTTTAATTTCCTTCTTGATTTCCTCATTGACCCATTGGTTTCTTAGTAGCATGTTGTTGAGTCTCCATGTAGTAGGTTTTTTCTCTTTCCTTTTCCCATGGTTGGTTTCTAATTTCATGGCATTGTGGTCAGAGAAGATACTTGAGATAATTTCTATGCTCCTAAATTTATTGAGGTTAGCTTTGTGTCCCAATATGTGGTCAATTCTTGAGAATGTTCCATGAGCATTTGAGAAGAATGTGTATTCTGATTTTTTTGGATGTAGTGTCCTGAAGATATCAATGAAGTCTAACTTTTCTATTGTTTCCTTTAGGATCTCTGTTGCTGTATTGGTTTTCTGCCTAGAGGATCTGTCCATTGATGTGAGGGGGGTATTAAGGTCTCCTACTATGATTGTATTCTCATCAATATCTCCCTTTATGTCTGTTAATATTTGATGTATGTATCTGGGTGCTCCCATATTTGGGGCATATATGTTGACGATAGTAACATCCTCTCCTTGGATGGATCCCTTAATCATTAAGTAGTGTCCTTCTTTGTCTTTATGTCTTTTGTTTTAAAGTCTATTTTGTCTGATGTGAGCGTTGTGACTCCTGCTTTTCTGTCATGTCTACTGGCATGAAATATTTTCCCCCACCCTTTCACTTTCAATCTATATGTATCTTTTGTCCTGAGGTGAGTTTCTTGGAGGCAGCATATTGAAGGTTTTTTTGCCTTTTTATCCACTCGGCCACTCTGTGTCTTTTGATTGGGGCATTCAGTCCATTGACATTTAAGGTGATAATTGATAGATGATTATTTATTGCCATTTTGAACCTCGTGTTCCAGTTGATTCTATGGTTCTCCATTTTTCCTTTCTTTTTTTTTTTTTTTTGTTTGAATGGTCTCCTGTTATTATCTGCTTCAGTGTATTTTTTTTTTTTCATTTTCTGCAAATGCAATGTTTGGTTTTGGCTTGTGGTTGCCCTGTTTTTTAAGTATGCTAACCCCTTCCCATAATTGTGTGTTTTAGCCTGATGGTCCTGTAAGTTCAAACACTTCATTACTATATTAAAATTAAGAAGAGAAACATACAAACAAACAAACAAAAAGGGTTATTTATTTCCTAACACCCCTTGCCCACATTTTATGGTTTTGATGACTCTTTTTTATTTTTTTCTTTTTAATTTTATTTTGTTTGAAGCATGTTCATGATTAAATCTGTATGCTGGCTTATCTGAGTGACTGCTCTCTGATTGTGGTTTCCTCAGTCCTAGTTCTTCCTCTTCTTCTTTTTTTTTCTTTTCTTTTTTCTTCCCTTTCCTTCCTTTCTTTTTGGTTTAGAGAAGCCCTTTCAATATTTCCTTTAACCTGGGTTTTGTGTTGCTGTATTCTTTAAGTTTTTGATTGTTGGGAAAAATTTTTATTTCCCCTTCTATTTTAAATGATAGTCTTGCTGGATAGAGTATTCTAGGTTGCATATTTTTTCCTTTTAGCACTTTAAATATCTCTTGCCATTCCCTCCTGGCCTGTAGTGTTTCTGTAGAGAAATCAGCTGATATTCTTATGGGGGTTCCCTTGTAGGTAACATTCTGCTTTTCTCTTGCTGCCTTTCGGATCCTCTCTTTATCACTAACTTTTGCCATTTTTATTATGATGTGTCTTGGTGTGGGTCTGTTTGGGTTCAGTTTGTTTGGGGCCCTCTGTGCTTCTTGTATCTTGAACCCAGTATCCTTTAGATTTGGGAAGTTTCCAGCGATAATTTCTTCAAATATATTTTCCATTCCCTTATCTTTTTCTACTTCTTCTGGAATTCCTATTATGCGTAGATTGGCCCGCTTTCTATTATCCCATAGGTCTCTTATATTGCTTCCCTGTTTTTTGATTCGGTTTTCTGTCTGCTGACCTGATTGGGTGATTTCCATTATTCTATCTTCCATATCACTGATTCGTTCTTCTGCATTATTCATTCTGGTTTTTACTGCCCTTAGTTCAGTTTGCATCTCTGCAAATGAATGTTCTAGTTTTTCTTGGCTCCTCCTTATATTTTCTAGTTCCTTTCTGAGGGTATCTGCATTACTGTTCATATCTTCTCTTAATTCCTTCAGTGTTTTCACTATTTCTCTTTTGAACTCCAGCTCTGTCAGACTGCAGAGATCTGTTTCATTGTTGACTGTTTTAGGTGAGTTCTCCTGTTGGTTTGACTGGGGGTGGTTTCTCAGCTTCTTCATCTTGCTTGTTGTTTTCTTTCTCCTGAGGGAGTTGTACTCTCCGTTATCGGGAAGTGTTTGCCTTGTCACTGCCATGGAATATTTCCTGAGGGCTGGTGTTGTTGGTCAGTCTTTATTGAGGCAGTGTGGCTTTTCTGGAGTGTTGATGGGGCTAACAGGGTCTCTTTGAAGCAAAGGAGGACTTCCTGAGGGCGGACAGGACTGGGAGGTCCACACCATGATGGTAGCAGATTTCACTTGGTCATGCAGAGCTTGCTCTGGTGTTTTTAGGCTGTGGGGTTCTTACAGGGGGTTGGCGGTGTTGGGCAGCTGTTCCTCAGGAGTACAGCACCCCCTGAGGGCTGGAGCAGCTATCTGGGTCACTGAGAACCTAAGAGGCTCCTCCCTAGGGCAACCCAACTCAGAAGGACGGCCTGAGAGTGTAGGCGGATCTTTTCACAGTCTGTCCAAGCTTGTTGTAGCTTTTCTGTGCTGCAGGGGGTCCTGCAGAGAGCTGGTATTCCTTTACAGCTGTTCTGCAAGAGTGCAGTACCCTCTGAGGGCTTGGGCAGCTAGCTGGGCTGCTGTCAACCCAAGAAGCTCCTCTCCATTGTAGCCCATCTCAGAAAGACCCTCTGAGAATTAGGCAGTTCTTTTCACGGCCTGGCCAGGCTTGTTGCAGCTTTTCTGGGCTACAAGGGGTCTTGCCTGGAGCTGGCCGTCTTATGCAGCTGATCCACTAGGTCTCGGCACCCCCTGATGGCTTGGGCGGCTTGCTGGGCTGCTGAAAACCCAAGAGGCTCCTCCCCAGGGCAACCCTACTCAGAACAACCGTCCGAGAAGTAGCCAGATCTTTTCACGGCGTGCCGATGCTTGTTCTAGCTTTTCTGGGCTGCAGGCCTTTTCTTGGGGGCTGGTGGTGTTTGGTGCTGCTCTGTGGGGGTGTAGCCCCTCCAAAGGGCAAGCAGGCCAGGGCAGGGACAGCCCCTGTAGTGGTAGGCTTCAGGCAGTTGTTGTGGCCAGCCCTCCCGGATGGCAGGCAGCCCCAGGTCCGGCGAGAGCGTAGTGGGTGGTGGTGGTGGAGGGAGGGGATGCACTGGGAAGCACAGCTTTCTCCTAGCTAGCAGGCCTGTAAGCTTGCTGTGGCGTGGGGGGTATTCTATGGGGACCCACCCCTTCTCTCCCCTCCCCAGCACGGGCGCAGCCCAGGCTTTTCTCCCAGGTTCCCTCTGATGTGGCTTTCCACTTCCCCGCCCCTAGAGTATTGCTCCCTTCCTCTGCGACAGCTTTGTTTTCTAGTCTCCCAGGCAGTCTCTGCCCCGTCAAACTTGACAGAACGGTTTTTAGGCCTCCCAAGCAGTCTTCGCTCCGCCCCACCCCCCCATCCCTTTCCCAGGGACTCACCTCTGGAGCCGAGGACTCGGTGCCCAGCCCCCACCCAGGCGTCTCAATTTTTGGTGACTGTGCTCGTTGTTCAGATGGTCCGTTCAGTTCTCAATCTGCTTTTAAGTACTCCAACTTACTGCTATACTCTTCTCTGTATTTGGAGATTCCTCCAGTTCGTTTGATCTTTCCCCCGAGTAGGTGACATTCCAGGGTGCGGGATCCCTTTCTTCTCCTTAGTTCCCTTTTGGTAGCGCCCGTCCAGCTTGGATTCACCTTCTCTCGCTCTTCTCTTTTCTCTTGTTTTACCTGGTAATGTCACGAACTTCTTGCCATTATTGGAGTTGAGGTTCTTCTGCCAGCGATTGGTTGCTGTTCTGTGTGAGTCATTTATCCTGTAGATGTGCTTTTTTTTGTTGTGTTTGTGGGAGAGGGCGAGCGTGTCCCCCTACTCTTCCGACATCTTGTCTCTTCCCATTAACCCATTTTTTTATCTTCATGAGGAATTAATAAAAATCAGCAGCATGTGTTCAGGTTCTGTTGATCCTATTCTTTTTCAATTATATTCTCTACTAAAGTAGTCCCCTCCTGTGTTAATTGTTGATTATTAATATTTTCTTAGGAAATTTTTTTTCTTTTTAGGGTCACACCGTTGGCATATGGAAGTTCCCAAGCTAGGGGTTGCATTGGAGCTGCAGCTGCTGACCTATGCCACAGCCACAGCAATGCAGGATCTGAGTTAAGTCTGTGACTTATACTACAGCTCATGGCAATGCCAGATCCCCAACCTACTGAGCAAGGCCAGGGATCTAACCCCCATCCTGTTGGATACTAGTCAGATTCATTTCAGTGGTGAACTCTAGGAGAATTTTAAGATACTTTAAAAAATAATGCTTTGATTTTATTTTACTTATTGGATACAATGTATTTTAAGAGGGAAGTTTTTCAGTTTTTCGAGGTTAATGTGAAGGAAAGAGTATTTGTCAAAGAGTAATCTATTCTTTTTAATACAACTGCCATTAAATGTTTAGTCACTGCACCTTAACTTTTTGGCCTTATATATATGGACTTTTATATATTGACTTAAAAAAAATTTTTTTTTTTGTTAGTTGATTTACAGTGTTCTGTCAGTAGCTTCTGTCAGTGGGTTCAGTAAGCAGTTTGGTGGTGGATCTTAGAACAGTGGTTCTCAAACTTTATTGTGCCTAAGAATTAGTTGTGAGCTTTAAAACATGCTAATTCCCAGGCTTTAACTCAGATTTTTTTTCAGCATGTCTCAGGTAGCTGTTAGGATTATTTGTTTTTAATGAACACCTTGGATGATTCCTATTCAGATGATTTTCTGAAACACCATAATGTACTATTTCTGTTAGCTTTTATGGTCTTCCTGTGTGTCTAGATGTGTAGTAAAAAATATCTTGTCATTTGGTCAGAATTTCTGTTTGTAACTTTTCATTAGTAATTCACATAGCAAAGATGAAATTGAAAAATAGACATATTTGCTATTTAATTCTGTAGAGTATAGCACAGACAGAAGTGGATTCTAACAA
Source organism: Sus scrofa (assembly GCF_054392235.1). Classification (NCBI taxonomy): domain Eukaryota; kingdom Metazoa; phylum Chordata; class Mammalia; order Artiodactyla; family Suidae; genus Sus; species Sus scrofa. The sequence goes on from NC_139390.1 coordinate 103,997,790, forward strand.
TTTGACACTTTGTGTTTTCTCCAAGATTTTATACAATGATCTTATACAATTTAATAGAAATGATTTAAAATTATTATTTATCAAACCTTTTACTCTCCTTCACTGCTCATGAGCCTGTGCTCAACAGAATCTTTTAACCAACAGCCAAATATAACAAAATTTGCCCTTCAAGATGGTATTTAGTAATGTATTTCTGTTATTTTATTTCAGAAAGTTTTAGGACTTTCTGATACTGTAATACGATGTTTTCATTTTGCAGTATTTTTTTTTACAAGTCTGACCTATTTTCATTATACAAAAGGTGTTTTGGGACACTAGGGAACGTTGGTGACAATGTGTGTATGTGTGAGTGTATTCCTGTGAATAGCACTTCTTCAGAGGGGGGAGGGATAGATACGTAACTGACTAGAGCAGAGAGTCAAAGTGAGAGATGAGGAAGTTAGTAAGATATTAGAGACAGAAAAAGTAGAGAGGTGAAAAAGAAAGGAATTTCTTATATGATCTGTACCAAAATTTAGAACAGTTGGCTTTTGTTAAGTTAATTTGATGGTTCAGTTGTAGAACTTCACAGAGTGGTGTAGGAGGGTGAGCTGTGTGGCAGAGGTTTCCTCCGGAGCAACACTGCTTTATAATCTGAAGGGTGGTCCTGTCAATCCATTTTCCATTTGCTGTAGAAACATCCTAATGACTTGAGAGGTAAAATGTCAGACATTCACATCAAAGGTAGCATTTGTTTTTCGGTCACTTATAGTGGTGGTAGTAGTGTGGAGGTGGTTGTGGATAGATTGATTCCTGAAATTAAGTAGATTGGTTCTATATCAGGACATGCCAGAATAGAGAATAGAGAAAATTGGATCCCTGTGTTAAATTTATGTAAAATACACAAACAACTTTGTATCTCATGGGTATAGTTCCCATTGTGGCGCAGTAGTAATAAACCGGACTAGTATCCATGAGGATGTGGGTTTGATCCCTGGCCTCCCTCAGTGGATTAAGGATCTGTCTTTGCCATGAGTGGTGGTATAGGTCACAGATGTGGCTTGGATCTGGTGTTGCTGTAGCTGTGGTATTGGCTGGCGGCCACAGCTCCGATGCAAATCCTAGCCTGGGAACTTCCATATGCCATAGATGTGGCCCTAAAAAGACAAAAATAATGCATCTATGAAATATAGCTAATGATAGCTCAACTAATTGACCAAGCCTTGGAAAAAGCCATATATGTGGCTTTAGAGAGCTTGTTCAACTTATTAACATTAATTTTTTTGCTACTTGCTTAAACTAAGCTTTATCTTTATAAGAACAAAAGTAACTGTTACTCATCAAGATATTCTAAAATCATATAAAATAACAAGATATCCTCAAATTGGAAATAGGGAAACAAAGATGAGGTGAGCCAAGAAAAGAGTTAAAAGGAGAATTTAGAATCACTCAGGACTGCAGAGAAGGTAGACAAAAAGATATCTTTAAATCATTGCCAGTGGCAGAGTTCCCTTTGTGGCTCAGTGATTTAGGAACCCAACATAGTGTCCATGAGGATGTGGGTTTGATCCCTGCCCTTGCTTAGTGGGTTAAGGATCCAGCATTGCCATAAGATGCAGGATAGGTCTCAGATGCAGCTCGGATCTGGTGTTGCTATGGCTGTGTCATAGGCCTGCAGCTGAAGCTCTGATTTGACCCCTAGCCCAGGAACTTCCATATACGGTGGGCACTTCTGTAAAAAGAAAAAACAAAATCATGTGGCAGTGACCAAGAACCATATAGTAGGAAGAAAGAGCAGGAGTCACAGTGAAATTGGCAAAAATGTAAGGAAGAGTGGAGCTATGAGCTCCAAGCAAATAAGGGAGTAGGGTACGGAATGTCTGACATTGGTTCTCAAGCTGATACCTGTTGCTTTGATTTAATTATTTGACAGCAGAGAAGGAGAAGTCCATGTAGAAAACACATTGATTATGATGGAGAGTATTAATTTTTATTAAATGAAAAAGTGATGCATGAAACTCATAAAAATCTGAACATGTAAGCCAGTAATTATAAGAAAAGCATAAATCTGTGGATTAACATAAAAGTTAAAATGACAATAAAATGTTAAGACAGTGTTTTTAAATGCTAATTCAGACCCCATATGACTAATACTTTCATTGAAAAATGGAATACTACTCAGCCATAAAAAGAAGAAAATAATGCCATTTGCAGCAACATGGATGGAACTAGAGACTCTTATCCTGAGTGAAGTAAGTCAGAAAGAGAAAGACAAGTATCATATGATGTCACTTATATCTGGAATCTGATATAAGGCACAAATGAACCTTTCCACAGAAAAGAAAATCATGGATTTGGAGAATAGACTTGTGGTTGCCAAGGGGGAGGGGGAGGGAGTGGGATGGATTGGGAGTTTGGGATTAATAGATGCAGACTATTGCCTTTGGAATGGATTAGCAAGGAGATCCTGCTGTGTAGCACTGGGAACTATGTCTAGTCACTTATTATGTAGCATGATAATGTGAGAGAAAAGAATGTATACATGTATGTGTGACTGAGTCACCATGCTGTACAGTAGAAAAAATTGTATTCGGAAAATAACAATAAAAATTTTTTTAAAAAGGGAAATAAAAAATAGAGTGGTTTTATGAGTATTTTTGACTCTGTGATATATGACAGGAAGGGGAGAGACTCACATTTTGATTTTAGACCAAAGCTCAGTAGAGTATTTAACAGGACTTTCAAAATTGAGAAAGCTCTAGGAGGCAGTTATTGTTTCTGGTTCATTGACTAGAGAGAATTTTTTTTTCAGACAGTTGAAAATTTCTTTTATTAATTTAGATGCATTCATGAGATTACTTTTCTCTTGAAAGGTAGACTTTCCAAGATAGTATGTAGAATAGAGTTCTTTTAAATGGAGTACAGAATTTCCTATTCTACATGTGCTTTCATGTCAGTTTTCAAAAATAAGAAATCAAGAGAATGTATTCTTGCTGCTTATTAAGTGTTAAAAAAGAACTTTTATCTCTTTCTGATTTTCAAATATGCATAGCAGATGAAGTGGTAGACTAGGGCTTGGATCTGTTTAACATTGTAAAGAGGAAGTACTCTTAGTTTTGTTAATTTAACAATTCCCCCTGGAAGGGAGGTTACAGAGCTGCCAGGATTTGCCTGTATAATTTCATAACTTTAGCATTTTGAGGGGTGTGAGTTGAACATGAAATTTAATTTATTCTAAATATTGCAGATGTACAATTACATTCAGTTTTTGTTGAAGCCTTAGATATGTATGAATGAGAAAGAGGAAAAATAAGATATAGGACAGTGTAGATTTCTCTGGCTTCTTGGAGCATTTGAGGAGCAAGATTAAAGTAGGCGTCTGTAGTCCTTGTTGTCAGAAAAGTAACAAGCACAAAAAAGCTATTTAAATTCCTTCTGTTACATGAAGTCCAAATATCTTAAATCTAGTAGTTTGAAAATTTGGACAAATTTGCTGAGGCTAGTTTTCCAAAAAAAAAATGATACTTTTTTTTTCTTTAATGATTCAAGAGAAAATCTGTTCCTTTGATCTTCCACTGCGTGTTACAAATGTGTTTAGTATATCCATTATGTATTTATTCTTGAGAATACTTATTACAGTGCCAATGGGCATGCCTTATATAAAAAATGGGTGTTTCAGCAGCAGATGTTTAAATTATACTCTCTCTGTGGCAAGTAAAATCATTTTTGAATATCAAAAATAAATATAGCAGTTGATACTTTCCAACTGGGATCTAACCCAAAGAACTTTAACATAAGACAAAAAGAAACTTATTTGTTTATTTATTTTTTTTGGCAAGTGTTACAGGAAGCAATTGCCTAATACATATAAAAGATGGCCTTACTTATCCTAATAGAATGGATATGTGTGATCTGAAGGGCATATGGTGAGTGGTAATCTGAACTTGAGGGGAAATATGTTGAATGGAATGAGTGTAAGATACTAAAGATAGATTTTTTTTTTAAATGTTGGAATCATTTTTATGGAGTGGCCACTGTTCTTCTTGTACCCAACATGTATGTTTCCCTTTTATACAGGGATTATTAAACTGAAACAATGAGTTGTCACTGCATTATTATCAGTACAGTTAGCTCTCTGTTGTTCTCTGTGGAATATCCACCTAGGTATTATTTATGACCATTTTTCACTTCTGTACATAATTGGCGCCAATGCTTAGTATATCTTGTAGCCACACTCACCTTATCAGAATATGTTATAAATTATATTGGATCAACTATTTTCCACCAGTATTTTAATCCTTGTGCTCCCTTCCAGACCATGTAAATTGAAGGCTATACAGTATAAAGGCTTTTACTGTAAGTAGAAATACCTATATTTATAACTTTCAAAAAGTTGACTTCTGGAGTTCCTGATGTGGCATTGAGGTTAAGGATCTGGCATTGTCTCTGCAGTGGCTCAGGTTGCTGCTGAGGCATGGGTTTGGTAAGTTGAGGATCTGGTGTTACTGCAGCTGTGGCACCAAAAAATTTAAAAAAATAAAATTGATATCTTCAGCAGATTCCTTCAATTTAATTCATTTATGGTTGCCATGATTCAGGTAGCTTTGGATTCAATTAAAAGGACAAGCTTTAGAAATGACTGAGCTCTTCTTTCATTTTTGCATTCTTAGGAGGGAATTAGAGCATTATGGGGTTGAGAGAGAGAGAGGTGAGAGTGCTCACCTTTGTAAGATTCAGGGCTTAATTCTACTCCCCTAGGGGGAAAAGTCTCATTTCTCTTTTATCACCAGTCCCTGCTAATGCTTTGATAAGAGAAACACTTGATGAACACAGATTTACAGTAGAAGGAGATTACTCCTTTCTAAAGTCAGCGTAAAAGTGCTGTGGGGATTCTTTTCTCTTTTGACTGAGCTTAGACATTGGAAGCATGGAAATAAAGGAATTGTAGTAAAAAGATTTTCAAATGATAACCTATCATGGTAATAGTTGAAGTACAATTCAGGGTGTATGCTGGTATCATAATTTTAGTGATCATAGTGTACTGTAGTTGTGTAAATATATGTGTGTGTTTCATAATATTTTTTTGTCCTTTTTTTTGTCTTTTTAGGGCTGCATCCACAGCAAATAGAAGTTCCCAGGCTAGGGGTCGAATTGGAACTGTTGCTGCCAGCCTACATCACTGCCACAGCAACATAGGATCTGAGTTGCGTCTGCGACCTACGCAACAGCTGGATCCTTAACCCGTTGAGCTGGGCCAGGGATCAAACCCACATCATCATGGATCCTAGTTGGGTTTGTTAACCACTGATCCATGAAGGGAACTCCCCGTGTTTCTTTTTTTTTTTTTTTCTTTTTCTTTTTTTCTTTTTAGGGCCACACTCGTGGCATATGGAAGTTCTCAGGGTAGGGGTTGAAGTGGTGCTTCAGCTGCTGGCCTATAACACAGCCACAGCAATGCAGGATCTGAGACATGTCTGAGACCTACACCATAGCTCACAGAAATCTGGATCCTTGACCTGTTGAGCGAGGCCATGGTTCAAACCTGCATCCTCATGGATCCTAGTTGGGTTCATTAACTGCTGAGCCATGAAGGCAACTCTCCTGTGTTTCTTAATTTAATTGAATGGCAAGCAAGAGAATACATCTAGAATATGTTGGAGAAGAGATCATATTTTTAAAATTGTTGGATATCTAAACTCAGGGGATCTGATATCTTGAATAAATTAAGTCCTGAGAATTCTGGGTGAATGATCTTCTGCTATATAATATTTGAACCTAGAGTTTCAGATGGACAGCATCAACTTGGTAATCTAGGTTATATCTTGAGATCCAAATCTCCTCTATGAGTAGCATTAAATTTCCTTTAGTGAGAGTGCATGAACAGTTCCTTGTTATTTCTCGGTTTCAACATGTTTTGTCTTTCAGGGTGTTTGCCTTTTGTACATGGCTCTCAGTCACCAATCCTAAGTCTCTACTTCTTATTTCGATTTGTGGAGGTAATCAGATTTCTTTTTTTTTTTCTTTCTTTTATGGCTGCACCCATGGCATGTGGAAGTTCCTGACCCAGGGCTAGAATCCAAGCTGGAGCTGCAGCCTATGCTATAGCTGCAGCAATGCTTGATCCTTCACCTAGTGCATGGGCTTGGGATTGAACTAGCACCTCCATAGACACAAGCCAGATCATCGACTCACTGTGCCACAGTGGGAACTCTTCAAATTTCTCTATATTTTGGAGGTTCACTGTGAAATTATCCTAACAAGAACGTTGTCCTTTAGATATTTTTAAAACTGTTTTGAGGCTAGGTAAATGTAGAGGCAGTAAAATACATTCTCTTCTTTGCCTGTAATCATCCATAATTTTATCTTGGGAAGTTTTTGCCTTATGAATATAATTCATTCAAAATCATTGATTGGTAGCTATATGTTACTGCCTGACTGCTGCTTGATAAGGTGTGAGGTTGAGCTTTGTTCCATGGGAGCCAGTTACACCCCTGCATTCACCTAGCCATCCCCAGTGTTCATGTGTTCATAATGAGAGATCTTGAGAAAAAGTGTAAGAGACCTCAAATCCAACTATAATTACAACAGTAAAAAAATATGATTACAATGGTAATGCATTGGAAAGAAGATTGGATACATATAATCTAGAGACTTGTGTTTGATGTCCAATTTTGTCTTTAACTAACTTTGACCAAGGCAGGTAAGTCATTTAACCTCTATAATTTTTTTTTCTAATATGTGCAATGAAGGAGTGGAATTTAGATAACCTCTAAATTTTTTCTAGTTGTAATATTCTGTCATTCGATATTATTAAATACCAAATTGTTATTTAATTGGCCTTCTTCTATGTTGTTAATCAGTTAAAAACCATAATTCTTAGGCAAGTAAATTAATAGCCCCCAGAGTATTAGCTAATTAGTTGCTTAAGAAATCAGCTATGGGCGTTCCCTTCGTGGCTCAGCAGAAATGAATCTGACTAGTACCCGTGAGGAACCATGTTTGATCCCTGGCCTCGCTCAGTGGGTTGAGGTTCCGCAACACCAAGAGCTGTGGTGTGAGTTGCAGACACAGCTCACATCCCTCATTGCTGTGGTTGTGGTGTAGTCCAATATCTGCAGCTCTGACTTGATCCCTAGCTTGGGAACTTCCATATGCCATGGGTGTGGCTCTAAAAAGACAAAAAAAGAAAGAAAAAAAAGACAGACAGAAAGGAAGAAAATCAGCTATGGAATTTTTCAGGATTCTGTTTTGGATTGGTCAGGATTATCAAGGAAAAAAGGAGATTATCTCTTTCTCTGTCTCCATCTTCATATCTATCACTCTATCACCCTATCTATCTATCTATCTATCTATCTATCTAATCTATTCATGTATATGTGTATATGCATGTATAATAACTATATAAGTTTATTTATGCATAAATAAAGTATGTTTTTGGGTCACATGATTATGGAGACTGAGTAGTCCAGACCCAGGGGGTGGAGTCAAGTCTGAAGGCCTGAGAACCGGGAGAGCTGATGGCATAGTGGGTTAATAGTCCAGTTTGATCGCTGGCCTGGGAGCTTCCACATGCTGTACCCCCCCCCCCAAAAAAAAAGCTGAATACGAGGAAAGGAAATACGGCTGTTTTCATCTATTTTCCTTTGGAAATATCTTATTATGAAAAATAGTGGTTTTTCTTTTTTTTTTTTTGATCTACATCCAGTATTAACTACCACCTAAAGAATCTATTTATAACTTTTAGAAACCAAACCTTAATGCCAAAAAGCCTTTCGCTTCTCTTTTAGTAGAGAATGGTATGTTAATAAGAAGTTTAAGACCAAAAAAGAAAGAGAGAAGTAGGAATAGGTGAGCATGTTAAAAGTATAGTGAGAGAACTGATATAAAAATTAGGGTTCTGCTCCATCTTTCCCCCTCTTGTATGCTGAGTTTGGTCAAGTGAATTGCTTTGACAGAATTTGTGGAATGACCTAGCAAGCCTGGGTTTCAGGGTACCTCATGTGTTTCTCTCTTTTTTCTTAGCACCTCTGCCATCCCCATAAACAGCCCATGCCTAAATTACCCCTGAGTTGACTGTTGAGTAGATTCTCTCCAGAAGTGCAGTTTAATCTGCAGATCTTCAGGTGAGCTCAGATATGGGGGAATAAATGATTGCTCTTTAAAGCCACTGAGTTTTAAGGTACTTATTATTGCAGTAAGAACTCCCTGATATTAGGGTGTAATTTCCTTTTTGAAAAAGAAGTGTGTCTCACTCATATTTAGCTTGTCAGTTGCCCAGGTGCTCAAATAGCATATTTTGTGAAAATTTAATAAATACAGAAAATTATGAGAATATATACCATCTAGAATTAACAAATGTAAATTGTTTTCATTATTTCTTAAAATTAAAACAAAAGAATTTGCATTGTGGCACAGCGGAAATAAATCTGACTAGGAACCATGAGGCTGCGGGTTCAATCCCTGGCCTCGCTCAGTGGGTTAAGGATCTGGCATTGCCCTGAGCTGTGGTGTAGGTCACAGACACAGATCGGATCTGGTGTTGCTGTGGCTGTGGCGTAGGCCTGCAGCTGTAGCTCCGATTAGACCCCTAGCCTGGGAACCTACATATGCTGCAGCGGATGCGGCCTAAAAAGCAAAAAAAAAGTTTATTACTGGAGTTCCCACTGTGGCTCAGCAGTAGCAAACCTAACTAGTATCCATGAGGATGTGGGTTCAATTCCTGGCCTCCCTCAGTGGGTTGAGATCCACCGTTGCTGTGAGCTGTGATACAGGCACAGATCGGATCTGGCATTGCCGCAGCGGATCTGGCATTGCTATGACTGTGGCATAGGCTGACAGCTGTAGTGCCAGTATTGACCCCTGGCCTGGGAACTTCCATATGCCACAGGTGAGGCTCTAAAAAGCAAAGTTAAAAAATAATAATTACTACAATAATACCCTTTTGGGTTTTGCTGAGTCAGCTACTATCATGAATTTAGAATGTATCCTAATGTTTCATGTATCATCCATCAATAGTATATTGTGCTTTGTTCATATTAGAAATATTTGTGTGGACATGGATATGCTTCACAAATTACTCTACAATTTGCTTTCTTGTTTAGTGTAGTTTTTGTGATCGATATGTGTGGATATACTTAGACTTAACTTACTCATTTTATTCGTTGTATAGTATTCATTGATGTAACTATTTATTTGTCCATTCCTCTATTGATTAGTATTTAGTGTATATTCTGTTTTATTTAATATTATTTCTGATTATTAGTAAGATCAAGCAACTTTGCAGATATACATATCTGCCAGATAATATTTGAGCTTTTCTGTTAGTTTGCTTATTTTTCATTTGGGTTGCTTGCCTTTTTATTTTTGCTCTTTTGGAATTCTTTATGTGTTGTGGTACTGTTTCTTTGCTACATGTATTGCAAATATTTTTTCCTGTTGATGTCTTCTCCTTTAAGTTTTTAATGATGTCTTTGGTTGGCAGCTTCTGAGATGACTCTAATGAGTCCTACCTCCTGGTATTCATGACCTTTTTGTAATCTTTTCCACTTGAGTGTGAGCTGGACTTATTGATTCCCTTTTATCATAGACCATGGAAAAAGTGGTGAGATGTTCTGAGAGGAGGTTATAAAGCAACTGTGTCTTCCCTATTGGGTTCCCTCTATTTTGTTTTTTGTGCTTTGCTTATTTTGGTGGAATCATGTCCTGAGTAGTCCTGTGCAGGGGTTCATATGCTGAGGAATTGAGCCTTTTGCCAAACACTGATGTGAATGAACTTGGAAGCAGATCTTCTCGCTCCAGCTGAGTCTTCAGAAACTATAACCTTGTTAACATTTTGACTATAAATTTTTGAGAAACCCAGAGTCAGTATCATGGCACTCAGCCATTCCAGATTCCTGATCCTGTGAAACTATGTGAGATAATAAATATTTGTGATTTAATATGCAAAGTTTTTGGATAACTTGTTAAGCACTGGTAGATATTTACTAGTACAATATCTTGTCATAGGAATTTTAAATTTTGGTGTGATAAAAATCAGTATTTATAATTTTCTGTCATATAAATAAATTCTAGTCTTAAATTTATGAAAATTTTTATATTTTCTTTGAAATTTCTTTTCTCATGGATTTCTTTGTTGCACTTTGAAATTGATTATGATATATCAAAGTTTTATATTTTGTCAGATAATCTTGTTGAATTGTCAACAATAGTCTTAATATTATTTACTTATTTTAATACCTTCTTGATAGATTCCCTTGAGGTTTCTATCTAAACAAAATGTAATCAGCGCAAAATGACTATTTCAAATTTTCCATTCTGATATGTTTTATATATTTTAAAAATCAGCTTTATTGAGTTATGGTTTAAATTATAAATTAATCATTTTTAAAGTTTTGATGAGTTTTGACATATGTTTATGGTATGTAAACATTGGTATGTTTATGGATGTAGAACATTTACATAACCTGTAAGTCACTTATTCCCTTTGTAGTTAATTGCCTCCTACTGCCCTTTGCTCCTGGCAACCACTGATCTACTTTTTAACACTATAGTTTTAAATTTTTTGGAGTTTCATATAAATGAACGCACAATATGTATGTTTTGTGTCTGACTTTATTTCACTTAGCATAATGTTTTGAGATTCCTGTATTACTGGCTATATCAGTAGATGGTTTCTATTTATTACTGGTTTATATTTCATTATGGGAGCATATTACAATCTGTTTATCCACAGAAGATTGACATTTTTTATAATTTAACATCTTCTGAAGTTTTATTGTTTTATTCTTTTATTTTTAAAGAATTTTTATTGTTTTATCTTTTGCCTTTAGATCTAAAGTACACCATGAATTCATTTCTTTGTATCTTGTGAAATACGAGTTATGTTTCACTTTTTAATATAAATATCTAATTATGGAGCAGTACTGATTAAAAAGACTGTTCTCTGTCTACATCTCTGTAGTGGCATCTTTTTTGTTTTGTTTTGTTTTTTTATTTTTAGGGCCTCACCTGCAGCATATGGAAGTTCCCAGGCTAGGGGTCCAATTGGAATTGTAGCTGCCAGTCTGTGTCACATCCACAGCGACTCCAGATCTGAGCCACATCTGGGACATATACTGCACTGCAGCTCATAGCAATGCTGGATCTTTACCCTACTGAGCAGGGCCAAGGATCAAACCCACTTACATCCTCATGATACTAGTCGGGTTCATTACCATTGAGCCACAACAGGAACTCTTGCAGTGGCATCTTTGACACAAGCCAGACCTCTGTCTATCAGTATGTGTAGTGCAGACTCTTTTTTCTAGAAGTTTGGCATTTGAATTCTTCCAATTGTTGATTCTTATGAATAAATCACCTGATTCATATTCAAGTCTTTATATGGACATACATTTTCCTGTCTCTTGGGTAAATACTTAAGAGTAGAATTACTGGGTCAAATGGCAAGTGTGTGTTTAACTTTATAAGATACTGCCAAACTGTTTTCCAAAATGGTTTTACATTTTGCATCTCCACCAGCAGTTTGAGTTCCAGGTGGTTCCATATCCTTGCCAAAATTTGGTTTTCTCAGTTGTTTGAATTTTATCCACTCTAATGGGTGTGTAGTGGTATATCTCATTGTGGTTTTATTTGCATTTCCCTAATGATTAATGATGTTGACTATCTTTTCATGGTTTATTTGCCATGTGTATATTTCCATTGGTATACCTCCTATTTAAATCTATTGCCCATTAAAATTTATGTTGTTTGTATTCGTATTTTGGAGTTGTAAGAGGTTTTTATATATTTTGTAGTCTTTTGTCAGATGTATGCCAACCTGTGCCTTGCTTTTATTTTCCTTAACAGTATCTTAATAGTGTCTATAAAAGAGCAAGGCATTTAATTTTGGTATTGTCCAGTTTATTAGTCATATAATTGGTGCTTTTTGTGTCCTATGTAAGAAATATAACCCAAAGTCATTAGGATTTTCTCTGTGTCTTCTTTTGAAAGTTTTATAATTTTAGTTACACTTAGGCTATATTCTATTTCAAGTTAATTTTTGTAAATGGTATGTGCTGTGGATTGAAGTGCATTTTGCATATAGATACTTGTATGGTACCATTTTTTAAAAAGACTCATTTCTCCTTGAATTGCCTTTGTGCCTCAAAAATAAATTGACCATGAAAGTGTGGGTCTATTTAGGGACTCCCTATTTTGTTTCATTGATATAAATATATGTATTTTTTAAACTGTCAAATTATAAGAAGAAAATTAGAGGCCTTTAAATCTTTACTTTTGTAGTTTAAAAATATTTTTCTTGGAGTTCCCGTTGTGGCGCAGTGGTTAATGAATCCGACTAGGAACCATGAGGTTGCGGGTTCGATTCATGGCCTTGCTCAGTGGGTTAAGGACGCGACATTGCTGTGAGCTGTGGTGTAGGTTGCAGACGCAGCTCAGATCCCCTGATGCTGTGGCTCTGGCGTAGGCCGGTGGCTATAGCTCTGATTCGACCCCTAGCCTGGGAACCTCCATATGCTGCAGGAGTGGCCCTAGAAAAGGCCAAAAGACAAAGAAAGAAAGAAAAAGTTTCTCTTTAATCTTTTTGTAAGTTGTATTTATCTATAATGTGATATGAGACTGTAAACTTTATTTCTTCTAAATGTATCTGCAATTGCCAGTTGCCACTTACTGACTTGTTTTGCCTCTAATTGCAAATATCACTCTAACCAAGAATTTATATCTATATCTTTAACTGTATCTATATCTATCACATATATGTACATACATTAGGTATGTGTATTTCTGTTTCTGGGCCATAATTTTGTTCTGTTGCTCTAGTTTTCCATTTCTGAAAGCAGGATCATGTTTTCATATACATTGTTATAGTTCTGTTTTACGGTAGAGAAGATCTTCTTTAAATATTTCTCTTTTTAAAAAATGTATTCGCTATCACTTCACTTTCACTCTTCCAACTGATCTTTCTACATCTTGAAAAAATACATTGCTCCATGATTTTCTCAGTATAGAACTGCTAACACTTTCCCTTTTTAGTAAAGTTATGGTTGATTTTTTTCAGCTGATGCACATTGAGAGAAGGCATCTCCACAGACTATAAAGGAATCGGGCAGAACAAGTTTGGGCATGCCCTCACCATATAAACAAGTCTGTCTACAGATGTGGTTCTGAAATAATGCATTTAATAATAATACACTGTAATTAATGTGATGTCTCATGGCCCCTAGGCATCCAAGGAACTGGAATTCAAAGTGTGTTTTCTAAATCACAGGACGAAAATGTTTAATAAAAGTCTAGAACTATAGGAAAGCCTGGTTTCCTACATATCCTACTGCATGATTCAGAAACATTGTGTAAAGTGTGTGAACCTAGAATATGTTTCATATCTAATCAGAATTTCCTGATTATCTTTCGAGCATAGGGGCTTGTGTCAGTAGCTGCTCATTGGTTTTCATTAGTCCTTTTTCAGCATTCTCCAGTGACAAGTCTTAAAACCAGTAGGAATGGCTGATTGATATCCTGAGTATAAAATTTTCTGTCTTGTAATCATTCAGTATCATCTACAGTAATCTTTTTGGACATGTTTTCCTTTAAGTACTGTTCGACTTCTAATAACTGATTTTTCTGGCTTGAGATTCTAGGGTATTATATGTGGATATACATCTTTCATCAGGATGAATGTCTACCATAATGCACTGATGATCACCGTGGTGCATCTGCTGATGTCATCCAGTCTTAGAGAAGAAGATAGCTGTGCTTCGTTAGCTCTGTTAGTCTATAATTCTATTGGGGCCTGTTGCATAAGAGTGGGAATTACACTGTGTAGGAATGGCAGTGGGTGGTGCTCACAAGGTCATGGATTAAGAGATAGTGATGGTATCATTCACAAACTCCAAATTGATGTGTCTAGGGGGAGGTTTTTTATGCTTATTATATCATTAACATCTTTTTATTTACAACATTTAGTTTAGTTTAAATATCAGAATAATATTCTATTTTGTACACATACCTTAATATATTTAATAAATGCATACCATTTTCCTGTTTAACTATTTCTGATATTCTGCTCTTTTCAAAAATCTAATGAGTATATTAAAAATATTGCTAAATTGCTTATTAAAAGTTTTTTCTTTTTTTACAATTTAGACTTTCATGAGCCAACAATATGTGAGACTACCAGTTTTAGTATAATCAACATCAGATTTTAATTGATTGTTTTAATTTAATGAATGAAAATTATTTGTTGTCATTTTATTCTACATTTCCCTTATTTGAAAGTTCAAGCATATTTGTATGTGCTTATCACTTGTATTTCTTTTGATCAGGATATCACAAAAAAGTATTATTTAATTTATATTTAGAAGTGTGGCAAGACAAATGAAGAGACAAAGTATAAACCTGGCAGAAAATCTAGCATTTGAAAAGTCCATAGAAGTGTATAAAAAGTGTCAGTGAATACATTTATATTAAGTATTCTGGTCTTTTGTTTTCTTATTGAGTTGTAGGAACTTTTTATATAACGAATATATTAATCCTTTATATATTAGCTACTATACAATTCTCCAAGTCTGTCTTTTCTTCTTTTTATATTTCTTAAAAGATTTATGTGCCATACATCATCATTTGTGAAATAGAAGTCATCTTACTTATTCATTTATTTTGTAATGCTTTTTGATCATGTACTATTTCTGGACAATATTCTTGCCTCTGAGGATATAGCCACACACAGAAAGAACATAACCCTTGCCTCTGAAGTGTGTACATTCTAGCTAAGAGGGAGAGCAAAAACTAAAAGTAAACGTATAGTATGTCACATGATGATAAGTGTTATAATGAAAAATTAGGATGTGGGGCCATTTGGCTGGAATATAGTGATAAGAGGAAAATGGAAGGTGATGAGGTCAGAGAAGTGCAGGGAGGCTAGACTGAATGAATTAGAGCTATATAGGCAAGAGCTGCTTATTAACTGAGAGGTGAAAGCCATTGGAGGGTTCTGAGCAGAAGTGTTATGTGTCCCATCTTGTATAATAAAAGGATCCCTCTACCCACTTTGGAAGAAGAATCTTCAGAGGAGTCGAAGTTAGAAGTAGATAAATCAGTAGGAGGCTATTTTAATAGGTATGCTGTCTTGGTCTAGGTAGTAAGAAGTGGTCAGATTTTGCATATATTTCAAAGGCAGAGCTGAAAGGGTTTGTTTGGATGTGTGTAAGAGATGAAAGAGTGTCAGGAATAATTACACCATTTGGAGTAAGGGGCTAATTAATCAAAAGAATAGACTTGCAGTTTACTGGGGCGAGGAAAACATCGATACTAGCATGTTTGTGGTGTTGGGAAAGGACGGTAAAAGCTCGGTTTTGGGCATGCACGTTATACATAAGACATAGGTGTCTAAGTTTTAAATTATATCTATATTTATATATTAGATCTACATATTTAGATATAGATGTCATAGGAAATATCCAGTAGGAAGTGAGCTGAGTCTGGAGTTCAAGGGGGAGCTCTAGATAGATAGCATTTAAAGGCATGGGACTAGTGAGATCACCAAAGGAATCAGAAGTCCTAGGACTGTGTGTGTGTGTGTGTGTGTGTGTATGTGTGTGTGTTTCTCACCTAAACTATTGGACAAGACCAAATACTATGTAATTAAATGAAACAGAATCTACATTGGCTGCCTATCAAAAACTGATTAATATTCCTGCTATTATCTATATTCAAATAGACACTATCTTGCAAAACTTAGCTATGTGGAACAACTTTAGAATTGCAGAATTTTAGATTGGGAGTGTTAGGAGATACTTATTTTATAGTTAAGGAAATTAAAACTCAGGCAGATCTTTTTTTCTCAATCTCATTGTTTGAAGCACTTTGTCAGTTATAGGGCCTAAGCTATATTGTTTTGTGGTACCATGAAGACATGAGCAGTTTGCATAGGAAAGAGTACATTTTTAATTTTGCTTTATGATTCCCTACCTCACAATATCAAGGATACTCCCAAATAGCATTTAGACATTGAATTTGGAAATTTCAAAAAGGTTTTTTTTTTTTTTTTTTTTTTTTTGGAAATTCTATCGCCAGGGATCGAACCTGAGCCTCAGCAGCGACCCCAGCCACCACAGAGACAATGCCTGGATCCTGAGCCTTCTGCACCATGGTGGGAACTCTTCAAAAAGGTTTTTAAGTTTATTGTGGTCCTATCTTTGGTTGTTGCATTCCTGTGATATCCCTTGGAGGTGCTAACTGGGCAGTCCTACCCAAGGGGCAGATGCCCTCCACCTGGCAAAGCTCTTAGAACTTTAATATATTGTTGTGTCTGTAAATGAGATATCTTCTCTTTTTGTGGGAACAACCACTTTAGAGCTCTTGCTACAAAGTAACTACTGCATAAATCATGATGATGCATTGTGCATGGTGTAGCATAGCAAATGATTATTAAAAGTCTTAATATGCTGCGATGAGCTTAAGAGTATATAGATGCACCATTTCCTCTGAATACATAGAAATCTTTATTTTTTGTGTGCTAGTTCTTTTTTTTTTTTTTCTCTCTGAAAGAAATCAGCATGCAGGAAAGTATTTGCCTTATCTGGGGGATCAAAACTATGAAAAACTATCTAAATGTAACATCATATGGTACTACCTTAGAAGAATTTTCTTATTATCGGTGTTATTGGCTAGTAAATAATGAAATGGATAGTTTAAATGACAAATTAGGAGGTTTAAGGCATTCAAAAAATAAAATAATAAAAAAAGATCAGGATAAAGGAAACTTATGTAAAAGAAGAAAAAATGAAAACCTAAACAGGATTCTTTCATGGTTTGGATAATAGTAGGAAAAATGAGACATGAATCCAGATTTTAAAAATAATATAGTAATAATTAGTTATGCTTTATGAGTGGTTTCTATTGCTTTGACATCAGTCACTATTTATTTGAATTTGACAAATGGAAACTCAGTTTTGAACATATATTTAAAAATAAATACTGCTTTTGTTATTTTTAAGTTTTGTATAATGAGGTTTGATATGATTCAGTGCTTATAAATAAGCTGTTTGAATGAATGATGTAAAATCTCCTTGCATTCCTTGGAAGAAAAACTGCATTAGAAGATACAGTTATAGAAGCTGTTATCTGGATATTTATTTAGTTATAATTGAAAAATTATTGGACTCCTATTGATGCTTAGTCTCAGTACTTTTCTGAATAAGTTTGAAAATAAAATTTACTCGATTTTGAGTTATGTAAATGTGGAAAAATTACACATTTTCCTTTTTTAAAGCAATCACATATGTGTTTTTCTCTTTTTCTCTTTTGTATACCATACCAAAAATAACTCGGGATTTAGAGCTCTCTGGGAGCTTGATCCTCATCAGTGGAAAATTTGGGGGTTATTTATTTATAAGGGTAATGATTTTATAGGAGAATAAATATTTATCTTCTTTTTTATAAAATACATACTTTCATATGCCTAGACTTAGATAACTTTTAATGACTATGGAATTTCAAAACACATAGCTTATTTTGATATATATTTTATGGTTTTGTGCCATTTTTTCCCACAGAAGAGGTTAACTCCATCCTCTTTTTGGGGGGAGATTATTTTTTCCCCTCATCATATTTTTTTTTGTTAAGAAAATACCACCTTTATAAACTATCTGGAGCAAATGCTGTCACTGATCTGGGAAAATGACATGTATTATCATTCCAAAGCCATGGAACACTGAAGGTAAGTGTTTCTTAGTAGAATACATTCTTACAAAATCTGCGTAACTTAAGCAATTTTTATAATATATATTTCAAATGTAAACTAAAATATCAGACATTCTGTGGAACTAAGTTTAAAATGTTCTCATTAGCAGAGTAGATCTTATTAATAATGATTAATTATCACCTCATCAATTATTTAACTTATTTCTGTTTAGCAGCTACAAGCTGAGTATCGACTCACTTAGTAGTGTGTTAGGAGCTAAGTATGAAGTGGTATGCAAAACATTTTCCCTGTCCTCATAAAGTTAGATGAATTTTAGATGAAAATGTCTTCTTCACCTTTATTCTCCCAAATTTTCATATCTATTGTTCAGAGTTGTTTGTTTAACATAGTGTTTTGAATGGCAATGAAAATATTTACAAAGAAAAATATGTTGAAATCAGCAGATCTGGGTTAGAGGACTAGCTATATCATTTACTTTCTGATATAAGCAAATTACATATAATCTCTCTGAGTCTCCATCTTGTTATCTCACTGCTCAGTGGCAGCCCATAATTTCTGAATAGGAAGACACAAGTGATCTAAATTTGGTTGGAAGAGGGACCTGCAAGGCCTGTCTTGAGATTGCATTGACAAAGCAAGCACACTTATTTCTACTTAGGTTATGTGTTTGTTTGGAACAGGGTAATGGAGATGATGCGGATGCCCAATCTCTTAAATCTCCCTTGGGCACAGCCACTATTAGGACCTAACCCAGCATGCAGAACTCTGGTTAGTTTACAGACAGTGGTGTGCTCAGGGTCACATGAGATATGCATGTGAAAGGGCTTGAATATATATATTCTGTTGTTAAATTTTTGGAAGTCACAGTCTAGAAGGGCAATTCATTTGAGAGCTTGGGGAGTGGTTTTCTTCCTAGACCTTAACACTACACTTTTTTACAAGCTAAATGTGGAAACCCAGAAGCCTCAATTAATTTTTTCTTAAATGGGTAGTCATTGTCTCAGGTCTCAGAAACCTGCTTTGAGCACAGCATTTTTAGCTTTTGCTAATAACTTCTCTCAGAAAAGGAGAAATTTGTGAGGCATTTTGTACAAGACAAATTCGTTGTCTTGATCAGATCACTCATGAAATTGTTTTTCAGATCTGGTCTCATTTTTTGTCAAATCCTTTTTTGTATCATTCTGTCTCCTCTGTATATGTAGAAGACAGCATATTATGGTTTAATTAGTCATTGCATGGTATAGCAGATTCAGAATATGTAAGCAATGACTCAGGTATGCAGAAATATAACTTTTTTTTTTTTGTAGCTGAGTTCAGAGCACTCTTTATGATGAAGGCAGAAAATGCTTAATCTTGGCCCCTCCTTCTTAAGTATCGTAGAATATAGAGCAATTCAGAACAAAATCTCATGACTGGTTGGGTCACTTGGCTTTTCGAGGGCAGTGAATATGCTTTAGGTCTGTATCTCCAGTACCTAGGATTGTCTGATAAAAGGAAGATTTTCCATAAATGTTTATTAATAACACAAAAGTATTCTCTTTTTTTAGCTTATTATTTTAGGGCTGCATGTGTGGCCTATAGAAGTTACCAGGCTAAGTGTCGAATCAAAGCTGCAGCTGCCAGCCTCTGCCACAGCCACAGCAATGCAGGATCCAAGCTGCATCGGTGACCTACACCACAGCTCATGGCGATGCTGGATCCTTAACCCCCTGAGCCAGGCCAAGGATTGAGCCTGCATCCTTGTGGATACCATTCAGATTCATTCCTGATGAGCCACAATGGTAACTCCCATTCTATTTATAATAGTTTGTATCTGCTCACCTCCCACTCCCACTCCATCCCTCCACTATCCCCTCTCCCTTGGCAACCACAAGTCTGTTCTCTATGACTGTGAGTCTGTTTCTGTTTTGTAGATAGGTTTATTTGTATTATGTTTTAGATTCCATGTTAAAGTGATATCATATGATGTTTGTCTTTCTCTCTCTGACTCACTTCACTTTATATGATAATTTCTAGTTGTATCCATGTTGCTGCAAATGGCATTATTTCATTCATGTTTGAGTAGTATTCCATTGTGTATATACAAACCACATCTTTATCCATTCATCTATTGATGGACATTTAGGTTGTTTTTCATGTCTTGGCCATTGTGAATAGTGGTGCTATGAATGTAGGGATGCATGTATCTTTTGAATTATAGTGCTATCTGAATATATGCCCAGGAGTGGGATTGCTGGATCATATAGCACCACTGTTTTTAGTTTGTGGTGGGCCTTCTGTACTGTCTTCCATGGTGGCTGCATCAACTTACATTCCCACCAACAATGTAGGAGGGTCCCCTTTTCTCCACACCCTCTTCAGCATTTGTTATTTGTAGCCTTTTTAATAATGGCCATTCTGACTGGTGTGAGGTGGTATCTCATTATAGTTTTGATTTGTATTTCTCTAATATTTAGCAATGTTGAGCATATTTTCATGTGCCTGTTGAGTGAAGCCAGAGGTACCTGTGTCCTCATTGATACTAGTAGGGTTCTTAACCCTCTGAGCTACAATGGGACTCTCTTGACATCTTTTATTAGTTCTCTCTCTGATGATTCTAGCTGATTTTGGGAACACTGAATATGTTTCTCTGATGAGTCACATGACACCTTCCTTATGGGCAAAATTTCCAACCGATGTTGGCAAAATTCCAGTGTGCCTCCTATCAGGATTCAAATAGATCCTTCAATACTTCTCCAAATTGATCAATACCCTATAAATATAGGAGCCCTTCAGGGCTCAAGACCTCATTATCCTTTGTACCAGCTCCTGTATCATTCCCATTTTGCCAGTGAGAAAACCTAAGGGCTGAGGGTGGAGGTTTGTCCAGGGCCTGTGAGCAATAAACTACAGTGTTATCTCTCAACACCCTGTTGTTCCTAACTCTCATACATTACAAATGTTTATTCCCACTGGAAGCAGATTCTTTACTGATTGATTTTTGCAGTGCATTCTTTAGTATTCCTCTTGATGAAACTAATCACTACCTTTTGCCTTCACTTGGGAAGAAAAACAGTTCACCTGGACAGTAATGCCTCAGGGTTTCACTGGGAGTCCTTATTTTTCACAAATCCTGAAGGCTGATCTGGATAATAAAAAGTTCCATTGAGATTCTACTTTGTAGGAGTATGTGAATGATTTGCTTCTTTGTTCTCCTTCTGTTGCAGATATTTAGCCTCTATCCACTGGTGCCAAATAGAAATGTGGAGTTTGGGGTGAAGGAGAAAAAGTAGCTTTTATTGCTTTACCGGGCAAAGAAGAGCATAGCAGGCTAATGCCTTAAAGACAGTGCCCTTCTTTGAGGAAGAACTGCAACGAGTTTCATAGTCTAAAAGGAGAAAACAGGGTTTCAGATAAGCATCAGGGTTGGGGGAGACGTGCATTTTTCTTTTGGGGACTCTTAGTTATCAGAGCTGGCGTCAGATCTTGGCATGATCCTGGTGGTAGTCTTCTGGGTTATTGCCTAGAATAACTGTACTTGCAAAAGGGCATGTTGATCAGAGATTACAACAAACTAGGAAAGTTCCTGAAAAACATCTTGTGCTAATAATCTTTAACTCACAGGCGGTTTTGTTCAGGGTACACTTGTAATATTTAGCTTACAGGTGATTATGTTTGGGATGTGATCAAATGAGGGAGAAGCACAAGGAAGGGCTCCAAGCTGTTCAGTATTAAAGTATTCATTTAAAAGAAGCATAAGGAATATAACTTTTCTCTTAGATGTGTAAGATGCCTACATCTTATGTGTATTCCTTGAGGGGGAAACAGAAACCTGTCCTAAGGCTATACTGTTGTTACTTGACTGTTCCTCCCATATCTTTGCATCTGCTCCCTTCCTTGATTAGCAACTGTCTGAACCTACTTAGAACTCGGTGAAGGCCATGGAGGCTGAATGAGTCCCATTTCCTAAAAACAAGAAATGGTGGACACATAAAGGCTTTTGTGCCCTAGAGCCCCAGGAGCCCCGTAGGGCCCAGCTCGGTACCTCTTAAGCCTACTCACAGGACAACAGCATCTACTTGCTAAACCTTTAAGGCTTAAAGGATTATAAACATGCCAAAGAGGGAGTTCCTTTTGTGGCACAGCAGAAACGAATCCGTCTAGTAACCATGAGGTTGTGGGTTAGATCCCTGGCCTCACTCAGTGGGTTCAGGTTCCAGCGTTGCCATGAGCTATGGTATAGGTCACAGATGTGGCTCGGATCCTACATTGCTGTGGCTCTGGTGTAGGCTGGCAGCTACAGCTCTGATTATGCCCCTAGCCTGGGAACCTCCATGTGCCTCAAGTGTGGCTCTAGAAAAGACAAAAAATAAAGTTGCCAAAGAAAAATTGCAGTTTATCTGATATCAGAACAAGACCTCCACCTAGATCCAGATACACTTCACAGTGTCCTTAGTTTCCCAAAATTGAAAACTAAGCGCCATTTCCAAGTTTTGTTTTTTTTTTGTTTTTTTTTTGTTTTTGTTTTTGGCCTGGTTGGTTACTGTCAATATGCATTTCAAAATTCTCTCTTATGGCCAAACTTATGTATATCTTACTAAATAAGACCAATTCCAACACAATTTTATGGAAAGCCAGACTGTGGATTTCAAGGCTTTAAAGGTGAGTTTGATGAACCCACCTGCCCTAGGAAATCCCAACTATCGGATTTTTTTTTTCACTTTTTATATATGTAAAGGAAGAGGATGCCTTTGGGGTATTACCCCAAAACATGGGGACCACCATAGACCCATTGGGTTTTTTAGCCAGCAACTGAGCCTTTGGCATGGGGATAACCCATTGCTTTAGAGCCAAAACAGCCACTGACCTTTTGGTTAAGACCACCAAGAAAATTTTGGGATTCCTTTTAGTCATTTTTTTACCCCATACAGTAGACGGTCCCAAGAATTGTTATCACAATTAACATTTCTGCCTTACTTCCTATGAAGTCCTTTTCTTAACTCCTCTTCACTACTCTGACATGTTACTACTCTTACATTGTAGTAACCTTAATCCTGCTACTCTTCTCCCCTTCATCACTAAGAAAGTCCTTCACGATTACTTAATGCTAATGGATTACCTCCTGACTCCTCATGAAGATCTCTTTCTAAGAAGTTCCTGTGGGTAACACTGACTTTTCATGGCTCAACAGTGATTCTTATTTTTAAAAAATCATATTGGTAAATACTGTGCTGGGAATGCTATTATGATTCCTTTTCATGTTTTTGAGGCAGCACATTTACCTATGGTTTTTTCAGCCCAACAAACTTGTGCTTTTGCCAAGGACAAAACTGCCAATATTTATACTGATAATAGATATGCTTTTGATGTAGCTCATGATTTTGGAATGTGGTGGAAGCAACATGGTTTCCTTACTTCCAGCAGAAATAAAAATAGAAATGTCCCTTATGCTCAGGAATTATTAGATGCAATACTTTTACTGGCCTCTTTAGCTGCTTTTGAGATTCTGGAGCATTCTAAACTTGACTCTCTGGAAGCTAAGGGAAATCATTTGGCTGATATTTACACAAGGAATGCTGTCCATAAGGAGACCAACAGCAGCCAACCTCTTTCATGGTCCAAAGGGATAGTTCCCCAAATGATAAATTAGAAAATTGGCTAGAGAAGTCCAGCTATTGGCCACAGAAATGGAAAAACAGGATTAGAAATTCAACTATTGTTTGATAAAAGAAAAAACTCTGTTTTGGACCAAATAGCCCAGTCCTCCTGGTGACTCTAAAACTTCCACTCCTCATCATTGTACATGCCTTAAACCATTGATCTACTGACAAAATGACAGCATCTATGAATCAGTAGTGGTGGGGAAACAGTAACAAGACTGGCACTAGTACTAGCCTCACTTGTCCCATTTGTCCAAAGTCTAACCCAGGTAAGCCTATTAATACTGTTTCTGGACATTTAGAACTACCTAATGGACCAATGGTGGTCATTCAAATAGATTTCATATAGCTTCCTTCATATAATGAATATAAATATGTTTTAGTCATTGTCTTTATGTTTTCACACTAGACCGAAGCCTTCCCTTCCAGACAGGCTACTGCCTCTTCTGTAGCTAAAGTCCTTTTGGTAAAAATTATTCCAAACTGGGATAATCTTAAACTTGATGGTGATTGTGGAACCCATTTTACTGACCAGGTATTTTAAGTTCTGGATGTTTGGACAGTTTTACATTATCACTGCACTTATTACCACCCTTAATTCTCTGGTTTAGTCTAATACACTAAGGGCTTTATTAAAACTCATTTGGCAAAATTTGTAGAGGCCTTTAAAATACTTTGGCCAAAAGCATTTCTCTTTTTCCTTCTAAATTTCAGATCCACCCCTTTTGGAACTCATAAACTCTTGCTCTTTGACATAGTCATAGAACATCCATTGCAGTTGGCTCCCACTTCTTTTGACTCACAACTTATAATAAGGAGAGGAGATACTCCAATATTGCCAAGACCTAATTGTTTCTATGAAAAATAACTGTGTTTTGGTAGAGCAGTCTTTTTACAGTATGCTCTCTGGAGATGAAGACCTTAAGCATCACACCTTGCAACCTGGAGATTTCATCTGCTGGCAAAGACACCTCTAGAAGAACTCTATGATGTGAGACAGTACACCTAGCAAAAGTTTTTCCTGGCACTGATTAAAAACAAGAAAACTTGACTCTTGATCAATGACACTTTTAGAAAAAGATCTTGATCAAAAGAGGGAAATGTAAAACATTAATAAACAGAAACCACAATGTAATAGAGTCAGGAGACTAGAAGGGGAGCTCTTACACCCTCTGACCAAGGAGGGCCCAACGGGAAGAAGACAGACTCCTCTTCTTTCCTGGCAGGGACTTAACCAATGAAAGCCATGGGCTCTTTGTTTACTATAACTCTCTCAACTTTTCTATAAAAGTGTTCTTCCCTTGTTGTGTGGGAACTTTCATGTGGCTCATGGTTGTTGATCCCGAGTTGTATTTCTCTGCTGATCTCAAATAAACACCTGTTTCCTGGAGAAATGCCTGGCAGTCTTTTTGTTTTAAGTCATCAACTCATGTATTCAGTGCCTACAGTTCTTTTTCCTGAATGAGACAGGCATTTCAAACTATCTATGTCCAAAACTGAGTTCATGGTATTAAACTCTAAATCATCTTCCTAAGCATTTCCTGGGTCAGTAAAAACATAGAACCTAAATTCATTTGCATATCTGTTTGTTCAGCAAATATCTATTGTGTGCCTTTAATGTGTCAGGAACTGTGTTAAACACTGGGAATGCAAGGATGAGTAGGAAGGTCACAGTTGCTGCCCTCACTGATCTTCGGATCTTTTCCTTATCATTTGCCCCTGTAATATGTTAAAGTCCTATCCTTGTACTAGAAAACATAATTCAGTTCATCCCACATTTCTTCTTTCCACCATCACTGCTCAAGTCCAAGTGACTGTTATCTGTCAACTGAACTTCCATAGCATTACCGCAAAGTGATTTTTGTTGTACCCATTCTTAATCCCTCTTCTGTTTATTTCCCCCCACTACCTTCGTGGTAAAACTTGATTCCTATTTTCTAGTTTTTAAATATTCAGGTATTGTTGATCTACATATTATGTTAGTATTTCAGGTGTACTACATAGTGATTCAATATTTTTTAGATTATCCTCCATTTAAAATTACTGGAGTTCCTGCTGTGGCACAGTGGTTAAGAATCTGACTATGGCAGCTTGGGTTGCTGTGGAGGCATGGGTTCAATTCCCAGCATGGTGCAGTGGGTTAAAGGATCCAGTGTTGCTGTAGCTGTGGCATAGGTGACAGCTGTGACACAGGTTACAGCTGTGGCTCAGATTCAATCCTTGGGCAGCGAACTTCCATGTGCCATGGGTGTGGCTATAAAAAATAAAAATAAAGTTATTGTAAAATATTAGCTATAATCCACATGTTGTACATTACATACTTGTATCATTTTTATTTTATATCCAGTAGTTTGCATCTTGTAATTCCTTTCCTATATTTTGCCCCTCTACCCTCTTCTCACTGATAATCGCTAGTTTGTTCTTTGTATTTATGAGTCTACTTCTGTTTTGTTATATTCATTCATTTTATTTTTTGGATTCCACATGCAAATGAGACATAGTGGTAGTTGTTCTCTGATTTACTTCACTAGGCTTAATACCATTCAGATTGATCCATGTTGCTGAAGATGGCACAATTTCATTTGTTTATGTCTGAGTAATATTCTATTGTATACATATAACACATTTTCTTTAGCCATTTATCTGTTGATGGACATTTAGCTTGCTTCCATATCTTGACTCTTGTAAACTATCCTTTGAACATTGGAGTGCATATATCTCTTTGAATTAGTGTTTTTATTTTCTTCAGATATGAAGCGTGGAATGATTGAATCATGGTAGGTCTTGTTAGTTTTTTAAAGAATTATTATACTGTTTTCCAGAGTGTCTATACCAATTTACACTCCTACTAACAGTGTATTTAAGGGTTCCCTTTTCTCCATATCCTCTCCAACATTTATTATTTGTTGTCTTTTTAATGATAGCCATTCTGACAAGTGTGATGCGATATTACATTGTGGTCTTTATTTGCATTTGTCTGATGATTACGTATATTGAGCATTGTTTCATGAGTACTTTCGCAATGTATATGTCTTCTTTGAAAAAAATGTCTATTAATTTCTTCTCATGAGAAATTTTAAAAGGTTTTATTGAGGTATAGTTAATTCATAAGGTCATGATAATTTCTGCTGTACAACAAAATGACTCAGTCAGTTTTGGAAGATAAAAAACTTCTGGAGATGAATGGTGGTGATGATTGCACAGTGATGTGAATAGACTTAATGCCAATGAACTGTATACTTAAAAATGTGTAAAATGGTGTTAGATAGTGTTCTGATTTCATTTTTTTTTACATGTAGCTGTCCAGTTTTCCTGGCACCACTTTTACTGAAGAGACTTTCTTTTCTCCATTATATGTTCTTGCCTCCTGTGTTGTAGATTAGCTGACCATATGTGTGTGGGTTTATTTCTATAGAATAGGGCTTTCTATTCGATTTCATTGATCTGTATTTCTGTTTTTGTGCCATTACCATACCATTTTGTTGATTGTAGCTTTGTAGTATGGTGTGAAGTCAGGGGGCCTAATTCCTCCAGCTCCAGTTTTCATTCTCGTGATTACTTTGGCTAGTCAAGGTCTTTTGTGTTTCCATACAAATTTTAAAATATTTTGTACTAGTTATTTGAAAAATACTATTGGCAATGTGATAGGGTTGCAGTGAATCTGTAGATTACCTTGGGATGTATAGTCATTTTACCAATATTGATTCTTCCAATCCAAGAGCATGGCATATCTTTCTATCCGTTTGTGTCATCTTTGATTTCTTTCATCAGCATCTTATAGTTTTCAGAGTATAGATCTTTTGTCTCTCTAGGCAGGTTTATTCCTAGATAATTTATTCTTTTCGATGTGATGGTAAATGGGATGGCTTCCCTAATTTCTCTTTCTGATCTTTCATTGTTAGTATATAGAAATGCAATCAATTTCTGTGTATTAATTTTGTATCCTGATACTTTACCAAATTCATTGATGAACCCTAACAGTTTTCTAATAACATCTTTAGGATTTTCTAGGTACAGTATCATGTCATCTGCAAACAGTGATAGTTCTATTTGTTCTTTTCTAATTTGGATTCCTTTTGTTTCTTTTTCTTCTGATTGCTGTATTGACCTCCAAAACTATGTTGCATAGAAATGGTAAGAGTGGACATCCTTATCTTGTTCCTTATATTAGCAGGAATTCTTTCAGTTTTTCACCATTGAAAATGACATTAGCTGTGGGTTTGTCATATATGGTGTTTATTATGTTGATGTAGTTTCCCTCTGTGGAAACTTTCTGGAGGGTTTTTATCAGAAATGAGTATTGGGTTTTGTCAACACTTTTTCTGCATCTATTGAGAGGATAATATAATTTTTATTCTTCACTTTGTTAATGTGGTGTATCACACGGATGGATTTCTGGATATTGAAAAATCCTTGCCTCCCCGAGAGAAATCCCACTTGATCATGATATATGATCCTTTTAATGAATTGCTGGATTTGATTTGCTAGTATTTTGTTGAGGATTTTTGTATTTATGTTTAGCATTGACATTGGCCTGTATTTTCTTTTTTTGGGTATCTGTCTGGTTTTGGCATCTGGGTGATTGTGGACTCAGTGGGTGAGTTTGGGAGTGTTCCTTCCTCTGCAGTCTTTTGGAATAGTTTCAGAAGGATAGGTGTTAGTTCTTCTCTAATGTTTGATAGATTTTGCCTGTGAAGCCATCTGGTTCTGGACTTTTGTTTGTTGGAATTTTCTTTTTTTATATATAATGATTTTTTTCCATTATAGCTGGTTTATAGTGTTCTGTCAATTTTCTACTGTATAACATGGTAACCAGTTACACATACATGTATACATTCTTTTTTCTCACATTATCATGCTACATAATAAGTGACTAGACATAGTTCCTAGTGCTACACAGCAGGATGTCATTGCTAATCCATTCCACAGGCAATAGTCTGCATCCGTTAACCCCAAGCTCCCAATACATCCCACTCCCTTCCCCACCCCCTTGGCAACCACAAGTCTATTCACTCTCCAAGTCCATGAGTTTCTTTTCTGTGGAAAGGTTCATTTGTGCCATAGATTAGATTCCAGATATAAGTGATATCATGTGGTATTTGTCTTTCTCTTTCTGACTTACTTCACTCAGGATGAGAGTCTCTGGTTCCATCCATGTTGGTGCAAATGGCATTCTTTTGTTCTTTTTTATGGCTGAGTAGTATTCCATTATGTATAGGTACCACATCTTCCTAATCCAATCATCTGTCGATGGACGTTTGGGTTGTTTCCATGTCTTGGCTATTGTGAGTAGTGCTGCAGTGAACATGTGGGTGCATGTGTCTTTTTCAAGGAAAGTTTTGTCAGGATATATGCCCAAGAGTGGGATTGCTGGGTCATATGGTAGTTCTATGTATAGTTTTCTAGGAGGTACCTGTTCTCCATAGTTCAGTTTCAATACTTGTAATTGGTCCATTCATCTTTTCTATTTTTTCCTGGTTTAGTATTGGAAGATTGTATCTTTCTAAGAATTTTTCCATTTCTTTGAGGTTGTCCATTTTATTGGCATATAGTTGCTTCCTGTAGTCTTTTACGATCCTTCGTATTTCTGTAATATATGTTGTAACATCTCCTTTTCAATTTCAAATTTCATTGATTTGAATCCTCACTCTTTTTTTCTTGATGAGTCTGGCTAAAGGTTTATCAATTTTGTTGATCTTTTCAAAGAACCAGCTTTTAGTTTCATTGATCTTTTGGATTGTTTTTCTAACTTCCATTTCATTTTTTGCAGCTCTGATCTTTATGATTTGTTTCCTTCTGCTACTTTGGGTTTTGTTTGTTCTTTGTTATCTAGTTGCTTTAAGTGTGAAATTAGGTCGCTTATTTGGGATTTTTCTTTTTTCCTGAGGTGGGCTTGTATTGCTATAAACTTCCCTCTTAGAACTGCTTTTGTCACATCTCCTAGGTTTTGGGTTTTTGTGTCTTTGCTGTCATTTGCTTCTAGGTATTTTTTCATTTCCTCTTTGATTTCTTCAGTGATACATTGGTTGTTTAGTACCATTTGTTTTGTCTCCACATGTTTGTGTTTTTTTGCAGTTTTTTTCATGTTGTTTATTTGTAGTCTTATAGTGTTGTGGTCAGGAAAGATGCTTGCTATGAATACATTTTTTTAAAAAAATTTACTGAGACTTAATTTTTGGCCAAGAATGTGATCTATTCTAGAGAATGTTCCATATACACTTGCAATGAAGGTGTATCCTTCTGCTTTTTGATGGAATATTCTATAACTATCTATTAGGTCCATCTAGTCTAATGCATCATTTAAGGCTTGTGTTTCCTTCTTGATTTTCTGTCTAGAAGAAGCGGTGGATGATCTATCAATTGCTGTAAGTAGGATGTTAAAGTCCCTCACTATTATTGTGTTAGCAGTACAGTACAAGGCTGTTAGCCTTATATATTGAGGTGCTCCTATGTTGGGTGCATATATATTTATAATATTGTTATATCTTCTTGGATTGATCGTTTGATCATTATGTAATGACCTTCTTTGTTTCTTATGACATTCTTTAAGATCTATTTTGTCTGATATAAGTATTGCTATTTCAGCTTTCTTTTGATTTCTATTTGCATGAAATATTTTCTTCCATCCTCTTACTTTCAGTTTGTATTTGTCCTTACAGCTGAAGTGGACCTCTTGTAGACAGCATATATATGGGCCTTGATTTTGTATCCATTCAGCCAGTGTATATCTTTTGGTTGGAGCATTTAGTCCATTTAAATATAAGGTTATTATTGATATAAAATATAAGGTTATTATTGCTGCCATTTTGTTGATTGTTTTGGATTTGTTTTTATTGGTCTTTTCTCTTCCCTTCTTCTCTTGTGGTTTGATTGCCATCTTTAGATTTGTGTTTAGATTGCTTTTTCTTATTTGTGTGTGTATCTATTGGAGGTTTTAGGTTTGCAATTACCATGTGATTTTGATATAGGAGTTTATATACATATATAATATTGTTTTAAGTTGATGGTGTCTTCATTTCAAATGCATCTCCAGTATCATGCATTCGTACCCACCTCTTCTCATGATTTCTGGTTTTGATATCATATTTGTGTGTGGATAATTTCCTGCCTTTACTGTATATTTGCCTCTACTGGTGAGCCTTCTCATTTGTAATTTTCTTGCTTCTGGTTGTGGCCTTTCCTTTTCCACTTAGAGAAATTCCCTTATTATTTGTTGTAAAGCTGGTTTCGTGGTGCTGAATTTTCTTGGCTTTTACTTGTCTGTAAAGCTTTAGATTTCTTCAGATCTGTGTGAGAGCCTTGCTGGGTAGAATGTTCTTGGTTGGAGGTTTTTTCCTTTCATCACCTTAAGTATAGGGTTCCACTCTCTTCTGGCCTGCAGGGTTTCTGCTGAAAAATCAGCTGACAACCTTATTGGGATTTCCTTATGTGTTATCTGTTGCTTTTACCTAGCTGCTTTCAGTATTTTCTGTGTCTTTAATTTTGGTCCATTTGATTAATATGTGTCTTTTTTTTTTTCAATATGATATTCATTGTGCTTCCTCAGTTTGAATAAGTGATTCCTATCTCATGTTAGGGAAGTTTTCAGTTGTTATCTTTTCTCTGGCCCTTTCTATCTTCTCTTTGTGGCACCCCTATTGTGTGATTTTTGATGCTTTTAAGATTGTTCCAGAGTTGTTAGATTTCCCTCCTTTCTTTTCATTCTTTTTTCTTTATTCTTTTCTGTATCAGTGATTTCCCCAGTTTGTTTTCCACCTCAGTTATTTGTTTTTCTGCCTCCTTTAATCTGCTACTAGTTTATTCTAGTGAATTTTTTATTTTGGTTATTGAATTTTGAATATCTGCTTGTTTAATCTTTAAATCTTATATTTCTTTGCTCAAAGTTTCTTCTAATTTATCAATTTTTGCCTGCAGTTTTTTTTCAAGCTCTTTGATTATCTTTACTGTCATTATTCTGAAGTCTTTGTTTTTAATGGAGGCTGCTAGTCTCTAGTCTACCTAGCTGTTTTTTTTCTGGGGTTTTTGTCTAGTTCCCTCATCTGGCTTATATCCCTCTCCCTTTTCATTTTGTATAGCTTCTTGTCTGGTCTCCTTTTTGCAGGCTAGAGTGTTGTAGCCTTTCTTGCTTCTGGTGTCTGCCCCCTTATGGGCCAAATTGATACAGGTGCTTCTTATAGGCTTTCTGATGGGAGGGACTGGTGCCTGGCCACTGGTATGTAGAGTTGAGTGTTGTCCTTCTAGTGGGTGGTGCTTTTCCTTTGGGTGTGATTAGAGGCATCTGTGTACCTAGGAGGAATTTAGGCAATTTGTTTGCTGATGAATGTGGCTGTGTTCACACTCTATTTGTTGTTTGGTCTGGAGCTTCTCAGCCCTGATGGATGGTTCCAGATTTTTACAAATGCAGCCTCCCTGGGGTTTTATGCAGATGAATATTCCTGTGGCCTCTGCCTCCAGTGTATTGCTGCTGCAATGATTCACAGCTGCCCTTTGCTCCAGGATACCCTCCAAGACCTGCAGGTAGGTCTGCCCCAGATTCTTATGGAGTCCCTGCTTTGCCCTTGGACCCAGTGTACCTGGAATCCTGTTTGTGCCCTCCAAGAGTGAAGACTTTGGTTCCCCCAGTCCTGTGCAGCTCTTGTGCACATGCCCCACTGGCCTTTAATGCCCAGTTCTCTAGGGGCTCCTCCTAATGCTAGACTCCCAACCTGGGGAACTGGACATGGGGTTTGGAACTCTTATTTCTGTGGGGAGGCTTCTGTGATACAGTTATTTTCCACTCTGTGGGTCACCCACCTGGCGGGTTTGACATTGCTTGTATTGCAAAAGTGCTCATCCTACTGTCTCAGTGTAGCTTCTTATCTTTGGGTGGAGGCTTTTATGGTAATTTCCAGTCTATTTTATTTGTGGTTGTTTAGCAGTTAGTTGTAATTTTGGTGTTCTTATGAGAGAAGGTGAACTTAAGTCCTTTTACTTTGTGATCTTTTCCCAGTCTCCTCTTCTGCCAATTTTTAAATCAAGTTATTTGGTTTTTGATATTGTTTTGTGAACTGTCTATATATTTTGTATATTAGTCTCTTATATGTCATATTATTTGTGAATATTTTCTCATATTCAGCAGCTTGTCTTTTAGTTTTGTGAATGGTATCTTTTGCTGTGCAGAAACTTGTAGGTTTAATCAGGTCTCGTTTGTTTATTTTTGTTTTTGTTTCTCTTGCCTGAGGAGATCTGAAAAAATATTCCTCAGATATATGTCAAATTGTGTACTGCTTATGTTTTCTTCTAGGAGTTTTATGGGTTCTGGCATTACATTTCAGATGATTTCAGTTATGGTGTGTGAGAAAATGTTCTAATTTCATTCCATTACGTGTAGCTGTCTAGTTTTCCCAGCTACAATTATTGAAGAGATTGTCTTTTCCCCTTTGTATATTTTTGCCTTCTTTGTCATGGATTAATTAAATGCATGCATATGGGTTTTTTTTCCTTGGCTTTCTATTTTGTTCCATTGATCTCTGTGTCTGTTTTTGTGCCAGTATCATACTGTTTTGATGACTGTAGCTTTGTAGTATCATCTGAAGTCATGGAATGTGATATTTTAGCTGTGTTCTTTTTGTATCAAAATTGCTTTTTATATTTCTGATCTTTTATGTTTTAATAAAAATTTTAGTTTTATTTCTTTTATTTCTGTTAAAAATGTCAGAAGTATCGTGATATAGGTTGCATTGATTCTGTAGATTGCCATGGGCAATATGATCATTTTAATGTACTATAGAAATAATCCCTGTAAGTATAGTGTTTGGTCATTTTAACTGTATTAATTTTTCATATCCCTGAAAATGAAATATCTTCCCATTTATCTGTCTTATCTTCAGCTTTGTTCATCAGTGTCTCATGATTTTCAGAGTATAAGTCTTTCACCTCCTTTGTTCAGTTTATTCTTAGGGAATAGTCTTTAACATAGAATGTTAAGGCATTTTGATATCCCTTTATAAAATACCTTGCTTAGGTTCCTTTTCTTTAATTGACTCTTAATTCTGTTAAGGAGATGGATTAAGAGCATAATTTCTAAAACCTTTACTGTGCATAGATAAACATGTGGATAGTCCTGATGTCCTGGGGAGACTTGGGGACAATTTTTTGAGCTCCAAGATCTCAGAAATCTCATTTCACTTATCCTTGTGCTTGAGTTGCCCTCTGCTATTGCCTAGAGTTGTGATTGTACATAAGGTAGATTCTCATTGCCTGGTGTCTGGGAAGACACTTCTTCCACTGCTTTATCCAAGTCCTTGCAGGGCCATAGCTCCCCTCCCCACTCCCTTATAAGACTTAAGTTTATTGCAAAGAATGCACACTAGATCCTCTGTTTACTGTCTCAGGTTGGTCATTCCAAATCACCTACTTGCCTTCCAAATAACTGGCAAGATACTTGTTAAGATCTTGTTTTCAGGTAGAAACACCTATTTCCATGACTGAGCAAAAATATGAAGCTGCTTCATTCAGTTTTCAGCAATTTGAGTGTTTTTTTTAATGGTAAATGGCAAAATTTTTTTCTCAATTATTTTTTTCCTTTTTTTCTTGGCACTTACTGTGTGGTTTTTTAGGGTGATCACCACAAATAAAAATGATTTCATGGAGTTCCTTCTGTGACTCAGTGGCCACAAACCCAATATTATCTATGAGGACATGGGTTCAATCCCTGGCTCTGTTTAGTGGGTTAAGCATCTGGTGTTGGTTGCTGTGAGCTGTCGTGTAGGTCACAGATGTGGCCCAGATCTGGCGTTGCTGTGGCTAAGGCATAGGCCTGCAGCTCCAATTTAATCCCTAGTCTGGGAACTTCCATATGCTATGGGTGCAGCCCTAAAAAAATGATTTCAAAATTTATTTTGGTGACTGTGAGGGCCCAGATGGGAGGAGGGAAAAAAAAAACAGTTGCCTTTTTGTTTTAACAGGGGCAAGGGAGTTGTAGTCATAAGCACATCAATAATAATGTGCAATAACCTATTCATTTGTAGAATATGACTATGTGATGTGCCTCTGTCTTGTGCAGCAGTGATACTTGAACAGATTGAATCTCAAAATTATGGGGACAGGGTCAAAACTAAATTTAAGTGAAAGATGGCTAAAGGTCTGCCCATCAATTTAACTGAGAATATAGGAGTTTCCATAAATTTAGATTTCTCTGCTCACATCTTTTTATTATTTTAATAATGTATTATATAACATTGTATATCTATAAGATGAGAGAGACAAGAAGATCTTTAATGGTTCATGTTTAAAGTGTTGTAATTCCAGGATTCTTTAACCTTTGAAGGAACTATGGACATGAAGCAACTGTGATGCAAACTGTACTTTTATCACTTTAGACTCCTGGAATATCAGAGCTTGAAGTGATTTTTATATCTTATATCTTTCTGGGCCAGGGTGTGTTGCTATCTAAATGATCTTGGACTCATGGGTTACACTCTATTGGTAAAATCATTTATCATTGGAGACTTTGTAGCTCTTTCTGGCAATACATGCCAGTGCTGTATAAATCGTAAGGTAAGGAAATTTTCCCTATGGCTCTGTTAAGTGCCTTTGAACATATTGTCTTTACCTGTATGTTTTTGGTAGTTCCAAAGCCCTTTCAAAAAATCATGAAAATCCCTTTTTGTGCTTATTGTTATGCATGCTCTTTTAAGAGACACAATTCACTTTAAAGCATTAAAAATATTGTTTAGTTTCTAAATCTCAAATTTTATGCTAGTTTACTAAATGACTAAAAGTTATATTTATCTTTTATTTTACTTTTCAAAAATTTTGTTTTCTTTTTTGATCTTTTTTTGAACTCCTGAATCCCTGACTGTATTTGAACTTAACCATCAGTTCTGAATCAAGGCAGGTTTTAGAAATGGATAGATTAAGAAAGATAATGACAAGAAATTTATTAGCACTTAGGGTTGAAGTCCTGTGGGATTTTTTTGTTGGTTTATATGAGTCTATTTTATTTTACACTTGCAAAAAATATAAATAATGATTTTACTTGCAAATGTAAGGAAAATATACTTTTGATGGGCTTGTTAGGTGACACCTTGAAATGTTGTAAACATGCATTGAGCTGGAACAGGCAGCTTTTACTATGAAATAACCATTTCCTTGACATTGCCCATTACTTCTTCCCCTTTTTTGCTGGACCATAGGTTTGTTCCTTATACCACTTTCCCATTCTTTTTCTGGTATAATGAATAACATATGGCAAATATCAGCTTACCTCAGGTTTCATTGCAGCTGAAAGTGACTTGTGGATTTTTTTATTTGTGGGTCACTTGTCACTTTTACATTTTTCTTCCTGCTTCACATGTAGAAAAGATATACCAGTGGATACCAACATTGGCACTCATAGATCAGGTGTTAGGTTGGTGACCATGTTGGTGAGCAGTTTTTATATCCCTTTCTCCTGATTCAGTATAGGCAAGGGAATTTGAGCAAGAGCCAGGACATATGGCAGCCCTTAAGTTTAACCCAAATTTTATGAGCTCAAAATCCGATGTGGAGTCCACCCTTCTATCACTTGCCTTGACATCATAGAATTTACACTACCTCTCTGCCCTTGAAACTTGGAAATTGCCTATTATCCAGGTCACTGGAGGAGTTTGCTTATTGATTCTGAAGCAGCTATTTGGTAACAATTCAAAGTGTAATGTAGAGACCTCATCTCCCAAATCCTGTCTTGTGTGCTCTCTCCTTTACAGCAGGGTGTAATTTTGCTTGTGGTATATGTAAGCACCTTTTCCCAGCATGCCCTCATCTAAACATACCTTTCTGTGTGCCAGACAGCATTATGCTCTATCAATTTAATATTCTCAAACTTTTAGTTATATGACTGTGCCAGGTATGCCTAATTTTTCTGTTCATCTAAAATAGCGTTATGTTATTATAAATAGAATGCACATTTGGAGATGGAAATACACTGTTCATTAGGTATACCAGTACAAACCACTGGCCTCTGGCCATGCTCCTCTAATGGTGTAATTTCCATACCCCAAGGGATATGGTTATGTATCCTCTCTTTATTTTGAGGGCTGTAATTGTAAACACATGTCTCTGACTGGATACCTTATATCAATAGCCTTCACTCTGCCAGAAGACATGAAGGGTGCAATGCAACATCAAAGGAAACCCAGTGAAACATTTTTCTATTATATGAGATATATTTGGGCTGGGCTCTTACTAGCTTATTACTAGATTTGAAAATCAAACTTTAGGCTGGGGCTGAGAGGTTTTAAGGCAGCAACCATAGGACTAAATAGATGAGATTAAAAAAATGATAGAGTAAAAAGAGTTCATTGTAGTCATCTGAATGGCAAAACCACCAAATCTAACATACATAGTCCAGAGTCTCTTATCAGTCACATGTGTTTAGTTTATTTACTTTATAATTTTCCAGATCTGTCTGATCTGATTTGTGAATTTTCATTGAAAATGTTCCTCTGGTTTCTCTATTTACTTTCATTTAGATGGCATCATCTGCAAACCTGTGGCCTGGTTATATGTAATAAAAACTAGTTACAACTAAGCAAATACAAAATTCCCTAGTGGTCACTTGGCTTGGAGCATGAGGTTTGGAAGTTAATTGATGATTGATCACTCTTGGATATTATTAGTCTTCTTTCGTGTACAAACATCCTCCTAAACAAAGAGGAAAACACCTTGTTAACAGTGAGTAGTAAAAACTGAAATATATGTTTTGCCTTTATGTAGAAATCAGTGATTCTTTTGCTCTCTTTTTTTATATTATAAATTCCTCAGTTAATGAGGCTATACCACAACAGTTGAAAATTTTGAGAATTTTTTTCTGTATTTTGTAGTTCTCATCATAAAAAAACTAAAGAATATCTGTTTTTGGAGTTGGATTTATTTTTATGAAATGTTCTTGTACAATGCCAGCAAATCTGCTATACCCTATGGGAGTTGTATCTCTAATATTGGTGCTTTTTGCTGTAGTGTGGTGTTGTGGGAAGCTAACAGTAATGGAGAAGTTAGAGTTGAATGGCATAAAGGCAGTCATATGTAAGGTGGGTGTGGTGCTTTCATGATTAGTACCAGAACAGCAGATGTCATGAGCTTTTGTTCACAGGACACATTTGTGTCATCTGGCCATACTATTATGCAAAGGAGGCTGAGTTCTTATTCCCCACCTCTACCCCAGGACAAGTATGTATTATTTAAGAAAGGTCTCTTTTAACCAAGAGAAAGGCTTTTTTTTTTTTTTTTTTTGTGGAAAATGACTTTAGAATGATTGACATTCATCAACTAAAATACCCCAAAATACTGTATTTTCCCAAATGTTTAATGAAGAGTATTTTACTAATATCAAGTAAAGCTGAGTGACAAAAAGCTTCTGTAGGGATTTAATCACATTGTGGCTAAAAAAGGGATTTACACATAATTTACATCAAATGGAGAATAAATATTTTAAAAATTTAAGTGTTTTTGAGTAAAATTTAGGGAGATTTACAATATAATTAAATTTGTGGCACCAATACACCCAACAAAACTTACTAAGTCCTTGCAACAATGTTTCCTTACATTTTTCATGTTATGGGCACTCACATAAAACGATAGATGCAATATGCCACATTAGAGTAAACAGACAAAGCTTCTAAAATCAAAGACTGCCATGGGTTGCTGTCCACTTGCCCTAAGAATTGAGGGATTGATAGCTGTGTGTGCCTTTAGATTGTATATTTCTTTTTATCCTGCCTTATTTTCTTTCCTTATTGTAATTTATTTCAGATCAGTAGGAAAAAAGATATTTTTTTCTTGGATTTCCCATTGATTCCAAGAGTGTAAATTCAGGCAAATTATTCTCAAATTCATACCTTCTGTTTCAGTTAACAGGCATTCTGCTAGTTTAAAAAGTCAGGCATATTTCTTTAAGACCAAATCTAACCATGCTCTGGTGAGTCCGCAATGCCTAGCAGAATATTATTGGCTTGGTTAGTATTCGCATCATAGAAACTAATGTTGAAAACAGCAAAACAGCACAAATAAACCAAAAGCTGAAGATGAAAATAATGTACTAAAAAGTTTGCATTAAATTTCAGCTTCACTTGCCTCAGTTTTAATTGATGCTCTATTTATTTTGCTGTTTTGAAAAATAATTTGTTTTTAGCTAAATTTCAAAGCTAGGTGACAGGGAACCTTGCATTTGATTAAAATAATCCCAGTGTGTTCTTTATAGACATTTAACCCCCCTTCATTTTAATTTTTGTTTTGTTTAAATTTCTTTTCTTTCTTTACTCCCTCAATCCTTTCTGATCTTTTTTTCTTCCTCCCATTTTTTTTCTTTCTTTTTCACTTAAAGAGTTTCTGAATTTTTGAGTCAGCCACTAAAGACAAGAGCAAAAGCCTAGTATTTGAAATGTGGATCAGGTAGGAGAATCATTGTAAATATGATAGTTTTGGGAGTTCCCATTATGGCACAGCAGAAACAAATATGACTAGTATCTATGAGGGTACAGGTTTGATCCCTGGCCTCTTTTGATGGGTCAGGGATCCCGCGTTGCTGTGGTTGTGGTGTAGGCCACTGCTGCAGCTCCAATTGACCCCTAGCCTAGGAAATTCCATATGCTGCGGGTGTGGCCCTAAGAAGCAAAAAAAAAAAAAAAAAAAAAAAAAGAGGGAGGGAGCAGTTTTTATTTTTCTTTTTATTTCAGAAAGTTAAATATTATTGAGTTCATTAAGGATGACTCATTTGGTTACCTTTTGTTGTAATAAAAAATTTCATAAAGATGGAAAGCCATTCAAAAATGGAGTTTTAGGGAGAGAGAGGACAAGATGGTGGAGGAGTAGGGGGACACGCTCGCCCTCTCCCACAAACACAACAAAAAAAAGCACATCTACAGAATAAATGACTCGCACAGAACAGCAACCAATCGCTGGCAGAGGAACCTAAACTCCAATAACGGCAAGAAGTTCGTGACATTACTGGGCAGAACAGGAGAAAAGAGGAGAGTGAGAGAAGGTGAATCCGAGCGGGACGGGCACTCCCGAAAGGGAACTGCAGAGGAGAAAGGGATCCCACACCCTGGGAAGTCACCTACTTGGGGGAAAAATCAAATGAACCAGAGGAATCTCCAGATGCAGAGAAGAGTGTAGCAGTAAGTTGGAGTACGGAAAAGCCGATCAAGAACTGAACGGACCATCTGAACTACTGGCACAGTCACCAAAAATTGAGATGCCTGGGTGGGGGCTGGGCACCGAGACCTCCACTCCAGAGGTTAGTCCCCGGGAAAGGGCCGGGGGACGCCTGGGTGGGGGGTGGGCACCCAGACCTTGGCTCCAGAGGTTAGTCCCCGAGAACGGGCTGGGGGACGCCTGGGTAGGGGCTGGGCACCGAGACCTTGCCTCTGAAGGGTAGTCCCCGGGAAAGGGCCGGGGGACACCTGGGTGGGGACTGGGCACCTAGGCCTCGCCTCCGAAGGGTAGTCCCCGAGAAAGGGCCGGGGGACGCCTGAGTGGGGGCTGGGCACCAAGACCTCGGCTCCAGAGGTTAGTCCCAGAGAACGGGCCGGGGGAGCAGGGCGGAGCAGAGACTGCTTGGGAGACTAGAAAACAAAACTGTCGCAGAGGAAGGGAGCAATACTCTAGGGGCGGGGAAGTGGAAAGCCACAACAGAGGGAACCTGGGAGAAGAGCCTGGTCTGTGCCCGTGCTGGGGAGGGGAGAGAAGAAGGGGTGGGTCCCCATAGAATACCCCCCACGCCACAGCAAGCTTACAGGCCTGCTAGCTAGCAGAAAGCTGTGCTTCCCAATGCAGCCCCTCCCCCAACCCCCGCCACCCCCTACGCTCTTGCCGGACCTGGGGCTGCCTGCCATCCAGGAGGGCTGGCCTCAAAAATTGCCTGAAGCCTACCACTACAGGGGCTATCCCTGCATAGGCCTGCTTGCCCTTTGGTGGGGCTACAATTCCGCAGAGCAGCACCAAACACCACCAGCCCCCAAGAAAAGGCCTGCAGCCCAGAAAAGCTAGAACAAGCTTGGCCGAGCCGGGAAAAGATCTCAGACGGTCATTCTGAGTCGGACTGTCCTGGAGAGGAGCCTCTTGTGTTTGCAGCGGCCCTGCTACCCTCCCAAGCCCCCAGAGGGTGCCGAGACCTAGTGGATCAGCTGCATAGGACTGCCAGCTCCAGGCAGGACCCCTTGTAGCCCAGAAAAGCTGCA
This sequence comes from Sus scrofa, assembly GCF_054392235.1. Taxonomy (NCBI): domain Eukaryota; kingdom Metazoa; phylum Chordata; class Mammalia; order Artiodactyla; family Suidae; genus Sus; species Sus scrofa. The sequence continues at coordinate 104,038,307 of NC_139390.1, forward strand.
ACAAGCTTGGCTGAGCTGGGAAAAGATCTCAGACGGTCTTTCTGAGTCGGGCTGCCCTGGGGAGGAGCCTCTTGGGTTTTCAGCGGCCCTGTTGGCCAACCAAGCCCTCAGGGGGTGCCCCACTCCCACGGAATAGCTGCTCAGCACCACCAGCCCACTGGAGGAGCCCCTGCAGCCCAGAAAAACTACAACAAGCTTGGCCAGACTGTGAAAAGATCCGCCTACATTCTCAGGCCGTCCTTCTGAGTTGGGTTGCCCTAGGGAGGAGCCTCTTAGGTTCTCAGTGACCCAGATAGCTGCTCCAGCCCTCAGGGGGTGCTGTACTCCTGAGGAACAGCTGCCCAACACCGCCAACCCCCTGTAAGAACCCCACAGCCTAAAAACACCAGAGCAAGCTCTGCATGACCAAGTGAAATCTGCTACCATCATGGTGTGGACCTCCCAGTCCTGTCCGCCCTCAGGAAGTCCTCCTTTGCTTCAAAGAAACACTGTTAGCCCCATCAACACTCCAGAAAAGCCACACTGCCTCAATAAAGACTGACCAACGCCAGCCCTCAGGAAATATTCCATGGCAGTGACAAGGCAAACACTTCCCGATAACGGAGAGTACAACTCCCTCAGGAGAAAGAAAACAACAAGCAAGATGAAGAAGCTGAGAAACCACCCCGAGTCAAACCAACAGGAGAACTCACCTAAAACAGTCAACAATGAACAGATCTCTGCAGTCTGACAGAGCTGGAGTTCAAAAGAGAAATAGTGAAAACACTGAAGGAATTAAGAGAAGATATGAACAGTAATGCAGATACCCTCAGAAAGGAACTAGAAAATATAAGGAGGAGCCAAGAAAAACTAGAACATTCATTTGCAGAGATGCAAACTGAACTAAGGGCAGTAAAAACCAGAATGAATAATGCAGAAGAACGAATCAGTGATATGGAAGATAGAATAATGGAAATCACCCAATCAGGTCAGCAGACAGAAAACCGAATCAAAAAACAGGGAAGCAATATAAGAGACCTATGGGATAATAGAAAGCGGGCCAATCTACGCATAATAGGAATTCCAGAAGAAGTAGAAAAAGATAAGGGAATGGAAAATATATTTGAAGAAATTATCGCTGGAAACTTCCCAAATCTAAAGGATACTGGGTTCAAGATACAAGAAGCACAGAGGGCCCCAAACAAACTGAACCCAAACAGACCCACACCAAGACACATCATAATAAAAATGGCAAAAGTTAGTGATAAAGAGAGGATCCGAAAGGCAGCAAGAGAAAAGCAGAATGTTACCTACAAGGGAACCCCCATAAGAATATCAGCTGATTTCTCTACAGAAACACTACAGGCCAGGAGGGAATGGCAAGAGATATTTAAACTGCTAAAAGGAAAAAATATGCAACCTAGAATACTCTATCCAGCAAGACTATCATTTAAAATAGAAGGGGAAATAAAAATTTTTCCCAACAATCAAAAACTTAAAGAATACAGCAACACGAAACCCAGGTTAAAGGAAATATTGAAAGGGCTTCTCTAAACCAAAAAGAAAGGAAGGAAAGGGAAGAAAAAAGAAAAGAAAAAAAAAAGAAGAAGAAGAAGAGGAAGAACTAGGACTGAGGAAACCACAATCAGAGAGCAGTCACTCAGATAAGCCAGCATACAGATTTAATCATGAACATGCTTCAAACAAAATAAAATTAAAAAGAAAAAAATAAAAAAGAGTCATCAAAACCATAAAATGTGGGCAAGGGGTGTTAGGAAATAAATAACCCTTTTTGTTTGTTTGTTTGTATGTTTCTCTTCTTAATTTTAATATAGTAATGAAGTGTTTGAACTTACAGGACCATCAGGCTAAAACACACAATTATGGGAAGGGGTTAGCATACTTAAAAAACAGGGCAACCACAAGCCAAAACCAAACATTGCATTTGCAGAAAATGAAAAAAAAAAAAAATACACTGAAGCAGATAATAACAGGAGACCATTCAAACAAAAAAAAAAAAAAAAAAAAAAAAAAAAGAAAGGAAAAATGGAGAACCATAGAATCAACTGGAACACGAGGTTCAAAATGGCAATAAATAATCATCTATCAATTATCACCTTAAATGTCAATGGACTGAATGTCCAAATCAAAAGACACAGAGTGGCTGAGTGGATAAAAAGGCAAAAAAACCTTCAATATGCTGCCTCCAAGAAACTCACCTCAGGACAAAAGATACATATAGATTGAAAGTGAAAGGGTGGGGGAAAATATTTCATGCCAGTAGACATGACAGAAAAGCAGGAGTCACAACGCTCACATCAGACAAAATAGACTTTAAAACAAAAGACATAAAGACAAAGAAGGATACTACTTAATGATTAAGGGAGCCATCCAAGGAGAGGATGTTACTATCGTCAACATATAAGCCCCAAATATGGGAGCACCCAGATACATACATCAAATATTAACAGACATAAAGGGAGATATTGATGAGAATACAATCATAGTAGGAGACCTTAATACCCCCCTCACATCAATGGACAGATCCTCTAGACAGAAAACCAATAAAGCAACAGAGATCCTAAAGGAAACAATAGAAAAGTTAGACTTCATTGATATCTTCAGGACACTACATCCAAAAAAATCAGAATACACATTCTTCTCAAATGCTCATGGAACATTCTCAAGAATTGACCACATATTGGGACACAAAGCTAACCTCAATAAATTTAGGAGCATAGAAATTATCTCAAGTATCTTCTCTGACCACAACGCCATGAAATTAGAAACCAACCATGGGAAAAGGAAAGAGAAAAAACCTACTACATGGAGACTCAACAACATGCTACTAAGAAACCAATGGGTCAATGAGGAAATCAAGAAGGAAATTAAAAACTACCTTGAAACAAATGATAGTGAAGACACAACCTCTCCAAATCTATGGGATGCTGCGAAAGCAGTGCTCAGAGGGAAATTTATAGCCTTTCTCAAAAAAGAAGAAAGATCCCAAATGGACAACTTAACCCTCCACCTAAACGAATTAGAAAAAGAAGAACAAAAAAGACCAAAAGTCAGCAGAAGGAAGGATATGATAAAGATCAAAGAAGAAATCAATAAAATAGAGACTCAAAAAACAATAGAGAAAATTACTAAAACCAAGAGCTGGTTCTTTGAAAAGGTGAACAAAATTGACAAACCCCTGGCCAGACTCACTAAAAAGAGGAGAGAAAGAACCCAAATAACCAAAATTAGACATGAAAAAGGAGAAATCACAACGGATACAGCAGAAATACAAAAAACCATAAGAGAATACTATGAACAACTATACGGCAACAAGTTTGACAATCTGGAAGAAATGGACAATTTTCTAGAATCTTACAGCCTGCCAAAACTGAATCAAGTAGAAACAGACCAACTGAACAGACCGATCACTAGAAATGAAATTGAAGAGGTCATAAAATCACTCCCTACAAATAAAAGTCCAGAACCAGATGGCTTCACAGGTGAATTCTATCAAACATATGAAGAGGAATTGGTGCCCATCCTCCTTAAACTCTTTCAAAAGGGTGAAGAAGAAGGAATACTCCCAAGGACATTCTATGAGGCCACCATCACCCTCATTCCAAAACCAGACAGAGATACCACCAAAAACGAAAACTAACGCCCAATATCATTGATGAATACAGATGCAAAAATTCTCAACAAAATCTTAGCCAACCGAATCCAACAACATACCAAAAAAATTATACACCATGACCAGGTTGGGTTCATCCCAGGTACACAAGGATGGTTCAACATACGCAAATCAATCAGCATCATACACCACATTAACCAAAAAAAAAGTCAAAAATCATATGATCATCTCAATAGACGCAGAAAAAGCATTTGACAAAGTCCAACATCCATTCATGATCAAGACCCTCGCCAAAGTGGGTATAGAGGGAACATTCCTGAACATAATCAAAGCCATTTATGATAAACCCACAGCAAATATAATACTCAATGGGGAAAAACTGAAAGCCTTCTCACTCAAATCTGGAACAAGACAGGGATGCCCACTCTCACCACTGCTCTTCAACATAGTTTTGGAAGTCCTAGCCACAGCAATTAGACAAACAAAAGAAATAAAAGGCATCCATATAGAAGGAGAAGAGGTAAAACTGTCACTGTATGCAGATGACATGATACTACACATAGAAAACCCTAAGGACTCAACCCCAAAACTCCTTGAACTGATTAATAAATTCAGCGAAGTGGCAGGATATAAGATTAACATTCAGAAGTCAGTTGCATTTCTGTACACCAGCAATGAAATATTAGAAAAGGAATACAAAAATACGATACCTTTTAAAATTGTACCTCACAAAATCAAATACCTCGGAATACACCTGACCAAGGAGGCAAAGGACCTATATGCCGAGAACTATAAAACCTTAATCAAAGAAATCAAAGAAGATGTAAAGAAATGGAAAGATATTCCATGTTCCTGGATTGCAAAAATCAATATTGTAAAAATGGCCATACTACCCAAAGCAATCTACAGATTCAATGCAATCCCTGTTAAATTACCCATGACATTTTTCACAGAACTAGAACAAGCAATCCAAACATTTATATGGAACAACAAAAGACCCAGAATCGCCAAAGCAATCCTGAGAAACAAAAAGCAAGCAGGGGGCATAACTCTCCCAGACTTCAAGAAATGCTACAAAGCCACAGTCATCAAAACAGTGTGGTATTGGTACCAAAACAGACAGACAGACCAATGGAACAGAATAGAGAACCCGGAAATAAACCCTGACACCTATGGTCAATTAATCTTTGACAAGGGAGGCAAGAACATCAAATGGGAAAAAGAAAGTCTATTCAGCAAGCATTGCTGGGAAACCTGGACAGCCGCATGCAAAGCAATGAAACTAGAACACACCTTCACACCATGCACAAAAATAAACTCCAAATGGCTGAAAGACTTAAATATACGACAGGACACCATCAAACTCCTAGAAGAAAACATAGGCAAAACACTCTCTGACATCAACATCATGAATATTTTCTCAGGTCAGTCTCCCAAAGCAATAGAAATTAGAGCAAAAATAAACCCATGGGACCTCATCAAACTAAAAAGCTTTTGCACAGCAAAGGAAACCCAAAAGAAAACAAAAAGACAACTTACAGAATGGGAGAAAATAGTTTCAAATGATGCAACTGACAAGGGCTTAATCTCTAGAATATATAAGCAACTTATACAACCCAACGGCAAAAAAGCCAATCAATCAATGGAAAAATGGGCAAAAGACCTGAGTAGACATTTCTCCAAAGGAGATATACAGATGGCCAGCAAACACATGAAAAAATGCTCAACATCGCTGATTATAAGAGAAATGCAAATCGAAACTACCATGAGATACCACCTCACACCAGTCAGAATGGCCATCATTAATAAATCCACAAATAACAAGTGCTGGAGGGGCTGTGGAGACAAGGGAACCCTCCTGCACTGCTGGTGGGAATGTAAACTGGTACAGCCACTATGGAGAACAGTTTGGAGATACCTTAGAAATCTATACATAGAACTTCCATATGACCCCACAATCCCACTCTTGGGCATCTATCCGGACAAAACTCCACTTAAAAGAGACACATGCACCCGCATGTTCATTGCAGCACTATTCACAATAGCCAGGACGTGGAAACAACCCAAATGTCCATCGACAGATGAGTGGATTCAGAAGAGGTGGTATATATACACAATGGAATACTACTCAGCCATAAAAAAGGATGACATAATGCCATGTGCAGCAACATGGATGGAACTAGAGAATCTCATCCTGAGTGAAATGAGCCAGAAAGACAAAGACAAATACCATATGATATCACTTATAACTGGAACCTAATATCCAGCACAAATGAACATCTCCTCAGAAAAGAAAATCATGGACTTGGAGAAGAGACTTGTGGCTGCCTGATGGGAGGGGGAGGGAGTGGGAGGGATCGGGAGCTTGGGCTTATCAGACACAACTTAGAATAGATTTACAAGGAGATCCTGCTGAATAGCATTGAGAACTATGTCTAGATACTCATGTTGCAACAGAAGAAAGGGTAGGGGAAAAAGTGTGATTGCAATGTATACATGTAAGGATAACCTGACCCCCTTGCTGTATAGTGCGAAAATAAAACCATTTTATAAAAAAAATTAAAAAAATTGGAGGTTTATTTAGATTATGAATCAGGGTAATGTTCTCAGTATATTTTTTAATTAGAAACGGTAACCCTCAGCCACAGTTTTGATTCATTTGGTTTCTGTTCTTCAAATGTTTTACATTTAGCAACCTTCAGAAATTATTATTCATTTATTTGATTTATATAATGCACTCATCACCCTGGCCATTGGGTGCATGTATAATAATGATGCAGATTTAATTAACACAACATTGCTTGATTCTCTCCAAGCGGGTAGATTTCTTCACCTTGTAGCCAATGTGAATCAGGAGAATAGCCATTTGGAACAGACAGATGGACCATGCAACTGGATTTTAAAGGAGAAATTTAAATTGTTGTGATACTCACAGAGAAAATGAGTCTATACAAAACGTCTTTCTATTGTTGGTCTGGTGGATGCAATCTCCAATAAGCATGTACTGTTTGACCTACACAACTAAAGTTATGCATTCATAACCTCCCCCCAAAAGAGCCAAGACAGCAAAAAAGAATTTTTAGGATACTTGATTTACGTATTAGACAGCCAAGAATCACTGCAGTGCAAGTAGCATGAGCCCTACACAGCTAATGTCTTTTCAGTGTTGCTTAAAATTTTTTTCTCAGGCTTCAAGATATAGAGAATGCAGGATGTAATGGTTAAATGCACACAACTGGAGTCATCTTGTTTGGTTTAAATCAACATCTTTTTAAGATTTCTGGATTGTTGTGTGGGTTCAATGAGATACTGCATACAAGTGGTTCTAACAGGAATGGCACAAGAAAAAACTCAATTAATGTTAGTTATAGTTTTTCATGGAATTTATGATTAGAGAGTTGTCTACCTTGGAGGAAGTCTAGTGACCAGTTTTTGGACCCTCTAACACACATTAAAGTAGAAGGAATATGCGTCCATCATTGAAGTGTTTTCCTTGACAAAGATTTTAACTTGAGTGTTGACAGTGGTGTTGACAAATCATGAACATAAAATCTCTGGAGCAAGCTTTGTGGGTGAGTAATGCTGATCACCTTCATAAGCTATTTGCATCATCTCCATCTATCCAGTAAGAGATGAAATACATTTTATGCATAAGAAAAACTATTTCATTAATTGTTGACAATAGGAATGAGTTCCATGAAGTGATAATTTAGGGTCTAATAGGGAAATAGTGAGGAACTTATAAAGTTATTTATTTTGTCCGGTTAAACATTTATTATGAGGCAGAAGCTACCGGGTGAGAACCTAGGATATAGTTTCTTTTATTCACAATGTTTTCTCTATTGCTCCACTTTATGTCTGTAGGGATGGATACACATCTGATTGAGGAAAGCCTTCTCAACTCTTGAGAAATTTGGAAACTGAGCCAGTCCTCAGACTCAGTCTGTAATCTGTGGTTTAACTGGCAGTATTGGTGGGAAGATGGGTGAGGTAGTGTTCACCACAGCATTTATGCCCTCCCTTGTTATTACTTTTTGATTTGTTTAGAACCCAGGTGTAAGACCATATTTTAGCATTACATGTGAAGAAGGAAAATATTAATTGAATAATTGTGGCTTTATTTAATGCCAAAAATTTTATTTAAAAGGAGAGAAAATTGATATCTGGTTATTCACTTTGTAAACATGTATAAATACATGAGTACTAAATAAATTTCTACTTTTTTCCTACATTTTTTATTCATTTAGTAGTACTTCTATTTTTTCTTGCTTCCATATCTAATGTAAAGTATACCCTTATCAGTAACATCCCTCATTCAAATTCTGTTTGTTTTTTTTTTAAATTGAGCTATAGAGGTAACTTTTTCCTCCTTTCCATATAGAAAGTTGGGAATAATTGATTAGATAGATTTTTGTCAGCCATTTTGACTTCCAGGGTAACATAGAGTCCTTTTCTCACCACAAAGATTACCAAGTTGCTAACACACTACATGCTATATCGTGAGGTGCAAATACAGCTCTGGATTGACCTAAGTGGTAGCCCATGTAGGGAAAGGATACTCTCTCCTTTCCTATGAATCTGAGTAACATAGGCCTGAATTGTCTTCTTTGGCATCTTTCTCCTTCCCTTACTCCAGAGAAAGATCTGGGATATGTAGTATGGGAAAGCCCACTGTAGATATTATGAAAACTTTTTTTTGACACTTCCTTTTGGCTCTCTATATCTCATGAAGGAAGCCCTTTAAACCTTTCCTTAGATGGATAGATGTGGGATTTGGTCTGGGCTTTGTGTGAAGGTTGGTTCCTTAGATCCACCTAGTACATCACATTTTTTCCATGAGGTGTAGGTCATCTTACTGAAATTCTATAATGGAATTTGGGGACCAAAGTGTCTTCTAATAGTAAAAGGGTCCTTGGCCCAAGTTTCTGAAGATTTTGTTTTGTTTTTTTTTGTTAAGGGCCAAAATTCTGGTGGCAGGCCAGAACTGGGATATTCCACAGCCTCTAGCCAACAACCATCTCTTAATATAAGACACATACCCTCATCTGTTGATTTATTAATAATGAAGCTCAATTCCTACTGAGTGGGGTGGATAGGTTTTTGTTTTTAGTGTCATGAGTTGGAAAAATAAAACTAAAATTCATCGATGATTATTATTTTCTCTTGCTTTGTAATCTGCTGAATATGTTTTCTCCAGTCATTTGATGTCTATCATCTCCATTTGCATTGACTATAGGGCTCACTACTTATATAAAGAACACTGTGTAACAGAAAACAAATCAGTGGGGAGGATTATTATTAATATGGTAATGTCTGCAATATGTAGCTATGGGAATATGCATAACTTCTCTTAAGGGGTGTCCAGAGTGCCTGCCTGATCCTAATTCTCAGAGGGAAAAGCATTGATTTACATGTGAAAAAAATTGTGGAAACATTCCCTCATGGAATTTAACATTTTGTGATACTCCCAAACCCAATAGAAGACAGAAGAAAGATTGCATTAATTTATGAAACACAATATGTTTGAGTTTATTCCATGTCTAACAACATAAATATGATGTAAAGGAAAACATCCTCATGCCACCAAAAATGTATTTCTTTAACAAGCACTAGTTGGGAGGAGATGTGACCCTTCTGAAGGGTTTTAGTCCAGACATTTATTGTAAAATGGTGTTATCCAGTGTCTTCTAAATTCTCACCTTCTTTGGGGTGTAGTGAGTTGTAGTGTTTACCTAAATGTTCAGTGGAATGTTGAGATGAATCCTATTCTGTATCTTTCTGTTAGCAGGAGGTTTCCCACCATGTGTGTTGCAACTAGGCCTGTGATTTCTATTAATGTTTTTGTCATTTCAGTAGCATGTGCTAATTCTGAAGGCTGGACAGTGTCATATTTATACTTAGCTAATTTCATATATTCTCAGGCAGTAGAGGAATGGGGAATGGTGTGATGAAATAGCTGCCTTTCATTTAATTTTTATTGTTGTTTAGATATTAACACATATTAGCATGACTGTAACCAGACATTTTATGTTGTGCTAATCTTTGTGGTCTGTAGGAGAAGACATAATTATGGAAAACATGATATAGTCTTTATTCTATAGCAGTAGAAACAATTTTTGAAGTGAAATTTACATGGAAGCTTAACCTATAACAAAAGACGAAAGTGAAGGTAGAGGGGCTCCAGTGTTTCTACTTGACCTCCTCCTTGCAAATTTTTCTCTCAGTATATTACAGTATCTTAAAATCTTATGGAGAAGTTAAATGGTGAAATTGCTGAGATCAGTGTTAAACTTTTCTATGCCCATTAATTTATTTAATCATTCAACAAATATTTGTGGAAACCCCTCTGTATGCCAGATTGTGTTGTCATGCTGCTGCTAATGATGATAACTAGCATTCATTGAGAGTTTACTGCATATACCAGGATTGGGTAATCTCAGTTCTTTTAATAATCCTTTCTTAAGTAGTCGCTATTAGCATATAAGTTTTACAGTTGAAATAACTGAGGCCTGGAGGAGTTAAGAACCATATCCAAGGCCAGATAGCTAGTAAATAGATTTTTTTTTAAATGTTTGATTCCCATCCCAAACCCTTAGAAATCATGCTCCCTCTCTATATCAAACACTTATTTAAGGCTTACTAATGTTTTGAGCTAAATAATTTTACATATATTTATATTCTCTTCTAATCCTCTCAAAATTCCTATGTGCAAACATTATCATTATTATTATTATTATTTCCCTTATTTTATGCTCAGGTAAATGAAAACAAACAAAAAAATCCTCCTAAGGTCACAAACCAAGTGGTACCATAGTTAAGATATGAACCCAAAAAGCATGCATGCTCTTCAGTACCATTCTATAATAAATAAAATAGTTCATGTTCTCAGGAAGCTTATGGTAAGTAGAATTTAGATATAAATAGGCAGATTTTTAAAAGACAGTTGCTTCAGAGGAGGTATAAGCAAATATTTTGGAAAATGTTAATTCTAGCCTAGTGTCCTAATGGCTCCCCTCCTATCTCTAATCTACAAAAAGGTTTTACAGATGCCCTTTCATTGGTTCTGGGATTCCTCCATTCATTGCTTCTCACCATTCACTTAAAAGTTTTGCTAGCTTTGGCTTGGTTTCTTTGATTTCCCTCCTATTGGCAAATTTTCCTCTTTGCCTATCCCAGAATACACACATTTTAACAGCTGGCCTATTCTTAGGTACCTGATGTATTTTCTCCCATTCCACTCTGGCCTGTCTTCTGTATGCATGGTCCACAGCCTGCACCTCAGCCCTTTCTTTAGATGCAACATTCCTCTCCGGGCCAGCAGTTTGAGTAGGCTCTCTGGGTGGCCTCTTGCTATTTAACTGTGGTTGATACATTAACAAATATTTTACCTGGGAACTTATAAGAAATGCAGAATCTTTAGTTTCACCTTGGACCTTATGAATTAGTCTGAATCTTAGTAAGATCCTAGGTGATCAGTATCCTTAAGAAGCACTTGGTCTAGTTGGTGAGATCTTACTGAGGTATGGAAGGAGTTCAAGTTCACTTTGCACTGACAGGGAATCTCCCACAATGAAAGTAGTGTTTTGATGATACCAGAGGAATGAGTAGGGGTTTTTCCAGGGAAAGGGAGAAGAAGGGTGTCTGTATTAGTCAGGTTCTCCAGAGAAACAGAGCCAATGAGAGATGGATATGAAGACATTTATTATCAGATATTGGCTCACATGTTTTCAGAGGCCACGTGTAAACTAGACTCCTAGAAAAGCCAGTGGTGTAGCTTGAAGGCCCAGGAGTCAGCTGATAGTATAGGTTTCAATTTGTGTCTGAAAGCCTGAGAATCAGGCAAGGACAGAAGATCAACGTTTCACCTCAAGTAGTCGGGCAGAATTATTCAACTTTGCTCTGCCTTTTTGTTCTACCCAGGCCCTCAATGGATTGAATGATGCCTGTCCACATTGGGAAGGGCCATCTGCTCTACTCTGTCCATCACCTCAAATGCTAATCTCTTCTGGAAACACCTTCACAGGCACATCCAGAAATAATGTTTAACCAACTGTCTGGACATATTGTGGCCCAATCAAGCCGACACATAACATTAACTGTCACAGTATTACATGCTGGAAAAAACGGCATGTGCATTGGCATCACTGGGAAACTACTAATTCAGTTTTTCTAGAACGTGACATGTGAAAGAGAGAGATGGATAGGGTGGTTTTATTTTATTTTATTTTTTTTGTTTTTTTCAGCCTTGCCTGAGGCACGCAGAAGTTCCCCAGCCAGAGATCGAACCTATGCCACAGTAGCAGCCCAAGCCACTGCAGTGACAACATGGGAGTCTTAATCCACTGCACCACAAGTTAACACCTGATCTGGTGGTTTTAAAACACGATTGTATCTTACAGCCTCCCAAAACTGAATCAAGCAGAAACAGACCAACTGAACAGACCGATCACTAGAAATGAAATTGAAGAGGTCATAAAATCACTCCCTACAAATAAAAGTCTAGAACCAGATGGCTTCACAGGTGAATTCTATCAAACATATAAAGAGGAATTGGTGCCCATCCTCCTTAAACTCTTTCAAAAGGGTGAAGAAGAAGGAATACTCCCAAGGACATTCTATGAGGCCACCATCACCCTCATTCCAAAACCAGACAGAGATACCACCAAAAACGAAAACTATCGGCCAATATCATTGATGAATACAGATGCAAAAATTCTCAACAAAATCTTAGCCAACCGAATCCAACAACATACCAAAAAAATTATACACCATGACCAGGTTGGGTTCATCCCAGGTACACAAGGATGGTTCAACATACGCAAATCAATCAGCATCATACACCACATTAACCAAAAAAAAAGTCAAAAATCATATGATCATCTCAATAGACGCAGAAAAAGCATTTGACAAAGTCCAACATCCATTCATGATCAAGACCCTCGCCAAAGTGGGTATAGAGGGAACATTCCTGAACATAATCAAAGCCATTTATGATAAACCCACAGCAAATATAATACTCAATGGGGAAAAACTGAAAGCCTTCTCACTCAAATCTGGAACAAGACAGGGATGCCCACTCTCACCACTGCTCTTCAACATAGTTTTGGAAGTCCTAGCCACAGCAATTAGACAAACAAAAGAAATAAAAGGCATCCATATAGAAGGAGAAGAGGTAAAACTGTCACTGTATGCAGATGACATGATACTACACATAGAAAACCCTAAGGACTCAACCCCAAAACTCCTTGAACTGATTAATAAATTCAGCGAAGTGGCAGGATATAAGATTAACATTCAGAAGTCAGTTGCATTTCTGTACACCAGCAATGAAATATTAGAAAAGGAATACAAAAATACGATACCTTTTAAAATTGTACCTCACAAAATCAAATACCTCGGAATACACCTGACCAAGGAGGCAAAGGACCTATATGCCGAGAACTATAAAACCTTAATCAAAGAAATCAAAGAAGATGTAAAGAAATGGAAAGATATTCCATGTTCCTGGATTGCAAAAATCAATATTGTAAAAATGGCCATACTACCCAAAGCAATCTACAGATTCAATGCAATCCCTGTTAAATTACCCATGACATTTTTCACAGAACTAGAACAAGCAATCCAAACATTTATATGGAACAACAAAAGACCCAGAATCGCCAAAGCAATCCTGAGAAACAAAAAGCAAGCAGGGGGCATAACTCTCCCAGACTTCAAGAAATGCTACAAAGCCACAGTCATCAAAACAGTGTGGTATTGGTACCAAAACAGACAGACAGACCAATGGAACAGAATAGAGAACCCGGAAATAAACCCTGACACCTATGGTCAATTAATCTTTGACAAGGGAGGCAAGAACATCAAATGGGAAAAAGAAAGTCTATTCAGCAAGCATTGCTGGGAAACCTGGACAGCCGCATGCAAAGCAATGAAACTAGAACACACCTTCACACCATGCACAAAAATAAACTCCAAATGGCTGAAAGACTTAAATATACGACAGGACACCATCAAACTCCTAGAAGAAAACATAGGCAAAACACTCTCTGACATCAACATCATGAATATTTTCTCAGGTCAGTCTCCCAAAGCAATAGAAATTAGAGCAAAAATAAACCCATGGGACCTCATCAAACTAAAAAGCTTTTGCACAGCAAAGGAAACCCAAAAGAAAACAAAAAGACAACTTACAGAATGGGAGAAAATAGTTTCAAATGATGCAACTGACAAGGGCTTAATCTCTAGAATATATAAGCAACTTATACAACCCAACGGCAAAAAAGCCAATCAATCAATGGAAAAATGGGCAAAAGACCTGAGTAGACATTTCTCCAAAGGAGATATACAGATGGCCAGCAAACACATGAAAAAATGCTCAACATCGCTGATTATAAGAGAAATGCAAATCGAAACTACCATGAGATACCACCTCACACCAGTCAGAATGGCCATCATTAATAAATCCACAAATAACAAGTGCTGGAGGGGCTGTGGAGAAAAGGGAACCCTCCTGCACTGCTGGTGGGAATGTAAACTGGTACAGCCACTATGGAGAACAGTTTGGAGATACCTTAGAAATCTATACATAGAACTTCCATATGACCCCACAATCCCACTCTTGGGCATCTATCCGGACAAAACTCCACTTAAAAGAGACACATGCACCCGCATGTTCATTGCAGCACTATTCACAATAGCCAGGACGTGGAAACAACCCAAATGTCCATCGACAGATGAGTGGATTCGGAAGAGGTGGTATATATACACAATGGAATACTACTCAGCCATAAAAAAGGATGACATAATGCCATGTGCAGCAACATGGATGGAACTAGAGAATCTCATCCTGAGTGAAATGAGCCAGAAAGACAAAGACAAAGACAAATACCATATGATATCACTTATAACTGGAACCTAATATCCAGCACAAATGAACATCTCCTCAGAAAAGAAAATCATGGACTTGGAGAAGAGACTTGTGGCTGCCTGATGGGAGGGGGAGGGAGTGGGAGGGATCGGGAGCTTGGGCTTATCAGACACAACTTAGAATAGATTTACAAGGAGATCCTGCTGAATAGCATTGAGAACTATGTCTAGATACTCATGTTGCAACAGAAGAAAGGGTGGGGAAAAAAATGTAATTGCAATGTATACATGTAAGGATAACCTGACCCCCTTGCTGTACAGTGGGAAAATAAAAAAATAAAAAAACACGATTGTAAATTCTTTGAAACTCCTCTTATCAAGTGTACCTTGAGTCTGGGTGGGCTTGGGACTGTTTTATCCGTAAGTTGTTGTAGAGGTGATATTAACTTCTAAGGCTTTGTTATAAAAAGCCATGCAACTTTTACATGCTTATGAAACCCTGAGCCACCATAAAAGATATATGAATAACCTGAGGCTGTCATGCTAATATGCATTAGGATTCATTGATGGGTTTGATGGGACAACATGATATTTGTAAGACCATTGACAGGTAAATTAGTTAAAAAGCTATTGCAATATGTTTGAAGAAAAGTAATAAATTTTGGACTAGGAAAGTGTTACTTAGAATGTAGAGAATAAATGTGAAAACCATTCGGAATTACAATTTGTAAGAGGTGATTGATTAGATTTAAGGATGAGGGAAAATATCCCATTTGGATGCCTGGATTACTGGAATTGACATTTATAAAAGTTGGAACTTGGACAGAGAAGTACATGCTGTGTGGAAAGAGGATAAGTGTATCTTGGGACACATCCAGTTAGAGACAGATAACCCTCAGGTTCAGATTGGTACTAATTACCGTATATGTCAAAATTTCAGATGTTTTCTTTCACTAATGCCAATTCTGAATGAGTAGTGGTGGCTGTCTGGAAGGGTGAGTTAAGAAGAGTGATCTTAGCTTGATCAGTGATTGATATTTACCTAGAGCAAAGCCAAGGAGAATGATCATTTGCCTGATGTGTATTTGCCCACTTTGATAGTAATGGTAGGAAATGTCAAGATTTTGTGATATTGAAAGGTAATGATGATCAAATCAAGGTTCCATGGGGAGCAACAACATTTATCTATTTTGAAACCTTCTTATACTTTGTTGAGAATGATGAAATCTGAAAAAATATTCATATAACCCATCATTATTTATGGCATGATGCTCTGTGGGGACTGACCCACTATGACCCTGGATAACTATGAGAGCTGGCAGTGGTGAAGGAGTATCTTAGGCTTCCTGCTAAGTAAAAACAACAGGAAGAAGTAGAATCATGGAATTACAGGATTGGAAAACAATTTGGAGTTTGGTCATCCAGCCCTCTCATTTTACTGAGAAAGGAGATTGAAGCTTGAGAAGATGTGCCTTGCCTAAGATCACTTAGCTTTATAAGCTCTGCAATTGCTTTGAAATATCTGTAATAAATTTTTCTTCTTATGACAGAGCCAGTACTGGAAGCTAGCCTAACTGCACTGTGATGACATTGGCTTGTGATGAACTGGATCAGTTGCACATCAGAAAGAAATTACTGTGTAACTGCCCAGGGTGAATCAAGGATTCCTTCCACATTGAGGATATCTATTCCCACTCCTGGCATCATAAGCTGGTCTGCTGCTTGTTGTGGAGCCCAGAAGATACTTTCAAATTTTTAGGGAAGGATAATAGATGTTTGGGAGAGTTTCCAGAATGGTGGTTTCTGCAACATCTATAGCCTTAGAACTTAGGAAGAGCAAATACAAAATGTGTTTTTGCAAATGTTTTTCGTGGACTTAAGACCTAACCTGTTTAACAGATTTTCTTGCTTGAAAAACATGACTGGTTTTAGCTGACAAGTTAGATTTTATGAACTGATTGATCCCAGCTGCCAGTTGTCAAGGCCAAAGGATGTTCCACATTGGCAGTCCCCAAAGACCTTGAGTTGACTGGCTTAAAGTGTGGAAAGGAAGATTTGGGGGTGGAGAAAATAGAGTCCTATAAAGATAATATGATTTTGAAAGTATTTGAAATACAAAATATCCATTAGAACACAAAAAAAGTTAAAACAGTCTAAGCTTTATCCTGCTTTGTGGGTTGTTCTAATGCTTTCTAAGGTTGTAGGTGCCCTTATACAATTTTTATTTGCTTTTCATTGATTTTCTAATAATAGAACCCTATTCATATTTAGTGAAAAAAAGGAGGTATATACTTGACTGCTTCTGAGTTTGAATTATGTACTTTCTTAAGAATGTATAATATAGACTATGTTTTGAGTTCATGAAAGTATTCTTATTTTGACAAAAACATCAAGCATTTATGTCTTAAAAAAGATGTGGTGAGATCTGTAATTTAGATAGATTCTTGAGTGGTAAATGAGACAGTTGTTTGAAAGTTAATTTTTAGATTTTATTGTGAAATCTATGTTCATATTTGAACTCATTATTTTTTTTTAACAATGTCAGTAATGCTAATGATACTACCATTTATTTATGTTTATGCCTTATCTCCCATGATTTGTACCTATGTTTTTGAGTTGTAAAGACGAAACAAGCTAACTTATACAAACTACTTAGAATAGTGCTTGTTGCATAATTACTGATTAATGCTATTATATTTATAAATTATAGCAATGGAGAGGTAATGCTACAAATGTTATTGGTCAAGTATATAATAAAACTCTGAATAATTGCTGAAGTACAATTTAGCTAAATATGTCCACATGCTTAGTTCTTTAAACAGTAGAAAATATCATCCATGATTGGCCTAACTATATTAGGAGATTACACATATTTAATTTATGCATGTTGGCATATATACTCCTGACTGTGTTTTGTACTCAAAGTAGCCTTTTACTGGCTTTTATCTACGCACTGAGTTTCCAGAAGTAAAACTCCACTTTAACCATAAGCTTCCAAAACATCAATTAGATATCTGGTTATTTGGATTAGTGATATCTTCTTCCTTCCTGTTGCTTAGAGCGAGGTGGCTATTTTCTTTTAATTAAATCTGCATGGACCCATTAGAAGGAGAGTCAGACACTTTTGATATGGAATTAAATAAATAATGAGGGGCATTGTCAGTGCTACTAAACTAGTTACCTTAGGGGAGAGTATGAATGGCAACTGTACCTCAGTATTCCTTCACTCACATCAAAGACAAATTACCATTGAAAGGAAAATATTACCAAATCTACTGGACAATAAATAAAGAAACTGAATTATCTTGAGAACCACTCTCCAGAAGGTACCCTGTATTAACTGAGGTATAGCATATGTAAGTCAATTAATGGAAAAAATGGTTATTAAAAAGCTATAATCTGGATTTTATTATTTAAAACACAGCTGATGAAAGCAAAACTAATGATGAAATTTTTAGAAGTTTCATGACATAATCAAAGAGGTATTGGTTCAAACTATATCTTAGCCATTTTTTGACTTGTGACCCTAAACTTATTACAGACTTCTTTGTACCTCATCATGTAGTAGATAATAAATGCTGGGTAGTGATCATTTTAATTTTTGGAGCTGAGAAAGTTAAACTCAGAGAGTGTGACTAAGTATATTTTGTTATTTAAATATAATATCTAGACTCAGTTTAAACTTATTCTAGCAGAAAACTATATTTTTAGAACAGTCAAGGTAGTATTTTAAATCCCAAATTTCCTAGTCTCTGCTCCCCTCCCCACCTCCTCTCATCTCTCTGCCTGCCTCCACCCACATATATATTGATGGGATCACACACACACACACATTGGATAAGGGTATTGATAGGAAAAGGAAAATTAAACCAACTAATTATTGTCTCTTGGATAAATTACACAGTTATTTCTCGTAGGCTGTATCAGGAAAACCAGATGACTGCCCCACCCCTTCTAAAAATATTTTGTATAAGAAATAGCACAAAGAAACACATAGTAAATCTGAAACATAAAGATTGGATATTTAAAATGTGCTTGGTATTATGCTAACCAATTTATATTCAGCAACTTTTTCAAATTGATACTATTACTATGAATGTTTGTAAGATAAAGAAACTGAGTCTTAGATAAGTAAATTTCTACAGTCACAGAGCTATAAACTAGAGAATTAGGATTCAAACATAGGTTTTACTCTGTGCTATGTTTAGCCTTGCTAAATGATTGTTAGAGTGTATTAGGAGTTAGAAATTCAGAGAAAGAAGAAATCTGTAATCTGGAGTGGTCTGGGGAGTCTCAGTGTAGAAGATGTGAGGTCAGCTGTGTTCCAAAGGACAAATAGTAGGATATTTTATTTAGGAGGATGGCTGTAGGAAAAATATAAGTGTGCAAAGATTTACAATGTATTCTTGTGTTAATTCCTTGACCAGTGTGATTCAAGGAATGTTGTTTAGAAGCTGAGTGATCAGAGCTAAGATTTTCCCTTAAACAGCTCTTTTGAGGTACAATTGACATGTAATATACAACAGGAGTTCCCATTGTGGCTCAGTGGGTTAAGAACCCAATTAGTACCTATGAGGATGTGGTGTCGATCCCTGGCCTTGCTCAGTGGGCTAAGGATCTAGCATTGCTGTGGTGTAGGCTGGCACCTGCAGCTCTGATTTGACTTCTAGCTTGGGAACTTCCATATGCCACACCTGCAGCCCTAAAAAGATCCCACCCCACCAAATACAACAAATACTTAATGTGAACAGTCTGAAAGTTTTGAACATATGTGCATAACTGTGAAACCATCACTGTGATCAAGATAATGAACATATCCATCACTGACAAACCTTTCTTAGAGCAACTTTGTAATTTTTCCCTTCAAGTCCTTTTACCTCCCTAACTCTGGGTTTCCAGGCAACTACTAATATTTTATGTTTTCTGTCACTATACATTTGTGTGCATTTTTTTAGAACTTTAAAAACATTTTTGTCTGATTTCTTTCACTCAGGATAATTTTTCAGAGCTTTACCTATAAAGATGGGTTGTATCCATAGTTCATTATTTTTATGCCTAAGCAGTACTTCATTGAATGGTTATAGGATCATTTGTTTATCCATTCATCTTTTGATGAACATTTGGATTGCTTCTAGTTTTTAGCCATTGCAAATAAAGCTAGTATGTTTGTTAAAAATCTTTGTATGGATCTGTGCTTTCATTTCTCTTGGGTAAATAATTAGGAATGGAATTCTTGGATCATATGGTGTGAGTTGTTCAAAATTTTAAGAACTATTTTCCTAAGTGGTTGTACAATTTTACATTTCTACCAGCTGTGTGTGGGCATTCCTGTTTCTATTACTTGCTAACACTTGATGTGGTCATAAAATGAAAGGATAAGTGGAAGGCAGATAGAGACTCAGATGCACAGTTAAGAAATTAGGATTTTCAACAAAGACCTCTTAAAAGTTTTAAGAGTATGTGAGGGATAAAGATGTATGAGGTGATTTAGGAAGGTAAATCTCTTATAGTGTATGCAAGGTGGATTAGAATAGGGAAAGGCTGATAGTTGGGAATCCAGTTTAGGGTGGCTAAATAGGTGATAGCCTGAAATAGAGGCGTGAGAAGAAAAATATGTAAGTCAGGAATAGGGGTGAAAAGGTAAAGGAAGAGGCGGATGCAAGTGGAAGTTTGAAGGAAGAAATAATGAGATGTTTTATTTTGCCTTTATTTCTTATAGAACTGGAAAGAGGACTTCACTTGCACTTTTCTAGCTTGAGAATCTGAGACGAGTGATGTCATTAATAGTAACAGAAAAGTTGGAGGTATATTTTAGGGAAAGAATGAGAAAGAGAATGAGTGGGATTAGATATGTTGAATGTGAAGCGCATTCAACTCTAACCCATGAATCTTTTATTTTTATGTAGATATTTACACCCATTTTCAATTTCACATGAATTTTAGGTGGCCATATAAACACATACGAAAGGAACTTTGGGAATAAGTCAAAGTCTAGTGAGGTGGGGCAGGGAGGAAAAGAAGGCTGTAGAACTGGGCTGGGGGAATTTAAGGAGGGCTACAAAGTGGCTGTAGGAGCATATATTTAGGGAACTTACCCCCACAGAACTGTGAGTTCATGTTGGGAGGTATGAATGACCATTCCACAGGTAATTCACGGTTATTCCAAAAGACCATTTCAGGGATGGATTTGTTGAGAATCCTGTTCTGTTTGTGATTTTCATCATTTTCCAAGGTAGTTGACATGAACTATGTCAGTCTACATCCAATTCTGTCTTCTTTCTTGATTTTCCTCAAATCCCACCATTCTTGGTAATGACCTTGTTCATTTATCTGTGTCAGTGTTACCTTGGGATGTATAGCCAGAAACTTGATGCTGTTGTTGTATCTTTAAAAGGTGATTCCAGGATTCAAATCAGTAGTATTGCATTCAGTGTTATTGAGACTTACAGAAACATAATTTAGCTTTGGGTAAATTATGCTTTGGGCATTTTTTTTACTGCATTTCGAATTCATATTTAAATGGTTCATGACAAATAGAAGAAAACAGTCTCTTAGATTTTATGAGCGTGAATAATGATTTATGGGCTGTGGGCAAATTGTGTGTGGGAGTCAATATATGACATCCACTATGTTGCCATAGAACAGGTTCCTGTGAAGATGCCTTGAATGATCACAGTGATGTATATTTTGATGAGAACTTTCTACTCCAATCCCACCTACAATTAGCCACACATGCTGAGACCATTTAACTTCATCATGAAATAGTAATATAGTGATATTTCTTAACAGTTTATAAGAGAGAAAGTGTTTAAGTGTGATTTTTTAAAAATGAAAACACACTGTAATGATGCCTCAGGAGACATAATGAGTTATGTTGAATTCCTGCCAGTACATTCTAAAAGGGTTGGTTTAAATATAGTACTTTCTGTGGATTGAGACAAAACTAAAGTATTTTTTGTTGTTCTTCTTCCACTTTCTTTCTTTTAGATAGAATAATATTCTTTTCATCAGTATTAGCATTTCTTAAACACTCAGTATTTGTTACCTTGTGTTAGAATAAGATTTAACACAACTGGCGTTTATCTTCTGGTCCCAGTTTGTACATATGCCTTGTGCATGTCCTTAATGACCTTTGCTATGAGTAAAGGTATCCTTCTGATTTATATATTAACCACTTTAAATTCACTGCACATTAACATTTTGCACTCACTAATTAGATACTAGTCTATAGGATTATAGCATTGCAGGTGGCTTTGCTTGGGTACACATAACACAAAGCAGCATTATTAGGGTAACGATTTTTAGCAGATTTATTTAGTGAAGTTTGTCATTTTATAGTTCCACTTCAGTTTTGTCTTCATCCGCAAAAGCTTATAATTGAGTTCAATCATGAAAAGTGCCCAAAGCAGTAGCACATGATGGTTAGAATCATGGGCCTAGAATCAGACTGTATCACTGGAAGATGCTCCTTCAATGGATACTTTTTTAATTTGGGCATTTATTTATTTATTTACTGTCTTTTTAGGGCTGTACCCATGGCGTATGGAAGTTCCCAGGCTAGGGGTCGAAGTGGAGCTGTAGCTGCCGGCCTACACCACAGCTACAGTGAAACTAGTTCTGAGCCTCATTTGCGAGCTACACCGCAGCTCATGGCAACGCTGGATCCTTAATCCACTGCGCAAGGCCAGGGATTGAACCTTCATCCTCATGGATACTAGTCAGATTCTTTTCTGCTGAGCCACAACAGGAACTCCGAATTTTGGCAGTTATTTAACTGTGCTTTAGTTTCCTCAAACATTAAATGGTAATGAAATAGTAAATGTTTCAATAGGTTGTTGGGAATGACAGTGCCAGTACCAGAGGAAGTGGATGTTAGTAAATAATAACAACAAAAACAAATAAATGAGAATCTTAATCATCCAGCTCTGAGGCTTAATCACAGGTTTTCTTTCTGCCTGTAGGTGGGGCACCCATCCATTCAGGAACACACCCTGGTTAAGTTCTTCAACTTTCATGAAAGACTACCAATCAGTTATCTATTGCTATATAACAAGCTACCCCAAACTTTAGTGATAAAGCAACAGCACTGATTTTTAAAAGTCTCAGTTTCTGTGGTCAGGAATGCAGGAGTGGCTCTCATGTTTTGATAAGGATCTCTTGAAGACTTCTTCACTCATATGTCAGGTTCTGAGGACTGGGGACTCTAAAAGCTTGGGGCTGGAATAGTGAGGTCTCCTCAGACATTCTCTATGAATTTTCTTCATGTAATCTTTCTAATATGCCAGCTTTAGGGTAGCTAGACTTCTTGTTTCCTCTGAGCTCCCAAGATGTGTATCCTAGGGGAAAGAGAAAAAAAGGTGGAGACCATGTAATATTTCATGACAAGCCTGGGGAGCCAGTGTTCCTTTCAAACAATCTGTTGCCTGAAGCAGTTCTGAAGGTACTCCAGGTTCAAAGTGAGGGAGCATGGACCTCACTCCTTTATGGAGAAGTGTAAGCATCATACTACACTGTAAGAGAGAACATGGAAAATAAAGGATACCACAACTGCAAAGCCTCCTGGTACTTACTTATATGTTTGTCTAACATGAATAACTGACTTTTAATAATCTGATTTCAAATTCTCTGCTGCTCTATACTCATCAAAGCTTCAGTTGTGAGAAAATATTGAGGGAGAATTTTAAAAGTATCCTGCCTTTTGTCCCTTGATTAAGCTAGTTTCTCAAAGAACTCTGAGTCCATCTTGAAGTGCTTTACCTGATTTGACCTTGGACTTTAGACCACAGGCATACTTTGGAGGAGGCTATAAAAAATGGCCATGTAAAAATTACTGATGCTTGTTTTTTGTCTTTTTAGGGATGCACCTGCGGCATATGGAGGTTCCTAGGCTAGGGGTTGAATCAGAGCTATAGCCGCTGGCCTACACTACAGCCACAGCAACGCAGGATCCAAGTAGCATCTGTGACCTACACCACAGCTCATGGCAGTGCCGGATCCTTAACCCACTAAGCAATGCCAGGGATTGAATGTGTGTCCTCAGGGATGCTAGTCAGATTCATTTCTGCTGATCCATGATGGGAATTCCCAGAATTTCTGATGCATTAAATATAGAGATGCTTAATCCTCACTACCCCCTCTTCCACTAATGTTCCTCTTCTCAGTCCTTATAACCCACTGCCTTAAATTAGAAACCTGTGGGTCTTCTTTGACTTCATCCTTTACTTCATAGCAAATTTATCACCAAGTTTCCTTGGTTATGCCTTTTAAAATCTGTATCCTTTCTGCGTATACCTAGAAATGACTTTTTATTCAAGGAAATCAAAGACCATATTTGCTTTTAGTCTCTCATTTTATGATTAAAATTTGTGAGAAAAATGAAGGAAAAAGGAGCAGATTTTAGGTAGCATTTCTCGTTGATTTTTCTTAACAAATTTCTTAGGATTCTGAACCACAGGCATAGTAATCATTGGCTTGATGTAATTGTATTTTATGTGGAACAAATTAGCCATTATCTATCTTATTATCCCTGGAATTAAAAAAAAAGTCTCATATTTGCATATGAACTTTATTGATTGTGACTATAATTTTTGGACTGTGGTATATAAGGTTGATAAAATAATATTTCATAGTTCATAAGAGCACTAGCATTGATACATGCAAGGCTTATTTTTTTTTAATTTTCTTTATCTTCATTTTCTACTCTTGTCTCTCTCACTACTGTAGACAGCTATTCTAATGCATTCACTGTATATCCTTTTATTTTTATATATACACTTACTAAATCCTATTATTTCTTTGTATCCATGTATTTCATGTTTACATAAATGACATTGTGCTATAGATCTTATTTTTTTTTTTAATACTAAAAATTTCACTTGAGAGTATGTTTTTAAGATATATCCAGGTTGCTATGAGTAAATCTAGTCTGGGGATCTGACTATTGATATCTGAAACTGATTTTAAGATAGTATTTAACAAATACTCTACAAATTTGTGTCTGGTATTTTAACTGAATGTTTTTCTAATCATGGAATTAAAACATCAGCAATATCTGTTTATTCATTCTGACTATTTACCACCCTCTTGACAACTGACATGGGCAAAGGGAGGTCATTTTCCCCTTTGGCTTGTCTTGATGTGTGTTTGCTGGCTTTGATTAGCAGCACAGTGGAGCAATCTGAAAAAAATTAGTATCAATGGAATGCAAATCTTAGTGGTTTAAGAATCACTGTTAGTATACATAGCATGTCTGAAACTCTACATTCCTTTCCTGGCTGCATCTCCTTGTTCACTGTCTTTCCAAGGTTCTGTCAATAAAGTCCTAAGTAGTTGGCTACTTGCATGAGTTCTGGAAATCAAAAAGACTTTCAACTTTTAGACAGAAGGATCCTTCTGTTGACCTGATGAAAGTTTAGGTCTCGATGGGACCACACTGAAACAGATTAGAACCTTAGGTTGAAAATGAAATTTACTTACTGTTCATTTTAGTCTTAAGAGGAAGGATGTTACTTGTGTATGTTTGCATCCTACAGACAAATAAAGGAGGTATTACTTAAAGATTTTGTGGGTAGCATATGGGCAGAATCAAATGAAACAGTTTCTTTTTGGTTTTATACGTGGCAAAGCTTTACTAAAAATAGGTAGGAAATGCAGAGAAATGAGCATAGCTTTAGTATTGTGGACATGAATCAGTTGTTTGTTCATGACAGGCTTCTCTTTGCTTTGTGCCTTTTTTCTCCTTCCCTTCCTCTGCAGTTTTCCATGCCTTCCCTTTCCCCCCTCACTCTTCTGCTTGGCACTAAACTCTAGATAGCCATCAGTGAGGGATAGGTCAAGTTAGAATTGCTGATAAACACTGTCTTGCTGGCAAATAGAGAGCTGATGGAAAGGAGAGGGATCCTATGTTTTTACTAGTGTTCTTCTTACTCAGAAAGCATAAGGCCATTGACAAGTTAGGAAATGCACCTCCCCTCCTCCTCTCTTGCCAGGAAAAACACAACCTTTGGAGAATAGGGGCATAAGAAACTACTTGTGTAAGGCCTTTCTGTGCCTGCTGGCACTTGAAGTCACCATTGCTGTGGTTAGTTTTGCAGCTCATTCTTGGTCTTCGTGCGCGTGACTGGTCTGATTCATCTTTCATTACTCCAGGGTTAAACAGCTTAGGAGGATTCGAGTATAAAAAAATTTCTTCTGAGATTGCTGAGAGATCTTTCCTTCTTGAACTGAAGCAGAAAAAACTTGATGGCTTTCGAACTTGAATGGTACCCCCACTGTATAGTAGCAGCCTTGTTTTACCAAAACTACAGCAAAAACGACCACCCCAATGAAACAGCAGCAATTTGGAAGTGGAGGTGTAAGTTTAGTTTGCTTT
Source organism: Sus scrofa (assembly GCF_054392235.1). Taxonomy (NCBI): domain Eukaryota; kingdom Metazoa; phylum Chordata; class Mammalia; order Artiodactyla; family Suidae; genus Sus; species Sus scrofa. Next base: position 104,064,157 of record NC_139390.1, read on the forward strand.
CAGTTAAATTTATATTGTCACTTTTAAAAGAATAGGTTTTATGATATCTTTGTGTGAACCATGCTTAGAAATGGGCTCTTTCTCAGGTCAAGACAGAAAGATTTTTCCCTCCTTAGGAAAAGCAATACAAAGCTAATATGAACATTCACATTCTTTTAAACAATCAAAATCACCCATTGATCGGAATTTTTAACCCTCTAATTTTATAACAAATAGGCAAAAGGATAATAAGTGCATATCAATGATAACTTTGATAAACCCTCATAACTTATAACCTGATGTCAGTGCAGCTCTGCCTATATTTCTTAACCTCTGACTTTTAGAATTATAGAACCAAAGTAACTGATTCTCAAAAGTATGACCTTAAGAACCATAGGTATCTGAATCAACAAATAGAGATTAAATTATTTTCTCCATGCTGTATTTAACAAATCAAGAAAATAGACTAATGTATTTATAAACATTTTTGATCCTGAGGGTTGAAATACCAAGGATTTTTCTATTCAATTGTGACTTGACCAGAAAATCCAGTGACCTATAACATACCCTTTCCTGAGAATTCCAGTCAGTTGTGGTTTTGGAGTCTTTATATAGGGTTCACGTTGCGTGAGCCATGTGGGATCATATTGAACAGTCATATCCTCATACATTAGGGAAGCTAAGTCTAAGACACTAATTTAGTTTTCCAAAGGTGAGTTGAGATTAAACTTCTGCTTTTGGAATCAGACCCATATGTGTATTAACACCATCAGGATTCAGTTCTCCCTTCCCCCATCATCCAGCACAAGGGAAATACCTAATCTACCCCAAATTTAAGCTCTTTGACCTCCTTTTTCCAGGATTCTAGATTTTCTCTTATTAGATTAGCTACTTTCTATAGGGATATTAAACCCTTAAAGAAGGTTGTATTTGAAGCCCATTACAGGATAATGTTCCAAGAAAATTGTTCTTTTGAAGTATGATTTGAAATGCATGTTCCTTATTAATACAGGCAGCAGGAAGGCAGGAGGCCCGTCTCTGAAAAGGACTTGTTATGAGCTGGGAAAGCTGCTTGAATCCTCAGCATGGATGTACAGAGTTAAAAGCAAAGCTAGGCAAGAAATGAGATCAAGCCTGGAATTATGTATCTGTTAGTAATTTCAGATCCACATGACTAGAGCAACAGCAACAGCTTGTTCTTTAGCAGTTTTTTTTTAAAGACTAATCAGTGTAAAGTTGAAACAGGATTTTAACTTCTGATTTTTATACTAATGTCAAGATTTTTCTTCTTCCTAAATTTAGCCATGCAGATATCCCTGTGAAATACTTGAGTCAGAACACAACTAGCTATTTTCACATATCATCAGATTCTCTCCTCAGCATGAAAAAACAACAGAGAGAAGGAAAGAATTCCTTTGGGGACAGAGCATGCTTTGTAGGTTTTTTTTTTTTTTTTTTTTTTTTAATTGAAAAAGTTATCCAGGCAGAACTTGGTTGTCAGTAAAGATGTTTGTTTTGGTTGGCAATCAGCATGTTTAGTCTGAGAGGCAGGGACTTTGGGCTCTGAAGGTGCATTATCTCCAAACTGAGAGAGAGCAAAGAAACTAGGGGAACAAGGCAGTGATGGCTTCAGGTCTGTTGCCCAGAGTCAGTCTGATTTTTACTTAACTAGAATTTGTTTTGAGTGTGAAATGGTACATGTTTTTCCGTATATGCACTTGTATCTAGACCTATGTTTACAAGTAGTGCTTGGGGTCGAGGTGGCAACAGGGAATAACATAGCTGTTCTTTTGGAAGCTGTCAGTTTGTTTATCAAAGGGGAGAATGGGATAAATCCAAAGGACTTTGGAGAAACCCCTTCAGCTTTTTCATTGTTACTTTCTATGCCTTGTTTCTTCCATACTTCACTCCATTTGACAAATATTTATTTAATTTTTGAAACTCAACATAGAGATTAAGTGGGGTTTCCCCTAGAGGTAATTTCTAAATTAGCAGCAGGGGAAAAAAGGGTAAAAAGTTATTCTGATAATTCTTTTGGCTCAGTTTTCTGTGGGAAATGGGGATATCTTCTATCTCTCTTTTTGGTTGTGAATCTACCTCACTGAAAGGAAGAAGGGAGATAGAAATTTTGTGTTTAGGGGAGTGAATAAGATCAGGGAAGGGGAGGAGGTCTCTGGAAGAAGAAAGATGGTGTACTTATTGGACCAGAGCCTGGGTGGGTCTGGGCACTCAGAAGCATGCTGGGGGGAAGCAGTTATGATGTTCAGAGTGAGCTTATTTGAAGTTTAGCTAAAGAATTGACTCAAAATTGGTATTAAAAATTGTTGAGAAGAAGTTCGTTCAGAAACACAGCAGGGAAGGATCTGACCTGCTGCCTTCAATGAGCAGGTAGAGGATGTCATCAGAGGGTGGATCACGTGAAGATGTTTTTAAATATAGCACTGAAAATCACTAAAAAGATTTGTGCTTCCTGTACTCATTATTTAAAAACTAAAATAGCAATAAGTCATAAAACACAAAACTTACATTAGTTCTGGAAGTGAAATTATTTTTTTCTTTAGTTTTTTTGGATAAGTTTATAGAAAATAAACATTAGTTTTGTGTGCCCCTACCTTGCTGGTATCCTGATCATGTGCATAGTCTATCTGTTGGGTATTAATACAGTGACACTCTCGGTCCTGAAACCAAAGTTGGGTTAGCAGAGACAGTCATCCCCAAGCCACCTAGATTCATGAGTATTCATCACAGAGATGGCTGTCTTAGATTGCAATCCCCAAACTGTTGTCTTTAGGATCATCTCCCACGTAAATTACTTGCATTCATACCCTTAAATCGGGGTCAGCTTCTGGAAGAATGCAACATTAGACAGTTTGTACCAGAAGTGGGGTCCTAGGAGGCAGACCCTGGGATTAGATCACTGATTTGCCAATTAGAGACAAGGACTTCATTGCTGAGGATGAGGGTGCTGTCAAGAATTCTTGATGATCTGTAATACCAGTTATTAATACTATTACCTGTGGTGGATTGAGATGAGGTATAGGTAAAGAGGGGATGCACTGGCTCATGCAGTAACTCTCTACTTGAACTGTATAGGGCAGTGATAATTATAAGACTTATATGGTTGGGTAGCTGTTGTTAAGGGTCATGGAAGTCCTGAAGGAAGAGTACAATAGGCTCAGCTCAACCAAATATTGTTTTCAGATATATTGTGAACCCAATTTTCCATGATAACTTTAAAAGAGACCCACATCTCCAGCAGCCATAAAACAGACTGTGCTAAGAACCAGGTCCAGGATTTGATTGTAAGAATAGAGAAATTACAAAGGAAGCTGAATTCATACCCCTGGTACCTCTCTTACATTTAAGAATAAGACTTTGATTGGAAATATATAGAAGCCTAAAATCTGGGATTAGCACAATTAGGTGACTGGGCTTGGAAATCCAGGGCCTTAGATTTTCCTTGTACCTCTAGGCCAGAAGTTGCTCTCTCTCCTGTGTTAAAAGAGAATACATAGGCTCTTACTGCCTAGAAACTACTAACAGAGGGTATAAGGTAGATATCTTTCAAGATGATGATGATCCTTCACAGGCTAAGCCCGTTTCTCTTCCTGTGGCTTCTCATAGCATAGATCAGTAATAGGAGTCTGTCTTAGAGAAAAATTACTATGCTATGAGATGAAAGGAATTATCCACCAAAAACTGCTGGATTTAACTAAGTCACCTTCAGAAACTTGGAGTACATACACAGGGAATAAATCTTGAAGGTGCTCAAGCAAGAACAACAGAATATAATATTGAATAGAAGAGAGTTTATTTAAATAGGGGAACTCTCCCATAACTCTGGATTTTATATCCTGGCATGGACACCTGGTACTGGTTCTGATTCTCTTCTGGCATGTTTCCATGAAACTTGAAAACACCTGTGATGTACAGTAAGTGAGGTGGAGATGTGAGATGTCTTCACAGAGTACTACAGATAAAATGAGAGGTCTAGAGAGGTGGGCATATTAGAGTAGATGTAATATGGAAGACCAGAGATCCATAAACTTACTATTCGGTGAGGGTTAGTGATGGCTTCATTCACTTAAGTGAAAAGGAATGTGTTAGTGGGGGTAGGGTGGGCTACCAGCATCATCAGAAGCTCAGTGGAGCTGTCCTGTGTAGACCAGCATTGATAATAAAGGAGATGCTGCTAAGGAGCTTGGCTCTCTTATGTTACTGATGATGGTTTGATTCTGGAATGGCAAAGGTTAGGTATTGGCACTTAACTGTCAGAGGTAAGGCAGGCATTAATGCCATGATGGGCCGATCTCAAGGCTAGATTGGCAATGAGGGGACCTTGATCCTCAGGTATCTGTGGAAATGGCTAATAGCCCATACTCTTGCTAGGAGTGAGATAGATGGACAGCCAACAAGAGCATTGCTTGCCTTGTATAATAAAACAGACAGACAAACTGTAGTTTAACATGTGAATGATCTTACCTACTGTAGTGGAAAATTATAGTCCCTTCATTTTGACCCAGTTTTCAGACCCAAGGCCTTTTACACAAGTTGAAGGGGATGCTAAAGCCCTTCAAGGAAATATCCTGCAGTGTCACAGTAAGGATATGAAGTAGATATTCCCACATTTTTCCTCAAAGGAATGTAGCCATTAGCCAGAATAATTGTACACCAGGAAAAGGGGAAGGCAGTAGAACACAATTCAGAAGATCACCCTTCCTTATACCAATTGTCAGTTCAGGGTTTACCCAGACCACTTTCAGTTTCAATAATTTGCTGGAAGAACTCATTGAGCTCAGTGAAAGCTATTATACTCACAGTTATAGTTTTATTACAGGAGAATAAATACAGTATTATAATATAGATTTAGGTTTATTATAGGGAAAGGACACATTAAAATCAGCTATTGGAAGAAATGTATCAGAGAAAGTCCAGGAGGAGTTCAAACAGAGGTTCCAGGTGTTCTGTCTTTGTGCCCATTAGTCATGGACAGTATTAACTCCTCTTGGCAAAGTTGTATAACAATTTGGAATATTTCCAACCAGAGAGGTTTACCTGAGCTTTCATACATGGAGTCTTTGTTGTGGTTTCATGGTTAACAGCCCATGTGATTGACCTCAGTCTCTAGCTCCTCTGGAGGTTGAGCTGACACAAACCCCCATTATAAACCACACTTGTTAGATTGGTATGGCCCAAGGCCCTTATTTAAACAGAGATACTCCTATGAGGTACGATCTTCCAAAGGCTTAGAGATTACTTCTTAGAAGGCAAAGACAAGGGCCAGATCTCTCTTTGGGCAAAGTTAGGTACGTTACTGCATAGAAAGTATTCCATCACTAAGAAAGAGGCCCAGTGCATAATATACCACAATAGGAAATGGTGCCTCAGTCTAATTATTGGCTATGTTGGAAGGCTACAGGTTTTGATTGAGACTCAGAGACTCCTACCCATAAGCTGTCAAAAGAAGAAAAATTCTGGGCCTGGTTCATAATTAGATTATTTTGTTATGTTGTTGCAAACCAAAAATGAAGTATTGTTATCTGATAGCCCTTTGTGAGTGGTCCTCAAAGACAGTGATGAGGGCAAGTCCTCCAAGAGGGTATGTATCTTTGCGCAGTAAACTTGGTCATTAAAAAAGTATGGGCTGTAGACATTCAGGAGGACTTATGGGAGTGGGCACAAAATATGTGGATCTGTATGTTTTACATGAGTCTCATCCTTAAGCATCTATTTTAGCAGAGGTCAGGCAGACTGTCTTCAGTCAAACTGGTGCTTCTTGCACAATGGACTTGTTAATGGCATAGTCATAGGACCAGTAATGAAAGATAGGCATTAGGTCCAATAGGATTACACTCCTCACCACGATTATTTTAGCTGCTATAACTGTCGAATGCCTGACCTGTCAGCAGTGAATGCTGAATTTTCAGTATTTGCAATATGTGTTTCTGTCTCTGTAACTTCAGCCTATGGTGAATTAGAGATTCTGGTACCTGGTTAGGTATGCTTCATCTAAGGGACACAGTGAGGTTTCCACAGACCTAAAGCTACAGCTATTGACTTGTAATTTTGGGCTTTTTGTGCTGGTAAATCATCAAAGAAAGGAGATACTATACTGCCAGGAGTAATGACTCTGATTATCATGAAGAGATAAGATTCCCACTACATAATTGGAGAAGAGAGAAGTATGTCTGGAACAGAAGATTGACTGTAGTACCTCTTGGTGCTTCTATGACTGGTGATAACCATGAATGTGCAATAGCATCAGACATGGCCTGGCTAGGACCTGGTGGCTGGAATTCATTCCCCCAGGAATGAAGATATGGCTAACCCACTGAGTGCGGAAATTAGATGAGCAAAATTAGAAATTGTGACTTGTTCCACCTTGAAGAATTAGGAACAGGAGAGTGAGAAATGAACAAATGACACGAATAGATCTCAGGGGTGCAAGGAGCATTCTATGGCAGATACTTTCAGTGCCCTGGCTGTATTTTCTCACTATTTTCATACATTCTGATGGTTTTCTGATGGTTTCCTGATGTAAGCATCTCTCATTCTTTGCCTGAATCTTTTTTTGATCATGGGTGTGATTGGGTCATGCCATTGGGGAAATGAGACTAAAAGTGCTGAGGAACTACATCCTAGGACAATCGTTGGCCATCATTCTGATGTTTTTTCCTAAAGCAATGAAAAGGCATAGTTTTTATGTAAAATTTTGTGAATATTAAGTGTTGGCAACTAATCTCCACTTATAAAAACTCCATAGAGGTCTTCTGTGGGACTTAGCACAGGAAACTTGCCATTTGCAACCTCTGATTCCACATAGTCTTCAGAATTTTGGCAGATAACTCTGACATTATTTTGGTTAGATGCAACTTTGTCTATAGTTTTCTTTTTTGAAATATAACAATTTATAAACTGTAATTTAATTTAATGGAGAAAAGACAGTTCATCTTTTCATGTTGTTTAATTCAGCTGGTCAAAGTGAAGGAGCCAAATTTAGAAGAAATCATCTGTTAGAAACCTACCTAAGGGTTCACTGTGCATTCTTAATTTGTGTTGCACATCCAGGAGAACAGATTGAATCATTGCTACTGATCTCCTTGGAATAAGTATGGCTTTACAAAGAGTTGATTTAAAACTTGGCTACCACTGTAAGCTATTGTTTTAATATAATATGTATCCAATTAGGTATGCCTAATTCTAAGGGATTAAATAAGAGCAGATTCCTCATGTTTCTCTAATTTTAATTGTCTGGTAGGGATGATGGGACTTAACAGATTCTTCTTCCCTGCTATGAATTAGGGCATATTCCAGAAAATGATGATTTATATTTTTATAATATTTTTTATAAGTAGAAGAATTTTGGATTAAGTTTCAAAATTGAAATTGTTATAGTCACTGGGTAATTCTGTGTGTCTCTTCCAGGATGAACCTACATTCTTCTGCTTATCTTTCTCTGTATAAGTGCTGTTCAATAGAAAAATAGTGGGATGGACTGAGAGTTTGGGGTTAGTAGATGCAAACTATTGCATTTGGAGTAGATAAGCAATGAGATCCTGCTGCATAACAGAAGAAACTATATCTAGTCACTTGTGATGCAACTTTATGGAGGATAATATGAGAAAAAGAATGTAAATATGGGAGTTCCCGTCGTGGCGCAGTGGTTAACGAATCTGACTAGGAACCATGAGGTTGCGGGTTCGGTCCCTGCCCTTGCTCAGTGGGTTAACGATCCGGCGTTGCTGTGAGCTGTGGTGTGGGTTGCAGGCGCGGCTCGGATCCTGCGTTGCTGTGCCTCTGGCGTAGGCAGGTGGCTACAGCTCTGATTCAACCCCTGGCCTGGGAGCCTCCATATGCCGTGGGAGCGGCCCAAGAAATAGCAACAACAACAACAACAAAAAAAAAGAATGTAAATATGTATGACTGTGTCACTTTGCTGTACAGCAGAAATTGACAGAACATTGTAAATCAATTATAATAGAAAAAATAAAAATCTTAATTAAAAAAATAAACATAATGCAAGATACATATATAATTAAATGTTTTCTAGTATTCACATTAAAAATACTAAAAATAGATGAAATTAATTTTAATAATGTTTTATTTAACCCAATATCAAAAATATTACTTCAACATGCAATAAATATAAAATTATGAATTATATATTTTACATTTTTTTCTCATACTAAGTACTTAAAATGTGGTATTTTATACTTAAAACACCTCAATTTGGATTAGCATCATTTCAAGTGCTTGATAATCACAAGTAGCCAGTGGCTACCATATTGATCTGTGTCCTGTGCAGCAGGGCAATGGGACGTCCTGGAAGAGGAACAGCGTGGTATAACAAAGACACACAAGACTCTTTTACATTTAGAAAGTGGGGGACCTGGAGGCACTCTCTTCTGCAGAACAAGGGCCCTGAAGTTTTAGCCTTCAGAGCTTTTATTAGATTAAATGACATAAGTAGTGCAAACAAAAACAGGCAGCATCTTAATCATCTCTTTGAAGATCTAAGGAAACTTTTTATGGTAAAACCACTGGTACATCTAGGTTATACTGCAGCTTCTTATAGAACAATATAGTTGACATGAAACTTTCCTAATCCTGTCTTTTCATGAGACCCTGTGCTTTAGAACCTATGTCAGCATGTATGCCTAGCTGGCTTCTGCCAACATAAGCATTTCTTGGCTTCTTGTGCTTTTGCACGTACACTAAGTATGCCTTTGGCAGAATTCATAAGTTCAGTGGTTTCCAACATCAGTCAGCCTAAATTAGTTCTTTCTAGAGTCAGTCACATTTATCTCAGAGATAATGAAATTTCATAATTTTATTTTTGCACCATGGCACAGTCAGTTGGTGTTTTATGTCAAATAGTAATAATATGTTCCATTCAGTAAAAGCATATCTTGAATAAATATTATGAAGTCCTTAAATTAATAAATATTTCATTTTTAAGACCAGGCAAGTGGGTAGTTGGGGGATGATGATGCTCTAAATCTTGCCAGGAGTGGAAGACTCATGATGTCTTTATATTTATTTATTTATTTATTTATTTTTTTACCTTTGTGTTCCATTTTTTTTCTTCAACTTTTTTTTGTTTCTATTTTTTAATGATCATAACAATCTGATTTCACAGGATTTCCTTCCCACAGCCCAAGCACATCCCCCCACCCCCCAAACTGTCTCCTCCAGAGACCATAAGTTTTTCAATGTCTGTGAGTCTGCACATGATGTCTTTAAAAGAAGGCAAAACAGTACCTCCTGTCTTATTGTGAGTAGGTCTTCCTGATTTAATTTTCATAAGGCTTTAGGTTCCTATCTGATGAATTCTCCACCCAGGGTTTTTAAGAGCATAACTACCATGAGTTGAGAGGGAGTGCTTTAGTTAAGGGATTTGACTGGTGGTATATTGTAGGTGCTCAGTAAAATGCTATTGAAAGGAATAGAATGGATGTAAGAGTTTTTAAAAAAATTATTTTATTATAGTTGATTTATAATGTTCTGTCAATTTCTGCTGTACAGCAAAGTAACCCAGTTATACATATATATATATATTCTTTGTTTCACATTATCCTCTATTTTGTCCCATCACAAGTGATCAGATATAGTTCCTTGGGCTATACAGCAGAATCTCATTGCTTATCCATTCTAAATGCAGTAGTTTGCATCTACTAACCCAAACTCCCAGTTTCTCCCACTCCCTCCCAGCAACCACAGGTCTGTTCTCCATGTCTATGAGTTTGTTTCTTTTTGGTAGATAGGGTCACTTGTGCCATATATTAGATTTCAGTTATAAGTGATATAGTATGGTATTTGTCTTTCTCTTTTTGACTTATCTTACTTAGTATGAGAGTCTCTAGTTCCATCCATCTTGCTGCAAATGGCATTATTTTGTTTTTTTATGGCTGAATAGTATTCCATTGTGTATATGTACCACATCTTCTTAATCCATTCATCTGTCGATGGACATTTAGGTTGTTCCCATGTATTGGCTATTGTGAATAGTGCTACAGTGAACATAGGGGTGAATGTATCTTTTTCAATGAAAGTTTTGTCTGGATATATGCCCAGGAGTGGGATTGCTGGATCATCTGGTAGACAACTATATTGAGTCTTCTGAGGTACCTCCTTACTGTTTTCCATAGTGGTTTTACCAATTTACATTCCCACCAACAGTACGGCAGAGTTCCCTTTTCTTCACACCCTCTCCAGCATTTGTTATTTGTAGACATACTAATGATGGCCATTCTGCACAGTGTGAGGTGGTACCTCAATGTAGTTTTGATTTGCATTTCTCTGGTAATTAATGAGGTGGGCATTTTTTCATGTGCTTGTTGGCCATCTGTATGTGTCCCTTGGAGAAATGTCTCTTTAGGTCTTCTACCCATTTTTCAATTGGGTGTCTTTGTTTTTTGTTTCTTTTGCTGTTGAGTTGTATTAGTTGTTTGTATTCTTTGGAGATTAAGTCCTTGTCAGTTGCATCATTTGCAACTATTTTCTCCCATTCGTAGGTTGTCTTTTTTTTTTTTTTTTAATAGTTTCCTTTGCTGTGCAAAACTTGTCAGTTTAATTACGTCCCATTGGTTTATTTTTGTTTTTAATTTCTGTTGCTTTGGGAGACTGACCTAAGAAAACATTTTTAAGGTTGATGTCAGAGAATGTTTTTCCTATGTTCTCTTCTAGGACTTTTATTGTATCTTGTTTTATGTTTAAGTCTTTAAGCCATTTTGAGTTTATTTTTGTGTATGGTGTGAGGGTATGTTCTAGTTTCTTTTATTTACATGCAGCTGTCCAGTTTTCCCAGCAGCACTTGCTGAAAAGACTGTCTTTTAATCATCCTGGATGTTAGTTCTCTATCATTGTTGCAGTGAAGCCCTGGGGATTAAAACAGCTCTGTTTTTGAATGATACTGGTCTTTTTAGAGATTAAGTTAAAATGGACATACAACAAATAAAAAATATATTTTATTTCTTAAAGATTTGCCACCATTAATCTTGGAAGCAATAGTTCAAATTTATTGGGGAAGTTAAGTAGTTTTTTTGTTTGTTTGTTTTTTTAATGGCCACATGGGAGGCATATGGAAGTTCTTGGGCCACAGATTAAATAAAAGCTACAGCTGCAGCCTGTGTCACAGCTGTGGAAATACTGGACCCTTTAACCCACAACCAACTGTTCTGGGCTGGGATTGAACCTGCTCCTCTGCAGCGACTGTAGTCAGATTATGGCTGTAGTCAGATTCTTAACCCAGTGCACCGCAGTGGGACCTCCCAAAATTTAAGTACTTTTGATAGCCTCTAGTTGTTTCTTTCTAGCTTAAGGATTGTTTGTTGATGTACAGTTTGCATTTGTGTTACCTATATTTTATTTCCGCTATTATTTCTCTGGAGCTCTTTGTAAGCAGAGGAGTGCTTTTTTTTCTTTAGTCCTAGTGTTTGCATTTTAAATTGATGATTGTCAAATGAATGAACAGATAATAACTTTGCTCTTTGTTTTAATCTTTAGATCTTTTTTTTTTGTTTGTTTTAGTGTTATCTGGGATGACAGTGGAGGTTGCATCTGAATCTGACCTATGCTAATCTAAATAACTCAGTTCATCACTATTGGCTTTTAGCAATATAGTAAATTTTTAGATCCATGCCTTTCATGTTCATGTAAACATCTTTTCTTTCAATTTGGGGTTTTTTTCTTCAATTGAACTTTTGCTCTCTTTATTCACCACTCTAGATTCCTCTCAAATCTCTCTTATTTTTCTTAATTAAAACATCATGATGAAGCATAATAGTCTAATGTATGTGTATATGAAACTGCAGACTGGTCCACAGATAAGATTTCAGTTTTCATTTGACTTACTTTGAATTCCTCATGTTTAAAATTAAAACCCAATATTGCTCATATATAACAAAGAAGAAAAATAATCCAGCTTAAAAGTCTCAAAATATCCTCATCACATTCAGAGTATCTAAAGCCTATTAAATTCTAAAAATCTGAAAAGCTTAAATTTTTTTTCTCTTTCTAAGACTGTATTGCTTAATGTATTTTGTGTGAAGAAATGTAAATGATACATGGAGACTCCTTAAATGTAGAACTGAAGGATTTATTTTTATTACCCGCAGGGCAAGTGTAGCATGCCTAGGCAGATGTCTGGTATTTTGCTGCTACTTCAATTGCTGAGGGACCTGACCACCACCTTTGAAATAATTTTAAGGATGGTTTTAGACTTAATGATCACAAAACCTGATATTTAGGAAATAGTATTATATTATAGTTTGAGGGAGTGGAGAAAGCGGAGATATACCGAAGAAGAAATGGATTGTTGTGACCTACATGTCTGGTAGTGTGATCAGTTCTCAATTATCCAGGTTATTGAGAGTGAGAGAGATATTGATCATTGACATCTATTCCTAAATCTAAAGCTTCAGTTTAAAGATTGGTTTCTGTATCCTCTTCCATGAGAACTATTAACAAGGAGTGGGATAGACTAGGTTGTGTTTCAGCAAATTTTATTTCTCCTGTCCAGCTTTTGGTGGGGTTGCTAACTAATGAGCTATGTGTTGTCCAAAAGCCCATGAGCCAGAAGGAAAGTGAAACAGTGGCTAGCAGAGTCTGCAACTGGATAATGAGCTTCGGAATAATAAAGAGTAAACTATGTGTCCATTAGGGAGAGAGAAACAAATAAGCTCCTTCCTGAGCCTTGTTTAAAAAATATCTGCTCTCTCTCCTCAGAATCTTTTCATTTAGAAACATTTATTCTGTGTATCCAGTGGGTTAAAAACTAGAAACAAGATCTTATGTAGTATCATGGTTAATTTGAATAGCAGCTTACTTTCTAGAGTTAGCTGCACTTGAGTTCTGCATTTTTCTGTTAACAGCCCACATCATGGCTGGTTTGGTTTTGCTACCCTGCCATCACTACTATGAGAGTAAGTGATGCAATTTACTGTGAAGAGATTCTCTATTGAGAAACAACTGGCGCCTGAAAGCCTTTCCTGTGCATGTATAAAGCCAGTTAAACATTGTTTTTTCCTCAACACAGGGTGAAATTCCAAAATACCACAGAGAGAGAAAGCCATGTTTTGCATTTAAGGATAAGGACAGTACTGCATAATCTATGTTCATTCAAATAAACATTTTTCCCCATTTGAACAACTGCTCCATAATTAAATGTAAATGCTCCATTCCCGCATAATATATATGCTAAAACACACAAGTACTATCCCCTGGAACTGTCTGACATACACTTCCTTTCTCTCTGTCTTAAACTGGATGAAGAACTATAAAAGCATTTCTAAGCAGTCATGCAATTATCTTAGGTCTTTGGCCTACTGCCTGATAGAAGCTAGACCATGTCTAAATGAACTCAGACTCTAAGGAAGTAAGAGACATAGGCATTCATGACATGGAAGAGAAAAATCTGAATAACTCTTTCACAGCCATTCAGTGCAGTGCAAAATCAATACATTGGGGGCTTGAGTGGAAGGATTACAAAACATTTAAATGAAAGCCTGATATTTTAGGTTTATAAGTAAAAACACTCATGCACATTAAAATAATAAGCTATATACCCCATTGCTAGCTTTGTTAAAAAATAAGCAATGACAAAGCTACTCTGCTGTAAAAGACATTTTATTTCTATGAAATTTTAATAAAATGCCAACTATCTTCAATAAAAATGCCTGATTCATCCATATATTTCTATATTTCATTGACTGTTCTTTGAAAATTTAATAACTTCATGTATATAGGAATAATGGAGAATATATTTGTAAATGACCAAATTAAATATGGAAGTAATTTATTTCAAAGCCCTTCCCCACTAAAGGATCATATATATAACAAAACTTTAAAAATGGCGTGTTTCACATTATAGATGGTTTTTGACAATTAAAAGCAGAAACACAATTTTTGAATGGACATATTTTACTTCTTTGACCATTCTGTTATCCCTTGCATTACAGACCATGTAGAAGTTTATTTGAAGTGGTTGGACTATATAGGATGGAAAAACATAGAGATGGAAAGTATAGAATGCTCTTTAAGGAATTTTTTTGTGAAGATTTTTGGGGGATGAAATATCAAGCATTCTTTTTACGTTGGGAGAAACTTGCTTTTTGTTTGTTTGTTTGTTTGTAAGAAGTGACTAGCACTAAAGGATAGATTGAGGTAGTGGAAATAAAGGAAATAGTGTTAAGGAGGACTAACTAAGATAGGGAATGAGATTCAAGGCAAAGGAGACATAGAATAAAGGTGAACAAATGATGCTGTAAAGCCGATTAAAGCTTAGGGAAGGGAATTTGCTTTGGAAGATCTTGATGAGGTAGAAAACATCATCTGAGAAAATGAGCAGAGAGAAGTGGGGTTAAGAGCATATCAGCATGTTAGTAAAAGTTACAAATACTTTTTACAGAAATGGGAAGGTGACCTAGCCAGAGAAAAAGAGTAATTTAATAATGTCAACTCAGGGTCTTTCTAAAACTTAGCCTAGAGGTAGAGAATTGGGGCCTTTGTAGGGTAGATGTGGCAGAAGGACAAAGAGCTAAGAAAAAGGGAGGATGGCAATAATAAAGGCTCTAAGATTTGGGGAGAAATAAATAGGGAAGACAAAAGGGAGGATTCGAGGGACTGAGATCTCAGTAAAGTTCAGGTAGGATTAGTGAGAATGAAACAACAAGATGGGAGATTTTCTTCTGAGTAGAATATGGATTTTAATTTTTTAGAGGAGGAACTGGGTGATGACAGGGCCAGCATAAAGCCAAGACAGTGGGTTGCTTCCATCCCTATTCTCTCATGTACATATGGAAAAGATCAAGAAGGAAAAACTTTACATTAATTATCTGCTTCCTTAAAGGCATCATGGCAGAGCATACTGGAAAAGCACTAGAGAGACTCACATGGGTCTTGGCCCTGCTGGTACACAATTCTTAGTTTTCTCTTTGGTAAAGTGGGGACAAAAATATCTGTTACACTCCTGTTCCAAGTATGCTGTGAAGAATAAATTATATGTATACAAGTTCTTTGAAAGCTGCAAAGCACTATATATGTGTTGAGTATTGTTAAGGAACAAATTTTTAAATTTAAAAGTAACTTCACTGAGCTGGGCCAGTTAGGAAATCTTTTGACAAATAAGATGAGGAACTTAACTGTAGGAACGTAATTATCAGGTTTTGAAACCCCATCTTGAGAGTTCTCTCTTGATCCCTGATTCCCAGCTCCACATGACTCCCAAGTGATGGTTAAAAGCTTGTTAGAAGCTAAAGGGATCACCTGAAATTAAAACTTCACCACCCATTCGCTTGACCCAGAGTACTGCCGCTGCCTAGAAATTGTTTTCACAGTCCAGTTGCTAGACCAGACCCTGATATATAAAGATATTGGCTTTGACTGAACCCAAAATGCTGTGACACATTAGTTACATTTATTTGGACTTCTGATTATCTTGCTTGAGGTCAGCCACAAAGCCAAATTTCCAAAACTCTGGTCTCTTTCCATGTTTCTACTTTCCAGCTGATCTCACGTGGTGGTTTCACTGAGCCTTATGATCCTGTTACATTGGTATGCCATTAGAAAATGATTGAAATGGTCAAAAAAGACTAGAATGAAATGACATTGGTCAGTTTCCTTTTGGGGGAGAATGGAAATTGAGGTCATGATATTTTTTAAGTCTTCTTCAAAGTGTGTATTTCAAGACTCAGATATAATTAGTTTTTTTCTGATATATAGGTTGATATAGGTATTGCTTGGTGTTTATACTAATTTTTCAAATGCATGGACTATTGTAATATTAATTGTTTTAGGGTGTATTTTCCAAAGTAGTGGGAAAAAATCTTGTTATGAGAATAAATTTGGGATGAAATCATTAAAAATTTTAACCTTTTAGAGATGCCAGTGAAAGTAAGGATAATGAGATTGCTTTCTCTGACCTATACTGTCTTATGGGCAATTTTACATTCATTTGCAAATGTTACTTCAGAATGAAACAATTATATTGGGTGAAACAAATGTGGAGGTTGAGGGCCCAGTACTTCATCCCCCCTTTCAAGTCCCTCTTCTTTCCCTCCCTAACTTACATACACAAAACCCATCGGTAGATTCCAGCTGGATATCTGTACTGAAGTAGTTCAGAAAAAGAAAATCCCGACTTGAGAAACTTTCTAATGATCTGTTTGATAAAGGCATGGATTGGTAAGTTTCTCATTTAAAAAAAAGGCCCAGCCAAGTTTTATGCTGATTAAGAGAAGTTTAGATATTAGACCTGTATCTAACATCAACAATACCACAATTATTAATAGCAAGTCCTGTGGGCTAAACTTTACTTCACTGTCAGCAAAGAATGTGCTTGCTGCAATGTATTAGGCTTTTCTTTGACAAGTTTAAGACATCACAGTAAAGCAGTTGCATGGGACAGACAGAATAATCCATCAGATAAACCAATTCTTTATCCTATTCATGCTTGTATTCAAAAGCTAAGTCCATGAGGGGAATAGGGTGGGAGAGATTTCTTTGTTATAATTTTCTGGAGAGTTTTCTCTTTTTTATGGTCCAGGTCTTTGTCTTTGTATACATTGTATACAGTGTGATCAGGCCCAGTTAAAAAAAAAAAAGAAAAGAAAAGATTTGTAAACTATGTAAAATGCTTTGTAAATAAAACTTTACGAGTAAAAAGCAATAATTAAAGCAGATACCTGGGTCTGACATTTCAGTTCTGCTCTGGACTGAATTGTGTCCCCTCAAAATCAGTATGTTGCAATCTTAACCCCCAGTGTGACTGCATTTTAAATCACCTGTGAAGAGATGATAAAGGTTTAATGAGGTCATAACTCTAATCCAACAATGCTGGTACGTATTTATAAGCAGAACTCTGTGTGCACACCTAGGAAAGACTATGTGAGCACACAAAGAGAAGGCATCTGCAAGCAAATTCACCTGAGTTGCCTGGAACCCTGATTTTGGACATGGAGCCTCTAGAACTATGAGAAAATAAATTTCTATTGTTTGAGCCACCCAGTCTCTCTCCCTTTTCTCTCTTTCTCTCTCTCTCTCTCTCTATATATATATACACACACAGTATCTTGAGTAATACAGATTTTGAAACTGTGAAATGAGATGCTGTTGTAACAATACCTAAGAATGTGGAGGTAGCTTTGGAACTAGATAAATGGGTAGAGGTTAGAGGAATTTTGAGGTACATATTAGAAAAGCCCTAGATTGCTGTGAGCTGAATGCTGGTGGAAATATGGCCCTTAAAGGTTATTCCAGTGAAGTCTCAGACAGAAATGAGGAACAGATTATTGAAAACTGGAGGAAAGGTAATCCTTGTTATAAAGTGACAAGCAACTTGGCTGAACTGTGTTCTAGTATATTATGGAAGGTAGAACTTGTGAACCATGACATTGGATATTTAGCTGGGGATCTTTCAGAGCAAAATGCTGAAGGTATGGTCCGGATCCTTCTGTCTACTTCCAGTAAAATGTGAGAGGAGAGAGAAAAATTGAAGAAGAAATTAAAATATAAGGCAACCAAAATTTAAAGATTTGGAAAAATCTCAGCTTGTTTGTTTTGCAAAAAATCAAGAAAGTGTGTTTCAAAGAGAACATCAAGACTATGCCTGGACTATCATTTGATAAAGAGATTATGGGATTATACAAGCAAAATCCCTGCCAGTTAAAACTGAAAGGGGACAGAAATGGGACAAAATGAAGAATGGAAGACCCTTAGATTCTGTATGACAGGATAATAGAGGTTATTCTGCTGCAAACATGCTTTATCATTTAAGAAATGAGAAGAATGACCCTGAAGGTGATTCAGAGATCGTCAGGGCTGCCACTCCTATTACATGTCCATCAATCAGGGTTGGTTCCTTCTATGTTTCCTCTTCGGTTCTGGCAGAACAAAATGTACTGCCAGATAGATGCCCAGCAGCAAGATTTCAGGAACATATATGGTAACTGAGGAACCTCTGTTCTTGCTGTTGTTCATTTCACTTCCTTCATTAAGTTTATACCTAAGTTTATAGGTAGATATATTTTTAAATTTTTTTTTTGTCTTTTTTTGTCTTTTTGCTATTTCTTGGGCCGCTCACGCGGCATATGGAGGTTCCCAGGCTAGGGGTCAAATCGGAGCTGTAGCCACCCGCCTATGCAAGAGCCACAGCAACGCGGGATCTGAGCCGCGTCTGCAACCTACACCACAGCTCACGGCAATGCCGGATCCTTAACCCACTGAGCAAGGGCAGGGACCGAACCCGCAACCTCATGGTTCCTAGTCAGATTCGTTAACCACTGCGCCACGACGGGAACTCCAGATATATTTTTAAATCAGACTGTTTTCTTGACTTCTCTGATAGTTCATTATCAGTGTTTAGAAATGCAAGTTTTGTATATTAATTTTGCATCTTGCAACTTTACTGAATTTATGTTTTAGTTCTAATAGTTTTTCATTAGAGTGTAGAGTTTTCTGTATACAGAATCATGTCATCAGTAAATAGTGAAAGTTTTCCTTCTTCCCTTCCAGTTTGGATGCCTTTTCTTTTTCTTGTCTGATTGCTGTGTTTAGGATTACTAATACTTCATTAAATAGAAGCAGTGAGAGTGAACATCCTTATTTGTTCCTGATCTTAGAGGAAAAGCTCCCAGCTTTTCACCATTGGCTATCATGTTAGCTGTGGGCTTAGGCTTTCCTTACATTGAAGGACATGCTTCTTTACCCATTTCATTTAGAGTTTTTATTACTAAAGAATGCTGAATTTTATCAGATGCTTTTTTTCTCCATCTATTGACATATCATATGATTTTAACCTTTCTTTATGTTAATGTGATGTTTCAGAGTAATTGATTTGCATATCTTTTTTTTTGCATCTTGCTTTTTATTTAAATATTTTATTTTTTATTATTATTAAAATATGGTTGGTTTATAATTTTTCATCAGGTTCTGTTGTACAACAAAGTGACCTAATCACACATATTTCCCTAAGCTGTACAGCAGGATAGGATCCCATTGCCCATCCATTCCAAATATAACAGTTTGCATTCCCCAAACCCCCAAAATGCCCATCCATCCCACTCCCTTCCCTTTCCCCCCTGGGAACTTCAAGTCTGCTCTTCTTAGCCATGATCTGTTTCTGTTTGTTGTTTGCTTGTTTCTTTGTTCATTTTAGATAGGATCGTCTGTTCCATATTTTAGATTTCACAAATAAGTGATATCATATGGTATTTGTCTTTCTCTTTCTGATTTACTTCACTCAGTATGAGAGTCTCTGGTTCCATTCATGTTGCTGCAAATGGCATTAGTTTGTCTTCTTTTATGGATGGGTAATATTCCTTTCTATATATGTACCACATCTTCTTAATCCATTTATCTGAAAATGGTTATTTAGGTTGTTTCCGTGTCTTGGCTATTGTGAATAGTGCTCCTCTGAACATAGGGGTGTGTGTATCTTTTTCAGTGAAAGTTTTTTCTGGATATATGCCCAGCAGTGGAATTGCTGGATCATATGGTAGCTCTAAATTTAGTTTGCTGAGGTACCTCCCTGCTGTTTTCCATAGTGATTGTACCAATTTACATTCCCACCAATGGTGGAGGAGGGTACCTTTTTCTCCACACCCTCTCCAGCATTTGTTATTTGTTGACTTGTTAGTGATGGCCATTTTCACCAGTGTGAGGTGATACCTCATTGTAGTTTGATTTGCATTTTCCTAATATTTAGCGTTATTGAGCATTTTTTCATATGCCCATTGGTCATCCACCTGTCTTCTTTGGAGAAATGTCTGTTTAGGTCTTCTGCCCATTTTTCAATTGGTTTGTTTGTTTTCATGTTGTTTAGTTCCATGAGTTGTTTGTATATTTTGGAAATTAGGCCCTTGTCTGTTGCATCATTAGCAAAGATTTTCTCCCATTCTGTGTATTCTCTTTTTTTTGTTGTTTGTTTTTTGGTTTTTTTTAATGGTTTCCATTGCTGTGCAAAAGCTTTTGAGTTTGATTAGGTCCCATTGGTTTATTTGTATCTTTATTGTCATTATTCTAGGAGGTGGATCAAACAAGACATTGCTGTGATTTATGTCAAAGAGCATTCTGCCTGTGTTTTCCTCTCAGTGTTTTATAGTGTCTGGCTTTATATTTAGGTCTCTAATCCATTTTAAGTTTATTTTGGTATATGGTGTCATAGTGTTCTACTCATTCTTTTACATGTAGCTTTCCAGTTTTCCCACCACCATTTATTGAAGAGGCTGTCTTTCTTCCACTGTATGTTCTGTCCTCCTTTGTCATTGATTAGTTTCCCATAGAGTACTTGGGTTTATATCTGGTCTTTCTATCCTGTTCCATTGGTTTGTATTTCTGTTTTTGTGCAAATACCATATTGTTTTGATGACTGTAGCTTTGTAGTATTGTCTAAAGTCAGATACTCAAAATTAATAGACAACCTTAGAGAGTGAAGTTTCATTATGTTGAGCCCACTTGTAGCCTCCATTCCTGCCACTGAGGCTTTTTCTACATTTTTTTTTAAATAGCAAATATGCAGATGGTTAAAGAAGCTGAATGACACCCATAAAGCATATCGTCTGTCTACCTGATTAGTAGAGCCCCCTGTGTATATGATGCTCTTTTATGAGCATTCAGATGAAATGCAGATGTGTTCACTCTCACCCATCTGAGGGGTCTTCCCAGCTACTCTTTCTCTAGTCCTTTTTTGTCATTAATCTTCTAGTGTTACTCTTTCAAATTCCCTGACTCTTCAAATTCCCTAAACAGCTAGTTACTGATCACTTTAGATTTGCATTTCTCAGTCCCCATGATACCATCACAGTCACAGTTTCCTAGTCCTTGTCTCACCATAACAAAGGACTGGAGTGGTGGATGTTTTACAGATTTACTAAAGTGGAAGTATATTTTCGGAGAAAAAATGAGAGAACTTACGTGTAAGCAAGTTAAAAAAAGAGGGCCTGACTCACCCTGTAATAGTTTTTATATCCCACAGTGCCACCTGAGTGGAGATCCAATTTGATATTCTGATTAGTCTTGGGCAGAATACCTTATTTGCATGGGGTGTTGCCGGAATTTGGCCTCTGTCTGCTGGTACTGAATTGAAACACAGAGACAGAGTTTTGGGTAAAGGAGAAAAAATAGCTTTATTGCTTTGCCCCACAAAGGAGGGCCACAGCAGGCTAATGCCTTAAAGACTGTGCCCTCCTCCCCAAGAAAGAACTGGGAGGTGTTTTATAGTAAAAAGGAGAAAACAGGTTTTCAGATAGGAATTAGGATTTGGACAAACATGTATTCTTCTTTCTTTGGGGGAATCTTAGTCATCAAAGCTGGAGTCAGGAGATATTTATAATGGTGGTCTTCCATGTTATTGCTTAGAATAACGGTGCTTGCTAAAAGGGCATATTGATCACAGATTAGAACTAGGAAAGTTCCTGAATACACAATCATGTGCCAATAATCTTTAACCCAGGCAGTTATGTTCAGGGTGCCTAATCTTTAGTTTACGGGTGATTATGTTTAGGGTACAGTTAAGTGAGGGAAAGGACAAGGAAGGACTCTAAGCTGTTCAGTTTCAAAGTATTCATTTCAAAAAGAAGCATAAGAAATATGACTTTTCTCTTAGGGGTATGAGGCACCTGCATGGGGAACAGGTTATATGGTGGCATGGTGAGGAATGGGTGACACTCCTTCTATAGTGGGGAGTGAGTAGCCCAGGTTGGTCCAGGTAGGGGAAATGGCATTTCAATGAGACATGGCCAGAGGCTTTTAACTTTAATCTCCTTGAAGAGGACTTGAAGCCTGTAACACAGACAAAGTGGAAAACCAGGTGAATTAATTGAAGTGCTACTCATAGGGAGGATAATCTTGTCACTCTTTCAGAGCTATATATATAAACTGGGTTTTTTTCTTCCTCATTCAAATGGTCATAAATTAGTCCCTTTGAGGCACTGGGTATGTATTAGTGAAGACAGTGAAGCAGGAGTAGCTTCCATAGGCGTATTATCTCTGGTGAAAGGTTCTTGTCTCATCGCAAAAGGAATTTAAAAACAAGACAGGGAAGTCAAGAAAGTGAAGTAAATATTATTTAAGAGAGAGATTATTTATCTGCCTATATGGGGAGTGGGCAGACAGGTGTGCAGCTGCTTTGCTACTCTTTGGCAAGCCTGTTGTAAAGGGCATACAAATGAAGGGGCAGGATGTTCTCTGGGGAAGGAGGTGTTTGGGGGGTAATATTCCCTGATTTTCATTCCAGCTCCATTTTCCTGAAGGTAGGAGGGATTTTTGTCCTTATTTAGCCTTGATGAGAAGTATCATAGCATAGGTGCATAATGGGAACTTCTTGTCTGCAAGGCTGATTTTATTGTAATAGCATAAGGAGCAACAGGTTCCATTGACATGCTGGAGATTCCTGCATTTTCCCATCCTTCTTTGTCTACCTCCAGGACAGTTATCACCTAAAATGTATGGTTTCCTGTCAGTCTAGAGGCTCCTGCTATTTTTTTTTTTTCATCTGCCCATGGACCCTTGCTGTTTGCAAGATGTGCAGTTGCCTGCCACCTGGCCTATGCCCCACTTTCTCTGCTCAGACCTAGCTTATCTGCCTGCTGTAACAGTATGAGCCACCTGTTTATGAAACTAACTCCCACCTTCCAGGCAAGCATCACTTATTTCTTCACTTGATGGTGGTTTGCTGCATCACTTTAACATTGTGATTTGGAGGGGTCAGATAACACTAGGACACTAGTTCGAAATGGGCATCTCAAGTCACATGATCCCTTGATGTCCCACAGTTATGAACTCAGTCTCTATCAGGTCCTAGAAATAATCCAGGAGCTATTTTTGAAAGGGAAAATAGTTGTGTACACAAGAATGCCTGCTTTTGTTTCTGGGCTATAATTCTCCTTTGAGATCTTGCTATAGGCTTTATTCGACATGCTTATTTGCCACCGAAACTTTGAGTACCATTAGATCTCTTGGACATAAAGCCCGGGTGACCAGCTGTACTGCAGTGTGGTTCTGCTACAGAGACTTCTGTTGCTCTAGGTTCCACGTATAACTGGCAGCCTTTGAGGTTACTTGATAATGGTTCTGAGCAGTGCTCATATATTGTATATATTACCTCCAAAATCCAAACAGACCCATCAATCATTATACCTCTTTTTAAATAGTAGGTGGGCTCATGGTTTAGTAACTTGTCTTGCACTTTGGAGGAAATGTACTGATATATTCTAGTACCTCCTGAAAAGGCTATAAGTTAATAGGCTCCTGAATTTTCATTTACAAATGAAAAAGTTTCTGTGCCATCCAAGCCATTTTAAGTCACATAGCTTCCCTTTAAAGTTGCAATGTTTCAAGGGTAAATTAAAGTACTGGATCACACAGGAATCAGACTTTACAATATTTAGCTTTTTATTTTTAAAAAATGAAATAGTTAAGTGGCTCGTGATGGGAGTTGCTCCATTGGGGAAGCACCAGTGAGGATAGAAGTTACACAGCATGTCTCCAGACCCTGTCCATGCCCATCTTTTGCTCTTGAGGATGTCATCATTTCACCAGGTCATGGCCCTCTTTCTGAGCCTGAATGTTTGCTCGGTATTTACACAGGACTTAAGCCAACCAACTGATAAGAACTGAAACCTCTTAGCCATTCTATGGAATTCCTACATGAAAATCTCTGGAGTGTTCGTTAAAAGTTTCCTGGGCCCACATCAGGGCTTATTCTGTGGGAATGGCTGGTGTCAGGAATTTGTCGTTTTTCTGATATGAAACAAAAATACCTTAATGGCTCTCAGCTTGGCTTAACTCTGGATTTGTTTCTTTCAGATATAGGCCCCTATCTCCCTTTTCTTGAATTATTTACTTTAGAAAATTTGTAAATATAAATTAATTCTCTGCCCCTTTGAGATAACTAAATCTTATCTTGTGAAAATGACAGTTTAGGACTATCTTTCTCTTTCTCGAAGACCAAAGAACCATCCCTTTTAAATGTAATCATCAAGAAAGACAGCACCCCTATCTCTCAGACTGTGTGGAAGGGTAGAAATCGAACTTAACCACCAGTTAGCAACACAGATGTTCTAATCATATTGACCAATTGCCCTGCTATTGTGCTCTAGGGATTTTCCTCTACTTCATCACAGGTTTTACTCCTGCCTTTTATTTTAGCAGAGTTGAGTTCTGCTGTGTTAATAGTCTTGAATAAAATCTTCTTTGGCTATTTAACTTGTTTGGTGTGATTTTTATTTGACAGTTTCACAGGTAATTTTCATTAATATTCAAATACTAAAAGAAAAATATTGCTAGATACCTAAGAGTAATCTCTAGGGAATTAAGCAGTCATTAACAATCAGAAAACCCCCTACAAAACCATTTACTGTTTCTGACCCATTATTAGAAGAGATTGGTCTTTGAAATGACTTTTTCAATGGGAGGGTTTTGACTCATTGAAAACTCTTGTTTAGTAAACCTGATAAAGTAGATGCCCGTATTAGTGTGTTGAACACCTAGAGCAAATAGTGCAGTCTGTAGTAATGACTCAGAATGATGCTAAATAAACATATAAATGAGGTATTACTGTAGGAGTAAAACTGGTTTAGAAAAAAATTGGAATAAATTGCCTGCACCCCAAATTTTGCTTTATTGTCCTATAAGCTCAATTACTTTCCGTATCTTCCTGAGGAAGTTTACTCCTGTTAGAACGTGTCAGCATTCTATTATGTGGGAGCTGCTGTATGTAATATACAGAATCTTAACAGCTTTCTTTTATGAATATACAAATGATGCCATAACACTGTGTGCCCAGAAATTTTGACACAAGATGGCAAAATAAAAATGTTAAGTGGACCTTTCAAACTGTCTCGGTATCCTTTCATTAATGTGAACCAGTCAATAAGGAGGGTGATCTAGGTCATTCAGTGTCTCTGGACATCACATTTTTTTAAATCTGTAAAATAAGGAAGGATTAACTCACGTTATAAATATTTGTATGCATTTTGACTTCTCATTTTCCAGTCTCTCTCAGTAAAAGTCAGTGGTTCAGTGATTCTATGATTTTGTTAAGCAGGACTGTGTTTCTGATATGGTTTCAATATTTGCATAATCCAACAATCCCAAACTTGAGTTCAGTAAGAATTATTGTGTGAGATGACCATTCCCACTGGATATTTTGCCCACATTTTCTTCCTCCTGTGCTGGTCTTATTGTTTACAGGTGATTAAATCAGATGTACCATTTGGATTATAATCAGGACTTATTAAATGATGTTGGATACTGAACAGCTTGAGGATGGAAGAAAAATGATTTTGTTTTGTGGTCATTTTTGTCCTATTATAAGTAGAAATTTAATATTGCTATTTGGTTTTTTACAGCAGAAATTGCTTGAAATTCAATTTACTTATTTAGATTCATGAAAAGTTTTCTAATTCATATTAATGTTCATAGCTATTAGTGTTTTTTTAGAGTATAATTACAAATAAAACTAACCACAATATCAGGGGGATTTTTTTCTTTTGTTCATCTATTTAAATATTATTGTCATAAGTATTGGCTGAATGCCTACTGTGTGGGTCTGCTAAGTGCTGAGGAAACAAAAATTGATGAAGTGTAGCAAATAGCTACGATATAGAGATTTAAGTGCTAATGGAGCTAGGCACTAAGTATGAAAGGAATACTAAGCATGTATGATGACTTCACAGAGGGAGGCAGGGTATCATCAGAGAAAGCTTGAGAGAGGATGTGATGCTTGATCTGAGTTTTGTACAAAGAGCAGAGATTTACTACCTGAAAAAAAAAAAAAAAAAAAAAAAAAAAAGGAAAAGAGGAGCTCAGAGGATATAAAGCTTGTGAAGAAAGATTTTGGGAGAAATGATTTTCTAATCAAAGACATGAAAGCCTTTTGTTTGGGTTTCTTTATCTGCATTTTCAATAGGAAGTCATTGACCTTGGTCTTACAATGAAATTCAGTGTGATGCTGATGAAATGATAACTGAGCCATTACTAAGATTCATGAACATTTTCCCATGGAAAATTCTCATAAAGTCTATTGTTTCTCACAGATTCATGAGTCCGTAAAAGCAAAAGCCCTATAAAGAGAAACATTTGCACTCATGAATCTTAAACCCTCTGCTGTGCTTATAGAAGGTTGACTTGAACCTCTATGTAATAATGGAATATAAATGCTACTGATGTCAACTTCCCTTTTTTAGTCAAGGAGTGTTGTCTGTTCTGTTCTTTTGTGTTTGCTCCAGGTGATATTGAAAAGACATAGTTAATTAGTTTAGAATTAGTTTTGTCCTGAATAAGAGAAAAATCAATTTAACCAACTAAAACTTGAAAGAGAACCAACAACCTCAAAGTGTGGGGTAGTTTCTTTCAGATGCCTCTTTGGACTCTTTTAGCTTATCATATAAATTTGGCATCTCCTCTTTAAGTACCGTTTTATAACTTATTCATAAATACTATCAATTGCTGCCTCTTGAAAAAAATCAAAATCACATTACTTAAAAAGGCAGGATAAAATACAATTGTTTGCTCATATTAAAACTTTCATAAGTATTGTATAATATGTCCTCTGATGACAAGGGAAACAAATGAAATAATACTGTTTGGATGACTGTACCATCTCTATTAAGTTGCCTATATTTCTGGTCCTAAATTCGTCTTCTTTTAGACTAATAGTAATTAGAGAGACTTTTGTGTTTATTATTTTTTTTGAACTTTGGGTAAAAAGATTCTTTTTTTTTTAAAGGGTTTTTCATTTAAAAATAAAAACTTTTAGTTCAAGAGAGAAATTACAATTCAATGCTAAAGTAGTGCTTTCCACAGCAGCAATTAGAGAGAGGCAATTTGTGGGCACGACCATGCACTCTTATCTGTATAAAGGTTTCTCCTTTAATTGAAATCTCTATTAGTGCCGAGACCAGCTCAGCAGGATGGGGCTAAAGAACGAGTGGTGTGAAATTTAAGGAAAAAAGTTAACATAAAACAAGACACAGAGACATTTATCTTAAGCAAAGGTGGGAACTGGAGGACTCAAGGTCTCAGGGACCAAGAGTCCCGCCTCAAGAAACCACACTGCTTTTGTTGTGCTTTTTAGGATTACGTCAAGTGAGGAGGGGGCTATAGGTGGAGGATATAGGTTTTTTTTTTTATTTATAAAAAAAATTTTATAAGTTCTTTTATTATTTTAAAAGTCACATAGCTGGTAGATGGTTAAGCTTTTACTCTGACCTTTAGGCATTTAGCAATCATTAGCATTTGAGGAACTTGGCATTAGCTATCTATGCATAGCATTTCAGAGAATCCTCACTGTGCTTCTGCAAATGGCATGTCTATTTGCAGCAACCTGGTGTGCCTAGGTTTGCACCTTGGTTCTCTTTGCTAATGCATATCCTACTAACGACTGCTCATAAACCACTTGGGGCCTTGAGGTTCCTCTTTCTCTTATTCTTTAGAGGACATATCATGCTTGTGCAAATGGCATGCTAATCTGCACTGGTCCAGCGTGGGTAGACCAACACTTTATGCCCTCATTCAGCTGACCCTATGAATAACTTATGCCTTTAGGTCTTTGTTCTTAAGCTTAAGTCATTTACCATCACTGTGACTGTTTTTCAAACAGGAAGATGTGGTAAAGTAAAGCAGGACAGATGGAGTTTTCAGCAAAGAGGTTAAGAAAATATTGTAGAAACATGTCTCGTGACATATTAGTAAATTTTAAGAAGCTCAGTGGTGTCTTCCAGGAGATTTAAGTCTCTTCCCCAGTTTCTTCATTTTAGATATACTTCCAATTAAAAAAAAAAAACTTATATTTCTGGCACACTCTAAAGCCTAAAAGGATAGTCAGTGGTCACTGTAACAAGAAACTATTTACAAAGGTGTTTAGAGCACCAAGGTTCTTAAGGGATTAAAGATCTTATTTCACCTTTTATTGGAAAAAGAGGAGTCAGTGAAGCATGTGCAATGTAGGTCCTGGAGTTCTGTGCTCAAATAATATGTAAAATTTTATGAACTGACTTATAGACTTTCCAAGTTGGATTTTTTATACATATGAGTATTGGTTTCTCAGTTTTCTCAGTGTTTTTAGGGGCTTAAAAACAGGATATTCTTATACTAATTTGGTTGACTTGTGCTGCTCAATATTTTCTGAAAAAGCTGATTTAATGCTTTGCCAGTGGAAATGACACATGGCCTTACTGGCTTTATTTAGTTGTAACAGAAAGAAAATAGCTGTTACGTATACATTAGGCATTATATTGTAATTTGAGTTTCCTTTGTCATAGCAAAGATAGTAGACTGCTGTTGACAGAGAAAAGGCAGCATATTGCATTGGAATTATTCTTTTCCATACTGTTAGGGTCAAAACCTTGGTAAATTTTCACAAAACGTTTTTTTTTTTTTTTATAATGTCACATTTACTTGATGAAATTAAAGTGTATTTCTTTTCAAGGTAAGAACAAGTTGATCATATAAATAAATATTACATTCATCTGAAGGTGAGAAGTTAGCTAACTGCAAAGTTAGTATGGTCCACAAGACTACCCTTACTTCTGATACTAATTGCAAGTTTGGAGGTTCCTAAGAAAGTTCTTCTTCAGGTTCAGAAATTTGCTAGGACTCACAGAAATCACTCAGAGCTCTTATACTCAATAGTTGTGGTTTTCTACAGTGAAAGGATACAGATTAAAATAAACCAAGAGGAGAAGTGCATGGGACAGACCCAGGAGGGTTCCAAACATAGAGCTTCCAGTTGTCCTCTCGCCCTAGAGTCCTGAACAGCATTTCTTTCTCAGCCATGATGTATGATAATACACGCAGAGCATTGCTAACCAGGGAAGCTCATCTGAGCCCTTATGTGCAGTTTTATTTGGGCTCCATGGTTTATTTCCGACATGGTTGACCTTTTACTTCTAGTTGCCATCCCTCCTAGAGATGGTTACTACAAGGCCCCAAACCCCCATTGTAATTCACATTTTCAGACTATTAGGGGGTCAGGGCCCCAAGAAAAGCCATGGTATTTTTTCTAGTGATCATCTTCCAGCAGAAGAGGGCAAAGGAAGACATCTCTTTGAGAAAGGTTAGTATTTTAGTATATAGGAACCAATATGAATAGTTGTGAGAAAGAGCTGATCATTTTGAAGGTGCAAGCTGTCTTTTAGATGATTTTTTTTTCTTTTTTTTGCTGTAGAAGCTTCATGAGTGGTCAAAAGTGACAGAGGAACCAGATCTTACTTGATGTTTCCCGGTTTGTGCATGTACTAGGAATATAATCCAAAAATTTTTTTTATTTTTCTGAACTCAGTTTCATGGATGATGAAATAATAATAAGCCCTAGCTATTTCACTAGATTATAGTGAAACCTAAATAAAAAAAGTGTAAAAGTGCTTCACAAAGTTCTATATGAATGTAATTCATAATATGTAATATCTCTGAGAAAGAACTAGCAGTTAAGAGCAATTAAACCATTTGAGTTAGTAATTTTTGACTTGAAATTGTAAAGAATAGTTAACAAGTGCCATAACTATTTTAAATGGAAGTTAGTGCTATACAAAGAATACATGTTTAAATATTTTATTTCAGATATATGATTTCTAATGTAGACTGCGGTTTTATAGACAAAGCTCTTTTACTTTACAAAAGTAAATAGTATGAGCTTTAAAGAGAGATAGTTTAAGAAACAAGGGATTATTAGGGGACAATTTTTTTTTTTTTTTTTTTTTTTTTACGCTTTTTAGGCCGGCACCCATGGCATATGGAAGTTCCTAGGGTAGAGGTTTAACAAGAGCAACAGCTGCCAGTCTACACCACAGCCACAACAACGCCAGATCTGAGCCATATCTGCAACCTGCACCACAGCTCATGGCAATGCTGGAACCTTAATCCACTAAGTGAGGCCTAGGATTGAACCCATGTCCTCATGGATAATAGTCGGGTTCATTGCCACTGAGCCACAATAGGAACTCCTAGAAGACAAATTTTCCTATAACATCCTACCTGGATTATGTTACTAATAGTGAAAGATTTTGGTTACAAATAGTCTACTGACGCACTTCATAATTTGAGAAGTAATGTCAAAGAGAATTAGAACTAGTAGGAAGCTGCTTTTGGAAAATACCCTGTGCTTCTTGTTTAAATAGGCATTATTTAAATTTGTTTAGCAAAGTGCAGCTGGGACAAATAATACTTATTTTTTTTTTTGAGACTTTCATCATTTGAGGAGCTGAAAAACCAACAGTTATATTCCAGCTACATGCAGAACATTTCATTTAAAGAACGCTTGTAGGAAGAAAATATATCCATGCATACCCATTGACTTTTCTTAGCAGTTATAAACTTGATATATCTTCCTGGTTTGTTTCTCTTGTTGGAAAAAGAAAAAAGGACTTATCCATCTGGCTTCTGTCCTGAAGTTGAGCCCAAGAGGGAGGTGAGGTAGGGTGAAGACTTAGAATCCTTGCATCAAATCAATGCCTTGCTGACATCATAAAGCCATGTACACTTGTGAAGTGCCAAGGTTCTCTGCATGGTCCCTGTTACCCACCTCTAATTCTTTCACACACAAGATCTTCCAGATGTTTTTGAGGAGAATGTGTCTCTTTATAATAAAAGTTATATAAGCTATCATTTTTCCCATATTCCTATGGTACCCATTTACAAGAACTTGTAGTGCATTCCCAAACATCTGCAGATAGTATCTCCATAATTACTTTTGAAATTACTAGCCACCTGTCAGCACAGGAATTACTACCGTGAATAATGCCAAATGGGAATTAGTTTTTTATTTGGTCACCAACATTCTACCATAGACATATTGTGGGCAGATAGGACCATTTCCACACATAATTTTATAGGTACAATAAATCTGGAGGCTACATATTCTACTGTTACTGCATATGTATATTTTACTGTGTGTGTATATATTCGGCACTAACTGAACTGTTTAGGATGATCGTAGTACCTTGGGGTTTGAGTTTCAGATGAAAAATAGATGTTTGGCTTCTTCATTTCTTCACACTTGATCTTAGCCAAAAGGCCAAGAAGCGATGGCTTCTTCATTTCTTGTACCAAAATATATTTGCTTAAAGAGCAACTGGAGCTACTAAGAAAACATGTTGCTTTGCCTCATGGAAGTGCTGTGAACTTTAATTTTGCAAATAAATACCTATATCAGAGAGGATAACTTTAGGAATTAGGGAGGAGAAGAGAACAAAAGAATTTGGAAGCTGAAGAAGAGTTTGATGGATGTGGTGAAACAACTATGGTATGTCTCATAGTGGCTGTGTAAGAAATAAGAGCAAGGGATATGGGTTTGCCTTTTGACCTCTGCTTATACTTCTAGAACTAACAGGTAAAATATTTGCAGGCTTGCAATATTACAGGCATAGTGGTAAGCTTTTTTTTTTTTTTCCCCCCCAGTCTTTTTAAGGCCACACCCACAGCCATTCCCAAGCCAGGGGTCAAATTGGAGCTATAGCTGCCTGCCTACACCACAGCCACAGCAATGCCAGCCACATCTGCGACCTACACCACAGCTCACGGCGATGCTCGATCTTTAAACCATTAAGCGAGGCAATTGATTGAACCTGCATCCTCATGGATACTGGTCAGGTTTCTGTCCAGCCATGACAGGAATTCTTTAAGCATTTAATACATGTTTTTATATTACTGCATAACATTGCGTAATAACTACATAATAATGTTTTGAACTAGAAATTATTGTTATCATCATCATGTCTTGGGAGACCAAAAAATCAGATTGCCCAGTCACACAGCTAATCAGTAGTGAAGCTGGGACATCTACCTTCTACATTGGGTATTTGAAGTCATCAGTGAGCTCCATGCTGCTAAACCCAAAGACCCAATGGGCTTTTCTCAGTCCTCTTCTTATTTGATCCAACAGTAGAATTTGAATAATAGAAACTATGCTCCTTGAGTATTTTTTTTCCCCCTTGCCTTCAAGGATGGCATATACTCCCTATTTTCCTCCTTCTGGACTCAGACTCTTAGTTTATTTCCCCCCCACCCACCACCACCACCACTGCCCCAGGATTAGTCCTGATCTTTTTTCCTTTTTACTCATTGACTGGGTGATTTCGTCTTATGTCCAAACCTGCAATACCATCTCTAGGCAAATTGCTCCCCATGTATATCTCTAGGCTAATCTTCACTAGACTCTGGGCCTCCTTCAGACTTAGCTTTTTTCTATTATTTCTTTTGTGTGGCTTGTCAGAGAGAGAGAAGACTTGAGGTTCCAATTTGGACTCTGGGGCCCTTTAGGTTTCCAGCATAACACACAGCAAATTCCAGCTTACTAGTATAGTCTTAATTTGAGTTTAAGGCCCAGTGCATGCCTAATAATAAGGCTCCCCCCCTCCCCCAGCCTTCCAGTATTCCTTGTGGTCTGCTTCCTTAGGAATGTATGCCAAGGGGCATTCCCTGTGGTCTGGGGCAGGATTCAGGTATTTTTGGATCCTTTGGATAAAAACATCTTATTAAATCTAAGTCCTACTTCAACTTTTAACTGTTGGACTTTAATATACTTTTTAAAGGTATAGGTATATTGAATCCAGAGAATGTATAGGAAAGTGTTTTTAGGTGATAGCTTTTCAGAAGAATTTGAATCACTTCTATATGATTTAGCATACTAAGATGATATGTACCCTTTTAAGACTTGGTGGGCTTTTCTTTCTTTCTTTCTTTTTTTTTTTTTTTTTTTTTGTCTTTTGTCATTTTAGGGCCTCACCTGTGGCATATGGAGGTTCCCAGGCTATGGGTCTAATCGGAGCTGTAGCTGCCAGTCTATGCCATAGCCACGGCAACGCCAAATCTGAGCTGCAGCTGCAACCTACACCACAGCTCAAGGCAACGCTGGATCCTTAACCCACTGAGCGAGGCCAGGGATCAAACCCATGACCTCATGGTTCCTAGTCGGATTCATTTCCACTGTGCCACGATAGGAACTCTAGGACTTGGTGGGCTTTTCAGTAGGGCTCACCTGGGCTAAAATTGGATTTGTTTTATGGAAATATCAAGAATGACTTTTTTTTTTTTTTTGTCTTTTTGTTGTTGTTGTTGTTGTTGCTATTTCTTGGGCCACTCCCGCGGCATATGGAGGTTGAATCGGAGCTGTAGCCACCGGCCTACGCCAGAGCCACAGCAACGCGGGATCCCAGCCGCGTCTGCAACCTACACCACAGCTCACGGCAACGCCGGATCGTTAACCCACTGAGCAAGGGCAGGGACCGAACCCGCAACCTCATGGTTCCTAGTCGGATTCGTTAACCACTGCGCCACGACGGGAACTCCAAGAATGACTTTTAAGAGGTAGTGAAATTCAAATTATCTTGAAGTTTGTTTTTTTTTTTCTCTTCGTCTTTTTGTCTTTTTAGGGCCGCATCTGCAGCATATGGAGGTTCCCAGGCTAGGGGTCTAATCAGAGCTGTTGCTGCCAGCCTCTGCCACAGCCATAGCAATGCCAGATCCAAGCCACGTCTGTGACCTACACCACAGCTCACGGCAATGCCAGATCCTTAACCCACTGAGCGAGGCTAGGGTCATTGAACCTGCAACCTCATGGTTCCTAGTTGGATTTGCTTCTGTTGCGCCACAATGGGAACTCCTCTTGAAGCCTTTTAAAAAAGGGCAGGAGTTTAGGAGGGTTCCATAAGCTGAGGAAATGGTATGTTAACAGTTATGGTGGTGAAAGCAAGAAGACACATCTGGGAAATTACAAGTAGCATGGCAAAAGTATAGAATGTATGTAGAGAGTTGCAGGATAATGCCAAAAGATAGGCAGAATAAAAAACATGAATTATCTTGGATTCTGAGACGGCCTGTAAATGACATCTTTGTTTTTCTGGCTTTAGTTATAAATCAACTGAGTGATGAAATGGGATTAGCAAAACTAAGCATCATCTTTATTAGTGATAATTCATATGGGAGAAGGTGACATGGATGTGTGACAACAGTGGTCTTTTTACTGAAGTTCAGAATTAGTCAGACTTACCTAGTTAACAGTGGTGGCCACACTCAGTATAGGTCACCACACATGGAACCCTGTTTTTGTGAAACTTACTACAAGGAGGAGCAGAGAAACGTTTAAGGTCTCTGAGATCCACTGAAAAAGAAGAGAAAGGAGCTGAGCTTTCTCAGACTTTCCAGTCAGAAAAAAGAATATACTTCAATGAGGAGGATTAATGAGTGGTTTGAACGACCTGGAGAGTTTAGAACACTCCAGGAGTAGAGAAGATGCATAACCCATAACCCCTGCCCCAGGATTGAATTCTTTATGCAATGGGGACCGATTGAAGAACTTTAAGCAGAAGAGGAAGGCATATTTGTTCAGTGATTCGATGCAGGGTTTGGTGGGTACATACAGGACACTTAGAGACTTCAAGTGTTAAGTTACAGGTTTTAAATGAATTTAGTAGGCAACAGAGAGCCATCAACATTACTGAATAGGAGATGGTTCATCTGGAAGTGATGTTCAGAACTGAAGGGATTTTAGATGAATTAGGAGAGGGGAACCCAAGTGGGAAGCAGCGACAACAGTGATAGGAGATAATTGAAACTATTGAGGTGTTTTAGAGATGAAGGAACAGATGTGAGTAACAGACATAAGATGGATAAATAGAACTTGAGTGGTTGGTGAGAGAAAGGGAGAGAGAAAGAATTCAAACCTCAGCCTTGGGTTACTCTGATCAGGAGACTACTGAATCAAATGAACAGAGAGAGAAGAAGATAGTAGATTCACGTGACAATGGGGCATGAAGATCTGGAGTTTGGGGTAGGAATTAAACAGTTTATTTAGATTTGAGAGGCTTCTAACCAAAATATGATTTGAAGATAGGACAGTAATACAAGATAATGTGTAAGAAGAAAAGAGAATAAGACCAAAGTCTGAGGCGTAATATATAGGGAGTAGAAAGAGAATAAATGGACCGAGGTAGCAGGAGTCAGAGGTAGAAAGAGGACTGGGGAAATAAAGAAATTCAGGCCAAATGTACTAGAAATCATTAGATAACTGTCAAAAATGGTGGCTGTTTAATGACGAAAATTACAAATTGTGCAAAAAACCCTTCCTCCTTGACAGTTGTGTTGAGCATATTGTGAAGATTAACGTTTATTGAAGTTTATGGTATTGTCAGATTAAGGAGAAGAACTAGAAAAAGTATCCTAGTGAGATGGAGGTTATAGGTGATTTACTCATAATTGAACAAAGATACTCTTGAAGGCAGTGAAGGAACTATTGGAGAAGTGGGGTAGAGGGGTAAGTCAGTTGGAAAGGAGTGGTGGCTTGGAAAAAAATAGCCAGTGAAAGGTTTGTGCCAAGATTGCTAAGTATGAATGAGAGATATTTAGAATGCTAGAGGTTAGGAATTATTTTTTTATTCATTTACTGTGAAGTAAAGTAATTGAGTGTTTGGTAACAATCTGGATAATTCAAAAGAAGGTCCATTTTGGGAGGCTATGTATGAAAAACCCACCCTGCTTTATTCCCACAGTAGACGTATCTCTTGCTATTAGTATAGATTGGCTATAAGAGAATTCTGAATTACTGAATCACTGATTTTTTTTTCTTATTCCTTTGCTGTGTTTACATTCAGGTATGAGACCTAAGAGGACAAAACAGTGTGTGTGGAATTAATTATCAGACATCATAATTCTTTTAGGTGACCATATTGGACCCCTGGGCCTTGAACTCTCTGAACAAAAACTGATATATGATATTTCTAACTGTTTCCAGTGTCTAAGCATTGAATATCCAGAAAGTGAGCCCTTCAAAATATTTCTTTTAGCATGTTTTAAGAGAAATCTTTAATCTGTAGTATGGTTAAACCCTGTGATTCTTCCCGTAGTGTGGAGTTTTGTCTGCCAGGAGAGCGGAGTTCTACCATGTGCCAGAGCTTTGTTAGATATTAGTTGGCTCAAGGGATATGACAGAAAAATTTCTATGTATATCATTTGGCCTAGAGGGATTTTTGGTAATGCCTTTTTGGCTATTAACTAGCAAAAAACAAACAAAGAAAACCACGCTAAGATTTCATTTGATATATTTTGTTCATAAAATCCTTTTTTTCGATAACTATCATTTTTAAAAGATGGTGTTACAGTTTGAGAAAGAAAATTTCTCTTTTATGTGTAGAAGAGATATCTTTCTCCTGAAATCAAAACATTGGCCAGAGCTCCCATTGTGGCTCAGTGGAAACAAATCTGACTAGTATCCATGAGGACACATGTTCCATCCCTGGCCTCACCCAGTGGATTAAGGATCCAGCATTGCTGTGAGCTGTGGTGTAGGTCACAGACACAGCTCAGATCCCGCCTTGCTATGGCTGTGGTGTAGGCCAGTGGCTGTAGCTCTGATTGGACCCATAGCCTGGGAACCTCCGTATGCTGTGGGTATGGCCCTAAAAAAAGACAAAACAAACAAAAAAACATTGGCAAGATTTAAGTTTATTATATAAAAGAGATCAAACTTCTCATAAATGCAGGGATTCCTTTTGTTGAACCCATGATTATTGATTATCTAGCCTCTGCTTGAATAATTCTTTTGTGCAAGTCATTTTTTGGTATTGAATCAAAATCGACATTTCAGTTTCATCAAATTTATTAATCAATACTCAGGTACACCTTTTGATACTTTGCTCTATTTAGTATGACTATTTTTAAATATTTGAAGGCAGCTATTTTGTCATGGTGCCTTACCCTCTTTTCTTCTCTTTGCTGAGTATATAGTCCCTATTACCTCCACCCCTGCTCATGCACATGGCCTCCAGTTCTTTCAGCGTTTAAGATGTATACTTCTATATAAAATATTTAATTAAAGCCCTTGTCATTAAAGAAGTAGCCCTTGACATTTGAGGTAAGTTGTAGTTTAGCTAGAATTGCTTTCTCCATATTTAATCAATATAATTTTTAAAGTTAATAGATATGAAAAATAAATCAGTTTTATTCTAGCTGTAAAGATATTTTGATTAGCTAAAAAGTGGATGAGACCTGAAATAAAAAGATATTTAAAAAGTAAGTTTCTACTTCTTCCACTACTTTCCTTTTCTTCAAAGATATATACTTTCATCAATTAGAAAACCAGAAGCAAATGCTCTATCAGATGAAAAGTTTTAGAAGATGAACAACTTACTACTGCCCCATCTATCCCTACAGTTTTTTTCCTTCTATATCTGTTGTGTTCATCTGTATATAAATCCATTCTATAACTTTCTAGTTAATGAAACATGGCCAGTGGTGAAGATGACAGGCAGAGAGGTACAGTAATCAGAAAGGTATCATCCATCATAGAAAAGGAGAGAATGAGGAACAGCCTCTGCTGTTCTGTATTTTTGGAGTTAAAGAAAGCCCTTCAGTATCTAGTTAAACTATCAGTCTCCACTCTTGAAACAGTAGAGGTTACTCTGGCAATCTCTCCTTCTAGGCAAGGCAATAATCATATCTGATTGAAGTCATGCCTCCTGAGAGGCATCATTTTCCTTCATGACCTCTCCAGAGTGGAATGTAAGATGTAGCTGTCTACTTTGGGTATTTCCAGCATGTCATGTAGAACCATTTCTAAATATGGTCCATTTTTTTCTTCCTCAGTCAGCTGGTTGTGGGGAACTCCCCACGAGAGAACAGATGCTGACTCACAGACATTGAAAAACTTATGGTCTCCGGAGGAAACAGTTTGGGGGGTGAGGGGATATGCTTGGGTTATGGGATGGAAATCCTGTGAAATTGGATTGTTATGATCATTATATAACTACATATGTGATAAATTCATTTGAGTAATAAAAAAAAAGTGAGAAAAAAAAAAAGAAAGGAGATAATATATGTAGCAAGAATACGGTCCATAGATTCTAGGCCACTTGCTAATGAAATTTACTTGTGGTTTTAAGAACTTACTCAAGCCTAATTTTGTATATTCTATTTTTATTCCATGATGGATGTTCCAGTGTAGGCTCAAGTTTAAGATGTGATGATTCAGACAACACCCAGTTCATGATAAGGATCTCAAGTCATATCAGTATTAGATCCAATATCATACCAAGTAAAATAGTTATCTTCAGAGGAAAGGAGAGCTTTGCTTAAAATCCAATAGGTCTGTACTGTGATTTACCTATAAAGGACTGATAAGAGCTTGATACAGCATTCCTACCTGCCAGGGACACTGAGTTAGCTGGACCAAATGGTCCATCTCAAAGCTTGCACATCATCATCTTGGAAAACTTACAGTACCATATCTTGTTCTGAGTGCCATTCAAAACTAGCAGCTTTCTGACTTACTTGGAAAAATGATCAGAGAAACATGCCCAAGTGAGATATATGTTCTCTCCACAATCTAAAGGTACCCATTAGGTGTTGAGCTTCTTTCTGAGTCATGGGGGAGTCAGATATAGCAGTTTGATCTTCATTTTGGCAGGGGTGTGAGCTAAGAATGATCTTTACAGTTTAAAGTGTTGAAAAAATAAAAGAATGTTATTTTGTGATGTAAAAATTATATAAAATTTAAACTATGAATTTGAAAAATTCTTATAAAAAACATAAGTTCATAAATAAAAGCTATTGGGGAGTTCCCATTGTGGCACAGCAGAAATGAATCCAACTAGGAACAGTGAGGTTGTAGGGTTGATCCCTGGCCTTGCTCAGTAGGTTAAGGATCTGGTGTTGCTGTGAGGTGTGGTGTAGGTCACAAATGTGGCTCGGATCTGGCGTTGCTGTGGCATAGGCCAGTAGCTGTAACTCCAATTGGACCCCTAGCCTGGGAATCTCCATATGCTGCAGGTGTGGCCCTAAAAAAAAAGCAAAAAACAAACAAAAAACTGTTGGAACACAGCCACACCCATTGTTTATGTCATCTCTTTGGTTGCTTCCATACTAAAACAGTAGAGTTGATTAGTTAAGACAGATGGTATTGTTCACAAAACCTACAATATTTATTATTTAGCTTTTTACAGAAGATGTCTACCACCTCCTGCAACATACAGTTGTATTTTAATAAATCTAGAAAATCAAAATAAAGTGAAAAAAATCCTAGGGAAATATGAAACAACAAAATCTAAATTGGAAATATGAAACTTCGGGAGTTCCAATCTTGGCTCAGTGGTAATGAACCCACCTGGTATTCATGAGGATGTGGGCTTAATCCCAGGCCTCGCTCAGTGGGTTAAAACTCTGTTGTGCTGAGCTGTGGTATAGATTGCAGACACAGCTTAGATCCCACATTTTTGCGGCTGTGGTGTAGACTGGGGCAGCTACAGCTCCGATTCGACCCCTAGCCTGGGAACTTAAATGTGTGCATCCCTTAAAAAAAAAAAAAAAAAAAAAAAAAAAAAGGAAAAAAAGGGAGAGAGAGAGAAATATGAAGCTTCAAATATAAGACCAGCAAGTGTAAACTACATTTAGAAATCTTGTCAAGAAATGGCTTCTAAGAGTTCCTGCTATGGTACAGCAGGATCAGCGGCATCTTTGGAGCTGTTGCAACTGCAGCTCGTTCTGATCTGTGGCCAAGGAAGTCCATATGCCATGAGGCATTAAAAAAAAAAAAGAATGGTTTCTAATTAAGGTGCTAGATCTGTATTTTTTTACAGGTGACTCCATTTAGCATTTGATGAATCAGATAATCTTCCTGCTATAAAACAAAAAATATAGCATATGTAAAATATAAGTATCAAATATGAATTATACTGCTGAATAGAAAATAATAAAATTATTCCAGTTTGTTTTACAAAGACAGTATAGTACTACATCTAAAATGAAAAACTGAAAACAACTTAAGCTTTAAAATGAGAGGATTGGGTAGGTAAATTACGTTGCATTAACCAGCTGGAAAATTATTACATAATCAGTAAAACATAAAAATATTCGTACCATCAGTATATAAATTGCTAATGATGTAATGTTAAATGAAAAAACAGGGTATAAAATTATATCTGCCCTATATTGTTTGCATGTGTAAAATACACATGAGATAAAAGGATTATAAGTAAATATATCAGTGCTGCCACTGAGCTTGTTAAGGTAGTGAAATTATATAAGGTTTTGAAAATATCTATTTAAATAGGTCTTTCATAATGTGATTGTATTCACTCTATAATAAAAGGAAAATTCAAATTATACATATATTACCTACATCATTTTAATGTAAATTACTGATAATTCACCTTCTCATGGATTTGGTGGAAAATTAATTTTTTTAGACTGTATACAGTATTTTCCTTGCCTCTGCTAAATTTCATCATGCTTTTCCTTTTAACCAAACTATTTATAAAAATATTTGCCACTAAACTGAAACCACTGTCTTGAAGCTCTTGACATTCCTTCTAAATAATTACAGTGGACTGATGTTTGTAATTGTTCTATATTATGGAATATTGACCTCTACCTCCTAAAATGTTCTTTTCACTTGAACGCTGTCTTAGTTTTCTTCCATTATTCCTACCACATAGATGGAGACATTTTTAAGGTTGTGCATATTCTCACCACTATTCTTTTTCTGTTATTTTCCTTGAGTGTCTTACCTACTTTCAATTCTCTAAATATCACCTCTGTGAAGATGACTCCTAATTATCTCTTTGAGATCTCTTCCTTTGAACCCTGGGCCTGTATTCCTAAATGTTTCCTTGACCTTTCCACCTGATATTCTGCTGGGACTTGAAATCAGCATTCCCCAGCATTGCTGTTTACTTTGATGACAGCACCGTTCTTGTCACCTAATTTTGGAGTCATATTTTACTTTACCTTCACTTGAGTGATTCTATCTAAACAGCATTTCTTTTTACCCTGACTGAGAGACAGTGTACAGTATACAGAGTTGTTAAGGTCCTGGTCTGTAGCTGCAGACTACTTGAGTTCCAGTTTGGGCTTCTTCACAAATTGCTGTGTGACTTTGGGTAATTTGCTTAAGCTCTCTGTGCTTCATTTGTAGACTGGAGATATTTTTTAGCCGTATATCTCATAGAATTACCTTGATGATGAAAAGATAATGTATGTTATATCCTCGAATAATAATATTCAATAAATCTTATCTATTATTATTATTATTTCCATTCCAGGTGGTATACCACCTTATTTTCAGGCTCTTTTTATTTCTGAGGCTGACTGCTCTTGTACTATGTCAAGGAAGAAAAATCTCCTCCTGCGTAATAGACCTATATTATTTTATTTGAAATCAATTTTAAAGTTTATATGGAATCCAGTGGATTCTGCTAAGATTTATGCCTCATGTGAGTTCTGATTAAGTAAATGGAAAAATTGGACAGTGGATGCATTTTGTTTCCATTGTACAATGGGGCATTTAGTGTGAAACCAGCAGGTTAAGAAGAAGCCTCAAAAAATCCAAAGACAGAAGTACAGTTTGGAATGTAAAAACAAAACAAAAATGTTCACGCAATATCAACTCAGGCAAAGTTTGTTTGGAGAGAATTTACGGATCAGAAGAATCTCAGAACAGGGAAATGGGAAGCTGTGGTGCCTCTGGACATCTCTGCAAGGATTATTTGGTTAAGCAACAACATGAATAATTCCTCTCTGTAGAGTCATATGCACTCTGGATCACGATGTTCAGCAAGAGACACAGAGTTCCCTTTTCTGTTTTCCTTTCAACCACATTTTACCTCAGTCAAACCATTTTCTCAGAATGAAAACCTCATTTATATAATTGTTTTACATGCTTCCTCTGCTAATTTGAAAATTGTTTATTTCTCTGAAAAACATTTATGATATTTCCCCATTCTCATTGTGTATTTAATACTGCTAATTTTGAATGGTTCTAATTTAAATTTCTTACCAAATACACATCTTAAAAAGTTGGATTAAAGAATCGAAAGACTTCTCAGTTTCTAGTTTTGTTGCATCATAATGTCTTTTAAAATGGCACCTGGGAAATATTGACTGAGTTTTACTCTCATCTCTTTCCTTTGTGCTGTGGCTTATTCCTGTCTGTTTCTGTCCAAGTTATATAATAATTATCCATATGCCAAAGAATCATTAAGCATTTTATTCTCTTTCTTTCTTTTTTTTTTTTTTTTTTTTGTCTTTTTGCCATTTCTTGGGCCGCTCGCGTGGCATATGGAGGTTCCCAGGCTAGGGATCCACAGAAACTCGGGATGTGAGCTGCGTCTGCAACCTATACCACCAGCTCACGGCAACGCCGGATCTTTAACCCACTGAGCAAGGCCAGGGATCGAACCCGCAACCTCATGGTTTCTAATCGGATTCGTTAACTACTGAGCCATGACTGGAACTCCTTATTGACTCTTTAGAAAGAGTAATTGAATATTATGTAAAGAACTGAAATTTATAAATTTATAATAAGCCTGTGGGAATAGAATTAAGTTCCTGTTGTTCCTGATTTTAAGTGTTACTGAAAGACACCAACCTCAGTTTGCTAACATGTTCATATTTCCTACATCCAGAACTAATGGACTGGCTTTTTTATTGTGCTGTCAGTTGAGGGGAGCTAAATTGCCTTTATGCTATTCTAAGATGAAGAATTCAGAAGCCAGTAAAATGTGATTATCTATCCATTCACCCATCTTATTTGTCATCCATCCCTAAGTTCTTCTCTTTCCATTCATGCTGGTAATCAGTGTCCCATTCCTGCTCCTTCCCCGTAACTGCCTTCAACCCCTTTCAACATGAGTCAACATGGAGTAGTGTTAAGATTGGCGATTGTGGAATTAGACCTCCGTTTTAATTAACTGAGAGTTGCCATTTATTTTCTGTGTGACCTTGCGTAAATTAGTTAATCTGTCTCCTTATCTGGAAAAGGAGGTAGTCATTAAATGCTCCTGCACATTGTTGTGAGGATTAACTGGGGTGTAATGAAAGTAAAAACTTGACGCTCTCTGATGGGAAGGAAGGACATTGTTAACAACTCAAATTTTTTGAACTTGGTCATTGATTTGTACTTCCTAGATCTATTTTTGAATCTTATTGACTACTTCTGGGATTTTATTTTTGTTCTGGATATACCCCTTCTTCCTCTTTGCCAAGACTAAGTAAGGGTTCTATCCTTAATCATTGGAATTTTTTTGTTTTGGCCACCTCCATGGCATGTGGAAGTTACCGGCCAGGGATTCAACCCACATAGCAGCAGAGACCTAGGCTGCTCCAGTAGCCATGCCAAGTTCTTAACCTGCTGTGCCAAGAGAACTCATCTTTGGAATTTTTGTTTTACCTATCTTTTTGTTTTTGGCTAGGGCTTTCTTTTTTTTTTTTTTTGCTTTTTAGGGCTGTGCCCATGGCGTATGGAAGTTTCCAGGCTAGGGGCTGAATGAGAGCTGCAGCTGCTGGACTACACCACAGCCACAGCAAAGTCAGATCTGAGTCACGTCTGCAACTTACATTGCAGCTCATGGCAATGCTGGATCCTTAACCCACTGAGCAAGGCCAGGGATCAAACCCACTTCCTCATGGATACTAGCCTTGCTTGTTTACCCTAAGCCACAAAGGAAACACCCTGGAAGCTTAATTGTTACCTTTTTTCAGGAACTTATGGTCTGAGGGATGTATCTGTGAGAATGGGAAGAGGATGCAAGGAGGACGTAAGGGGAAGTTTCT
The DNA here is from genome assembly GCF_054392235.1 of Sus scrofa. NCBI lineage: Eukaryota > Metazoa > Chordata > Mammalia > Artiodactyla > Suidae > Sus > Sus scrofa. The sequence goes on from NC_139390.1 coordinate 104,107,669, forward strand.
TTTTAAATTTTGGGTCCTGGATCCCAGAGGAGAGTTGTACTGACAACTCCCAAATCCTGAAGATCTAAACAGAGTTATAGCATCATACATGGATGGTAACTTGCTTCAGCACTAGGTTAAGATGAAATTATATTTCATCAACCAGGGACAGTCAGACACTACAAATTCAGATGCTACTTCATCACTTTTCCTTCCTCAAATTAACCTTTATTTTAGTGGTGTTAAAACTTTCTTTTATATTCTTACATCTGATTGAAAATGTCTAGTTTTGGGGAGTTCCCACTGTAGCTCAGCAGTTAATGAACTTGACTAGCATCCAGGAGGACGCAGGTTCAATTCCTCGTCTCTCTCCGTGGGTTAAGCTTCCGGTGTTTCCATGAGCTGTGATGTAGGCCACAGACTCAGCTTGGATCCCGAGTTGCTATGGCTGTAGTGTGGGCCAGCAGCTGTAGCTCTGATTCCACCGCTAGCCTGGGAATTTCCATATTCAGTGGGTGAGGCCCTACAAAAGACAAAAAAGAAAAAGAAAGGAAACCAAATTGGCTTAGGTAGGTTCACAACAGTGTCGTCAATGGCTACTTAGCTCCTCAGAGCAAAGAGAAATAAAAATTCTGGTATAGAATACGTTAAAATTTTGGTGCAGTTCTACTTATATCATGCTCTTATGCTATCAGAAAACTAAATAATACCAGATTATAAAAAAATTAGTTTTGCTTGTTTTTCTAAAAGCTGTAATTTTTCATTTTATTCCTCTAAACCAGAATTCATTTTCTCTGTATATAGTTCAACTGGAAACAGTAGTTTTGTGTGTTTTTACGTAGAGCACATAATTTTTGAAAGGATCAGTTCATGGATTAGGCAGTATTCCTAAACCTCAGTCTTCAGAGTAAGATTTGATTTAAAACCTCATGCATAGAGGCCAATTATTGCCCAGTAACATTGGTTGAGTGTTGGTCTGACAGGGATCCTGGGAGATGGGCCATCATTTTTAATTTTTAAAAATTCTGTGTAAACCACATTTTTGTTCCTTTTTTATAATGACTTTTTTTTTTTTTTTTTTGCAGTTAGAATGTAGACATATTTTCCAAATGAATGAAAACTCAGTATGCAATAAGATAGATGGCAAAGACTCCTTTATGGAGAAGGATAGCCTGGGGACTCACAGAGGCCTTCTTCAGGCCAGACTGGAAATAAAAAAAAATTATATTTTCTGGCCTTGAAGGAATATTATTTTGACTCAGAGCTTCTTATCTTATTGTGAAAATGTATAATTCCTCTTTCTATAAAACCACTGGGGATTGTTCTACCTATTGATTTTTGATGTCTTCTCTAGTACAGGTTACTTTTTTTGCCTTAATTTTTTTTTACCCTAGAGGAAAGAAGACTATTAGAGAGTTGAGAGGCATATTCCTGCTTTTTTATAGGTTTACTTTGGCAACTAAAACAAAATTAGAATATTTTAATAAGTAATCCCCCTCTCTCCAAATTACCCCACGGTCTTTTTCTTCCATGGACACATCCAGGCATTTTTAGCAGTGACAGTGTAGTGGTTGTGCTGGAAGAAGGCCTGTTGCAGGTCTGACTGGCTTTAGGAAATGCTCAGTATGACCCATAAGTCTTTTCACATCCCTGAGAACATACCCAGCATTTGTCCAGGAACCTGTGACTGAATTTACAGGAGGATATCCACTAAGCGCTATTCATTTCTTTCTGGCCTGGTGACATAGGACGCCATTAATATTACAGATACCTTGCATTTATTGCCTGTTTTGTGGTATGTTTCACACATGAATGGATTAGGTAAACTAAACAATAGGAAAACAAAACAAAAACTTCAAAATTAACAGCTCAACTTTCTCAATATCTTCTATTTTTAGTTGGAGTTACTGTGTTGGGTTCTTTAGAATAAAGCAACACTCTGGGTTTTACAGTTAGAGCTATTTTTTTCCCCTCTTTGATCAGCTTCTATGGATTTTGAATAATAGCATTTCAACCTTGTGTTCTTATGTTAATTTTAGAAGTGATCAGTACAGATGGTTTTTCCAACATGCTTCCACCACTAAAAATATATGAAGTTTATTAGGTCTCATTCACAAGGGTCATCATGCAAAGAGAAAATAGAGTGCTTTATTTTAGATAAAGACCATATATTATCATAAGAGGAACACGTCACATGTTGCAGTCAGCATTTTTAATAGCAAATAAATATGGAAGTAAGTCATTGTTGAGCACATAATTTAATATTGGTAATTACATACCAACAGACCTCATACAGAATGGGCTCATACTTTTAGTTCAAACATGCACATACGTATCACTAAATGACTGTGGGTTTTCACCAGAAAAGTATTCATTATTCCAATGCTGTGTGGTATCAGGTCAAAAGACTTTCTTCAGGGGTGTTTTTGTTTGTTTGTTTGTTTGTTTGTTTGTTTGTTTGTTTGTTTTTTAAGAAAAACCGTAATACTAAGTAGATTTTATGAGAAAGTCACAAAGCCGAATGTATTTACAACTCTGAACTGTGACCAAGTTAAAGGCAAGAGCCTGTAACAGTCACATAAATGAGAAAATAGGAGAACCATAGAAGTGTTTTTCCCTATCTTATAGCTTTTATGTCTTTTTTAAAATTCAAAAAACTATAGGAGAATGTAAGGGAAAAAAATGCAGTATTGAGTTTTCCAAACTGGTCATTTATATCTTTGTGGATTCAAGACCAAAAAAAAAAAAAAAAAAAAGCCTGGGGAGGAGGGAGATAAAATACTGCTTTTGTTTTTAAACTTTTTATTTGAAATAATTTCAGACTCTCAGAAAAATCGCAAAGCAGTACAAAAGTACAAAGAACTCTTGTTTACTAGCCTTCATCACCTTCATCCTAATTCTCCAATTGGTAATATTTTAGCACATTTGCTTCTTCTATCCACTTATCCTTCTATGTATATATGTATGTATTATCTATCATCTATTTGTATTATTTATATTTTCTTTCCATTGAAGAGTACGTTGCATATGCAATATTTTGTTATTCCTAAATACTTCTGTGTTTATTTCCTTCTCTTTCATAATACAGTGTGTGTGTGTGTGTGTGTGTGTGTATATCAGAAAGTTAACACTGGTATAAGAATACTATATAATCCCCAAACCCCATTCAAAAATCAATGCTTGTCCCAATAATGTTATTTATAGCCATAGACAAGAAAGAGAAGAGAAAGAGGAAGAGGAGGAAGAGGATGAGAGGATGAGAGGGACAAGAAGGACTATGAGGAAGGGAAGGGGGGAAAGGGAGAGAAGAGTAGAAGGAGAACATAAACAATAGTAAAAACAAAACTTCTGGTGTATGAACCACTTGAGGATCAAGACTTTCATTTGATTGCCATGTCTCTTTATTTTCCTTCAGTTGGGAGTAGTTCTTCCATCTTTCATTTGTTTCTTGACGTAGACATTTTAGAAGTGTACAAGACAATTATTTTGTAGACTATCTCTCAGTTTGGATTTGTCTAATGTTTCTTCATGCTTAGATTCAGAGTATACTTTTTTGGCAGGAATGTTGGAGAAGTGATGCTTTCTTCACTATATTTTACCAGAGAACAGGTAATATCAGTGTGTGCCATTATGAGCAATATTAATTTGGTATCCACATTGTTTCTCCACTCTTCAGTTAATTAATCAGTATTTTGTATTTATTAATGCCTAATTAATAAATATTTTGTGGGTGGTGACTTGAATCTGGGTGAATATTCTATTCCTTATTAAACTTTCACTCACTGCTTTTAGCATCTTTTGCTGATTTTTGTCTCAAAATCACTTAATATTATATTGTTGTGAAATGGTGATTTTCTAATTATGTTATTACTTCTATAATTATTAGTTAGAATGCAGTGGAAAAATAGAACTTGCCTGCTCTCTCTGTTCTCTTTTTCATCAGTACGAATTTTAAACTCTTACTTGAATCAGTGGACTGTGTATTTATTTTAAAATGATGGTCATTTAACCAGCATCGCAATCAAGATATGGAAAATTTCTATTGCTCTTGAAAATTGTCTCATGCGCACTCATAGTCAGCTCCCTTAACCCCACCCTGTACCTTGGCAACTACTGATCCCACTGATCTGTTTTTTGTCACTACAGTTTTCTCTTCTCCAGAATATCATATGAATGGAATCATACACCATCTTGCCTTTTGAGTCTGTCTTCTTTCATTCCACGTATTGCCTTCCCCCCATGTATTGCCTTTTAAATGTATCCATGTTGTTATATATGTATCAGTAGTTCATTCTTTTGATTGATGAGTAGTATAGCATTTAATTATATAAACATTCCAGAGTTTGTTCATCTGTTTACCAGTTGATGGTCATTTTAGCTATTTTCAGTTTTTGAAAATTATAAATAAAGCAGCTTTAAACATTTGTATGCAAGTTTTTCTTTGGACATATGTTTGTATTGCTCTTGGCTAAATATCTTCCAGTGGGGTTATTGGTCATATGATAAGTATGTAATTAATTTTATAAGAAACTGGCAAATTGTTTTCAAAATGTCATTTTGCATTCATACTAGCTAAGTATAAGAGTTCCAATTTCTTTTCATCCTTGCCAGCATCTATTAATCATCATTAAAAAAATTAGCCATTGTGTAGTGGTATCATACTGTGGTTTTAATTTTCAATTCTCTAGTGATTAATGGTGTGGAGCATCTATTAATGTATTTATTTGCGATATGTGTGTATATATGTATGGATTTATTAATTTTTTTCTTAAGTAGCTGATAAAATCGTCTGCCCATTCTTTGTTGTTTTATATATATATATATATATATATTTTTTTTTTTTTGTCTTTTTGCCTTTTCTGGGGCCGCTCTTGCGGAATATGGAGGTTCCCAGGCTAGGGGTCTAATTGGAGCTGTAGCCTCTGGCCTGCACCACAGCCACAGCAACGTGGGATCCGAGCCACGTCTGCAACCTACACCACAGCTCACGGCAGCGCCAGGTCCTTAACCCATTGAGCAAGGCCAGGGATTGAACCCGCAACCTCATGGTTCCTGGTCGGATTCGTTAACCACTGCGCCACGACGGGAACTCCTATATATTTCTTAAATTGAGGTAAATTTGTAATGATTTACAACATTATATTAGTTTCAGGTGTATAGCATGGTGAATCAAAATTGTAATAGATTATACTTCATTTATAGTTATTATAAAATATTAGCTATATTTCCTCTGTTGTACAATATTGGGTATCCTTGTACCTTATTTATTTTATACGCAGTAGTTTGTACCTCTTAATCCCCTATGTCAGTCTTCCCTCTCTCCATGGTAACTACTAGTGTTTTCTCTACAAGTCTGTTTCTTTCTGTTTTTTGTTATATACTCTGTAGTATTTTTTAGATTCCACATATAAGTAATAACACAAAGCATTTGTATTTCTAAGTACAATACCTTCCAGTTCCATCAGAGTTGTTGCAGATGGAAAAATTTCATTCTTTTTTGATGAATAGTATTTCATTGTGTTTGTGTGTATGTATATTGTAGATTAGAGTAATTGGTTTTAGTTACATAATGCTGAAACTATTTTTTTTTTCAATTAACTGTGTGCAGCAACCCATGCATTTTCTGAGAGTTTATCACTGAACTCTAAACTTGTATAAAATCTAATGTGTAGTATGGCTTTAATTTCCCAAATTTCACAGTTAATAATATATACATATCACTTCTTTATCCAATCATCTGTTGATAGACATTTAGCTTGCTTCCGTATCTTGGAAATTGTAAGTAATGCTGCTATGAACCTTGGGGTGCACATATCTTTGAAAATTAGTGTTTTTATTTACCGTGGAGTGGAAGTGCTGAATCATGTGGTAGTTTTATTTTTAGTTTTTTGAGGAAAGTCTATACTGTTTTCCACAGTGATTGAACCTATTTAGATTCCCACAATGTGTACAAGGGTTCACTTTTCCCTCCACATCCTTGTCAACATTTACTGTTTGTGTGTGTGTGTTTATTGTGGAAGTTCCTAGGCCAGGGATTGAATCCCAGCCATATCTGTGGCCACACGGAATCCTTAACAAAGTGTGCCAGGTTGGAGGTTGAACCTGCACCTCCTCGGCAGCCTTAGCTGTTGGAGTCAGATTCTTAACCCACTGTGCCACAGAGGGGACTCCTCAGAGAAAAAGTTATATTATATACCTAACTAATAAAGATGTACTCCTTCAGCTAATTTAAAAACTGAATGCTATCCAAATTTTTATTTAAGTGGTGTCATGTATTTTCCTGGAGCTTAATAAGCTGATCATAAATTCATTTGTAAAAACAATCATGCAAACCCAGTAAAATATTGGAAAGAGCAATTGTATATTCTTGGCTACTTCGTAGTACATTAATTGACCAATATGTGCCTGGCTTTATTTCTGGGCTCTTTGCTCCATTCCATTGATCTGTGTCTATTTTTGTGCCAATGCCATACTTTTGTTATTACTGTAGCTTTGTAGTTTAGTTTGATCAGGGAATTTGATCTCTTCAGCTTTGTTATTCTTTCTCCAAATTGTTTGGGCTATTTGAAGTCTTTTGTGCTTCTATAAAAGTTTTAGAATCTTTTTTTTTTCTAGTTTTGTGAAATATGCCATTGTTATTTTGACAGGGGTTGCATTGAATCTGTAGATTGACTTTGTTAGTATAGTCATTTTAGCAAAATCAATTTTGTCAATCTCTGAACAGAGTATCTTTCCAACTATTTGTATTTCCTTTGGTTTTCTTCATCAATATCTTACAGTTTACAGAGTACAGGATTTTTACCTCCTTAAGCAGTTTTATTCCTAGACATTTTATTCATTTTTATGTGACTAAATGGGATTGTTTCCTTAATTTCTCTTTCCGATAGTTCATTATTAGTGTATAGAAATGCAACTGATTTCTGTATATTAATTTCGTATCCTGCAACTTTACTGAATTTACTGCTGAGCTCTATAGTTTTTGGTGCTATCGTTAGGATTTTCTATGGATAGTATCATGTCATCTGCAAACTGACAGTTTTACTTCTTTCTTTACAGTTTGGATTTATTTATTTATTTATTTATTTGTTTGTTTGTTTGATTGTTTGTTTTGTGTTTAATTCTGTGGCTAAGGTTTCTTCTTCTTTTTTTTTTTGGCAGGTGTGTGGTTTTTTGTTTGTTTGTTTGTTTTATTTCCCCAATACATTATTTTTTTCCCTACTGTACAGCATGGTGACTCAGTCATACATACATGTATACATTCTTTTTTCTCACATTATCATGTGCCATCATAAGTGACTAGACATAGTTCCCAGTGCTACACAGCAGGATCTCATTGCCAATCCATTCCAAAGGCAATAGTATGCAAGTATTAACCCCAAGGTCCCAGTCCATCCTGCTCCCTCCCCCTCCCCCTTGGCAACCACAAATCTGTTCTCCAAGTCCATGATTTTCTTTTCTGTGGAAAGATTCATTTGTGCCGTATATTAGATTCCAAATATAAGTGATATCATATGGTATTTGTCTTTCTCTTTCTGACTTACTTCACTCAGTGTGAAAGTTCCATCCATGTTGCTGCAAATGGCATTATTTTGTTCTTTTTTATGGCTGAGTAGTATTCTATTGTGTATATATACCACATCTCCCTAATCCACTCATCTGTTGATGGACATTTGGGTTGTTTCCATGTCTTGTCTATTGTGAATAGTGCTGCAATGAACATGCGGATGCATGTGTATTTTTTAAGGAAAGTTTTGCTTGGATATATTACCAAGAGCGGGGGTGCTGTGTCATATGGTAGTTCTATGTATAGTTTTCTAAGGTACCTCCATACTGTTCTCCATAGTGGTTATACCAGCTTACATTCTATATGTTAAATAAATGTGGTGACAGTGGACATCCTTGTCTTATTTCTTTCTTTCTTTCCTTTTTTTTTAAATTCTTTTTAGGGCCATACCTGCAGCACATGGAAGTTCCCAAGCTAGGTGTCGAATCAGAGCAACAGCTGCCAGCCTACTGCACAGCCACAGCAATGCCAGATCCAAGCTATGTCTGTGACCTATGCCACAGGTCATGCAACACTGGATTCTTGATCCACTGAGCAGGGCCAGCGATTGAACCCATATCCTCATGATCCTAGTTGGGTCCGTTAACCACTGAGCCATGGCAGGAACTCCCCTTGTCTTGTTTCTGATCTTAGAGGAGAAGCTTTCAGCTTTTTATCATTAAATAGATGTAGGCTATAGTTTTGTCATATATGGATTTTATTATATTGAAATATGTTCCCTTTATACCCATTCTGTGAAGGGGTTTTTTTTTTTTATCATAAATGAATGTTAAATTATGTCAAAAGCTTTGCTGTATCTTTGAAATTAACAGTTTTATTCTTTAAATTGTTAATGTGGTGCACCACATTGATTTGTGTATATTGAAACATCTTTGCATACCTGGGATAAATCCCACTTTACGATCCTTGTAATATATTGTTTAATTCATTTTGCTAATATTTTTTTGCTTGTAATTTGTGCAGTTTTTTTCTTGTAGTTTATTTCTTTTTTTTTTCTTTTTTTTTTTTTTTCCTCTTTTAAGGCTGTACCGATGGTATGTGGAGGTTCCCAGGCTAGGGGTTGAATTGGAGCTACAGCTTCTGGCCTATGCAACAGCCACAGCAATGCAGGATCCAAGCTGCATTTGTAACCTACACCACAACTCATGGCAGTGCTGACTCACTGAGCAAGGCCAGGGATTGAACCCTCATCCTCATGGATACTAGTCGGATTCGTTTCTGCTGCACCACAATCGGAACTCCATTTTGGTCAGAAAAGATGCTTGATAAGATTCCAGTCTTCTTCAATTTATTGAGACTTCTTTTGTGGCCTATTACATGTAATCTATCCTGAAGAATATTCTGTGTGCACTTGAAAAGATGCGTATCCTGCTGCTTTGGGATGAAATGTTCTGTGTAAAGCTATTAAATCCATCTGATATAATGTACCTTTTAATGCCAATGTCTCCTTATTGAATTTCTGGCTGAATGATCTGTCCATTAATGTAATTGGAATGTTGAAGTTTTATACTGTTATTATGTTACTGTCAATTTCTCCCCTTATATTTGTTAATATTTGCTTTATATATTTAGTTACTCTTATGTTGGGTACATATATAGTTCCAATTGTTATATCTTTTGGACAAATCACTTTATCATTATGTAAAGTCTTTTTTTATGTCTTGTTGCAGTCTTTGTTTTAAAGTTTATTTTTATGATATAACTATTGTTGCCCTAGCATTATTTCAATTTTCATGGAGTACCTTTTTCTATGCCCTCACTTTCAGTGTGTGTTTGTCTTTAGGTCTGAAGTAAGTCTCTTTTAGGCAGCATATACATGGTTATTGTCTTTTAAATACATTTGGTCACTCTGTGTCTTTTGATTGGAGCAGTTAGTCCATTTACATTTAATATAATTATTGATAAGTATGTAATTATTTGCCACATTGACTATCTTTAGTGTTAAGTTTGAATTCATTTTTCTGTTTTGTGTGTATATGAATGATAGTTTTTTGATTTGCGGGTACCATGAAATTTATACACAGCAACCTATATATTTATTTATGCGATTACTTCAGGTTGATGAGCTCTTAGGTTTGAACACACTCTAACAACCATGTATTTTTACTGTCCACATACACCCCTCAACCCCAATTTGATGTTTTTTTATTGTACATGTCTTTGTTTTGCATATTCCTTAACTACTCATTGTTGATATAGATTATTTTAGAACCTTTTTTTTTTTATCTTCCTACTAGTTTTTTAAATGGTTGATATACTACTCTTATGATATGTTTGCCTTTATTAATGGGATTTTTCTTTTTTGCAATTTTCATGTGTTTTAGTTGTGGTTTTTTCTTTTTGCCATCAGAGAAGTCCCTTTAATATTTCTTATATAGTCAATTTGTGGTGCTGAATTCTTATAGCTTTTGCTTTTTCTATAAAATTCCTTATCTCTCCTTCAAATCTGAATGACAGCATTGCTGGGTTTCTTGGTTGTAGGATTTTTCCTTTCATCACTTAAATACATCATGCCACTCCCTTCTGGCCTTCAAGTTTCTGCTGAAAAGTCAGCTGGTAGTCTCATAGGAGTTCCCTTGTATGAAAGTAATGCTTTTCCCTTGCTGTTTTTAATATGCTCTATCTTTATTTTTTCCACTTTAATTATAATATATGAACCTCTTTGGGTTCATCTTGTTTGGGACTTTCTGAGCTTCCTAGACATAGGTGACTGTTTCCTTTTCCAGGTTAAGAAAGTTTTCAGCTATTATTTCTTCAAATAATTTCTATGCCTCTTTCTCTCTATTATCTCCTTCTGGGACCTTTATATTGTGAACTTTTTTTTTTTTTTTTTTGTATGCCTGGTATTTTCCCAGTTGTCTTATAAACTGTCTTTATGGGTTTTTTAAATTTTTTTTTAAGTTTTGTTGAAGTATTGCTGATATACAATGTTGTGATAATTTCTGCTATACAACAAAGTGATTCAGTTATACATATACAAACATCCACTCTTTTTAAGGTTCTTTTCCCATATAAATTATCACAGAATATTGAGTAGAGTTAGTCAGTCATCCCATATACTACAGTGTGCCAATCCCAAGTTTTAAAGTTCTTTTTTTCTGTTCAGCTTAGTCGATTTCCACTACTCTGTCTTCTAGTTTGCTTATCTATTCCTCTGTACCATCTAATCTAATTTTGATATCTTCTAATGTATTTAAAATTTCAGTTATAATCTTCATTTTTATTGGTTCTTCCTTATATACTCTGTTACTTAAATTTCTGAATTTAGCTGTTTCTCTCCTGACTTTTTGAACAAACTTTTGATTTTTAGCTTGAACTATTTATTGAGTTGCTCTCTTTTCTTAACTTTACTTAGTTCTTCCTACTTTTTTATTACTCAATGAATTTATTACATTTATAGGTGTACAATGATCATAACAATTCAGTTTTATAGAATTTCCATCCTACAACCCCAGTGCTTCCCCCCACTCACACCAATTGTCTCCTTTGGAAACCATAAGTTTTTCAAAGACTGTGAGTCAGTATCTGTTCTGCAAAGAAGTTCCGTCTGTCCTTTTTTCAGATTCCACATGTCTCTGAAAGCATTTGATGTTGGTGTCTCAAAGTATGACTGACTTCACTTAGCATGATAATTTCTAGGTCAATCAATGTTGCTAAAAATGCTTGTATTTTGTTCACTTTAATGGCTGAGTAATATCCCATTGTGTATATGTACCACCTCTTCTTGATCCACTCCTCTGTTGATGGACATTTAGGTTGTTTCCATGTCTTGGCTATTGCAAATAGTGCTGTAATGAACTTTGGAGTACGTGTGACTTTCCCAGTCATGGTTTTCTCTGGGTAGATGCCCAGGAGTGGGATTGCTGTATCAAGTGGTACTTCTATTTTTAGTTTTCTGAGGACTCTCCATACTGTTTTCCACAGTGGTTGCACCAATTTACAATCCCACCAACAGTGTACTAGGGTTCCTTTTTCTCCACACCCTCTCCAGCACTTATTGTTTGTAGACTTTTTGATGATGGCCCTTCTGGCTGTTGTAAGGTGGTACCTCATAGTGGTTTTGATTTGCATTTCTCTAATGATGAGTGATGTTGAACATCTTTTCATGTGTTTTTTGGCCATCTGTATGTCTTTGGAGAACTGTCTGTTTAGATCTTCTGCCCATTTTTTGATGGGGTTGTTTGTTTTTTTGGTATGGAGCTGCAGAAGGTGTTCATAAATTTTGAAGATTTAATCCCTTGTCAGTTGACTCATTTGCAAAGGTTTTCTCCCATTCTGTGAGTTGTCTTTTCCTTTGCTGTGCGGAAACTTTGAAGTTTGATTAAGTCCCATTTGTTTATTTTTGTTTTTATTGTCAATACTCTAAGAGGTAGATCAGAGAAGATGTTGCTGTCATTTTTGTTGGAGAGTGTTTGGCTTATGTTTTCCTCTAAGAGTTTTATAGTGTCTAGTCTTATATCTAGGTCTTTGACCCATTTGGAGTTTATTTTTGTGTATGGTGTTAGGGAGTGTTCTAATTTCATTCTTTTCCATGTGGCTGTCCAGTTTTCCCAGCACCCCTTATTAAAGGCGCTGTCTTTTCTTCAGCTTCATTTGTCATAGAATAGTTGGCTGTAGGTCAGTGGGTATAATTCTGGGCTTTCTATCCTGTTTCACCGATCTATATTTCTCTTTGTGCCAGTACCATATGGTTTTGATGACTGTTGCTTTGTAGTCTAGTCTGAAGTCATGGATCCTTATTCCTCCAGCTCCATTTTTCTTTCTCAGAATGTCCTTGGTTATTCGGGGTCTTCTGGGCTTCCAAACAGACTTTAAAATATTTTGTTCAAGTTCTGTGAAAAATACCATTGGTAATTTGATAGGGATTGCATTGAATCTATAGATTGCCTTAGGTAGTATAGTCATTTTGATAATATTAACTCTTCCAATCCACGAGCATGTTATATCTTTCCACCTATTTGTGTCATCTTTGATTTTTTTCATCAATGTCTTATAGTTTTCAGAGTACAGGTATTTTGTCTCTTTAGGTAGGTTTACTCCTAGGTGTTTTACTCATTTGGATGCAGTGGTAAACAGGATTGCTTCCCTAACTTCTTTTTCTGATCTTTCATTGTTAGTACATAGAAATACTGTCAATTTCTGTGTATTGATTTTATATCCTGTGACTTTGCCAAATTCGTGGATGAGCTCTAACAATTTTCTGGTAGAGTCTTTAAGATTCTCTAGGTATAGTATCATGTCATCAGCAAAGAGTGATAGTTTTACTTCTTTCTTTCCAATTTGGGTTCCTTTTATTTCTTTTTCTTCTCTGATTGCTATGGCTAGGACTTCCAAAACTATGTTGAAGTGTAGTGGCGAGGGCAGGCATCCTTGTCTTGTTCCTGACCTCAGAGGGAAATCTTTCAGCTTTTCACCATTGAGAATGATGTTTGCTGTGCGTTTGTCATATATGGCCTTTATCATGTTGAGGTAGGTTCCCATTATGCCCACTTTCTGAAGGGTTTTTATCAGAAATGGGTGTTGGATTTTGTCAAAGGCTTTTTCCACGTCTATTGAGAGGACCATATGGTTTTTATTCTTCAGTATGTTAATGTGGTGTATCACACTGATTGATTTGCGGATATTGAAGAATCCCTGCATCCCTGGGATAAATCCCACTTGATCATGATGTACAATCCTTTTAATGTACTGTTGGATGTGGTTTGCTAGGATTTTGTTGAGGATTTTTGCATCAATGTTCATCAGTGAAATTGGCCTGTAGTTTTCTTTTTTTGTGGTATCTTTTTCTGGTTTTGGTATCAGGGTGATGGTGGTGTCATAGAATGAGTTTGGGAATGTTCCTTCCTCTGCAATTTTTTGAAATAGTTTCAGAAGAATAGGTGATAGCTCTTTTCTAAATGTTTGATAGAATTTGCCTGTGAAGCCATCTGGTCCTGGACTTTTGTTTGTTGGATGTTTTTTAATCACGGCTTCAATTTCAGTTCTTGTGATTGGTCTGTTCAACTTTTCTATTTCATCTTGGTTTAGTCTTAGAAGATTATACTTTTCCAAGAATTTGTGCATTTCTTCTAGGTTTTCCATTGTATTGGCATATAGTGGCATATAGTGGTCTCTTACGATCCTTTGTATTTCTGTTGTGACTTCTCCTTTTTCATTTCTAATTTTCTTGATTTGAGTCCTCTCTCTTTTTTTCTTGATAAGTCTGGCTAGGGGCTTATCAATTTTGTTGATCTTTTCAGAGATCCAGCTTTTCATTTCATTGATCTTTGTATGGTTTCCTTTGTTTCTATTTCATTGATTTCTGCTCTGATCTTTATGATTTCTTTCCTTCTACTAACTTACGGTCTTGTCTGTTCTCTCTTGAGCTGCTTTAGATGTAAAGTTAGCTTGTTTCTTTGAGCTTTTTCTTGTTTCCTGGGGTGGGCTTGTGTTGCTATAAACTTTCCTCTTAGAACGGCTTTTGATGCATCCCATAGGTTTTGAAGTGCCGTATCTTTGTTGTCATTTGCTGCCAGGTATTTTTTAATTTCCTCTTTGATTTCTTCAGGGATCCATTGGTTGTTTAGTAGCATGTAGTTTAGTCTCCACGTGTTTGTGTTTTTTGCAGTTTTTTTCTTGTTGATTTCTAGTCGTATAGTGCTGTGGTCAGAAAAGATGTGTGATATGATTTCAATTTTCTTAAAGTTACTGAGGTTGGATTTGTAGCCCAGGATATGATCAGTCTTAGAGAATGTTCCATGTGCACTTGAGAAGAATGTGTATTCTGTTGCTTTTGGATGGAACGTCCTATAAATATCTATGAAGTCCATCTGTTCTAATGCTTCATTCAGGGCCTGTGTTTCCTTATTGATTTTCTATCTGGATGATCTGTCCATTGCTGTAAGTGGGGTGTTAACATCCTCCACTATTAGCATGTTATTATTGATTTGTCCTTTTAAGGTTGTTGGCAGTTGCCTTATATATTGTGGTGAACCTATTTTGGGTGTGTAGATATTTAAAATTGTTATACCTTCTCCTTGGATTGATCCTTTGATCATTATGTAATGTCCTTCCTTGTCCTTTAAAATATTCATTTTAAAGTCTATTTTATCTGATATGAGTATTGCTACTCCAGCTTTCTTTTGATCCCCGTTTGCATGAAATATTTTCTTCCATCCTTTCATTTTCAATGTGTGTGTGCCCGTAGAAGTGAAGTGGGTCTCTTAGAGACAGCATATATATGGGTCTTATTTTTGTATCCATTCAGCAAGTCTATGTCTTTTGGTTGGGGCGTTTAGTCCATTAACATTTAAGGTAATTATTGATATGTATGTTCTTATTGCCATTTTGTTAATTGCTTTGGATTTGCTTTGCTGCTCATTTTTCTTCCCTTCTTCTCTTGTTCTTTTCTGCCTATATAAGTTCCTTTAGTATTTGTTGTAAGGCTGTTTTAGTGTTGCTGAATTCTCTCAGCTTTTGCTTATCTGTGAAGGTTTTGATTTCTCCTTCAAATGTGAATGAGAGCCTTCCTGGGTAGAGTAATCTTGGTTGGAGGTTTTTTCCTTTCATCACGTTGAGTATATCATGGCACTCACTTCTGGCCTGCAGATTTCTGCTGAAAAATCTGCCAGTAACCTTATTGGGGTTCCCTTATATGTTACTTGTTTCTTTTCCCTATCTGCTTTCAATATTTTGTCTTTAATTTTGGTGAGTTTGATTAATATGTGTCTCAGTGTATTCCTCCTTGGGTTGATTTTATATGGTACTCATCGTGCTTCCTGCATCTGAGTGAGTGGTTCCTTTCCCATGTTAGGGACGTTTTTGGCTGTTATCTCTTGGAATATTTTTTCTGTCCCCTTCTCTCTCTCTTCTCCTTCTGGCACCCGTATAATACGGGTGTTGTTGTGTTTAACGTTGCCCCAGAGCTCTCTGAGACTCTCTTCATTTCTTTTCAGTCTTTTTTCTCTCTTCTGTTCTGCATCCATAATTTCCACTAATCTGTCCTCCACCTTACTTATTTGTTCTTCTGCCTCCTATATTCTGCTGTTAGCTGCTTCTAGTGAATGTTTTATTTCAGTTACTGTATTTTGCATCTCTTCTTGTTTAAGTTTTATATCGTGTATCACTTTGCGCAGTGTTTCCTGTAAGTTATCCATCTTTGCCTCCAGTTTATTTCCAATGTCTTGCATCATCTTCAGCATCAACAGTCAAAGTCTTTTTCCTGGAGGCTGAATATCCCCTGATCACTTAGCTTATTTTCTGTGGTTTCTCCTTTCTCTCTCATCTGAGTTGTGGTTCTCTGTCTTTTCATTTTTATAGGTTTTTGGTGTGGTGACCTTTGTACAGCTACTAGAGTTGTAGCCTCTCTTACTTCTGATGTCTGCCCCCCTGTGGCTGAAGTCGGTATGGGGGGCTTGCTGTAGGCTTCCTGATGGGAGGGACTGATGCCTGCCCACTGGTAGGTGGAGGTGATTCCTATCCCTCTAGTGTGGGGGACTTTGTCTCTGGGTGGGGTTAGAGGTGACTGTGTGGCTGGGGGTCTTTAGGTAGCCTGTTTACTGAGGGGTGGGGCTGTGATCCCACCTGGGCTGTTGTTTGCCCTGGGGCTTCTCAGCAGCTGACTGATGTGTGGGGCCAGATTTACCCAAAATGGCCACATCCAGAGAAAGGTACACTGCTGAATATTCCTGAGAGCTTTGTTTCCAATGTCCTTCCCTCACAACAAGCCACATTCACCCCTGTTTTCCCAGGATGTCCTCCAAGAACTGCGGTCAGGTTTGAGCCAGATTCCCTTGGAGACTTTGCTTTGCCCTGGGACCCAGTGCACCTGAAAGTCTGTGTGAGCCTTTTAAGAATGGGGTCTCAGTTTCCCCCAGTCCTGTGGAGCTCCTGCACACAAGCCCCACTGGCCTTCAATGCCAGATGCTCTGGGGGCTCTTTCTCCCAGTGCCAGATCCCCACACGTGAGAGTTTGATGTGGGGCTCAGAACTCTCACTCCTGTAGGTGAGTCTCTGTGAACCAGTTAGTTTCCAGTCTATGGGGCTTCCCACCCAGGAGGTATAGGGTTGTTTATATCGTGAAATCACCCCTCCTACCTCTTGATGTGGTCTCCTCTTTGTCCTCTGTGGTAGGATATCTTTTTGAATGTTTCCGGTCCATTTGGGTGAAGAATTCTGTCTTTAGTTGTGAATTTTGTTGTTTTTAGGAGAGAAGTTGAGCTCCAGTCCTTCTATTCCGCCGTCTTAATCCCATCGCCTCCTTTGTTATTCTTTTGGGGTTTTCTCTTATTTCTTTGTCTGCAACATATTTATCTGTCTCCTCATTTTGCTTAATTCTCTGTGTTCATTTCTATTTATTAGTTGGGTAAGTTTTCTTTCCTGATCTTGGAAAGGAGATGTCCTATGGGGCAGCAGTATACTCTTCTATTGTCATCAGAGCTAAATGCTTTATCGGTCCTTCCTGTGTAGGTTTTGTTGGTGCTGCTGTTGTGGTGAATCCAATTACTGTGGGTATCCTGGTAGCAGGAATTGTCCCTGGCTCTATTGCTTGCCAGCCTGGCAGTGAGTGGGGGTGGGTCCTGGAGTGACTGACTCTGGTGCCCAGCAGGGCCTTGGGTTGGTGTTTCCCCCCTGGTGGTTGTGTTTGGGCCCTGGCATGGTTGATTACTAGGATGAGGGCCTGGGATCTAGTGCTAGCCCATTGGCAGGTGGGTCCAAGTTCCAGAGAAACTGCTCCAGGTTTTTTTGTGGGGGCACCACTGGTACTGTGCCTCTGGTGAGCAGGGCCACATCCCTATGTGGCTGGCTTCATGACACAAGGGTTCCTGGATTGGTGCTGGCCTGCTGGTGGGCAGGTAAGCCCCTGGTGCTGATAGGCTAGGAGGACTTTAAAATGTCACTTGCTCACACCACTGTATTGTTTCCATAATGGCTGCTGTCAGCATCTTTGTCCCCTAAGGGAGTCCCTGGTTCCTGCTGCCCCTCTGGGAGGCCCTCCAAGATCAGCAAGTGGATTTTACCCAAGCTTTTTTCAAATTAGTGACTGTACTGGGACTTTGAGTGTGTGAGATTTCACACACATCTTTTAAGAGTGGAGTGTGTGTGTGTGTGTATGTGTGTGTGTTTATAGCCCTCTGGCTCTCTATGTGTAAGTTCCACTCTCCTTCAAAGGCAGGCATTCTTGGGGCTTATTTTCCTGGCTTAGGAGTCCTGGGCTACAGAACTAAATGTGGGGATCAGACTCCTCTCTTTCTAGGGAGAAGCTCTACAGTCATGATTATCTTCCTTTTTTTGATTATCCTACTTGAACATGTGGCTCTTGACTATACTTTGTCTCTCCCCCTCCTACCTGTGTCTTTATCATTTCTTTGTATCTTTAGGTGTGAAAAATCTTTTCTTCTGGTATTCAGGCTGTTCTTAAAGATAGTTGTTCTGTAAATAGTTGTATTTTTGGTGTGTAAGCAGGAAGAAGTAAGCTCAGTATCTTTCTAATCTAACATCTTTGCCGTACCTCCCCAAAGCTGCATTTTCTGAACTAAAATTACACATGCATTATTACATATATATTACCTCTTTTAAGCAATTTTCCAAAGAAATTGAACTCGTAGAAGAGTTAATTGTTCACTTGCATCACATCCAGGTTTTTAATCTTTGAAGTATTAGACAGGACCTTTAAAATTAATCTGTATCTTCTTCTGGAGACTTGATTCAATGGCAAGAATTATAACTATGTAATGTAAAATAAGGACTTGGTGGTGCTCAATGGATAAAGATGTTTACGTCCTTTCTTGTACTATTAGAATTAACTAAAAAGGTTAGCTTATTCAGTCTCTATCTGAGGTTTGGCTTTGATCAGATTCCTCATTTAGTTTTGGAATGTGTGGCCCTGCTCTTTCCTTCCCTCTTGTGTTTTATTCTTCAGTGTTAGAGAAGAATAATCCACATTTATTTTGTGGCTTATTCTGAGTATGTTGTTATTTTTTGAAAGTGGGTCTTCTTGTCTTTCTTTTCACTGGCACTGGGGATCCAGACCGATAGATGAGAAACATAAATACCTTTCAGTTCCTCCCCATCACTCGAGAGTAGCAGTGAAATCCACAATTTCTTTAACCCACTTTCATTATCACGGCCTTAGAATCCTATCTGTATCGGATGGGTCCAAGTGGATGAAATATTTGTATCTTTCCCCAGGGTCCCATAAGCTTCCTTAATCTTTGGCTTTGAAATGCTTTGTATTATGTTAGATGTAGCAGATTTGGCTTATAAAGGTGCTTGAATTTAACCATGTCCTTAGAAAGTGAAATAAGAGGAATGTACTATAGGATGTAAATTTTTTCAAAAAATTAACTTTGCTCTGACTGTGACAAATGTAGAAAAATATATAATTTTTTTTCCTGCACCAAAAATAAAATAAATGAAATGGTGCTGGTGAAGGTGTTTCTACTTATGGCCTTGGGAAAGTCTCTTAAATATTTTGTTTCAATTTTCTAATAGTTATTCTGAAGTTTTGAATACTGATCTTTGTAGTACTATCTGTTCTGAGCCTGCCATGGTTCTATGCCTTAAAAGCACAGAGAACTTTAAAGAGACCTTAGGGATTTGGGGCAAGAAACGCAGGGGTGTAACTTAGTGCAAGGGATAAGACTGAATACCAAATGGAAAATATATTGTTCCTGAAAGACCTGGATTTGTGGCTATTTTTGCTGGTCAGTAAGGGAGGAAAATCTTACAAGGTCAGAATTTTCTTTATTCAAACCATAATATGAATGTCTTAAAAATGCATTCATGTTTGGAAGATTTATATTCTGCTGAAGAGAGACAATCAGATAAGTACATGTAAATGACTCCAAATGAAATGTGAAGGGAAAAAAATATTAGTGGCCAAGCTATCTTCCACATATATTATAAGAAGGGTAGTGTTGGGAGGCAAATCTGACTGTATTATAGAAGGAAAAAATAAGAAGATAGATTCCTAGACTCAGTGTGTATAAATATAGTATAGAAGGGCAGTTTTTTTGGTACATTTGACAGTGCAAGAAGAGTCCTATTCATTCTTGATTGTAGCTAATTTAGGTATATCTGAGCCTCTCTGGAAATCTGGTGGAATTTGCCTGCCAGGTGCTTCTTTCTGAGTGGAATTTAGGATTCTTTTTGGAAAGAACCCATCCTAAGGGAAAAAGAAGTCAGCCAGATGAGCTGACCCAACCATAGCTCAGTCATTGGAGGGATGGGGCTCCTTTATGTTTGTCTCCATACCTATTGCAGATATATATTCCCAGATGCAGAATAAAAATGAAAAGAGCTGTTTTCACTAAAACCTGTTTATGATATGAATGTTTCATGCAGTACAGAGTGGTTTATATCAATTGAGACGTTATGTTAAAGAGGAAGAGATACATTCTCCCTAAATTAGCTTCAAATAGAGTGGCATGTCCATCTTTGGCTTCACTGAGGAAGTGGCCTGTGGTAAAGATGCTGCAACATTGTAGAGGAGATAAGCAAGTGCAGAGGTGGCTTGTGCAAGTGACAAGTCCAGAAAGGATAGTAATGAAGGTGACTTACAAGTAAGGCTATAGTGCCCAGAGGGAGTTGACTTACCCCAGGACACTGGATGCATAGAAAGCTGCAAACATAAGAATCAACAAAGATACACAGCTGCAAAAAATTGTCAGAAATTGTGAACAAAAATAACAAGAGTAAAAGAAAAACTATGGAAAATTTGTAAATAGTGATAAAAGCAGGTATAATTAGAGTTAAGAGTATTAGGGAAGAAGAAGCTATAATGAAAGCATGTATTGAGGTTTTATAGTGTTTCAATAGGAAAGAAGTGATAGAAATATCAATAGGATTAAGATTTAAGACTAGAAGTTAATCATAGCACCAAGGACAAAGGTCATAGTTTCTGTAAAATATGGTTTTTTTTTTTTTTTTTTTTGGTCTTTTTGCCTTTTCTAGGGCCGCTCCTGCAGCATATGGAGGTTCCTACACCAGAGCCACAGCAAAGCAGGATCCAAGCCGCGTCTGTGCTCTACACCATAGCTCACAGCAACACCGGATCCTTAACCCGCTAAGCAAGGCCAGGGATCGAACCTGCAACCTCATGGTTCCTGGTCAGATCATTAACCACGGAGCCACGATGGGAACTCCTAAAATATATTTTAAGAAAGATAATTATATTGAAATAGAAGAATGAAAAGGCAGCAGTTTACAAGAACCTCTTAAGGACCAGTCACTGTTTTAGATATTTGAAGTACATTATTACATGTAGTCTTCTCATCAAGCAAGTTTCTCTAAACACAGCTACTAAATGTCAAACCTGGATTTGGACCCAGTTGTTCTGACTCCAGAGCCAATCTTTTTCTCCCCTTCTCTTGGAAAGAATGTGGACTTAACGCTAAAATTTTGGTTAAAGGCTAAAGTATGACTGGGTCACCTTGCTATGAAGCAGAAAATTGACAGAACACTGTAAATTAGCTATAATGGAAAAAATAAAAATCACTATATAAAAAAACTAGCAGCAGGCTTCGTAGTTTAAGAAATGATCAGGACGGTCATATAGTTGAAAAGGGGGAATGATTCTGGCCCTGATGTTCTTATTTCTGAGTTCAGAAAGACTTATGAGTTTTGTCTGAACACTTTTCTTTTGGCTGCTGTTTTCATTGACATATGGGAGAAAGATGAAATAACAAACAAAATGAGGTTAGAAGTTTTAACTAAATATATTTTAAAAAGGAAAGGGGAGAGAATTAGAAATGAGAGGACAATGGAATCATCAGACACTAATCCTGATTTCTCTAGAGATCTGTCTTTAGAGACAACCAAAGAAAGCAGAGAGCAAGGATCCTCATGGAGGGACATGCACATCAGTGTTCTGTGAGTGAGGTCCAAGAGGAAAGAGCTGGATGGACATTTGGTTGTATATGAGATAAAGTTTGTGTTGATACAGGCCATGAAGAAGTTATATGCCTGATTATCCACTGAAAAATATAAAAACCTTGTAAATCAATCAAAACCATAAAACCTCAATTCATAATGCTTTCATTATTGCTTCTTCTTCCCTAATACTCTTAAGCTCTAATATACCTGCTGTTATCACTGTATATAAATTTTCCATAGTTTTTTTTACCCTTTTTACTACAATTGGGTAAATATTGACAATTAGATTCCAAAATCCATATAGAAATGCAAAGAGCTAGGAAGAGTTAAGATATATCAAAGAAGAGGAAAAATGTCTGAGTCTTACTCTACAAGGTAATTAAGACATTGTGATATTGGTGCTAGGATAGACTAATAAACTAAAGGAATAGAATACAGAGACCATAAGAAGACCACATGTGATTTATGGCAAAGTTGGCATTGAAGAGTAGTGGGGAAAGGACAGTTCTTCATTAAGTGATGTTGAGGTTAATTGGATATTTACATGGAAAGAAAAATTTAACCTGTGCATCCAATTATATAAAAATCAATCCCAGGTTTTTTTTTTTTTTTTTTTTTTTTTTTGTCTTTTTGCCATTTCTTGAGCTGCTCCCACAGCATATGGAGGTTCCCAGGCTAGGGGTCAAATTGGACCTGTAACTGATGGCCTGCGCCAGAACCACAGCAACACAGGATCCGAGCCACGTCTGTGACATACACCACAGTTCACAGCATCACTGTATCCTTAACCCACTGAGCAAGGCCAGGGATTGAACCCACAACCTCATGGTTCCTAATTGGATTTGTTAATCACTGAGCCACAATGGGAACTCCCCAGTTGATTATTGATCTAAAATTAACAGTAAAACAGTAAAGCTTCCAGAAGATAATGTAGGACATATATTCATGACCTTAGATTGGGTTAAATTTCTTAAAAGGGTACAAAAGCACAGACCAGAAAAGAAAAGAATGGCAAATTGGGTTACATTAAATTAAGAATGTATATTTACGAAAAATTTCAATAAGTGAAAAGGCAAGCTTAGAATGGGAAAATGTATTTACTATATATACATTTGACGAAGGTTGTTATACATATAACTGACTATATATAAAGAGCTACGATGATTCAATAATGAAAATCAGACACTTGAGTAAAAAAATGGGCAAAATATTGAATAGGGACTTCAAAAAGAAGATATCCAGTTGGTCAAGGACATAAGAAAATGTTTAACTCCTTTAGGAAACAGGGAAATGCAAGTTAAAACTTTAGTGAAATAATCTTAACAACTACCAAGATGGCAAACAAACAAATATAAAACAGACCATACCTAGTGTTGGTGAAGATACAGAGCAACTGTAACGCTCATGACTGTTGATACAATGTTTTAGGAAATTGGAAGAAGCATCTAATAAAATTAAAGACACATCCCTATGACCTAGCAGTGGACTAGGATACTAGCACTAAAAGTGAATAACTACTGCTTTAGGCATTAAGATTAATAAATATCAAAAATATAAAGTGAAAGATGAAATTATCAGAGGCATATATGAAATAATCCACTTGTACTTCAATAGCAGATATGACTAATTTATGGTATTAGAAGTTAGTACCAGAGATGTTGAGATGTCCAATAGGAAAGCGTGAGATGCCGGCCTAGTTTGGCATGCTGTGGTCTGGCCGGGTTTGAATTATATCATTTTTTGGCTGACTTTTTGAGTTAGAGGTAACTGAACTCAGACAACAGATGCAGGGCAGACGACTGTGGGCGAAGTAAAAGGCCGGGCCTGAGCCCGCAGCCACTGTACTACCCGTGGGTCAGCTGCACAAAGGTAGCCGCACCAAGCAGATCCTTTTCTCTTTTGAACTAAGGCCTGTGTGTACAGGCTGGATTGGAGACAGGCTTGCACAATATAGCAGCTGAATTCTACAGTTCATTGTTTGACTGTTTCCCTGGGAACAAATCATCTATGCTGTGACTCTTCAACCCCAGAACTCCCTTCGAAATGGGATTGAGACAGCAGAATAGAAGGACTGTAGCTCAACTTCTCTCCTAAAAACAACAAAATTCACAACTAAAGACAGAATTCTTCACCCAAATGGACCGGAAACATTCAAAAAGATATCCTACCACAGAGGACAAAGAGGAGACCACATCAAGAGGTAGGAGGGGTGATTTCACGATATAAACAACCCTATACCTCCTGGGTGGGAAGCCCCATAGACTGGAAACTAACTGGTTCACAGAGACTCACCTACAGGAGTGAGAGTTCTGAGCCCCACATCAAACTCTCACGTGTGGGGATCTGGCACTGGGAGAAAGAGCCCCCAGAGCATCTGGCATTGAAGGCCAGTGGGGCTTGTGTGCAGGAGCTCCACAGGACTGGGGGAAACTGAGACCCCATTCTTAAAAGGCTCACACAGACTTTCAGGTGCACTGGGTCCCAGGGCAAAGCAAAGTCTCCAAGGGAATCTGGCTCAAACCTGACCGCAGTTCTTGGAGGACATCCTGGGAAAACAGGGGTGAATGTGGCTTGTTGTGAGGGAAGGACATTGGAAACAAAGCTCTCAGGAATATTCAGCAGTGTACCTTTCTCTGGATGTGGCCATTTTGGGTAAATCTGGCCCCACACATCAGTCAGCTGCTGAGAAGCCCCAGGGCAAACAACAGCCCAGGTGGGATCACAGCCCCACCCCTCAGTAAACAGGCTACCTAAAGACCCCCAGCCACACAGTCACCTCTAACCCCACCCAGAGACAAAGTCCCCCACACTAGAGGGATAGGAATCACCTCCACCTACCAGTGGGCAGGCATCAGTCCCTCCCATCAGGAAGCCTACAGCAAGCCCCCCATACCGACTTCAGCCACAGGGGGGCAGACATCAGAAGTAAGAGAGGCTACAACTCTAGTAGCTGTACAAAGGTCACCACACCAAAAACCTATAAAAATGAAAAGACAGAGAACCACAACTCAGATGAGAGAGAAAGGAGAAACCACAGAAAATAAGCTAAGTGATCAGGGGATATTCAGCCTCCAGGAAAAAGACTTTGACTGTTGATGCTGAAGATGATGCAAGACATTGGAAATAAACTGGAGGCAAAGATGGATAACTTACAGGAAACACTGCGCAAAGTGATACACGATATAAAACTTAAACAAGAAGAGATGCAAAATACAGTAACTGAAATAAAACATTCACTAGAAGCAGCTAACAGCAGAATATAGGAGGCAGAAGAACAAATAAGTAAGGTGGAGGACAGATTAGTGGAAATTATGGATGCAGAACAGAAGAGAGAAAAAAGACTGAAAAGAAATGAAGAGAGTCTCAGAGAGCTCTGGGGCAACGTTAAACACAACAACACCCGTATTATACGGGTGCCAGAAGGAGAAGAGAGAGAGAAGGGGACAGAAAAAATATTCCAAGAGATAACAGCCAAAAACGTCCCTAACATGGGAAAGGAACCACTCACTCAGATGCAGGAAGCACGATGAGTACCATATAAAATCAACCCAAGGAGGAATACACTGAGACACATATTAATCAAACTCACCAAAATTAAAGACAAAATATTGAAAGCAGATAGGGAAAAGAAACAAGTAACATATAAGGGAACCCCAATAAGGTTACTGGCAGATTTTTCAGCAGAAATCTGCAGGCCAGAAGTGAGTGCCATGATATACTCAACGTGATGAAAGGAAAAAACCTCCAACCAAGATTACTCTACCCAGGAAGGCTCTCATTCACATTTGAAGGAGAAATCAAAACCTTCACAGATAAGCAAAAGCTGAGAGAATTCAGCAACACTAAAACAGCCTTACAACAAATACTAAAGGAACTTATATAGGCAGAAAAGAACAAGAGAAGAAGGGAAGAAAAATGAGCAGCAAAGCAAATCCAAAGCAATTAACAAAATGGCAATAAGAACATACATATCAATAATTACCTTAAATGTTAATGGACTAAACGCCCCAACCAAAAGACATAGACTTGCTGAATGGATACAAAAATAAGACCCATATATATGCTGTCTCTAAGAGACCCACTTCACTTCTACGGGCACACACACATTGAAAATGAAAGGATGGAAGAAAATATTTCATGCAAACGGGGATCAAAAGAAAGCTGGAGTAGCAATACTCATATCAGATAAAATAGACTTTAAAATGAATATTTTAAAGGACAAGGAAGGACATTACATAATGATCAAAGGATCAATCCAAGGAGAAGGTATAACAATTTTAAATATCTACACACCCAAAATAGGTTCACCACAATATATAAGGCAACTGCCAACAACCTTAAAAGGACAAATCAATAATAACATGCTAATAGTGGAGGATGTTAACACCCCACTTACAGCAATGGACAGATCATCCAGATAGAAAATCAATAAGGAAACACAGGCCCTGAATGAAGCATTAGAACAGATGGACTTCATAGATATTTATAGGACGTTCCATCCAAAAGCAACAGAATACACATTCTTCTCAAGTGCACATGGAACATTCTCTAAGACTGATCATATCCTGGGCTACAAATCCAACCTCAGTAACTTTAAGAAAATTGAAATCATATCACACATCTTTTCTGACCACAGCACTATACGACTAGAAATCAACAAGAAAAAAACTGCAAAAAACACAAACACGTGGAGACTAAACTACATGCTACTAAACAACCAATGGATCCCTGAAGAAATCAAAGAGGAAATTAAAAAATACCTGGCAGCAAATGACAACAAAGATACGGCACTTCAAAACCTATGGGATGCATCAAAAGCCGTTCTAAGAGGAAAGTTTATAGCAACACAAGCCCACCCCAGGAAACAAGAAAAAGCTCAAAGAAACAAGCTAACTTTACATCTAAAGCAGCTCAAGAGAGAACAGACAAGACCGTAAGTTAGTAGAAGGAAAGAAATCATAAAGATCAGAGCAGAAATCAATGAAATAGAAACAAAGGAAACCATACAAAGATCAATGAAATGAAAAGCTGGATCTCTGAAAAGATCAACAAAATTGATAAGCCCCTAGCCAGACTTATCAAGAAAAAAAGAGAGAGGACTCAAATCAAGAAAATTAGAAATGAAAAAGGAGAAGTCACAACAGAAATACAAAGGATCGTAAGAGACCACTATATGCCACTATATGCCAATACAATGGAAAACCTAGAAGAAATGCACAAATTCTTGGAAAAGTATAATCTTCTAAGACTAAACCAAGATGAAATAGAAAAGTTGAACAGACCAATCACAAGAACTGAAATTGAAGCCGTGATTAAAAAACATCCAACAAACAAAAGTCCAGGACCAGATGGCTTCACAGGCAAATTCTATCAAACATTTAGAAAAGAGCTATCACCTATTCTTCTGAAACTATTTCAAAAAATTGCAGAGGAAGGAACATTCCCAAACTCATTCTATGACACCACCATCACCCTGATACCAAAACCAGAAAAAGATACCACAAAAAAAGAAAACTACAGGCCAATTTCACTGATGAACATTGATGCAAAAATCCTCAACAAAATCCTAGCAAACCACATCCAACAGTACATTAAAAGGATTGTACATCATGATCAAGTGGGATTTATCCCAGGGATGCAGGGATTCTTCAATATCCGCAAATCAATCAGTGTGATACACCACATTAACATACTGAAGAATAAAAACCATATGGTCCTCTCAATAGACGTGGAAAAAGCCTTTGACAAAATCCAACACCCATTTCTGATAAAAACCCTTCAGAAAGTGGGCATAATGGGAACCTACCTCAACATGATAAAGGCCATATATGACAAACGCACAGCAAACATCATTCTCAATGGTGAAAAGCTGAAAGATTTCCCTCTGAGGTCAGGAACAAGACAAGGATGCCTGCCCTCGCCACTACACTTCAACATAGTTTTGGAAGTCCTAGCCATAGCAATCAGAGAAGAAAAAGAAATAAAAGGAACCCAAATTGGAAAGAAAGAAGTAAAACTATCACTCTTTGCTGATGACATGATACTATACCTAGAGAATCTTAAAGACTCTACCAGAAAATTGTTAGAGCTCATCCACGAATTTGGCAAAGTCACAGGATATAAAATCAATACACAGAAATTGACAGTATTTCTATGTACTAACAACGAAAGATCAGAAAAAGAAGTTAGGGAAGCAATCCTGTTTACCATTGCATCCAAATGAGTAAAACACCTAGGAGTAAACCTACCTAAAGAGACAAAATACCTGTACTCTGAAAACTATAAGACATTGATAAAAAAAATCAAAGATGACAAATAGATGGAAAGACATACCATGCTTTCCATATTGGAAGAGTTAATATTATCAAAATGACTATATTACCCAAGGCAATTTTCAGATTCAATGCAATCCCTATCAAATTACCAATGGTATTTTTCACAGAACTTGAACAAAATATTTTAAAGTCTGTTTGGAAGCCCAGAAGACCCAGAATAGCCAAAGACATCCTGAAAAAGAAAAGTGGAGCTGGAGGAATCAGACTCCCGGACTTCAGAGTATACTACAAAGCAATAATCATCAAAACAGTATGGTACTGGCTAAAGACAGTAATATAGATCAGTGAAACAGGATAGAAAGCCCAGAATTAAACCCACGGACCTACAGCCAACTCATCTATGACAAAGGAGGCAAGGATATACAATGGAGAAAGAACAGCTTGTTCAGTCATTGGTGCTGGGAGAATTGGACAGCCACATGCAAAAGGATGAAATTAGAACACTCCCTAACACCATACACAAAAATAAACTCCAAATGGGTCAAAGACCTAGATATAAGACCAGACAGTATAAAACTCTTAGAGGAAAACATAGGCCAAACACTCTCCGACAAAAATGACAGCAACATCTCAGATCCACCTCTTAGAGTATTGACAATAAAAACAAAAATAAACAAATGGGACTTAATGAAACTTCAAAGTTTCCGCACAGCAATGGAAACCCTAAACAACACAAAAGGACAACCTACAGAATGGGAGAAAATACTTGCAAATGAATCAACTGACAAGGGATTAAATCTTCAAAATTTATAAATACCTCCTACTGCTCAATACCAAAAAAACAAAGAATCCCATCAAAAAATGGGCAGAAGATCTACACAGACAGTTCTCCAAAGAAGACATACAGGTGGCCAAAAAACACATGAAAAGATGTTCAACATCACTCATCATTAGAGAAATGCAAATCAGAACCACTATGAGGTACCACCTTACAACAGCCAGAAGGGCCATCATCAAAAAGTCTACAAACAATAAGTGCTGGAGAGGGTGTGGAGAAAAAGGAACCCTAGTACACTGTTGGTGGGATTGTAAATTGGTGCAACTACTGTGGAAAACAGTATGGAAAACTAAAAATAGAACTCCCATTTGATCCAGCAATCCCACTCCTGGGCATCTACCCAGAGAAGACCATGACTGGAAAAGTCACACGTACTCCAAAGCACTATTTGCAATAGCCAAGACATGGAAACAACCTAAATGTCCATTGACAGAGGAGTGGATAAAGAAGAATTGGTTCGTATACACAATGGAATATTACTCAGCCATTAAAAAGAACGAAATACCGGCATTCTTAGCAACATGGATGGACCTAGAAACTATTGTGCTAAGTGAAGTCAGTCATACTTTGAGACACCAACATCAAATGCTTTCAGTGACATGTGGAATCTGAAAAAAGGACAGATTGAACTTCTTTGCAGAACAGATACTGACTCACAGTCTTTGAAAAACTTATGGTTTCTGGAGGAGACAGTTTGGGGGGGTAGGGGGATGTGCTTGGGCTGTGGGATGGAAATCCTGTGAAACTGGATTGTTATGATCATTATACAACAACAGATGTGATAAATTCATTTGAGTAATAAAAATAAATAAAAATAAAAATATATCAACTTTAAAAAAAAAAGTTAGTACAGGGTTCCTTGAGGAGAACAGTAAGGTGTAATTGGGTAGAGATGGGGGTTGCAAGGTTTGGGAAAATTCTTTTCCTTGACCTGGTGGATAGGGACCTGAGAGAAATAACACTTTAATAATGCTGTAATATTTATACTTTTTATTTTGAACATTTATGTCTTAAGTTAGTTGTATTTTAATAAAAAGTTTATTTGATTTTTTAAAAGACCCTAACAAATTATTGAAACAACATTGTAATTCTCATGGGAATTCCCTTCATTCCTGAGGGATTAACGAATCTGACTAGGATCCACGAGGACTCGGGTTCGATCCCTGGCCTCGCTCAGTGGGCTAAGGGTTCAGCATTGCCCTGAGCTGTGATTAGGTCGCAGACACAGCTAAATCCCACATTGCTGTGACTGAGGTGTAGGCTGGGAACTGTAGCTCTGATTAGACCCCTAGCCTGGGAACCTCCATATGCCATGGGTACAGCCCTAAAAAAAAAAGAAAAAGAAAAAAAAAAAAAAACCCAAACCAAAAAACAAAGAAAAAATCCTTTCTAATGCTCATGAGGAGGGGAGAGGAAAAATTAAAATGATGGAGTGGATATTTTCCTGTCATTCTGTGAGTACTCAAGTCTCTATTAGAAAAAGAAAAATTTAAATGAAAGGAAGTATAAGCCAAGAAAAATATAGTTGTTTGGCTATTTTTATCTGATAATAAAGGGAGAAAGGGGTAAATGCTTAAAATTCATAAAAAAGGACCAGATAAAACTATAGCAGCAGCCAACAAGATCCTCAACATGTCAGAAATGCAAGGACATAATAATACTATAATCATAAAGTAGATGTTAGGACAATAAGAATGTTTGATGTGTTCTCCTTTGGGGAGAAGGTTAAGAAGATTGACCCATTGCCAGTTCTTGGTTTTTTACTTTACTTATGTATGACCAGGGTCTCCCTTTGGGCATCTTTTTGGCTTCTGCTAACAGTGTTTATAATTTATAAGCCAGGTTTATGCCCCTGAACATTTTGTTTCTCTTAGAACCCTGAACTAATAAAGCCATTTCGACCTATGTTGTCTGATACTTCTTTCCAGGAGCAGTCATTCCATTTTAGAGCTCATTGGTCACTACTGTCTAATTGCAATTTTGAGAACCCACAAATTGTATAAAGCTCATCTCAACAGCACTTCTTTAGAGAGTCTCCCTAGAGTAGCAATTTTCAGTTCTGCTGGTCTGCGTCTAGAAACTGGTGGGAATGGAATGATCCACAGATATGAAAAGAATTTCAAAGACAAAAAAAAAATCAATCAATGCGAAGAATGGAATGAGGAAGATGAAGGTGAAGGTGAAAGATGAAGTAGTGAAGGTTGCAGTCTAAAGACAATGCTAGAAAGCAGGAATGTATAGCCAGAGAAATGTCAAAGAAGCATGACAGCTTATACAGTGAGAAAAATGATTAATATAAAGCTTAAGACATCAAAAGAAAGTTTTAAGAACCTGGAAAAATTAGAGAAGAAAGTAGAGCTTTTGTATGGGGTGTTCTAACAATTACTATTTCAAATGACCATAAAGTTGTGAGTCAGAAAAAAATATTCCATTAGCAAAAGGTATAGAGAGAATGAGACATAGTTATAGTATATTTATAAATGTTCCAGAACATGTGACTTGGGAGGAAAATAGGTAAATTTTAATTGCAGAGAATCTATTTCTATACAGATAGAAAAAGGAAGCATAAAAAGCTGTGATATCTAGCTAGCAAAAAACCCCAAAATAAAACGAAACAAAAATGAGTTCCCTTGTGGCACAGCCAGTTAAGAATCCGGCATTGACTCAGGGACTGTTTTGGTGCAGGTTCGATCCCTGGCCTAGGAACTTCTGCGTGCTGAGGGTGTGGCCAAAAAACAAAACAAAAAATGCACCCCAAACCCAAAAAGCCTGGAAAAGTTAAAATTGATAGAGAGAACATAGTAATAAAGAGAATGATTTATATTTGTATAAGACACAGAGTCCATATCATTTTGCTTTTAGTATTTTATGGTGTTTTAGGTACCAATCCCTCACATCAGGTTGGCTCTAGTGTTTTTGTCTCTGAAAGAAGTTAAGTGACAGTGAAGCATTGTAGTCTATTGGTTGGGAATCTGAACTGCCCAAGAGTAATAACTCTGCTAATATTCTAGCCTTGTTAACCTTGGGCAACATACTTAAACTCTCTGTGCCTCAATTTCCTTAACTGTAAAATGGAGGTAATAATATAATTTACTTCAGGGTTTTGTGAGGATTAAATGTTATTTAGTTATTAAGAGCTCAGTCAGTGTTAGCTGTTATTATCCAAAGCTCCACTGCTTTTAATGGCACAGCTTGGACTCAAGTCCAGTTTTTCTGCCTCCAAATCCAATGCCCTTTCCTGGTTGCATTTTTCTCTCTCCTCCCACATGAGTTAGAATCTGGGCCTGTAGCCACGTTGAGATCTTGAGAGTCAGATCCAAAAAGCAAGAGGGCAGTCTCTGAGGAATTTGTGCAAGGTTGAAGCATGATCCAACTTCCAAGTCAGTTAGCATCTGAAAATGTAAGGTCCAGAGGGGCAGAGAGCAGGAATCAACTCTAAGATGTATGCTCTGTAATAGAGATCAGGTAGGATAGTGTTGGTGTTTTGAGGTGGAGACTAGTAGAAATCCCTAAGGCAATGGTATAGATATTTTGTTATTGTTACTTTTTGGCAGTGGAGATCCAACTGTAAATGTTTACAAAATAATGATCTACTTGGCTTCTACCTCTGGCAGCTGGGACTACTTAACACCTACCTGCAGATCCAACCTCATCTCCAGTTTCTATGCCAATGTAGGCCTGCCAAGGAAATTCTTATGAGTTCACAAACAAGTCAACTAGCATCAAGTCATTCTTCTAGGTAGATACAATGTGATGCTGTGCTTTGTTTTCCTAAACAAAGCCCTCTAATACATTAATTACTTGAGATTCCATAAATTTCCTTGAGTGGTCAGAATGGGTGCCAGACCTGATTTCCAGTTAATGAAGCTAGGTCCCTACTGCCTGAAGCTGCCACTCACTAAAGTGGAACTCTGCACATGTTTCTGTCCTGGAGCTCTGTCTGTCGTCTGCTGTCCAGCCCACTCCAGTACCAGGGTACTACCTTTTGCCTACTCATTTGAACTGTATTGTATTGCTTGCCTGTTCTTTTGGTCTGTTGGTCTCTTGGGTTGATTTTCTTGATGAGATCTGTCCTACCACAGATGAATCATTTCTTTAGTTATGACAGATGCGAAGTATTAAAAAATAATGCTTAGCTAACACTAAACATTTCTATGTAGCTGGCCTTGTATTTTATACCCATTTTCTTATTTAATCTTCCCAAGAACCTAAGATGTAGGTACTATATTGTTAGGCTCAGTTTTCAGATGAAAAAAAGCTAAGGCTCAGAGAAGTTCAGAAAATTTCCCAAGGTCACACCACACTGGTAAATAGGAAATTTAGGATTCAAAACCAATAACTCTAAAACTTGAGATCTAAACATTATGTTATATGTTGACAATAACAGAAATAATAAAAGAGAGAGCATGTGGAACAATTTGGAAAATTTGATCTGTTAAAACAAGCTATTATAAGTAGTCTTAAAACTAGATTTTTGTCTTAATGCTCATCAGTTCTTCTAGAAATGTCAATGAGGTGCTGTTTGAGTTTCTTAAATTATCCTATATCTAAAAGGAAGATAAGGACAGTAAGAGATGGAAGAACATACCTTTTCTTTTTTAGAAAATTATTTTGGAGTCAGTATGTTAGATGCTAGAGGAACAATTCTGGAGAGTGTAGAATGACCCACTGTAATCAAATACTTCCAAGTTGTAATTGCTGCAATGGACGCATATAGTCCCAACAAACATGGAACAAATACAGAGATGGGGTAGTGTGAATTGTACTCTCTTGAGGATAATTTGTAAGTTAAAGAGGAAATCACTGGTCATTAGTGACTGATTAAGTGTTAATGTTCAAATGTCCTATGTTAACTTGGGTGGCCTTGTTAAAGTCTGTAAAGGGAGACCCTTAAAACAGAAATCTAGGACAAATAATATGATTTCATTTGTTCATGACCCAAAATAGGTTTTCTTACTCCACCCCCCCCCCCATTCACAAGGTATTTTGCAAATCTAATAAAATCTACATACTCTCTCCATAGGCAAATACATAAAATCCATATCCTCACACAGTTTATCATACAGTTTTATGCTCTACCCTGAACTTATTCACAGACCCCAGGCTAACAGTCCGTGATTTGGAAAGAACTCTATTTGATTAGGGGAGAATTTCTGTGTTAGGATTAATTCCTACTGAGTATCTTTTGCCAAATGCTCTCAAATTGCTGTGGTAGTAGGACTGCAGTATGCACCTTCCACTTCCTTGTGAATAGAATGGCTGCTGTTGTTTCAGAATCTGATGTTTTCCATACCAAGAGTGAAGTATAAGTCTCACACTCTTATTTATTTTATTCTTGTTCTCATTTTTGTATCTATAAGTAATCCTTTTCCCAAATTCTGCTGAGAGGTTCTAAGATGGGCAAGCGATTTAAAAAAATCTGTTGTTGTGGCTTTTTTAAAAATTGAAGTATATTTTTTCTTTAAGCCACAGAATCACTCCGAGTTGTGCCATAGAGACATTTTCATAGTTCAGGCAGCTTTGGGGCCCTAAATCTAGTGTCGTTATCAAGCCCACTGACAGGCGTGACAGGACCTAGAAACATAATACAGACTTAGATAATCAGCCAGTTGTCTCTGCCTTTTTGCTTTGTATTAATGCTCTGGGCACATCTTCAAAATTATGCTGTGGAATATTTCTCAAACATCTGTTCTCATGATAGTCTTATGTAATTAAATTCTTTCTATATATTTTCCTCTTACATTTAAGAAACTGAAGGAACAAGCCCTAAGGCACCCAAGTATAGATTGGAGCTGTTTTGCACCAGTTCTTTTTCAGCAATGGTCTATTGATTTGTTATAGTCGTCTTTGGCTTTATCCTTTGTAGCTACATGAGATTGACATAGAAACATAGTTTTGTTCACACAGACCTGAAATAGTGGCTCTGAAAAATATCAGTATTGTGCTGAGCTGAATGAGGAAGCCTGTTTTTTCTCTTTTTTCAGAATGACGCCAATATTCCCTCCCATATGTGGATTTATCTTGATACAGTGATAAAGCTAAGATTCATTGGTTAGGTGAGAGGAATATTTGGATTCCTAAGAAGTAAAACGTAACTTATTTCAGACAGTTGTTTAAGCCAGATTAGAATTAAGCTGCTGGGCAAGGAGATATGAGTATGTCCAATGGCACTTACCTCAGTATAGGCGATAGCTCTCATGATAAGATGGATAGGGCTGGTTGGAGTGCGAAATACAAAGATGCAGTTGTGTCTAGTCACTTATGATGGAGCATGCTTATGTGAGAAAATAGAATATGTATGTGTATGTGTAACTGGTTCACCATGCTGTACAGCGGAAAAAAAATTTGTATTGGGGAAGTAACAGTTAAAAAAATTAAAAAAATAAAATTAATTAATTTAATAGATTCTAAAAAAAAAAAAAAACCAAAGATGCAGTTGTATATACTAACAAGGATTTATCTCTTTGCCTGAAAATACCATTCGTATATAAAAATAAACAACACCCCCGCCCCATAAATTAAAAGTAGAAAAGGGAATACATTTACTCTTTGGAAAGTGAGGAAATAAGTGGTTTGAACTGCCATCTGTGTAGGTGCTGTGTAAAGTTTTCTCTCTGTCCCTTCCAGTGAACATGGAGTCTGACCTTGGTGCCCTGTTCTTCTATGCCCAGACCTCTATTCAGAAGATACTGCCAAAAAGCTGAGTCTGGTCATTGGAAAAGGGTATATGGGTACATATATGTTGCCGGTATCTTACTAAAACCTTAGGAAGTGAATGTAAAAAAAAAAAAAAATTCAATGAAAAGGGAATTATATTGACACTCTGACATTCTGAATAAGATAAATCAGTTCTTGGCTAGGAACATCATTCATACTTTCCACTATGGCCCAACCCAAGATGTATTACCACATGTGCAGACGTGAAAGGTCACTGTGGTCACTCACTGGGACAAATATAGATTCTCTGCACATGCAGTTCTAATTAGTCAGGGTATCAGGCAGGGCACCAGCCATTTTTACTTGATGGTGATAGCTTTATTGTTTCTTTGACAATTCAGTGACTTCACAGAGGATGCTACAGCTACTAGGTGAACAAATGCTGCATAAAATTTAAAGAAGAGGCCTAATCTCTGTTTGAATGAAATTTTCAGAAATTCTTCAGTGGAGTTTGCAGTTTAAGAGTACATTAACTCTTGGAGTTCCCATCGCGGCTTAGTGGTTAATGAATCCGACTAGGAACCATGAGGTTGCGGATTCGATCCCTGGCCTTGCTTAGTGGGTTAAGGATCCGGCGTTGCGGTGAGCTGTGGTGTAGGTCGCAGACGTGGCTCAGATCCCACGTTGCTGTGGCTCTGGTGTAGGCCAGCAGCTACAGCTCCAATTCGGCCCCTAGCCTGGAACCTCCATATGCCGCGGAGTGGCCCAAGAAATGGCAAAAAGATAAAACAAAACAAAACAAAACAAAAAAAAAAACCCCAAAAAATCCCAGTACATTAACTCTTAATGTTTAAGAGTAATTTTCATTCTGGAAATTACATTAATTGCTGTATTGAGGGGTAGTTTAACTACATATGGTTTCCAAAGTTGGCACTTAACTAGTTTGGTACCATCTTCTCCCAATCTACCGCTAACTGTACTTAAGAGAATGGACAGGCGTCTTCCAATGAGAAGCCTTGCTCCAGCAGAGAGGTATTTTCAGGGTTTCTCTGCACGGGCCACACTCATTCTTACCTATAGCAAACTTTCTTTTTGAGTTAATTTATTGCCTTTCCAAACAATTTGAGTACTGCTTTGGTGAGACTTTTGGAATTTGAACGTGGGCCTGTCTGACTTTGGTAGACTAAATAAATAAAATCTACAAGTCAGACAAACTTAGAGAGCCTGTCTTGTCGTTAGCTAATTGTATCAGTTTGATCAAATTATTTAACCTTTATGAAGCTCTTCTTTTTCCTTTAACTTTATTTGTGATAATAGCTCAAAAGCTTGCAGCTGGAATAAAACAAGATCAGATACATAAAGCACTTGATACAGTGCCTACCATATAATAGGCACTCAATAATTAGTAGCTAATACTATAAATATGCTTAGTAATTCTTAAGGTCTTTATATTTTTTGCTCCTCTACCATTACCATATAATGAAATCTTTAAACTCAGAGAAGGTTTTCTGTTATGTAAAACCTTAGTAGTTTTTAGTGATATTGAATGTTTTTATACATATAAAGCTATGAAAATAGGCATTTTAAAGACAGAAAAAAAAAAAAAGAAGAGAAAACAACAAAGGGTATGATGTTAACAAAAGTGTGTCATCTCCAAACTTTGGATTTAATGAAAATTATGATTTTTGAACAATCGGTAGCTAATGAAAATAAAGTTTTGAGAGGCATCGAATGTTGCACTTAATGGCTAAAAATTATCAAAGATCTGCTGTACATCATAGATTTCTTTGGAAGACAGGGTTGCTATTGATGTCTTAAATTGTTTGCTTAGATTTTTTTTTCAGTGTGAAACTTCATAGGGGACATTTAATAACATTTTGGATGGACCACACTTTGTCTGTGGAATGTGTAGCTTATAGACTGCTCTCGCTTTCTGAGATGGCCACACTTGGTCTATCTCTCTTAATAAATCAACTTTTTCCAATCAAAACACACACACACACACACACACACACACACACACATGCATCCTATGATGCCAGCTTTGGCACTGAACAATCTATCTGAAAGGATGAGTTCTGGTGAGGTGGGATCAGTGTTTTGTTTTTTCGTTTGTTTGTTTTTTTAATATATTAGAGATTCTTAGGTCACTTGTTTGTTTTTATCCAATGTAATCAACTCTGTGTTAGTCATATTGGCTTTTGTTTGGTTACTAATTCTGCCACATAGCAGTAGTGACACTTTGAATATGTTACTTGACCTCACTTATCTCAGTTGCTTTTATTTTTCCAGTTATAAATTGAAAATAACAATACTGACTTTGCCTTATTTCTAAGAGACTAAATGAAACTAAAGTGGATGTAAGGAAGAGAAAGTAGGAAAGTATATAGATCATGAAATATTAAAGAGGTAAAGATGAGTTCTTACTTCTCTAGAATAAAATCACAATATAGAGTACTACGTGTACCTGGCTATTGATGGCCTGTGAATGTAAATGTGAATTATTATCAGCACATACAGTTTATAAGATACTCTCTTAGAAATTTCAGTGCTTAACCAAGATTTCACATGTAAGAGCTGAGTAGAAATACTAAGTTTTTGAAAATTGTTAGGACAGTTGTGTAGAGTTAAAGGATATGTGTCCTAGTAATAGTTAAGGAGTCAGGAAGCTATTGCTGACTTCTGCTTTTCTGAGCTTTTTCATTTTTATGCTTAAATTGGGTTAAATTAAAAAAATAAATCTGATTCACCACATATGACCGGCTGAGCCAAAAATGATGCATTTTTGCTCTTTAGTTGATGCATTATTTTAATTTTCAGTCTTTAATTCCTCTGGAATCCAAATATTACAAATTGAGGATAAATATATTTTATATGTTTGGAAGCAATTTTATACACATGTTTTTTTCTTTCATATGTACAGTTGGGACTTTACTGTCCTTATTTCCAGCACTTGTTTTTGACATTTCTGTGGTTTTGCATTGCACTCTAGCAGATCTGTGGACAGAGAAGAATCAGAAATAGTGACTGTGGTAGAAGAGCCAAAAGGAGAACACTCAACTCAGGGAATTTGTGAAAAGTCCTTTATTTGAATATGTGCCTTGGGCATATAACATGCATTGTCAGGAGCTGACGTTGATGCTTGAGTTTTTGTGCTATGCTCTGTTAAGCATGGTATTATAAAAGATGTAAAAATAGAATGAAATTTTCTATTTGTTTAGGAGCAGGGCAGAAGGACTTTGTGTGTATGTGTTTGTGTATTTCAGCTGCCTGTGGGCCAGCCTTTAATATTGGTGGGCAGAGCTGGGTTTTACATTTGCTGGTGATAATCAAGTATCTCTCAAACGTTGAAAGATTGGGAGCTGGGAGAATCTAGTTGCTTTTTAAACTGTTGGCAATCATTCTCCATGAAGCAAAAAATTATTCTGAAGAAAGAATAAACTTTGATGTTTTAATATCCTATTGATCTCTGATGTTTTTGTGCAATATGGTGAAAATTTTGATTTACTTTGGCTTAGCACTTGATTCCAAATAAGCCACACAGATTTTTAGATTATGTTGAACTAAAGCGAAATCAAGATTAATTGAAGATCTCTCAGAGAGCTGAGTGATTTTTGAAATTAGGTAGAGCAGTTGTCTTATTTTACAGATGAGAAAACCAAAAATCGAAAAGTTTAGGGAATTGCTCAAGAATACTAAACTAGTCAATGACAAAAATCCTTATTTTAATAAAGAAAAATGCACGATGAATACAGTTTGATACATTGAAATATTGCGGTGAAGAAGGCTTATTAGGTCTACACCACCTTAAAAATCACATATGCTTTTTTTACTTTCCACCTTCTTTACCTCTTTTATTGCTTTTGTCCTTGTTGTTGGCATTAGAGTCCTACTTCAGATAAAGCACCCTAAATTGCCTCAATCACAGAAGAGAAACTTTTATCCAAGGGGTGAGAGACTTGGAACAAGAGTGAGTTGGGGTAAGGAAGTATGAGACATGGATGTCACCGGCAAAATCGATTTAGTTTCTGGTGACATTTTGTTGCTAACCAAGCTTGTGTGCTGATAATCCTTGTTAGAAAAGAAGTTATGGTACTTCCTTCTGTATTTAAAGACAAATTCAATAATTTGTGTTAATATTTTAATCTCTTTGATGCCATTTTCAGCAGCACATTTAGAAATTTAAAACTGAATTGTTTTCTCTTAACTAATTTAGAGAATATTTTGTCATATAGGATATATAGTTATATATTTTGTCATGTAGGATATATATATATAAATATATTTTTTTATTATTTATATTTTTGTTTTATTTTAACTAATTTATAGAGTACTTGTCATATCTTTTCTTCTTTATGATTTTGAGAAAACCTTGGAGAAGATAGGTTAAATAAAAAGAAAATGTTTTGCTTAATTTTCCCTCCTCTGTGAAGGTGCTATGCTGAAACAGGAAATAGCTGATAAAGAATGACAATATGTTCAATAAGATTGTCATTAATGGTCAATGTTGAATTGCAGGCTAAAGATGTTATTTTCCCCCCTTTATCCTAACTCTTAAATTCTTGCTCCAGGAACCAGAAAACCATAAATTGCACTCCTTCATGGCTGCCTCCACTCTCATACATTGCCTGACTCTCACTCCAGAGCCTAACAAACACCTCAGCTAATAGACTTTTAAGTCAGGCAGGAAACTTTGTTCTGAGAGTAAGTATAAAACTATTAGGTGATTACACTTTAGGAAGAGTAGTGGCCAGAGAAGAATTATTGCTTCCTTTGTGGCCCTGGTGAGAACTAAGGAGGTGAACCCTCAAATGGATGCCAGATGGCTAGGAAAAGATGGACCTGGGGTCCACTGCTGCACAGAGAGTCCTGAAAGAATGACTTTGACGTTGATTATCTACAAACTAGACCTTATGTGAGCCACGTCCCTACCCCATGGTGGCAGGAAAACTGTTCTTCCATAATAGTGAACAGACTAATCTTTGTATTGAAAATGAACTGATTCAGTGGAGTCAGAATGGAACCCAGAAAAATGCTTGTTGCCATTGTATTTGCTCAGCTATATCTGGATACAGGTCTTCATCCATCAGTGAAGACAGGAAAAACATGCTGAGCTAAAGGGCTTAGTCTCTATCTGTGCAAGAGGGGAAATCCTGACAGCCTTGAAAGACATGGCTCTTGGGGCTGAAAATAGCATAAACTCTAACCAAAGGCAGATTGGTTGAAAGGAAATAGTATAATATAAAAATTTGGCGTGGAAATACTATAAAACTGAATTGTGATGATCATTGTACAACTATAAATGTAATAAATTCATTGAGTAATAAAAATAATAACAATAAAATAAAATGAAAAAAATTTGGTTGAACAAATATATGTATATGTTTATTATTTTTTTTTTTTGCCTTTTTTTTTTTTTAGGGCCGCACTGGTGGCATGTGGAGGTTTCCAGGCTAGGGGTCAAATCAGAGCTACAAGAGGCTGGCCTGCACCACAGCCACAGCAACGCAGGATCCAAGCCGCATCTGCAACCTACACCACAGCTTATGGCAACACCGGATCCTTAATCTACTGAAAGAGGCCAGGT
Source organism: Sus scrofa (assembly GCF_054392235.1). Classification (NCBI taxonomy): domain Eukaryota; kingdom Metazoa; phylum Chordata; class Mammalia; order Artiodactyla; family Suidae; genus Sus; species Sus scrofa. The sequence continues at coordinate 104,148,423 of NC_139390.1, forward strand.
ATCGAACCTGCAACCTCATAGTTCCTAGTCGGATTCATTTCCACTGTGCCATGATGAGAACTCCTGTGTGTTTATTTTTTAAGCTACTGTCATTATGTTCTGGGGTATTAGTAATTTAGGGAGAGACAAAGTAATTAAGAGCATAAACTCTGGTATCAGAATGTCAGGCTCTAAATCCCAATTCCACCACGCATGAACTGTCAGTGAGGCCTTGTGTCTGTGGGTTTGAACCCCAGCTCTGCATTATGCTAGATACATTTCTTGGGTAAGTTATTGAGTTTCTATGACCATCAGCTTCTCATCAGTATGCAAAACCCATCATGGAAAACACTTAGAATTGTGCTGGTACATAGTAAGCAGCCATAATTCACGTAACATACTTATTTTGGTATACTTTCGGACCAGGTATTGCTCTAAGTACACTATATATATTATGAATTAATGTAAACTATTGTCGTAATTGTTATTTTGGGGGTACCCAGTGATTATATTTTGCAACTCTTTTATTCTCCTTAAGCACTTCTGTACTTTCCTACTTCTCCCCCCTCTTATTTCTAATTTATTTTCAGCCCATGATTTCTGCTATTTACAATAGTAAAAGAGTTGAAAAAACTTCAGTGTCCAAACATTGTATACTCGTATTGCGGTTCCATATTTCAGAGGTGGTGTAGTTTCGGGGATAAAAATATGAATTAACAATAATAGGGTATTACTATATACCAAACACTTTACAGTTTAGCAAATGAGATAACTACTGTTTTTAGAGAGCCTAAAAAATGTGTAGCTGGTTATATAGCTACAACTACTGATGGAACTAGCATTTCTATCTAAGTAGACTGATTACAGAGAGAATGTTTTTATATGGTCATGGGACATAGTGATGAAAGAAAAAAGGGGAAGTTATTGAAGATGAAAATATCAGTGCAGTGTGGAAAAAGGGCTTGATGAGTTGTTCATGCAGATGTTGATGTCATCCCAGACTGATGGTAGATCTAGGGAAAGAGAAGACCACAAATCAAGGGGTAAAGTCCTTGACACTTAGGTGGGATGCACCAAGAGGTTGGTGAGTGATAACAAAAAGGAGGAAGAAGGGTAATAAACTACTACCACTGTCAAAACAACAGCAAGCTAATGTTTATGGAATCCTTATCATGTGCCTGACTGTGTGCAGCTTTGAAAAAGCTTTATCTCAAGAAATCTGCTCAAAAATTCTTTGAGGACCATACTATTATTATTCCTACTTATTATTCTAAAACTCGGTTTTCGAAAAATTGAATAAATTGCCCAAGATATCCAAGGTGGCTGTGAAATGGCTTCTAAGAAGTCACCCATCTATCCAGCCATTTATTTGCTTAACGCAATTAAATATCTGTTAGGTATTAAGCTCCAGAGATAGGAAAGTGCTTTAAATCCAAGTCCCTGTCCTTGAGTCGGATGAGAAAGAATGATACAGGAGCAATTGGTAAAAGCTATAGTAAATGCATAATTTAATTAGTTGTGAAATGAGAGAGCTGTGTTGTACAAGCTTTAATACTTCTTCCAATTCCACCTCTGGGATTCTAGAAATGGCAAGAAGAAATCAATAAAAACAAAACTCTACACAGCTTGGTGGTATAAAACTTGAATCTACTTAACTGCTGTTAGCATAAGGCCATCCATTTTTTTCAATGCTGTACAGACTAGCAAATTTGGCAGTGGAGGAACTCAGTGTGAGGCAGCTGGGCATGATTTGGGGTGGGAGATTCAAATTCAGTGTTGGTGAAGTGTTTACAGTTTGCATGTGCCTTCCAGGTGTGTGACATCACTTCCCATCACTGATTCAAATACTGGGAATAGTGGCAGGAGACTGATAGCCTGCCTTTAACCCTTTCCAAACAAGGCATCTTGTATGCAGATGTTGACCACACCTTCTTGTTCATCTCTCTAAAGGAGCCTGGAGATGAGCCAGTTTTTGCAGATCCAGGCCTTGGCATTAGAATGCACAGCCACTGAACCACTTCAGGAAATGAGGATAGGAAACCAAGTGCCTTCCTTTAATGCCCCAGGTGCTGGAAATGGTGGGGAAAAATCAGCATTATTATCTTGTTTAGGCTACAGTCAAAACTCCTTGTTATGATTGTATGGTAATTTGAAATTTTGGAGGGGGTGGGAGTGGCGATTGGCTTCTTATATAGGAGGAAGGCCTATTAAAAAAAGTTTCCCAAACTATTAGTGTAAACAAAATTGCAGAGAGAAATACTAAAACTGCTTAACGGAATCAAATATTTTCATGTTTTCTCTTGAAAATAGTTCTCTTGTTTATCCAGTGCATGCCTTACGTTGACATAGAGGAAATAAACAGAATAAAAAGTTGTGGTAATATAAAAGCACCTCTCTGCAGTTATTAAAACACATTATACTTTTAGTTTATACATATTCTGCAGTATTAAATCAGGCATTTGATACAATGTCTAAGCAATTTAGAATGACCACAGAAGAATCTCTAGGAATTGGCTAAGGATTTTTAATATTGCCTGTATTATATACTCTGCTGTAACGTATGTGTACATGAACATGTAAGTGTAAACTAAAATGTAAATGTTAACATATGAAAAAAGTAACAATATGTAATTTAAAAGAACCTGTATTTAAGATTTTCTAGTAATTTTTGAAACTTTGCCTCTAATTAGTTCACATTATAGATTTCGTAGGTTGATACCTTTTATCCTAAACATTTATAGTGTTTGAGCTAAACTGTTGTGGCTTTGACTTTTACATACAACTTCAGGGTGGGTGGGTAAGAGGATTGTTACTTGCAGATTATCACTGGAGAAGGCAGAACCTGGGACTCAATGTATTATTTAATCATTATCTCTTGAACCATAAGGGCTGTTTTGAAAAACTGGAGGAAAATGGTGTTTGGAAATAAAGCCCATTGCAGAAAACAAATAGCCATGTACCAGCCTCATTCTTTTTTTTTTTTTTTTCCCTTGTATTAGAACTGGTACTTTGCATAGAGTCTGCTTGGATTACTTTACCTATGAAGTGCATTTTAAGAAATTACTAGTTCTCTTGCAGGTGCAAGTGCTGGTTATTTTGCTTGAATTTATAGTTTTGTGATGTTTTCTGGTATGCATGTCTAACTTTGTAAAAGAAGAAAATTAGACTCAGCCTGCAATTCTTTTTTTCTTTGAGTCTTAGATAATTCTGATTGAGCGTATTTAGGAGTTTGAAGCCAAACCTTCTCAGCCATGCTTTTGGAAGGTGTCAAAATTTGTGGAAGGGGGAGATTACTTTTAAGGAAACTAAGCTTCCTTATATTTCAAGTTTGAAAATGAAATGAGATTGTGTCTCTTAATTTGCATAGCTTTGGAGATTGTAGAGACAGGGTGGCAGAAACTAGGTTATAAAAATTTTTAAAGCACTTTCATTCTGTAGTATTAAAGTGGGATCAAACTGCAATGCTAGAAAATTTAGCTGACAACTTAATTCTTTTTAGCTGAACTCATTCATTTCTCCCATTTACATGATACAGGCCACAAGAATTAGTTTTAACAAAATGAAAACATTAAAGCATATTTCTCTTTAATATCTAAGGAAGACATTCACTTCTAAGGTGTTTTTCTGTAACTATTTGTGTTTGTGAGAGGTAGAGTCTGTAACATGAATGTAGGATCTCCTTCCATCATGGCTGTGAATGGGCATGTCTGAACACACAACTGAAATTAGAATGATTGGTGAGTCTACCCTGGAAAACTCACAAACCAACTGGAGATCCTGTTGCAGCCAACCTGAGGCACATAATCAAAACCAGGTTACATTTTTAAAATCAGAAAATTAAAAATGACATATACTGGCTCTGCTAAGGAGCTCAGTGCTCCTTTTACTGGTAGTGACAAATCATAATCATTTATCAGGAAAAGACAGAGCAAAGGTGATTGTTACTACTTATATTGCACACTTTTATTGTCTTTTAAATATTTCTAAAGTAACCTTTTTTTGGTGATGAAATTAAAAAATCCCCAAATGTACAATTTGTTAACGATTTGTTATTTTTTTAAATTTTGAGAATTTTGGATTCACATTTGGTTGTAGAAGATAAGATAAAGAGATCCATATTCCCTTCACTCAGATTCCCCTCATGGTAACATTTTGCATAAATATAATACAGTATCATAACTGGGAGATTGACATCAATATAATACATCAGCCTATTTAGATTCATGAGTTTTACATGGACTCATTTGTATGTATTATGTGTGTGTATATTTAGCTGTTCAGTTTTATTACATGTGCACATTCACCTGGTCACCATCTCAGTGAAGATACAGAACACTTCTATCACAAGGATCCCTCCTGCTAGCTGTAATTTTTAATGAGGGAATAAATCAAAAGGTTATTCACCAATTTGAATAGCTTCTCTAAGGCTATGTTGTACCTAAAATAATTTTGAAAGATACTAAATGACTAAGAAGACAGAAGAAGTTAGCCTTCACACTAATTCCAAGGAATAGGCTGAAATTGTGGGAGCTGGTCTCCCTGTGTATCTCTTTGGGAATACAAACAGTGAACTAGCATGCTGCTTTAGAAAGGAGAAATTGCTGAGCAGAGAATGGAGAAAAATTTTAATGATATCTAGAGCAAAGTAAGTCAGGGCTTTAAAGACACAGGTCAGTAGGTCTTTTGCACAGTTAACAAAAGGAAGTTAAAAAACGCAGTCTTAGATTTTTTTGTAGTATAAAAAATAGTAGTGTCAACAAGAATTAAAAAAAAAATCATTGCTGGTCTGTGCTCTTTGAAAAGAGCTTTCTCCCCTGGGAAAACAATAAAAAATTATTTTCCCTGTATCAAATTTAGGGCCACTTACCAAAATGGCTAGCTTGGCAGAGGCTGCCACTTAGCTGAGAGCTCAATTGTACGATTCACTTGTAGCTCAGCATGAACTTTCCTCATAGACAATGGACATTTGTGTTCACACATTTGGAAAATGAACTTACATAAATAAGTGCAATTTATATGGTTTCTTAAAACCATAAAACATTGACACTTTTAAACTAATGGGCTTTGGGCTACATTCAAAATAAAGCTTTGTATTCTTTGCTGGTACCCTTTATATTTAGGCTAATGAAGACATCAATAATGTGAAATTGTTAGTAGCAGAAAATTGTGAGAAGTCAATCATAAAAGCTCCATTCTGGATATTTTTCCTTCTTTTGTTCCTTTGGAATTAAAGATATTCTTTCTGTTTTAAAGAGAACATTGGTTTAGTTATTTAAAATTCTGTTCTTTTCCATCCGACATACTACTGATTAAAGTCCTTTTAGAATGGCCACTTCTTTGATCAACCGTATCGGTGTTTATCTTTGAAGAGCTGGAGTTTATTGCTATATTTAGATGGTAAAGGTTTAGGAAAAGTGCATGAACTTGAAATACATCAAGTAGGATGTATTTTTTTTTTCAGAAAATGCTAAGAAATAAAACACAGGAACCCAACGCTCAAGGTCTTGAAGGTTTCTGTTCCATTGTGTTAAGTCTACTTCATTTCCCAAGCTTTCCTCACCCCTCCAACCACAGGTCCTTACAGGCTCACTCATTCCCATTGCCTTTGGAAGAAAGTTTACCAAATGATAATAGTTGCTTTTAAGAATCCAGAGGGGATTAGAATTTATATACTTTCATAAACATAAAATCTGGAGCAACTCTGTGTATGTTGAGCATCTGCAGATCTCCTCAGGTCAGAAATTTGGTTCTCAGGATGAACCCTGGGGTGCTGTCGTACTCATTAGCTGTACTTCTTTCCTCGTTTTCCCCCACACATTGGCCCAGTTATAGGGACTGGTCTACCTTAGTCTCTACTTCTAAGTCATTGTTCAGACTCTCAATTTAGAGATTTTAGGAGGCTCATCTTTTTACTTGGACATTTTGGTTTCTCTCACCTGAGATTGGGGCCTTGCTCCATATCCCACCAAGGGGCATGCTTTCTTATTGACAGTTCCCCCCTTAAATTAAGTATTTATAATGACACCTCTTTCTAGTTCTCTTTGTTCTTACTTTTTGATGTAAATAACCTTTTTTGAGAAGCTAATAAAAAATCCAGATTCTTTTCCAAAAATAATAATAATGAATGTGTGTGTATATATATATGTATATCTAGCAATATCTTTGTGTATATGGAATTTTGTGTATAATAGAAAAATGTACATACATATATATATATCTGGTTTTTGTTAAAATTTTAAGATATATAACACTGAATTCCATATATGGATCTTACAGAATTCTGTGGAACTCAAGTCAATAAATCCTCAATTTATTCTCTTAATTTTTAGATGACTAATTGGGGCCCTCAGGTGGTTAGGAGTGAGTCTTTCTTGATGGCTTGCCTAGGTTCAGGAAGTTAAGGGTAGACTTTGCTCAGTGCTGTGTTATAGGTCAGTTGACTGGTAAAGGAAGCAGAAGTCTGTAAACTTCTTTTTCAGTACTAATATATCAATACTCACTTCACTTCATCATCCTTTCTCTCTTGCATCATTTGTTTTTGATTTTCACTTTTCCCTATACCTATTCAAGTTGCATTGTTGGACTGATATTTATGTGACCTTTTGGCTCTCTTCTCTTTAGTAACGTCTGTTTGCGGTAAAACTTTCCTTCTCACCAAAATTTTTGTGGACTAAAGTTGATCATAGATGAGGGTAATGTCTTATCTGATAATGTATAAAACCAGATGGTTTTCCACCAGGGGCTTGTGTGCTAGGGAAAAAGAGGGGCGGGTAAAAATCACAGAAGGGAGAACAACGAAGAAAGGAAACAGGATTTCTAAGGGTAGAAATTTATTGGACACTCATACCTGTTAGAAAAATAATTTTTATCTGAATCCAAAGTGAACAGATAAGGGGCCCAACCAGATAAAGACTTTGCTTCTCCAGAGATGAACAATGTATTTTATTTTAGTAAATTGCTCTGTTTCAGATTTAGGGCGAAAGGTAGAAGAACAGTTCTAAGCTTTGGCCTTGAATGTTATTGAACTGAGAGTAGTAAAGGCAAGTGATAGCTGAAAAAGTTTGCTTAATACTTTAAACCCAGATAAATCTACCAAGATGGGTTTGCTTCTAATTTATCCTAGCAGAATATATTTAGTGCTTTGGAATTAAATACTAGGTAAACTTAGTTAATGAGTTTGCTTATACTGTCCTTGTCTGAGGCTTGAACTTCACTGGATAGTAGGGAGGGTTTGTACAGCTGAGAAAGAGAGCTGAATTTGAGTTAGCATGCTACTAGTTTTTCTTATTATCGCAAAGGTATTGACAGAAAGTGATTTCAATGGCAGACTAGAAAACACATTGAGCTGATTCAAAAGGAGGTGTTCCATTGCATCATAGAAGTATGGTCTTAAATTCTGACAAGTTTTAGAATTTTTCTTTTATAGCCATTTTTTTCGGGGTACAATTGGGGAGGCATCAGCCTAAGAAATGCAAATCAGAGGCTCTGATGTTCTGATAGACTCTCTGTCAGTCTCCATCACTGGGGAGGTTGTGTTTTAGAGCATGAATCTCAGTGTCACATAGTCAGTAATGATTCTGGATCTGCCATTCATAAGCTATTGCGGTCTTTGGCAAGTTACATGGTGTTTGTGAGTATTGGTTGAGATCAGGTAAAGAAAGAGCTGAAGGTGTTCTCGCTATGGCACAGTGGATTAAGGATCTGATGTTGCCACAGCTGTTGCATAGGTCACTGCTGCAGCTCAGATTCAGTATCTGGCTCAGAAACTTCCACATGCTGCAGGTGCAGCAAAAAATAAAATGCTGAATATAGAACTTGGCACATTTAAAATATCTACAAATGATAGCTGTTTTTGGACTGATAATTCATCAATATGATGATTGACCATAAATCACTGTCAAGCCTATTTTATTCCACAAACTGCAGTGCTGATTTGTGATACTAATGCTCCTTTTCTTCTTTCTAAGGGTCATCCATGACTCTTCAGTCTTTACTACCTCAGAATGCCAGTGAACAAAAGTAGTTATGTGCAACTTTCCTCTTCTTTTCCTACAATAAACATTCCTATAAAATTAAAAAGGCACCTGAAGTGAAATTCAGATGAGAAGCAGGATAGAATCACCTTTGTGTGTGTGTGTGGGAGAATTAATTTATTTTGGTTAAATATGTTTTGATTAGACCAGAACATACAAACCAGGGCTTATTTTGGGGTGTAATCCTAAACTGATTCGAGATGGAATCAATTCATTAAGTTTTATTGATTTACCCTATTTAATCCCAATGTAAATAGAGGTGGGGTATATTATCTAAATAGGGTCCCATTATATTTCTCAAATCAGGGATTTCAGGCATAAATTGAAAAATATTCCTCTATCTATTCATCTATTAAGCAATTTAAGTCTGATGGGACAGTATCCCGTAGAGAATTAAAATCCAAAATCTTAAAGGAAAAGATCCCTACCTAGCCCCATGCAGAGAAATTTTGCTTTTAGTGGAATATTTTGATAAAAGTAGTAAAGTAAGATTTTATTCTTAAAGGATGAAATAGCTGTGACAGCGACTTCTAATAGTGGATATTATAACTGAATCTGGTACAGTAGCCAGACCGCAAGAGAAGCAAAAATGTTCAACTGTGAATAAGGAAAGATAGTTCTGTTTCACTCTATCCTTTTCCTATTACTTTCTCCCATCCAGATGTGCAGCCTCAGATGAAAATTCTACTTCCATTATACTGTATATGGAATCTAATGAGATTCAATAGCTCCATTATACATTATTTTCTCAACATCTGTTGGCCACAGTTCTTGAACTATAAAGCTTTTTCCCTTGCTATTAAGGTCCTGTTATTTGCAATTCTTTATAACCCAATAAAACCACCCTTTTGCTGTCCGAGTTTAAGTAACTTGTTTGCTTGCTGATGGCTGACCATGTAGACAAGCTGAATGGTCAGCTAAAGTGTTAGATTATTCTAGATTTTTTATTCATAGTAATCATTTAAAAACACTAGATGGCACAGGAGAGGTATAAATGGACCATGGACTGCCCAGCTCTCAAACTTTATGTTTTTAAAGAATTCTTAGGGTTAAAAGAGCAATGTTTTAGGATATTCTTGTAAGTTCTTTTCTATTAACTTTCCTATTGTTGTTTTAAGCTTTATCCTTGGGATTTTTCAGAACTCAGTGATATAAGGTAAAATTGCCATTTCTAGCTTGAAAACAAACACTTAAAAAAATTCTTGGCTGAGTTGTGCCTTCCCCTCCCTTCTTTAACTTATCACAGAAAACACATTATACATGATATATGTATAGCAAAAATATATACTATATATATTTATATGTATTTGTTTATATATGTGTATGATATCTTTATGATGAATTAAACATGTGCTATTCCAGGAAACTTAGAGATACCATGGTATGTGTAAATGTGTTTGTGATTATATTTATTGCTTTAATTATGTGACTAAATAGAGCTGAATTACAAGTTTTAATTGAGGAAAACTGTACAAAGGAAGCTTAGAGCTGGTCACGCTAAAAAAAAAATACCTGTATAGAGAAAACTGGCATGACTATCAGAGATTGAATAGATTCTCATTTTTAAAAAATTTGAGTTTTTTGGAAAGTTCTTTGGATAATTAGTGATAACTTAAAACCTATAGAAGCTGTTTCAACTTGCTATTCCCCAATCCTTTCCATATACTAATTGATCTCACTGAACTAGAATTTGTTTTGTTATCTATAATGTGGGGAAAATAATACCTATGCCTTGAAGGGTTGTTTGAGAATTACGGATAGTGCATGTGCATGTATATAAATTTAAATAATCTCGGGCTTTGCCTATTAACAACTTTATTGTTGAAGTAAATCATTGAGAAAGAAATAAAACTAACCAGAAACTTAGAATGAAAGTATCATTTAATCTAAAATTAAAACAAAGATATAGAGTGTCCACACTTTTAATAGTCAGCTATAAAGAATTGGTCTGCAATTATTTTAAACTTTTTGATATTTAGTTTAGAAGATATGATTGGACAGTACCTCATATAATCACATGCAACACAGTTATCTTTATATATAAAAATGATAGTTATTAAATGTTTTGAGTGGAGGCTGTACTGTATTGGAGAGAACGTGAGTTTAGGGTTCTACAGACAGGGGTTTAAATTTTGTTCCCACCATTTATTAAATATCCTTGAATACTTAATTGTCAAGGCTTTCTTTTGATCTTTGTAACCTGGGAATAACACCATCGCATTGTACAAGTTTGCTGTGGATTAGACAGGATTTCTCAACCTCAGCGCTTCAGCACTCTGGGCCTTTGGGGCAAAAAAATCCTTTGTTGTAGGGACTGGCCTATGCACTGTGGGATGTTCAGCAACATTCCTGGCTTCTGCACACTAGATACCAGTAGTACCTCTCCCATAGATGTGACCGTCAAAAATGTCTCTAGACATTGCCAAATCTTCCCTGGAGGTTAGAATTACCCCCCAGTTGAAAATCACTGGTGTGTAGCACACCTTGCATAAAACTGAGTAAGCATTAAAAGAATGAAAGGTATTAATTATTACTTTTTAGCTTAGCAGTCATTCATAAGCTTTGACATTAATGACTGCATTGGAAGTTGCCAGACTCATCTCCAGTCATCTAATGTAGAGATCTTTATTTGAGATAGGAATTCAATGAGAATATTTTTATAAAGTTACTGGTTTATACTTGGGGTTAACTCAATGAGTCAATCGATTCAATCATACTTTAAATCAATCAGTTTCAAAATGTAGATAATGTTAAATAATATGGGACAAAATTATTGTGAATGTTACTTTTATGGAGCCAAATCCTTAAAGGACATGTATTAAGTAAAGGGACCAAGCAGACCTCTTTGTGGGCCTTTCAACAGGATGCTGAGCAACAAGGAACCCACAAGTACTCTCTATATTTCTGGCTATATGGCAGTCACTCGTCATGCAACTATTTAATGTACTCTTAATTTTAAGTACTGCGTGAAGTCCTTGGAGAGCCAGTGCCATTCCTTAAGGAGTCTAATGGCGAGGATAAACAAGTAAGCCATAATTCAGTGAGATCGGAAATATAGATTGCATTTTTTTTTTTTGGAAGATCTGTGAATTCCACTGGGAATGTAAGAGAAAATTTCCTTGAGAAGGTAAAATCTGAAGTAAATAGTGAAATTAGAACAGATTTCACCAGGGTGAGAGTTGGGAGGAATGGAAATTCTATACTATTATAGCATGTGAGTAGGGTGTAGGGAATATGGCATATTTTACTTTCTTCAAGGAGATCAAGGTGTTAGATGAGATGTGATTGAAGGGTCAGGTAGTCAGTTCATGAAATCCTCATACAAACACTAAAGAGTTTGGAGTTTATCAGCTGCAATATCTACTAAATTGTTATAATCTGAGGTATAACATCATTTAATTTGCATTTTAGGTCACTTTGGTGTTGTAATAGAAAGGACTTGATGGAGAAGGTAAGTATAGGAGTAGAGATACTTATAGGATATTGCAGTAATGCAGATTAGAAATGAGGAACTCTTAAAACTAAGTTAATGACATTAAGAATAAAAGAAGACAGAACCAAAGAAACATTTAGCAGGTAAAATTAAGAACTACTTACTAATCGTAGGGGGGAAAAATGAATATATTGTACTTAGAATGACCACTACACTTTCTATTTGGGTGATCAGAGAATGGTAATTCCAATTTCAGAAACCAGAAACAGAAGGGAAGACATTGGAAGGTGAGTGGTAGAGGAGTAGAGAGGAAGGGAGATGTTGGGTTCAGTGTTAGCCATATTGAATATGAGTTGCCATTGGGAATATTCATACTGAGTGGAGAGTCCAGTCCATAGTTAGATGGCATAAATTTAGAACTAAGGGAAGATGGCAGCCTGGAGATAGACATAAAAGAATTTTCAGGACATAGATAGTAATGAATGAGTTCATGAAAAAGAATGCAGGCCGAGGCTTGTGATGAGGGCAAATCATGGGTAATGTGAATAGTAAAGGTCAATAGAGAAGGTGGAACACTCACAGTAAACTGAGAAGGAATGCCATAGAAGACAGTAGATATCCAAGAAAGAGTATAGTCAGAGAACACAAAAGGGGGAAAGTGTTGCATGAGAATATAAATAGAGAGGATAAGAAGAATAACTCTTGAACTGCCATGATTTATGCTTCTCAGGGCAGTTTAAATGAGAAATTACAGTAGGGTTAGGAGTTGTGGGGGGACTGTGGACAAATATGGATATTTTTTCAATAATTTTTATTTCGAGTACATTAGTTGGTGCTATTCCTTTTCCAGCTTCCACATGTTCCATCACTTCCTACTGTCTTGAAGTAGAAAATGGGGTCAGAGACTGCAGGTCTTAGTGAGTTAAATAATAAATATACTGGCATTAGGGGACAGAGAGAAGTAAGAGCACTCTGTACATTTTGGTAGTATCTAGTACTAATATATGATAGAATAGTTTTTTGAGTATTTACCAAAACTAGTATCAGTCACAGGGATACTACCTAAATAGAAGTCAGGAATTTTAAGATTTGCCTAATAGCAGCCCTATCAACTGAAATAAATGGATAAACTCTCAAGATATCAGTTTCAAAGAATAAATTTCTAGAGTTTCCTGGTGGCTCAGTGGATTGAGGATACAGCATTGTCACTGCTGTGGCTTGGGTCAGTGCTGAGGCGAGGGTTCAGTCTCTGGCCTGGGACCCTACATGTGCCATGGGCATGACAAAAAAAGACAAAGAGAAGAAGGAGAAGAAGGAGAAGAAGAAGAAGAAGAGAAGAAGAAGAAGAAATTTCTAGGAAATTAATAAAGAATAATACATTTTATTCTCCATAATTTAAAACACATCAGCCTAAGTAGTGTTGTGTGTATATGTATGCTCAGTTTTAATTTAATCTCAGTTAAAATTAAAAATAATCAAATATGGAGTGCACATGCTGGGTAGGGGCAAGGTTTGCTAGCTTTTGAAAGCCTCATCACATTCCCACACTTCAGAGGTGTCTAATCAAAGCTTTCAGCTCTCTTTATCTCAGACCAGCATCAGATGGTATGGTAATTAGCACATGGGATATAGAGATATTTTGTTATTGATAAAATTAGTTATGTTCACAGTGATCTGTGATTGGTTAGGTATTTTGAGCTGAGGCTCCTGCATGGACAGGATTTTAAAATATAGTAAACTTGATTGCCTACATCTCTTGAGAATGGTCCCTCAGTATAAGATCCCAAACCCATGGGGTATGAATGCACTTACAGGAGTTGTTTGTTTTTATTTTGTTTTTCTTTGCCTGACTCCTACTGGGGTGGCTAAATCCCAGGATATCTAGGATATTGCTTTTTAACTATGCTAGGACATTGAATCTAGGATAGCGCTTTTCTTCTTTGTATTAATGTTTTTTGAAGGATACTGTTGAATACAACAAACTATAGAGAACTGGTACTTCATTGAGCCTATGGAACTAGTGGTATTAGTGTTTTTGTGGCTTCCTACTGTCAAAACTTTGTGTGTCTGGCAGGATTTGGTCTGCAATATTCACTTACTGCATTATTATATTCAACATCAAGGCTGCAGGCAAAGAGATCTGTTAAAGATACCAGTATCTACCCCTAACAACCCAGTAATTATGAATTATCAGATTATATTTGTTTGCAATCATCTGGTCCTCATCCTTCTGAATGGGGCAATTTAAAATTGTTTTTTCTGATGTTCCCATCATGGCTTAGTGGTTAATGAAACTGACTAGTATCCACGAAGATGCAGATTTGATCCCTGACCTCACTCAGTAGTTTAAGGATCCAGCATTGCCATGAGCTATGGTGTAGATTGCAGATTTGGCTCAGATGTCATGTTTCTGTGGCTGTGGTGTAGGCCTGCAGCTATAGCTATGATTCAACTCCTAGCTTGGGAACCTCCATATGCCATGGTTGCAGCCCTAAAAAGACCAAAAAAATTGCTTTTTCTCTCATAGGTACCTGAGAAAATTCTGACAAGTCAATTACTGAGCTTTGATTTCCATACTTAATACATCAACATAATATTCATTCGATGACTAACAATAGCTAATATTTTCTGAAGACTGTTCTGAGATTTACATATATATGCTTTTCATTTAATCTCCACACCACCTTATGAAGTTACAGTTAAAACTATTATCTCCATTTTTTGGATAGGAAAATTGAGGCATGATGAGATTAAGTAGCTTGTGTGTTTAGTAGTCTGTAATAGGTATGAGATTGTAAGATTAGTCAGTATGGTTTTAGAGACTATGCTTTTTGTTTTTTGGCTGCACCTATGGCATAGGAAGTTCGCAGGCCAGGGATCAAACCCATGCCACAGCAGTAACCAGAGCCATAACAGTGAGAATGCTGGATCCATAACCCACTGAGCCACCAGGGAACTCGTAGAAACCATGCTCTTTTGTGTATGTGTGTGTGTGTGTCTTTTTGCCTTTGCTAGGGCTGCTCCTGTGGTATATGGAGGTTCCCAGGCTAGGGGTCTAATCGAAGCTGTAGCTGCTGGCCTACACCAGAGCCACAGCAACATGGGATCCAAGCCATGTCTGTGACCTACACCATAGCTTACGGCAGTGCTGGATCCTTAACCCACTGAGCAAGGCCAGGGATGGAACCCGCAACTTCATGGTTCCTAGTGGGATTCGTTAACCACTGAGCCATGATGGGAACTCCAGAAACCATGTTCTTAGACACAACTTTCTGTTAACTCACTAGGTTAAATTAAATAATTCATATGAAAATTCTTATTAAAGTATCTGTCGTTAGACACTTAAATAGTGGTCAAATATGAATCGATCCTAGAATGATCCAAACTTTATATATATTTTTGTATTTATTTTGTAATAATGGACCTATGTTTATGAATTAATCACAGTATTCGCATACAAAATATAAATCTGGTACTTTGAAATCACTCAGATAAACTTAAAGAAAAGCTATGGAGGAGTTCCCGCCGTGGCACAGTGGTTAACGAATCCGACTAGGAACCATGAGGTTGTGGGTTCCATCCCTGGCCTTGCTCAATGGGTTAAGGATCTGGCGTTGCCGTGAGCTGTGGTGTAGGTTGCAGACGCAGCTCAGATCCCGTGTTGCTGTGACCCTGGCATAGGCTGGTTGCTACAGCTCTGATTAGAGCTCTAGCCTGGGAACCTCCATATGTGACCCTAGAAAACACACACACACACACACAAAAAGATATGGAATACTGAATACTTCCTTATGCTACAGTGTTCAACTTTATCATGTATGTGTTATTACATCCATGTTGTATATTGTTTTATTATTTTTAACAGATACATTAAAACATTATTCTTTAACATATTATTTTCTACAGTTGAAAAATTCTTCAAGGATTTTAATAAAACTTCCTCACTTGGCAATGATTTTTATTTCCAAAAAATTTCCTGGTCTATTAAGAAAAAAAAAAAAACTTGCTTTTTGGTTAGACGGTCCTATGAAGCAATCCTGATTTTTCCACAGTTTATCAGACCTTGAAAAGTATAATTGGAAACAAGGTTAGTTTTTCTGTATACTAGCTTCACATACTAATTTTTACTGACTGAAGTATTTTCTTGGCTAGATTTCATTGGAACTAGGCAAGAGATTTCTCATTTCTTTTCTTTTCTTTCTAAAATACAATGTTTTTTTCTCCCTCCCCATCCCCTGTACATATTAGCTTTAGATAAGCCTTCTGGGATCAAGAACTCTACAAAAGAAGTTAAAACATGGCTTCTCAGTTTTAGAGTTTCCACAAATGTGTTCAATTCACCTAATGGTATCTCAGTAGAATGGCCAGGGAGCCATGTAGGAGAAATGAGATTTCATTCTGAGTATTAAGGACTGGAGGAGAGAATGTTTGTTACATGTGTTCACTCTTTGGAAAGCAAAGGAAAGTCTGGTTGTCATTAATATTAATATGAATTAGTGTTGCTTACTTCCCATCGGAGCCTATGATATAAAGACAGGGTGGGCCAAACTTAGCCCCAAGAAAGATGGGTATATAGTCCAGAGGAGCTGTGGACTTAGTATTTTAAAATGTAAACAGGGATGAAACAGCAGAGCCTGGAAATATAAGGGAGACTTTTTTTCACCTCTGCCAAGTTCAGTGCTGGTACTTTCCATGCAGAGAAACACAGGGAAAGAAAATCTTTAAAAAAACTGAGTGAATGGATTTTCTATATAAATTGAAGTGATTGGCTCTTTTTTTAATAAGGCATTATAATATGTTGTATCCATTTATAAAGCAGGTTTTCAAAATCAAGTTTTCTTCCTTACCCAGGAATTTGTTGTAATAAATTCTGTAAAATAATGTGGAGAACAAACCTTCAACAAAACTGTCATTTAAAGACCCCAAATCCAGATAGTTTGAAAATAACAATAGAAGTTCCCATTGTGGCTCAATGGTAAACAAACCCAGGAGTATCCAGGAGGATGCAGGTTTGATCCCTGGCCTCGCTCAGTGGGTTAAGGATCTGGCGTTGCCGTGAGCTATGGTATAGGTTGTAGATGTGGCTTGGATATGGCATTGTGGCATTACTGTGGTTGCTGTGGTTGTGGTGTAGGCTGGCAGCTGCAGCTCTGATTTGACCCGTAACCTGGAAACTCCCATATGCCCCAGGTGCAGCCCTAAAAAAAAAAAAAAAAAAAAAAAAAAGACTATAAACAGTACCTTACCAATATACAGTGTGATAATTATAGCTCACATTTATGACTGTAGTTACTCTAGATAATCTATGGTTTGTGATTTTACAGAAGCTATTTCATTAAATCAAAGAAACCCTATTAAGTCTTCTCATTTGATCTTTGAGGAAACCGAAGGTAGCACTGGTTAGCTTTCTCAAGATCACATACCCTACTGGTGGACTTGGGACTTCACCAAACACACATCGTACCACTTTCCATTTAATGGTATTCTTTTTCCAAACAGGTATTGGACTATTTCAGTGAATTTTTTATGTGTTCTTCCAGAGGATTTAGAACAGATGACTCCACATCAGCAGTTTCAGTAGCTAAGGAAGACTGAATGCTCTACACTTGTAGTGGAAACTACTCACTTAATTTCTGTGACCTGTGTAGCATGCGAAAACTTGACTTTTGGAAAGTATTTAGTAAATAAATGTTGGAAGATTATTGTAATTTTTTTTCTTTTTATCTCTTTTTAGGGCTGCACCCATAGTGTATGGCGGTCCCAAGGCTAGGGGTCGATTTGGAGCTGTAGCCACTGGCCTGTGGCACAGCCATAGAAATGCCAGATCTGAACCGTGTCTGCAGCCTACACCACAGCTTACAGCAATGCCAGATCCTTAACCCCCTGAGCAAGGCCAGGGATCGAACCTGTATCCTCATGGATGCTAGTAAGATTCACTTCTGCTGTGCCACGATGGGAATTCCAGACTATTGTAAATTCTTAAACCTAGTCATTTCAGGATTGAGGCAGATTGTGTAACTATGCCTATTGAACAATAAAACCCTCACTAGACTGAATGTGAAATATGTGCATAATGGTTATAGCTACTGAAAAATGTTACTTCAAAAGACCCAACAGTTAAGGTGGACTGATAGGTGGAAAGAATGTGTTATGAGTTGTAGCTCCCTTTTGTTCAGAGCTCTTTATTTTGATGAGATCAAGCAGAGCAATTAAAATGTAGAGTAAAAAAAGAGGAGGAAAAATCTCATTTTAGGTTGATAGCAGCCTCCTTAATTTGTCTGCAATAAAAAAGCCGATATTCATGAGTAAAAGACAATGAAGAACACTGACAGTGTCTGATCTTAGCTAATTTTCAAAGTTAATATTTTTTGAGTGCTTGTTCTTTATCAGATGCCATGATAGATATTTTGTATATATTAACTTTTTTAGTCCTTATAACAATTTGGGAAATAGGTACTATGTTTAATCCTTATTTTGTAAAAGACAAACTAAAGCACAAAACTTTTTTAGGATCTTAAGAAGAAGATCAGAGGCGGTTCACAGACAACAGCATACTTTTTTCATCTTTTCCTGTGAAAAGAGAGTTAACGTTGATTTTAACTTTCTGGCCCTTTGCCAGTCTAGAGGATCTGGACTGCCTGGATATCTATTATATCTTACTTGTATTATTATTGATGGTATCATTGTGACTGTTCAAAATGAGCTACTAGGAAAAGGCAAATACATTTGAAGGCTTGGTGGGCAGAAGGAAGGAGATGAACCCTATGAAGATTCAAGAATTCCTAGTATTAGTCAAAGTTTTTTCAATTCTAGCAGACTGGGGCATGCTGTGTGACATCTCCAAAGTAAAGGACAGATCATTTACATCTTTTTTATCCCTAAGAAAGAAGCACAATGCTTGGTTAAGCCCCTTGATCATTTTAGTTTTTCTGTGTGTCAAGGAGGCAGTAGGCAAAAATGGAGTCATCACTGGCAGAGGTAAATGACCCTCATCATCAGGAAGAAGTCAGGCTGCTGCTAGACAACATGGGCAGAGAATAATATGTTTGATATTTAGGTGATCCACTCAGACTCTCTTTGTACTCCTCTACCCCTTAGTCCTACCCTGACAAAAGCACAGTAACTAGGGATTCAGACTCACAGAGATGATGCTCTGGGTCATTCTATCAGGCAATCTGCGTGGTCTTTGCTTTTAGTCTATCAATGGAATGGCCGGAGGAAAATGGAGGAACAAGGTGATTTCATTCTTTATTTTAGACACGGGAGGAAAAAATTTTGTTTCAAGTTTTCACTCTTTGAAAAGCAGAGGATTGTCTGTCATTAGAATTAGATGAATTAAAGTTACTAGCCAAGGATGAAGGATATGGGCAGTGGAAGGAAGAATGCTGAATAACACTTAAAGCTTCAAGAGTTGCAACAGTGGGGGCTGTGGTTCATTCTATTAACATTTTTTTTTTTTTTTGTAAATTTTCTTGGAAAGTAAGACCAATGAGAACATGGTGGAAACTCTTTCCAGATGGGGTGAACTTACTTTGCGAAAGAGTTAATTTCAGCAGTGAAGAGAGTAGACTGTGGTGGATTCTGGAGTTCTCCAAGTAGATTCCCAAGCTGATGGTTTGCAACTCTGTCCCTTGCTAAAAATTCCATTTAGCCCTGGGGAACTGCCTAGTCCAAGGCAATTTTACAAAGGATTCAGTTTATTTCTGTTTTATAATGTTTGGGTCCTTAGCTGGGAAGATATGAAGACTGGGAAATTATCCTGTGGCTGGGGTTTGATGACATCTGGAGGCATCTACTCTCATGTCTGGAAGGCGATTCTGGTTGTAGGCTGAGACCTTATTTGGTGGTAAGCGGAAAACTACACTGTGGCCTCTTCTTATGATCTCTCATATCTCTCTAGTTTGGACTTGATAGCACGGTAAGGTGGTTTCAGGAGATAACAGCCCATGAGAATGAGGAAGAAGTGCTTAGCATTTTATGGTCTAGTTTTAGAAGTCATACCATCAATTCAGCTATACTCTTGTGGTCAAGGCAATCACTAAAGCCTATTCTGCTTCAAGGGAGAGGTGATATAGATCCCCTTAGCTGACAGGAGTAATGTCAGTTTCCCATTTTTAGAAGACTGTGAGGGCATGTGAGTTATTAAGGTAACCATCTTTGGAAAATACAATCTGCCACATCGAGTGAGAGAGACTAACTTCCTCTCTCTTCTCTGCATTCCACTTTTTCCAGCACTGACACATTAATTTTTTTGAAACAATACCATGAACAAAGCAGTTCCTTGACAAAAAACAAAGCAAAACAAAACAAAACAAAACTATCAGAGTCTCCTTATGGCTTATAGAATAAAGTCCAAATTTCCTAAATTAGCATTCAAGAGTTTCCAAAATTCAGATGTAATCTCTTTTACCCCTTACTTCCTGTTATTTTCAGATGTGTACTGTAGCTTATGGCTTATTAACATAATTTCCCATTGCCAGGATGTATTCTGAGATTTTTCACTTTTGTACCTTTGTACATGCTTTTTTAATGATCTCATAATTCTACTATGGAGGTGCCTTCAATGTTTGCCTAATAAAATCCTACTCATCTTTTAAGGCCTTTCCTCATGCCCAAGCCAGAAGTGATTACTCCTTTCTTCTTTCAAGATTACTTCAGCACTGATTAAGTACCAGTCACATGTCATAAGAGGCAATGCTTTATCATGATTTGGTTTGTTAGTTAGTGCTATTCCCATTGCAAAGGGTTAATCCTCCCTCAGCAAAATTTAGAGAGACCATACCTTTCTCTAATCTTATCACTTCTGTGGACCAGTTATTTATCACAATATAATTCCATCTAAAAAACCTGAGTACTCTATGTTGTCTATATTTCTTCCAGATTTCAGAATATTCAGAGGGCTAACTGATCCCTTAATGGATTTCCAGTAAAATCCAATGAGTGTTAATGTGAATATAAATAAGCCTTTTGATAATGACATGAGCCACAGAATTACTGTTATTGAGTAAAGTCAGTTGGAATAAGTGACACAGATTCATTTTTAGGGGAGGATTTTCAAATGTGCTTTATATGGACACATATATTAAAATGTTTTATGCACATTTATGTACATTGGTATTTTTTAAAATGTTACACAATTTGCTGAGAAGCCTGAATTTAAACAGTTTACTTTAGGATTTCTGCTTTGTGACTCTCTAAGCAGAGTCTATAATGAGGCAGCATTTTCAGTGTACCCCTGTGAGATTATGGACCCAAAACTCTAATAAGAATTACATGTAAGGGAGTTCCCTTCGTGGCACAGTGGTTAACGAATCCGACTAGGAACCATGAGGTTGCGGGTTCCATCCCTGCCCTTGCTCAGTGGATTAACGATCCGGCGTTGCCGTGAACTGTTGTGTAGGTTGCAGATGCGGCTCGGATCCCGCGTTGCTGTGGTTCTGGCGTAGGCTGGTGGCTACAGCTCCGATTAGACCCCTAGCCTGGGAACCTCCATATGCCGTGGGAGCGGCCCAAGAAATAGCAAAAAGACAAAAAAAAAAAAAAAGAATTACATGTAAGAAGGCAGCCATGTCACCGTGTGACACTGCCTTCTGCTGCTTTGCCTGAGGGAGGAGTTGACCCTGTAGGGCCAATGAGTCTTTGTCCCTGGATTTTTGAATTTAGAACTGAAAGAGAGTAGGGCCAGTCTTGCTTGGTTACCTAGATTGTGAGTAAATTGTAACACTCAGGAGCCGCTGTAGCCTTTCTTCCCACCATGTACAACTGAAAGGAATCTGGTTTTTACCAAGAAAGAAGAATGAAGCGGGGAGGAGAAAAAGAGAATGTCCTAAGCACATTTGAATTCTTGGGTCTAGCTGCTTCTGAGTCCAGTTGCATTCTTGATCTTAGGTTCCATATGACATTCCCTATTCCTTATAAACATTCTCCCCTTTTCCTAATCTAGCTATTCTTTTTCTTACTTATAACCAAAAGTATTCCAATTAAAATGTCATAGAGCCCTTTTTTTTTCAGAGCATTTTATGGGATTAATAATACATAAAACTCATTTTGGATAATGCTGGTGATAAAATCAAACAAAAGGGTCAGTTTCTCCAAAGCTCAACCTAGGACAGATTGGACTAAATCTGATTCCTTTAAATTCAATCTTTAGCACATCATCAGTTTTATATTTACATGTATATATTTTTAAACACAATCATAAAAGTTCAGAGATGCATGAGTCCTTTTAAATAGTATCACTGAACTTTAAAATTTTACATGTAAAGAAATGAAGGTCCAGAGAAGGTCAGTGTTTTACCCAAGATCACACAGATAAATGTCAATGATCTCAGCCATACGTTTCCTAAAAATTGCAGTCCAGGGTAGTTGATTACTAAGGGCTGTCACTATACAAAGATGCCTCAGTGAATCTCTCCACATTCTGCTTATTTGCAGAAAATGATGTGTACAACTTCCTGAGTGCTTCTCAGAGGCCCACTGCTTTCCTTGAACATTCTATTTTCTCTTTTACACTTGGTGCATCAGGTGACAACTGTAGCAGTCAGTTTAGACACAGGGATGGAAGTCACAAGTTAAGACAGAGCTACCCCAGCAGCAGAGCCCCTGTGCAACTTCATGGAGCAGAGCCCATTCATTACCTTTCCTGGTATTTTACATCAGACAGAAATCAACTTTTGCTTTGTCTGAGCCCTTGGATTTTGGCTGTCTTTGGTACAGCTGCTAATCTTATACCCCAACTAATATCACCCCCAAATAAACCCTCATCAGATTGTTGTAAGAAACTGGTAAACAGAGTAAGCAGTGGATACACAGTAGTTGTTCTTATTTAATCTTTACTGAATATACTTGGCCTTTTTCATAATAGACACTTCAGATGCTATTATTGGTTATTGAGCTCATCTTTGTTTTCCTCAGTAAACCATTGGATCCATGCCAATAACTGGACCAGGGCCACCCCATTGTAAGCCTATTTTAGAAGTTGGAAACCTGGTCTAAGTCAGAATTCTGGGGCCCTAATTTTCTAGAAAGTAAATTTATGGGTTTGTAGAGCTGATACTGGAATTCAAGTTTCCTTATATTTTGCTCTCAGAGAGAAATTAGTTCAGTTTGAAGACTAAAGGATTGTGCTAGTTATTTTGTGTTCATCTTTAAGTTATTGTGGCATATGTTATAAGAAGGAGTATATACTCATTTTTTACTTTACCAAAGCTCTTGGAATATGGAAAAATCTCAGATGGGAAGATAAGAGGGTGACCTGCATGCTAAATGCTCTAACCACCACCAAGATGGATACCAGTTAACGCTCAAACGAGCAGTGATTTTTCTATCTGGGATGATGCCCAGAAGGTGATGGTCCAAGATGATCAATTCATTCAGCGCCTGAAGTATTACTAGGAGATTCTTCTTCTTCTTCTTCTTTTAACTAATGCCACTTTTAAAATATGCAGATATTCTGCCCCTGCCAACAAATCCCATTCAAAAATAAGAGTGAAGATAAAAAAGGAAAGTGGGGAAGGGATCATGTATATCCTATACTGAAGTTTTTGTTTTATATTTATTTGTTAATTTTAAATGGGATCCAAAGTGCCTTGACATGTGAAATAATCAGCTTTTTTGTGATTGACTAATGAATATCACACAGTGGTAATGACCAGGAAGACAAAGACACTCTTAGAAATAGGGCCTATTAACTTTAATACAGAGAACGCTGGTTTTGCTTGAAAACGCAGTGGTTAAGGAATGATTACTAGGGAAATGCCTCCTAGTCTTGAGGCAATGCAGATCTGGACAGGAATATATAAAGATATTATTAATTTGGATGAAAATTTTGTTTTTGCCAATATATCTTTTATTTGGCTCCAGATAAGAGGATTGTTCAGAGCTTTTCAAAAGACCTTTAGTATGCTATTTATTAGAGAAACATTCATTTAATCAAATAACACTCACTTTATAGAGGAAGAAATATTCCTCTGCTTTGAGGACCATAGGTTGTACATTGGAATATGGCTTTGGTCAGTGACAGTGCTGACATGATGGGGATTTTTTTTCTCCTTCCCTTATGAGGATTCTTTTCTGTAACCACTGGCTGCATTAGAAACTTCACTGCTTAACAGAAACAATTGTTCTTTGTTCTCATGGCCAAATGAAAACTCTTGTTTTCCAGTCCGGTTCTGCTGGCAGGTTAGATGCAATCAGGGGTGTCATCAAGGGGAGATGAGAATATGCAGAGTACAACCACTTGTTGTTATTGGAGGCAAAGTGCCCATTTTTTTGGCAAAGTCAAAGCTAAGCACATGTGAGAGCAAAGAAGGCTAAACTCTGGATCTTTCAATGTGATGGTTAATGCTTTGCACAAATTCAAAGTGATGGTTCAGAGCATCAACATTTATAACTACTTTCCTAAGACACTTTCACAGACAGGCATCTTTACATGTCTCAGAACTCTGAACTCAAATAAGCTGCATCCATAACGCCAACACCTCAGCTCTTGTTTGAGAATCTTTTATTTAATGTCTTTAGTAGAAATCCTGTAATAAAGTGATTTGGGGAAAGAAAAAAAATGGCTATAAGTATGTAGAGAAGTCTCATTTGTTTTAGGTTTTAGAGTTTTTAGCTTGGTTACTATCATGCTGGGCTAGGACTTCCCCTCTCCACAAACACTTCTTTTTTTTATCATCTCGATTATTCTTCTGTTGAAGTAATTTTCTGGTTCTCTGGTCATTATGTATAAAGTGCAATGGTGCCTAGTTTCCTGTCGTAAGTAAAAGTTAGGGTATTGGAAAGATTCATTAAATTTCTGATATTATCTAAGAGCAGAATAATTAAGAAAGTTGCTAAATGTAGCTCAGAAAAGTATTGCCATAACCAAGAGTTACTGTTAGAAACTGTATCACTAGCGTTTTCAGAGATTATGCAGAGAGCGAACACTGGGGCCTGATCAGTTGGAATTCCAGAACATAAGCTGTCCAGGGAGTTATTAGAGAGAAGGGGAGGGTGATTGAAGAATCCAGGGGAGAGGAACTTTAAAGAAAAGACACCAGCCATTATTGTTAAATGTAGCAGTGTTTGAAGATTGAGAAGATACTATTATGAGAATTGAGAGAGAGAATAGTCTCAGGGGAATTTTTAGGCTAAAGAATATTCTCTGACAGAAAAATTTCAAAAGCATTCATTTAGCCATCTGGGGTTTTGCAAAAGGAACTTTTTTTCTGTAATTTGAAAGGGAAGATTTGACTTTTAATGAGAAGTCTGTATTTCATCTTAAAGGAAGAAAACATCCTAAACTTAATTATTCTCCATAGGAAAAGCCTCTGTGTTTGTGTGTATGCTGTATGCTTGATATTTGCTCCATATACATTTTAGCAAAGTTCTATCTGGTTTGATAGATGTATATGTATGAGTAGACAGTGTATGTTCCCAGAATTTTTAAAACATCTTAATCCATGGTTGTAATAAGTAGTGTTGAGTTGGATGGAATAAAAAATTCTGATGTTCCTCAAAATGCTTCTTTGAAAGCACTGATTCATGACATATATTGTGGGGTCAGTGTTGCCATATCTCATAGTGATGCTAAAGAAAGTAAAGCATTTTTTTTTAGAAAAATATTAGCCTCAGGAATCAAATGTAAGTGCCTATCATGAAATTTTTATTTATTGTTCGTGCATTGATACTTGTTTTGTAGGCTTGTCCTAAGGATTATTGAAATAATGCATATGAAAGTGCTTTTAAAAGGATTATATTTCTATGCAAATGCATGACACACGTAAAAGTTGTATATAAGGATATTATAATACGTCAAAGTCTCTGGGGATGCATATATATGATATTTATACTAAACTTCAAGTTGAGTCCTGGAAAAATGTGTTCCAGGCTCTGGCAGATGTTCTCAGATCAAATGATGTTTTTGTGAAAATTTATGTAAAATGTTCAATTGATGGAGGATTAAACATGAAAGGACAGTATAATGGGCTTGCTTTTGGTTAAAAAGAACCATTTTTTTCAAGTTTGTGTGTTATTTTAGTCATGTGTTTTAGATCTGGTAATGGATGTAATGGGAGTTTCAAACAAAGCTACTAAACAATTTACATATTGAATTTATATACTGGATTCTATTAGGATTTAAGACACTTTACAATATAAGCCCAAACAGTAAAAGGTAAACTACAAATAAGAAATTGAAAAAAATTATACCTAAGAAAAAGTGAAATAAAAATAGAAGCCAAAGAAGAAAAATATAATGATTATAGAAAGGGCTTACAAAATTGTTATGGTTATGCCACAAATATTATGCATTTTTTTTTCAACTTAAGTAAATGAAATAAATGATTTTTTAAACAGAGAATGTTAAAACACAGAAACCTATAAAACAAGAAATGAAAATCTCCTATAACTTATCTAGGCAGAAGTAACTATTAACATTTTGATATATATCATTCCAGCAATTTTTCTCTGTATTAATGCAAACCTAATTTTTGTATTCAAATTTGGGCTTAAATTTCACATATTTATTTTTTCATACTTTAGTAAATATATATAATCATTTTCCATGTCCTTGAAAATGCTTTGAGAAATGATTTTAAATCACTGCATAATTGTGTATAAGTAACCATAAATGACTCAACAAGTATCCTAGTATTAGACACGTATGTTGTCTTCAAGATTTTGCTATTATAAATGATACTGCTTTTAGCATGTTTGCCTATTGATGTGTGAATCCTTAATAGTTTATTGGAAAACATTTCTAGAAGGCAATAGAAATTTTGACTGAGTCAGAGATCATAACCAGTTTTAAGGCTCTGAGGTCCAATTGCATGAATTTGAATATTGTCTTATCTGCTTCATTTTTCTGTGACTTATTGAATACATCATTTAAAATTTTTGTTGTTCAGTTTCTTGATCTGAAAATAAGGGATTATAATAATGCATTCCTCATTGGTTTGGTATGAGGATTGCATTTGATATTAAACAAGAGTGCTAAGCACTATTCGTGGCATCCAATGAATGATAGCAATTTTTCTGATTATTGTATTTCTAATTGCCCTTCAGAAATGTTGTATCATTTTAAATGTTTTTCATTTCTTTTGCAGGACACATTTTAAAAATTCTTGATGCAGTATTTTATAATTCTGAATATGGTAAAAATGCTAATCCTTTGTCATATATGTTATAAATATTGACTTTTTCATTTGCATTTTGATTTTTTTATACTTTATATTCCTGAGTCAAGTCTGTCTATTTTTACCCAAAGAAAAATGAATTGTTGGCTACAGATACTTTAGAATCCAACAAATGCATGATAAGGTTGATATTCCTTTGTGAAAATTAAGTCTCTGAGACAAGGTTCTGCCTGTATTTATTTGTCATTGAGACGGAGCAGTAGAACACACCAAGATCTGTGAGCATACTAAAGATTTTTCTCAAGAAATATTTCTGCTTGTGCTTTAGAATTTTCATTAGGATTTTCTCAAATCTCCGAAATTAGGGCTAAGGTGATAGTGATCTTAAATAATTCAAAGATATCCTGAAGAGTTTTCCACTTTCAATAAAAATATGAATCTCTACTTCATCATATTAAAATTGTTTGCATCTCATACTTCTCAGTACAAGTTCTCAGACAAATTTATTGCAAAATATATCCTCAGGGATAAGTATATTGATCTATCTATTGTATATGAACAAATTAAAACTTGGATAATTATGCCAAACTATTGATATTAATTATAGAATACTTGACAAAAAGTATTTTTTCTGAAAATATTTCCAGAGCAAGATCAACTTTCCTTTGATGTCATTCCTGATTTATGACAATTATATCATATTTTCAGGATCTTGGCAGATATTTATCCTATTTTCTATAATATAAGCCAAGAATTTAAATCATATGAAAGTTATTAAGAAATCTGTGCCTCCTCAAATTGTTTCTAATCCCTCAGGAGAATTTGTAACCTGCTCTGATTCTGGTAATAGTGTTAAATATCGAGTTTTATTTGAACATAGTAACAAAATATCTTTATTGATCTCATACAGGATTTACCACCAATAATCCAGTCCACACACTCCAAGGTTAGGAGAAATCAATAAAACTTTCAAATTTTTTTAATATAATTTTGAACCAATTGTGACACCAGATGACAATATGTATCAGGCAGTTGATAGAGGAATAGCAGTGTTTGAAATCTTCTTCCTCTGCTTGTTAATATTTACTAAACCCAGATGTACTCTGAAACTGTTAAGGAAGAAACTGATGTAAAGTTTCCATGTAGTGTAATAAGCTTACAGATTCATGGTTTTGGCATAATGAGAGTTGTCACAAAGATATTTTCTTCTCTGAACTCAGATTGGATTTGTGGTTAACCCCAATCTGTTTAGTACTTAATTACTCTCAACTTCTTGATGTACACATGTCAGTTTTCTTCCAACTAGAGCACAAGCTTCCTGAGAACAGTTCTCACATCTTGTTTTGTGTCCTGACTTTTATTAACAGTCTAGGACACCTGGTAAATGGTTAACGAATCTATTGAATAGTCAAAATTCTATCATTTTAGGTGGAAGAGTAATCAGGTAACATTGGATTCAGATTCCACAGTGACCTCTTTATCAGTGCAAGAAACATGCCTAAAGCTGGGATTAGTTTGCCCTTTCTCCTGTAATGTTACTGAGCCCACCTTGGAGGAGAAATTGGATATTTTTCTATTGATGTTTGAACTTGTCTGTACTTTTGGCTGTTTGCTGGAAAGAGTGATAAGAGCATGTAGTGTCTGTGCACATGATTTGGAAAGAAGAATTTTCCAGCATAGCTAGGTGAAAAGAAAGAAGAGTTTGTTGAGATACAAGATGGACACTGCTAGAGCAACAGGAGGACTTCCTGATAATCAGGGAGAGCCAACCAGGGTGTGGATGTGGTTCTGTCTGTTTTTGTAGCTCAGGGAGAGGAGAGTCTCACAGCATACCTGCTGACCTGCTGATTGGTTGGGGAAGGAGGGGTCTTAAGATATACTTGCTGGGAGTTCCCATTGTGGCTCAGTAGGACTGCATCATTGTAACGCCCCTCCTCCACCTTGAGCAAACTGGCCCACTCCTTCCTACTAGGAAAGGTATGTGGTCCACTCCTCACTCCCTCCTGTATGCCCTCAACCAACCAGTAAATGCATCGTTTTTGTTTGTTTGTTTGTTTGTTTTTAGGGCTGTACCTGGGGCATATGGAAGTTCCTAGGTCAGGTGTAGAACTGGATCCTTAACCCACTGAGCAAGACCAGGGATTGAACCCACATCCTCATAGACACTAGTCAGGTTCTTAACCCACTGAGCCACAATGTGAACTCCTGTTTTCTCTTTTAAAAGATAAAGGGATTGTATGACCAGTCTGCTGCACAAGATTATTGGAAACAGGGAAGATGCATGTGAAACTATGAAAATGATAAAGATCTAAACAACAGTGTTTTTGTTAACATCACTATCTTTGCACTTACAACACACACACACATTTATATACATTGAAAGCAGTTGCCTCATAATATAAAATCCTCATATTCTACTCACAGCAACCTGACAGTACCCTGAAGACTATACATCTGACAAAATTTCAAAATTTCAGTGTGTGCTTACTTGTAAGGAGTAAACCTGTTCCCTAAGAAATGTTTCTGAACAGATTGTTGAGCTACTAGGAGCTGGATTTGCTGACAATCACTGGGCACTTCCAACCTCATTAATTATGTGATCAAAAATACATAATTTGGCACCTTAAGACCTGTTAATTATGCCCAGATCCTCATTTTAATTTCTCAGTTTATTATGATTTCTTCATTATGTCTTAACTGTCTGAGTAAGCAGCTTATTTCCCAGTATCTCCTCTTCTCTAACAGATGTTCTCTCTAAAGAGATGTTGGCACTTCCTAGGAAGGAATCATCCTTGTTTGAAGACAGAGAATGATAATTGACTTAATCATGTGGAAAGCTTTAGAGGGATGTATCATGCCCTTCTTTCAAAATCTGCCTCTTTACCCACTCCCAATGGGATCAAAACAAACAAATAAAAAAATAGAGGTAGCTCTGAGTTTCTCCTTTCACCTATTTATTCCTCTTTCTCTTCATCTTTCCTTTCCTCTACTCCTTTCTTCTTCCTAAGATATTTTTTCTAGTTTAAACTAATAGAATTCAATATATAATTTAAAATATGATTTAAAAATTGGGACATTGAACTAAAATATTCTCTCTTTCAACTGTGTACAGTCAGTGACAAAAATAAAATAACAATAAATGGTAAATAAGATAATTTAAAATTGAGTTTATAGCTGCCTTTATACCTTCATAATTTATGTGGGGTGAGAAATCCATGATAGATCCTGAAAATTAAGAAATTTTCTATGAATTCTGAGAATTTTCCAATCTGTATTGGCTTTCTTTAATATCATAGGTTGAAATAATTATGATCCTAAAGAACTATCTAAAGCAACTCCTCATTTCCTGGATAGAAAATACTAACATTCTGATAAATCCAGCAGTTTACTTAAGGATACAAACTAGTTGTTGGAAGATCTATAGAGAAAACACACTTTGTTTCCCAGCTGTTTATAATTTTTATTTAGAAATTGCTGAATCAAAAGAAATATTCATTTAAAATTATGCTATCATTCCCCAGTCCCTAGAAAGGCATTTAACATGTGGTATATCGTCATTAAGTATTTGTTTTTAAACAAATATGTTTTTGTTTTATTTACAGCTTTCTCATTGAGAGGGATATTGAAATGAAGTTATGGGTAAGGGTTTAGCTGCCATAACGTTCTGGGTTCAAATTCTCACTCCTCCACTCAACAGCTATGTGATTGTGGGCAATTGACCTAAATTCGCTGTGTTTCCACCTCCTACATTTCCCTAAAATGAGGATAACAGGAACATCTACCTCAGATTTTTTGAAAAATAAAGTACTTTGAACAATGCTTTGCTAACATATAATAAACATTCGAAAACATCAGCTGTTATTTTTGCCTTATGAACTAGTAAAGCACCATTTGTAGGAATGACAGTGTAAGTTTAATGAAAGTGTTATATAAAAATCTAAACATAGGAGTTCCTGTAGTGGCACAGTGGTTAATGAATCCGACTAGGAACCATGAGATTGGGGGTTCAACCCCTGGCCTCGCTCAGTGGGTTAATGATCCAGCGTTGCCATGAGTTGTGGTATAGGTTGCAGACGTGACTTGGATCTGGCATTGCTGTGGCTCTGGTATAGGCCGGTGACTACAGCTCCGATTGGACTCCTAGCCTGGGAACCTCCATATGCCATGGGAGCGGCCCTAGAAAAGGCTAACTAATTAACTAACTAAATATTTGTTGGCAAAACCACTGAATTTCTGTTTCATTTAGTTGGAGAGCATTTTTAGTGAGTGTCTTTGAGTGTACTCTATTTTCTTAGTAGCATGACTCAAAATTTAGAAGTGACTTTAGATTTTTCATTGTCTACTTTTATCTTCCAGAAATATTAGATGTTCTTACTCTATAGAAAAGTTAGTATAACAAACTATTAAATCAATGAGTAATTATATATTTTGTATATTAACTACTTATCAGTCTTATATTTTACATTTTTTTTCACTCAGTAAGTTTTCATTTAGTTTTATTGATGATTTCTGTGCAAAAGCTTTTAAGTTTTATTAGATTCCATTTAAAATTTGTTGTTCTTGGGGAATTTGCATCATTGCGCAGGGGTTAATGAATCCGACTAGGAACCATGAGGTTGGGGGTTCGATCCCTGGCCTTGCTCAGTGGGTTAATGATCCAGTGTTGCTGTGAGCTGTGGTGTGGGTCACAGACGTGGCTCGGATCCCATGTTGCTGTGGCTGTGGTCTAGGCCGGTGGCTATAGCTCTGATTAAACCCCTAGCCTGGGACCCTCCATATGCCACAGGAACGGCCCAAGAAATGGCAAAAAGACAGAAAAAAAATAAATAAATAAAATTTGTTACTCTTATTTCCTTTGCTTTTTAAGACAGATGCAAAAAGAATATTGCTATGATTTATGTCAAAAAGTGTTCTTTCTGTGTTTTCTTCCAGAAATTTTATGGTTTTTGGTACATTAAGGTCTTGAATCCATTTTGAGTTTATTTTTGTGTGTGGTATTATAGAATTTCTAATTTCATTCTAATTTCAGCACCACTCATTGAAGTGATTGTCTTTTTCTCCATTGTGTATTCTTGCCACAAATTG
This sequence comes from Sus scrofa, assembly GCF_054392235.1. Lineage (NCBI taxonomy): Eukaryota > Metazoa > Chordata > Mammalia > Artiodactyla > Suidae > Sus > Sus scrofa. Next base: position 104,180,069 of record NC_139390.1, read on the forward strand.
TCATAGATTAATTTTCCATAGGAGTTTGGGTTTATTTCTGTCCTCTCTGTTCTGTTCCATTGATCTATTTGTCTGTTTTTGTACCGGTACCATGCTGTCTTGTTTACTGTTGCTTTGTACTTTGTAGTCTAGCCCAAAGTCAGGGAATGTGATTCCTCTAGCTCTTTTCTTTCTCAATATTATTTTGGCTATTAAGGGTCTTTAGGATTTCACACAAAATTAAATTTTTTTTGTCCTAGTTCTGTGAAAAATGACTTTCGTATTTGATAGAGGTTGCATTCAGTCATTAGATTGCCTCAGGTAATATGGTCATTTTAAACAATATTAATTCTTCCAACCCATGGGCACATATATCTTTCCATCTGTTTGTGTCATCTTCACTTTCATTCATCAGTAAAAGAGTAATTATAAATAAAGAAAAAACAGGTGAGATACATTTAATGTAGCTTTGGATTGGATATACCTTTTTGCTGGGATATTAGGAGGAAGAGAAATTTCTTTATCTCTCTTGCAGATCCTATCAGGATTTTAAGAGGCCATTTAGAATTTTAGGGAAAAATATTGCTATTGCATAAAATTAATCAGTCTGTTATAAAAGGACAGGCTAAAATAGCAATTCTCATCATTTTGAAGAAATTTATGATATGCTTTTTCTATAATACTAGGCAAAAAGGTTAGATGTTTTATTTTCAAGCCAACACTTCACAATGTGGAAGTAAAAGGTAAGATTAAGATTCGTAATAGCAATGGATTAATGAGTGAACCACTTATGTCTTGCTCTTTGTATTTTAAAAATCTTTATATATTTTTAAGGTCAGAGTTATTGAGGCATAAATTCCCTATTGTAAAACTTAACCCCTTTTAAGTGTACAGCTTGACGTGTTTTGACAAATGTATACCATTATGTCATTACCATTTCTGTCATGATACCTTGAATAAGGTCCAAGATAAATGTTAAGATTTGTTTTCCCCCTTTGACCCTATTGTCCAATCAATTGCATGATGGGTAATTCCCATCATCTCCCCAAATTCCTCTTGAGACCATCTGCAGAAAGTCTCTGTCTCTTACTCTTAGTCCCTAGCAACAACTGATCTTATGTCTATCCCTAAAATTTTGCCTTCTCCAGAATATTATATAAATGGAATCATACAGTATGTAGCTTTTGATACCTGGCTACTTTCACTTAGCATAATATATTTGAGATTCAACCATGTTATTATGTGTATCAGTAGTGTATTCCTTTTTATTTCTATAGGTTTTATTATATGGATGTACCATGGTTTGTTTATTCATTCACCAGTTACAGACATTTGGATTATGAACAATTTTTGGTGATTATAAACTAACACATCATATTTATGTGGACATATATGTGTTTTCATTATTTCCTGGGTAAATACCTAAGAGTTGGATCATTAGATCATAGGGTAAGTATATCTTTTAATTCAATAAGAAATTGCCAGATTGTTTTCCGGAGTGGCTGTGCCACTTTGCACTTCTACCAACAATGTAGTGCATATGAATTCTGCTTTCTCTGCATCCACACCAGCACTTATTAATATTGTCAGTTTTTTCATTTTTTAAAAATTTAAAGTATAGGTGATTTATAATGTGATAATTTCTGCTGTACAACAAAGTAGTCCAGTTATATATGTACACACATCCATTCTCTTTCAGATTCTTTTTCCACAAAGATTATCACAGAATATTGGGTTGAGTTCCCTGTGCTATACAGCAGGTCCCTATTGGCCAGTCATTCCATTTACCACATTGTGCTTATGCCAACCCCAAAACTCTAGTCCATCCCTCTTTCTCCACCTATCCCCTTTGGTAACCATATGTTTGTTTTCAAAGTCTTATGAGTTTGTCAGGTTTTTTTTGAAAAGCTATTCTAGTGGAAAGGTAGAAGTGGTGTCTCATTGTGGCTGAACATTACATATCTTTAAAGAATAATGATTTTGAGCACCATTTTATGTATTTATTTTCTCTCTGCATATCTTCTTTGTTGATTTTTTGTTAAACTCTTTTCCTTGTTTATATATGTTTTTCTTCCTAGCAAGTTGTAAAAGGTTTTTGTATATTCTAGAATCAAGTATTTTCTTTTATCAGATATGAATATTGAAAATATTTTCTCCCTGTTTGGATATGTTTTAAGTTTTAAATTGTCTTTTTTTGGCCACACTCACAACATGTGGAAGTTCCCAGGCTAGGAATTTAACCTACACCACAGCAATGACCAGAGCTGCAGTGACAATGCAGGATCCTTAACCCACTGTGCCACAAGGGAACTCCTAAATTATATTTTAAAGAGCATAAATTTATAAATTTTGTGAGGTCTAATTTATCAGCTTTTTATGGTGCATGTTTTTTAAAAAATAATTTTGGTCCTTATTTTTACTTCTATAATTCATTTGGGGTCAATTTTTGAACAAGATCCATGGTAAGTGTTAAGATTTGTTTCCCCCCTTTGGTATATTGTCCAATTGTTGTAGCATTTTTTTTTTTTTTGGAAAGATTATCCTTTCCTCATTGAATTTTCTTTGCACCATTTGTTGAAAATAAAGTGACCATATCTGTGTGGGTCTATATCTAGTCTCTCTATTCCATTTTCCTGATCTTTATGTCTAATCTTTATGATAGTATCATAGTGCTTTGACTTCTATAACTTACATAGGTACTAAAATCAGGTAATGTGGTTCCTTCAAATTTGATTTTCTTTTTCAGAATTTTTAAAACTATGCTGTGTCCTTTATTGTTCTATAAAAAGTGTGTGATCTGCTTGTAAATTTCTATCAACAAAATCTGTTGCAATTTGTTTGGAAATATGATAAATCTATAGGTCAGTTGGGAGAAAATTGATGTCTTAACAACATTGAGTCTCTCAAATATGTCTGAGCATTTATTTGGAATTTTTTTTGTAGTACTCAGCATATAAATCTTATAGTTATTTTGCTAGATTTATCTCTAAATATTTCACATAGATTATTTCCATTATGTTTAGTACCTGATGATTTTAGAATGTGATGGTCATTAGTTACACTCACCAGTGTTTCAGTTTTCCTTCCATTGGGTTTTTGTCAAATTTGGCCTTCACTGCTTTCTGGAACATCTAACCTGCTTTGGCCAATAGTATATGTCTAAGCAGAAGGCTTTAAGAGTTCTAGTGGGCAATTCAGCACTTCCTATTGCCTATCACCATGGAAAAATTGTGGGGAAAGTCATGCATATTTATGATGTACATACATTTCAAGGTGATTGGAATGTAGAGTATGCAGAATATGAGGAAGCCTGGAAAAGCAGTGGTCAAGATTATGAGACATTCAATGCCATTTCAAAAACAGTGGGGGAATTTCTGGAGATTTTTAAGTAGGGGAATGGCATGACTATAGCTGAGCTATAGATTGACAAATCCAGGGTAGGAAGTAATCCCTCCTAAGGATTGAAAGGAAGGAGGTACTAATGCTACATACCTATTTAGAAAACTGTTTGCTAGAGAGATAATCTTTTCAATTCCAAACTTAGTAAGGTATAGATAGCTTCCTCATTTACTTGATAAAGACAGTGAAGGTGTTTTGTTTGGTCTCCTCTTCTGGCATTTGAAGTATTCTGTGAATGGTCATTAACTGGCTATCTTTGACATATTTCTAACTTTGAATCTAGGATCCCTTATGAGACTGAGTTTCATTTTTCTTACTTTTCTAATCAGGCGTACATTTTTCACTGTCTTCGTCACATCAGCTTGTAAACACAAGAGACTAAATGTGGACATAACTGTCTTCATTCTCACTGGAGAATGAAAATTTGGTGCTTTTTCCAACCTTATTTTCTCATGTGAGAGACAAACACATTTTTAACAGTTTAAGGAACCTCTCTCTCCTCTGTTTGGTACAGACTCTGCAGTGCTTAAAGCTGGACTGCCTGAGAGGATGATGTGACCTGCTGCCACTTTTCTGAGCATTGGTTTTGCAGTCTGATGCATGGAATTTCCTTTTTAGATTTTGGAATTACAGAGCTCTAATAAAGCCCCATATCACAGCCTTACTGCAGTTTATCCATTTGCCTCTAAGTCCCCATGTTTTGAGATACATATCATTCATGCATACATCTCATTCGTGCATACATATCATACATACATATCATTCAATGAATGAGTTTGTACATATCTTGTATTATCTTCCTATTAGTCTGGAAAGCACATACATCTGAGAAAAGCACTCTAAATGTAAGCTTTACAATTGTCAGCTCTGTCAGCATTGTATGCCTTGAGGACTGATCTGACCACAACCAGTATGCTGCTTAGATTAGGCTTGGGTAAGTAATACCTATATTTTACCTTTTTAAAATGAATTCTTGTCATATGTAACGGGCAGTAAACAAAAATACGATTGGTCAATGATCTAAATGCACCTACTAGATAAGAATATATACACCAGAATCTAAGGTAGTCATGGAGCTGAGTCTAGTTGCTTCTCTTTACTGGTGAAGAATATGTAAAGAAAGCCTTTGGAAGCACCCTAGTTAGGAACCAGAAACTTTAAATAATTAATGGAGTAACTTTTGACAAAGCAAAAGTAGGCCTTCTCCCTTGCATTTTCTCATAGAATTTAATGAATAATAATAATGAAAAAATACACAGTGGAAACAGTGTCCCCAGCTGAGCGTTAAAATCTGTTGTTAATCTAGTGTGTTTTAAAAATTGAGAAGAGGACTGCAGCTGTTGGCTGTGTCTGCCAAGTGGTGTCCAGACACCATAGTGGACTTAGCCAATTTATAGAAAAACTCACCTATGGGCCAGGTTTTTTTTTTTTTTTTGTGAATTCTTTCTTCCTACTCCTTCTTTTTCTCTTATTCCACTTGATCTCTGGTCTCTTGGTATACCTCTGAACACCTTACTTCATGTAAGCTGATTCTTAAATCTCATTCTCTTTTTCCTAAGTGATAAAATGGCAGTGATTTAAACTCCCACCATATAAAACTCTTGAGAAATGGATGTAAGCATTATTTATACTTATTCTACCTTATATATTTATTTGTCCATTTTGGTATTCATTTCAATTTGATTTTTATGTCTCTGGGTGAATTTAGGACATTATGGTACCATTTAGGGGCTTTCACCTGAAACTCCTACCAGATTTCTTCCTACAGAGGAGTGGTCATAGCAATTACAAGAGTCTATATTAATATAGCTTAATGTTAAATAACTTACTTACTAGATTAAGCACTGAGGAAAATGGATACTGACATAAATTTGGTATCAAAATATAAATCTAACCTATAAATATCTGTCAGTGGAGACTGACTACAGAAAGTTGTTTTCTAAAGATTATTGTGGTTATTTGACTTTAGCTGAGAATATTATTAGATTCTGTGAAGTATAGGTATTATCAGCTGTAAGCACTTATAGACCCAGAAGCCATTCTATCCAGTTTCAGTTTTCTATGCATAGAAAAAAATATGAACCTCAAAGGAAACTTTAATGTGAAGAAGCAATTTGAATGAACAGAAAAATAATGGACTGGAGAAGTTTGGATTAAAAAAAACATAATATACCACTATTTCATCTTCCATAAGGGATCATTAAGAAAGTTAAAAAAAATAAAGATTTGAAGTTAGAATTTCTGGACACCTGAATGTTTAATACAGTTTACCAGTATAGATTCCTCTGTTACTCTCCTAGTCAGTGGATAAGTTAGCTACCCATAGACATATCCTTAACACTCTGGAAGGTGTACATATTTTTAAAACTTGGTACTTTTCTAGTAGGTCTGGTAGACAATGGAAAATACCTCTGTAGGATTGAACTTACAAGGTTGTTTAACTAAATGGGGTAGTAACTTAGGTGCTGGGAGAATCTGGTTCACATTTTCCCCTCTTGTTCCTGTATTGTATATCAATATAGAGTGTGTAGTTCATCACTCAATTAGATACGGTCCCTCCCCAGTGGGTTTAACACTAAAAATAAATGGGTTTCCAATCAGGGTGGTGATGTTCATTCACAAAAGGAAAATAATTTCAAATAGCATATGTCTGTTCAAACTCATACTGCTGAGATATATATATATATATATGTGTGTGTGTGTGTGTGTGTGTGTGTATATATATGTGTGTGTGTGTGTGTGTGTGTGTATATATATATATATATATATATATATATATAAAGAGGTTTAGTTCACACATGTTTTTTATTGCCACACCGGGATACAAATGAGAAAATTAGGCTATAAGACTTGATTAAAGTTTCAATATATGAGCATTTAAAAAAAAGTGTCCATGAAACAGCATTCTGACATTTTCCCCTGGCTTTGCTATCCGGTTGGGTAGCAACATGCTATCCCTATAACAAACAGGCTTGATGCTATTAGTGCCACAAGGCTCTTTCCATGTGGTATAGATCTGTCTCGTTTCTCTGAAATGTGCTCTCTTACATTCCAGAATCCTTCCTATATTTCCTCTGAAGAAATCATTTCTAATTGGAAAATATTTGTAGATGGAATCCATATATTGTTTTACTGTTTGTTGGGGAAGGAGCCCTCTTTGGATACTGGTTAATAATAGATTTCGTGGGTATTACAGCAATACGGCCAGATTTTCTGTGAAAAGAATCGCTTTCATGCTGTTGTTCGAAAGAAGAATAACAGTCTTTGTTATTGAAGGAAGCGCTTCTTTTCATCAAAATTCTAATGTATCTAATTGACTCTGAGGATACTCCCTTTCTGTCTATGCTGAGATTCTGCCTCTTGCCCAGATATTGAAACTGCACATGTCTGCTAAATCAAACCACAAGCATTATTTTTCAAATAGTTTCTTACTTCTTAGTATCAAGACTGATGATATGATCGCAAACAATAAAAAGTTTTCTTTGTACGGTTTTTTAAAAAGGAGAGGCATTTCTGGCTAATTCGCTATTCTACATTTTGAACATTTTTAAGGGGGGATGAGAAGTAGATTGTCAATGATTATTCATAATATGTTCTCAGAGAGGAGTTTAATAAGCACAGTGTTCTAGAAAACACAGCGTTGGAAGGGTCACATTGCTTTGCCACATGTTATACATTAAGGAGAATTAATGAGATTGGAGATAATTTCTGCTGTGGTGTTACTGCTGCTTGTTAGTGCAAGAGCTGGAGGGTACATGAACTAAATGTTCCTTAGTTCACAGGGTAGTGCATAATGCATTTTCTTGGCTCTCCCCACAAAGTCATAAATTGATTGAGCTAAAAAAGAAATGCAAAAGAATTTTCAGAGGGAAGATACTCATTGGGGGTTATTCTTGACTAAATGGCTACTTGGCTGTGTTATCTGAACAACTTTATATAATCCCCATTGGCTCTAGTTACTTCATAGGTCAATTACAACTCAGTCTGTGTCTACATGGCAGCATTGCAACTATTTAAAATCAGAGCATTATCCCTTACAATCAGCTCAACTGATTTTGTTTTTCCCTTGAGCTGACAGTTTTGTTTGGGTGTTGTATAGACAAAGCCTCAACAGTCAGCAGTAAAACCTCATCCATTTAAACTCTACTGACTCATAATTTGTGTTGTTTTGACCTGGGTGGATCTAAAGTTTATCTTAGTACATTTTGTTAAAGACAATTAATACAATTAGTAAGCTAATAGTATAAACTAAATAAGACTGCAGAGGAGTTTGGATCAAGATGGAAAAATGAGTGCATGCTCCTATTTTCCACTCCACCTCAAATCCTTAAGCAGAAAATTTTAGATATTTAAAAATAACAAATCTATAATGACATTGTAAAATAAAGAGAATGACTATAATTAAACAAATGAAATCATTGATTGAGGCAATTATAGCCCTCAAAGTGTAGAAGAGAACAGTTGAAAATATATGGGGAGGAGTTCCCGTCGTGGCGCAGTGGTTAACGAATCCGACTAGGAACCATGAGGTTGTGGGTTCAGTCCCTGCCCTTGCTCAGTGGGTTAACGATCCAGCGTTGCTGTGAGCTGTGGTGTAGGTTGCAGACACGGCTCGGATCCCGCGTTGCTGTGGCTCTGGCATAGGCTGGCGTCTGCAGCTCCGATTCGACCCCTAGCCTGGGAACCTCCATATGCCGAGGGAGCGGCCCAAAGAAACAGCAAAAAGACAAAAAAAAATATATATATATGTATACATATATACATATATATATATGCACACATATATATACATATACACACACATATATATGCACACATATGTATACATATATACATATATATATATATACATATATATATATATATATACAGACATGGGGAAACTTCTAGGGACCTCTGCCCCTGAGGATGTTGCATCCAAGGGACAGAGGGGTCCCTGAGAAAAGTCAAAGCAGTTATTGGTGATGTTAAACTGGCTTAAGCTGATGAATTGCTCCACAACCAATTCCAAAGCTACAAGCCACTTGATATTTTTTCTTGGTATAGTGAGTGTGAGGCTTTGGGTCTGCGAGGCCAGCTTGCCCTTGTGGCTTATGATACCGAGGTAGGATAGAAAGCCTTTACTCCTGTAAATGATTTGCTAGTACTTACTGGTTGGGTAGTTTGTCCTGTTCCTTTCTCATGATGGAAGAACAGCAATAAATATGCAGTCATAAGCACACAGCTGAGAATCATCAGCCATTAGGGGCAATGAACTCAATAAACATAACAGCAGAAAAAAAGAGAGCCAATGAAGCATGCAGAAAAAGGCTTTGAAATAAGTATAAATAATATTGTCAGTGGGATGAAAGACTATATCTCATCCATGAAACAAAATATCTTGGAGATAAAAAAAATATAATTGATAAATAATTGAGTACATTTAATAGCAGGTCTGTATAACCTAAGCAGGAATTAAGGAGCTGCAAGATTAAGCAAAATAATTCTATAATATAGCACAAAAAGACATAAGTAGAATCTATGGAAGGAAAGTTGAGATAAGCAGCAGTTCAAATATTAATGTTATAAATTTTATAGAAGTTTCTGAGAATGAGAAGTAATAAGGGAATCATAGAAAAAAACTTCCAGAGATGAAGACAGATGTGAGCCTTCAGATGGCCTGTGAATGCTAAGCTATGTGAATGAAAAAGACCTCATACAAATAGATTGTGATGAAATTTCAATACTAAGGAAAAAGATAAAATTCCAAATATTCAGAGAGTAAAAAATACATTTCTTATGAGAAATGGAAATCAGATTAACGTTAGACTTCTCATTGGCAATACTGAAGACTAGGTGGAATTGAAGAAATACCTTTAGACTTTATAGGGGAAATAATTTTAGATCCATAATTCTCTACATCCTTAAGCTTGTTTATAATTTATGGGGTTACAAATTTGAAATTTATGTATTTTTGAGATTTACAAAGGCTCAGAATGTGTACTAGCTACAGAAGCATTCTAAAAGAAGTACTAAAATGTTGTTTAAGTGAATTGAAAGAAAAAATACAAGGGAAAGATGTAGAATATAAAAAATGATGATAATAAATTAATAATTAGGTAATGTTAAAATTGTAGTAGTAATTCCTTAGACAAGGAGTTATTTGGCATGTACTACTTTAGGAGCTATTCATTGATAGAATGTTTGAACATTCATATTGCAAATGTAAGGAGAAATGTTGGAAGACTGAATATGATATGTACATCTCTCAAATCACCAAAGGAAAAGAATGAAATGAGAAAATGTAATGAAACCCAACAATAGCAAGAAAAGTACCTGTGAATCAACCAGGGTAATAAAAGTAAGACAAGATAAAAGGAACAAGACCAATTATATTAAAATACATAGTCATAATCACATTAAAGTTATATTAAAAGATTACATTTTCCCGCTAAAAGGTAAGGATTCATATTAGTTTACAAAAAGAGAGACCAGGAGTTCCCATTGTGGCTCAGTAGTAATGAACCTGACTAGTATCCATGAGGATGTGAGTTTGATAACTGGCCTTGCTCAGTGGGTTAAGGATCCTGTGTTGCCTTGAGCTGTGGTATAGGTTGCAGATGTGGTGTGGATCCCGTGTTGCTGTGGCTGTGGTGTAGGCCAGGCAGCTGCCCCTGCTATTCAGCTCCTAGCCTGGGAACTTTCATATGCTTCAGGTGTGGCCCTATTAAAAAAGAGAGAGAGGGAGAGAGATCAGGTTATTTGATATATCTGACTTAAAAACCTTGTAAGCCTCCTTTGAGTTCTTTGCCTGATTCATTCCCTCTCAATACACCACTCACCTCTACATGAAATCACAGCCACTGTGTAGTCTAGAGAAGGAGTCACATCTCAAAAAGAAATTGTAGTGTGGCTTTTACCAAATGAAGTTGGATGCAGTATGATAGGTAAAGACCAAGAATCCAAAAAAGTTTTTGAGAAAGCTGCAATATATCGGTATGGGTTAAAAGAGAAAGTGACAGTTCAAGACTTAAAAAGAACTTTGGGTTCTCTAGCTTTCTACATACTGGAAGCAGATGGAGAAAAAATTGTCAATCAATGATGGCATATTCTCCAATGTCCTCATCAGACATGGCCAGGGAAAAGGAAGACCATCCCAAAGAATGGAGACAGTAACCAAGGAAACAATGATCTGGAGAATTTCTTTTAAGAAACAGGACTTGGGCCTAACCAAGGGACATTTTCTATCCCAGGGTATGGGATTCTGTCCTTAGTGATTTAGAGTAGCTATAGACTATAACTACAGACTATGATGGCTATTGCTTTCCATTCTTTCCCTTTTTGAAATGGTGGTGCTTATTGCAGTTATCCTGTCCCTTTCCCACCATTTATGTTGGGTATATGGAATTGGGGACAGATAACTTATCTTTAGAGTTTCATAGTTCTTTAGATTGATAGCAGCTACATGGATCCATTATAGAGCTTAAGATCTGGGACTTAATGCCTAATGTTGTTATCAAGCTTTTTTTGGGTGTCTTTGAGGGATGAGTTTTTCCCACATGAAAGAGTGAATACATTTGGCCAAGTGAGCAGGCTGCAGTAAGTTGGACAATTGTTCTCATTCCTTTCTCTCTCTGTACCATGCTACTTTTGGAGCAGTCATTGACTTTGGGCTTAGTCATAGAACATGTCTTTAGCGGTGTAGTATGAGCAGAGTGTTTAAATTTACTTGTATTGTGAGAAGAATGTGCCTCAGATATATACTGAACATAGAATGAGACATGTAGAATGATTTTTGAACCCAATTCATAATCTTAGGGGTGAAGAATATCCCAACTAAGAACAAGGAAGTATAAACAACTTTAGAGCCATGAGTGAGAAATGAGAACTTGTTGTTATAAAGCACTGATTTTTGGAGTTGATGATAATAATAATAATAATAATAATAATTATGGTACTATGTAACATTATTACAAGAGAGATCAAATGCAATGGGAATTGCTAGAAAGAGTAATTAAAAGATGTATCTGTTAAAATGGGCTTGTAACCACACTTGTCACTCATGCTGCATCTTCACGGAAGGTTGACTGTGGCTCTAATTCAGGAACCAGATTGATGGAGCATCTACAGTCTAGAACATTGGTGGTCTTCTGGCTTAAAGGGGAAAATAAAAATGGCAAAGCATGTTCTGATTCTCAAAGCTTCCAGCTAAAATTAACCAGTGACAATTCTGTTCACATTTCATTGCCATAGGAAGTAACATAGCTATCCCTAAGGTCAGTAAGGTAGAAATGTATAATCTTCCCACAGTGAAGATCGTCTGTAACATATTAATAACAAGTTAAAAAGAACAAAAAATGAGATTGCTGTGCTATATGAGTTCTAAATCACCTCTACATAGATTCCGTCAGTTGGCATAAAATATGTCAATTATTACGATTACAAAAGAAAAAGTTCTTAAATCAATTTCAACTTTCGGGATCTTTCATGTAATTACAACATATGTTGTGTCATGTTCTACATTATGTTGAAGTTTGAGCATTGAAGTTCATTTGTGTCATTTTTTTTATATTCCACATACACATGATATCATGTGATGATATTTATCTTTGTGTGGTTTACTTCATTTAGTGTGATAATCTCTTGATTCATCCATGTTGATGTAAATGGCTTTATAGCATTCTTTTTTTATGGTTGAATGATATTCCATCGTGTATATATACCACATCTACTTTATCCATTCCTCTGTCAATGGACATTTACATTGCTTCCATTTCTTGGCTTGTGTAAATAGTGCTGCAATGAACTTGGGGGTGCATGTATCTTTTCAAATTAGAGTTTTCTCTTTTTATATGCCCAGGAGTTGGATTGCTGGATCATATTGTAGTTCTATATTTATTTATTTTTCTTTTTATGCACCTGCAGCATATGGAAGTTCCCAGGCTAGGGTTTGAATCAGAGCTGCAGCTGAGGCATGCACCATAGCTGCAGCAACACTGGATCCAAGCCACATCCGTGACCTGTGCCACAGCTTGCCGCAATGCTGGATCCTTAACTCACTGAGTGAGGCCAGGGATCAAACCCAACGTCCTCATGGAGACTATGTCTTGTTCATAACCTGCTGACCCATATTTAGTTTTTTAAGGGATCTCCATGCTGTTCTCCAGAGTGGGGGTGCCAATTTACATTCCCACCAATAGTGTAGGAGGTTTCCTTTTTCTCTTCACTCTATGCTTTTATTTTTTGTAGGCTTATTGATATGACCATTCAGATCATTGTGAGGTGATACCTCATGGTAGTTTTGATTTGTATTTCTCTAATAATTAGAAATAGGAGTTCCCATCGTGGCACAGTGGTTAACGAATCCGAGTAGGAAGCATGAGGTTGCGGGTTTGATCCCTGGCCTTGCTCAGTGGGTTAAGGATCTGGCGTTGCCGTGAGCTGTGGTGAAGGTCGCAGATGTGGCTCGGATCCTGTGTTGCTGTGGCTCTGGCATAGGCCAGCAGCTACAGCTCTCATTCGACCCCTAGCCTGGGAACCTCCATATGCCATGGGAGCGGCCCTAGAAAAGGCAAAAAAAGAAAAAAAAAAAAAAAGAAAGATTTTAAGTTTAATTAGGTTCCATTTGTTTATTTTTAATTTTCATTTCCATTACTCTGGGAGGCAGATCCTAAAAAGATATTGCTGCAATTTATGTCAAGGATTGTTCTGTTAGTGTTTTCCTCTATGGATTTTATAACGTCCAGCCTTATGTTAGATCTTTAATCCATTTTATTTTTGTGTGTGGTGTTAGAGAGTGTTCTAATTTCATTCTTTTACATGTAGCTGTTTAGTTTTCTTCTTTCATTGAAAAGACTTTATTTTCTCCATTGTATATTCTTACCTCCTTTGTTGTAGATTAATTGACTGTGGGTGCCTGGGTTTATTTCTGGGCTTTATATCTTGTTCCATTGATCAAAAGGTCTGTTTTTGTGCCAGTACCAAACTGTTTTGATAACTGTAGCTTAATGGTATAGTCTGAAGTCAGGGAACATGATTTCTCCAGTTCCATTTTTCTTTTTCAAGATTGCTTTGGCTATTCAGGGTCTTTTTTGTTTCCATACATATTTAAAATTGTTTTGTTCTAGTTCTATGAAAAATGCTATTTGTAATTTGATAGGGATTGCATTGAATCTGTAGATTTCCTTCAGTAGAATGTTCATTTTTATCAATATTGATTCTTTCAATCAAAGAACATCTGTTTTTTGTGTTCTTCAATTTCTTTCATCAGTATCTTATAGTTTTTAGAGTAAAGGTCTTTTCCCTCCTTTGTTAGGTTTATTCCTAGGTATTTTATTCTTTTTGATGTGATGGTAAATGGAAATTTTCCTTAATTTATATTTCTTATCTTTTGTTGTTAGTATATAGAAATGCAAGAGATTTCTGTGTATTAATTTTGCATGTAGCAACTTTACCAAATTCATTGATGAGCTCTAGTAGTTCTTTGGTAGCATCTTTAGTATTTTCTGCATATAGTATCATGTTGTCTCAAACAGTGACAGTTTTACTTCTTTTCCAATTTGGATTCATTTTATTTCTTTTTCTTCTCTGATTGGTTTGGCTTGTACTTCCAAAATTATGTCAAATAATTCAGGAAGTAGGTATCCTTATCTTTCTCCTGATCTAAGAGAGCATGCTTCAGCTTTTCACAATTCAAAATGATATTTACTGTGGGTTTATCACATGTGGCCTTTATTATATTGAGTTAGGTTTCTTCTGTGACCAGTTTCTGGTGATTACTTATCTTAAAAGTATGTTAAATTTTATCAAAAGTTTTTTCTGCATCCATGGAGATGATCATATGATTTTGTGTTTGTATTTTACCTTGGCACTTGTTGGCCACTAGTTCTTTTTTTAAAATTAAAGTATGGTTAATTTACAACATTGTGCCAATTAATGCTGTACAGCAAAGAGACCTAGTCATTCTGTTTTACTTTTCTTATATTATCTTCCATCATATCATATGGTTTTTATTCTTTAATTTGTTAATATGGGCACCATATTAACACCACACTGAAGGATTTGTGAATATTGAAAAATCCTTACATCCCTGGGATAAATCATGGAGTATGATTCTTATTATGTATTATTGGATTCAGTTTGCTAGCATTTTGTTAGGATTTTTGCATCTTTGTTCATCATTGATATTGGCCTCTTCTTTTTTGTGTGTGATATCTTCATCTGGTTTTGGTATCAGGATAATGGTGGCCTCATAGAATGAGTTTAGAAGTATTCCTAGACACTTGAGGTTTTGAACCATCAGTCCATTTACTTTTGGGGAAAAAAAAAGAAGAAATTTAAAATACTTTTCAATAAGAATATTTCTTATGTAGATAATCATTTGGAAACTACATTATCTTTGTTGATGAGAACTAGAGGAACTTGAGTTTATGTTTTTAAAAATCTATGGAAAAGACACTTCAGATATAAATTTTATTATCATAATGATCCAGCATCATTCTAAGGCGTGTACTCAGATATATGTCCTTTAAAAGACAGAATGTATTGTTTTCATAGCTTGCATATGTACCATTTTGTCAGATTCCATAACAATATTTTTTATTCTCTTTTGAGCTCTAGGAAACATATACTATGAAGCTCAAAATCCAGGAAGTTTTTTCTCAAAAGAAATTCCTAAAATCCCTGCATGCAGAATGTGTTTTCTCTTTTAAACTCAAAGAATCCGTGTGGACAATGTAGTGTGAAAAGAAAAATCTATTTTTTAGGAAGGCAAAAGGTTTTCCTGGGATTTAGGAAGCTTTACCCCTTGGGATGAGACCTGAGAAGAGCTGGGTCACCTCTGAAAGAGCTTCTTATGAAATCAGTCAATTATGTACTAATCAGCCATATGCTAGGAGTGGTGGGGTGTGCAGAAGCATGAGACCTCATGGCCTCCATCTTTAAGTAGCTTCCAATAGATATGAGATATTAAAATAATAAACATTTATGCAAAAATAAAATGTAATACTGTTTAAAGTTTAGCAAATATGTTATAAAAATTCAGAGAAGAGTACAATGAAGGTTTAGAAGAGAAGGGAAGTGTCAAGTTTACCTTGAATAATGCATAATTTTCCAAGTTATAGAAAATCGATGATAGGGAGGTAGGGAAGAAACTGCTTTGTGAAAAAGTGAGCACATCAGGGTAGATAGAACAGAGAGCTGAGACCCTAGGGAAGGGCATCTGCCCTGAGAGTCACATAATGTTATAGAAATGAGATAGAGAAACTTAAGGAGAGGGTAAAGTGAAAGGTACAATGATGGTGAAGACAGGAAACCTATGACCAAATTTTTGCTCTACTTCCAAGTACCTTAATAAATAGGAATATAAGATCTTTATTGTCATGTCTCTCAAGACCAGTGGCAAACACATATATTAAAATAACACATTCTTGGACAGATACATGTGTGAAATTATGATGAAATCTGAGGGACAAAAAGGAGTTTGAGGCACAGGGAGCAAAGAAGAGAGTGTGAGGCTGAGGAGGTAGCTCTTGGGCCTAAATCAAATCATGTTACATAGAGTAGATTTCATAATAAAAGTCATTGGAAATGCATTTTCTTTTTTTTTTCCTTTTTTTTTTAATTTTCCCACTCTACAGCAAGGGGGTCAGGTTATCCTTACATGTATACATTACAATTACATTTTTTCCCCCACCCTTTCTTCTGTTGCAACATGAGTATCTAGACATAGTTCTCAATGCTATTCAGCAGGATCTCCTTGTAAATCTATTCTAAGTTGTGTCTGATAAGCCCAAGCTCCCGATCCCTCCCACTCCCTCCCCCTCCCATCAGGCAACCACAAGTCTCTTCTCCAAGTCCATGATTTTCTTTTCTGAGGAGATGTTCATTTGTGCTGGATATTAGATTCCAGTTATAAGTGATGTCATATGGTATTTGTCTTTTTGTTTGTTTGTATGTCTCTCTTCTTAATTTTAATATAGTAATGAAGTGTTTGAACTTACAGGACCATCAGGCTAAAACACAATTATGGGAAGGGGTTAGCATACTTAAAAAACAGGGCAACCACAAGCCAAAACCAAATATTGCATTTGCAAAAAATGAAAAAAAAAATACACTGAAGCAGATAATAACAGGAGACCATCCAACCAAAAAAAAAAAAAAAGAAAGGAAGAATGGAGAACCATAGAATCAACTGGAACACGAGGTTCAAATGGCAATAAATAATCATCTATCAATTATCACCTTAAATGTCAATGGGCTGAATGCCCCAATCAAAAGACACAGAGTGGCTGAGTGGATAAAAAGGCAAAAAAACCTTCAATATGCTGCCTACAAGAAACTCACCTTAGGACAAAAGATACATATAGATTGAAAGTGAAAGGGTGGGGGAAAATATTTCACGCCAATAGACATGACAGAAAAGCAGGAGTCGCAACGCTCACATCAGACAAAATAGACTTTAAAACAAAAGACATAAAGAAAGACAAAGAAGGACACTATTTAATGATTAAGGGATCCATCCAAGGAGAGGATGTTACTATCATCAACATATATGCCCCAAATATAGGAGCACCCAGATACATACAACAAATATTAACAGACATAAAGGGAGATATTGATGAGAATACAATCATAGTAGGAGACCTAAATACCCCCCTCACATCAATGGACAGATCCTCTAGACAGAAAACCAATAAAGCAACAGAGATCCTAAAGGAAACAATAGAAAAGTTAGACTTCATTGATATCTTCAGGACACTACATCCAAAAAAATCAGAATACACATTCTTCTCAAATGCTCATGGAACATTCTCAAGAATCGACCACATATTGGGACACAAAGCGAATCTCAATAAATTTAAGAGCGTAGAAATTATCTCAAATATCTTCTCTGACCACAATGCCATGAAATTAGAAACCAACCATGGGAAAAGCAAAGAGAAAAAACCTACTACTACATGGAGACTCAGCAACATGCTACTAAAAAACCAATGGGTCAATGAGGAAATCAAGAAGGAAATTAAAAACTACCTTGAAACAAATGATAATGAAGACACAACCTCTCCAAATCTATGGGATGCTGCAAAAGCAGTGCTCAGAGGGAAATTTATAGCAATACAGGCCTTTCTCAAAAAAGAAGAAAGATCCCAAATGGACAACTTAACCCTCCACCTAAACGAATTAGAAAAAGAAGAACAAAAAAGTCCTAAAGTCAGCAGAAGGAAGGAAATTATAAAGATCAAAGAAGAAATCAATAAAATAGAGACTCAAAAAACAAGAGAGAAAATTAATAAAACCAAGAGCTGGTTCTTTGAAAAGGTGAACAAAATTGACAAACCCCTGGCCAGACTCACTAAAAAGAGGAGAGAAAGAACCCAAATAACCAAAATTAGAAATGAAAAAGGAGAAATCACAACGGATACAGCAGAAATACAAAAAACCCTAAGAGAATTCTATGAACAACTATACGGCAACAAATTTGACAATCTGGAAGAAATGGACAGTTTTCTAGAATCTTACAGCCTGCCAAAACTGAATCAAGTAGAAACAGACCAACTGAACAGACCGATCACTAGAAATGAAATTGAAGAGGTCATAAAATCACTCCCTACAAATAAAAGTCCAGGAACAGATGGCTTCACAGGTGAATTCTATCAAACATATGAAGAGGAATTGGTGCCCATCCTCCTTAAACTCTTTGAAAAGGTTGAAGAAGAAGGAATACTCCTAAAGACATTTTATGAGGCCACCATCACCCTCATTCCAAAACCAGACAGAGATACCACCAAAAAAGAAAACTATCGCCCAATATCATTGATGAATACAGATGCAAAAATTCTCGACAAAATCTTAGCCAACCGAATCCAACAACATACCAAAAAAATTATACACCATAACCAGGTTGGGTTCATCCCAGGTTCACAAGGATGGTTCAACATACGCAAATCAATCAGCATCATACACCACATTAACAAAAAAAAAGTCAAAAATCATATGATCATCTCAATAGACGCAGGAAATGCATTTTCTTAAGCTAGCAATGAGTGTTCTGATTAGGCTCGCAATTTTTGTTGTTGCTAAAGCTTTATTTATTAGAGAAGTTTTCGATTCACAGCAAAATTGAGTAGAAGATACAGATATTTTCCATATACCCACTGCCCCTACACACACACAGCCTCCCTTATCATTGTTATACTCACCAGAGTAGTATATTTGTTACAATTGATGAACCTACATTAATATAATATAATCATCCTAAGTCTCTAGTTTACATTAAGATTCATTCTTGGTGTTGTATGTTCTAGGGGTTTGGGCAAATGTATAATGACATCTATCCAACATTATAGTATCATATAGAGTTTTTTCACTCCCCTAAAAGCTCTCTGTGTTCTGTCTATTCATCCCACTCTCATCTCCAACCCCGAACAACCACTGATATTTTTACTGTCTCTAGAGTTTTGCCTTTTGCAGAATTTCATATAGTTGGAATCATAAAGAAGGCAGCATTTTCAGATTAGCCTCTTGCACTTAATGGGATTTTAAAGTTCTTTCATATCTCCTCATGGCTTGAGAGCTCATTTCTTTTTAACACTGAGTAATATTCAATATTCTACCATCTGGATGTCCCACAGTTTATTTATCCATTTACCTACATAAGGACATCTTGGTTGCTTCTGAGATTGGGCAGTTGTTTTTATTTTTTACCTTTTATTAAACATTTTTATTGTGGTAAAATATACTTAAAATTTACAATATTAGCCATTTTTTTCAAGTGTATGGTTCAGTGGTATTAAAGACACAATGTTATGCAATAATCATCACCATCTATCTTCACTACTCTTTTAATCTTGAATATAGTCTTCTCTCTTCTTTTTTTTTTTTTTCTCACGTGGCCACACGTGAGGCAGATAGAAGTTTCTGGGCTAGGGATCAAATCACAGCTATAGCTGCTGGCCTATACCACAAGCCATGGCAACACTAGATCTGAGCAGCATCTGTGACCTACACCACAGCTTACAGCAACGCTGGATCCTTAACTCACTGAACCAGGCTAGGGATTGAACCTGCATAGTTTGGGCAATTATGAATAAAGCTGCTGTGAACATCCATGTGTAGGTTTTGTGTAGAAATGTTTTCAGCTACTTTGGATAAATACTAAGGAGCTGGTGTGTATGGTAAGCATGTGTTTAATTTTGTAAGAAACCGCCAAACTAATTTCCAAAGTGTTTGTACTATTTTGAATTCCCACCAGCAGTGAATGATAATTCCTGTTTCACATTCTCTCCAGCATTTAGTATTGTCAATGTTTTGGATTTTGATCATTCTAATAGTTGTGTGGTAGTATCTCGTTTTAATTTACATTTCCCTGATGACAGGTGGTGGGGAGCATCTTTTTATATGCTTATTTGCCATCTGTACATCTTTTTTGGTTAAGTGCTGTTCAGGTTTTTGTTCCATGTTTAAATCAGGTTGTTTGTTAATATTGTTGAGTTTTAAGGGTTCCTTTTGAGCTTTTAAGAGTAGTTTGGGATAACAATCCTTTATAAGCTGTGTCTTTTGTAAAGTATTTTCTCCCAGTCTGTATTATGTCTTCTCATTTTTCTGGCAGTGCCTCTTGCAGAATAGAAATTTTAAACTTTAATAAAGTTCAGCTTATCAATTATGTCTTTCATGATCATGCCTTTAGTGTTTATTAGGTTTGCATTTTTGTAAAAACACTCTCGTTGCAATGTGAAGAAAAGTTTGGAGGGAGATAAAACTGAATACAGGAGAAGTGGTTGGAATGTGTATGGAAGAGGTATGTAGGGAATTACACAGAAAAGCAAAGTATAACACCTGCTTCATCCTATTTTCCTGTGACCTTGGAGAGTGTGAATTAATCTGCAGGCCACAAAGGAAATGCCAGTTTTCCCTATGGAGTCATTCAGTTAAAAAAGCATCCTGACAATATTTGATGGGGGAAAAAACCTCACTTTTATGTTAATCAAGTATTATTTGCTTTTAGGAATCACTGTGTCCCTATTTCCCTCACCAGAAACTTCAGCAAATGAACAGAGATTCTTTTGACTCAATCTTCTATTCCCCTCTTTATTTCCTTGGAATAATGTTATTTTTCTAAAATATACCCCAAATTAAACATGCTGGTACAAATAAAGAAGGAGACTTTCAAAGCAGGATTAGGAGTTATAGTAAAACTCACATTTTAAAAATAGATGTTCATTATCTTCAGACATGCTCTGCCTAACTCGCATTGGTGCCAGACAATGCCATGTTGGGTTGTCCCATCACATGTGCCCCAGCCTTGGTAGACACACACCAGACATGACTTTTGAATCATGGAGTAATGTGAGAGGCCCAGGAGGTCGTTCTGACTATTTTGCTACCAGGGTTGCATTGTTCTTGACCAAAAAGCTTTTAAGCTCATGGCCTATTTGAGATTTAAACCTTTCTAGCTAAACAGCTCTTCCCTTCTTTTTTTTTAAGGCCTTCATTGCAATTGGGGTTTGTGAAATCTTTTTTTGTTTGTTTGTTTCCATTCTTCATTCTTTGAATTTCTTCTTTTTCACTTTTCTTTTTCATACTCCTTATGGGGAATTTAATCTCATCATTTTATTTTCTGGTATGTCTGAAGCTTAGGCAAAAACAAGCTGTTGATATTTTCAGCAAAGCATGTCAGACGAATTTGCCTTTGAAATGTCCCATTTGCTAGGTGGTCATAGAATTTGTTCATTGGATTGGTATATTACACTTGATAGTTCTTCAGGGGCAGTCAGATGCCTTCTGTGTCCCTGCTGTCCAGCTGAACATCCAGAACAGTCCTACTCAGTCACATTCCTCCCTCTGCAAATGTGTCCCCTGGAGCTACTCCTTGGAAAACTGTTCTGTTGTGGGTAACCAAACTAAAGCAATTTATAATGTGGGGGCCACATCTCTATTTTCATGTATGTGTAAAAACCTCACACTTCAAAAATCTATAGCTTCAACCTATCCAATTTGATTTGCTTGAACAATTTTTATATGAGATTCAAAAGAGATAAGTCTCTTGGAATAAAAATTCACCAGGGTATGTGCACTAAAAAAGCCCATTGATGTGATGTTTATTGGTTTGTAAATCTGCCAGAATGTAAGAATGAGATGCTTTCTTATGGACCATCATTTCCATCCTTAGCAGAAAAGAAAGTGTCAGTTCTACTCACCAGTACCTATAACAACGAGCAGGTCTACATTTAATTTTGATTAATTATATGACACTGTATTTTAAAATAGTTTTCTTTTATGTGTTAATATCATAACCTTATCAAAACAATGTAGACATCCTACTCGTGTATTCCTGAAACTTATCTTTTGGTCAACCTCTGACTATTTAAAAAAATTCTCTGCAATGAAGTATTTTGAGGCCATTTAGAAAAAAGACGTAGAAACCAAAGCTTTGACTTTATACCACGTGGCTTGTTTTCTGTCTTTTAAAACTAGGAACTCTTAGTTGAGCTTGAACTTAGATACATGGTTCTTTTCTCTTAGTTGAGCTTGAACTTAGACACATGGTTCTAGGAACTCTTAGTTGAGCTTGAACTTAGACACATGGTTCTAGGAACTCTAAGTTGAGCTTGAACTTAGATACATGGTTCTATGATATTAGTCTGTGAATTTTTTCCTTCTGCCTTTTTCTCTCTCATCCCATTACCTCCTCCTTCCTGTGGATAGTGGTTGTGGAACACCTAACCTCAGGGAGTCCTGTGGCAGGACAAAGAATATAAATACTCTGCAGTTCTTAAGGGCTTGAATGAATGGTAGTGACTGGTTATGAAGTAAATATCTTAAAGAATCGTGAGATGGAAAGGAATTCTCTCTGTTGTATCTTTTGTGTTTCTTTAGAGCAGGGCAGGAGGGTGTATATTGCCCCAAGAACAGAGTGGACTTACCTAGATTTTTGGCAGCATGTTGTCTAGATCTTGTAAAGCAGAGGCTTTGTGGGCCACACAGGTTAGAAGGACAATAGGAAACCTTGCAGAAGCTTTCCAAGCATGGTAGAAAGCATTAGAGTGTTGTTGGATATGGATAAGCCAGGCTAAGAGGGTCACCAGACACTTCAGTGATGATTTGTGTACACCAACACACTAATTTGTTTAATAGATGAAGTAGTAAACCACAGCTTCCCAACCCCTTGGCTTCCCATAGCATCTCTAAATTTTGGCACAGGCGATAAGTTTCCAACTAGCCTATGGAAATGGCAGCTTGGATGTAAATTAAATTGTTTTATAAATGTGTTGATTATTTCTCACATGCCTGAGTTCGTGGCCTGATATTTATATTCTCTGCATATATGAATAGTGTTCTCTCAAGTCACTACTCCCATAAGAATTAAATCACATCTTGTAAAATGCATGTCCTAGAGTCTTAAAGGACATCACTGTCTTGATCATGTGTGCAAATGTGTTCTTTTTGTATAATAAGCACTTAGTTATTGTAATTTTCTTTCTTTCTTTTTCTTTCTCTTTCTTTCTTTCTTTCTTTCTTTCTTTCTTTCTTTCTTTCTTTCTTTCTTTCTTTCTTTCTTTCTTTCTTTCTTTCTTTCTTTTCTTTCTGCCTCTTTCTCTCTCTCTCTCCCTCCCTCTCTCCCTCCCTTCCTCCCTTCCACCTTCCTTCCCTCCTTCCTTCTGACTTTCTGTCTTTTTACAAATGGCAAATGGAAGTTCCCAGACTAGGGATTGAATCAGAGCTACGGCTGCCGGCCTATACCACAGCTCACTGCAACACCAGATCCCTAACCCACTGAGTAGGCCAGGGATTGAACCATTGTCCTCATGGATGCTAGTTGGGTTCGTTACCACTGAGCCCATAAAAGGAACTCCTATTTTAGTTTTCTTTAGGAAAAAAATAGAAAGCAAATTCACTTTCCCTCCATTCTTGAATAACTTCCTTACAATTCTAGCGATAGGAAACCTAGCAGTGGAAGCAACTCCTACCACAGGAGCTGTCATTTTTGGGCATCTTGGGTCTTTAGGAGAAAGAAAAAGGAGGTGTTATTTTTTTATATCAGTTTGACTTCTAGCTTTGAGGGTATGTTATCAGGATAACTGAGAAATAGAATTTGTTTTTAGGAAATCATTTTCATCCATATACTCACTACAAGAATCCATTATTTAGTGATTATTTTTGGATGAGCTGGCAATTTGGTGTTTACTTTCCAATATCTATATTTTTTTTTCTTAAAAAAGTTGAAATGTGCATATATGTGTATGGTATAGAATTTTCTTTCTTAGCTCCAATGCAAATAGAGAAAGCATAAGAGAAAAATAAAGATGATTCAGAGAGACAAATTATTGGCTTCTCTTCTTTCCTACATTCAAAGTGTTGACAAAATGTGTACAGTTTTAGACAGATAAAATGTTATAACAGAGTATTTAGTTTGGGACTTTTCTATGCCAAGTCCAAATATGAGCAATTTCTATTTACTAGTTGACACTTAGGTTTGGATCTGGCTACCAATTATGATCATACAGTAAGCTTTATCAAAGAAGACCTGCTCACTAGCACTATCTTCTTAAGAACCTTGTTGGCATAAATAAAAGAATAAAGGACAGTTTTGAAGAATTTCTGTTGGATGAGGTGTGGAAAATTATCAGAAAGTCCTTGAAGGAGGCTTGGCAGTAGACTTACACTTTAGCCCTGTCATTGTGGTTAATGACATCAAATTTCTCTGACTACACATGCATGCTCATATGTACTCATGCATATGTATACATCTGTATCTGGGCATAGGAAATCCCCTTCAGAGGAAATATAAAACAATAAGGAGCCTAGGACTGAGCTATTACTCAAGAATAAGAAAAGCCTACAGGAGAAAATGAAATAGAATCTTTCAAAAGGAAGGAGGGCTACAAGTTATGATTGTTAGATTTACCAAGAAAAAAACAGGTTAAATAAGAATTACAGATACGTTTCAGATATCACATGGGACACACCTATACTCAAAAATTATTAATTATGTACCTAAAATTCAGGTTTAATGGAAACCTATATTTTATATGGACCCCTAGTACAAATAGGCATAATTTCCGGATCATTTCATCTTGAGGGGGTAGAGGGTAAGTAGCTACCTCTCAGAAGTTGTATTCAGAGTCCACAAATTGTCTGACAGTCCCAGGATAAATTTAAGAAAATTCCATCTTCAGCCTAGGGGAGAGTGTGTCTGAGGCCTAGTATCCCATGTTTCATAGTATGAAGGAACTCCTCTGGGTTCTCTTGAGAGAGAAATAAGTCAGTGGATTGGTGAATAGAAAAATAGGAGCTGGTTCTTAGAAATAACATTTCTAGGGAGTTTCCGTCGTGCAGCGGAAATGAATCAGGACCCATGAGTTTGAGGGTTCGATCCTTGGCCTTGCTCAGTGGGTTAAGGATCCGGCATTGCCGTGAGCTGTGGTATAGGTTACAGACGCAGCTCAGCTCTGGCATTGCTGTGGTTCTGGCGTAGGCCAGCAGCTGTAGCTCTGATTGGACCCGTAGCCTAGGAACCTCCACATGCCATGGGTGCAGCCCTAAAAAGACAAAAAAAGACCAAAAAAAAAAAAAAAGAAGAAGAAATAACATTTCTAGAAGATAAAGAACAATAACAGCAACAACAATCAAAAGGCAAAGAGTTTTGAGAGTGATAATTTGATGTGAAAGAATGAAGCAGAAATAGTAAAAATGCTCAGGTTATCACTGATCCTCTGCTCTCTGTTGAAGGTGATTTCCTGGAGAAATGAGGCAGATTTGGGTGGAAGTGGATTTCCCAAAGTGTTGTAAATAAGAGTGAATGAGAGTCTGAATTTATTTCTTTTTTTCTTTCTCTTAAGTTGCTCTCTTTGCGTTCTTTATGTTTGTACTTAATATGCATGTGTCCTCACACAGTGAAAAGTAGAGTGTAAATCAGTCTTTTAGCTTGGTGATTTAAGAAGGCAATAACTCCAAGATTAGTGAAAAAAGCAGTATGCATTTTAAATGGTGTGTAGGCCAGTATTTGGTCATTTTTATTTCTCAGTTGCATTTTCTTGTTCTCTTACTCTGAATTCTGCAAACATATAATCCATAGTAATTAATTTAAGTTTTCATATGATGTTGATCTTCATTAGCTCTTCACACACCACAGATTCTTGTTTTAATCCACAAATGTAATCAGCATTTTGTATTGCCTTTCATGTGCTTGCTATTAGCAAGCCTCCAAGTTCTGTTTTTAATTACTACAGATATGCTAAGTATATGTATAACAGTAATTTGTAACTTAAAAGCCTGGAAAACAATGGGTTTAAATTAATTGGGTATCTGGCATTTTTAAAATTATGAAACAATCAAACATTAAGTAGGTTGGGAAAGGACAATTACTGTACTTTATATCATGCACAGTTTTATATGAACAGATAATGGCTGACATGAGACTTCTGAGTTAGTGCACAGCTATGTATGTTTGTACAGCTACATATTTAGGTACTGGTTGTAGTTCAGTATGCTAAAAGTCAATTTACTGAATGACTGACTCACTGAATTACAGAAGAATTTCTTAGAGTTGTAGTTTTTCCTGTGTTCCTACTCTTACCCTTGCCTCTAGGTTATTCTCTGATGGGTGTTTTCCTTTAAATACATTTTGATGAATTCTCTGTTTATGTGAACGTAAGGTTCACTTTTGTCTCTGGTGGCAAATGATTGAGGTGAACATTTCAGTGAGAGTATTAGGTTAAAACTTCGTTTGGGCCTTTGTTACTGAGGAATGCTAAACAGAGGAACTAGAAAAGAATATTGAACTGATGAGGAGGCCTGGAATCTGACTTTTCCATTAGGGAGCAGTGTGACCTTGAACAACCAGTTGCTCTTCTAAAGGCTTAAGTCTCCTAATCTCAACATGTTATCAAGTGTCTCCATTGGGAAATAGATCTATGAGAAAGGAAGAAGTGGACTTGCATTTTGCATATGACTGAATAGAGGTTGTGGTCCTCCTTACCTTTGGAGAAGGTGTGTTACTCTTGTAAATAGTACCTGTTGTGTGTGTCCTCATGGGTAAAGGATCAAGACCATGCTTCTCAGATCCCTTCTAGTCTATATATATATTGATATGCTATAATTTCAATTACAGTATTGATATGCTATAATTTCATGGTCTTCTAGGCACACCATAACTGCTTTTTTTTTTTTTTTGTCTTTTTGCCTTTTCTTGAGCCACTCCCGCGGCATATGGAGGTTCCCAGGCCAGGGGTCTAATTGGAGCTGTAGCCACTGGCCTACACCACAGCCACAGTCACAGCAACTCAGGATCCAAGCCGCGTCTGTGACCCACACCACAGCTCACGGCAATGCTGGATCCTTAACCCACTGAGCAAGGCCGGGGATCAAACCCGCAACCTCATGGTTTCTAGTCGGATTCGTTAACCACTGCGCCATGACAGGAACTCCACATAACTGCTGTTTTTGGTATTAGGTTTTTGCGTCTATGATTTGAGGGAGTTTCCACTCAACAGTTTTCTAGCAGACTTACAGTGCAGACTTGAAAAACATGCTTCAGCTAAATGGGATATAAAAACAAAATACTTAGAACAATTAAATAAACTTTTGTGTGTGTACCCTTCATGCATTCATGTATTAACAAATGTTTATTGTGTATCTAGTATATTCTTATAGTGGATCTGGAGCTCAGGGTATAATGGTTTTCATGAAGAGCTCACAGTCTTTTTGGAAAATAGTTGTGCAATCAGGCAAGCATGTATAGTACAATGTGATAAGTTCCTTGTAAATTATATATAAGGAGCCTTGATGGGTCAAGTCTCAGAAGGCCATCACTCCACAGTCTTTTTATGAGATATCTTCTTCATGGATTACCATGAAGCTGCCCAGTGGACTTGTCATTCTGGCCACAGCTGACTCAATCTGCCCTCAAACAGCATATCTGCAAGCTGGACAGTCTTCTGCAGGGGAGAGTGGTAGATAGAACACCTTAATAGAGACCATGGTGCCTAATTTCATTGATTGATCTTCCCTTCCAGATAACTTAAACTCAACATGTAGAGAAAGCTATGCAGTTGATAATGGGAACAAAAGTTGGAAAACAGTGTGGTAGAATAATGACAGGGCCTGAGCAAAGGGCCTAACATATTCTTGCTTCTGATGGAAGTCATGAGAGCTGCCCTGGGTCCTCAAAAGCTGTTCTCTTTCTGAACTGTGCTTCATCTTCCTGAAGCCTGGCTAGGTGAGCTAGGTGAGTATTCTGGCATTTATCTGGGGCTTCTCTTCTTCATTTGTACTCCTGCCTTTACAGCAAATATCCATTTATTTGTAGCCTGAGTAAATTTCTGGTTTTAGCAATGTACAGTGCTAAACACAAAGGTACTGATATGATGAAAGAGAGAGTCCTGACTCTGCCTCAGCGAGTACATCATAGAGGAGAATGTGCTGTACCTGAGACTTGAAGGGCACATAGGGTGGTCCAGAGGGAGGATAGGGGACAGTTGTGAAGTACAGGGAGATGAGAGAGAACAAGCTAAGCTCAGAGAACAAGTCGTAGTTTATCATGGCTGGTGCAGAGGAGCCATGCGTAGAGGAAGCTATGACCATGGTCTGTCATATAAGGACCAAATCGGGATGATTTTGCACTTTATACTCTAGGTAGGGAGAAGCAACTATGGGCATTTTCAAATGAGTACCTTGGTAGCAGTGTGGAAGATTTATTGGATAGGAGTCAGTCTGGGGGTTGAAAGATAAGTTATTGGGTTATCTCAATGATATAAATAAGCTGTAAAGGTCTTACTAGGTGGAGGTAGTTTGGGGGTAATTATAAAAGAGATTCCAAGCAGTAGAATGAATAAGAACTGGTAACAGATTGCAGGAACACTCAGGGATGACTCTCAGGGTTTCTGGTCTGGATGACTGGGCAGACGAAAGTGACAATTCTTGAGTAAGAGAATATGAGAGAAAAACACATTTGTTGGAGGGAGATAATAAATTGAGTTTCAACTCTTTTCTATGTGAGGCACAAAAATGTGTGATTGTCTTTTGATTATGAGGTCTCAACTCAGAAGTACCTATATAAAGTAATGTTACAGAAAAAAATTATTCTAGAAACCAGGTGTATCTAACATTGCTCTACTTTTTCTTGATTACCATTCCCTGGTTATGGGGCTTTCTTTCTTTTTTTATTTCTTTTTTTTTTTTTGCCATTTCTAGGGCCGCTCCTGTGGCATGTGGAGGTTCCCAGGCTAGGGGTCAAATCGGAGCTGTAGCCTCCAGCCTATGCCAGAGCCACAGTAACGCAGGATCCGAGCCGCATCTGCAACCTACACCACAGCTCAGGGCAACGCTGGATCCTTAGCCCACTGAGCAAGGCCAGGGATCAAACCTGCAACCTCATGGTTCCTAATCAGGTTCGTTAACCACTGAGCCACGACAGGAACGCCTGTGGGGCTTTCTTGGCATAAATTTACAGTAGCCGAGAGAGTCCTTTAAGGTATCTCTACTGATTATGCAGTTTATTGACTCCAGGGTAACTGGGAGACATCTGTTTCAAGCCACATCTTCCTGGTGAATACCATCAGATACTACGCAGGGCTGTACAGCAGTGAGCAATGGGGTTGGGGGAGGGAGATCAAAACAGCAAACAGACACTTCTTTTGGCTTTTAATTTCTTCTTGTTGCTCTCTTGCTGACTCTAAAGGTAAGATAATGTCCTTTGTTTTCCATATTGTCTAGATTCTTTGACTCTGAGCGGAGTTGAGCTGGTTTCTGAAGCAAAGGTGCCGTACATAACTTTCAAGCGTCTGCTCTTGTCCTCTCAGCTTCCTTTGTCCCCTCAGTAGTTTTTAGGTTCCTTTAGTGGTTCTTTTACTAAACAATGGTCAAGTTGTTTACCATTAGAAGGAGTTCATTGGGTGAAATTTACCCAAGGCTCACTTATAACTGATGCTGCATGCATGCATGAACTGCTTCCAGGGTTATTCACTCCTTTAGCTTTTGCTAAAGAATCTGTCAGTCAAATGAGTAGCTGCTGACAGCAACTTTTAAAGACTCTCTTCTCTTAACCATAGCACATTAAACACTTTTAAAACAGATATGTAAACAATTTCTTTCAGTCTGTCGTACATGTTTCCTTGCTGCACATTTCAGCATAATGAAATTCATGTTTTTCAGAGAATTTTGGTGAGATGCATTAAATTTCATTCTTTACCATTTTGTCCATATGTGTATGGTCTCCCATAAATCTATGACATAGAGCATTACTGTCATAATAAATTTCCATTTTAAATATTGAAGGTTCTTATTGTGATCCACAGCTCAACTTAAGTTTTCCCTGTGGAAAAAAATGTGATGTTTTTGTTTGCATCAATTCTCTTTTGTTTTGTTCATCTTCTTCTCCATTAGCATGAATCTAGCATTTTGAAACTGGGAGAGCCATTAGCTGTGGCTTTTTTTTAGGGGAGTACCCTCATTGGATGTAATACCCAAGAAGCTATGTGGAAATAGGCTTTATGATGATGAATTACTGTTGCAGAAGGAAACTCAGTGACACTGATAAATATTAAAGAGCCACTGTTGCCCCCATGGAAACCATTTTATTTAGTTACTTCTAAAACCTATTCTCTGTACTTCTCTTCCCTTTTATTTCTGAACTAATTTACATGACAAGAGCCTCTGGTCCTTGGGAGTATGTCTGCTCTTGCCTCTATTCTCTACTTTGAGTTGTCACCCTCTCTTTGCTGAGAAGATGTGTGACAATGAAGTGAGGAGTAAATCGCTACTGGAGCAGATGAACTCTGAGAAACAAAGATCCCCTTTTCATGCAAATCTCCATAGTAATTTAACATGAAGGAAGAAAAGAAACCAGGGTACAAGGTATCAACAGAACTGGGATGGTATTCAAGGTTGTTTCATGAAGCCTTGCCATCTCTTTAAGAGTGTCGTCTATCAAAGCATCTCTTTCCCTTTCGTATACAGTGAAAACACATTTCCATTTTTAAGGGAAACAAGGAAGAACATAAAGCTAAACTCAATCACAGAGCCTGGATGTCCACTCGCACTACCCATCACCTCAGCGTCACTTTTGACTTTGTCACTCACTCCTAGCCAATAGGAACATACCATGTGTACTTTCTGATTGCCCGAGTTTTCCTCTCTGCCTAGGAGGTCTGCTTTTCCTTTCTTCAACTTTTTCTACCTTTCAAAGTTTAGCTCTAGGCCTGTTCTATTATTCTTAGCATCTTTCCTTCGAGACTGATTATTCTGTTTTCAAAATTCCCATTGCATTTTGAGTTACTGTCTTTAACTTAATTACCTTTTCCCTCCTGTGAAGTAAATTTTCTTGCACCAAAATTTATTGAGGAAAGTAACTATATATTATACTGCATTGTTCTTTATCCATAGCTCTGGATATAATAGCAGGTATATAATATGCGATTGTAAGATGGACTAGCTGCAATTTAAAAATTATGAACTAGGAGTTCCCGTCGTGGCTCAGTGGTTAACAAATCTGACTAGGAACCATGAGGTTGAGGGTTTGATCCCTGGCCTTGCTTAGTGAGTTAAGGATCCAGTGTTGCTGTGAGCTGTGGTGTAGGTCACAGATGTGGCTCAGATCCTGCGTTGCTGTGGCTCTGGCGTAGGCTGGTGACTACAGCTCAGATTAGACCCCTAGCCTGGGAACCTCCATATGCTGCGGGAGTGGCCCTAGAAAAGGCTAAAAGACAAAAAATAAAAAATAAAAAAAATAAAAATTATGAACTAAGAAGAGTAAATTTGAGCTATGCATCTACCCTTGATTGTTTTTCTCCTAACTTTAAAATTTATGGCACCTTCCCTTAAAGATAAAGCACTGTGTGCTTTTCACTAGTTGACTACCCAGTGATGTCATTGGTCACAGGATAGTCAATCAGTCCATTTTAGCTAAAATAACTTTTAACTCAGAGGCTTGATACCCACTCACATTTTCTAGCCAGAATATATTATTGATAGTAATAATGTTTATAAGAGCAAATACTTATAGCTTGCCTGGATCCAGCACCCGTCTCAGCATTTTAAGTGCATATACTCTCATGTAATCCTCACAGTTACCCTATGAAGTAAATAATACTGTTATCATTACTATTTTTTTTTATCTTTTTAGGACCACACCCATGGCATATGGAGGTTCCCAGGCTAGGGGTCAAATCAGAGCTGTAGCCACTGGCCTACACCACAGCAATGGCAGATCCGAGCCACATCTGTGACCTACATCACAGCTCATGACAAGCCAGATCCTTAACCCACTGAGTGAGGCCAGGGATTGAACCTGCATCCTCATGGATGCTAGTCAGATTCGTTTCCACTGAGCCACAATGGGAACTCCAATGCAGGAAGGGTCTTGATGAAAGTTTGGCCTGGGCATTTCCAGGGGAACACACCAGGTGCAACGGTGCCTATTTTGTGGACTACAAACACTGCAGGAGAATGTGTATAACTGTGGGTCAGAGCCGTTGCCTTTGGGGTAGCCATTGTGGTGATCCCTAAATGTCCATTGCTCTCTTGTTCTATGCATCACATTCCCTGTTCTATCTACTTCAAATGTCCTTTTACTCTTTTTATACATGAGAAAGTCTCATTCTTATTCTGAAATTGAAAACTAAAGGCTCCTATGTGGAAGAGGTTCTCGGTTTATCTGTGTAGCATGTTCCCTGTGTGCTTTCCTTGTGCATAGTGGGGAAATATGCAAAAACTTTTCTTTTTCCTTTTATAGTGTAACAAGTTTGTCTAAATTAATTTTAGTCACCTGAATTAGCTACAAGTCAAGACAGCATCTGACTTTCAAAAACTACAGTCATTATGGCCAGATAAATGATTGCATCAGTCAGAGGTGTGTGTGTGTGTGTGTGTGTGCGTGTGTGCGTGTGCACGTGTGTGCGTGTGCGTGTGCGTGTGCGTGTGTGTGTGTGTGTGTGTGTGTGTAGAAGGAGGGCATGGCAGACTGGGGTTTACATTCACGACTGCAAAATAACTCAAAGGAATAATGTTCTGAAATTTTAATCTACAGTTTTGTCGCCTGCAAACAGTTGTACTCCTTCAGATGGTCAGCCTCTAGAGAATCCTCAACAGGATGCTCGGTGCCCTGCTGCACACACAGTCATTGCAGACACATTGTCTGTGGTGTTAAGAGGCAAATAATATGACTAGAGCCACTGGTTTTAATCTTTCAATGGACATCTGAATATAGGCAATTATTTTAAAGTTGTGATTAGCTAAACCCTCTGAGCATTTCTTTCAAAAATTCATGCCAGTCCTTATGTGTCTTATTATTTTGCTTATGTGGGCTTTCTTGTTCAACACAGTACTGATTAGACCCCTAGCCTGGGAACCTCCTTATGTCGTGAGTGTGGCTCTTACAAAAAAAAAAAAAAAAAAAAGACAAAAAAGTGATATATTTTGCCTAGAATGACCCTGGCACCCTTAAACAACAGAACCAGGAGGGCATCCTAGTTCATGAGCCATACTATAGCTTTCTAGAATCCTAAGCACCAGTCATTGGCTAAGCCTGGTAACTCTTGCCTCCTTTGCTGGCTTCTTCTTTTTGATGTCTATGCCGTGTTGTGTTCCTTCCAAGTTGCTGACTGATGTTCAGTTTCAAAGCAGAAATGGTTCTAGGATCTGTGGAGCCTAAAGCAATTTAGGGACTCTCTAAGAAAAAGAATACCAAATTACAAATAAAGAATTAGGTATGAGTGATTATTTAGAATAAAAAAAACATACAAAAAACTAACTTAAAAAACTTATAAATAATAAAATTATCACAACATAAACATAACATTTTATTAATTAGCTACCTGTTATACCTCTATGATACTGTTTTTAATAAATTTTGCTTATATAAACTTAGTTCATGTTTTCAAATGAAAATAATTTTGTAGTATTCTTCATAGAGGAAAATAGAAGAGTAGTTCAATATTTCCTCTAGCATGGTTGAATATATGTGTGTATATATAAACACATATATAAAAATATATATACATAATTGATAATTCAGAGAAACCTCTTTTATTTCTACAACTCATTATTAGTAATCTTTTGTCAGGTTTTAAAGATTGCTATCAAGCAGAATAAAATCTTTATCAAGTTTCAGATATAAAGTTTTTCAGAATATAAAGAATATAACAACTTTGTTGGTCTAATCTTATATCCTCTTTGATTTCATAATCTTCAGCAAACAGTCTGTCACTGATAACATCATTGTAGAGTTTTACTTTATCTGAACTTAAGCATTTTGTATAAAATCTTCAAAAAATTGTGTTTTTCTTATATTTCACTTGATTCATATCTCCTCAGTAATTGAAATTATTATTCTGCGTTGACTGAGTTTACCTCTTATCCTTGGCCCTGTCCCTAGTTTCATCATTTTAACTCTTTTTCTTCTAGGATTTTGCCACACCATCCAGTTGAGGATCCAGGTAATTATAATAGAAATTTTGAAAAACACCCAAGTAGATTCTTGAAGAAAAGAATTTAATAAAAGTGTATCTGTACAGAAATGAAAAGAAGTTGTAAGAACAACACAAAATATGTATTAGGGAATTATTGAAACGGGAGGAACATATCCCTCACGTCAGTGATGCTACATGGCATTATGAACATGCTTTTCTGTTAACAGATCAATGAGAATAAAAGTCCTCTTCTACCTAAACCTGGCCGATCATCATACATCTGGTTTGAGATTATTTAGTGTGAGCGAACAAAGGAAGTTTCTCAGAACACTGTCAGAAATTATTCCACTAAGAATTCCAGCCACTGTAACATGATAAATGGATACTTGTTTATTTTAATTATTGGATGGGATGTTGGATGGCTATGTTTTTATGTTGCATGATGGTTTCTGTTTTACATTTTTCTGTGGATTTTGATCTTCGGTTTACTTTTACATTATAGCAGAACTCAGGCTCTTCAGTTTAGTATCATTCCTGTTATTAATTGCATACTTTTTAGTACTGAATTATTTGACGCAGAGGGTCAAAACAGTATTCCTGCAAGAAAAATTACATGTGATTTCAATCAACCAGAGATGGGCCAGTATAGGATGAGATATGCTGTGTTTTGCACATTTCACCTGGTGTTCCCAGCATTTTAGAAGCTCTGCTGAGTCTTATTTTCTAGTATATGCTCATTGATATATTTAGAAACTGGAGGCCATTCTTGGAAATCCCACTGTAGGAACAGAGAAGATATGGGGACCTAACAGGTAGGTGAGCAAGAATAACATCATTATGAATAAAAACACTTCATATAAAATTACCACTTGCAGCTGCAACATGATAGTCTCTTTTTTAATAAACATGATAAAATATTTGTTTAGTTTTTAAAAATATTGCTCAAAGACTGGATTTTTACCATTAAAAAATAGGTTTTAAGTTTCTGTTCTCTGCTGTTTGAATGATTGCATTAGGCTTCCAATGAGCCTTCCTTAAAGATCCAGGCCCGTTCTTATGAAGCCTATGAGTCTATGATTTTAAAAAAACTGGAATCTTGGATTAGTGTTTTTATTTGAAAGACAGGATTTTTTTGTCCTTTCCCGTATTCTAAAAGCAGTAACACTACCACGTATACATGTTTGTGGTATGCAGGTCTTTCCGATGAGCCTGTAAAAAACTGAAGCCCCACGTTTCCATGTGATGATTTATTACCATAGTTGAATAGTTCTTTTCATTGGCACAGGATATTTTTTTCAAGGTGTACTTGATCATGATTAATGAACCTCACAAAATCCTAGAGCCTCCATAATCCTAAGTATGTGGCTTATCCATAACAAGTGTTAATTACTTAAAAAAACCTTAATTTTTAAAACTTTTGTGCAGTTATTTTCTAGAAAACATTTCTCTTAAATGCAGGTAAAAGTAAGGATAAACTTTTTTATGTCAATAAATTTAAATGATTTTATAGTAATAAATATATAGAACTAACTCCCATTGGGATATATATGTATAGAAATTATTTATATGCAACTATCCATTAAAAGAAATTATATTCAAAAATAAAATTTCAAAGTAACTTTAGCCAATTAGGAGTTTCTGTTGTGGCTCAGCCAAAACTAATCTGACTAGTATCCATGAGGATGCAGGTTCGATCCCTGGCTCCACTCAGTGGGTTAAGGATCCGGCATTGCCATGAGCTGTGGTGTAGGTCACAGATGCAGCTTGGATCCTGCATTGCTATGGTTGTGGCATAGACCAGTGGCTATAGCTCCCATTTGACCCCTAGCCTGCGAACCTTTATATGCAGCAGGTGTGACACTAAAGAGGCAAAAAAAAAAAAAAAAAAAAGGCAACAAAAATAACAAAACAAAAAATCAAAGTAACTTTAGCCAATTCAATAGATTAGTGTCTTCCAAGGGTTAAAATTTTTTGATATTGATTTCATTTTAATTTTTCTGGTCATAAATGAGTGATTCTCAGTGGGACTTTTTTTTCTTTTTTTGGTCTTTTTAGGGCTTATGGAGGAACCTCCCATGGCATATGGAGGTTCCCAGGCTAGGGGTAGAATCGGAGCTGTAGCCACTGGCCTACGCCACAGCAACGTGGGATCCAAGCCTCCTCTGTGACGTTCACCACAGCTCAGGGCAATGCCGGATCCTTAACCCACTGAGCGAGGCCAGGGATCATACTCACGTCCTCATGGATGCTAGTTAGGTTCATTAACCACTGAGCCACGATGGGAACTCCATCAGTGGGACTTTTTTGATAGGTGTAAGTCTAAGAAGAGATTGAAAAAAATCTCAGGCAAATTTGAATAGTTATAATGTTTACTTTCTGTATGTCTTTGTGTGTTAGGTTCAATTTTTCTCCAAGGAAAAATTTTTGCCTTGGAAATGAGGTAAAGAGTGCTTTAAAAGGTGCTATATCAGTGTTCCTATTGTTGCACGGTCCCAGCCCAACAGAGTGGGTTAAATTATCTGGAATTGCCACAGCTGTGGTATAGGTCGCAACTGTGGCCTGGATCTGATCCCTGGCCTGGGAACTCCATTTGCTGATATGTGGCCAAAAAAGGGGAAAAAAAGTGCTGAGTCCTAAGAAATGGTCCTACCATGCTGATGTAGGCTTTTATTTACCAGCCAGATATTATATAATAATGTATCATGACTAATTAGTTTCCATTATACTCATAATTGGACTCAAATTAATAACTGTTACTCACCACCATATTGTCCTACTTATTCTAATACTGTCATTGTTTGGCCTACTACAGTGTACATTTTGTTCAGTTGAGAAGAAATGTTCTTTATAAAAATGACAAGTGTATAAAATGTTCTTTTATAAAAATGTTCTTTATAAAAAATGTCATTATACTTGGGGATTTTTTTTAAGCTTTATTTTGTTCAATTTGGATTGTGATCCATCCAGAAAGAAGCGTTTTTCAGGGTTTCCAGGCTTGATCCTTAGTGTTTCTACTAATGATAGAAAGCAAATATCAAATTATGTAGTATATGGGATGAAAAACACTGAATTATTAAAATTAGAAGGAAAAAGAATTGCAGCACATTTGAAAGGATCATGATGACCTGAAGAAAGTGTCTTATAAAAATCCTTAGTGGGGCTGTTTAACTTCTGCCAGTAATTATTAATAAAACACCTGAGAAACTGTATTCAAATGAACATAATTAGTACATGTTTTTTGAATTCTTACTTTGAATCCATTGTAAAACTGGATATTATGCAAAAAAACAAGAGTGGTATATGTTACTACATCTGCATTCCAAGAATTTAACTTCCATTTAGTGAGGCAAAATTAATCCATGTAAAACTGTATAATCCACCTTTCATGGGATGTATGGTAGGAATACTTTTCATTAGTTAACTGTTCTCATAGAAACCATTAGATCATATTAGTGCAAAAAAAAGTGATCACTTGAATAGATGCCTGATGATACAATAGAATGAATCTGGAATTCAAAATCAAAAGACTAGCTGTGTCAGATTCTGCTTATGCCCAAAGTTACGTTCTTTCAGCCTACATTTATTTCTCTAGTCATTGTTATGGCAACCAGCTGGGGCAGGTGTAACCTGGCAGAACCAACTTCACCTCTGCTACAATTGAGTGATTGTCACCGTGCAGCTTTTCAGCTGCCTCTGCTTGGGATAAACAGAAAATCATTCAGCTTTTCTGGTCGGTGTGTGGGCCTTAAAGTGTGAGAAACACTTAGATGGATAAAGTACATGAGTTGGTAGATAATTATTTCCGTCTGCTGTCCTTCGAGTAGCCAATTCTGAGATGCATTCTTTACACTCTTCAGAGGGTACCCAGTGGGTTGAAACCCCAGCTGTTATCAGTGAGAAGAGCTTGATAAGGCCTCCTTAAACTGGTTTCTCCTTCTGTTCTCTTTTACTATTACAAGTGCCCTTTCCCTAATTCCTATGATCTATATGTAAAATAAATTATCTGCATGTAAACCTTTTTCCCAGTCTCTACGTTGTTGAGGAAACACAGATCAGTATACTGTTTCTTGATATTTACTAAGTGTGGACATTGGAAAACAAAACAAGACAAAACAAAAAACCCAAACAAAACAACTTTGACTCAAGAGACAGCTTAGATTGCTTGGATTTAGGCTCAGGGTGTGTCACTCACCAGCTCTATGACCTTAGGCAGATTATTTTAACTCTTTGTGCCCTGGTTTTCACATTCTAAACTAGGGATAGTAGTTCCTGCTCTGGTGACATAGGTTAAGGATCTGATTGTCTCTTTGGTGGCATGGGTTCGATACCCAACCAGGATCTGGTTTTGCCTCAGCTGTGGATAAGATTGGACCCCTGGCCTGGGAACTCTCACATGCCACAGTTGCATGAGAACTAGTACCTGTGTAATAAGGATTGTGGTGACTATTAAAGATAAGTCCTTTAGTGCCACAGTGTTGATATAGTGGTTAGGATAGCTGCCGTCCCAAGATAAGTCCTTTAGCAGTACCTGACTCTTGGCCAGTGATGCTGAAATGATTTCATTCATGCAAAGTATTGTAACAATGCCTGGCACATTAGTAACTTAAAACAGTGCACATTTACTATCTTACAATATTGAGATCAAGGTGTCCACTGCACTGTGTTCCTTTTAGAGGTTCTAGGGGAGAGAATCTATTTCCCCCTACTTCCAGCTTCTAGCGGCTTTTCACCTTGGGGCCCTTTCCTCCCAAATCTCCTTCTGTTGTAACATCTCCTCTAAATCTGACTTTCCTGCCTCCTTATTTTTGGCCTTACAAGGATAATCCAGGGCAGTCGCCCCATCTCAAAATCTTTAATCACATCTGAAAATTCTTTTTTTTTTTCTTTTTTTTTTCTTTTTTTTTTTTGCCATGTAAGGTAGCACATCATAAGTTCCAGGGATTAGGATGTGAATAAATATCTTTGGGGAGCAATTGTTGTGTCTACCAAAATACTCAACAAGTTTGGCTGGATAAATTCCTCTGAGCTTCAATTACATCATTTATTGCATTCGAAATGATTGCAATCAGAGTGACATGATATGGTAAGAATAAAGAAAGAATATTATTTTTATGAGTCTATGTTTTTATATAGATTTGTATCATTATAAAATCATACTTTAAAATTGGGCTTTCAATAGTGCCTTTAAATCTTTATACTGATTCATAGATTCCTTTATTCTAACTCATGTTAAATCTGAGCCCTAGTCATTCCAAGAGATTTTGAGTTTTTCAGACTCCCACAGTACTCAGCACTAACCTTTACTGTTGTATATTTTAATTTGTTAATTCTCTTTCTCCCTTAGAATACTGTAAGCTTCTTGAGGTGCTGTGTCCTGTTTTTCCATGAATGTCTGGGTGCACATGACTTAAAGTAATGCTCACTAGTTTCTGCTGAATGATGGCATAGCTGACTGAATGTGTGCAAATATGAGAAAAGGCTGAGCACATAGAATACTTAAAGAATATTTATTCAATCTGATATTGTTTAATCTATAACTATTGAAAGGGTGGATCATAAATCTTTTGCATGTAAGTGACTAAACAGCAGGCATACAGCAATCAATATCTTATAAAAATTGTTTAAAATATTTTGGTAATATTTTGGGTTAATATGCTAAAGAATGTATTTCAAGAAAAGTGTATGTACTTCAAATCAACCTTAATTTCTGTGAGCAGAGCACATAAATGAAATACAACACAATGTCAACTTCTCCCTCAGAAGGAGAGTACAGAACTGATGATCTCAGAATTCCATTGCATGAGGGTTGGAAAAACAAGCCCTTTGAAGCCACTTATCTGGTAATATGCAAATGGAAACAATATCACTGCTACATTCTTTATCTTTGCAGCAAAAATATATATGCAACTGTATAGGCCAATTAAATAGTGCTGTTGGCAGTCTGGAATTTTGCCTGGATCACCTAGGGTGACATGAGGTTTTTGACTGTGCTCTGAAAATACATGCCAGAATACTAGGAGTTTCCAGTCTCAATTTTGTAATGAAATTAGGTGTGAATGTGGTAACTGATGTAATGTATGCAGTACTATCAGATTTATGTTTGACATTAACATGTTGCTTCCGGGTACAGTAGTGACTTTCTCAATTTCCCCTGTCCCTTGGCCTGTTGGAAGGGAGCCATCACAATAGCATGATGTCAGGCCAAAGCTCTTTTCCATTTGCCAAACTGGCATTTGAGGTAGGACACTGTAGTATTTTGTGAGGTCCACAAATTCAGATTCAAGCTTTAAATGTCTTTTCTTTACATCAGTACTGATGTTACTCAGTAGAATTGTGTTCATTATGTGGAAAGCATTTTTGTACAGCTATTCAAGATTTGGTATTCTCATATTTACAGAATCATTGAGGCTTTAAGATATAGTACTTAGGCTTTAGGATAGAAAACTAGTTTTACTAATATTGGTCTTCTATGAGCTTCATAGCTGACAAAATTTAAAACTTACATGTGAGTGGCTGTGATGATTAATGTTATGTGTCACATTGGCTAGGCTGCAGTATCTAGTTGTTTGGTCAAACACTAGTCTAGATGTTGGCTGTGAGCGTATTTATTAGATAAGATTAGTATTTACATCAGTAGACTGTATACAGATGAATGTACAGATATGGGAAACAATTCTGAAGAAGTCTGGAAAATACTTGCCCTTGGAATACCTGGAACTTTTTATTTATGTAAAAATTTATACCTTTCAATTTAATATTTTGACTGAATAATGCATACAGGTTTTAAAATTTTAAAATGTTTGCAAAGAAAAGCAGCATGAGTTGGATGTTAGAGAGTTAACTGTAACATCAGACAATAAGGGGACTTTGTAAGATATTACCCTAAAATACTACAAATTTGCAGTATAGCTGTGGTAGAGGAATTAAATATTAGATTATTTTGTCTCAAAGCAGTTATCGTTCATTCTAGATGGAGGGGTAAATACCATACACATATACATATAGTTATACACACGTAAACGCATATGTATTCATTCATTTATTCATGTGTATAAATTTGAAGAGAATGGCTTTGTGAGTAATCAGAGTCTGTTTTACTCATTGAGGTCCAATAGGGAAATGTTTCCAAAAGAGATATTCTTTAATTTTAGTTAATGGAGAATAATAGGTGAATAAACTAATTGAAGACAAAGAATATTTCAGTAGAAAACTACAGACATAGATCCCTTATTTTCCAGTCAGCAGCTCTTTCCCAAATTATGTTAGGAATTAAAGTAAAATGTTTGTGAATGTATTGGGTATAGAGAAATAATATAGTGTAACAGGTCCGTAAGTGAATTTTGGACCTAGCCTTGAATTCTAACTCTGTTGCTTGACTCTATGACCATGATAAGTTTACTTAACTTCCTCACATATAAAATAGGGGGAAGTAACAGTAAGCAGTTTTAGAGGATGCTGAGGAGTTGAAGGAGTTGCTAGAATAGTGGCTACCACACAGTAGGTGCTCAATAAAATAATGATGTTCTAGTCCTTTCATCTTCATATAGTTTTTAATGCAAAATCAAATTTTCGAAAAAGCTGGGAAGGGGTTATTTGAATTTTGTCTTTATTTTTAAAATGTGTGGTGGAAGCTGATAGTCCTCATATACTTTGTGAAAGTCATCATTGTGCTACATTGACTAGAAAGAGAAATGGAAGTGTCATTAGTTTGTTGCATAAATCTATCTCCATTAGTCCTTAAATCTGACTTTTTGCGAACTGTTGAAATTTCTTAATTTCAATTTTGAGATCTTAATACATGTTATTGTTTTAAATGCTTATGAAATGCAAGGTTTACACAGCTGCCACAAGGAAAAATGAAGTATAAATTTAGGAGATTGACTACCATTTTCAGAATGCATTAGACCTCAGAGACACTAAAAATAAATCAGTTAAGACATAGAAAAATAATCTGGGTGTTAATAAATACATTCTTTATACTCAGTACACATATTCTGAACCTTTATCCATCTTTTTGTACTGTTGTCATAAACCCACGCACAGTTTAGCTATGCCATAAACCTTTTTCTATTAACATATTGAAGTCTACCATGTCCCACTGCATTCATTTTTATAGAAGTTACTGCATACAAATGAGGATGCATATTGCATGTCCTGTTTTCTTGCTAGGGACCAGAATATCTTATTATGAATCACACCACAAAAAGTACACTTTAAATATAATTTTTACATTATGATGTCCAGTTATTGGTCAGACTATTTCACTTCATCCTTCTTCTTGACCATCTCTTGAATGGACCTAGTGTTTATACCAGAATAACTTTCTTTGGCTGGGTCATCCATGCATGTATAATTCCTCACATAAGGCTTCCTGCCATCTGTTTCACATTTTATTTCTCGTGTATGCTTTCTTATTCCATCATCTGTATTAGTTTGGAACTAATTCTTGAGTAAGAAGTAATGTTCCTTCCTGAGTCTGTTCTGAATTGCCAGGGGTTTGGGTATCTGAAAAACCTCTTATGCAAAAATAGTGAGCACTCTGGGTATTCTTGAAAATTATTCTACTTTGAGTATTTTATGTTGAATTACCTTCAGATTTGGGTACAACTCATACTGTTTACTAACCTGATCTGATTTGGAAATCGATCTCACTTTAGAATATACAAGAGAATTATATGACAGTATAATATTTGATAACCATGACAAGTTCATAGAGAGAAATTTGGAACTTATACACAAAGGCTTCATAATGAGCCATTTTATATAAGTAAGCTGATAACCAAGGTTTTTCTTCAGCCTTTCCTATAAAAGAGAAGTATAGTATGTTAGTGGCCTCTTCTTCTAAGCAAAGAGGTACAGTAAATAACTGGTAGCTGCTTCACCTTTGCCTATGACATTTTGCATAAAGAAATAAGAGCAACCTATAATAGAGAAGAACAAATCTGACTTCATATTAGATCTGTTCTGTTGCCTGTGCTTAGTCATGCTGGCTGAGCACCTTTTGTAAAAAAAAAAAAAAAAAAATGTTGCCTATACCCTGAAATATACAAGATAGCCTATTCTCAGGGCTCTGACCTTTAAGACTCCATTCATATAGAGATAAAAAGTTACAGAACAGACAATATCATGTATTTTTTGGAGGTTTATAGGAATATCATGACCTGACCTGTATTGGATAGCTATAAGAACCAAGGATTGTTCTGACACCAAGAAGTTTGCAGCAACTAACCATGCCCCTCCCTCACCTTATCTTTAAAAGTGCTTTGCTGAAAGCGTTCTAGGCGTTCAGGATTTTGGGGGCACAAGACACCCATCTTCTTCCATGCTTCTGCAATAAACCTTTTTCTGTTCCAAACTCCAATGTTTTGGTATTTTTGGCTTCACTGCATCCGGCACACAAACTTGGGTTCGGTGACAAACCTACAGGATAAACTGGGCATTAGCAAGTCTATACTTCTTATTAAGTTAGAGGTAGCTAAAGTGTATATTGTACACATTTAGTTATGGAATTTTCCAGGCCAGCTTTCAGTCTGTTCAGCCTCAGGAGACTTTTGGGAACATAGTAAAGAATGCCAATAAGTTTAAGACTTAAAACCTTGACTGATGTCATTGCCTGCCTGAGCAAATTGGGAAGTGATAGAAGCAAGATGCCCTTTGCACTTACCTGATGGCAGCATGTCCTGGGGTTTTCAGGGTGAGAGAGGAGAGAGAACATGAGCACATCCTTAGTTTTTTCTCTCTGAAAGGATGCCTTGGCCTTTTGAAAAGAAGACAGCTCTTCCAAGGAATAATTTATTAAAGTTTTATATCCTGCTTTCAAAATGAAAATTAAACATAATTTGTTCTCCAGGAGATTTTAAATTTTGCCTAAGTTTTATTATAATGGAAATGTTCTTAATAGACTTGGTCAAGTTTCCTTGGGACCTGAACTCAATCGGAATATTCCACAATGTCTTAAGACACTTGGATAAGAAAGAAACCGCAACAATTAGATTGGGCTATTTATGAGCTCCTGGACAGCAGGTAGTGGTGGTAGAAGAGGTACTTTGGACACTAATCTGATTTGCCCATGCAAGCATATTTTCTAAAGTACAAAATCACTGAATTTTAGG
The DNA here is from genome assembly GCF_054392235.1 of Sus scrofa. Lineage (NCBI taxonomy): Eukaryota > Metazoa > Chordata > Mammalia > Artiodactyla > Suidae > Sus > Sus scrofa. The sequence goes on from NC_139390.1 coordinate 104,223,942, forward strand.
GGGAGAAGCAATTTGTAAATAAAAGAAACCAGCCACCTTGGTTTGCATAAGCCATTCTGTGATGTCTTAAGTGCCATTTTTTCCCCTAGTTAATTACAGGAATGTTAAAGAAAACACAGACTAATAAAGAACGTATATTATACCAAATGGTACTATCTTATTCATGTCGTTTACTCATGAATAGAAAAAAATGATTTGTGTTCTGGTACTATAGAAGAATATCTCAGTAGTATTAAAGTCATCAACTCAAAAAAATGTTTAATCATTTCTCCATTGAGTGGTTGGCCCCATTACAATCTATTTCTATACACTTGACTGCTCTACCGTTGGAAAACTATTCTTTAAAAAAGATTTTTTTCTCCCTGGTGCTTATTTCACTAAACATTAAACATTCCCTTTGTCATGTCTCTGCTGTCAGGTGATGCTAAAATAATGAAACTGCTTTGTGTAATTCAGCAACATGTAATCCTTTTATGTTTGACTGAAGAGTCTTTACTTTAGAATATATCAAGACATGCTACATGTATAATTCTTTCAAGAAATAAAGGAGCCTTAAATACTGTTTTTTCCATTTATCTTCTTTCCTGTTCGATTTTGCTTGTTTCCAAGTTTCAAGAACTGCCTGGAATAAATAGTTAAGGGCCTCCCAGAAGGGTTATGGTATTATTGGAACTCTCATAACTAGTGTGTATAGAAAGGTTCCTAAATACTTATTTGCTGCTAATGGTAGTTATCCAAAGGAGAGTTGCAAAAAGATTTGTATGTATATGTATATTCACACACATTTTTCAGCTTTATTGAAGATGTGACACCTGTGATATGCCGGGAAGATATCCTATGTGCTGAGATGAATGACTGTTACTCAGTCCTCAAATACAGGCCGCACCAGTCTGAAAGCAGCTTTGCATGAGAGGAATGTGCACCTAATTTGGGGGCAAAGAATTATGCAGAATGTGTCCAAGACACCTGCAGAAAATTAAAGACTTTATTTCTCTGTATGTGAAATTCTCATGAGGTAATTACCCTCAGTGTCAGACATAATACCGCTCCCATTAGACAGAACACATTGAGGGAAAATTGAATAGACTTTTTGTCGGGAGTGCTCCTAAGGATTAATAGGGCTGTCTAAAGCAGTAATTGGAAGGATTTCCCCCACTTTGCATGCAGCCATCCTCACTTGTGTCTTTCAGGTTTATTATTAGGCCATTGCCATTCTATTTACCATGGAGGCACAAGCATCTTCGTTGTTAACATCTCCTGCCAGCACCTTTGTTTCTTTGGAACTGGCTGCTGCCTTTAACCACTTCCCCTTTTGTGCTGGCCTTGCCTTGCTTCCCTTTATGTCTCTCAGTGGTCACAGCGCCAAAAGCTGGCAGGAAAGGGGCTCCTTTTCCATGCATCGCAGAGATGAAAGTGACCAAATAGGGCTTGATCAGTTAAAGCATCTCACTTTGTTCCAGGGCTCTTTTATCCTTCAGGGAACTTCCTCAGTGGGGATGGAGCTGAGAGCTAATCTTTCTGTGTTTTGGCATCTGTAACACCAATATCCAGTTTATAGATCTATACAGCAAATGGTCTCTTTATTTGGATTTTTAGTATGTCAGTAATTATTGCACAAGATTTCTGACCTAAAAGGGCTTCAGAAATCTGTATCATATTAATTTCTCTGCTTCTTTAGCATATGGGGCCTTGTTGAAGGATTCATACTAAATTGCCACAAAGTGTATTTTATGAGTAACGATGTTTTCATTTAGGTTAAATTAATGTGAACTTAAAAGTACTGATGTGCTATGAGATTTTTTTATATAAGAATGACTGATTCAGGTGTGAGAGGTGTGTGTGTGTGTATGTGTCTGTTGTCAGGAGGAGAAAGGGGGTAATGAGGAAAGTATTTCTGTGGGCTAATGATTTTGAGATTCTCCTTCTTAGATGTACTTGAAGCTATAGACTTGAGTTTGTTAACTCTGCCTTTCAGGGAACATTTAAATGCTTATTTATTGAATGAAAAATACCAGAATGAAAAATTTCTGCCAATGACAAGGATCGATACAATTAATTATGCTGAAATAAATCAATGAGAATGAAAAGACACCACCTGTTCCTTCATTTTATTCCTGTCCATTCTTCTTTATTCCTATGATCAATTTTGTGACTAAATAATGTCTTTTGAAGCCACTCTGAATGGATTTTGGGTTGATTCTTTAAAGACAAGTAGATGAGTTAGAGGATAATTGTTGCTGAAATGTTAATTTTAAGATATTTTATGTTCATTTAAAATATACTCACTTTTCTATTTAGAAGAACTCAAAGAAATCGAACATTTGATTCTGGTCAATTCTCATTATTTTCTACTTGTGTTTCTTATTATTCTCACTAAAATATAAATTCTTTAAAGATAGATACTGTCTGATACCACTTTTGCATATTTCCTCCTCTGAATCTGCGACCTACACCACAGCTCACCACAATGCTGGATCCTTAACCCACTGAGTGAGGCCAGGGATTGAACCTGCATCCTCATGGATACTAATCAGATTTGTTTCTGATGATACATGATGGGAACTCCCAAAAAATGTTAATTTTAAATATTTATCTTTCAAGAATATCTTTTAAAGTTTAGTAAAATGATCAATCCTTAATCTGTAATACTGTCCTTGTAGCTAATTTCAAATATATAATTATATATGATATATATGATGAAGGTATAATGAAATATATAACCTTATATATGAAATATATTTATTTTTTCATATGTATGTATTTTATATAGTTATACTTCTAGTTGAAGAGAGCAAAACATAACATTTAAACTTGTAAGACTGATAAATCTTTGTTGTAATCAAATAATTAAACATACACAACTCTTGCTATAAACTGAAATGTAATTAAATATTTTATATTTAGACAAATTTAAATTTCTGACATAACAAAATGCCTCACACTTAGTAGGTGCTCACTAAAAATGACAGCTGTTATCAACATTCTTGTTATTCTTTTTAGGTATCTGTAGTCTAGTGGATCTAACACTGGCCTTTAACTTATATTCAGAATATGTCCTGACTCAGTCCCATACTACCCTGTGTGAACTTCAGCAAATTTTTTACTTCTAAAATTAAAATTTTCTATGTCTTGTGATATATGAAATCATTTGATAAATTGTAAATTTCTATGGAATTGGAAAGTCTCATTATTTTGATAGCATTATTTTTTGGCCTATTTCATGTATTTGTAGTATAACCCAGCTACCTATGAAGCACGTTCATCTGCTTATTTCTCTATCCTAATATTCTTGTGATCTGTGGCTAATAGATTTTTTAATAGAATGTACCATAATGTTATTGAATGAGATGTCAGTAATAAAATTTATGGAACTGATATTTTCAAAATGGTTGTTTCAGATAAAGGCCTATTCATCAGAGCACCTACATTTTTGAAATTTGGCCCTGCCAACTGAATGCTAGTAGAGAAGCTAGGCTTGACAGTTCTACAAGTTAAAGCTCCCTCTTTATTTTACTGGACGTGCTATTATTTACCAGCTGGCCTTGGTCAGGAACCTCTGTGCCAACCTGAGTAGGACCACTGCAGGCCATGAATGGGCTGTTCAGTCTCCAGACCTCCTTGCTTTCTGCCTAGCTCCCACTTATACCTGATTTTAAGCAAAAGCCTAATTAATGGTGGTGACACCTGCCCACCAAAGAATGATGGAGGACCATTGGCTCAAGTCTCAGAGATCACTGAATGTCTAGTAGGTTGTGAAAATATTTCATCATGACTCACTCACCACATGGACTATGTTCAAAGTGGGGAAACTCATTTTCCCTGTTCATCTCCCTCCTCCAATGGAATATATTTTATATAATACCACGTAAGTAAATGCTTATTATACCCTCTGGAACTTGGGTTCATTCATAGGTTGATTACTGTACACAGACACATAAGTACTCTTTTATTACGGCACATCTCTTTGGTGTGTTTGTTACTTGGCACTAGTAAAGAGATAACCAAATTTTAAAGTATATTCATGTTGACATATTCTTTTCCTTTAGCCTGTATTTTTTACCCTAATGAAACTTGACTTGTGAAAACAGAGGGTAAATTTTTTCCTTCATGAATACGTACAAAGTGAAAGTAATAATTTTCTGTTTTTTCCCCTAGAAAAATAGCCATTTTATCTTCATCTGTGTATTTGAATCTAATTTTTTGTATTTTTTGGAGGTGACAAATATATTTACATACTGAAAATAGTGTGCTTATTTTTCTTAGTATTTTGTTCAATATTTTTGAATTTCCCGTTATACTCCCTGATTTTAGAATTGTGTTTTTAGTATTTTTTTTCCCCCTCATGACCATTTTGTTAGACTCTTTTACTTTTTTTTCTGGCTCAGTACTACTTACCCTATCTTAAGTTCAGGGATTAAAAATAAATCAGTCTCTAAATTTTCAAAGGGGCAGATAAAGTCTATCAGTTATTTTTTTTTCTCACCAGAGATTCCATATCTTTTAAGGCATATGATATTTTCTTTGAAAGCATTTAAAATATGTTATCTAAAAGACTGTATAAGTTCATATGTACTAGAAATTATAAAAATAAAAGTAACACCCATGTAACCATTTTCCAGTTTTAAGAAATAAGACATATGCCATTGTTATCTCCCCCAGATCACATTCCTTTCCTTAACTCCTAAATCTATGTATACACCCTCAGTATGTTTAGTTTACTGGTGTTGAACGTTATGACAATGTAATTGTAATGCATGATGTATGTATTCCATACCTTATATCTTGTGCCCAACATTGAGATTCGCTTTTGTTACTATATATAGTATTACATCATTCATATTCATTGCTTAAGAGAAATTCTGTATATGAACATAATCACAGTTTATTTCTCCAGTCCACTTAGCTCACGTAAACACACAATGGCAATAGCCAAACACATTTATTGAGCATTTGTTTTGATAAACGTTTGTGATTTTATTAGGAACAATGTTTCTGCTCATGTTCTTATATGATATAAGATTTTTTTCTTAAGTGTAGAATTATAGGGTTGCTACATATGCATATGCTCAGCTTTTAAAATTATTTATTTATTTATTTATTGGCTACCCCATGGCATATGGAGTTCCCAGGCCAGAGATCAGATCTAAGCTGCAGCTGTGGCAATGCCAGATCTTTGACCTACTGTGCTGTGCCAAGGACTGAACCTGCTTCCCAGCACTCCAGAGACACCATTGATCCCTTTATGCTTCAGTGGCGGGTTCAGCTTTTATACTTTTAATAGTATATGCTCAGCTTTTAACTGCCAAGCATTTTCCAAAGTGTTGTGCCAGTTTACACACATACCAGTAGTGGCTAAGTGGACAAGTCTGCTTGTTCTGCATTTTTGCTGAAGTTGACATTGATTCACTTAAAATTTTTACACGAAATTCTACCTTGTTGTGGTTTTAAATTATATTTCCTGATTACTAACAAGGATGAACATGTTTTCATGTTGATGATCCATTATTTCCTCTCTTTTTAAATATCTGTTGATGTCCATTGCAAGCTTTATTTGTTTTTTTTGTGTGTGTCTTTCTCTTTTTGATTAATAAGAACTTCTACATATCCTGAATACTAATCCTTTTTTTAATTTTAATTTTAATTTTAATTTTTTTTACAGATGCTAGAAGTGTTTTCTTCTAGGCAACAGCTTGTCTCTTTATTCTCTTTATGGTGTATTTTAAAGAGCATAAATTCTTCATTTTAATGTAACTGAAGTTACATCTTTTGTACTTTAATGGAACTTTTCCTATCTCATGCTCAGTAAGATACTATCAAAATTGTCAAATTAAAGGTTTATAGATTTTTATCTTAGAAAAATAAATTATTAATATATTCTGAAATTTAAAATTTGTACAAAGTGTGAGGTAAGGATCCTGTTTGTTTGTTTTTTCTTTTTTCTATTCTCCTAGCATCTTCATTCAATAGTCAGTCCTTTTCCCACCAATCTACAATGTTAGATTAGCAGTCATTTATAAATGTGTAGATTTATTTTTGTACTCTCTATCTCTATTCACTCATATTCTTTATCTATATCTGTACCTTTTATCTGTTATATTTTTGATACACTGCAAGTTTCAATATTTGGCAAGGCAGATCATCTCACCTTTTTTATTTTTCAGGCTTTTTGTTGCTGTTGTTGTTTCTAAGCCTTTATGATGCTATATGGATTTTAGAATTAACTTGTTATGTTCCATTAAAAAGCCCTATTTCAATTTTGACTGGAATTACATTTAATGTATAGCTCAATTTGGGAGAATATGCATCTCAATGATTCCTGGTATCAGTGGCGAAAGGCATGATATGTCTTTCCAGATATAAAGGATTTAAAAAAAATAATCTTTCAATGAGGATTTGTAATTTTCTTCATATACATTTTACAGACTTTTTATTAGATGAACTCTCATGTTCATTTTGTGAATTAAAACTATCTTTATATATTTTTAAAATTTTCACATATTATAGACAAAAAATACACAAGACATAAAGTTCAGTTTAATTATTTGAAATACAAACCACCATGTGACCAACCACCAGGTAAAGAAATAGAATATTTGTAGCTCTCTGGAAGCCTTATTTATGTTCTCTCCTTGTCATAACTTCCTCCAAATGTTTCTCTGTAGCTATTCTCATACCTCTTTCTTCTCCATAGCTAAGCATGTGGAAACCATCATTTAAATTTGTTGCTCCACTTCATTTCTTCATTAATTTCTCAATCTTTTGTAAAATGGTTTCTGCTCCTTTCTCAACTGCTATCACCTTAATTGGCAATGCCAGTAAATCTAAGGAATGTATTTTAGTTCTTAGAGTTTTTCCCAGAAATATTTGATATAATCAATCATTGTTTTCTTCATGAAGAACTTTGTTTTGACTCCTGTGTTAAAACTCAACATATTTTTCTCATAACTACTTAGCAACACCTTAACTTTTTTTTTTTGCAGAATTCTCATGCTCTATCGGTAGCTTCTGTTGAGAACCCCTTTTACTCTAAATATGCAACCTGGGTAATTTCATTCATTCCATTTCTCTCAATTAATTATTAATAGACCAATGACTCATCTTTATTTCCTGTCTCCTGAGCCTCAGGTTTACCTATCCAACTGCATATTCTACAAGTCATCTGGGTGTTTCTCAGGTACTAGACCCTCAATGTCCCAAATCAAACTCACCATTTCGTCCTCCATCCTGCTCTCCCTCTTTTTTTCCCAGTCATATTACATGCCACCACAACCCAGGCAGTTGTCCAAGGCAAAAAACTAAGAGTTATTCTTGATTGATTCCCTTCTTTCCTTTAATCCCCAAATCTGATAAATTATCATTTTCTGTTGATTTTAATGCCTTTTGACTGTTTCTCCATCATTTTATCTCCACTAATGTCACCATAGAGCAGCCTTCATTAGCTCTTCCTTGAATTTCTATAAGAGCTTCCCATGACATTTTAGCTGCCCCACTCTTCAGTCTTCTGAAATTATTTTCTTCAGTGCAGCCAGAGTAAATCTTTATGAAGAAAAATGTGATTATGCTTCTCGTTATTTAAGACTTCTGATTACTTCCCATTTATGTCAATTAAAAAACAAACAAAAAGCAACAATTTTCTTTACATGGTCAGCATGCCCATAAGCAATTGTTATCCTCTCCTCTCTTTATTCCCTCTTTAGTTCCTCTTTTGAAAAACTTCCCACCCTCTCCATCAGGGGACATCTCTTCCCCAGCTCCCTACCTTGTTGCTTGCTAATGTTGTACATTCCCCCTCTCCTAGAACTCATTATATTCTTATATTCCATTGTACTTAGAGGCTTACCTGTCTTATCTCCCCTTTATTAACCTTTGTGAGTAGGGTTATGAAAGTTTTTTTCTTTTTAAACAAAAATACTAAAATATGATTTAGACTACTATAAAAATATCATGTTATGGGAAATGTAGTGGTAATACTCTATACTATTATAAACCAATATTTTCACGGTTCCATTGCCTTGTTGTCTATCATAATATAATAATATACTTAATCTGGGAAAAAAGACATTTATGGATTTTCTTTTTCTCTTTATTTGAAAGTTCAGAAACAAGACCATCTGGTTCAAAATTTGCACTTGACCGAGTTTTCTGCAAAAGCCAATGCATGTTCATTTATTGGTTGTTGTATACCAAGGGCCTCTCACAGGCTTGGCACATAATAAAGTACTCATTAAATAATTGTTGAGTGAGTGAATGAATGAGAAAATGTAGAGGTTAAAGAAGAAATAATTATGAAGTTTCAGGATCTGGCATTGTCACTGCTGCGGCTTGTTGTCACTTCTGTGGCTTGGGTTTGATCCCTGGTCCAGGAGTTTCCACATGCTGTGGATATAGCCAGAAAAAAAGAGAGAGAAAGATAGAGAAATAATTAAGTGTTGTTATTTATTTGGAGAAATTAAGAAGGCAATTATGTATTTAACAAGATCAAAGATATAGCAAATGAGCCAGTACAGTAAAGAAAAAAATTTTGGGGATTTAGTGCTTCCATAATTATTATCTATCTTGGTCATTCTTAACCTCCTTTTCAAAAAGGCAGTTCAGCTAAAGCCTCACTTTAAAAAGAATTTATTTTGTTAAGAATAGACATTGCTTTTTTTTTTGAAGATAAACTATTTTTCCTATAGCAATATTCATGTAAAATTTCCACCTGTATCATGCTGGGTATCCATTACCTCTGCTTCTATCTACCTCTGTTTGATAATAATTGCTACTGTGGTAACTGTAAATTTTCTCTAGATCAGTGGTAGGCAAACTTTATCTCTAAAAGGCCAAATACTAAATGCTTTTAGCTTTGTAGACCCTTAGGTCTGTTTACCACTACTCAACTCTGACTTCGTAGTGGGAAGACAGTCGCAAACAGTATATAAATAGGTGGGTGTAGCCACCTATTTTAGTTCCCATAAAAGTTTGCTTATAAAAACTTAGCTAAGGTAACTGTTAATCCATGGGCCATAGTTTTACAACCCCAGCTCTAGAGGAAATATTGAATGAAGGTGGAATGTCCGTGAGAGTAAGACTAGATTAGAACTCAGCTCTATCTTTAGGCATTTTTTTCCCTTTTCATAAAGAAAAAGAGAAGATGAGGAGCAGAGCTTGTTCTAGTGAGAAGAGAAGAAAGGCAGCTACACCTTCCATCCCTATTCTGTACTAGCGAATTAACTGAACACACGCCTTTGCATTTCCAACCTCCCTGGTGATGCCTTTGATTTTCAGTTTGAAAAGCAACTGGTTTAGAAAAATAGTTTTGCTGGAATAGTGGTTTCAATATTTATTTTATATGAGCAAGATATTTCTGAGATAAATTTGGGCTACTTCCAGTCTAGCTCTAGGGACTTCTGTGGTATATCTGTAAGAGTTTACAAGGCAGAGTTTGCAAATTATTTTTAAACCAGGAATAGCTTGGTAACTGAATGCTTCCTTAGTGAAAGGGCCATGGATTTCCCCAAGAAAAAACAAGCATACTGAGAACAGCCTGACCACTTCAACAGAATTTTAATAAGTTCCAGGATATGTGGCAAGTGTGGACATCACAAAGAAAGCAGCTGTTTTTCTGTCATATGCTTCTACCCATGTGCTGTGTGTGTGTCTCAATACTAGGCCATCAGCACTATAATCAAGTTGGGGAGAGAAACGTCGATGAGAAAACTTAAGCCAAATTCATTTTTATATCATAACGTATTTTTGAAAAACTCTACCCCATGATTTTTCTTGATGCTATAAGAATTAACCTATTTCATTCATATTTTATGTTTGACATCTTACTGGGACCTTTTTTTGAGCATTGTTTCACCCTCTCCATTTGGGTTACATGACAGTCTATAGTAAGAAAATGGTCCACTTAAAAAAGTGCTCATAAGTCTTCTTTAGGGTTTCTTCATTGGAAACTGAGAATTGTGTGGACTCAAGACTTTAAAGCAGTGAGAAAAAATTAGAATAACTTTTTTATAATTAAGATTTTATTTTTAAGGGCAGTTTTAAGTTCAAGAACAGCTACTTTTAAAATTTTAGAATCATCAGATGAGCTTGTGCTAATGCTCGGGATTTGCCTCTACAAATGATGATTGCATGAATCTGAAGAGGTGCCCAAGAATCTTCTTTTACTCATCATTATGGATAATTCCAAAGTAGTTAGTCCACAGACTTTGACAAACACTGCTCTTAAAACTTCTTTTTGTGTCTCATGGATCTGTAGCAACTAGCTCGTTGGGATAGAAATTGCGTTTCACCTTTGGTTTGCCTCCAAAGTGTTCTCTGGTGTATGAAAAATTTTATGATTTGAATTGTACATTTAATTCAGCAAGACCCTACTGGCTCACACATTCAACGGTAATACCATGGAAGCTACAATAAAGAGGCAGATGCTTGGATCCTGCTATTCCTGTGATAGAACTAATCATATTCAGCAGCAAATTCCAGAGAGACTGGATGAAACCTAATCAGTCAAGTCAGTTTCCAGAAATATAATCCATTCCTAAAAATGAAGAACAATAGTATATGCAAGTCATTAAAATCATGACATCAGTCTAGCATTTGAAGAAGAGATTTTTATATTTCTGCCTTGTTTTATATATAGCCTGACCACTTAATTCTATAATTCTCTCCTCTGTCTGCCAAGATGACACTTTAACAATGAATTGAATGACATTTCATGAATTTCACACTTGAAATGATTAAGAATATTTGGTTATAAAATCTGAATTATTAATAAACACATAGTCTGGAGACATATGCTATTGTTTTGTGGTTGAAGAGCTATAATTATTTCCCCTAAAAGATCCCTTTTATTCTTTGAATAATTGTTCAGTACATATTTAAAGGAAAGGTAGCCCATTAAGTTATAGTTTCAAATGCCTGCCTGCCTTCCTTCCTTGTCCCTCCCCCCTTCCCTTTTCTCCTTCTTTCCTCTTTCTCACCTTTTCCTCTTTAAAATGTATGCATTTAAGAAACAGCTTTCTTAGATTTTATAATGGCATGGGCTAGTGAAATTTTTCTTTAATTTTGATGCTCATTGATTAATATGATTTTGAGCCAATACTTTAATTTCTGAATGACTGTTTTCTCTATTTTTATCAAGAGCAAGATGATATTGGTTGTGCAGTACAAGGCACATAAATCATTCAAATAACATAGAAATTTTAGCTTATTCTAAAGTAGTAATAGGTAAACACAAACATTCCTATATTCTATAAGAAATTATATTAACTTATTTATTTTGAAATAGAATTTTGTAGGTTTCTTTAAATCACCACTATATTCCTGAGGAGGAAAATAGCAAGTGTCAGAGAAGAAGCCGTGTTCCAGAGTTTTATATTGATTTTAATGGTGCCTGACCCTCTGGTGAATAGCTGCTCGTAAAAATAAGTTGTTGATGCTATGAAGAGAATACATTCTTTCATGGCTTTGGGAAAGCTCCGTAACTTACAACTGATCTATCTTAAAACTGAATCTCCCTTTGCTACACTGTCACAGATTGGTCACTTATTATTTTTAGCTCCTTAGCAATATTTAGAAAATATTTAATTGTACTGCATGCTTTTCAGGATACAGTAATTTCATTTTGGCAGCACAGACATCATTTGTTCTAATTTAGATGCAAACCATAAGAACATCTGTCAATTCCTATTTGTTAATAAGAGTCCCAGCACTTCTTTCTAATGTTCTCAAGAGACCAACACATGCCATCCTTAGAATCTGTTTTGTTGACTTCCACATCCCTCCTGTAGGTTTCGATGTACAGCCTAACCAGGACTTTGAAGTTCTAGTAAGTTATTGTAAAAGAGATACCAGGAGAAAGTTGATGTTTAGATGAAGAAAACCCTGCCTGTAGAGAAACCACTGAATATTGTCAGAGTCACCTTGTCGAAATTGTACTGACTTAATGAAATTAACATTAGCCTCCAGGAGAGCAAAGGGTAATAGACTAGGAACCGGAGCCCTGGCAAGTTCGCTGAATGACCAGGGCAAGTCATTTAATCTCTCTGAACTTTACTTTTCCTGTCTGTAACTTGAGATAATAAAATGGATTTTTGTGGGATCAAACGATATAATCTGCCTTCCAGTGTACTATGAACTATAAAGTACTACATAATATGTGGAGTTACTGTTCTTGGTGTTGAATTTATATCTTAGATTAAGAATGTATGAATAGGAAATGTTACGCTAAGAATTGTCTGGTTTCCATTGAATGAATGGTTTAGTATATTTTTAGCAAAAAGCTTTTTTTTTTTTTCTATTGTCTCCTAGAACATAATTTTGGCACAGTTTTTTTCCCTACCATAGAATACCAGGCGGTATGATAATGTTAAATACCTTATGATGCGTTATGCTTAAAATAGCTTTTTCTCTGTACCAACCACATCATAACAGTGGAAAAACCTAAGTCAAGTTCATTTGATTTCTTTGGTACTGTTTCTTTGTCCCTCACACCACATGCCCAGAAAATAACTGTTTATCTGGCCTGTTGAAATAATAGCCACATTCAGATTAGATCTTCTAAAGCATTGAGGATAAACAGTAATTAACACTAATTAGCCTTTTATACAACCTTAATAAAAGTTGATAAAACTGTGAACTTCTCTCCCTTAGTTAGCCTATTCCATGTGAAAAATGAATAGTTCAGAATTTGGGAGGTAGAGGACAGAGGAAAGGTATGTATATATTTTGAAAAAGCTCCTCTGATATCAGGGTTATCCTCTTGTTAAGTCATATTTCCCTCCTTCCTTTTATTGTTTCTCTGTTCTGTGGCTATATTTATATTTCAAAAAAATATAAAAAACAAGTTTTTATCATAGATAGACATTATCTCCACTGAGAAAAAAGTAAGATATTTGATAAATATATAAGAAAATGGAAAGAGCGTATTTACATAACAGGTAAATATGCTCCTTATATTAAACTGTATTTGTGGTTTTTATTTTGTTGAGATGAGGGAAAAGATGAGAAATGCTAATGCCTGGGCTATTAAAAAAAAGATTATTAAGGATTAGACAAAAGAAGCGTAGTTTTTTTTTTTTTTTTTGGCAAGATAATATATATGACAGTGTCAAAAATCCATGAAATCACAGGGTGTCTTTTTAATTTCTTTTTATCTCCAAACACTTGCAATCAAAAAGCAAATAGCATATAATCAGAGATTTCACTGGATACTATCAGAGCTGTAGTTTTGTGACTATGAGTTTTAGGAGAGAGCTTCTGGGACTTCAAGTATAAAAGTGAAAGGAGAAAAAAAGGGTAGCACTGTGGGAAAGGAACCAGAGCTTTTTTTTTTTTTTTTTTTTCCTGTTCATCCTGTGACAAGTGGTAGACCGTATATCTATGCCAATTTCAATGAATAGGTGTGTGTCAAATGTGGATTCTGACAAAGGTTGGGAGTATAGCACCATGATGTTGAAAGCAAGATTTATTGCTGAGACCTTGGGCTGGGAGCGACAGGGACATGGACCCTTTCTGAATCCCATGTGAAGCATGGACATATGGATGCATGTTTTATAAAATGGGATTTTTCAGAAAATTCTGTTTCTGTATTCATTCTATAGATGTGCTGTTTGCTTTGTTCTGTATTTATTGAAACTCTTTGTATAGTCTCATTTCAAACAACGGGACAATGTTGGCTACCCAGTAAGTTATGTTTTCTGGATGTATTGTGTTAAGACAAATATGCACTGGATGGAGATAAGCAAAAGGAGTGATCAGGACTCTCATGCTTTATTGTGCAGTTCTACAGGAAGGATCCAAGTAATTAATTAATTGTATTTCCTTTTGTTTTCAAATTATTTTAAAGAGACGTTACAAGTTATGCACAACAGAGCAAATTAGAATATTTGCAAAGAAGAAGTAAAACCACTATAGGGAAATGACATAAAATGGAGAGGAAGTGGGCATGGGATAGAAATGTTTATGTTGGAAGTTATTCTCTTGCTTTGATTGAGTGCTAAATGTGATTATAAAATTTCTTGTAGCCAATACGAAAAATTTAGTTACTTGATTTCAAGTGTCTGTTAAGTAAAACAGAAAAATTCTTCAGGAGTTTAGACTTACCTTAGGTTAGATTTATAATACAACAGCAATGGAAGAGCTATTCTCCTTGCTTACTAAAGAAAGAAAAAAACAAGTAAAATACAAGTTAGAAAACTCTAGTCTTCAAAATAATTTCATTTTTTTATCACTTGTAAATCTCCAAATTCACTTATACAAGTTAGAGAACTCTAGTCTTCAAAATAGTTTCATTTTTTTTATCACTTGTAAATCTCCAAATTCACTAATACAAGTTAGAGAACTCTAGTCTTCAAAATAGTTTCATTTTTTTATCACTTGTAAATCTCCAAATTCACTATGTATTTTGCCAGGACAGCAAAATGACAGACTCCAATCAGAAACCCTGAATCTCATCCACACATTAATTCTGGGCTTTATTATCAGCATTTAACAATGGACACTTTGATGCATTGGTCTGAAGTTGTAAAAACAAAAATTAACATTCAAATTTGAGGAGTTCCCACTGTGGCTCAGTGGTAGTGAATCTGACCAGCATCCATGAGGACGCAGGTTCGATTCCCTGGCCTTGCTCATTAGGTTAAGGATCCAGTGTTGCCATGAGCCTTGGTGTTGGTTGCAGACGTGGCTCGGATCCTGTGTTGCTGTGGCTGTAAATAGGCTGGCAGCTCCAGCTCTGACTTGACCCCTAGCCTGGGAACTTCCATATGCTGCGAGTGTGTCCCTAAAAAAACAAAATAAAATAAAATAAAACCACACATTCAAATTTGAAGAAATTGGTTATAGTCATCCAATGAACCCTCCTAATACTTTATAATATCTTATAACCTGGGATGATATGCAGGCACTTTTTAAAATTTTTTTTTGAATAAGAGGTTCAGTATTCTTCACCTGGATAGCTTTTGTTCTGCCTGGTATTCCATACATTCATTTATGACTCTTTGCAATGAAGGGCTGTGTGACATCTGTTTCAAATCAGATTTTCCCTAATTTTTATGTATGCCCTCTTGTTCCATCATCTGCATTAAAATTCACAAGCAAACATGATCTATTCCATGCCGGATTTCATCTTCTGTACTGCACATCTATAAAACCTCTCTTTACTGCCTTGTTTCACAGATCTCTTCTGTAAGCATTTGTCTTCTTGGCGTTTCTTTCTTTCACCTTTGACCAGAAATCAGGCGTAGTTTTGGGTCCTTCTTTTGGCATGCCAATAGTATAAGCATCTTTCTGTAAAGAAGAAGAGCTAATCAAGTTGGCAATCCACGAGTGGTCTGTGTTGTCTCACTTCTCAGATTTGCAGCACCTTCTCATCGTTGTCTCAGTGCCTTTTCTTATTTCCGTGGAGTTTTAAAAATTATTCCCCTGCACAGTGAAGACATCTGGACATTCTGAATATGTGTCTGGTTGTACGTTGTATATGTGTTTTCCTTTAAAAAGAGGTAATTCCAACTCTTGCTTGTTTTCATTCTTATAGGATTTTAAAATTCTTATTTGAATGGATTCATTCTTTCCCAGCAAGGTAAACTTTTGGAAATCTTCTTGGAAACATCTGTGTGACATCTCTTCTATCTTGGAAAGCAGCTTGCTTGTGCAGTGCTAAAGGATTTGTTTAATTAAGAAGGATAGGAGCCTGCTTTGAATCACCAAATGGTGCAGCCCTGAATTCTCCACTCTGCTAATAAGAACTCTGGTCTTTGCAGCACAACATTGAGGGATAGAAGATAGTTTTACACTTTAAGGAAATATCCTGCTATTTAGATGAGTGAGTTTTGAGATAATAGCAAGAGCAACTTTGTGATTTTTATGCTCTATTAAATCCAGTCTATTATTAAATATAATTGAACAATAATTTGCTTAGCACCTATTTTTTAGCCAGTATTCCTGTATTCTTAATATTGTTCATGACTCTGAGTTTGCAATCTAATAAAAGAGTTTATTGACCAATTAGAAAAAGTGAGTTGATTATTTTATTCTTGATCTTTAGAAAGACCTTCAATGCAGTGGAGGAAAATTATTCAAGTATCTTCACATAATAATCTTTTACTTCTTTTAACTTTCTTTTCAGATTCTGTGGTTTGAAACATGCTTTGTGGGGGAGGCTTACCAAATGTTCTGCAGTATCTTTGTTCTTTCCATTTGTTCAAACATCTAAAAATTCTTTTGCATTTGTAGAACCAGTGACTTATAATTCTTGGGCTTAATCCTATTGCACGTGGGTGGACTGTTTAAACATATTTTGTTTTGGTTTTTCAAGTTCTATCTAGCTACTGTAGTTACCTAGTGACAATTTCCTATGTTCTCTACTGGTTATTAGCATAACTTGTAACTGCCATACCAGTTAATGACAAGTAATTATTTGGCATGCCCTCTTGCTTGACTGGAACCTTAAATTATGGCTTTTGAGGTTGAACGATCTTTTATATTGATTTTTTAATGCTAATTAGGAATCATACTATTAGTTATAAATTTAGCCATTTGTCTTGGTCCACTCTTCTATATTTTACTACTAAACATTTTTAGGAAGAAGACTGTGATTAGAATTTTGTTGTTGTTATTGTTGTCTTTTTGCCTTTTCTAGGGCTGCATCCATGGCATATGGAGGTTCCCAGGCTAGGGGTCTAATCAGAGCTGTAGCCGCCAGCCTACGCCAGAGCCACAGCAACATGGGATCCGAGCCGAGTCTGCAGTCTATACCACAGCTCACCGCAACACTGGATCCTTAACCCACTGAGCAAGGCCAGGGATCGAACCTGCAACCTTGTCGTTCCTAGTCAGATTCATTAACCACTGCACCACAATGGGAATTCCTAGAATTTATACCTTATTTTTAACATGTTAATTGTTGGTGTAGTATATTCTCTGAAACTCTACATATAGTTGTGGTCATCTTGCTGACTGATAGGAAATGTCACGAATATAGAAAATCATATAAGTGATAATTGGTGGAGTATTGAGATATCATCAGTATCAAAGAGGAGTTGGGAGTTCCCGTTGTGGTGCTGTGGAAACTAATTTGACTAGGAACCATGAGGTTTCAGGTTCGATCCCTGGCCTCACTCAATGCTTTAAGGGTCTGGCATTGCCGTGAGTTGTGGTGTAGGTTGAAGAGGTGGCTTGGATCTGGCATTGCTGTGGCTCTGGCGTAGGTTGGCGGTAACAGCTGCGATTGGACCCCTAGCCTGGGAACCTCCATATGCTGTGGTTGAGGCCCTAAAAAAAGACAAAAAATAAAAAAGAGGAGTTGGAAAACCACAGTCTATAAGTCAAATTGGCCTGCAACCAATTTTTGTAAAGTAAATAACTTTGTAACACAGCCATACCTGTTTGTTTACATATTGTCTATGGCTGATTTTGTTCTGTGAAGCTGAGTCCAGTAGTTGCAACAAAGACCCTATGGCATGCAAAGCCTAAAGTAATTGGTATCTGGTCTTTCAGAAAGTTTGTGGCTCTCTGGTCTTGAAGATGGCTTGATTTAATACTTTGTAACTGCCCAGTGCAATAGTGAAGCCAGAGTTCATTTTGCTTCTCTTTTGGAACCTAAATATTTAATTTTCTTGGGAAAATTAGGACATATGATAATCTCTTAATGTGGTTTACAAAGTCAGTATTTTCACATAAATCATTATATTTCAAACTGCATATGTTATAGTCACAAGTTGGCCAACTATTGCTTGATTTATTATTTTGATACTCTTAGTAGGTGCTGATGTAATGATATAATGAAGTCATTAATTTTCATGACTTTTCAGGAAAGGAAAATAAAATCACTTGAGCACCTCTGATGATCCAGGCTCTATGCTAAGTTCCTGTCCCCAGGTGGAAGTTAAACTTCAGATAATAGTGTATCAAGGAAAAAAGGCATGCCAGATTTCAAAGGAGACATTTCACTTATCATATCCTTTTCCACCCAGTTTTTATTTTACCAATGAGAAAATTAAATTCAGTAGGGTTAAATAGCTTGATTGAAATTATAAAGTGGCAGAGTTTACATTTGAATGTAGACCTGCAGTTTTCCAAAACTCAAGCTCCTTATGTTAAACTGTATTGCCTAGTATATTATGTCAAGACATATGAGACCTTAAAAATAATCTACTTGAGGATTGTGGCCTTTTATTTTAAATAGCACTAGGATTTTTCTAAAAAGTTAACTACTTATACTATCTTTTAAATTCAATAGATACGAACATATAGAGCAAGTCTAATATAATCCCATTTTATAAGGGAAGAAGTAGGATACCAAAATCGTATGCACTTCAAGAAACCAACAAAGTTTGACAAGCAAAAGGCTACCTGGCATTAAAATTACTCTCAATTGTGACTGCATGTGTTATATTTCTTTAGTACATGTGGAAAAATGATCATTTCTCCTCAAATTTCTTCTGTCTAGGTCACTCTTTTTCAAAGGCTATTATTTTTATGTGACAGGGCCAGCGGAGAATAACCTGAAAGAAAGGAATGGTAGTGAGCCCACAGGACAGTCAACAAGTTTTTGAGCTTATTATAGGCTCTAATATATCAGTAAAAGGACCCCCGATTCTGCCATATCTTTCAATGGTGGTTCCTTTGGGTTTTTAATAGTGTAAGAGTCCTAATGGTCATTGTTATTCTGCTCCTTTGACACTAACTTCATTTGGAGAAAAATTAGCAACTACACTAAACTCTAGGTTCATAGAAATGCGTGTAATACTTTAGCTTTTTTTTTTTGTGACGAGTTGTTGGATCTGCTTAACAAAATGAAAATGGAACAGACTTTCCTAACAATTGCAAAATATCTGTGGATTGTCACTTTTGTCATTAATTTTTCCCCTAAGTAATATGGCCTTAACTTGGCTGGCTGGCTCAAACCTTGAAGTAATTATAAACTATTTATTACTTTTCAAATAACTTTCAGTCTGCATGTATTTACAGCTTAGGTTTCCAAATAGATTAATCTATTGAATGACACTCCTGAACTATTTTAATTATGTTTCATTTTTTCATATAGATGTCAAATAATTATGGGAGGGGGAATATATTTATTAATTTCTTATTTATGGTGATATAGAGCACATTAGGCAAAAAGAGGTCAGGGAGAAGGTACTTTGTTTATGGCTTTATGTAGGTATAGCAAAGGTATAACAAAATCTAACCTATATATGGGTTCTACTGCCAAGTGAAATAAGCTGGTTATGAGAGACAGAAATAAAGGAATTGATTGCTTTGGGTCAACTCTTTAGGTAGTGCTAAGTATAAGATTGCATGGGGGGTAACAATTTTAGAGCATGTAGATAAAAACGGGTTGAAAAATACATATATTCCACATTTTGTATATGTAAAATTATAACCATATTATAACAGAAAACATGTGGTACCATTTGCTTGACTTGAATTACTGAACATGCACTTAGGTCCTTTTCTCTAGCATTTAAAATAAGGCCGTGCAATTCTAAAGGTTGTTTGAAGAGTGTATGTCAGACCAACTTGATGATTAAATAGTATCAGAAAATGAGAAATAATTATATGTGTGGGAGAAAACACTGTCATTCAAAATTTGGACCTTAAGTTAATAAATAAGAAGATGAATTTCAGTATTAAGCTGGTATTTAAGTACTATTTTTTCTAAATATGCAATCATGCTAATCTTGTTGTCTGGAGGTGATTAGCTTATTATGACAGACTGTGAGGTCATTAAGAAAATTAACATATTCCAGGTGCATTATTCTACTGGTACAGTGCCATGAGGGAAATATGTTTATTCATCTGAAACCAAGAAAAATATAATTTAATTCACATGTGCAAGATAAAACTCAGTTAAAAATTACTAGTGACATTTCCCCCCAATTGGCACCAAAAAACAAAACTTGAGCTTTTAATGTTTTAGCAAATCGCAAATCTCTTTTGTAGGAGAGTTTTCAACTTAAAGTTCCATCAACATAGTCAATGAGGGATATGATATAATACATTTTTGGGTGCTGATTTAAACATTTTATAGAGGAATAGTCATATAGCAGGTTTTTTGAAAGTTAGGTTAATAAACCTATATGTTCACTTTTATGAACATTTGTCTAATTGATTTATTAACTTGATAAAAAATTTTGAGTTTATGCTTATGTCAGGCCCTGTTCTTAGGTTTATATTGATGAGTAAAATATCTCCCAAGTTAAAATACCTTTTATGTTCAGTTTGCTGTGAAAAATAATATCCTTCATTTGTGAATACAAAAATAAAGATTTTGAAAAATGTTTTGGTTTTATTTACTTCATAAATTAGTTACTTGGAGTATTTTGGAAGAGATTCAAATATTTAAATTTTGAAGTAGCAATGAATTTTTTAAAAAATATTGGATATAGAAGAAATACTGGTGTTCTTAGAAAAGAGAATAAAATCAAGACTGTATATCTTGATAAATAGTTTTAGCCTATTAAGTCTTTTCAGTTTCACAATGGAATTAATATTTTTCACTCAAAATGTTTTTATATTCTCTTTTGACTTATTTTCTTAGTTTCTCATGATAATAGAGGAGAAATTGACATTTACCAAGCAGTGGTGTTTCTGATTATGTAAGAATAAACTATACTTTTCTATAGCACAAATTTTTCCTTAATGAAGTATTCATGGGATTGCCAGGTTTTAATACATCAGAATTATTATTATGTATTTTTTCTAAAGTAATTCTACTTTTAATTAAGTCATTTTATCTGTTTAGTCTAATATTAGTGAATAGCAATAGGAAAAAAAAAAAAGAGGAAAATATCCAGCTGGAATTCAACTTTCACTAGATTATGATGAAGGGGAAATTTCCCTTTTAAAAACACAGGCACCTTTTAAATTAGTATTTTTGCATCAAAAGGTGTTCATACATCACACTGAAGCCTGAAAAATGTGATTCAGAACTATAACCTTGATACTTCCTTACCTTGCTTATCTTAAAATTCTTGATTATCAAGTTATATTTCTATTTCTGCTTGAATTTTCAGGGAAAGCAATTATTCTGTGAAATAACAGTCTAACCTTAAATATTCATAATTTATCTTTCCCTGATTATTCATAAAAAATGGTGAAAGTGAGTTTTTTTCTTGAACATTTTAATTGATTAATTTCCCCCAGTTTTTTTTGTTTTTTTTTGCGATGTATTGACATATAGCACTGCCTAATTTTAAGGTATACACTATAATAACTTGACTTACATATATCATGAAATGATTACCACAATAAGTTTAATGAATATTCATCATCTCATGTATATATAAAATACAAGAAAAAAAATTCTCCTTGTGATAAGGACTTTTTTAACAACTTTTATATGTAACATACAGCTGTATTCAATATATTTATCACATTATACATTGTATTTCTAGTACTTATTTATCTTATAATTGGAAGTTTGTACCTTTTGACCAACTTCATCCAATTCCCTCCCCTAAATTACCCACCTCTGGTATCCAACTGCTGTACAACGCTGTATTAGTTCCTGGTGCCTAACAGTGATTCAGTATTCCTATATACTATAAAGACGTCACCATAAGTCTAGATTCCATCTGTCATCACACAAATATATTTTCCATTATTATCAACTATATCCCCTACTCTGTACATTTTATGCCCATTTATTGTGTAACTGGAAGTTTGTGTCTATTAATCTCCCTCAACTATTTCACTCATCCATTACCCCTACTCTGGCAACCACTGATCTGTTCTTTTTATTTATGACTCTGTTTCTGTTTTGTTTTGTTTATTCAATTTGTTTGTTTTTAGAGTTCACGTATAAGTAAAATACCGTATTTGTCTTTCTCTGCCTGGCTCATTTCACTTAGCAGAGTAGCCGCCAGGTCCATCCATGTTGTCCCAAAAGGCACAATTTCATTATTTTTTATGGCTGAGTTATAATCTACTGGGCACTTAGGTTGCTTCCATATCTTGGCTATTGTGAATAGTGCTGGAGTGAACATAGGGATGCATGCATACCTTTTTAAATTAGTGTTTTTGGCTTCTTTGGAAAACCTCCAAAGTGGAATTTCTGGATCTTATGATAGTTCTATTTATAATTTTTTGAGGAAAATACTGGTTTCCATAGTGGCTGTACCAGTTTACATTTCAACCAACAGTGAACAAAGTAACCTTCTCTCCATATATGTGCCAGCACTTATTATTTGCTGTCTTTTGGATAATAACCATTCCAACAGATGTGAGATTATATCTCAAAGCGGTTTTGATTTGAATTTCCTTGATGATTAGTTTAATTATTTAAGATGATTACATTTAAGTCTTCAATCCATTTTGAGTATATTTTTGTACATGATGTGAGACTATGTTCTGGTTTCATTTTTCATGTTACATGTTCACATGTTATACCACTTATTGAGATCATCTTTCCCCTATTGTATATCCATGCTCCTTTGTCATTGATTAATTGACCTTGTAAGTGTGGATTTATTTCTGAACTCTCTATCCCATTCCATTGATCTATGTGTCTGTTTTTGTGCCAGTACCATGCTGTTATGATTGCTGTAGCTTTGCAGTAAAGGTTGAAATCAGGGAGCACTTAACCTCCAGTTGTGTACTTCCTTGAGATTATTTTGGCTCTTGGAGTTTCTATATACATTTTAGAATTATTTTTTCCAGTTGCGTGAAACTGTTAGTGGGATTTTGAAAGGGATTGCATTGAATCTGTAGATTGCCTTTGGTAGTATCATCATTTTAACAACACTAATTCTTCCAATTGATGACCTGGATACATATTTTCATTTGTTTGTGTCATCTTAAATTTTTTTCATTTGTGTTTTATAGTTTTCTGAGTACTCTTTAGTTAGATTTATCTTAGTTTATTCTTTTTGATGCATTGTTAAGTGGGATCATTTTCTAAATTTTCTTTTGATAGGTTGTTGTTGGTGTATAGAAATGAAGCAAAGTCCTGTATATTAATTTTGTATTCTGCAACTTTACTGAATTCATTTATTTCAAGTAGTTTTGTGTGTATGTGTGTGTGTGTGTGTGTGTGTGTGTGTGTGTGTGTGTGTGTGTGAGATATCTTCAGGGTTTTCTCTGTATAATGTCATGAGCCTGTAAATAATGAAAATTCCTTTTCAACTTGGATTGCTTTTATTTCTTATTATTTTCTGATATCTGTGGCTAGGACTTCCAATACTATGTTGAATATAAGTGGCAAGAGTGGGCATCCTTATCTTGGTCCTGATCTTAGAGGAAATGCTTTCAGCTATTCACTGTTGACTGTGATGTCATGTATAGCCTTTACTATGTTGAGGTCAGTTCCTTCGATGCCCACTTTCTGGAGAGGTGCTTTTTTTTTTTTTTTTAACACAAATGCATGTTGAATTTTATCAAAAGCTTTTTCTGCATCTATTGAGATGATCATATTGTTTTTATTCTTCATTTTGTTAATGTTGTGTATCACACTGATTTGTAGATATTGAAAAATCCTTTCATCCTTTGGATAAATCCCACTTGATCATGGTGTATGATCCTTTTGAAATATTGCTGGATTCAGTTTGCTAGTATTTTGCTGAGGATTTTTGTGTCTATGTTCATCAGAGATACTGGCCTGTAATTTTGCCTTTTTGTGGTATTTTTGTCTGCTTTTGGTATCAGGGTAATGGTAGACTCAGAATGAGTTTGGAAGTGTTCCTACCTTTCCAGTTTTTTGGAGTATTTTGTGAAGCATGGGTGTTAACTCTTCTTTAAATGTTTGTTATAATTCACCTGTGAAGCCAACTGGTCCTGGACTTTTGTTAGGTTTTCTGAATTTTTTCTCTGATTCAATTTTATTACTGATAATTGATTGGTTCATATTTCCATTTCTTCCTGATTCAGTCTTTGGAGATTGTGTATTTAATCAATTTCTTTTAAGTTGTCCATTAGCATCTAATTATTCATAATAATCTTTTATGATTTTTTGCATTTCTGTGATGTCAGTTGTAATGTTCCCTCTTTTATTTCTGGTCTTATTTATTTGACCCCACTCTCTTTTTTTCTTGATGAGTCTGGCTATAGTTTTATCAACTATATTTATCTTTTCAAAGAACCAGGTTGTAGTTTAATTGATCTTTTCTATTTTTTAACTCTATTTAATATACTTCCACTCTGATAGGTATTATCTCTTTCCTTCTTCCAACTTTGGGTTTTGTTTGTTCTTCTTTTCATAGTTCCTTTACAGTTAGAATATTTATTTCAGGTTTTTTCTTGTTTCTCTGAGATAGACTTGTATTACCTTAACTTCCCTCTTAGAACTGCACTAGCTGTGTTCTATAGATATTGGATCGTTGTGTTTCTATTTTCATTTGTCTCCAGGTATTGTTTTATTCCTCTTTGATTTCTTTAATGATCCTTTGGTTGTTTAGTAGAATATTGTTTAGCTTCCATCTATTTTTTTTTTTTTTTGCAGTTTTTTTTTTTTCTTATAGTTGATTTCTAGTTTCATAGCATTGTGGTCAGAAAAGCTGTGTGATATAATGTCTTCTTAAATTCATATCTGAATGATAGCCTTCCTGGGTAGAATATTCTTGGTTGTAGGTTTTTGTTTCCTTCCTCACTTTAAGTATATTGTGCTACTCCATGCTGGCCTGCAAATTTTCTGCTGAAAATTCAGCTGACAGTCTTATGAGAGTTTTCATGTATGTAACTATTTGCTCTTGACCTTGATACCTTTTTCCTTTTCCAGTTTAGGGAGGTTTTCAGCCAGTGTTACTTCAAGTAAGTTCTCTGCCCCATTCTCTCTCTTCTTCTGGAACCCTTATAATGCAACTATTGGTATGATTGATGTTGTCCGAGAGACCTCTTAAACTGTACTCCTTTTTAAAATACATTTTTTTTCTGTTCAGCTTGTATGATTTTTTGCTACTTTGTCTCCCAGTTTGCTGATGGGTTCCTCTGTATTATTTCATTTACTATTGATTTCTTCTAGTACATGCATATTTTTTCTCTTTGGCTATACCTGTGACATGCAGAAGTTCCAGGGCCAGGGACTGAACCTGCCCCACAGCAGTGACCCAAACCACTTTAGTGACAATGCCAGATCCTTAACCCGCTATTATACCAGAAAACTCCTCTTCTAGTATATTTTTAAATTTCACTTATAATATTCAGGTTTATACGGTTCTTCTTATTTTCTAGCTTTTTTTTTTTTGTTAAACTTCACATCATGTTCATTTTTTCCTCTGCTGTATTCACTGATCATCTTTATGATCATTACTTTGAACACTTTTTTTTTTCTTTTGATGGCCACACCTGTGGCATGTGAAAGTTCCCAGGGTAGGGGTCGAATTGGAGCTTCATTTGGGGCCTACACCACAGCCACAGCAATGCTGGATCCGAGACTCATCTGTGATCTACGCCATAGCTTGCAGCAATGCTAGATCCTTAACCCACTGAGTGAGGCAAGGGATCAAACCTGTATCCTTACAGAGACAACAGCAGGTTCCCAATCCTGCCTTGAATATTTTTGTGGAGTAGGTCACAACAGGAACTCCTGCCTTGAATATTTTTGTGGAGTAGATCACCCACAAATGGGTATCTTATTTCAACTTTGCTAAGTCCTTTTGGGGTTTTACCTTAGTCCTTTGTTTAGAATATATTCCTTTGCCACCTCACTTTGCCTAATCCTCAGTGTTTCTTTGTTTGTGTTAGATCAGTTGTATTTACTGATCTTGGAGAAGTGATTTTATATAGGAAATGTTCTATGGGGCCCAGCAGCACAGTCCCCTCTGCTCACCAGATATATATACTCTAGGGATACTCCCTGTGTCGGCTAAGTGGGCCCTTCTGGTGAGACTGGGTCAACTACACCACAGTAGAAAGGGCTGGTCTCTGACAGGGTTGGATTTCAGGCCTTGCCTTGTACAGAGGCTGGTTGCACTGGTGGCTAGTTACTGGCTTGGGTGTCCAGAGCTCAATTATGCTCACTGATTGGTGTGGCCAGTTCCCAGCACATCTTGATGTGAGCTTGGATGTCTTGGGGTTGCTGGCTGCAGGGCCTAAGTGTTCCAGGGCTGGTACTCACTTATTGGAGGATGGTGTTGGGACCTGAGGTGTCTGATTTTGGGTGCTGAGGGATCTCGGTGCCAGTTCTGGCCTACTAGTGGTCCAGGCTGAGGGGTTGGAGTCCTGGGTGTGGTTTCAGCATGTTGATAGGTGGGGCCATATCCTGGTGTGGCTGGTTATGGGGCGTGGGTATTCCGGAGGTTGGTCTTGGCCTGCTGGTGGATGGCACTGGTTTCTTGGATGACTTGTTGTTCTGGAGGAACCTGAGTCTGGTTATGGCTTGCTTGTAGTTGGGGATATGTCCCCTGTTCCTGGTTGCTTGGCCTGCAGTTTTCTGGGACTGGTGCCAACCAGCTGGTATGTGGTTAAGACTTTGTCACTAGTAGGTTTGAGAAAGGACTCCAGAAGGTAACTTGCCAGCATTAGTGTTCTTATGGCAGAAGGAGTGCTGCAAAATAGCTACTTCCAGGGTTCATGTCCCCAGAGGGAGTTCATTTGCCTCCTGCCTCTCTGAGAGGCTCTCCAAGATCAGCAAGTGGGTCTGACCCCAGGTTCTTTCAAACAGTGTCCTCTCTCCTGGCTCCCAGAGTGTGTGATATTTTGTGTGCATACTTTTAGAGCAGAGCCTGTTTTCCTATAATCCTTCAGCTCTCCCTTGTGCGAGCCCCCAGTGACCAACGAAGTCAAATGTTCTGCAGGCTCATATTCCCAGTGCAGGACCCCTGTGCTAAGGAGATGTTGCAGGGTTTGGATCTTTTGCTCTTTGGAGAGAACTTCTGAAATTTTAACTATCCTCCCATTTGTGGATAACCTACCTGGGAAATAGGTCTTGCCTATTCAGAATCTCTACACCACCTACACTTCTCATTGTGGATCCTTCTTTATATAGTTAGTTGTAGAATATCTTTTCTACTGGTCTTTAGGTTGTTCTCATCTATAGCTATTCTGTTAATAGTTTTCATTTTGTTGCGCCTGTGGGAGGAGGTAAACTTGAGATCTGTCTACTCCACCATCTTTTCTCTTCCCCTGAATTAGTTCTTAAATAATAAATCTCTTACAAAATAGTTTGGAAAATTGCTGACACATATCCTTTTTAACCTAATTATATTGTTTTAGCATTAGGGCTTGTGTACACAGATTGTATCTTTTTGATACTTAATTGATAGTTTGTTTGAAAAACATGTAATTTACTTTGAATCTTTCATGACTTGAAATAGAAATAGGAAGTTTTTGTTTGTTTATAAGACTCCACAATTATTTTGTAAAGTATAAAGTTACAAAAAATATAAAAAACTTAAGTATACCACAAAGATTGATAAGATTGAGAGCTTAGAAAACTAAGGATGTGATGCAAGTGGTTTGAGAAAATGAATATTAATCCATTCATGTTGTCCCTGATGATCAGGGTATTAAAGGTGAAGTAATGGAAGTCATTTCAGGTTTCATATTATATTTCATGAAATACATCTGCTCAATTGTTAAAGCAATTGTTTTAAAGTGGTTGAATTCTCGTCCTATAGGCTCCATTTTTCAGAACAGGTATAATTAAAATAGAGAAATAGGGAGTTCCCGTTGTGGCACAGGGGAAATGAATCTGACCAGTGTCCATGAGGATGCTGGTTCTGTTCCTGGCCTAACTCAGGAGGTTAAGACTCTGGCATTGCCATGAGCTGTGGTGTAGTTTCCAGATGTGTCTCAGATCTGGTATTGCTGTGGCTGTGGCATAGGCCAGCAGCTGTAGCTCTGATTTGACTACTAGCCTGGGAACGTCTATGTGCCACAGGTGCGGCCCTAAAAAGAAAAAAAAAAAAAAGAGAGAGAGAGAGAGAGAAATCCTCCAGGATCTCTAAATAGGAATTTGTATTTTCTTTTCTATTAAAAAGTAGAAAAGAAAGGAAACTGAAGGAAGAGATTGTATCTGCTTGAACACTTAATATCTGGTTTTGCTATACAGATCAATCTTCTGGCAGAAAGGAAGGCTTCCTAGAGGGAGCCAGGCCTTGTGGAGGCTGGTCACCATTGTTTTAGTCAGTGGGTTAACATGCCTGATTATCCAGCCTTGTGAAAAAAAATACTTGATTCATTGAGTGTAAAGTAGATATGTGGAATTTGGTGAAATTTAAAATGGAATTATTGACTACCATTTTTTAATTTTTCTTAATGAGTTAATAAGCAAATGCAAATGCAAAGATAATGAAAAGGATTGAACAATTTAGAGGGAAAAACCCACATTATTACCACTCTTATTTTCCTGTGGGGAAACTTGCTAGCACGGTTACATAAACATGCTTTTGCCCGTGATATAATCTAATTTTATAAATTACTTTTTACATAATATTTTATGACTGAATTTTTAGTTATTCAATAGGTTTAGCTTTGTTCCCCCCACATGTATTTTATTTATTTTTTTCTCCCTCTGAAATTTCAATATTTATTATTTTTAAAAATAGTGTGGATAGGAGTCTTTGACCAAGACTTTTTCATGGTTATACCTGGTTCCCATATTGGAGATTTCATTCTCAAAATGTTTCAGTGTCCTGAACTTAAAGAGATTTAAAAGTCATGAGTTATTCATTCCATGATAAGTGACATGTCTTTTCTGGGCTTACCCTAATGGAGAAATATCATATCCTATTTTTTTTAAATTGCTAATTCAACTAAATGGACCCTTTAAAAAAAAATTCCCTTCTCAGAGTTTTGTATAAGGTATATAATGTTCCAATATAAAGGCACAACTGGCATAGAGATAGAGACCTAAACTATTTTCTTTTTCACATCAAGATAACGTGAACTTTTTCCTATTTGTAATACTAGGAGGTTATATATTGTTCAAATAGGCACGTTAAATATTGTCCTTTGGACAAACTCAATTCCTATTTGCTCTCTGGAAAGGCTAGTATGTTGATAAGACTGTCACCACTGTCTTCTTACTTGTTTAAAATGCTTATTTTCTTTTTTTTTTAATATAATGATTTTTTTCTATTACAGCTGGTTTATACTGTTCTGTCAATTTTCTGCTCTACAGCATGGTGACATAGGTACACATACATGTATACATTCTTTTTTCTCACATTATCATGCTCCATCATAAGTGACTAGACATAATTCCCAGTGCTACACAGCAGGATCTCATTGCTAATCCATTCCAAAGGCAATAGTCCACATCTGTTAACCCCAAGCTCCCAATCCATCCCACTCCCTCCCCCTCCCCGTTGGCCCAACCACAAGTCTATTCTCCAAGTCCATGATTTACTTTTCTGTGATGTTCATTTGTGCCTTATATTAGATTCCAGATATGTGATATCATATGGTATTTGTCTTTCTCTTTCTGACTTCACCCAGAGTGAGAGTCTCTAGTTCCATCTGTGTTGCTGCAAATAGCATTCTTTTGTTCTTATTTATGGCTAAGTAGTATTCCATTGTGTATATATACCACATCTTCCTAATCCAATCATCTGTTGATGGACATTTGGGTTATTTCCATGTCTTGGCTATTGTGAATAGTAAAATGCTTACTTTCTTAATTGAAGAAACTCTCTAAACTCTCTTTTTTTCCCCCCAAAAATACTGACAAGTAAAATAGAAAAATATTTCAATTGTAATTGTGATGAAGAACAAAATATTCAATTTGACTCTATTAGAATACTTGAAATGTTTGATACTCAGATCATTCTCCTTGCTATTTGAAATTTTAAATTTTTACACATATCCATATAATTAATACAGCTTAATGACTTTAAGTGAGCCATGTTTGGTATGTGTCATAGTGAAATGTATATATATATCCCTACATCTTAGTTATAGCATTATTTGTGATATTTGAGTTATTTTATTTTTTCCTCTACATGTTTTGGCTCAATGTAGATAAAATTTTAATTCCTTGAATGAGAAATTGAACTTTTGAAGGTCAGACAATTAAATGATAGAAGCAGTATGTTAAAGAATAGGAAGCTGTTTCCTGGGTTTAATGAAATGAATTTTAGAAATATCATGTACTGAATAATCACTACTAGATGGGTTTACAAAAATCATTGTAATTACTAAAGATCATGACTTAATGAAAATATTCTCAGTGCTGACACAATTGAAGAAAATAGAAAGATAGTTTGAGTGGCATGAATACGAACCTCTGAACCTAAGTCATTTGTTGAGAAACTGTCTTATGTTTTCTATATGATAAATTTAAAATTCATCATATAATAGTGCAAATAACTCAGGTGAATTCAATTTATTTGTTTCAGAAGTAAGTGGTATTTAAAAAGCTGCTAGATGAAGAAGCTGAGGCCTGGAGAGGCTTCATGGTTTATTTGGTTAGGATCAAAGCAGTGATTTGTTGTAGAGCCAGAACCAAAAGGGAGGTTTGGGTATTTCTGTTGTTGTGTTCTCATACCAAACTAGGCTGTACTACTTTAATGTATATAAATGTTTGATTCCTATATCCTCATCCTCAGTACCTTTGAGTATATTAGGTTACATGGCAAAGGGGAATTAAGGTTGCAAATGGAACTAAGGTTGTTAATCAGTTGAATTTAAAATCAGGAGAGTAGCCTGGATTATCCAGGTGTACCCATTGTAATTACAAGGGTTCTTAAGTGTGGAAGAGGGAGATGGAAGAGCAGAATCAGTGTGATGCCCTATGAGAAAGGTTTAAGTGGCCATCACTGGCTTTGAACATGGACCAGGGGGCCACCTCAAGGAATACAGGCAGCCTTTAGAATGGTGAAAAGCCCAGAATCACTTTCTCCTCAGAGCCTAAGAAATAATGAAGCCCCGTGGACCCCTTGATTTTAGCTCACTGAGATCTGTTTCAGACCTGTGACCTCAAGAAGCGTAAGTAAGATGTTAAATCTGTGTTATGATAGGCCACTAAATTTATATCAATTTGTTACAGTGCTACTAGGAAACTAATACAAGTTAGAGACAAAGTTTTAAATTGTAAATTGAATTGAATGATTTCTATACCTAAGGAATGAAGGATTTTATTAAGGAAAATTAAAAAGGATGTATATGGACCCTCTCTTTTTTAGGGTTCACAAATAGGTTTCTTTCCCAGTTCTTTTAGCTTATTATATATCATTCAGCTAGCAGATTTTTATCCGTAATTAGCCAATAGCTCACATTTGTGCTATTGTCTCTTTAAAGTTTCCTTTAGAACCCATGTGGCCTGATTTGTTTAAAAAAATAAATGTTTTCACTCTTTTTCTATCAATTCATGGTTTTGCCTTAGGAACTTTATTATTTGTTTTCTTTCAAAAAATTCTGTGAAATGGGAGTAATGCTACTCATATCCTAGATAAGGTTGGAATTTTCTTTGAAGACTTAATGTGGCAGAAAAATTCATTTGCATGTTTAATTTTTACAGTAGAGAGACCTAGTCTATAATAAAATCCTGATGCTCTGATCTTATTCATTGACAAACTAGGTAGTTTCTAGAACTACCTTGTTTTATTTTTCTTTGTTTTTGTTCACACACTTAAATTTGCTTTGTTTGGGATTATTTGGGTTCACTGCTATTTTCATGGCAGCTAAAGAACTGCAGTAGTGACCTCCTGATTCAACCACAGTTATAATAGCTTCCATCCTTTACTTCCTGGGTCCTCTTAGCAGTCATACTGAAAGCAGTTTTATTAAGACCAGGCACATTTGATTTCTTGGAAAGATTCCTGGGAACATTGTCACATGAACTTTACCAAAGTCTGTATCTGATTCACAAGGATCATATTCAGATTCAAGCAAGAGGGTGAGTAAGCTGGCACAGCTGGAGCACAGGCCAGCATCACACAACATTATGCCCTCTAGTTATTAGCCATTCACAGTGGCTGATTAGTTTTCTTTCAGGAGTTACACCAGATGGTATCACTAGACTGAGGATGCGCCAACCAGAGATGCTTTATAATTGTGACTTTTTGTCTTTAACATGGTGTGCAACTTTTAAAATTTAACCTTAATTTTGGTCAAACCAGATACTTTCCTTCCTTTTATATCTGACGTGAGGATTAGGAACCTTACAAACTATAGAGAAAGACTCAGTACTCTTGTGTTAATGGCTAGAATTATAATTGAAATGTTAAATTCCACTGAGTTGGTACATAGGCTTATGACATTATTTATTTAAAAAAAAACTTACTTTATTTGGTTGCCTTTCATATGGTATCCAAAGATATGATGAATAATTTTATTTAATGTCAATGTTGTATAAAACATTTGGCTGACCTTCATTCCTGGTTTCTAGAATTTCCCAAACAATAGTAGTATCTCCATCATTAATGGTGGACACCTGGGGCCTCATGTGAGTGTATGCTAACAAAGTGACTCATGGAAGGCCGTGGATAGTTTTGGCATGGGTGATGGCCATGCTGAAAAGACCAGCCATGTAACTAGAGGATTGGTGCTTTGAATCATAGGATATGGGCCTGACCTCCTGACTTCTAACCTTGGGAGGAGAGGGGAGCTGGAGACTCAGTTCAGTTATCCAGCCAGTGATTCAATCAGTCATACCTACACAATGAAATTTCAGTAAAACTCTGGACATTTGAAGTTTGGATGGGCTTCCTGGTTGGTGATACACATCTCTGTGTCAGGAAGTTAATGTGTCCTGACACACAGAAGCATTGCATTTGGGAACTTCCCAGATCTCACCTTGTGCATCTTTTCTTTTGGCTGGTTCTTATTTGTATTTTTAAATAATAAAACTGTAAGCAGAAGTATGTTTTCCCGAGTTCTGTGTATCATCTAGTCAGGCTCCTCCACTCTGCGCTATCTCTCTTTGTCCTTGCCTACACACAATAAGGATTTGGAGGTGCAGGCTAAGAAGCGTGGTAGCAAAGTTCAGATAGAGACAGCAGGCTTCGTGTCCCACAAGGTTGAAGGCGGGAAGTCTGGCAGGAGGTCATTCTGCCTGGGAGGTGCTGCAGCAGCTCCAGGATAGACCCAGTGGTCTTGTACAGGGATGGAGGCAGGCAGTCTCTCAGGACAGGAGCGGCTCAGGGTCCAAGGGAATTTCTCCTTGAATTGACACTGTAGTGTAACAGCTCTGACCTGGGCTTTTTTAATGAGCCGTTCCATTCCATCATCCCCAGCAAGAAAGGCTCTTCCCGGTTGC
Organism: Sus scrofa; assembly: GCF_054392235.1. Lineage (NCBI taxonomy): Eukaryota > Metazoa > Chordata > Mammalia > Artiodactyla > Suidae > Sus > Sus scrofa. The sequence goes on from NC_139390.1 coordinate 104,257,066, forward strand.
TTAGAGGTCGCAATCAAAAGTCAGGTATCAGTGTATATAGCAGATTTTATTTACGCCCTCAGAGAGAGCTGGCTGCCCTAGGGTAGGGACTGGCCCAGCTGCAATTGGGTCCTTCCTTAAATCCCTATATCACAGACCTGTTCGGGGGACACCTGTTCTCTTGCCCCAGGCCCACTAATTTCCTGTCCCAACTGCCCTGCATCACATGTGCATAAAGGCTGAGTGTTTTGATCTCTGTATGGGGGGCACATCTTGATCCTCTGATTGGTTCTGGGTGAGGACACCTTATTTGCATGGGAAAAAGGTTTTATGGTGGTGGGATGAGGAATGGGTGACATTCCTTCTCTAGAAGGGAGTGAGCAGCACAGGCTGGTCAAGGTAGGGGAGGAGGCATTACAATGAAACATAGCCAGAGGATTTGGGGTTTAATCTCCTTGAAGGATTGTTATAGAATCTCAGCCAATTGTTGACCCTGAGGAGGCAGTGGGAACCCCAGAATTTGTACACAGTTGATCAGAAGTATAGGTAGCCTGGGAATCCCAGAGAGTATAGCTGGTATCTGAAGTGAGGAGAGGCTTGTGAAGGACTGTGCCCTTGACCTGTGAAATTTATCTTAACTCTAGGTCATTTGTGTCGTAATTGCATTATAGCCAATTAGAAGTTATTAATAGAAATAGCTATTTATGTATAGCTGCCTCATAGTTACTTTTGACATTTCAATTTAGAACTCTGATATATTTTTATCTTGATATATATTATTATAAACAAATATGCAAATATGCTTTAAAATAATGTTCATTTCAATAAATTTTAAATAGTTCTTGAGTGAAAAGACATGTAGAAAGGAATTATCCTAGTCTTTTGATGAAACTGAAAATATTTGTTCTTTGATAATTCAAATGCCTGCTTCCATTCACTACAAAATTTGACTAGGAATGCCAGGAGGTTGCTTGATAATCCTAATGAGGCACTGATATAAATAGTGTTGCTAAGTTAAGGTAAGCCATTTACCTGATCAGATCCTAAATCAGATCTGTATATTGGACACAGCACCATCATGATGACAAGATTGTTTGTCCTTTGATTATCACCCAAATGCTTGCTACCATTCATTATACTTGTTAGAATTAAGCATTAAAAAACATGGAGATACATTAGAAATCTATACATAGAACTTCCATATGACCCTGCAATCCCACTCTTGGGCATCTATCCGGACAAAGCTCTACTTAAAAGAGACACATGCACCCGCATGTTCATTGCAGCCCTATTCACAATAGCCAGGACATGGAAACAATCCAAATGTCCATCGACAGATGATTGGATTCGGAAGATGTGGTATATATACACAATGGAATACTACTCGGCCATAAAAAAGGATGACATAATGCCATGTGCAGCAACATGGATGGAACTAGAGAATCTCATCCTGAGTGAAATGAGCCAGAAAGACAAAGACAAATACCATATGATATCACTTATAACTGGAATCTAATATCCAGCACAAATGAACATCTCCTCAGAAAAGAAAATCATGGACTTGGAGAAGAGACTTGTGGTTGCCTGATGGGAGGGGGAGGGAGTGGGAGGGATCGGGAGCTTGGGCTTATCAGACACAACCTAGAATAGATTTATAAGGAGATCCTGCTGAATAGCATTGAGAACTATGTCTAGATACTCATGTCGCAACAGAAGAAAGGGTGGGGGAAAAAACTGTAGCTGCAATGTATACATCTAAGGATGACCTGACCCCCTTGCTGTACAGTGGGAAAATAATAAAAAAAAAAAATGCTTGATATTCTTTTAGATTTAAACAAAATGGTCCTGATATAGAAACTAATATTATTTTTCATGTTGATGTGGAAATTGAGGCATAGAAAGTTTATGTAAGCTGTGACGGTTACATAAGTAGTGGGTGGCAGATCAATCGCAGTTCACATTGCCCTTGTCCTTAACAGTGAACATTTCATTTTCCATTTGTGTTTATACCTTATATTTACAAGGTGATGCTAGTTTTCAGACACTGTTATAATTAAAATGTAATTGGATACATTGGATTCAGTGATTCATTTTTAGTAATATTTACAGAGCATCCATCAGGTCAGATGCTGGGCAGGCAGGTACTAGGGATACAGCTGTAAATAAGTGGAATTGTTTCACTTGACTTCAGGCAGGGACATATGGGACTAGTTACACTGGGTGTTGTGTCAGACCTAGCCTCTTCCAATATACTCACTGATTGAGAAAATCCTGGGCTTGGCTTCTTTATGCCTTTTGTGTCTGTGGAAAAAGGCATGACAAGTTTAAAGGGGATGCTGAAATAAGCAAAATCAATTCAGTCAGACTAGAGAAGTACAATAAAAGAACTACGTAAAATTGAAGACGTTATTTGTTCACATTTTCATGTCCTATTTCTTTTTTAGTCCTTTGCATTAGAAAATTAATTGATCTATTTAAATTTAAGTGGTATTTTATAATTCTGAGATTGTATTACCATAACATTCTCATATTTAGGATTCTTAACCATTACTTGACCTTAGGTATTTCTTTTTCTTTATTTTTCAAAATTAAAGTATAGTTGATTTACAATAGTGTGTCAATTTTTGCTGTACAGAAAAATGACACAGTCATAGACACACATACCTGTATACATACTATTTTCTCATGTTATCCTCTGTCATGATCTATCATAAGAGGTTGGATATAGTTTCCTATGCTATGCAGTAGGACCTCATTGCTTATTTGCTTTAAATGTAATAGTGTGCATCTACTAACCCCAGACTCCCAGTCCATCCCACTCCCTCCCCCTCGGCAACCACAAGTCTGTTAATGTCTCTGAATCTCTTTCTGTTCTGTGGATAGATTCATTTGTGCCACATTTTAGATTCCACATATAAATGATATATGATATTTGTCATTCTCCTTCTGACTTATTTCACTTAGTATGAAAATGTCTAGTTGCATCCATATTGCTGCAAATGGCATTTTTCATTCTTTTTATGGCTGAGTTGTATTACATTGTTTGTATGTACCACATCTTCTTAATCCATCTATCTGTTGATAGACATTTGGGTTGTTTCCATGTCTTGGCTATTGTGAATAGCGCTGCAATAGACATAGGGGTTCATGTATTTTTTTGAATGAAAGTTTTGGCTGGATATATGCCCACGAGTAGAATTGCTGGATCATGTGGTAGTTCAACACTTAGTTTTCTAAAGTACCCTTATACTGTTTTCCACAGTGGTTGTACCAATTAACATTCCCACCAATAGTGTAGGAGGGTTCTCTTTTCTCCACACCCTCTCCAGCATTTGTTATTTGTAGACTTATTAATGATAGCCATTCTGAACTGTGTGAGGTAATTTTTCCTTCACTTGCCATGTTAGGCAACATTGAAACTCCAAATTTTGGCTCTTTACCCCAAATTCCCTTTCTAATTACAGTAATATATTAGTTTTGGTTTTTTCTCTCTGTCTTTCTCTCCCTCTCCCTCTCTTCCTCCTTCCCCCCCTCTCTCTTACACACATACACACACACACACACACACACAGAATTGAGAGGAAGCTGATTTTTCAGATAGAGACAAAAATATAACAGTGTTTCAAGTATAAATTGCCTTTGAGTCTTTATAGGACTCAGGGTCAAATTTATGTTACAAGAAGACAAAAATTATATGATATTTAGCTAAATATTGATATTATATATTATATGTGAGTATATGTGTTATGTATATATATTATATGTGAGTATATGTGTTATGTATACTCTTGAATTTTGTACCTTCATTAAATTGAAGGATCTTTTTAATCTAAATGTAGTACTTATATATATGATGATTATTGTACATATTTGACCAATGGGTTTATTGTATTTTATTTTAAAAATTTTAAATTACAGTAGAGTTGATTTACAATGTTGTTCCAATTTCTGCTTTACAGCAGAGTGACCCAGTCATACACACACACACTCATATGTAACATCATGGTCTATCCCAATAAATTAGATAAAATTCCCTGTGCTGTACCATAGGGCTCTATTGCCTGCCTATTCTAAATGTAATAGTTTGCATCTACTAACCCCAAACTTCCTATCCATCCTACTCCCTCTTGCCTCCCCCTTGGCAGCCACAAGGCTGTTCTTTATGTATGTGAGTCTTTTTCTGCTTTGTAGATAGGTTCATTTGTGCCTTATTGTATTCTAAATTATTTATTTAGAATTTTTTGTTGTTGCAGTATATTGGCATAGAGAAATTGGTCCATTAAAGTGTCAATTTAAAGATCAATTTTATGTCATTTGTTTCAAGAAGCTGTTAAAATATTTTGAGATTATTTAGCTTGGATCTGCCCATGTTAACTGAAGTGGATAATTATGATAGTTACCTGAGTTACTCCAGAAAAGTATATTTTAATCAACTGTCTATATTTTTATCTGTTTTTTAAAACTATTTGGCTCAATTGTTTGGATAATATTTTAAATTGTAAGTATCAATTCCTTTATACATAAACATACGAACACATTTTTAAAACATATTTTCTCCATCATACAGGACTCCATTTAATTATTACTAAAAATAAATAAAATTAAATATTATTCTAAAACCAAAAGATAAATCCATGGTGCTTTAGCAGTTGTCCATTTAAGCTTCCTTTTCTAAATGTTCATTTTTTAAAAAGTGTAGAAAGACATTACAGAAAGATGTATCACTTATTTCTATTCCCTTCAACCTTCCTCTCAGGTTAGTAAAATCTATACAAGAGTTTGTGCTGGTGGGGAGGTGGGGCATGTTGATGAAATCTAGAGAAGGTCTTGCTTACTACAGTGTATATGGGAAGATATTTGTTGGAGGACACTCAGGTAATGGTAATGTACTATTTATTGGTCTTGGTAGTTAGAAAACTGTTCACTATTTAGTTTGTCGTTATATTTGTTTATGTTGTTTTTTGTCTTAATGCATTCTATAAAATAATTTTAAAAAGAAAGCAAAAATGTAATTTTAATAAAAGTTATAAACCAAAACCCAGACAAACTGAGAGATGCTTACTGTATTTGGTGGGAAAACAATATAAAAATAATAATCCTTTTATATTTACATGTTTAATGAAATTTTAGACAGACTAGCAGTGGCTTCAAAAATTAGATGAAACTATGTACAAGTTTATATAAAAGAATAAATGTACTAGAATATTCAATAAAGTTATGGAAAGAAGAATATTAAGTGGAGAATTGCCTTGCCTGATACTGAAATTCACTGCTAAATCATTGTAATCAAAACAGCATGGCATTGGCACAGGAATATGAGAATAGATTAGTTTATAACTCAATAGGAATCCAGACATAAAATCAAAGGAATAGGAGACTTAAAATAATGGAAAAATGATATTACACTTCAGCAGAAAAAGAATAATTTATTTACTGAGAGATGGTGACATAGTGGTCATCTATCTAGCAAAGACTTTAAGAAAGCAAGGTTTCTGAGGATCAAAGGTCAAAACCTAATAATAAAACAACAAATTATGTATCTCTTAACTCAGTATAGAGAAAACTTTTCTAAACAAGGTAGGAAACAAAGAAAAAAATATTTGAGAAAGAATGAAAAATTCAAATGTTAATACTATATCAAGATCAAAAGGCAAACTCTTGTCTGGGAACGTTTGTATTATCTATTATAGTCTGATGGCCAGTATTTCTAATATGCCAATAACTCCTGTAAATTGTAAATATCAAAATCTTATTTGAAAAAATTGAGTAGAATATGTGTATTTATAACATTCTGTCTGTATGGGATTGTCCCCAAATTGCTTATCATATTGGAAATCACGTCCCCATTTATGCTATTAAATCCATAAAACAGATTTGCATATGCCTTTACGATTTATTCATTATTATTATTTAAGTATAATCAACATATAGCATTATATTAGTTGCAGGTGTACAACATAATGACTCCATAGGTATATACATTGTGAAATGATCACCACAGTAATTCCAGTTACCATCTGTCACCATAGTTACAAAAATGTTTTTTTCTTTTCCTCTTGTGATGACTTTTACTCTAACAACCTTTCAAATATGTAATACAGTATTGTCAACTATAGGCCCTAAGGTGTACAGCACATTCTCCTAACTTATTTATTTTATACCTGGAAGTTTGTTCCTTTCACCTAACCTCTAACCCCCTCACCTCTGGCAACCACTAATCTATTTTCTTTATCTATGAGCTTCCCCCTACCACATTTGTTTAGTTTTTTAGGGCTCCATATACAGGGTATCTATCTTCCTCTGACTGGCTTATTTTACTTATTATGATGCTCTCATGAGCCATTCATATTTTTGCAAGTGACAGGATTACAGCCTCTTTTATGGCTGAATAGTATTCCATTGTATGTATATATTTAGGTTTCCCTAATATATGAAAGTGGAATGTTCCCATTAAACATTTCATAAAAAGAAATGGACTAAAGAAGCAATTAACATTTTTCATAAAATAAAAAATCTTCTTGGATGTCTTTTGGTTAAGGAAGACAAGTAGTAATGTAGGTCTTCATAAAAGTAAAGTGTTGAAAGCACTTTAAAAGTAGGGGATACCTGTATTACATTTTTTCTTTTAATTTGATCATCCATCAATGGGCAGGTAGGCTAGTTCCATATATTGACTATTATAAATATGCTACAATAATCATGGGAGTGCATGTATCTTTTTGAATTGGTGTATTTGTTTTCTTCAGATAATCAAGTTAGATTGCTCAATGATTTAGTACTTCGATTTTTAATTTTTTGAGGCACCTCCACATTTTTTTCCACAGTAGCTGCACCAATTTACATTCGTGATAACAGTGCATAAGGCTCCCTTTATTCTCCATCTTTGCCAACACTTGTCTTTTTGCTAATAGCCATTTTAACAGTTGTGAGGTATCTCACTGTAGTTTTGATTGTCATTTCCATGGTAGTTAGTGATGTTGAACATCTTTTCATGTGTCTGTGTGTCATCTTCATGTTTTCTTTGGAAAGAATATTTAGTTTCTCTGCCCATTTATTAATCAGAGTGCTTGGTTTTTGTATATTGAATTAACTCAGTTCTTTATATATTTTGGATATTAACCCCTTATCAGATATATGATTTGCATATATTTTCTCCCATCCAACAAATTGCCTTTTTATTTAGTTGATGGTTTCCTTTCCTGTGCAGAAGCATTTCAGTTTGATGTAGTCTCACTTGTTTGTTTTTGCTTTTGGTGCCTTTCTTTGGTTTGGAGTAAGATCCAAAAAATCATTGCTAAGGTTTATCTCAGGGAGCTTACTGTCTGTTTTCTTCCAGGAGTTTTATGGTTTCAAGTATTGTTATTCAAGTTTTTAATCCATTTTAATTTAATTTTTGTGTGGAAGATAGTAGTCTAGTTTCATTCTTTTGTATGTGCAGTATAGTTTTCCCAACACTATTTATCGAAGAGACTGTCCTTCCCCCATTGTATATTCTTGCTTCCTTTGTTGTAAATTAATTGACCTTTTAAATGTGGATTTATTTCTGGCTCTCTATTTCCATGGCTCTCTATTTCCATTTTAGTCCCTATTTCATTTATTTCTGATCTGATCTTTGTTATTTCTTGCTTCTAGTAATCTTTTGCTTTTGTTTGTTCTTCTTTTAGCAGTTCCTTTAGGTATGAAGTTGTATTGTTTATTTGAGATGTTTCTTGTTTTTTGAGAAAGGAATTTAATGCTCTAAGCTTCCCTCTTAGAATTGTTTTTGCTGCATCCCATGGATTTTGGTATATTATATTTCCATTTTCTTTTGTCTGCAGATATTTTTTTATTTTTTTTGCTTAGTTTCATCAATGTCTCATTTATTGTTCAGTAATATGTTGTTTAATCTCCATATATCTGTGAGTTTTTCAGTTGTGATTGACTTTTCTAGTTTCATACCATAGTGGTTGGGAAAGATTATTGATATGATTTCAACTTTAAATTTATTGAGACTTGTTTAGTGGCCTAAAATATGATCTGTCCTGGGTAATATTCCATGTGTGCTTGGGAAGAATGTGTATTGAGCTGTTTTAGTATAAAATGTCCCATAAATATCTATTAAGATTGTTAGGTCTAATGTGTGATTTAAGTATGATGTTTCCTTAATGGTTTTCCATTGCTGTGAATGGGTATTAAAGCCCCCTATTATTATTGTATTGCTGTCTATTTCTCCCATTAGGTCTAATAATATTTCCTTTATATTAATTTAATCCTGTGTTGGATGCATAAATATTTACAAATTTCATATCCTTTTGTTGGATTGGCACCTTTATTATTATATAATGCCCTTCTTTTTCTTTTATTACAGTTTTCCTTTTAACCTCTAGTAAGTGTGATTTAATTATAGCTACCTCAGCTGCTTTCTTTTAATTTTCATTTGCATCTTTTTCAGTCCTTTTACTTTGATCTGTCTCTGTGTGTCCTTATATCTGAAGTGAGTCTTTTGTAGGCAGCATATAGATGGGTCCTGTTTTTATCCATTTATCTATTCTACATTTTGGATCGGAGAATTTAGTCTATTTACTTTTAAAATAGTTTTTGATAGCTACATACATATTGCCATCTAAAAAACTGTTTTCTGGCTGTTTTTAGTTCATCTCTCTTCCTTTATTCTTCTCTTCATCTTTTCCTTTGTGGTTTGGTCACTTTTTTAGCTGGTATTCTTAGATTCGTTTCTCATTATGCTTTATGTATCTACTATTTACTTTGTGGTTACCATGAGTTTTGCATCTAAAAACCTGTATTTATATAACAGTCTATTATGAGTTAGTAACAACTTAAATTAGACACATTTTAAAATTCTACATTTTTACTTCTTCATATCCAAGTTTTGTTTTTGATGATATTTTACATCTTTTTATCTTGGTATCCCTTAAGTAATTATTGTGGTTTTCCATGCTTTTACTGCTTTTGGCATTTAACCTCCATATAGCTTTGTAAATGATTAACCAACTACCTCTACTATATATTTCAATGAGATTTATGGTTTCATATGTTAATAGTAATTAAAGGTCCCCTTTTTTAGTTTAAAAAGTTCCTTTACCATTTCTTATAAGGCTAATTTAGTGGTGATAACTCCTTAGATTTTGCATTTCTGGAAAATTCTTTACCTCTCCTTCAAATTGAATGATAATTTTGCCAGGTAGAGTTTTCTTGGTTGAAGTCTATTTCTTTCAGCATGTTAAATATGTCATGCCACTCTCTTCTGACCTACAAAGTTTGTGCTAAAAAATATGATTGTATTCCTAAGGGGGTTCCCTTTTATGTAACAAGTTGTTTTTATTTTGTTGCTTTAAGATTTATTATTTAATTTCTGACATTTTAGTTATAATGTGTCTTGGTGTGGGTCTCTTTGGTTCATCTAATTAATTATTCTCTGGGCTTCCTGGATCTGGATGCCTGTTTCTTTCCCTAGGATAGGGAAGTTTTTAGCCTTATAACATAAATATTAGTCTGCATGATGTTCCATAAGTCTGCTAAGCTATATTGACTTAAAATTTTTTTTTTGCTGCTCTAAGTGAATTTCAATGCTAAATGTCTTGAACACATGAAAATGCCCATTTCACAGAATGACTGGGAGTGTACTTCAGTCTTCTTTATTTGTGCAGTTCCGTGGGCATGGTAGTCTACCAAGAACTTTCCAAATGTTATAGTTCATGAGACTCAGGAACTTAGGACCCCATTGGACTCCAGAGCCAGGTACTCGGGGGTTCCCATTGGTCCCACTAGTGAAAACTAAGGCAGTAGACATGTATAAAAGCTCCCCTGTAAGAAGTACTGGTTCTGTGGAGTGTGGCAGGAGTGTTGGGATGGTACACCCCAAAGAATAAAGAAAAAAAAAAGAGAATGAAATTTCTAAAAATACTCTATGCTAGCTTTAGCAAGACTAAGGAGTATACCACAGTGGCACTACTGACTGGGGGTTAAAGATTCTGAGGGGAAAAAAGTGGTGCCTGATGCCCTCCAGCTTTTGTAAGGTAGAGGGACATTATGAAAATGGCATCTGCCAGTTCCTCACTCCCTGGAGAGTATTGTAACAGGCTCATGACTGCCAGTGGATGCTCTAAGGTTAGCAGATGAATCTCTCACATACAGTCTGAAAACTTTTCAAACTACTTCTCCTGCACCAAACCCTGTGGTGAGTGGATCAGTGTGCAAGCCCTGTAACAGTTGATGCTCAGCTTGCTGCAGCCCTTTGGTTCTTGTCAGTGTGAGCCCCATTGGCTTTCAAAGCAAGGTGTTTTGGGGGCTTACCTATAATGTGAGATCTTAAGATTTAGGATGACCGATGTGGATAGTGAACCTTTGTTTCTCAGGGAGAAGCTCTGGATTTGTGAGTCTCATCTTGATTGTGGGTCGGTATGTCAGAGGTTGGGTTTATGGCAAGACTTCATCTCAGACTCTCCTACCCACCCTAATGTGGCCCTTTTCTCATTTGATGTTAAGGAGATGTTCAGCTAGTTTTCAGGTCTTTTTCAGAAAGAGTTGATATACGTGTAGTTGTATATTTGGTGCTACCATGGAATCAGGTAAGTTCAAGCTATCCCTGTCTTGATTTCTTGGACCATCTCTATCTATCCATTATTTTAGAATATCAAATATAGAGAAGTATCAATAATATTTCAGTTGAATTTTTATAACAGGTTTTATAACTTTCCCCACACCTGAACAGTTATCAACATGATTACCATGGCAATACATAGTTTTCCTAATAAAGCAATTAAATAGTCAATATTTAATTGTACAGTAGTACAATAGATGTTGCACTATCTCATTCTGTACTTGGTAGATAGCTCTCCAAAATAAATTATTTAAAAACTTAAATTTATGAGGAGGAAATCAAAATGGCAGAGTAGGAAGATATTGATCTCATGTACCCTTATAAACTCATAAAAATAAAAATCCTTTTAAAAATAAATAAATCTACATGTGGAATAATTTTCACAGAAAACAAATTGGAGACTGGAAAAAAAGAGTCTTCTACAATCAAATCTGTAAGTAAAATCCACAGGGACTCAGGTAGGAAGGGAAGAGAGTAATCATGTTGGGACCCATGTCACCAGCAGAGGACATAGAAGAGGTTATACTCCTTGAGGAGTGAGAAATTCAAACCGCATATTGGAAACCCCAGACCTGAGGTCTATCACTAGGAAGGTGAGTCCCCTTAGCTGGATTAAAGAGCAGTGAGATCTACCAGCTGTAAGAAACTGAACTCATGAAGAGTGTACACATAGTGAGAATAAGGTGGAGGAAGAAGATTTAAACTGCCTAGGGCCCTAGCCGGTTTTTCATGACTTTCTCAGTGTACATGTTCTAGCCAAGCACCTCACCAAGCACCTGCCCAATCCCTCTAGCTCTGATGCAGTTCTCCACTAGGGTGAAGAGTACAAAAGACATAAAAATTTATAGAAAAGGAAAAGTCCTACTAGTAAAGGCAAATGTATAATAAAGGGTTTATTTCAACCATTTGAGTAAACTAGTAAGAAGATTAAAGGACAAATCTTGTAAAATCATTTAGAATTATAATAAATAGTTAAGGGTAAACATGAAAATGTAAAGTATTACATCAAAAATTCAAAATATTGGAGAGGGGAATAAAAATGTTTAGACTTAAATGATGATCAGCTTAAAAATATGTGGATATAGTTTTGGGTCAACATATATGAACACTATGGTAACCACAAATCAAAAGCCTACAGAGATACACACTAACGAGAGAGAAGGGAATATAAGCATATCACTTATGAAAATAACCATACACAAGGGAAGAAGAACAAAAAAAAATAAAATAAGAGGAATAAACAGAGAAGAGCTATTAAAAAAAAAACAAAAACAGAAAACAAATAGCAAAATGGAAATTAGTGCATACTTAGCAATAATCATTTCATTTCATTTCACTTTTGCTTTTTTGGGCTGCACCTGTGGCATATGGAAGCCCAGGCTAGGGGTCATTTTGGAGCTGCAGCTGCTGGCCTATGCCGCAGCCACAGCAATGCCAGATCCAAGCCACATCTGTGACCTACACCACAGCTCACAGCAATGCCAGATTCTTAACCTACTGAGTGAGGCCAGGGATCAAACCTTCATTTTCATGGATACTAGTTGGGTTCCTAAGCTGCTGAGCCACAATGGGAACTCCACAATAATCATTTTAAATGTCAGTAGACTAAATGCTCCAATCAAAAGGCACAGTGAACCTTATTGGATTAAAAAAAAAAGCAGGAAAATAAGACTTATTTATATGCTGCTTATGAGAGACTCACCTCAGAGCTAAAGACACACAGGCTGAAACTGAGTGGATATAAAATGATATTTTATGCAAATGGAAATGACAAGAAAGCTGGGATACCAGTACTCAGATTAGACAAATTAAACATTAAAACAAATATAACAGAAGACAAAAAAAGTGTGCTTTATATAATAATGAAGAGATCAAGAAGAGGATATAACATTCATTAACAAATATATAGGAGCACCTAAATATATCAAGAAAATATTAGCCTATAAATGGAGAAGCTGACAGTAATTGAATAGCAGATTTTAACACACCACTTACATCAATGACAGGCTATCCAAGCAGAAAATCAATATGGAATCAGTGGCCTTAAATGACACATTAGAGCAGTGGGGCTTAATATGTAATCTACAGGATTTTGTGTCTAAATACAGCAGAATTCACATTATGTATGTGAAATATTCTCCAAGATACATTATGTGTTTGGCCCTAAAACAAGTCTTAAGAAATTTAAGAGGAGAGTAACTATATAAGGCATTTTTCGACCCCCGTGGCTTAAAACTAGAAATCAGTTACAAGGATAAAAATTGGATAAGTACAAACACATACATGGAGACGAAACAACATGCTACTAAAAAAAAAAAAAAAAAAAAAAAAAAAGAGTCAATGTAGAAACCAAAGAGTTAATCAGAAAGCACCTTGAGACAAATTAAAATAAAAACACAACTTTCTATAATCTCTGGGAAGCAAAAAAAGCAATTTTAATAGGGAAATTTATAGTGATACAGGCTTACCTCAAGAAATGTCCTACCCTAAAATGTAAAGAAAAAAATCTCAAACATCCTACCTATTATCTAAAGGAATTAGAAAAAGAAGAATAAACAAAACTCAAAGACAGCAGAAGGGAAATCATAAAGATCAAAAAGTAAAATATAGGACCCCTCCCCCAAGAAACATAGGAAACAGTTTTTTTTTTTTTTTTCAATTTTAGGTAGAAATTTAAATGAGGCATTTGAAAAAGTTAGATTCAATGAAAAGTTAGATTCAATAACTCTGTACTGAAAACACACTAAGAAATAAGATTGAAAAACACTTTTTAACTGAATACAAAAGAAAAAAAATAGAGTAATTCATTTAAAATCAGCACCAAAGTTATGTATTTGGGCAGGAACAAGACTGAGTTGCCAGTCTGAATTCCTGTTTTAAATCTTTATTGTATGTGCATCCTAATACACATACTCTCTTGCTATTTCAGTGATCATTCTCATTAACAATATTAGTCCAATTAAAAATGACAGAAAACGCTTGAGAGGTTTAAATGTAGACACAGGTCAAACACTGAGTAGAATATTGGTTATATTCCCGCTCTGGCAGTCATCAGAGTTTGTCTCTCAGAACTCTGAGGGCAGGTCCCAGCTGCCCTGCTCTGAAATCTGTGAAGGCATTTTCACAGAGGCCGTGGTGTCCATGGGCTACTGCTGGTCTAGAACAGCACAAGAGGGACACTAAATCAGGTCTGTTCCTGGCAGACATAGGACTTCTCTGATGACTGTGGGTTGAACTCCCTGATAGTCTTCTTGAAGCTTCCTTGAGCTACAGGGCAGTTTTGGATGCTTCCACCAACCCTTCCTTTTGTCTCTCCTTGCCTTGGAGTCAGGCTTGTATTATGTCCTGGTATATGTCCCAGCCTCCCTTGGCTCCCTCCTATTTCCTCATACAGACATTTTCCTTAATAAAATCCTTACATGTTTAATCCTAACTTGGATCTGCTTTCTAGGAGGATCTGGATTAATATTTCCCCTTATTTCAATGAGATTGTACATTTAAACTCATCTCATAAAGATCTAATATAAACAGGATTTTTGAGTATTTTTAATTTCTTTGACCTTTAAAGTAATTATGTTACGCCTTTGTTCATTCTCTAGAGGAACCTAATTACATCCCTGGAATTATAAATATCATTCATGATTATATGTTTTGGCTCACCACAGTAGGTTCTATCTTTATGTCTTTTTTAAAAGTAAAGGACAATGTCCTTTTTGGTTAACTACTAAAGCCATTATCACCACTCATTATATATACTGAAGTTTATATAGTTTTGAGTTACATTGGAGGTATTAAGTTTTTATGATGATTGCTCTGAAATGGAAGGTTGGGCTGTAAGACGTCATTATTTTCTCAAAGCAGTGCAGGTTAGCACTGTACCTTATGGGATACAAGAAATCATCAGCATGGATTTATGTAGGAAGAAAAGCCTGAATGTGGTGGATGTATTTACCAATAAAAATACTTTCTCTCATTTGGAAATTTAAAACAATTGTCACTGTTAGACTAACTGGAATTCTCAGAATATGAACACACTTTTAGAGGAAATCCTGTTTTAGTAATTTTTTTCTCATAATTGATACTTAACATTTCTTTTCAGTGTCAGTGGATTATGTACATTTCACCTTTTTTGCCTAATATATATGTCATAAATACAGTGATGAATTGAAGTGAGATGGTGAATGTGTGTTTGCGGGCATGTAAAGTTAGGCAAGTCCTTAGAGATTCATTAGGTTCAAGAAAGAGAATGGCCATGGATCAGAAAGAATTCATGAAGTCAGTTTTAGTTGTATAGTTATCTAAAGTCAATGCCTAAATCTATTGTCAGGGAATAGGAAACAGCAAATTCAGAAGTCTACTGTATATCATAAAAGAGAAAAATGGCTTTAGTTCTTAACATTTAGCTATAAACCACTCAATCTTACTTAAGCAATGAGAGATAAAGGGAATGAAATTGTGTTTTATATCCACTTGTGGACAATGTAGTTTTGTT
This sequence comes from Sus scrofa, assembly GCF_054392235.1. NCBI lineage: Eukaryota > Metazoa > Chordata > Mammalia > Artiodactyla > Suidae > Sus > Sus scrofa. Next base: position 104,272,137 of record NC_139390.1, read on the forward strand.
ATATTTGAGTAACTATTTGATGTATTGACTGTTCTTCATGTTAGTGCCATTGATTTTTATGAGCAGACCCATTAATGATTTTATAAAATTATGGCCATTCTGGAAAATAAATTTTAATTATGAAAAGTTACTTGATTCTGTTATTTTTTTTCAATGGATTGTACCCATTTTCTCTTGCTCTTCATGCTTCTTAATGTCTAGGTTAACATGACTGATATAGTGCCAGGGAAGGATCTCTATCTGCAGTGCTTGCCTCCTTAAATTTTATACCCTGGGTACCTTGCTTCCTTCATTCTAATCCCAACACTTGTTATGCTCTCTGTTAAGATACTATTTGGCAGGATTAACTTCCTGATGGATGGTTTATCCTATATCAGTGCATCTCAGTTCCTTGACTTGACAGACACCTCTGTCAATAATCTTTCTTTTCATTCACTTCTTTTATGATCATACAATAGACATTCTTACTACCAAAGACTCTGCCACTTCCAAAACAGGAATGTCAAGCATAATGTTTTTTATCAACCTTACTAACTTTCCAGCTCACTTTCTCTAGTATCCTAACTGGATGAATTCTTATGCCTAACTGAGAAATTTAGTGTTATTGTCCCCGTTGTTCTCTTTCTCATCTGCTCTATTTTTCCATCTCCCACACTTAGAGCCTATACATTATCTTGCATGCATTTACATTTCTCCAGAGTCTAAATTTACCAAACTCCAATCATAGTTAAACCCAAGTGTTCTGCTCTATACCTATTACCGACAGATGGACATATTTTGAAAAATCAACCAACCAGCAAACAGAAAACTCAGTGTGCTGATCTTATTTTTCACAGATTTCAAGCTTTCCCTCTGCTCTGTCTGGTTGTTCTACTATATGTTTTTAGTTTTTCTCCTATGCTTCAACATTTATTTTACAGTTTCTTCTCAACAAATCTTCAACATCCATTTCTTATTCTTCACCCTCAGCTAAAAAAGCAATAAGAACACAAACCTCAATTTATTATTCTTTAACTTAGTTTCCCTGTATTTGTGTGCATGTTCTCAGCCTACTTCAGAATCTATTTGAGACCATTCCTTTTTTTGTAGCCCCCTTGCTGCTTACTCAAGGATTTTACTTCTGCATTACTTCCTCTATGTCTGGTATCATCAGTTTCTTCTTTTTACTGAATCAATCCATTAGTGTACCAATATGCCATAATAATTCTTCTCTTAAAAATTAAAGAAACTTGTACTTGTCTCTACCTCTACATCCAGATGTTTTATATTTTTTTCCTTCCTCTTAGAACAAAATTCCTTGAAAAGTTTTATACTTGTACCAATTTTATGTTTGTACTCAGGGATAGAGTAAGTATTATATGTGTTAATTATAGAGATTATAGGGGAAGAAGCTGGTAAACAAGACTACAAAGAGGGGAGTTGGAGGATAATAGAAAAGTCACTAATCACTCTCCTGAAGCACTGGTGTGGGTAAACATGTCAGAGACATGGACTAGACTGCCAGACACGGACTGGACATGGACCGGAAAGCCAGGTATGTCTAGCTGCCAGAGTGGGGCCATGAAACACAGCTCAAGGAGAAGTTCATGAAAGACTGTTGCCTTTGGACCTGCTATTGGGTCTCTTGTTCAGCAGAGACTGCAGGAAGGAACAAGAGCTACCCATGGAACAAGAAGAGAATGAGGACAACATTGATAAGAATGATACAGGTTGATAAATTCTGTGTCTGTCCGTTATTACATCTAACTCTGGTAACCTTCAGTGAGTAATAGTTACCACTTCATTCTATATGCAAATTTCTTCTTTGTCCAACTCTGATGGAGCATAGTTCCAGATTTCTCAGGTCACCATGCTTCAAAAGCGCCATAGCACTCATTATATAAACTATTCATGCTTTCTGTTATTGCTTTAATTCGTTCATATCAACATTTTATTCTTGTTATATCATCGAATACGTTCTTCTTAAGTTTAGCTATGAATTCTTACCATAAAATTCAATGATATTTTTTTCTTCTTTTCTGGCTGCACCCACAGTATATAAAAGTTCCTGGGCTAGGGATTGAATCTGAGTAGAAGCTGTGACTTAAGCCACAGCTACAGTAACACTGGATCCTTAACCCACTGTGCTGGGCCACAGATCAAACCAGTGCCTCCTCAGAGATAAGCAAGATCATTAACCCACTCTGCCACAGTGAGGTTGCTCTCAATGGTAATTTCTTAAACATCAAGTTAATTAACCTCTCAGCTACATTTGATGCAGCTCTTGAAACAATTCTTTCCCTTCATTAAGGGACATAGAGTCTCCTGTATTTCTTCCTTCCTTATTGGCTAGGTCCTTCCATTCTGCTTTGCAGGCTTTTTTCCTTCTTCCTGTGCTCTCTCTGTTAGTGTACCCTAGTATTGCTTGCTTAGTCCTCACATTCTTTAGTGCCTACTAGAACTCTCTAGGTAATCTTGCTACTTCCCTTTTTTTAAATATCATGTATAGCCTGATATACACTCACATTTATATTGTTAGCTCTAACCTCTCTCCTAATTTTCAGACTTTTACATATAGTTTCCTACTTGACACCCTTACCTTAGTGTCTAATAGACGTCTCAGATATAACTTTCCAATAAAAAAACAAACTATGTTCTCCTTAAATCTGATATTTCTCAAATTATCCCTCATAATTAAAATACACTAGGAATTCTCTTGTGGTGCAGTGGGTTAAGGATCCAGCATTGTCACCCCAGCAGCTCAGGTCATTGCTGTGAAACAGTTTCAATCCCTGGCCTGGGAACTTCTGTATGCTGTGGGTGCAGTCAAAAATGAATGAATAAACGAATTAATGAATTAATAAATAGATAAATAAAGCAAGCAAGCGCACTATTATTTTCCAGTTGTTAAGACCAAAAATTACCAAGTCATTCTTAGTTTCTCTCTTCCCCTTGTTCCCTATATCCAATCATACTGGCTTTACTTTGAAAATACTTCCCTTAATTTGATAACTTCTCACTACCTTCTCCTCTGCCACCATAGTACAAACCAGAACCATCTTCCAACTAGACTCATGTTAATAACCTCCTAAAATGTTTTATTATATTCATTCTTACCCTTTACAGTCTTCTCCACAGAGAAGTCAGAAAGTGCTTTCAAATGTAGATGGATTGCCATTCACAATGGATTCTCATCCCACTTATTCTGGCTCAAAATTCTATTGTAATTTTACATTAATTATCATCCCTTTTCTTGCCACTTAGAGATAAGGTTCCTACTGCTCCCTCTTTTGTATCCTTAGCTGTTACCTTCCTGAACTATTTGCTATTCCTCAGATACATCATGGCCATCACTATATTTTGGTCTTTATCCTTTTTGAACTTTGATCCTCTTGAAACATTTTTTTTCCCCTTTGGATTCTGGGTTTCCATTTCTCCTAGTTTCCACCTATTTTTTTGGCCACCTTCTAAAATTTATCATGATTTTTTTTTTTTTTTTGTAGTGGGCCAAGTTTGGAAGATACTGAAATTCAGTCTATCTGGAGACAAGGTAGAATCTTTCTTAATACTGTTAATACTGGAAGCATTACTTTGATAGGGTGGGGTTGGATTGGTGAGGAAAGGTGCAAAAGTAAATGAAGTTTTGAGAAGCTATTTTCATACTGTGAATACTCTCTCCCATTTATATTGGTTTAGCTGAGATTAGTTAGGGTAGAACTAGTACAATATCAAGTGAGCTCAGAAATCATGAGAAATCTTGAGTGACCTATTAAATTTCTATTCCAGAACTCTCCGTGATGGATAGGCTGTGGTCCAGGAAATGCATCTTAGGCTTATATGGTATTCTTATCCAAATCAGTGCCTTATGTGCCGGCAAATTCTCTTGTCCTCTTTACTCAGTAAAAACCAGCATCACTATTGCAAGCTTTCACAGGCTGTATAATTGGTAAAATACTACAGGCTGGGTGATAGTTAAATAAATACATTAATGTTAACCCAACTAGGCAATAGTCTTAAACTGTGCCATACACTTTCAGGGCTTAGCAGCAAGGAGTGAATGATGTAAAGATTTCATTTATTGTGGGAAGATTGAAAGAGGAGGCACCATTTTTTTTTTTTTAATTATGGAACTTTGTGAGTCTAAGGTTGTTCTTCTTTTTTTAGATTTCCAGAACTATAGAGATTATGGCATTTGGCTAGTCTATGGACATAAACTTGACTTTGGAATTAGACAAGGGGAACCTCCATATCAGCGTAGTAGACTTGGTAATTAGATACTCAGGTGTAAATGAGATTAATTTTGTTTTCACATAGCCCTGGAAAATATTGTTTTTGGTAAACAAGAATAGTAACATGTTTTAAAAGATGAAATATCATGCTCTGAAAAGATGATTCCATCTTGAATGTCCATTCAATAGACTATTATAAGATGAACCATCAGCAGTTTTATTCTATATTAGTAGAGTCCTTATCTTTGAAAATACATCACCTTTACCGTATTCCTAGCCTCTCTGAGAGCAGAGCAGCAGTCTCTTACAAATTCTCTACTCATTCCAGAAAAAATGGTGTATGCTTTGGCTTCTTAAACTCAAGTTGTTTCTGCATCAGATTACTCCTTTGCAAATGAGTAGCATTTTTTTCTGCTGTGGTCTTGTGGTCTAATATTAATACATTTTCACAATGGAAACCCGATGGATTAGATCATTTTCCTAGGTTTGTATCCCAAGGGATATCTAACCTGTGTTGCTTGTTTTAATTAAGTTACCCCTTTTTCCATATGATTAAATGCCTGAATAATGAAGACTTATGGGACTAAATTTTAATGCACCACACATTAAAATGAGAAATGGGGGGAAACATATGATTTTACTTTAAGTAAAATCTTTCGGTAGCAAATGTTTCACCTCTTCTCTTTTTTGTTTCCAGAGTAAATGAGAGTTTCAACACTGCAGAGCACCGACCAATAACGGAGCCTCCTGCAGTGGCAATCAGTGAATGGGAAAGAGCATCTTTGAGCTTTTTAGACCTTGGAATATGAAAGGAGATTCTGGGTTTGGGCCAGTGTTTTTGGAGTAATGATGTTGGCTGACTCCTTTTCCTACTGGATTAGGACAACTTGCCATGTTTTTTTTCTTCCCACATGTCAGGTACACTTTATGTCAACTACGTAGACCCATCAACCCATCATTATGAATAGTCATGGGGTATCTAATAGGAAAATCGTGTACAACCACTTTAAATTTCAACACAGAAGTGTTCATACAATCTTTTTTTCTTTTCTGGTATCATCATGATAGCCTCAAAGTCAAAAATAATTAGGCAAAAAGGGAAAAATATATCTTGATTCATACTTCAGAAACATTCCTTAAACTATGGTTATTAAGCTAAAAATAAATCCTATGAAACTGTAGTAAATTCTATGCATACTTTTGCCAGAAGTTACTACATTTGGTTACATCTGAGACCAGTTAAGTGTTTTATTTTCTATTTCACTGTTAAATGATAATTCTAATACAAAATTTACTTATTTGTTACCTTAACCTGAGTATAATTGAGTAGAATATGATTTTAATATGTTTGTAGGATTCACTTAAAAAGAAATTACAGCATCTTTGAATTCTAAAACAGTGGTATATATATATTTTTTCTACTTTGAGCTCTGAGAAAAACTAATTTGGGGGCAATTTTTTACTAACTTAAAGGCTAGAATAGGGATATAGCATAGACTTTTAGGGTTCAAATCTGGTACTTGCTAGCTAATATAGGTTGGGCCTCAGTTTCTTCATCTGTATAATGTGATTATCATTACTTACCTCACAAGATTATTATGATTAAATGAAATGGTACTTTTGAAGAATTCAATAAGTGTAGTAAATGCTCAGTAAATGTGAGGCCCCCTTTCTTTCTCTCTCTGGAAACTTCAGTTATGTATGAGTGAAAGGAAAAAAAGAGAAGAATCTTTTATTTTTGTTTTTTTCTCCTTTTAAGGCCATAAAGTATTTAAGGAAAATACTGCAGTAGATTCTGAGATGGATAAAACACTTGCATTTGGTTTATTAACTTTCTAGTTAAGAGATTTATTCCCTAGCTCGTTTAAATATTTTGAGAAACATACTGTTACATTTAAACATGAAATCTGTCTCCCCTACACTTCATGAAGCTTTTCCAGTTTCCTGTCTTCAAGTTAGGAAATGATGAGGTTGAAAGCATTCTGGCCTCAAGACACCGACATTTCTGAGCCGACCACGAAAGTTCATTCAACTTCTCATAAATGCCTCAAGACCTTCAAATGGAAAACATTTGGGCAATAGGCTTAGTCAAGGGACATGATACCAGCCTTCTTTGTTTTGCCATTTGTCAGGCCTTGATTTGTAGAGTACAAAGTTTCAAAGCTTGACTTTTCTCCTCAGACACTGCATGCCATTCAGAGTATCTCATTCCCTGATGTTTGTATTCCTTTTTGCCCATGATTCACTTCCTATTCTGCCAAGCTTCATAATGTCATGGTTATTTTGCCTGTGGTTTATTTTCTCCTTTAAGACATTTTTTAAATTTTAGAGTTGTAGGAAGGACATATAAGGTCTGATGCATTTAAGGGGGCTTGAATTTATATTTTTGACAAATATTTGCTGAAAATAACATCAGTAGAGCACCATTATCTTAGCGCGTCTCTGGTCAGTAATAGCCTCAGTTTTGACCTCACAGTATAAATAAATAGGATCTCATAGTTTGTAACCATGGAGAAAGCAAGAGTTTACAAACATTTATACACAGTTTTAAAGCTTCCCTGGAGGAAAATGGATGCAACTGAAGGGAAGATAAATTATCTTTAAAGATGTTTCTCAGATTGGATTGTTCCTAATAAATAACCTCGTTCTACACATTTTCTTTCTTGGAGCCAAATTCTGCCTTTGGTTTGTTGGCTTGTTCTGTTTGCTCATAGAGGGAGGTCCACATGGGAAAGCATGTGGTTGTCTCAACTTTAAAGAATTTTGGAAAAGGAAAAACATGCATTAATGTGAATGTTTATTCATTTTAATCAATGTATATTTATTGAGTGCCTACTATGTGATCATCGCTGATAGCATATTAGAAAGGTAGACATATGGAAAAAACTATTCAGTGACACAGGGCAACATGAAAGCAAAGTACCAAATGAAATAATTATCTGATCCAATAGTGCAGAGGTTAAGAAACCTTGCTGTAGAAATGTCACAGGAGAGAGAGGGCCCATCAGGTGGAAAAGGCCTTTGTTTTGCAAAATGCTTTGGGAATATGTAACTTAACATGTATATATAAAATGATTTTTTTCCATTATACCTGGTTTACAGTGTTCTGTCAATTTTCTACTATACAGCATGGTGACCCAGTTACACATACATGTATACATTCTTTTTTCTCACATTATCATGTTCATGTATCATGTAACTCTTTAAAAATGTTCTTTTTTGAAAAAGTTGCAGGATCTATATTGATTAATATCCTTGTTCTTGACAAAGTGAAGTGCCTTCTGTTTGTTAGCTGGGTACCAGAGTGGTATTCTTGTGAGCTTCTGAGTATCAGATCTTTTTAGGAAAATGCTCCTTGAGTTTAACTTATAGTTTTTCCCTTGCTTGGGCTCAAATTGGGATCCACAAGACTTGGTGATGCACAAAACTTTGTGTTTTCCCAAGTTTTCCTTTACTCATTCCCAAACTATCATGTAAATACTCTACCAGAAGGTGTCCCCACCAATCCATCATACCTGCCAAGACACACTGGCATACTATCAAAAGCCAGAATTAAGGCCAAAACTGAGATCCCTGCCACTTGCTTTGGTGCCTCTTAATCAGAAAGAGAATAAAACGGCTGGTGGGAGGGGGGAATGGAGGATGACAGGAGAAAGAGAGAGAAGGGAGAAGGGGAGGAAGTGAAGAGAAGAGAAGAGAGAGAAGGGAGAAGGGGAGGAAGTGAAGAGAAGAGAGAGGCAGGCAAAAGGGATGGCACTTTGGACATCAGTTCCTAACCATTCTTATACCTCAGATCTTTTGTAAGGTCTTTGGTTTGGTCATGTTGTCCCTTAGCTTGTTTTCCTTTCCTCTTCAGAGAAGACTTTGCTAAACTTCTTGGAGGTTTAAGGGCCTTTCTTACATTCTCCCACACAGTCTCTGCTTGCATCTGACTGAGCATCTATGTTATGATTGTCCCCTTAGGTTACATCTTCTCTAACAGGCTGAGAAAAACTTGAGGGCAAGTGCTGTGTATACTCCCTCTTCCTAGAATGCACCTGCTGGGTGATTCGTGGAATTAATGAATAATCTAATACTCTAGTACTTAACCAAACTTAAAACTAAGAGAAAATTTAGAAAGATTTCTGTTTTCTGCTTTTGCTAGGGCTCCAGTTCTGCCTGACAGCTTTTTCTTGGTTTAAGATAAAGGGAGATTTGGTATATTTTCTTCTTATTTCTTTAACCTCAGTATAATCACAATGCAAGGTTTATTTTTTCTCCATCTCCAGGTTGCCATCTCTCATTCTAAGTCTCTTTTAACAGTAGTTTCCATTTATATTGATTATGTATTTCTTTTCCTCATTAAATTGTTCCCTTCTAATTGACAGAGACTGTGTAATATTGTTGGTGTTAATATCCAAAATACTTCATTTCCACTAAGGCACATGAAATGCAGTCAGGAAAACATTTCTTTATTTCCATTGTCTCACGTGCTGAGTGGTGAGTTTTTCTAAGAAAGATGTCCTTTCTCATTAATAGAGGAAATTTTTCCTGGCATTCGAAGTTTGGCTACTCATGGCTAAAATATGTGAGGTTAGTTACATTTGAATTCATTTCATAAAGAATCTACTTTTTCAAATGACTTACACTATAGAGTTAGGAAGTAACTCTCTGGTGTAAATCTTCACATAACACCTAAGTAAATATATTAAGAAAGATGACAACATCTAGATTTCAGCTATTGTCTCCTAATGCAGAGTGCCATGAACTAATAGTGTTTTTCATTATTCTTAGTAGAAAGGCAGAGAAAAATTAATATGGGAAAGACTGGCAATAAAATAGTTTTAGTGCAAAAGGGAAGAACAAAGTTTTAATGGGAAGCGAAAGAACAATGGCTTAAAGCTTATGATGAATGTTAGATTTAAGGTGAATAGTGAGAGATGCATAAAATGAGAATGGAGATTAAATGGCAGTAAGCATATGCCTCCAATATGAGTTTGTGCAAGGGATTTTTCACTTTTAATTTTTGTAACAGAAAGAGGAGTAGTAGACTCAAAGTAGATACCATATTAAAGAGCAATTATCTCAAGTCTTTAAAGTCTGATTGCTATTCTGATGGATAAATGATTTCATGTAGAGAAAGAAATTGCCATTTTTTTAATACACAGCTCTGTAGTACTGAGTTACATTTGCTCAGGCAAGATTGGGTTTTCTCAGATACAGTAGGGAATCCTAAGTGTGAGGTTTACAGCTCTGCTACTCATGTTCTCATTTTATGATAAACTTAGTTATTAAGTCAACTTAGAAATGAAGAACCTTTTCTGTTCTCTCTCTCCTTTACCTCCCTATCTTTCTCTCAAATTTTTTTTCTTTCTCTACTCCCCATTTCTCTCTCTTTCTCTCTAATCTATATCTATGTCAAGTCAGTATTATATCTTGGCAATTAGAGTGAGCATTCTGATTTCAAATAAAAGTTTATAGTTGTGCAGATTGCTTTTCTATGTCTCAAGCTTTGCTCTTGCTTTATACATTAGTAGCCTCATGCTCTTTCCCATTGCAGAACTGAGAATTGCAAATTATAAAATATATGCAACATACTTATATGGTTTATGATGAGCAACTGACAAGAGGGATTATATCAGGAGGCAAGATGCTTTGCTGCAATAGACTGCAGTCACTGTTGTTGAAGTGCCAGAGTGCAGTGTGTATGTTTTTCCCTTTTCTCTCACTGCCTAACTGGGAGGCATTAATACAGTGAAGAATACTGAAAGCAAAATGTCAGCTTTGTGAAACAGGAAACAGATATATTTAATTATTTTCTTGGTTGGACTATCAACTATGATAAAGCAGAACAAATGTGGTGGCTGCTTTTGCTGTACTGAAGTTATGAACAAGGGAGAAATTTGGCATGAATTCGGTGGATTGCACCCCCAAAACACCAGGACAGTTCAGGTCCTGGTTATTTAGATGATAAGGGCCTCAGTTGATGAATATAGGATTTGAATAAACATATTCTGTATGCATTTGGTCTTATGCATTGATTGATACTTTCGAAGGATGAGAAATACTGATCCTCACATTTCACTAGTGCCTTTAGGAGTAGGAGAGTGGGTTTTTCTCAATGTCTCAAACTGTTCTGGAGGAAGCTCTCTCTAAAAGAATAAACTGCAATTATGGAAAAGTGTTAAGTGTTAACATGAAAGAAGATTGGATAGGCCAAAGTAGTATCATTAAATACGATGCATGGAACATAGTGGCTCATGTTAATTAGTCTGTCAGTGAAAAGCAAGGAGCTCCAAGTGACTATGGGAAAGTGACTTGCTGATTTGCTGTTGCTGGTCAGTCTCACAAAAGGGGAATTGTGTATTGTGGAAAAGAGAGGGGGAAATCAAAGAATCTGATAGAATTTGGATATGGTGGTAGTAAGAGCAATGAGTAGGAGGAAATCTAAAGCTATCCTGAAAATATAATTTGAATTTATCTCTGGGATTCCAATGCAGTTTGATGGTTAGGAGATCAGTGTTTTATCATGTAAACTGTTCTTTCATACTTAATTCTCATTATTCAGGTAAGCAAATTTAAGATGTAGTGAAAAAGGAAAGAACTTGAAATTTAGGTACCAGAATCTATTTTCAGTACAGCTCACAAAAATAGAAATCAGAGTAGAAATACAAGAAATTGTGAACTTACTATGCAAATCCTTGATTTGCTTGTAATTTCTAGGTTCTGCTACTGCATGCATAGTACTTCCTTGTTTTAGACACATATAGAATTCACAATTACGGAATAAAATTTTAAAATATCATAACAAATAGATACTATTCTTAAGGAGAATATTCTGACTTTTAGTAGTACGTAAGAAAGCTTAAATGAGAAAGTGGTAGACAAGAATCTCTATCCAAGCTACAAATCTCCCACAGACAAAATTTTAGTTAATTACACAGGTTTTATTTTCAGTGCAGATAATGTCTATTCAATGACTAATGACCAAGATTTAAAGAAGGAAGTACAGCATAATTTTATTTGAGTAAATATGAATAATTTACTTGTAAATAAAAGGGCAAAGTACTTTATGAATTGCTTTCATTCTGTATAGCACATTTGACTCCAAACAGCTTAATGTAAATGAGGTGCTGAATTATTTACTGGGTCTAATTATTTCATTTCTTACCCTCCTTTCCTTTCTTCCACTCTCCCCCCTCATTTCTTTCCTTTCTTCCTTTCATATTTATTGAGCAGCTGACCAATTCCAGGCATTTGGGTAGGTGCTAGTGACATAATAATTAAAATGGCTTCCCACCTTTATCTTTTTGGGTAAGTATAATGTAGCTGTTGTATGGCTAGAAAGCTCTTGGTCTCATGGGATTCTCTCCTTGGGTAATAGATTCTCTGAGTACCACTGACATAGAATTATGAAGAATCTAAAAAATGTTTCACTAGATCTGTGAATGGACAAACCAAATGTCTATCCATTAACAATGAATTATTTCCTCTTATATCTTATTGAAATAATAGAAGATAGTTCTTTTAAAATCAAATAATATGACACTCTTGGGCATAATCTTGAAAAAGAAACATCATATTTAAGCTAGAGGAGCAATTAAACTAAATATGTATTATTGAGTTTGCTTTTGTAGTGCCTAGAATTCCTTCTTTCAAGATAAAATGTCTCTCTTCCATGACTGGTCTTTTTGGCTACCAAAAAAGGGCTATGGGATCTTAGACAGGGAGTGAGGTGATGCTTTGGAAATACATTTTGTATTGAGAATAGAATTGCATCTGCCTCATTCAGCGACCTAATAAACTGTGTTTCATACCTTGCTGTATTTTGCTTATAATGACCGACAGTCTTTAACTAGATACAATGTTTGGATGGATGAGAGTGGGAGAAAATGTCTTTTCTTTGTTTTATTATTTTACCACAGTGGTGTGAGGTCTCTTTAACATTCCTCTCCAAAATGTCTCCAAAGTGTCTTCTTTTGCATTCTACGCTCATGTCTTCCTTCTTTTCATGCAATCTTCAGATTCTAACCATTTCTCATCTTCCTTAAAAATGAAAACAAAGAACACTTTAATGTATCTTTAGCTTACAATCTCTTTTTTTATATGTGTTTGGGCATATTTAATGGGTAAAGAATCAAGATTTTGTCCACAGGCATGATACAGACTCTTTATCCAGAAACAACAACCGGCATCTCACCTTGATAACAAGGAATTAAGAGAACCACCAGCGCAGTCAAGAAATGGGGCTGGTCTTTGTCCTTGTTGGGAGTTACTGTGGCTGCTCTTTAGGAGTCAATAAAAATTTATGGATGGGGCATACAGCTTTTAAAGATAGCTTCTTTGAGTTGTAAAGATTTTCTAATGGCATGTTTAAGAAACCAAGCCTGTGAACTGCAGAAAGAATAAAGGGGAAGTTGTGAATGTACTTGAGTAATGATATATGCTTTCCTCTAGGCCACCATGCATTCTTGGGAACAAATTGGAATGAAGTGAATGGATGTAGTCTGACTCTTTTTTTCTATTTCTTTTTTTTAGGGCCACACCCACATATGGAGGTTCCCCAGCTAGGGGTCAAATCGGAGCTGTAGCTTCTGGCTTACACCACAGCCACAGCAATGTCAGAGCTGAGCTGTGTCTGTGACCTAAACCACAGCTCACGGCAATGCCAGATCCTTAACCCCCTGAGCGAGGCCAGGGATCAAACCTGCATTCTCATGGATGTTGGTCAGATTCATTTCCACTGAGCCAAGATGTGAACTCCTCCTTTTTCCATTTCTTTCTGCAAGTTTTTTGTTTTGTGTTTTGGGGGAGGACATTTTAGACAATGGAGTAATCTAAGGTCTGAATTGAGTTTTTTTACAAACAAGAATTGCCCTGTGAATTTTGTGCTAGTTTAGGTGGGTGTGAGGTAAGTGGGGAGTGGCTCCTTACAATGTGGAAATTCTCTCTAAGAACTGACAAAGTGAGCAACTGGGGTTGTATGAATGAAGGGCTGAGCTGTTCTGGAGTTCAATTTGGCATAAGTGTAGTCATTTGGATTGAAGTCTTTCTTGCATTTTTGTGTTTTTCTAGTCTTTGGTAACAGGAACAATTGGGATACAAGCATATATATTTGCTCGGGGAAATATGATGATTCCCAAAAATAGTAGGGCTGAAAGCTTTTGTGTTACGCTGTCATCAGAGAGAAAAATTATTTATGGGTCACACCTTCAGGGGCAAAACATGGAGTGAGTTGCAGAAATTATGCTTAGTCTCAGAACTACAGGGAGAAAGGCAGTAGTAATTAGGCTAACTGGAGTATCTATCTAACTAGTTGTATTTTTACAAATAAAGTGGCATTCAAGTATTAAAAAAAGGAAACAGAAACCAGGCTTAGTCTGTGTTTTTCCAGCCAGGATATGTATGGCTGGCTTAAAGATGTGACCTTCTGAAAGATTTATGTTGATTTTTGAAAGTTAGAAAGATTGACTTGAACATGAAGAACTTATCCAACCCGTGACATATTTTTTTTTTGTAATCTATGATTAGATGCATACATTTAAGATAATCTTAAAAGAATCAGTAGAATTGTAATAGCAACACCAAAAACAATGCTCTTTATTGAGAGTCTTCATTCTAAATAGCTGAAAATACTTTGATATCTGTTCCCTCCTGCATCTTTATAAAAGAGACAGGGCAAGAGTGAGGCAATTTTAGAGAAAAAAAAAAAAAAAAAAAAAAAAACCTTAAGGAGTAATGGAAGAAGTAAGGAATAACCTAAAACTAGTTTGGTCTGGAATAGGATGGGGCTATCCCAAATTAGAAGGGAAGTTTTCTTTGGTCCACCTTTGTCCTTCCCATAGTTTCCTTTGTGCTTTTAATATTTCTTCCTACAAGGCAATCAAAGTTCTCTTGCAGTCTTTTAGATGGCCAAGCAGTTTTTGTGTGGTTTCTCCTAGCTAACTCACTGTGTTTGAGAACTTCACAACATTTCTTGTACTTGCTCTCAGTTCTCATTTATTCCATTTCTCTGAAACTCAGTGTTGGGATGAATAAGGTGTAACTTTCTTCTAAACTATGCATTCTCATGAAAGAGGTATGAGTCCTATGAAATTGTAGGTACTCTAATATCATTGTGTTGTGTTTATAGTGGGCTCTCTGCTGACACATATTTCAAATCATACTTCAGCTTACTCTAGTTCAGTTGTTTGAAAGGTAAGAATTGGCTTCAACTGAAATATTTATTGGATTCTGTCTAATTCTCACAGTATATATTGGCCTGATACATTTCTTCAATAGATCTAGTGAGGTCCTTTGAGTAATGAAAATGTAGAACTACAAACATTTTTGTTAAAGGACCATCTTAACCACCTGTGTCACATTGCATGGATCAAATAACTAGTTGCATTCTCTGTTGAGTGGAGGCCTTGTAAACAATGAATTAATTCATTTTGAAACTAAGTCCTATTGATTTTTTTGCCACTTTGTTTCAAAGCCATTTCCAACAACTATATCAAAGAATACATGCTGTGCAAACCATTCAGTTCTGCTTATCTTTTCTTTTTTTTTTTTTGTCTTTTTAGGGCCATACCTGCGGCATATGGAAGTTCCCAGGCTAAGGGTCCAGAGCTATAGCCGCCAGCCTACGCCATAGCCAGAGCACTAGGGGATCTGAGCCGCATCTGTAACCTACACCACAGCTAACTGCAATGTGTACCCTTACCCACTAGGTGAAGTTAGGGATCAAACCCCCATCCTCATGGTTGCTAGTCGGGTTCGTTAACCGCTGAGCCATGACAGGAACTCCCTGCTTATCTTTTCTATGGTACCAGATGTTATGAATGATAAGGTTCTGTTATAATGAGGGTTTCTAGTACCCAGGTTATTTTTATCAAGCCCATTCAAAAGAATAAGAAATATGTAATATACCTGTTAATACTTGTTTGAACTTATTTTTAGGTACACATAATCTATGCTTTGTAGAGTAGTGATTTATGTGGTCAGATTAAGAAAAGGAGGTTGTTCAGAGCTTAAATGCTCCTGTGGGTTTATTATGCATAAAATCCTGAGATTTAAACATTTTACTGAAGTGGTTCCATGATCATGCAAAACAAGTTATTCTTGGCTGCCTAAAAAGAAAGTAAAACACATTCTCAATCTTATTTCTGTCTTTTATTCCCACCTGATGTCATCCTCAAATTGTGCAATATCCTCAAACAGGGAGGTTACAGCTAATTCCAAACAGACTTTATTGGGGACTTTCCTTCCTGCAGACATTTCCTAACACAGAATATACTATAAACATTCTCAGAGCTCCCAGACAAGAGCTGGTCCTAATGTTTGGTTCTCCCTGCAAACCCTCGGCCTTGGTCTACTACACATGATTGTCAGTCAGAAACCTTCCTTCCCCCAGCAAAACATTGCATGGCATACTGAAAGACTTCCATTAAAGCAAGCTCAAACAGATGAATGCTGATATACCAGAGAAATAAACAGAAGGAAAAATGGCACATTTTCTGGGAGGCAGTCAAAAGCAGTTGGGTTGCTAGGAAGGAGGAGATCATATAAACAATTTTAGATCCCAAATTCTACTTAGCTATCTGAATGAATACAGTTGAATTCATAGCAAAATACAAAATTAAAGAAGAAAAATTTTAAAAGGAAAAAAGAAATAATTGATGCATGTCAATCTCTCTCCCTCCAAGTTTCACTTTCTTTTGGTTTCCAAATTTCCCTTCTCCTAAATAAAACTATATATAATCGCTTCAGCTGGTTTGCAATTGAGATTTATTTTTGGTCTTTGTGAATAGTTATAATCAACATAAAAAGAAGCCTCAGTTAGTTGCATTTTAAACTGTCTTTCCAATAAGGGTTTAATTTATGTTTAATAGGACAGTTATCATATGTTAATTAAATACTGATGGATTATGAGAAACATATTTACTCTGGTTTACCAACAAGGTACAAAAATATGTTTTTAATCTGAGTTTGGCATTTAGCTAGGTTGCAGATTTTATTGTAGAGAGATATAGTTCTTCCGTGTTAATAATATGTTTATTTTACTGAAATTAAATTATATGTGACAGTTAAAGTATTTGTATTTGCTATCAAAGTTTATAGTTCTGTTGCAGAGATGTTTATGAATATGTTTTAGAGCAGTGAACACAGAGTCTTCCAACATCAATCATACATTTAAAAATCAATTGATCTTTTTTTATAGCTACATTGTATTTTTGGAATTTGTCTCTACAGGTAGTTATAAAACTCTGCCTGATTGAATTCTCTTCTTTTTTATCAAATTTTTAATATACCGTTATTGAGAAATGATATATGTTAAGGATGTTTTCTTCAAATCAGCACTTGTCATCTATAGGACTAGTTATTCTTTAATTGAGCTCATTTTCCCTCACCATGATAATGAACACATTTGATTGAATCCACCTTTTTTCCTCAGAGTCAATATTCCTCCTCATCTCTTTCTTTTTTGTAAGAGTGATTATAACCCTCTTTTTTTCTGTCTCCTCTTTTATCATTTTATCCCTAAAGCCTCGCCTAAAGGACTTTAAACCTGGCTTTCCACCAAAGTACATTGTCTGGAGTCAGAGATCTTAAGGGTGCTGAGTTAACTTATCTCCTGAGTTTCTAGGCACTTTATAAAGACGACGCAATAAAACAATAGGAGCCAGTAAAAGTAGAGAGTTGAAGAATTATCTGAAAAATGTGCCCAATATGCACAGCAACTCTGGATCATTTCATCTCTAATTTTTTTCCCCTCAATAACAAGATTATGTGGGTCTTGACACTTGCATTAAATTTCCACTTCTTTGTGCATACAGAGATGCAGCCAAAGGCAAGAGGTGATTTTGAGTTTTCTTTTTTATTAAAGCAGAATATCTAAAATCCTGACACATGAGCTCTCATAACATATCTCACTGTACTGAAAAAAAAAGAAGTAAAATTATGTGTGTGCTTTGGAAGAGAACACAAGGTGGCAGGGCCACAGCAGAAATAGCATTGCTATTGTGAGAATACATATATAGGTTAGGTCAGAGATATGAGCAGCTTTAAATTCTTTTTGAAGTACATTTTTTTAATTAAAATTTCACATGAAGTATTACTTTTTTCCCAATAGCAAATCTCTAATCCCTTTTGAGACATAATAGATCTTAGTTTACTAAGTTCAAATGCATAAGGACAGCAAACAGACACACTTAACATTGTAAATTATTTATCTGAGGTGTGTTGCATATTTTTCTTAGCTTTTTCTGGTGTTTTTTAATTAAAAGTGTTTTAGAAATAATTGCATACAATAAAATAATTTTCAATGATCTAGATAATTTGAAAATTCCTGGTTGCTACTAAATTTCAGAGTACTTTGCTTTTTGGGAATTATTGGCATTTTTGGTAAATAATGAAATAGGGTGAAAGTCATTGAATTTACCTCTATGCTATTCAGCTAAGAGAGGTGTACAACACTGTTGGATAAATCAAAGTTTTTTTTTGGAGTTCCCACTCAGGCTCAGTGGGTTAAGAATCTGAGTGCAGTGTTTTGTGTTGCTGCTGAGGTGTGGATTTGATCCCCAGCCTGGTGCAATGGGTTGAAGATCTGGCATCGCCACAGCTTCAGTGTAGGTTGCAGCTGTAGCTGGAATTCAATCCCTGGCCTGGGCACTTCCATATGCCATGGGTATAGCCATAAAATTAAAAAACAAAACAAACAAATGAAAAAAACTTTTGTTGGTAATAAAATGGAATATTTATGTTATGGAAAAAATGGCAAGTGCTTGTACTAATATCACAATTTATGTAAAACACTGATATAGCAATTCTTGTAATTTGATATAATGAAAGTTTAATTTTTGTTAAAGTCCCATACAGGTAATCTTAAGTAGTAGGCAGCTTTTGTAAAAATATTGATTCAGTAACCCAGTTTCCCTCTCTGTTGATTCAGTGATCTTCAACATCTGACTTCTAAGATTACCATGGAAGGGGAAGAAGCCTGGTGGGATTGCAAATGTTAGGTAGTATGGGCAAAGTCTGGAAATAGAGGTTATCACTTCTCATGTTCCATTAGCCAGAACTCAGCCACATGGATACATATAACTGCAAAGGATGCTGGGAAATATGTGTGCCTAGGAGAAAGAAGAAACAGGTTTGGTGAGCAGTTAGCTAGTCCCTTCCATAGCTCTCATTATTTCAAGGAAATTACCACAAAGGCAAGATTAAGAATTAAGAATAAGATTTTTAGAAAGATTCTATCCATCTATATCAGTTGGTGTTCCACCAGGGAAACAGAACCAGTAGGAGAAATATATTAAGAGAATTGACTTATGTGATGTCAAGCATGGCTAGGCAATTCTGAAGTCTTTAGTGTAGGCCATCAGGAAAGGGCAAGCTGGAACTCTCTGGTTCCTTTGAAGCTGCAGGCCATAAGTGCATTAACTTCCTTTTCATGGAATCCTCAGCTCTGCTTTAAAGGCCTTTCTACTGATTCAATCAAGACTGCCCAGATGATCTAGGATAATTTCATTGCTTAAAGTCATCTGATTATGGACTTTAATCACATCTACCAAATACCTTTGTAACAGTACCTAGATTAGTGTTTATTGAGTAACTAGGGACTGTAGTATTTCCAGGATGACACAAAATAATGACCATCACCGTGTTTATGTATGTGCGTGTATAGTTATAATATTTGACCATTAATATAACTCAAAATTGTTTGTTTTTTTACACTTCATATAACTATATAGACATATGTACTATGTTTTGGAAGCTGAACTATTTTCCATTTTTGTATTTATATGTTTAATTAGGAAATAAGTAAAGTACGTCACGTACAAGCAGGATAAACCCTAGCTCTGAAATTAAATAGAGCTGAGTTTGAAATCTTCTACTGTTTACAAGGAATACTCTGACCTCACTTTGAGGCCAGCTTCTTTTCTGTTGTGTAAGATAATAGAACCATATTTGTGTACCATAATAGTTGTTGGTTTGGGGTAGCTGGTCAATAAATGATACATATTAAATGAGATATGAGATAGCATATAGGACTGGCTGGACTTAAGTGACTTTTTCTTTTCTTCTTTTTGATTCTTTTCCTTATTCTTTTTTTTAAACCATAAAAGCAAAATGACCGGAGTTCCCATTGTAGGACTAGGAACTAGGATTCAGATCAGGAAACGTTTCTGTAACATTGTCTCTCTACCTCAGGGTAGAAGTTGCAGTATATACTATGCCTGAAAGCATGATTCTTTACTAAAAGTATGATGGTAGGAGAGGCAGTGTTGAGGTGCAATATTGATGTCATCGAGAATGGTTTCTAATTCTTGCCTAAAATCCAGGTCTTTGCAATTAAAATATTAGCCGCTCTCAAATAACTCTTGAAGAGCAGTATGAATGTCAGAATTTTGCACATTATGTTCATTCTTTTTTTTTTTTTTTACTCAGCAGATATTTATTGAGATTCTGCTAACTAATGGAAATTGTTCTAGATAAGAGTAGCAGAAATATTGAGACTTG
Source organism: Sus scrofa (assembly GCF_054392235.1). Classification (NCBI taxonomy): domain Eukaryota; kingdom Metazoa; phylum Chordata; class Mammalia; order Artiodactyla; family Suidae; genus Sus; species Sus scrofa. The sequence goes on from NC_139390.1 coordinate 104,291,828, forward strand.
TGGAGAGGGGGACTTTTAATAGCTTACATATTGGAAGTATGGGGCTGATAATTAAGTATTTTCATTAACCATGTTCCTGATCATGTGGGATTGCCTTCTGCTGTCACAGTAAATGCTGATGTAACAGCTTGGGTTTTACTGGTGTTAATGTCTCTTCTAACCTTAGCATATTACATTTTTCCTTAAAATCTAAAATTTTTACTTGATGTTTATATAATCTATTTATTTTCTTATAAGAAAAATATTTTTTTTTTTTTTTTTTTTTTTGCTTCCCAGGGCCACACCCACAGCATATGGAGGTTCCCAGGCTAGGGTCCAATTGGAGCTATAGCTCCTGGCCTACGCCACAGCCATAGCAATGCAGGATCTAAGCCATGTCAACAACCTATACCACAGCTCATGACAATGCCAGATCCTTAATCCACTGAACGTGGGCAGGGATCAACCTTTCAACCTCATGGTTCCTAGTCAGATTCGTTTCCTCTGCGCCACGATGGGAACTCCAGAAAAATAATTTTAAAATCCAGTCAATCTAGTTACTATTTCTGTATATGACTTTCAATAAAATATCAGTATATTGGTGTCCAATATCTAGGTCCTATTAAATATCCAAATATGAGCAGTATTTGGGAGTAGTCATTACTTGGCTAGACAATCATTTGAGTAGTGATAGTTTTCTTAGGTGCAACAAATTGAAGATAACTGTTTTTACTTTCCATTTGTTGGGGATAGTTAATATAATTTTGAGTTCAGTAATTATACTCTCAAAGTTATTGGAGTGTCACATGAAACAGTGACAGTTAATATCTGCTAATGGTCATGAATGTTGTGTATATGTTTGGCCAACTCTGCTTTGGAATGTTAATAATAATGTGTAATTGTGTGTGACATAGGAACAATTATTTTAGGTCATGTAGTATTAACTGTTTCATTACAAAGTTCATATTATATATAGGCAAAATTTCTTATTTTCCCACATATGTGTCAGATGCTGTTTAATTAACTCAGTTTTCAAAAACAGCATAACTTGTCAACAAACACATTTTCTTCATGTTTGGTTTATGGACCTAATGAGTATTAAATGTCAACATATTAAAACATAAAACTATAGTTTTTAGTATTAAAAATAGGCCAAAAGTCCAATAACTTATGAAGTATTCAAATGGTTTATTTATGTAATTTTGTTACTTGTTTCTAAATGAAGATTATACATACACCATGGAAGTGGATACATCTTTTTCTCTCAGTAAGGGGGAAAAACACATTTTTTTCTTTTCATCATTTGCTCCCATTCTAGAGACTTGTTGACATACTAATATGATAAAGATATTGATCAGATATGTTCAATTTATAAGTAAGCTGAAGGTATTATTTTTGGCTATTTGGGCTTTTTTATAGCAAAGAAAGCTCAGGCTTAGAGATGTTTGGCACTACAGAAAATCATGTGTGAAAAGCTGGCATTTGTGGATAAATCTCAAATGTGTTTATATGTGTATGTGTCATGGAAAGATTTGATAGCTAAGTTCCTTCCTCCCTCCTTCCTTCCTTCCCTCCCTGATTTCCTTTCTTCCTCCCTTCCTCCTTTTCTTTTTCCTTTGGACAATTGATTTTTTTTTTTTAAAGCTGATAGAAATGCGTGTGACTTTTCATATACTTAATCGGTTTCCTTTCTTTCACAAAATTATAAATGGTACCCACTTTGGATTTTCAGTGATTGTTTCCCTGAGCTGGCTTTTGACCAATAGTAACACTGATTTGATTCAAAGAAAGCAATTACGAAATAGATATGAATAGTGGCCTTTGGCTTGGTTTTGTAAAGTTTATCATGGCTCTAGGATCTAAGAACATTTTTACTAGGATTACCACTTGCTGCTTCTTATTACTGACTGGTTTTTGTTGTATTCTTCTCTGCCAGACGGCACCTCATCCTCACCGCTGGGACTTGAAAAACACTCTTTTCATTTATTTTATAGTTTTAAAATACCCAAATGAATTTTGCTTTCCTTAGTTATAGTGATGCTAAAGTTAACTTAGTGATATCAAAGTTCATTGGATAATCCCTTTTAGGATGTTCAAATGTATTTAACAAAGGAGTCAAAGGATTAACACCTGTAAATTGCAACACTACGTGGAAGATATAACTCAAACTGGTGAAGTTTCAAAAATTGGTAAGAATCTAGGAGTTGAAGAGCTGCATTGAGTGTGCCAGTGATTAATAGTGGTTTCTAACAGTGAATGCTATTTTAAAATGGTTGTTCGCACAGTGATGCTTTTATTATCAGGAACAATTTGGGCCTTCTTAGTGTAACTTTTTAGATACCATATAGCCCTGATTGATTTTGTGACATTTAGCATGTCTTGAAAACTCTCCTGATGTTAATTTTTACAGTGCATATACCAAAAATATGCTAAATGTTTTCAATGTACCAATCCTAAAATCACATTTTGCAGCCAGATGATCCTTATAAATTTGTTTCCCAGAAGATCATAATCCAGTATTGAAAAATATGTATTTTAATATCAGATGTTTTCTTAGCATCTGTTTTGTAAGGCTCATAATTCAATAAAATGTCATGTTTCAAAGTACAGAGTATTTTTAAATAATTAGCAATGGGTAAGCCAATTTGGAAATATGACAAATTCTAGCTCTGTGAGTACTAGGAATGTACTGGTAGAAAGAGCAGAGAGAGGATCTGGGATAGGGTCTGCTCCGATATTGGAGGTTAGACAAAATAATTTCACCAGAAGGAGCCAAAGGAGATATATAGTTATGCATAAATCAATGCACAGCTGTGTAGCAGGCACCTCATGTTGGATTCATCAGACTGTTGGTGAAAAAAAAGTTTTGGGAAGTGGGGGAGGGGTCATAAAATAATCAAGAGCAGGTAAAAATTCCATTGAAATGGATTCCATGAGACAACTAAATTGGTTTGTACTGACTGGATACGTTGTTATAAATATTTCCATTCTGCATAAGGGAAACAAAAAAAAACCCTAAGCATGGCTTATCCAAAGCAAATTAAGAAGAAAAAAATAAGTACTTTGAATGCATAATTAAATATGGAGTGGTGAATAATATGCTAGAACCTTGTCCTCCCAGATTTTATTGTTCTACTTGGAAAGTTTATAGATTTTTAGAGGGTAGAGTGTTGGTATGGATGAAGAAGGAAATGTAGGAGACATCTAACCTTGTATTGCTGATAGAGTAGGTTCACAAAATAATGAATGAAGAAATAAAACTTGAAAGATAATTAACACTGCTTGAGGCAGGGCACTGGGGACAGTGTGAACCAGATACTGATTCAGATTCAGCTGCCCTGCCTTGTCCTTACTTGTAGAAAGAGTACTCTGAGGGCTGAAATCCTCTCTTCTTCCCCAATCCCCTTTGAATTCTCTTCAAAGAAATTATAAAATAAAAATAGCTGAAGCTCTTGAATTTACACAGGAGGTTTCCAAGTGGTGTGAATAGTTTTCAATATGGATCCTGCAAAATCTTCAAGAAAGTTATTTCTCTCATAAAAGGTACAAACTCTTGGCATAAAAATTACTTTTGCAATGATAGTGGATCATTTGGAATATTATGATAGCAAAATAACTACAGTACTCTCGCACGGGCAGTCTCTTGATCTCTACACATCAGCGAAGTGTAGAATGTGTCTTAGCAGTTATGACCCCTCACCTATATTCTCCCTATAGTACTAAAGACTAATTAGCCTTTTATGTCCTGATTGCATTGAAAAATAAGAGGTCATTGCCCTCTCCTAATTACCTGTTGCCAACACCAACCATGTGATATCTTAAAAACACAGAATTTTGGAGTCAGAGCATCGTTATGGGTTATTTTATAAATGAAGCAAATGAAGATCAGCCCAGTAAGTGTTTGAGCAGGTTCTAGGCCTCAGATATCCTAACTGCTTATAGTTGCTTTCCTGTTCTCTCTACAGTTTCACTATTTCCTGGTTCCTGAAATCCAATCCCTTCTGGCCTGGGATTACAGTGTCCTTCTTTCAGTTAATAGTAATGAGGCACTTGCTAAATGCAAGAGATTTGGTTAGGCCAAAGATCTAGTTGTGATTCTCAAGCCAGTTTGGTCATCAGAAGTGCTTGATAAGTTGTGTAGGGCTATAAATTCTCTGACCCTATATCAGACCTACTGAAACAAAATCTATGTGCATATTTCTCAGGACTGTATATTTTGAAAAATATCCCAGGGTAAGTAAAATGATGAGATGGGTTTGGTACTCTGGAATACGTACACATAGAGTGTAGTTTTATTACTACTGGGGGGCTGTGGAATACGTACACATAGAGTGTAGTTTTATTACTACTGGGGGGCTGTGGTCTTGATCATACCCCACAACCCTTCCTTTCTGATGTCCTTCCCATCTCAGCCAGTGACATCTGTCACCTACTGAGCTGCTCAACCCAGAAAGCCTGTAGCCATCTTTCATCTTTAATTCCTCCTGTCCCTCATCTATTCTATTAGTCTGTTATACCTCCACTGCTTCTAGTATTTCCTCTCTGTTATCTGTTCTCTATAAACATAGGTGAAGTGATGAATTTCCAAAGTGAACATGTTTATTCCCCTCTCCTATGTAAAACCTTTCGCACCTATATCACTGTTGCCGAAGTGTGCCCTCTGTAAGCATGTAATAAACATAATATTTTTAAAAAAGGTTCTGTAACAGTCTGTTCAAGACACTACAATAGTACTACTGGTAGCTTGAACAATAGATACTTATTTTTCACAGTTCTGGAGATCGGAGACTCTCAGATCAATGTGCCAGTATGGTTAGGTTCCTTCCAGTGAGGGCCTTCTTCCTGGCTTGCACACGGCTGCTTTCTTGCTACGTGCTCACATGGCAGTGAGAGGAAGCCATGGTTTCTCTTCCTCTTCTCATAATGGCACTAATCCTATCATGAGATCTCAACCTTCCTGACCTCATCTAAACCTAATACTCACAAAGGCCCCATCTCCTGATCCCGTCACATGGAGGGGCGTGTTAGGACTTCAACATGTGGATTTTGGGGGTGGGGACACATTGAGCACATAGCAGTCCCCACAGTCAGATGAATTCTGAAATATTAACTGGATAAGAATTTTAAATGTTGCTATTTTTATAGCAGGATTTTGTCCAATATATGCATAATATATAATAGATAATCAGTAGGTAGGGTGGAGGATGTTGTAGGCACTATTTTCCAGAGATACTCAATTATAGAACTCCTTTTTCTGCAGAGTAGCCAGAGGAACTAATGTTTATGATATGCACTATGATGGGCTGCCTTTTGGCAATGGGCTTCTCTAGATGTCTTTGAAAAAACACACAAACAAAGTTTCTATTTTTTATTTTGAAATTGTAGCACAATTGCTTCCTACCTTTTCTCCTAGTTCTCACTACTGAATGCAGATAGGTAGGCTTTCCAGTATAATTACCCTCTTATTCCTCAAAGTTACCTATGCACACGAGAGATGGTTTTGTAAAACCTGGAAGGGGAAGTTTCAAGATTCTAGATATAGGCATAGAGGAGATATAAGTCGAATTGCCCTTAGGAAGAATATAAAGAGAACACTGCATCTGACGGAGTCATTGCAGTGGCCCCTCCCTAGCCCATTACTAGCTCGCGTATGTACAAGGATCATTGCTCAAAGGAGCCATTTTATGTATTACTGTATCTCTAGGGGCTTGGAGATAGGAAATGTTTTCTACATGTTTTCTCCTAACTTGTCTCCTCCTCTTTGGAAATTGTAATTTTTAAAAATTAATGACCTCAAAATGTTATGAATATTTTGAAAAATGTCTTAAATGTGGAATGTGTTCAGTTCCCTACAGTAGCCAAAGCAACTAAGTTGGTTCTAACTCTATGATAATATTGAAAAATACTATGGAGGGAAAAAAAGATGATAAATTTGATTCTCTGTGGACAAAAGAATCAGAAAACTAAACCAAATTCTTTAATTTTCTCACTAGCTTGTTGATTTGATGCCATGAAAACATAACTTATAGCTTCTAGTTTTTGATTAGTTAAGGAAATAAAGTCCATTGCACATATTGAAATCCTATTTAAACATCTCTTGACTGTTTAAATAAGCCCATGTCAAATTTTTAACTTAAATGTATCTTTATTTTAGAAACTCATTATCTCCTAGGCAAAAGTATGTAGTTTTCCTAAAATGAAAGTATTAAGAAAAATTTTTTTTCTATTTGTTTACTGCATAATAACAGAAAAAAGATTTTAAAAGTATAAAAAACAAGTCCAGCTGTAATGGAAAAAAATTTAAAAAATACAATACCGCACAGGAAAAAAAAAGTATAAAAAACAATGGCATTTTTAAAATAATAATTTTAATAGTAATAATAGAAAATGGAAAATTTGACTTTTTATATATATATTATATATATATTGTATAATATATACTTATTATATAATAATGTTTTCAAACTGTCAGTGCTAAACATTTGACTTTATTTATTTATTTTATTTTATTTTTTTATTTATTTGTCTTTTCTAGGGCCACACCCATGGCATATGGAGGTTCCCAGGCTAGGGAACTAATTGGAGCTGTAGCCACCAGCCTACTCCAGAGCCACAGCAACGTAGGATCCGAGCCACATCTTCGACCTACACCACAGCTCATGGCAATGCCGGATCTTTAACCCATTGACTGAGGCCAGGGTTGAAAATCAGCAACCTCATGGTTCCTAGTCGGATTCGTTAACCACTGAGCCACGACAGGAACTCCCATTTGACTATTTTAAATATATCTAGGCCTTTGTTTTACCAGATATTCTTTGAAACTGTTGTTAATTTTATAGCCAGAAGGGAATAAAGATAGAGGCCAGAGGCCAGGATACTAGACATTATAAGGATACTAGTCAAAATAAGGCATCTTTCAAAGAAGTATAGAATACATAACCATTAGCATACTTAGTTGCTACTATGGTAACAGTGTTCTCTGGAGCTAAGATAAATGAGATGTGGAGAATAATCAAACTTAAGAATTTAAAAGCAATATCCACTTATTTGATTTTTTTTTCTCACTTGAATCTTGTCTATATTAAATACTCTACAATTTACTAGAGAATATTGCATAAACTTATTTTTAAGTATATTTGTTACATTCCCAATAATATGCTCAATATATGTTTTTGTTCAACCTTGAGGGACTTATTCAGGTGAAGTATCTCAAAGTTTAAAACAATGGGCCCAATGTTAATCTAAGAAAAGTACAAAAATACACTAGGTTTCCTGTTTTTCCATATTTGCTGTTGCTTTGTAGTGTATTCATTATACGTATTTCACAAGTTTTCTTGCTTACTTTTTGCAGTATATATAAAAATTATCAATTTTATTAAACAATTAATACATAGCTACCAGTGAAGCAAATTTAGGTGTATTAAGTCACTGTATTTTATTAAATAATATAGGAGTTCCAAGCTAGATCCAGAAAAAATTAAATGGACATAGTCTTGGATTCAGTGGTTTCTGGTATCAACTTTATTTGCAAATATATGGTCTTAGTATGTTTTACTTCAATTATTATCTAGCATTGCAGTCTTAAAATTCCATGTTCTTTAGCACTGCTCTATTTTATGTTGCCTCTAGTCATCCACAGGAAATGGTTTGTATGACCCTAGGCATCTTCATGGTAGCTTTTCCTGCCGCTTTCTTCTGTGTATTCTATGCAGCTGCCTAATGAGTTATTTCAGTGTCCACTTCATATTTCCCAGCTGTATTTCATTTAGTTGCCCAATGTACTACACATGCATGAAGAAATCCTTCTTGTAAAGATCTTGTTCAAGAATGCTTAGATTAGTGGGTGGCTTAGAGGGGAGGAGGAACGGATGACAGGAGAAATTAATGGATTCCCCACAGAAAGGTAATTTTTTAAAATGAATGATAAAGAATTTCTTATAACCCAAATCACCAGCAACATACATAATATAGTTTGAACATACACTTATCTTAACTTTTGAAACAATCTTAATTTATTAAAGTGCTTGTTAACATTTGCTTCAGCTTACCCAAGAGGTTAGTGATTGGTTTCAAAATGTTTGATAGTACAAGGTTAATTAATGAGTCTTAGGGGCTTAGAATTCTTATGAATGATATTTTAAAATCTATAATATAAACTTTAAAGCACTACCTGCAAAATGAAAAAATGTTCTGGTGCTTGAAATATATTGATATGAGCTAAAGTGAAGCTCATAAATTTTGTTCTGTTTCTCTTCTGAGCAAACAGAGTTTAGAGTTATATAATGCATTTCTGGAGTGGTCTTGGTCATTGTGCTGTCAGAAAGTCGTTTGCTATGTTGTTCCAGAAATATAGATGTGACACATTATATACTGGGAAGAGATTGTTTTGTGATAGTCCAGCATTATTCTCCATGCCTTTGGGTACAATTTTACTTTAATATAGAATAACAAAAAGTATTATTAATAAATTAAACAATGAAAGAGCTCTCCTAAAAAATTATTTAAAGGATTATACAGACACTCTGAACTAATCATTCCATATGAGATCAAATGAAATTACTCTAGGTTAGATAGTATTCCCTTTAGAAAAATTGCAAATGATGCTGGTTTCGACCTTGTGGATGTTTGGCCCACACTATGTTTTTTAATAATAGGATTAACTTCCAACATTCAAAAATTGGAAGTTTTTACCTAAAATACCAGATTGGCTTCTCTTGAAAAATCAGAAGATCTGGCAGCATGGAGCAGACCTTCCCACATGGCCATAGATGAAGAGAGTTAAAGAGATTGCACATAACACACATTTGCTAGAATATAAATTCCATGAAGACTATGAAGAAGTGATTGTTCCATGAAGAACTGAAGTTCTGTGAAGTTCTATGAAGAACTGCTTTGTGGATTGATGCAGCCTGAGCATAGCCTGAAACCTAGAAGGGCTTCTGGCTATAGATGCTCAATAAATATTTATCACACAAATCAACATGTCTCTTAGGAAACATATGTTGAATTAACAGGACATTGTTTCTCTAATATGACACCTACCAGTTCTTATCGTATCATACTCAAACTGCTTTTTCATTATGTTATCTCAGTGACTTCCTGAGGCATTTAAAACATTTTACTGCTTTTTTTTAAAAAAAAAATTGGAGTAAAAATTATAATAATATAATTGTATTATTATATATATATATAATTATATTATACAATATTATATATTATATTATACAATATATATATATTATTATATATATATTGTATTATAATTATACAATTATATTTATATAATTGTATATAATTATACAATTATAAAAAATATTATAATTATATTATACAATATATATATTATTATATATATATAATTATATTATACAATAATATAATTGTATAATAATATAATGTATACCATTTTACACATTGTTTTATTTTTTAAAGTTGTATTGAAGACTAGTTGATTTACAATGTTGTGATAATTTCTGTTGTATCACTAAGAAATTGTATACATATCCATTCTTTCTCAGATTTTTTTTCCATATAGATTATCACAGAATATTGGATATTGTTTTCTGAACTATATAGCAGGTCCCCATTGGTCAGTCATTCCATATACCAAAGTGTGCATTTGCCAATCCCAAACCTCGAGTCCATACCTCCCCCATCCAACCCTGTCCCCTTTGGTGACCATAAGTTTGTTTTCAAAGTCTGTGTGTCTGTTTCTCTTCTGCAAATAAGTTCATTTGTATCCTTTTATTTTTTTTAAGATTCCATATATAATTGATATTATATGATGTTTGTCTTTCACTGTCTAAATACACTTAATATTGATAATCTCTAGGACCATCCATGTTGCTACAAATGGCATTATTTCATTCTTTTGACGGTTGAATAATATTCCATTATATGTATGTACAACATCTTTATCCATTCCTCTGTTGATGGACATTTAGATTTCTTCTATGCTTTGGCTATTGTAAACAGTGCTACAATGAACATTGGAGTGCATGTATCTTTTGAATTGTGGTTTTCTCTGGATAGATGTCCAAGAGTGGGATTGCTGGATCATATGGTAGTTTTATTTTTAGTTTTTTGAGGAACCTCTATATCGTTTTCCATAGTGGTTGTACCAATGTACATTGCCACCAACATTTAAGAAGTTTCCCTTTTCTGTGCACCCTTGCCGGGATTTGTTGTTTGTAGAATTTTTGATGATGGCCTTTCTGGCTGGTGTAAGGTGGTACCTCACAGTAATTTTGATTTGCATTTCTCTAATAATTAGTCATGTTGAACAGCTTTTCATATATTTTTTGACGTCTGTGTATATTCTCTGGAGAAATGTCTATTTTGATTGTCTTCCTATATATGTATTTATTTTTTTAGATTGAGCTGCAGGAGGTGTTTTTATATTTTGAGGATTAATCCCTGTCAGTTACTTCATTTACAAATATTGTCTCTCATTCTGTGAATTGTCTTTTCATGTTACTTCATTTACAAATATTGTCTTTCATTCTGTGAGTTGTCTTTTCATTTTGCTAATGGTTTCCTTTGCTGTGCACAAATTTTTAAGTTTAGTTAGGTCCCATTTGTTTATTTTTGTTTTTATTTTCATTATTTTAGGAGGTGGATCGGAGAAGATATTGCCTCAGTTTATGTCAGAGAGAGTTTGACCTATGTTTTCCTATAAGAGTTTTATAGTATCCAGTCTTATATCAGGTCTTTAATCCATTTTGAGTTTTTGTGCAAATGACATGATGCTATACATGGAATATCCTAAAGACACTACCATAAAACTGTTAGAGCTCATAAATGAATCTGGTAAAGTTACAGGATACAAAATTAATACGCAGAAATCTACTGCATTTTTATATACTAACAATGAAAGATCAGAAAAATAAACTAGGGAGACAATTCCATTTGCCATTTCATCAAAACAAAAACAACAACAACAAAAAAACCAAAAACCAAAAACCAAAAAACAAAACCCTTAGGAAATAAACCTACCTAGAGAGACAAAAGATCTGTACTCTAAAAACTATGAGACACTGATGAAAGAAATCAGAGGTGACACAAATAGATGGAAAGATACACATACCATGCTCTTGGATTGGAAGAATTGATATTGTCAAAATGACTATACTATCCAAGGTAATCTACAGATTCAGTGCAACCCCAGCAAATTGCCAGTAGTATTTTACAAAGAACTAGAACAAAATATTTTAAAATTTGTATGGAAACACAAAAGGACTTGAATAACCAAGGCAATCCTGAGAATGAAAAATAGCTCCCTGACTTCAGACTATACTACAAAGCTACAGTCAACCAAACAATTTGGTATTGGGACAACAATAAAAATATAGATCAATGGAACAGGATATAAAGCCCAGAAATAAACCCACCCACCTATGGTCAGCTAATCCATGACAATGGAGGTAAGAATATACAATGGAGAAAAGAACGTCTTTTTAGTAAGTGGTGCTAGGAAAACTGGACAGCTTCATGTAAATAGATCAGAACACTCACTAACACCATTTTAAGCATTTTAAGTATACGGTTCATTGGCATTAAGCATGTTCACACTATTGTGCATCCATCACCACCATTAATCTCTAGAACTTTTTTATCTTCCCAAACTGAAAATCCAAACCTACTAAAAAATAACTTCTCATTGCCCCTTCTACCAGCCCTTGGCAATGACCATTCTACTCTCTGTCTCTACAGATTTGACTGGTCTATATAGTTCATATAAATAGAATCATACAGTATTTGTCCTTTTGTGACCTTATAGGCATGTAATTTAAGGTATTACTCCTATTTAATTCACTCCCCTCAAATATTACTGTTGGGCAGAATTGAGGCTCAGAGAGATGAGAAAGTGTGTGCATAATCACATAACTTAATTTATGGGAAACCTAGTCCAGAATCAATTTCTTTTTTCCTGACTTTGTGTTCCTTGCACTAGAACATGTTGATTTGCTTATTTTTTCATTCATGTGAAGTGATATTCTAGATTTCTAAGCTGAAAATGAAGGTCAAAATAACACATTCAAACAAAATACAGCCTAAAACAATGTCATGTTTCAAAATTTTAAAAAGTCCCTAATCATGTGATGTGATGTGTTTCAAAATTCACACATACAAAATTATTAATAGTATGTATTAAAAATCCCTGAATATATTCTTGTTGACTTCTTTGATTGCTATACTTCTGTTTTGATCTACCCAATGAAAATAATGTACAATAGTATAAGTATACAGACAAATGTTCTAAAATGCTTCAAATACATACTTTAAATCCATCCACCTACCTTAACTGACTGGAACTGGTGCCAGAACACCATATCAGTGGCAGATTTGTTATAATTCACATATGCATATACCCTTAGAAAAGATTAAAAGTAATTGCTCTCATGGTGCAGTGGAAACTAATCTGACTAGGAACCATGAGGATGTGGGTTCGATCCCTGACCTCGCTCAGTGGGTTGAGGATCCGGCATTGCCCTGAGCTGTGGTATAGGTCGCAGACGCAGCCTGAATCCCGTGTTGCTGTGGCTTTGGCATAAAACAAATTTTTTTGTTAATAATTTCAGAAGTACAAGAAGTATTGTGTCCATAAAGAATGGAAGTCAATGAGAGAAAAGAACAATTTAAAAAAAAAAACTTTCTTTAATCTAGAATGCAAATTGAAGAATAACTTTTAGAACATAAAGTCGAAAATCAAAAAAAGATGAAAACAGAGAAACAATAACATAGGGAATCCAACAAGGTACTAATTAGTAGGTACCTAGTATGTAGCTCCAGAATTAGAGAGGAACATAGTATTTAGAATTGTTTAAGTAAGCAACAAAAACACTTTAGACAGGAAATACTTAAAAATTATAATCTCGGCCTAGTGGGAGTAGGCCTTGTATTGAGATAGGAGTAGGAGGAAAAAGCTTTTGCTTTTCATTACAAATTTTATAAGGTGACATACACATGTATTAATTATTAAAAATAAAACCAAGTACAAAACATATTATGTTCAATGTTAAAAAAAATGCAAAGATAGAAGTACTCTACCATTGCTGAATTCTCCACTAATTGTATATTTTTCACAAGAGATTTAATCATAGTGGCAAGATTTTGAGCCTTTTGTGTCTTTGATTTAAAAACCCTTCCAAAACTTTTTTTAATTACCAACTAATGAGTCACATGATGGTTAAGATTTATAATCATTTAGGATTATATTATTAAGAACTTCATATTTAGAATATGGTTTGTATAGGACATATATTTCTAAAGAGACTCATCTAAATTATTCTAGAAATTTTTATTTAATTTGTGATTTAGGGCAAATAAAATTGGCTATTGATGAACATTTAAGCACTATTTTAGCAGCTACAGATGGAAAATACTTGTATTTTCCTAAATTACATTTAAAGATGCACTAATGTATCTAAATTGATATTGAAATTTTACCTTTAAAAATCAATTTTTTCTTGTCCAACCTCTCCTTGTCTGTATTTTCTCATAACAGTCTGTGAGCATAGATATCATTTGCTCATTTTAAGAAAGTGTGGCTCAATCAAGTTAGGTGGCTTACTGGAATTTCAGCTGATTTCCTGATTAATTTAGTGTTCTTTCACTGCACCAAGAGTTTGTAATTGTACAGATTTTTCAAAATCCTTCAAAACTTATAATTTTAAAATATTTTTGGGAAATATATAGATTGTCCATTTATTTTTTCTCATTGATAAAAGAACATTTTAGCCCAGTCTGGTAACACTCAAACTTCTTAGTATGATAATTCTTCGGATTTGTGTTCAACCAGTGAATGGCACATCCGAATCAGCTAGTTTTGAAATGGAGGAAAAGTTTCATAAATCTTTTAAAGAGCAAACAGAAAGATCAAAAATTATATGGATGCCTACTATAAAGGACACTACACTTGCAGAGGAAAACAGTGAAGCATTTTGCCCTGATAACAAAACATTGGAATTTAAATTCTGCATACCACATGTTTTGCAGTTTGAGATCCGGTAAGGTAATCTAATATTCTCTTCTCTTTTCTCTTCCCTCTATTATTCTGTTTTTCACTGTCTTTTCAATTTTGGTTGAAAAATGATCTTTTAAAACTTTGTGTTGATATTTCCTGCTTATGCCTAGTTAATTAAATTCTAAGTAAAGTTTTGTCAAATGATTTAAACTATATGTCGTTAACATCTCTAAAGCCATGTAATAGGTTTAAATGCTAAAGAATGTTAAAGGATTTTAAATGTCAAAGAATATTAAAGGAATTTATTACATTTCACTTCAAACAAATTAGTAATCCTTTTCTTCTTTGATATATTACTCAGTCCAGTCATTCATCTCTTGAGAGACTAAGAGATGAATGGTCTATTCATTCATCTATACTATTATTGCAGAATAGATAATAAAGGTATAAAATTTTGACAAAAGTAGCCTCTCTGACTTTCTGATGATGCTTGTAAAGGGTAGATTTATATGAAAGCCAGCTTCTTTTGAGGAAAGGCACTTTCTATCAGATGTGATTAGTGATGAGGCCAGTATTCAAGCTTACCATGCCATGTCCTTACAGTTAACAACACACATTTCCTAAATTATGCCCATTTACCATGATTGCACCTTGCTTATCATTTTTGTCTTATTAATCCTATGCCATTTCTGACTGTTTTATCTGATTAATCCTGTGAATTTTCGATCTTTGTATTCTCTGAACTTTTTCTATTAACAATTTGTTGATTTCTCAGATTCAGCTTTAGTTGCTTCCTATTTATTTCCTCAAACATTTAAAAATTTTACTAAGTAAATATATGATTAAAGTGCATATACTTGCTTAATAAATCCATGGAACAATGCTGTATCTATTGTAAATTACCCCAAAAGTAGATAATTTTATAATACTCCTTATATAACAGAATTTTAGCAATAATTATTAAAGGAAACATATACTAATAATAACAGAAAAAGTCATACAGAAATTTTCTTGTATTAAATATTTTATATATAATTATGCCAGTAAGAAAATGGGAAAACAAAAAGGTAATGGCTTAATACTTCTTAATTTCATTAAAGTACTTTTTTGAAAAATAGGAAGGAAACATGTATGTTACCTTCAGGAAAATAAATTCTGCCAGATTCAGAGAATGATTCATGCATAGAATTACAATATTAAAGTAATCCAAAATACTGTTTCTTCATCTTTACAATCACTGTGTTATCAACGTTTATTTTGAATTTATAAATGCAGGAAAAACTTGGGCTATGATAGAGTTGTGAACTGTTCAAACTGGGCTGTGTTATTTCAGACTGTATTGAATTTACACTTAAAATTCATGTTCGAAGCTAGGGTAGCTAAGTTTGTGCGTGTCGGGGTTGACTGGGTAATTCAGAGTTTTCCAAATTAACTTGCCCATTGGATAGTATCTTTATTAAAGGTAAATAATAAACACATGCTAATTTGGAACAAATATGTAGTTTATTAAAATTCAACAATAACAGAAGCATGCTAAGAATATAGAGCAGAGATTTTCAAACTACAGCCTTTTGGCCAAATCTGACGTGATCCAATTTTTGGAGTGAGTGAGCAGGAAAGGGGGAAAAGGCTCAAATGCTATTTCTGTGCATATACATACACAGTGGAGCTAAGTTCTGTTGCTTCTGTAAGTGTTGCTCTTAGTAGGCTATATTAAAAGAAAACACAGACTATGGCATTTCATTTCCCAGTTGCTGTATGTCTCAGGTGTTGACTTTCTTAGTAGTAAATGTAGTTAACTTGAGTGTGGTTGAGAACATAGGTCTCAGGTGTCTGAACCTGTTACTTCTTTGGGGAGATAATCCAAACTACAGATTTACATCAAAACTTTTGAGGAATTATATTTCCTCAGGTAGTTTGACCTTGATATAGGTTTAAATCTTACATTTTAATTAAAATAGCTTAATGATTAGAAAACTGTATTTTTCAGTATTATCTGCAAGCTATGTCTTTGATATAATTTCTCCCCTTTTGATCTAACATTATTCAAATAAATGCCTGTTAATCAACTAGTTGATTTGTAATTTGGAAGTATAAAGGATTTACCTCTTTTTAGATGATACAGATCAATTTTGACGCCCATTCTAAAGGCAATTTATCAAATGAATTAGTTTAAAGAGACTAGTGAGAAGCAGGGATCCAATATTTAGGAGAGTCTGTTACCAAACCAAACTTAGGTCTGCTTGCTTACATACAGTAAAGCCAATTTACTGGCACTGCATTGTAGTGAAGGTGACCAGTGTGGGACTAAGTAAGGAGAATGGACAGCTCATGCTCAAGACCCAAAATCCCTGACTTTTGGAGAAAAGCTTTTAAAGTGAGTGTAAGGGAAAGTGTCACAGGGTGTGTGGTCAGTTTGTACTCAGTTCTCTAATTGATTGGTGGTGAAATAACAGGGTGATATTTTGAGAATCTTAGTCATCAGTCACCAGTCTTCTTGTTCCAACTCATCTGGGGTCTGTGTGCTGGTGTCAGCATGCAGTTAACTTTTTCCACCTGATGGGGGTTTTTGTATTTGTAAAAAAACCCAAGGGTATGGCTCAAGATGTTATCTACAGACCTTGAAAAAGAATTAAAGATCCTTGAATTTATTTTGTGGCTAAGCTATTATTGTTTGTCTTGTTTGTCTGTTTTCTTTGTGCATTTTCTCAACTTCTCTGATCAAATTCACTCTGAAACTCAAGAAAGGCCTAGGAGCCTAAAGCTTTTCTACAAACAAGAATCAGGGGCACAGGGAGGTCTGTCTACTGGAAGACCCACAGGGTCTTGCTCAGTTTCCAGTCAATGGAAAGAAACCAGTCCTATGAGATGTACCTATTTCCTTATCTTCTTCTCCTCCTGCTCCTTCTTCCTCTTTTCTTCCTGCTGCTTCCTCTTTTTCATCTTCCTTTAACTTTATTTAATTATTGTAAAGGATATGTATCCTTTATAATATATATTCTTATTATTCAAATAAAAAGTCAGTAAGAAAAAGGCCAATAATGTATTGGAAAATTTTGTAAAAATATATGAATAGTTCAGTGAAGTTCCTTCTTGGCTTCTCTGCAGGAAGAGAGAACTACTGCTAATCTATTATACTCAACTGAAGAAGTGTGAGCTGTAAATCTACAAAGAATCCTTTGTCAACTATTATGTGTCCTTTAACTGCATTTAACAATAAGACCTCCTTTTCTAAGTACCTGAGCTCTTTTTAACTTATTATTTTAAAGCCAACGAACACAAAATAATGTCTTAAAACAATTATATAGTGCTATTTTTACATGATTAATTCAACTTGACACATACTTAAAACTGAAACAGAACTCTAAACAATGCTGCTCACAAGGACATTGCACAGCCTTGATAGACTTTCAAGGTTGTGACAAGAACATAATGCATGAATCCTTCTAAAAAAGGATAAAACTGAAGAATGGGAAATTACCTTTGACCATGAAATGTATATGTATTTGATTTGTAATGTGATTTTTAATAATGGATAACCAACACACTCCAAGGAAATGAAAATGGACTGCTTCCACATTAAACTGCATAATTTTGCTCATAATTAAATAAATGAGATTTATGATAAAAAGAACTTGATTTTCACCTATTTTCTTAAAGATTAAAAAATCTATATATATAATATGTTAAGGTGTAGAATAGAATTTCATCTGTACTAGGCTATAATCTGGTAGTTTATTTCTTCCCCTTTTCAAGGGAAGAGGGCCCATATCTAGCTCACAGGTTTATATAGGTACATGACTAGATTTTCAGTTGCTTTATTCCTCCTCCTTTTGCTTCTTCTGAATTACCCTTTTCTGCTTCATGGATATATACCTGTTTAGTTTATGAGTTTTTCTCCATATTTTAAACAAGAACAAAGCGATATCTATAATTTCTATATTTTGACAATAGGAGTAATTTTTGTGTGCTTTATCCTCTATCTTTAATAAGTAAAAAATTCATTTTTGTCTATAAATTCCAGAATTTTTTATAAATCCCCATATTTCAGCCCATACGAGAGAAAAACTACTTTTCTAGGTGGTATATGGAGCTATAGAAGATAATTTCATATTCTACATGAAGGACAGCCAACCTGCTTACCCTCAGAATTTGCATATATCTGTGTAGCAAGTAGAAACAATAACTATTACCTTAAATATAGTCTATGATAATTAAATCCTTTAAACCTGAACCATGAATTGACCTGCATGTGGATCTTCATAAGATATGTCCCAGTCTGGTGGTGAACAACACAACATGAATACATTACTTAGATGAAAAAACTAGTCAACTTGAAAAACAAAAAAGATGCTCTGCTTCTTATAGTGAAATAATAATGGCCCCTCTTATTTAGAGAGTGAAGATTAAAGAAGATTGATGCCACAAATTACACTATTGCATCAGATCCTTAAACTTTAGAAAGTAAATTAAGGCATTTACAGTGGCCTTCTTTCACTTTAAACTTAAGTCCATATTCTTCCTGGTCCATTTTGTCTGTTTTAGAAGAGAGTAAAAATAGGTCAAAAGAAGCGGTGCTTAATCACTTTCAACATTATTCATACAGCTGCAAGTATTCATAAAAATGCCAAATGGCTTCTGGAGGAGAGTGGGCTTTCCTACCATCACAATCATGGTGTTTTCAGTCCTCATATCATAATTTCTTTTTGCCACTAATCAGTATCTGTTTCCACGTTTCTTTTCAAGCCTCTAGGAATCTATTATCCTCTTAAGCTTACCAAAATATTATGTTGTTTCCAAATAAGAAGTTCTGAAATCTTAATTTTTTTTGGGGAAGACTTTTAAGATAAATTAGGAAAAAAACAATGCTTTCTACTCTAGACTCTCCCATGAAACTACAGCATTCATAAAACACTTTTTTCACTTCAACTATTTCCTCAAATTATTTCCCATAATCTATATGAATACATATGAATTTAAGTCATATCATATGTATCTGTCCATTCTGTCCTTCTTTCATTCTTGTAGATGGTGTCATTGTGGTTGTTCCTTGCACTATTTACCCATCTGAGTAAATAGCAAACACTGCGTTAATTTATCTGATCATTCATCTCTATAATGCCAAGCATATGCTTAGCTGATTTAAATTGTTGCATTTAATCTGGAGGTTAGATGTTATATAACTGAAAGTTAGCATAAGTTACCAAAGAGACCTATTATCTCCACATGTTTTTATGTCCTTGTAAGTAGTACAAAGTGCATAGTAAATATTTTTGGAAGAGTATGATGATTCTGGAAATTTATGTTGAATTTTAAAAAGCCCATTTTAATGACCATTTATTTTTGAAGTAATATATGTTTTCTTATTGCAAAAGTAATTCAAACAATACAGAATAATAATAATATTGCTTTGCTCCTATGGACAAATAATAATAATAATATTGCTTTACTCCTATGATCCTACTTCTCTTAGGTAACCTATTCTAAGGATTTGGTAATATATTATGGAAATATTTAGATAGTAATTTTTCTATTCCTGTTTTGATTCTTAAAATTTACCCCTATTTGATTTTATTGCATGTTAGTTTTCCTGTATGATTTTGCTCTTTCTTCATGGTCCTCTTTGGCAGCACAATCTAATTTCAACTTTTATGTCTGTCCAATTGATATGAGTTCTTGACATATTTTGCCATATGTGGCATCTGTCATTAGCTAGTCAAAAATTATAGTACTGTTAATCTTCCTTTTTATGTGTAGCATTGGCTAAGAGAGTAGATGATGAACTATAGTGACTTATACAATGAATACTCAAATATATTTATTGAAGGCACCCACTTAGAGTACCTGTCACAAATAGGTAAATTATACTTTGATACTTACCCCCGAATAACATTTTAGCCTAAATGATTTTACCCACAATTCACTTGTACCAGAGGAATCTGTACATCCTAAAATACTATAAATTTTCTCTTTGATAAATCAATACCTGTTACTTTCAGGTTACACTTAAAAACATGACCTGTTTAGTATACGTGTGTCATGGTAATCTTTGAATGTATTTTAAAAAATCATCATTATAAAAATTCAACATATAAGTCTGACTTATATATATGTGAAACTTATAGCTGAGAACCTGAATAAACAACAGGAGAGTCAGCATTTCAACTTTTACATGTTTAACAAAGGATTATGGAATTGTCCCACAAGCATAAGCTAAATCATGAAAATTTACATTTTCCTTCTGTAGGACAGTTCCTACTAACATTATCCTCTGCAAAACAGCTCGTTTTCCTGTGCCAGTATTCTATTCCCTGGACTGCAGCTTGGCAGCAGCCAGGTCTCAAATTTCAACCACATGTATTTCAAAAAATCAAAAGATCCTTATTTGGCACTTTAGTCACATATCTTTAAAAGCAGTGTTTGTGCGTCAGATTTAAAAATAATTGAAACCAGGGGCTTCAAAAAACCAAACTTTTCTTCCAAGATGTTTCAACTTCAACTGATTCCAAAAACATTGAAAGCAAGAGAATGGAAATGAGAATAGAAACTACATGCAGTCTGCAGTTTAATAAGCTGACAGTGCTGGCAGAAATGGGCTCAAAATGCACATTCTACCCCAAGCCTGGATAGGGATTCTTGTAGTGTGCCTTGACCTTGTTTGTACAATAGCTGCAGTAGACAGTCCTAGGGTTCGGCAAGTATGCTGGTGAGTGTGTTGGCCCCTGAGATCATTTTCTCTAAGACTGAACTCATACCCAAAGATGGGAACATATGTAGCTGTTTTGGGTTGGTTATCCAATATTAAAAAATCACATTAAAAACTATATGCATGTATATTTCATGGTCACAATTGATTTTCCATTCCTCAGATTTGCCTCTTTTTTTGAGAGATTCTAGCATCATGTACTTGTCACAACCTTGAAAAGGCTATGGAGGCTGTGCTTATGTCCTTGTGAACTGCATGGTTTGGGGTTCTGTTTCAATGCTCAGCATTTGTCAGGTTGACCTAATCATGTGAAAACAGCACTATATAATTATGTTAAGACCTGTTCTTTGGTATTTGTTGGCTTTAAAATAAATTGAAAAGAGCCCAAATGCTTTTAAGAAAAAGAACTCATTGTAAAATGCAGATAAAGGACATAGAGCAGTTGGCAAAGGAGTCCTTGTAGATTTATAGCACATGCTTCCCCTATTGTGTGCAGTAGGGTAGCAGGATTCTCTCTGGTCCAAAGGAGCAATTAGTAGTCTCTTCCTGAAGAGAAGCCAAGAAAGAACTTCACTGTGTCTATAGAAGAAATAGGATAGTAGTTATGTGTAAAATTGGTAAATAGAAAATGACTCAATTTTTATGTAAATGTGTTTGTTTTTGACTCAGTTATGTATGTAAACCTTCTTTTGAATAAGTAAAGGACATAAAATATTGGTTATTTTGATCAGATAACTTTTTGTTTTAGGCCACAGTGCTCATTTAATAACTTAGTTGTTCTTGCAGTCTTCATTCATCCTTTATTCCAGACATTGTTCATATCATGCAGATTCACATTTACAGGGAACTGCTTCAATTGTCTCCTGATCAGCAAAAAAGTCTTCTAATTAAATTACCTTTTCTTCTACTCAATTGTGTCCAAACACGATTACCCCGGAAGTTAGACCCCTTGCAATTTTTATAATTGGCCTTCAAATCCCTTTCCAATCTTAGAGCCCATCATCCCCTCACCTCCCCCTTGCCATCCTCATTGCATAGCATAAAGTCTTGTATTACCTAGCAGAGCATATTGCAAAGAGAACAGACTTCTGAATTCAGTAAGCTAAGATCAAAATTTCAACTTCATCACGTATTAGCTTTGAAATCTTGAAAAATTCAGTTAATATTTATATTTCTGTGACGGATATCTCTGGGGTGATTGTACTTCCAAATGAGAAAATCCAAAGGAAACATTAATTCCCAAAGTGTATCAGAGTACTAATTCCATTTTATTTTCATAGTTTTATATTTAAAAAGTAGCTCCATGCTTATACCTGTTTATTTGAATCTGAGCTCCATAGTTTACTAGCTACTGGCTTGGGTAACTTAATAATTTTGTGACACTTTTTCTCATTTGTAAAATGGGAATAATAAAAATGACTCCCTCAAAAATTATTATGAGAATTCTGCGTTAATTTTCATGAGAAGTTAAATTAAGAATTAATATCTGAGGAGTTCCTATTGTGGCTCAGTGGGTTACAAACCTGACATAGTGTCCATGGGGATGCATGTTTGATACGCAGCTTCAGTCAGTGGGTAAGGGTCTGACATTGCTGCAAGTTGTGGCATAGGTCACAGATGTGGCTTGGATCTGTTGTTTCTGAGGGTGTGATCTAGGTCTGCAGGTGCAGCTGCAGCTCCTATTTGAGTCCTAGCCCGAGAACTTCCATATGCTGCAGGTGGAGCCCTAAAATGAAAAAAAAAAAAAAAAGAATTAGTATTTGAAAAAAAATTCATGGAAGAGTCCCTACTGCAAAGGAAATGCTACGTAAGGATTTGCTGAATAAATAAGAACTGCATTGAAGTTAAATAACTTTATTTTAGGACTATTCAGCAAATATGCATTGTTGCTTTCCAAGGGAGAATATAAAAGACAGAATTTCTCAAAATTATTTCCTAAAGGAAAGTTTCTTTTGAAGAGTACCTTGGAAAATGCTGTGCTTTACCAACTGTTGTTTAATTTGTCCTTAACAAACAGTTCATTTTCCTCACTGCCTTATTTTATTAGAGAATGATACACATATTGGCAAGGCCTGCTTAATTTGGATGGCCTTGGAAATACTCTTTTAAAGCTTTTAATAAACTTTATTTTTAGAGAAGTTTTAGGCTCATAGCAAAATTGAGCATAAAATACAGAAAAAATCTCACATATCCCCACTTTCACACCCAAACAACCTCCCCAACTTCTGACATTCCACTCTCCAGTGGTGGTACATTTATTATGATCAATGAACTTATACCAATACATCGGTATCACCCCAAATCCATAATTTATATGATGGTTTACTTTTGGTTCTAGTTATTCTGTACGTTTTTGACAAATGTATAATGACCTATAATCCACCATTGTAATATCATACAGAACAGTTTCACTGTCGTCAAAATCCTCTGTGATCTGCCTCTTCATCCTTCCCTCACCCCTAACTCTTGCAACTACTGATTTTTTTTGTTATTTTTTTTTTTTTTACTGTTTCCATAGTTTTGCCTTTTCCAAAATATCATTTGGTTGGAATTATACAGTCTGTAGTCTTCTCAGATTGGCTTCTTTCAGTGTGTGCATTTAAGTTTTTTCCATTTCTTTTCACGGTTTGATAGCTCATTTCTTTCTAGCACTGAGTAATATTTCATTATCTGGATGTCCTACAGTTTATTTATCCATTTGCTTATTAAGGACATCTTGGTTGCTTCCAAATTTTGTCAGTTATGAGCACAGCTGCTGTAAACATAGCTTCCAGTTTATTTGGGCAAATATCAAGGGCATGGATTGCTGAGTTATATGACAAAAGTATGTTTAGGTTTGTAAGAAACTTTCAAACCATTTTTCAAGTGGCTACACCATTTTGCATTCCTACTAGTGGTGAATGAGGGTTCCTGTTATTTCACCTGCTCACCAGCATTTTGTGTTGTCATTGTTTTGGATTTTGACCATTTTAATAGGTGTGTAGTGGCATATATGTTTTTAGGATTAGGGTATCCTTATAATATTGATCCTTTGTCACTATGTAATTTCCTTCTTATCCCATGAAGACTGCTCTGTCTGAAATTAAAATAGCTGCTTGTACTTTCTTTTAAATAATGTTAACATGGTATATCTTTTTATATCCCTTTATGTTTAATTTACAATAATCTTTAAATTGCTTTTTTAATAAGAAATTATTACTGTCTTAATTTACTTTTTCCTTAAAAGTTTTATGATACCATAACTTTTTTTTAGTATAGTTGACTTAAAATGCTGTGTTAGTTTCAGGTGTACAGCAAAGTGAATCAGTTATACATATACATATATTCATTCTTTTTCAGATTATTTTCTCATATAGGTTGTTACATAATATTGAGTAGATTTCCCTGTGCTATAAAGTCATTTCTTGTGGGAGTTCCTATCATGTCTCAGCAGAAATGAACCCAACCAGTATCCATGAGGATGTGAGTTTGATCCCCGGCCTCTCTCAGTGGGTTAAGGATCTGGTGTTGCTCTGAGCTATGGTGTATGTAGTATGGTGTATAGTGTAGCTATGGTGCAAGTATGAGCTATGGCTTGGACCTGGTATTGCTATGCCTGTGGTGTAGGCTGGAAGCTTCAGCTCCAATTGGACCCCTAGCCTGGAAACTTCCATATGCCAGAGGTGTGGCCCTAAAAAGTAAATGAATGAATGAATGAATAAATAAATAAATAAATAAATAAAGTAGTTCCTTTTCAGTTTTCTATACTATATATAATAGTGTGTGTATGTTAATCCCAACCTGGTAATCTATCCTTCCCCACCACATTTCCCCTTTGGTACTCATAAATTTGATTTTGAAATATGTTTGTTTCTGTTTTGTAAATAAATTCTTTTGTATCATTTTCATTGGATTGCACATATAAGTGATATTGTATGGTATTTTTATTTCTCTGATTTACTTCATTTAGTAGTATAATCTCTAGTTCCATTGCTGCATATGCCATTATTTTGTTCTTTTTATGACAATATCCCATGTATATATGTACCATTTCTTTTTTATCTATTCATTCCCTTTATCCATTCCTCTGTTGACTGATATTTAGGTTACTTCCAGAAAATATAACAATTGTAAATATATATACATGCACACATACCCCCAGTGCAGGAGCACCTCTATATCTAAGGCAGATGCCAGTAGCCATAAAAAGATAAATTGACAGTAACACAAATAATACTAACCCATAGTTAGTAAAAGGAAAGAAATCATAAAGATCAGATTAAAAATCATGAAATAGAGATGAAGAAAACAGTAAAAAAAGATCAATGAAACTAAAATCTGGTTCTCTGAAAAGATAGCAAAATTGATAAACCTTTAGCCAGACTCTTCAAGAAAAAAGGAAGAGGGCTCAAATCAATAAAATTAAAAGTGAAAAAGAAGTTACCACAGTAATACCACAGAAATACAAAGAATCATCAAAGACTACTACAAGCAACTATATGCCAATAAATGGACAACCTAGAAGAAATGAACAAATTCCTACAAAGGTACAATCTTCCAAGACTGGCCAAGGACGAAATAGAAAATATGAACAGACCACTCATGAGTACTAACCTTGAAAATGTAATTTAAAAAAATCCTGCAAACAAAAGTTTAGGGCCAAATGACTTTATAGGTGAATTCTATTAATTTCAAGAAGAATTAACACCTATGTTCATGAAACTATTGCAAAAAATTGCAGAATTGCAGAGAAAGGAACACTTCCCAGCTCATTCTATGAGGCAAAAAATTGCAGAATTGCAGAGAAAGGAACACTTCCCAGATCATTCTATGAGGCCACCAACACCCTGATACCAAAACCAAAAATACTGCTAAAAAAGAAAATAACAGGCCAATATCACTGAGGAACATAGACACAAAAATCTTCAGCAAAATACTAGCAAATTGAATCCAACAATACTTTAAAAGGATCATACACAATGTTAAAATGAATTTCTTTTAATTTTAAAAATTTTAGGTTTTATTGAAGTATAGTTAATTTAAAAGGTTGTGATAATTCCTGCTGTACAACAAAGTGATTTAGTTATGCATATACACACATCCATTCTCTTTCAGATTCTTTTCCCACATAGATTATCATAGAATATTGGGCAGAATTCTCTGTGCTATATACAGCAGGTCCCCCTTGGCCAGTCAGTCCACATGTGTGCATATGTGGCATGTGCCAATCTCAAACCCTCAGTACATCCCTCCCCCAACACACTTGTCCCCTTGGCAACCATAAGCTTTTCAAAGTCCGTGAGTCTGCTTCTCTTCTACAAGTAAGTTTGTTTGTATCCCATTTTTAGATTCCACATATGAGTGATATCATGCAATGTTTATCTTTCACTGTCTAACTTCACCTAAAGTGAATTTCTTTTAGCTAGGTGTTTTCTTTTTTTGGGGTGGAGAATCCTCTCTGAAAAATCTGATTTTTTAAAAATTGGTGTATTTAAGCCATTTATTTTTATAGTAGTTTGTTTGTTATTGTCGTTTTGTTTTGTTTGTCTTTTTAGCCCTGCACCCATGGCATATGGAAGTTTCACCCAGCAGCTCCTGGCCTGTGCCATAACCACAGCAATGCTGGATCCTAGCCACATCTGTGACCTACACCACATGGCAACCCTGGATCCTTAACCCACTGAGTGAGGCCAGGGATCAAACCAATGTCCTCATGGACACTAGTAGGTTCATTATTGCTGAGCCACAATGGGAACTCCTAAAGTAGTTATTGATATAGTTGGGTTAATATTTGTCCTATTTGTTGCTGTTTTCTACCTGTTGTTCCTGTTCTTTGTTCTTATTTTTTTCTTTCACACTTTTCCTGACTTTCATGGTTTTAATTGAGCATTTAATATAATTATATTTTCTCTCCTTTTCTGGTATACCAGTTACATATTTTTTCCTTTTTACTTTTTTTTTTCAGTGTTTGCTCATGAGTTTGCAATATATATTTACAGCTAATCCAAGTCCACTTTCAAATAACGCTATACTGCTTCATGGGTAGTGCAAGTAACTTACAGTAACAACAATTCCTAGTTTTTCCCTCCTGTTTCTTATATCATTGTTGTCATTTACTTTGCATATACATAAGCAGTCATACACATATTTATACATAAGCATATGTGATTTTTTCTGTTGTTATTTTGAACAAAGTGTTACTTGTTAGATCAATTATGAATAAGGAAAATGTTTTTATTTTACTTCTCCTATTCTTTTTCTTTATTTATGTAGATCTGCATTTCTGACTATATAATCTTCCTTTTTGCTGAGGAACTTTTAACATTTCCTGTAAGAGAGGTCTACTGACAAGTGCCCTCAACTTTTGCTTGAGAAAGTGTCCTCCATTTTTGAAGGACAGTTTTAGAGGGTAAGAAAGTACAGATTGATATATTTTTTTTTCTCTTAACACTTTAAATACTTCAGCTTACTCTCCTTGGCATGAATAGTTTCAAAGAAATCAAATGTAATCTAGTCTTTGCTCTTCTTTAGTTAGGAATTTTTTCCCTGTGGCTTCTTTCAGGACTTTTTCCTATATTTGATTGTCTATAGTTTGAATATGACATGCTTAGGAAAAATTTTTTTTCTTTGTGTTTTTTTTCTATTATCCTGCTGTTTCTTTGATTCTGATGTGTGCTCAGTATTTTTTAACTATATTTTTGTCTTTTAGATGCTTTGTAATTTTTTGTTGACAGAGGATATGATGTTCTAAGTTAAAAGGAACTATGGTAAAGAGGTGTTTAGTAATGTGGTAGTAAGGTTGAGGGGGAGATGAACCACCCATAGTATTTTTTTTTGTGTGTGTGTGTTTGTCTTTTTTTGTCTTTTCCAGGGCCACATCTGCAGCATATGGAGGTTCCCAGGCTAGGGGTGTAATCGGAGCTGTAGCCTCTGGCCTATACCACAGCCACAGCAACGCAGGATCTGAGCCACGTCTGCGACCTACACCACAGGTCATGGCAATGCCAGATCCTTAACCCACTGAGCAAGTCCAGGGATAAAACCCACAACCTCATGGTTCCTAGTTGGATTTGTTAACCACTGAGCCATGACGGGAACTCCACACCCATAGTATTATGATTAAGTGTCAGTCTTTTGGTGAGCTGGTATACTTGGACTTTGATTTTCACCACTGTTTCTCAGTTGTTTATTACCTTGTTGAGTGGGACAGGATGCCCAGGTAGGCTGGAGATGGTTATTTCCCTTTACCTGGGAAGGTTGTGTTCTGATAAAACCCTTTTAGGTTAGTTTTTATTTAAAATTTTTCTCTTGAGTCCAGGCTTTGTTAAGAACAGCATTTTCTGTTATATTTCAAAATGGTTAACTTTCCCCTCTCCCTGATAGAAGAATAAGGGGACTTTTCTCTGATATTCACTGTGAAAACCTGGTAGAGCTGTGAGAGGTAAAACTCAAAAAGTGTGTGAGTTCCCCTATTGCTAAGTCTCCTTGGAGTTTTTAACCCAACTCACAGGATTGTCTACAGTGAACCTCCAGCAATTGGTTGATTACAAGTTAAGTTTTCCTACCCTGAACTGGTTCCCATGGAGATTTCTGCTAGTAGGTTTCTTTGTAAGTTCTGATTTTCTGTGTCTTCCTGCCTTTCTCTCCAATTTTGGAGGCAGCATTTTGCCTTGTGGCCTCACTTCTCTGACTGATCTAAAAAGAGTTTTGTTTTTAATTTGTTCAGCCTTTTACTTGTTGTTAGCATGAAGTGACAACTTCTAAGCTCTTTACATGCCAAACTGGAAATCTGAGCTAGCCATATCCTTTCCTCATTAAAAAAGAAAAAAAAAAATTAAGATCCAGGGTTCCTACTGTGGTTCAGCAGAAATGAACCTGAACTGGTATCCATGCTGATATGGGTTCAATCTCTGGCCTCACTCAGTGTGTTAAGGATCTGGCATTGCTGTGAACTGTGGTGTAGGTTGCAGACGTGGCTTGGATTCTGTGTTGCTGTGGCTGTGACTGTGGTGTAGGCTGACAGCTGTAGTTCAAATTTGACCCCTAGCCTGAAAACTTCCTTATGCCAAAAAAAATTAAGATCCAATTCTGCACAAATTAACAATGTATAATAACTGAAAACAGGAATGTTATTTAATACTATTAGTTGTATTTCCAGATAAGAAGATTTTTTATTTTTTAGACTGCATATAGTATTTGAGATTGGGCTAATTTTTCAGGATAATATTTTATTATTTCTACAATTACTTTTTGACATCTTTCATTCCTCTTTTTTTTTTCTTTTTTCCATCTTTTCTTTGCCACTCCACAGCATATGTAGTACCTAGGCCTGGGATGAGATCCAAACCACATATGTGACCTGCACCACAGCTGTGGCAACACTGAATCCTTTAACCCACTGTGCCTGGCTGAGGATCGAACCTGTGTCCTGGTGCTATAGAGATACTGCTAATCCTGTTGCATCATAGTGGGGACTTCTAATTTCTCTTTTTTTAATTGCAGGTATTTTATCTTCACTATTTCTCTCTATTCCTGAAAAATAGTAGGCGTATTCTACTTAGTATAGTAGGCACAATGAAATTTAACATACATTTTAATTTAAATAATCTTGAAATCAGATTAAATAATTTTTTGTTTTATTTTTGAATGCTTTCTTTGAAAGATTTTATTGTGATAAAGTTCATCCAATCATGAAATAATGAAACTTTTGTTATTTTATAATATATAATACATTAATTTCATTGCTGTATATTTGTATACTTTAACCACAATTGGTACTACTCTTTTAAGTACATTTTCTAATAGCGCTTCCCTATAATTTATTTGATGATTTTAGCATTTTTCTTTTGGGTAGCTTTTGAAACATTCATAAATATCCCTTGCTTAAACTATTAAATAATCTGGCTACTGCAAATATTAGGGTCATTTGTAATCTCTGCACATAGTTTTTCTTCCTGGTATGTATAGGGTTTTTTTTTTTTTTTTGAAATACAGTGCACTCATGGAATTTACTCAGCTTTGTTAGCAAAATAGTATATCCAATAAAGAGAGTCTCAAAAATTCTTTGTGTCATAGATGTTTATATTGTGGTCTTTTATCTTTTGATTTATCGTGTTAGAAAGTATTAGTCTAATAAACTAATGGAACTTAAAAAATGTCATTTTTCTTTAAGATTAAGCTGAACTTTGAAACAGCATCTTCATTGAAAAATATGTGAATAAACCCATTTTAAATCTGAAATGCAAGTGACACATACTATATCAGTCTGAAAGTTATTCAGCAATATTCAACATAAGCCTGATGAAGAAAAAATAAGATAGTATTGTTAGTTTATTTTTCTCATTTTCTTAGATAGCCCATAAATCTCAGACAGATATATCTCTGTAATTATACCTAAAGACAAAATATATTGTTGACCCATGCTCTTTAACTATGTTTTATATTAATTCGTGACTTCTCTTTAAAACATAACTGTTTAAAAGACAATATTTTTTAAAAAGTGCAGCATACAAAAATATAGTTAAAATAGCATTTTCCAAGGTGAAGTGAACATACAAGTGGTAGAATATGAAAATATTAGGAGCAGGCATATGAACTGTCTTCTTTTTAATTTTATTTATTTTTTCTTTTTAATTTTAATTGCTACTTATTTATTGTAAATCCTTTAGAAAAATATAAGCACATCAAAGTCTTGATTTCATGAGCAGTAAAAGGATATCTTAAAAAGGGTGAACCATAAAAAAGACAAATGCTAAGTAAGTGATAGTACACTTTGTGTGAGGTATGACAATATGAGTAAGATCAGTGAAAAGCATGAAGGTATGGGGTACAGTGCATTAGGAGTCAATACTGGTATTACAGTAACATTTCATTTTGTAATAAAATTAATTTCAGTAGCCTGGCTTCCTAGTGTATTTCATTATAATTTCATTCACAAAAATTAGATTGATATGTATTAGCTAAGTTCATATTTGGGTGAAAGTCTCAGAGCCCATTACTGCCACACAAGGAGTAAAAGAAAACATAAGTTAGGAAACCCATTAATTTGCATTTATTCAGTGAAACAATTTTGGTGCAAATGCTGTGCAACCTCAAAGTATTGCAATAGAAACAAGGAATGAAGACACATATTGTGACTTATCCTGGAAGTTACCTATCAGTATCAGACGAACCCTTGAACTCTCTAGTGACCGATTTCTCCACTCTTACTCCCTCTGATGTAAAACCATTTGCCTTAGTGCTGCTGAATCTTATTGATACCTTCCCATGCTCACTATATAGATAAACCATACCCAAAATATTGTCAAGTTTTGGAACATAGACATAATCTTAGTAAGTTTGTGGTATACTTTTAGCAAATGCACTACTGAAAGAACCCTGGAAAAAAGTATATATTGACTTTAATAATGCACATTATTCATACAACTGTCTTTTAAAGCTATATAATTTCTAGGTTCTCTATTTGTTGTAATAATTTATACTTAATTGGCTTATCATCAAGGTCTTTTTAAAAAAGTTTATTTTCACCCATTAACATTTACATGCATATTAACTAGTGACACAAGTGAATATTATATTGGATTGCAGTAAAAACAACTTTGAAGTTTGAGTCCAGAGACTTTTTTTAATCTTTGTAAAGGAGTATGATAATACTTGGAAAGGAGTGGATTATTTAGAAGGAGGCTATGCCCAAACTTTTAGGGCCTAGAGAGGACATAATAGAAAAGGTACTTGATGTAAACTTAAGACTTTTATTTTATAAATTCCTGTATATTAGTATGTAATCTGTGCCTTTCTCCTACTACGTGAGATGTCTTAAGCATCTCCTTAACTTCCCAGATGGCACTGGAAATCTGTTTCTCAGATTCTTTTGTTTCTGTTCATTCCCTCATCATATGTAATTTGGTGAATATGTTTATAAAAAGAAATTCAAAATCTGCAAGATAATTACTTTCTTCTTAATGGCAAATATATAAAGTGATTTGCTTCTTAACCTCAGTGAAGCTTTCATTTTATAAATAACAGCCGTTTAAAGATGAAAAAGATCTTAAGGATAATCTTTGACCAGTTTCCTGGGGATCACTTTTTAAGACTGTAAGGTTTTTTTTTGTCACTTGATAAAATATAACAATACACCTGTCTCTCAAATATGACTATATATATATTATCTACAAATAAAGCAAAACAGAAAAAAAGGAAGAGTGGGGGAATCTCTTTTTCAGAAGAAACTGTCTTAGTCAAAAAACACACATATATGGAGTTATTTTGTTGGAAAGAAGCAGACCTCTGTATAGGGTTGGGAAAAGAGAAGCTAAATTGAAAGAGTAGGAATATTTGTGGATATGGCAAACCAGATAAAGGCAGGAAGTCCAAGCTGAAGAGAGAGGGGGCATAATTCGTCAGCATCTGAGGTTATATAATACTACATTTTAGATTGTTAATAGTCTTACCTTATGATATAAAATCTTACTGCAACTTTTTCTTCTATATTTTTAAAATTTTATTAATCTTGTTTTGACATCATGAGAAGACCGGCCTCCTAAAATGAGTTTAAAAGTGTTCCCACTTGAACAAGTTTTTGAAGAATAGTATTAACTATTCCTTAAATGCTAAGTGGAATTGCCCTGTGAAACTCTATAGGCATGGACTTTTGTTTTGTGGGAGTTTTTAAAATTTAAATGATTTAACTAACTGATTTTGTTTTAATGTTAATAGTAAATATGTTCAGATTATCTACTTCTTCCTGATTCATTCTTAGAAGTTCATTCTTGTATGTTTCTAGGAATTTATCCATTTCTTGTGTTTTCTAATTTGAGTATAACTGTTTATAGTATTGTCTTCACAATTGGTAGTATTTCTGTAATATCTCTTGTAACTTCTTTCTCATTTATTTTGTTTCTTTAGGTCTTCCATCTTTTTTTATTTTTCTTGATGAGCTTCTCTAAAACCTTACAAATTGTATTATTTTTTTCAAAAAATAGCTCTTAGTTTCATTGACTTTTTCCTAGTGTTTTTGGTCTCTCTTTTATTTATTTCCATTTTTATCTGTATTCCTTCCTCCTACTGACTTTAGGCTTTGTTTATTCTTTTTTTATAATTATTTTAGATGGCAGATTAGGTTGGTTGATATATTTCCTCTTTCTGAAGGTAGATTTTTATTGCTATAAACTTTCCTTATAGGACTCTTAGAAAATGCTTTTGCTTGTCCCATAGATTTTGGAATGTTGTGTTTTTATTTTCATTTGTTTCAAGATATTTTCTGATTTCTTCTTTGATTTCTTCATTTATCCATTTGCTTCTTAGTAGCATGTTTTTTAGTCTGCACTTGCTTGTGTTTTTTTCATTTTTCATCCTGTAATTGATTTCTAATTTTATACTGTTGTGTTTAGAAAAGATGCTTGACATACTTTCACTCTTGTTAAATTTGTTGAGATTGGTTTTGTGGTTTAGCATGTGATCTGTGCTGGAGAATTTTCCACGTGCAATTGAAATGAGTGTGTATTCTAGCATTTTTGGATGGAATATCCTGTAGATATCTACTAATTTCACTAGTCTAATGTGTCACTTAAGGTCACTGTTTCCTTACTGATTTTCTGTCTAGATGTATGTGGTATATTAAAGTCCCATAACATTTTTGGATTACTGTCAATTTAAGTTTCTCCCTTTATATTTGTTAATATTTGCTTTCTATTTTAGGTACTCCTGTATTAGCTGCTTACATATTTAAGAATGTTATATCCTTTTATATCGACCTCTTCATCATTATATAATTCCTTTCTTTTTGTCCTTTATTACTGACTTTGTTTCAAAGTCACTTTGTCTACTATGAGTATTACTATCCCAGCTTCTTTTTGATTAAGTTTGCATGGAATATCTTTTTCCACCCCTTCATTTTCAGAATGCATGTGTCTTTAGCTCTGAAGTGAGCCTTTTATAGGCAAGATAGAGATGGGAACATTTATTCCATTGGCATTTAAAGTGTTTATTGATAAGTATGTATTTATTGACATTTGTTACTTGTTTACTGGTTGTTTTTATAATTTTTCTCTGTTCTTTTCTTCTTTTTAGTCTCTTCCCTTGTGATTTTATGATTTTATGATTTTATTTTGTACTGTGTTTTTGTTACTTCCTTGCTAATATTTGTGTTTCTGTTATACACTTTTAATTTGTGGTTACTATGAAATTTGTGTATGTTGAATTATAACTATATATCATTTTAAACACATTGTAAAAGACCATTTTTTAAACTATTTCCCCAGTGTTTTATGTTTTTGATGTCATTTTATATTATCATGTCTATCCCTTGATTGTTATTATATTTGATTTTACAATTGATATCTTTTAACTCACATCCTAGCTTATTTAAGTGATTGATCCACTGTCTTTACCATGCATTTGCCTTGAGTAGTGGGATTTATTTCCTTCCTGTATCATCATCATTTCTTGTTATGGCCTTATTTTTCACTTAAATGAGACCTTTTAACATTTCTAGTAAGGTCAGTTTAATAGTGATGGACTCTTAGTTTTTGCTTGTCTGGGGAAACTCTTTACCTGTTCTTCAATTCTGAATGATAACCATCCTGAGAAAAGTATCTTAGTGTTATAGGATTTTTTTTTCCTTTCAACATTTTAAATATATCTTGCCACTCCCTTCTGGCCTACAAAATTTCTGTTGAAAAATCAACTAGTAGACTTATAAGGGTTCCCTTGTATGTGGCTCTTTTTTCCCCCTCTTTCTGCCTTTAAATTCTCTTTATCATTGACTGTTGCCATTTTAATTATGTTATGTCTTAATGTGGGTCTCATTGGGTTCATCTTGTTTGGGACCCTCTGAGCTTCCTATTCCTGGATATCTGTTTCCTTCTTCATGTTCAGGAAATTATCAACCGTAAATTCATCTACCCCTCATTCTCTCTCTTCTCCTTGTAGAACCTCTGTAGTGTGAATGTTAGCACACTTGATCCTGATGTTGTCCCAGATGTCCCTTAAACTATCCTCATTTAAAATATGTAGATTTGCTCTTCTGATTGGGTAATTTACATTATTCTGTCTTTGAGACACTTATGTATTCTTCTGTATTACCTATCAGTTGTTAATTCCTTTTAGTGTAGTTTTCATTTCATTGTATTCTTTACCTCTGACTTTTTTTTTTTATATTTTCTAGCTCTTGATTTTCTCTCTTCATCTATTTCCTTCCCAATTTCTGTTAGCATTCTTATTACTATTGCTTTTAATTCTTTATGAGGTTAATTATTTATCACTATTTTTTGAGAGTATTTTATGGGGTTTTATCTTGCTCTTTCATTTGAAATATATTTCTCTGTTTTCTCATTTTGTTTAACTTTATCTCTATGAAATTAGGTGAAACAGTTATCTATCCTCTCTTGAAGATGTATATTTGTGTGGGAGCATTCCTATGCATTTTGTGTGCTCAGTGGTTCTAATGGGAGGTCTAGATCTGAAATGAGCAAGGGCTGGGTCCTCCCCTGGGGTGCGTTGGCAGCACCCACCTTGGTGTGAGGTAGAGCTGCAATCGCAGGTGCTATAGCCAGATACAGTAAGCCAGGGCTTCTTCCTGGCTCAGTGGTCTTCACTACCCTGTCAGGGAGGAGGCCATGGCCTGAGGGGCTGGAGCAGGAGCCCTGAGGGATTTGGGCTTCCTTCTGGGCTTCTTTCTGTCCGTCTTTGTCTTGACTGGGAGCATTTGTGGAGCCCAAGGTCTTAGTGCTGCACTTCTGAGCTGGTTTCACTTTTCTCCAGATATGTGTGCCTTGGTTAGAGAAGGGGTTAGGTCTGGACGGGCTAGAGCTGCACTGTTGGGCTGATTTTGCTCCTTCCTTGGTGGTTCTGGCAATGACAGTCCCTGCTGTGGCCAGAGGCAGGGCCAGGCCCTAGTGGCTTAGCTCCTTCCAAGTGCATATCTGACAAAGTCTTAATTTTTTGTTTCTTGTGAATGTTTTTCCTAATTCTAATTATTATGCTGTTATGTTTGTTTCTAGATTTAGTGATATTTATTGCCTGTACTCTGTGAAACATTAGAATTTGGCAGACTATTACTCCTTGTCTTTATAACTCATCATATACTAATTTGATAGTTAATGATTATGATTTTTTAATTACTTAAAAAATAATGTTCTATAGCTTTGCACCTTTAAGTAATGTTCTACATCTCAGTCTATTGGCTCTAAAGTGGATTCCATTCTCTCTTGTGTTGGATGAGGAAAAATTTTCCTGTATATTTTCTGTCCTCTCTGTATCCTACCTTTGTTAGCTATATATTTTTTATTTTAAAATTATATTTATTTTCTTCCAGTTTTATCGAGTTATAATTGTTACTATATAGAGTACTCTATACATTTTAGGTATATAGCATATTGATTTCACTTACATACATAATGAAATGATTATCATAATAAGTTTAGTGAACATCTATCTTCTCATATACATATAAAATTAAAGAAATAGAAAAAATGTTTTTTCACTATGATGAGAACTCAGGATTTACTTTCAACAACTTTAAAATACAGCAATGTTAATTGTATTTATCATGTTTTACCTTATATCTCTAGTACTTATTTATCATATATCTGGAATTTTGTACCTTTTGATTGCCTTAATCCAATTCCCCCTCTTCCTAACCCCAACCTCTGGTACCTACAGATTTGAGCTACTACACCTTAATTTTTGTCTTAATGAGATTCCCCATATTACTTTTCTATTTTAAAATTTCATTTTCTTGGATTCTTTTTTCTTTTCTTTCCTATGTCAGTGTGATACATGTATTTTCAAATACCATTTATGAAGATATGGAAGGGTGATAAACTTTTTGATGTTTAGCATATGAACATTTCTTTATTTGGTCTTCCAATTAGTTATCCAATTGTTGGGCTCTAATCATTTGAAACTTTAAAAATTAAATTGTTTATTGATTATTGTTTAGCATCTGATAGTATTTCTAATAAGAAAACTGATGCTAAGCAACATGATAATATTTTTGAGTTATTAAACTACAGTGTTTCTACTCTGGATAAACTCTCTTCCTTTTTGTACCATGGCTTAGTAGTCAGTGGTATCCAATTCAATGGGTGGGTAATTCGGTCTAGAAAATAATGATCTTTGCTCACTTTGGGGTTTCAAATTATACTTTTTCAGTCCATGATTAGAAAATTATCTTCAAAGCTTCAAACTGCCTTAAAATAATTAATTTATTGACACACACTTCTTAAAGTCTATAGGTAGGGTGGGCTTCAGGTTGGTTTCTAGTCTCTTTTACTGAACATGGTATTCTTGGTTCTATTTTCTCTGTATTGACTTCATCCCCAGGCTAGTAGATAGATGGCTGATTTTCTCATGTTTTGTTAGGCTAGTACACCCAGGTCTGCTCTATATTATGAAAGGGTTATTGGTGTGGGACCCACAGTGATTCCAGTTGTCCTCAGATATTAGGAAGAAGATGGGTGAGTGGAAGGAACTCTGGGAACTGAGAAAGAGCCTGACAGGATATTTATAACTAAAATTATGTAATATTTCCCACAAAATGACTCATTTAAAGCAATTTGACCTTTACGGGCATGTATAAGTCTTCATGTTTTCAAGTTTTTCATCCAGTCTACATCGGTGGGAACCCAAAGCTCTTCTTTCCTCTCTCCACATTTGATGTGGACTTATGCAAATTTTGACCTGGTTACTCTATTTTTATTTTTTTTTCTTTGTATGTGGCATATTTTCTTTCTCTGGAAACTTTTAGGATCTTTTCTTTTTCCTTAACATTCTAAAATTTCACAAGGCTGTATCTAGGTTTAGATAGTTTATTAATACAGCACACATGGCATAGTGAGTGGTCTCTACACTTCATGTTTTTATATGAAGTTTTATAATTTCTTTCTAGTTTTTTATGTATTTATTGTTAGGTATTGAACCTTTTAGATTGAGCCTCTATATCATATTTGTTCTGTAATGATTCTCATCTTCTTGTCTTTTGCAATTTATTTTGAGACATTTTTCTGCATTTTCCATCACAGGCTTTCTATTGTTTATTTCACCAATTATATATTTTTATTTCTAAGAGATTTTTCGTTTCTACTATTTTCCTTTTTAATAACCTCCCAGTCTTGCTCTACAAATGCAATTTTTTTTTCTTGTATATCTCTAAGAAATCCATTAAGAAATGTAAAAATATTTTCTTTTGTTCCCTGCATTATTCTCATTTTCCTGAAACCAGTTATCTGTTTATATTTGGCTTCCTTTTCTAAACTGTCCCTATGTTTGTAGATCACAATTGTCCATTGATATTGAAAGTTGAAGAACCAGAATGATTTTCTGGATTTCCTCTGCTCCCTGTTTTCTGATAGTGCACTCAAGTAGGATGAAATTTAATGAGGAATCTCATGTTCCTGGTAGAATTAAATCTGCTGTCAGATTCTATTTAGGGTGAGGATAGAATGCAACTTTCAGATTGTGGGCCCCATATATAAAGTGGCGTGACAATGTCAAATCTAAAAGCCAGAGCTTCCCTCATGTTTAAAAAATAATTTATATTAAAACATATTTCCTTGTTTGCCTGCGAATAAATACAGCTTTACTTGCTGCTCTGAGAATGAAATGGGACTGAACCACTAATTTCTTGTGTGTTCGGCTACTCCCACCCTTCACACTCTTTTATCACACCTGCTGACTGAGGTGGGGTCTTCTCTGGGGTTCCAGTGTGTGGGTATTGCATCTAGGTTCTGTACCTCATAGCATCTTGTGGGACACAATTTCTTCCTCTCTATCATCAGAGGACACACTTTTATTTATTTTTTGCTTCCTTCCAGAAATATATTGAGATTTTGTACTTGCTCGATGAATCTCCTTCACATTTTCCTGGCTGACTTTTTGCAGTTGTATACTGTCATTCAGTGGAGACTTGAGAGGCTGATAAGTATGCTCAGTGCAACAGATATTTCCTGTTCTTTATCCTTATGCCAGATACTATATATAAGGCATGGAAGTAAACTATGTGTTTACTTCTAAAACAGGTCTTAATCTCACAAAGCTTATAGAAAGTGGAGGTGAGGTTGACGGTGAGGTCATGGGGCCATTGTTTCCTTTAAATAAAATATTGTCTGAAAGATTAACAAGTAACTGAAATAGAAAATACACTGTGCTTCAAAGTTACCCAACATGAGCTGGGGAATCTGCTTAAAGCACAAGTCATTTAAATTATGAGAGGAAAGATGGCTCAGAGACAGGTAGGTTAAATAGAGTTGGCAGAGGGTAAACTCCACTGCCGTCAGTAGAGACAGAAGATAGAGAATCTTCCATATATTGGGAGAAGTTGGAAAAAAATAGTTGACAGGACCATGAGTATATGAGAGTACAAAGGCAAAGGGCCCTGATAATGCAGTCAGTTTTGTTAATGATTCTCTTTATTCCAAGAGTAACAGAAAGCCTTTGGAAATTTGCAATAGGTAGAGTAACAAGAAGCACATTATAAAGCTCACTCTTCTACGTGAAGATTGAGTTTGAGGGAATAGAGACTGGACAATGGAGGTCAGTTAGGAAAACTTCAGGAGGCTCATGTAGTCTAGCCCTAGACTGGTCCTGGTCTAGGATCTTGGCAGTGGCGATGGAACTACCTGGAAGGATGTGATATTTGGGGGAAGATTCAATAGAGGTTAGTGAGGTTAGTGACTTTTTAGATATGAAAATGAGGGGAAAGAAGGATTCAAAGACGATCTTCAGTCAGGCTATTCTATCTCAGAGTCTGGAGTGAAAACTGAAGTAGGGGCAGGTCTGCAGGGAAAGTGCAATTATTAATGATGTGTTCATTGTGGGGCATGTTGTACCTAGCTGAACCAAGAGTCAGCAGGAAAAGAAAAGCTGATAAAAATTCCTAAGGTGTGGGGATCAGGTTGAATGTCACTGGTGTTAAGATTCTTAGCTGGGTTGCTCTTCATATGGAAAGGTGAAAGTGTTTTTTCATCAAGGATCTAAATTTATCCAGGCAACTCTAACTTAAACCTATAAGATACTTTAAATAAATATATTAAATAAAATACTTAATATAATATTAATAAAATACTTAATATAATAAATAAAATACTTTAAAAAAGTAGAAAAACAGACTGTTTAATAGAAATAAACAAAAATAAGAATTAAATAAGAAATGTTGCTATTTAGAATTCAAGAGATACAGAAAGATAAAGAGGCAGGTAAATAGTAGGGTAAAGTTTCTAAAATGGCATATTGGGGAGTTTTTAAATGATGATGGCCCAGTGTCTTTGAGGTTTTCTTAAATTGTTTCCAGGGAAGTGTGGGTGTGGACCATATATTTCTGTTGACACACACGCAGAGTTTTTTTTTTTTTTTTTTTTTTTTTAAATGCAATTATGAGAATTGGAAAATCTAGGGGAAGAAATTAAAGGAGTTAAAGAGGAAAATAATAGCCAATCATTTATTGAATGCCAATATGTATCAGATCCTGTTCTAGGTGTTTCTCACATGTGAAGTCATCTCATCCTTATACAATAGGGTAGGTGCTATTATCTAGTTTCATTGTGGGGAGGACACTGAGCCACAAAAGAGTTGAGTAACTTTACCAATTTCATGCATTTAGGAATTGGTGTAACTTGGGTTTAAACCTTAGCATTCTGGCTCTGGAGCCCACCTAATCATCTATCACATTATTTGGGCTTTATATAAGTACATATGTGACATAATCATAAATAGAATATACAACCAGATAACTTCTCTCAGGTCTAAATATATTAGAACCACTGGATAGACTAGTCAAATGCTTGACTGAATGTGCCAGTGATTTTACTAATACATCACTAAAATTAACTAATATATATGAATTTGTCCATGCTATACGTATATATATCTAAAGTAGCCTACACTAAGTTGGGGATGATGATAGAATAGGAAATCACCCACATTTCTGTATACACTGTTTATTGCTTTGATGAAGAAAGAATGGGGAAAAAAGTGATTGGTCAGAGAATTTTCAGGAGAGGCCAACAAAGTGACATTATTTTCCTTTAAGTGTTCCTAGATATAGCCAGAGTGGAAGCACAATGACTTTAAAGTGACAGAAGAAGTAAGAAGGATTTTGGAAATTGTTATTTGTATGTTTGAGATTTTTATGTGTGAGTTGTTCATTATATGGGCATTGCTAAGCACAGCTATCCCTGTTTTTATTTTAATCCTTTTAATATGATTTGATGTGAATACAATCAAAGCTTGTCTAAATAAATATACATGATTGAATTTTACATTTTTTGGCAACTACAGAAAATTTCACATGAAAATATCCATGTGCCTATTTTCAAGAAAAATGTAAAATCATTTAATGCTGCTCATGGACAGTATTGAAAGTATGAGGATAAATAAGGATTTAATTTTCTCACTCAAATATTTTCCTAATTTGATGACCAAGCTGAAAAAGTAGAATTGACAGCCATTTAAATGATCTTCCAGGGAAGCTTAAAGGAGACCTAACAATCTTATTTTTTCTTAATGACAACTCTGTGTGTGTGTGTCTGTGTACCAGACATAAATATATTTTATAATTAAACTTAAAGCCTTAGAACAATGCCTCAGACTCAGCCACCCTATTAGCTGTAAAGAAAAGGGTAAACTGAATCAGAGGCCTTTGGGAAAATTTAAGCAGGGCACATAGTTCATAGGCTCTGGGAGACAAAATCTATTTATGTAAAAGTATAAGAATGAATGAGTCATGAGCATAAATGTATCACCATTGGAGAAAAAAAAACCTAAACTCTGGAAAGGGCAGAGAATTCACCTAAAAAAAAATGGGTAGACTCAACTATCCCTCATGTTTCTAACAGACTTTGTTTCTTGGCTTCAACTTGAAATTGGTGAAATGGATAAAAAAAGGTTTAAATCAAATACCACATCACCCACATGTGACTCACAGCGAATAACAAACAACACAGACATTTGTAAGTTTTAAATAGTTCCCTGATTCATCATTTAGGTAATGTGCAGTTACCAGTTGAGGGTTTTCACAAAATTAAGGTATTGAAATTAAATTTAATAATTACAGCTAGTTCATTATTGCTATATATAAATATATGCCAAAGTATTTATTTCATAATTTTGGGTCTTATTGTTAAACACTCTCCTACCCACAAAATTGACATTATGGATAGATATGCACACTTGTTTTGAAAAACAACATATTTCCAGGATTGTTTCTCATGCCCTTTGGCTAGTGGCTAGTGTTTTATGTGCAGCTGGTTAACTTATTCCTAGTCTGTATATAAGTTCTGGAACCATGGATAGAATAGTCAAATGCCTGTCTGAATTATATATGTGTTTTCATTAATGCACAAAAACAAAGTTGAATAAAAACATCTCTCGTAGTTACTTAGGGTGGTAGTAAAGGCAGTATTAAGTTCAAATTCTATTTAAATTTGTTTTCTAGAATTATTTTTCAAACTGTAAATTGCATGAAATAGCATAGAAGCCTAGTCAATTTATTCATACCTCAATGTTTGTTCTGATAGTCTGATTTAAAATTCTCACTTAGAAGATTTTTATATTATTTTTTACTAAAGCTTCTATTCCCAAAATACACTCATTCAATATTTTTGAGACCTTGAGGGTAAATGTTATTAAACACTGTTGCTGCTTTTAATACTCTTACAGTTAATTGTAAGAGCAAAATAGTGAATTGTGCTCTTCAAGCTAATTTACATACTATTTCTTGAGACATGGTTTTCTTTTATACTATGAAAGTTTGTTTTCTTATTGCACATTATAGTTCTTGCCACTAAGTCATAAAATAGGATCTTGCACTTGTTAAATTTAGTGTGCATTGGCATTTTGGGGAACACATGTACAAAAAACTCTGGCCAACTCAAAACAAAATAGCAATAAGCAAAAAGTAGCAAATAGAAGGATTAGTTGAAAGGCTACCAAGGTGTTCATATAAAGGGATTGCTGGAAATCAAAGCTCTTGGAGCCAGGTTAGGTAGCTTGGGAGACTCGGCAACAGGACCTGTGGAGCTGCTTTCTGGATCTGCAGTCTGAAAACTATAGTCTGCATACACCACTGCCTGTTTTGTTCAGCCTGCAAGCTAAGAACATTTTTTGTTTGTTTGTTTGTTTGTTTTTTTAAGTTTTGAATGGTTGGAAAAATCAAATAATACTATTTTGTGGTAAATAAAAATTATCTGAAATTCAAATTTCAGTGATTGTAGATTTTTACTGAAATACACTCCCATCCATTTATTTCTGTATTGTCTATGGTTGTTTTAAAACTAAATGACAGAATGGTAGTGACAGAATTGTTTGCAGGCAGCTTTCTGCCTGTGAAGTTGAAAACCTTTATTTCTCGGCCTTTATAGGGCAATTTTGCTGATTCATGAACTAGGGAACTGACTTTAGATAACTAATCTCTAATAATCCTCAGCATTGGCGTTTCCACTCAGTTCCAATAGTCAGGAGAAGAGTTCAATAAACTTATTAAACTTGGATTAAGTTTCCATCCCCTGACCTGTGACACAGGTGGGAACATTGGTTTATAACTAGACTAGCCTTGTTCTGTGTGTCTGAAGCAATGGAATCTACAAACAGAAGGAAGGACCCACAAGGAAAGACTTTGGGCAAACAAAAATCATGACTATTTCGGCACTACAGCCAAGTAATCTTTGCTGTCTTTTCTCTCATTTCCTTATTAATGCAGTTTATATTTTAATTAATCAACAAGCACTTACTAAATATTTACTTTACTCACCAGCTCAGACATTAGATAGACATAAGAAAATAGTTCCTATTTTAAACTATTGCAGGATTTCATGGTTATATGATGAAGACAGTTATTCAAAAGTAGAAATAAAACATTATGTGATAAGAACTGTAGAAGAGATATAAATCAAGTGGAAGAGGACAAAGAGAAAAAGGAATAAAACAAAATTTACTGTACAATTCTAAGAAAATTATGAAGAGCAGGTAAATTTTGAGCTAAATTTTGAGCATCCTTAAGAATGCTGTTCCAATTGTTTATTACTATAAAACAACCCCAAAACTTAGTGGCTTAAAACAACAATAATTTATTTCACTCATGAATTTATATTTTGGGCAGTGCTTGGTAGAAACAAATAGTGGTTGCTCTATTGGAGCAGCTCAAATATTGACTAGAGGACCTACTTAAAAAGTTACTGACTCATTGTCTGGCTAGTTGGTGCCAAATGTTGATTGAGAGGTCCTTGGATCATCTACAAATGAATCTCTTCACAGGCTGCTTGGGCTTCCTTGCAGTATGATAGCTGGGTTCTAAGAACTAATATCCCAAGTAAACAGGGTAGAGGTACACAACACTTTTCTGATCTAGCCTTGAATTTCATGTTGTATCACCTCTGCCATACTCTGTTGAGGCAGTCACAAAGTGCTGCTCAATTTCAAGAAGAAACATAGCCATTAACTCTTGAGGGGAAGCTGCAGACTTCTAGAAGAGCATTTGGGATTTGAGATTAGCAAAAAATTAGAACTGAAAAGACAGGAAATGTTAATAGAAGATATAGGAATGTTCAAAGCAAGGATTTGTGAAATGCTTGGAATATTAAAGGAACATCACATTTTCAGTGATAGAGTTTTTACAGCAATTAGCATTTGGAACATAATCCTTAAAATGCAGCTTAGATTTCAACTGTTCTTTATACCATTCCTGGAGTTCTAAATTCAGTTGTTAATTTTGTTCATTTTTATTCCTCTAATACT
Organism: Sus scrofa; assembly: GCF_054392235.1. Lineage (NCBI taxonomy): Eukaryota > Metazoa > Chordata > Mammalia > Artiodactyla > Suidae > Sus > Sus scrofa. Next base: position 104,336,185 of record NC_139390.1, read on the forward strand.
TGGATTATACCTTTCCTACAGTATTTATCTCAGTGTATTTTATATCTCCTTATTTAAAATGACTATCTTATTCATATAACTCTAAAAACAACCTTACAGAAGCTTTTAATAGGAGTATATTTTTAGGTTTGTTTTATAACAAATATGCTCTTTTTACATCTTAGTTATATCATTCTAGTTAAAAATATAAATGTGAATATAAATATAATGTTTTATAACATGAGCTTTCACTAACATACCTTACATATTCTGCTATGTTGTAAGTTCATTTTTTTTTTTTTTCAGGTTACCACTGTTTGGTAACATGGAAATGTTTATTGAAAGACATACAAACCACAGATCACAAATCTGAAACATCAGATTGGTCTAGCTTAGTCTAAGAATTTGTAGTTCTCAGAAAAACCCTTGTTTCTTGTATATCCCTGTAATGATTTTGCCAGAATCATTACTATAGCCTTAGCATACTTGATTGATTTTAATTTTGATATCTATGCTTTTTTCAACATAAGATTTCTTTTTCTGCTACTTTTTCTCATACTATATAGCTTGAAAGTAAAATTTGAATATTCAAATATTTCTAGGGTAACCATATTAATGTTCAATTGTTCTATAACAAATTACCACAAATGTAGTTTCTTTATCAGCTCACAGTTTTGTAGGTCAGAAATTTGGGCATAATGTACTGTAGGCCTTACAAATCTTAAGTAAAGGTATAATCTCATTTGGAGCTCAGGGTTCCCCTCCAAGATGACATGGTTGTGGCAGAATTCAGTTCTTATGGTTATAGGACTGAGGTCCCAATTTCCTTAATGACTCTCAGTAAGGGGCAGCTCTCAACTTTTAGACTCTGACTGCATTCTTTGTCACATTGCTTCCTCTGTCATGCAAGGAATGAATACTGTCCCTTGTATCATACCCCTGTCATACTTCAAATCTCATTCTTCAAGAAGAGCCCTGCTTCTTTTAATGGCTCACTTGATGAAGTTGGGTTCACCCCTTTAGTCTCTCTTTTATAGAGCCAACCATGCCATATAACATCACTTAATCATGACAGTGAAATCCATCACGGTTGTGGTTTCAGGGTTCAGGAATCTTGGGAGACAAGCATTCAGAATTGAATACTTTTGAAAATAAAAGGGGGACATTGTTACCTTATTAATAATTACACAGAGGCAGTAGGTGAAAACTGAGGCTGTCTTAGGAAGATTGGATCATGTTTATATTTATTTTCTTTGCTTTTGTCTATTATTAACTCAAGTCCACATGCTCACATTTCAACTCTTAATTTGTTTTCAAATATGTTTATTATTTATTCTTTGAAACATGTAAAAATACATGCAACATATAAGTTATGAAGCCCAAAAGCTTGAAAACCACAAGCCCAACATTTAACTTAAGATTTTGAACCTATCAATATCATCTCATCTGCTTCTGTCCTCCTTTGTCCTGTTGCCCAGCCCCTCCCGCTTTGTTCCACTATTATCTTCAGCTTCTGCTAGAGCTTGTGGTTATATTAGATTTGAACTTCTGTTGTCTAAGAGAAGAGGCCACTCTGTGTTGAGTCACCAAATGGGGAAGTCACCAATGTGTAGAATATTTTCCCCCCACGTTTAATGTTGTACCTTAAAGTTAGCATGGCACCGACCCTGAGACCCCTCAAAGTAGAAAAGTCACTATCATTTGGAGTCGCCTGCAATAGTATACCTTTGTAACTTAGCTGGATTTAGTGTACTATTCCTGACCATCTGCCACGTGGAGGTAAACTCCATTGCTGAGCTGCTTTTATGCAAGGCGTTTCTGGCACCAATCAGGGTTCTCTAATTTTCCTACCCAGCCTTTTTCATATTTGATCTGTTAACAGTTAACTGCTTCTGAGGCTGTGAAATCATGTCCACTAAAATTTCTAGCAGAGCCTTTCCTTTAGTTGATTTGTTTATTACTAATGGGTACTCTTCATAGTGCTGATTCTTTTGCAAGGTTCTGTGTACAAAACTACCTAGGTGTCAGCCCTGATGACATTAGCAATTTAATTTTTAAAACATTAATATATTTCTTTGGTTTGTAGTCTTACTCTGGTAGCAAGTCAATTTCACTAAGCCTTTCACTAAGCATCCTTGTCTGCTCTCTACCTCTAAAACCAACTAAAATCATAAAGCATTTTGCACTGATAATACTTTATTTTTTTACTCTGAAAGATGAGCTATATACCCATACTCCCGGAGAGTCATTTATAAAGATTCAAAGTATTAATATCCAGCTTGCCAGGATCTGTCTAGTTCCTAAAATTTTAGACCCACTCTTTTGTAGCCGGTACCAGTTGATTATAGCCTGCAAGCTCAGTTCTACTAATGTCATAAGGGGGAAATTCTGGCTTTAAAAGGAGGAGTCAAAATGGTTTTAACTCAGCTCTCTTAGGCTTGAGAATAAAGCTCTCCCACTTGTCGGCCCCTGACATTTGCACAGCCCTCATTGCAACTCTGCCTTATCATGGCTAATCAAACATTTCTTATGCTCAAATCTTTTCCTAGCCGTATGCCTTTATGAGACTGGGGCCTTGCCTAGCTCATATCGTGCCCCCTTTTTTAAATTCTTGACTATGTAGCCTAGGGACTTCCTACTTCTTGGTATAATATCCAGACACCTGTACCCATTTTCTTACATTCAGGGCATTCTTTAATCCTAGCCTCTGTATGCCAACTGCCCTATGAATTCCACACTTTTTTCTCCACTTTTCAGGATGTGCAACTCAATCTCTGCCTTCTAGTGCCTCCCACATTCACTACATATCTATTTTAGACCTCTGAATTTCTGTAGAGAACAAATCATGCCTGCGTGTGACTTCAGAAATTAGAATGCAGACCGTATCAAATTATGTACAATAAAATATTAAATTTTATTTGTTGATAAAGTGAGTCAGCAAACATTTATTGTATTTCTAGCGCCAAGCTAGACAGTATTTTTCAGTGAATTCAATATGTCTGACCCTTGCGGTAATTTGTCTTTCTCCTTTCCAATCAAAATTTCAGTCTGACCTGTACTTACATTTAGATTGTTTCCATAGTAATTCCTTTAATCAAGTTGTAATTTCTCTGTTTTTTATTCCTAACAAAAATCAACTCTATCTGAGATCTGATTAATAAACTCATCATACTTTCACAATGACTTAGATATTACCCCAATTTTGTAATTAAACTAATTACTTTTTCAGTTTGAAGTTCTCATCTAATATCTCTCTATCTCATCTTTGAATTATAACAAATTATCAGTACTTGGCAAAATATTAAGATTTCATGTATATGTCAGCTGCTATTAATCTTGCATTTTCTTTGAATTCACATGATACTAATAGCTTCCATCACATAGCCCTTACTAAACAGCTGCTCTCATTCCCTTTGAAGTACATCTTTCTAAAATGCTCCTCATGGTCTCTCTTCCCTTCCACAAGTCCCATAGACTTTCTTACTTTCACTTGTCTTTCTTTTGTTCCGTCCCATAGTCTTGCAGATACCTAAGTAAACCTACAGATGTGCTTTCTTTCGTTTTTCTCCTTAATTTGCTCCCTTCCTTCAGACTTCCCTTCGATCTTTGTGCTCCACTTCCTTATCTTTATTCTGTAGTTCCTCCCCTCGATGGTCCTGATTATAGATGATAGTTGAGACTCACCAGACCCTTGGCAGAAGCAAGGTGAACACAGTTCAGTTTGTGTTTTTCTGAACTCCCACAGGCCTTTTCCTCCAGATGTTCTCACTGCTCTCTCTGCCCCACTGGTCTGCCTGCCTTGTGCCTCCATGACACACTCACATGCTCTGTCTCCTCCTTGGCTCCTAAGCTGCCTGTGGGAGTTGCTGTGGCAGGCTCTGTAACCTCTCAGGGCCATCCTTCTCATACATGAAACCATCCTGCCCCCTCTCAGCAGTCATTCACAGGTGAAAACCTTTTGATGTACGATAGTATTCTTCTGTCATCTGATGTACAGATAGTATTCTTCAGAACCCCTTGCTTACAAAGTTGAGGGGGCTGGGGCATAGATCAATTAAAAGACTGAAGCAGTCACAGGCTGTTAGATGTTGAACTTGTTGCTAGGTCTCTTGACTTCTAAGAAAAAAGAGTGGAACAAATTGGGGTGTTAGGAGTATCTGCCTCTATCCATATGTTTTAATTTATTCTCAGCCCAAAACACTAATCTGTAAACATGCCAATCTACTAGTACTATGTTGGGCTTAGTCTTCTTCAGAAAAGTCATTGCAGTTTTAAACAGAAAGATCTCAGTTTTCTTTGAAATCAGCACAAAAGTTCAAATCCAAAGGTCTTGGAATTTGTCTTTATACATTTTTCTGCTTGGAGGTGGACTTTGAGGAAACGTGAAGTTTAATTTTATAATCCTTGCAAGGGTGTACTGCTTAAAAAGCAAGGGTCCAGTCCCTTTTCATTGTTTTCATTGTTTCTTTTCACCTAAGAAAAGTTAATATGTACCATCAATTGCAAATATTATTTTAGTCTCTACGAACTAATTGGTGTTGTAAAATAAGTTTATTATTGTAAAATAACTATGTACAAGCATATCTGTAAACAGCTTTTACAGCATTCTTTTAACCTGATTTGCAGCTGTAGTGAAAATAGAGCTGCACAACTTCTCTGAAATATGGGGCATCAGAAAATACCCTTTCTGGTTTCAAAGTGAAAATTTTAATTTCCAGGAATAGTTTTCATTCAGAATGAACCTTGTAGGCTGTATTTACTCAAAGCCAAAACAACAATCTGAATAACTAATAGTCAAATCAAACTGAATATATTTGTTATGATCCTCAAGACAACTAAATGACTCAAATCTGACCTATTTACTTTAGCTATTTCTGAATGATATAATTCATAATATGTCAAAATACATGGAAAATAAATCTTAAATGCAGATATGTTTATTTTAAATATTTTATACAGTATTGTATTTAAGGTAACTAACAGTGGCATATAAACTATACTCCAAATAAGCAACACTTAGGAAGAACCTCTTAGGTCTCCTGTGTTTCTAGCGCTCTGTACAGGCAGAACATAGCAGCCCCTGTGGACAGTCTTTCTAACCCATGAGGCTTTTAAAGCTTGATTTGGAAAATAAGTTGAAAATAATAAAGAAAGAATGCATATATATATATATATAAAATATTACTATTTTAGTTCAACTTATAATATGTTCTTCAAGTGATCTTAAGATTTTTTAAATTAATGTGTTCATGTTGTAACATAGTTATGATTCATATGTTTATATATTATTTGTGAATGTTCCCCATGTTTTATATAGGGACAGATTTCACACCCTTTAGAAGGTCTTGACTTTTTAAAATAAAGTTCTATGTAGTAACTGAGAAATGGTACTTGAATTTAAAAAAGCCTCGTAAAATGGACACATGTGACTAGAAAGATTAATGAATCTTCAAGGAATGACTTCACTGGAATGAGTAAGTTCTATGACATTTTAAAATGAATCTGTAATGTAAAATTTACTCCTCAAAACTGTAAAATATGTCATGTTTTCTTTACCAAAAGTACAAATCCCTGAAGATTAAGGCCATCAAGTCTAATATATAGAATAAGTAGTCATAGATGTAGTATATATATGTATATCAGGCATGAATACTCTTGTGTTTTTTTTTCTTAGTCTATTTGCATGTGAGAGATTGTCTCTAATCTTTTATTGTGAAAAAAATAACTTTCCTCTGAAATTTCTTACCAATTTGTCACACTAGAAAGTGTGAAGCTATATTTACCCTAAAATTCATCTTGCTATTTGTTAATTTTCAAAAGACTACTGAGAAACATATTTTATAATTTAATAGCCTTTAGAATAAGTAGTCATAGATGTAGTATAAATTGCTAAAGTATATGGAGAAAGGAGTAATAAAAGAGCAATGCTAAAGAGGGGTTGGATGATACATACAGAGGGACAGATTCAGTGCAGAATTGCACTACTTTCTATGTGTATTTTTCAGAATTCAGAGAGATTCTTCTGTAAAATATTTTTCTCCACTGCTCAGTGATTCAAATATAAGATAATTTTATTTTTATCTACCCATTTAAATTTGTTACTATATTTTTCTACCAGGTCTATCTTAAAAAATAATATTAATACATGCAACAATTAGTCCTTCATTTTATAGATGTGATTTAAAAAAACAATAAAGCAACCTTTTTATGCTATGAGTCTACCAATAACTCTTGATTAATGAAACCGATGTGATTGAACAGTTTATAAGCTATTAAGAGTTTCAAAGTTGAACTTTCAGATTTGAGATTAAAAGGATCATGAAGAGGGTAGATAAATGTCAGAGCTTACCAGTTTGAGAGTAGCATTCAATTAATTGATATTTAATTGTTTATAACATATATTTTAAATGAGATGATAACTTGAGGTTAGAGGAAGGAGAAAGGGAAGTCATACTCTTCTTTTCCTCTCCCCAGCACTCACTGGCTGACCATTGAAAATTGAATATTGCTTCAAAGTCTCTTGCGTTATGCATTTTCAGGATACTGATTTAGCATTATACCCAAATTTTATTTTTTTTATTTAAATTTATTTATTTTTTTACTTTTTGCCTTTTTATAGGGCCACATGTACAGCTTATGGATATTCCCAGGCGGGGTCAAATCAGAGCTGCAAGCCTGTGCAACAGCCACAGCAACGCAGGATCCAAGCCACATCTGCGACCTATACCACAGCTCATGGCAACTCTATCCCTAACCCACTGAGTGAGGGCAGGTATGGAACCCACATCCTCACAGATACTAGTCAGGTTTGTTATAGCCGAGCCAAAATGGGAACTCCCTCTACCAAAACTTTAAATGATTAATTTCTATTTGGTGAAACTGATCTTTATGGATATTAATTTTGTGAGTTAAGTTTTTCCTAGCCTAAATAGTCCAACTAGCTCAACTGATCTTTAATCCCCTGGAGTTCTTCTAGGCTTTATGATTTAGGTCAAATGTAATCTCCTGGAAGACTCCTAATTCCTAAGGTTAAAAAGTTGCCTATCAATATTTTTATTATAAAACTTACCATACTTTATTAAATGTGCCTGCTTATGTATCAAAGTCTCTTCCATGTAAGACTGTAAGTTCTAGAGGTGGTTATAAGATGAGAGAATGGAAAAGAAGCAGAGATCATGTAATTAGTATCTTACTTGTCTGTTTCTCCAAGATCTGAGAGAACAGCTTTCTATACATATGTTCTAAATAAGTGCAGAAGGAGATATTTCATGATCATCAGCTGGTCTTACTTCATTTTAACCCCTGTGTTTTAATAGTCTGTATTTCAATGATTAGTATTTTATTTATTACTGAAATATTCTTACTTTAATCTTTTGTCTGTTAAATATATTCTCATTTTTCTGGTGCAGTTATGGTGGTAATCCTCAAATGCCATTTATAAACCATTGTGAAGACCATTGAACATAAAAATCACTTTCCCAATCCAAAGATCTTTTCTAATATTGTCAAAGTGGTAAACAAATGGGAGAATTTGCTGAAAGAGTATAAATTTCCCCACAGCCTTGTTATTCCTCCCCATTTCCTTAAAAATCAATGTTGGTTCTTTAGAGTTCTTGGTGTGTGTAAGACAGCTAATCCAGAGGTGTTTATACACTCTAAGGACTCTAATAACTTTGTCATAGTTTTAGAGTTTAAGTTCTTAAACTAGAGCAATATTTGCATAGCTTTTTGACACCCTTCAGCCTAGGAGGTTTCTAAAAATGGTTTGGAAACTTGATAAGAATGAGCAAATTGACAAGTCTGTTTTGTTAAAATTTCCCCCAGCATGGGAGTGTGAGAGTGGAGGATAGTATGTTGAGCTTTATCAGGAAGAAGTACCAAACAGGCCCTGTGTTTCAGCTAAGGTTCCACTTTGAGAGAGTGTGTTTAAACTCAACCCCCTTAATGTCTGGAAATATTGAGCACTATTGCAATCTGACACTGGATGAAGTAAATGTTTTCTCTAATGTCTAAAGAAAGCCGCTTTTATTTAAGAGGACCAGGCGCCTGCTTATGAAGAAGTCTAGATCCTCCTGGCTGGAAGTGATAGGCATTCTCCTGTTTTTGTGCTGCATTTGTCAGCAGGATCCTATGAGTCCCAGGATGAGAGTGCAGCTGGTCCCTGGAATTTTCCCCTCCTAACACTCACTTGGTCATAGGTAAATTGATTATTGTAGCTCAGTTGCTCAGAGAATAAAGTGTTCCGTCTGTTTTGATTCTTAATCTTCGCTCTTCATCTGTCATGCATCATATATTGTTTTTTTTCTGCACCATTACCCACAGCGACAGACTAGACAAGACTGTGTCATTGACTACAGACCTCATTGCAGCCCCTCTAGAATTGAAAACACATTGCTGATTATTATGTTTAAAGTTCCTAACCTGTGTGCAATCTGTTTAGGGTAAGAAGATTTTGGAGTTAGCTTTCTGGTTTCGTGAACCATGACAAAATTTAATTCTCTCAGGCTACTTGCAAGGAAAACCAGATCTTGACCAAGTAAAGCGAAGGAAAATCAGGAGAAAAAGGAACATAAAGTAAAAGCGCTAAAGACACTCTTTATCTTAGGAATTAACTCACAAAATTGCCAAAATGGATACAGTTTGAATCTTAGCCATTATCCTATCTTCTTCAAAAAGGATTCGAGTCAGACAGTAGACGTTATCTTCTTTTTTGTTGCTTTAAAAATTAAAGGTAGAAATATAAAGTGAATGGTTTTTTAAACTATCATGCTGGAACTTCTTTATTCAAACATATTTTCACTTCCAACATATATGCTTTTTGGTGTGCTATAAGCTTAGTAGCTTAGTTAATCACACTGCCTTTGCTCCTTTAATTTGCTTTATATATTTTACTGTATATTTTTCAGGATAACTATAGTAAAGGCAATTATTACTCTTTTGTGGGTTGTTTATATTTTTTGAAATGACTTAAAGTCCTTTGGATACATGTTTCATCAGTGGGAAACATATATGAGCTGGATAGCATATATATTTTTTTCAAAGTATCACATAGAAATAATGAAACTGAGTTTTGTGTGAATGTTGCTGATGAAAATTGATTCTAAGATAATTCCAGAAAAAAAGTTTAAATAATTAACTGGTATATATACTTTTTTCTATTTCCTATTTTACTCCCAAACACTGATTTAAAGACCCTTGCCATATATTTCCAATTTATTGAAAGATAATCCACTACCCATCCTATGACCTCTTGACCTCTCCTGTCTTCTCCCTTTGAACTTATGCACTCTCTTTTTTTTTTTCTTTTTTTGTCTTTTTGCCATTTCTTGGGCCGCTCCTGCGGCATATGGAGGTTCCCAGGCTAGGGGTCTAATCGGAGCTGTAGCCGCCAGCCTACGCCAGAGCCACAGCAACGCGGGATCCGAGCCGCATATGCGACCTACACCACAGCTCAGGGCAACGCCGGATCATTAACCCACTGAACAAGGGTAGGGACCGAACCCGCAACCTCATGGTTCCTAATCGGATTCATTAACCACTGCGCCACGACGGGAACTCCTATGCACGCTCTTAGGGAATTTTATAGCACTGGAATATGAAAAAAATTTCCAAATTTTATCCTTATTCCATTACCACTTTTGTATAGAAGATAATATCACATTTTTAGAGCAGAACAACTAGCTTTATTTTAAATTTGTCATATTCTCTATGTAAGAAGAGAATCTGAAAGAGAATGAATGTGGGTACATGTATAACTGAATCACTTGGTTGTACAGCAGAAATTATCACAACATTGTAAATCAACTATTCTTCAATAAAACTTTAAAAAATGAAAAAAATTATCACATTCAAAGAGGAATTAATTCGGTCTACTGTCATTGATTAACTTTCAAACTACCATATTATTCCTATTCCTTTATTTTTAATGATATCATCATTTTCCTCTTCTCAGTCTTGCATTTTGCCTCTTTACAGTTGCAAATAGAAATTTTCATTATTTTCTCTTTGTGGTTCACATTATCAAATTCTGCCTGCTTCATATTCACAAAACTCACATGACTATTCCATTATATGCTCTGTACTTATTCTTCTAATTTACAGAAATTCATATACTACTTTGATATTTCATTTGCTTAGTGGGTACATGTTTATTAGCTGGATTTTCTGTTGGTTGTGGTCAGGAGCTGACTCTCAACTACTTTATACTATAATTACTAAAGTATCAGACGTAGTGGCCCTATGGAAATGAATATAACTCAATATATAAAACAATTCTTAGGGACCACAATATTTATTTATACATCAAGAAAGGCACTCACAACAGGATACATACTAGCCCAAATGATGTTTTAATAGCCACATTAGTGAAAAATAGGACAAATATCATAGTTGCAGCCTCACCTTGAGAGACCATGTTTTGACTCTATTGACTTTGTTAAACATCTGCCATGTTCAGTCACATCTATGCTTTGAAAGGTACAAACAGAAGGAAAAATGCTTGTAGGAGTCAGTCCTAAACTGACTCCCAAGACTTCCACAACCATATGGCTGTACATTTCAATATTCTTTTGTGAAATGCACCAGGAACTTATTGAGTATATCTTCACAGATTGTTTGACATTGGTTTTAGACAGACAAATCAGACATGACTTTAAGATGATTGATAGCAAAATGTGTCATTCTACCAACTTTGTGATTATCCCTCCTTATGGTTTCTCTGGATACTAAAGTCAAAATGTTCAAATTGTGGAATTAAGTGTGACTCTCTCTCTTTTTATTTTTTAATTTTATTTTATTTTTTTTGGTCTTTTTGCCATTTCTTGGGCTGCTCCCGCGGTATATGGAGATTCCCAGGCACGGGGTCTAATCGGAGCTGTAGCCACTGGCCTTCTCCAGAGCCACAGCAACGTGGGATCCGAGCCGCGTCTGCAACCTACACCACAGCTCAAGGCAACGCCAGATCCTTAACCCACTGAGCAAGGCCAGGGATTGAACCCACAGCCTCATGGTTCCTAGTCGTATTCGTTAACCACTGAGCCATGATGGGAACTCCAAGTGTGACTTTCTGATGCAGTAAAATATAGCTCAACACAGAGAAAAACTTTAGATTCAAGCTGAAAGAATATAAGAAAAAAAAACCCACACTTTTTTGTCTTAATGATAAACACTGTAATGAATTAAACTTACTTTTCTGGGTCTACACCCCTGTTTTTATATTCAATAACTCTTATTTCCCAAGATAAACTGACATTCAAAATTAATCCCAGATTGATTGTTTTCATAATACAGTACATTGTCTAAGAGTGCTACCTTATCACAATACCTTCCTCTTCACATTGCTTGGGCTTCATATTGTTCATGTCAGCACAGGAAGAGTTACAGATTCGTTTAAAATTCATGATATAAAAATCTATAGAGTCTTCCAGTTTTCATGGTTATTCCCTTTCTGCATATCTTAGGACACAATATTTGTAATTGATTTAAGAAATTTTATAATAAATTTTATCTTAAATATGATTCATTTCAATTTGAAAGTAATACAATTCAAGTGACAACTCAATTCTTAATCTCTTCATTAATTCCCCTGCCCTCAGGCAATATACATACAGACACTAATTTGAAAAACCTTATATAGTAGAAACCTGGGAGAAATTAATTAATTCCTTCCAATAAATGTAGAACATGTAAACCAGGAACTGGGTTTTCTGCTTGTATTTCTGTAGCATGGTAGCACTTGTGAGATAATATTTCATCAGCTGATGGTATTTAACTGAGTCTTCCCAAAGAGGGTATTACACTCTAGAAAAATTATTATGGGCTTTATTCATCAATTTAAAAAAAAATAGCAATGCTTAAGTTAGCCTTAGAAGATAAAAGTAAAACCCACTAAGCAAAGCTTGGAACCAACTAATTCCTACAGTATTTTGTTCTAAACTTTATCAAGGAACATTAGTGCACTAAGTTAATGATAGATGTTAAGCAGAGAAGAATTGCATAGCCAAATATTGTATTCTTTCTGTTTTATACAACTCCTTTGATTTTGTGATGCATGATTTATTGAAACAATAACAACAACAACAACTTTATTATGCGGGGGGAAGGTTAAAGAGCAACACTGCCATGGAAAATGTACCTATCAAATTTAAGACCCTGCCTAATTTTAGATGAGTTAAGTATAATAAGTTTAGGAAATTCTGCCCATTGGGCATTAGTAGATTAAAAAGTCTATCTTTAGAATAGTGTTTGTAAATTTCAGTGCTGGAAAATAAAATACAGACTTTTTCGATGGAAATACTTTGAAATATGTTCTTATAGTTCTGTTGTAATCCTTTACATTTCTACTACACAGTATCTAGTCTTTACTCACAATAAAATACATACATTTTCCTGAAAAAGCCATTTTTCCCCCTACCTTGGTTCCTTATTTATTGCTTCCTTTGCCTGTAATGAAATTTTATCCAGTTCTGTTTTGATGAGTTCCTATTCTTTCCTTAATACTGTATTCATTTGAGAGTCCATATTTGTAACCCTCCAAATTCACACTTCTTTTTTCTCTAACTCTTACCATCCAGACAATAGCATAGATTCTAAACCTTTTTTTTAATTTTTATTTTTTGTCTGCACCCGCTTCAACACTATAATGACAGTGCCAGATCCTCAACCTGCTGCACCACATGAGAGCTCCTAAACCTTACAGTTTTATTTCTTTCCTTTTCTGTGTCCAAGCATGGTTGGCTTTTCCTTTTTAAAGTGTAAAAGCCAAAGCAACTACATTATTCTCTTAAGAGGAGAATTATTACTTTTAGTAAAATAACTAACTAAATAAATAAACAAACAAACTCGTACAAAAGGCATATTCTGCGTATCTAGCATAGGCAAAGTCCATGCTGCTGCTCAGTGATGCCGAGTTGAATGTCAGCTGTTAGAATATAGCCAAGAAAAAGTAATTGATTCCACTTAGGAGTTTTACATAGATTTAGCTTCTTACCTCAGTTTTCTTTTTATAAGCTAGTGTTACACTCCTTACTTCCCCAAATTGTTCACTTCCGCTCAAATTGAAGATTGTTAAGTTTGATCATGTTCTACACCTTACCCCACCAATTTGCTATTAAGGGAAGAGGGTGTGGTATAGTCATTTCTTTGCTTAATGGAAAAATGGTACAGAAATGAATAATTCACTTCCCTTTAACCTTATAATTGTTCAGTAATTTTATTATTGGATTCACATTTACTCCCTTCAAACTCAAATTCCTGTCTTAGTTTTAATAGAATTAATTTTTTCAAAAATTCTGAGCACTGCTGCCAAGTTGCACAACACCAGGGAACACAATTAAAATTGTACGTACTCTAAGTCATAGAATGTACTAGAATGACAGCTTCTGTACCATGATTCCCTTTATACAGAATACAACTTGAATGGTATCATCTGGACTTGGGCCTTTGGACACTGATACCAAGTATCATTCTGAGCTATTCTATACAGAGCTAGTGTATTATTAATTTTCCTAACAGGTCCCCTTTCTCTGTATTTGACAATGGAATAGAAAGTCTCTCTTCTAGACAACGGTGTCTCTTATTTCCAGCTTGATTTCATAATTAAACCATTTTTTTTATAATTAGGACATTAGTAATTTTATAAGTCAAAATATTTAAGTATATAATATTAACTGCAAAGAATAAATATGAACTGAAAATTTTAGGGATTAACTTATTTCTTAAAAACATGGCCAAAAAGCATGGTTATACAAAATAAAGCACTGGATTTACTTTTATCTTTAGTAAAAACTAGATATATACAAAGATTATACAGATTTTAGTTATTACAGTAAGTTAAAACCATTGTGGAGAAACTATTTAGCTTTTGTAAGTGAATTTTATTTTGAAAGAAGGCCAAAGAACTTTATTTAAAATCCTTAATCATATTTTAGGTTTAAAATAATATAGGATGTTAATTAAAAGATAAATTACATAGAGTTTACTTTGACTGATAAATGTTGATTAGATAAAATGTATTTAGTTTTTCAGAAGAAGGCGTTTGTATTTTGGAATTTCTACTCCTGAATAAAGAATATCAGAGACATTCTTTGAAATTCATAGTGGCAGAATTATTAAGGTGGTTGTTACTTTGCCCACATACCTATGAAATCATTGTGATATCATGTCAAGAGTTATTCTTTTGTTTATATGGATTGCAACTCAGGCTGAGGCTAAAAGATTGTAAATGCCCCTTCTTAAGAAACCCAAGAGTAAGTACACCTGAAACTAACATATTAGTGTATGTTAACTGTGTTTCTTTCTTACTTTTCTCTTTTTTTTTTTCTTTTTAGGGGCACACCTATGGTATATGGATGTTCCCAGGCTAAGGGTAGAGTCAGAGCTGTGGTCATGGGCCTTCAGCAATGCTAGATCCAACCTGTAGCTGTGACCTAGGCTGTAGCAGCTTGTGGAAACACCAGATCCTTAACCCACTGAGCAAGACCAGGAATTGAAATCTCATCCTCATGGATCCTAGTCAGGTTCTCAACCCCCAAGCCACAGTGGGTACTCCAGTGTTTCAGTTTAAAAAACTTTTTATGTTAGACAAGTGGATTTTTCAGACTAAAAAATTCATTGATCTTATTTTAGAGTCCAATTATTTGTTTATGTTATAAAATCATATGACATAAAACCATCTTAACTATTTTAAATTGTAAAGTTAAGTAATTTTAAGTATATTTATATTTTTGTGAAACAGATCTCTGCAACTTTTTCATTTTGCAAAACTACAAACCTATGTACATGAAACAAGTTTTTCTTTTCTTCCTTCATTCTACTTTCTGTTCCTCCAAATTTAAATATTTCAGATACTTCATAAAAGTGGAATTTTATGGTATTTTTCTTTTATTACTGTCTTATTTAACTTAGCATAATTTTCTCAAGATTTAATCATGTGGTAGCATGTGACAGGATTTCTTTCCTTTTTGAGGCTGGATTAATATTCTATTTTGTGTATATATTGTACCACATTTTATTTCTCCTTTGAGCCATCAATTGACATTGGGTTTTTTCCACCTCATGGTGCTTGTGAATAGTGCTACTATAGACATAAGTGTGCAAATATCTCTTCCATATAGACCTTGCTTTTAATTCTTTGGGGTTGTAGAATTTTTTTTTGAATTGCTTTAAATTCTTTGGGATGTACTACAAGTAGGTTAATAGGATGATATAATAGTTTTCTTAGTGTTTAGAGGAACCTCAATAGTGTTTTTATAGCAGTTGCATTGTTTCATAATCCCACAAAAAGTACGCAAAGTCCACTCTCTTCAACTCCTCTCCCACACCTTTTCTATTCTGTTTTGTTTGTTTGCTTGTTGTAGTGGCCATCCTAATGCATGTGATATGATGTCTTATAGTGCTTTTGATTTTAATTTCTCTGAAGATTGTGACTTGAGAGTCTTTTTATATGCTTGCTGGTCATTTGCATACCATCTTGGAGAAATGTCTAATGAAGTCCTTGGTCATTTTTTAATTGTGTGGTTTTTTTTTGGGGGGGGGTATTGTTGGGTTGTTAGGAGGTCTTTGTAGATTCTGGATATTAACTCCTCCTGAGGTATGATTGGCAAAGATTTTTCTCACAGTCATAGCTTGTCTTCTAATTCTCTTGACATTGTCTTTCACAGACAGAAATGTTTAATTTTAATGAAGTGCAGGTTATCAGTTATTTCTTTCATGGATGATGTATATGGTATTGTATTATAAAGGCATCACTATACTAAGGTCATCTAGATTTTCTTCTGTGTTAATCTCTCGGAGTTTATAGTTTTGTGTTTTTCATTTAGTTCTGTGATTCATTTTGAGTTTGCTTTCGTGAAGAGTATAAGGTCTGGGTCTAGATTTTTTTTTTCATATGCATGTCCAGTTGTTCCAGCGCCATTAATGAAAAGACTATTTTTAGTCCATTTTTTTGCCTTTGCTTTTCATCAAAGGTCAATTGGCTATATTTATGTAGGTCTATTTTAGGCTCCCTGTTCTCTTTCACTGACCTCTTGTTCTTTCACCAATATTACACTTGCTGATTACTATGTCTTCAAATTGGCTAATACCAGTCCTTCAATTTTATTCTTGTTCCTCAGTGTGGTGTTGGTTATTCTGGATCTTTTCCCTTAATGTATAAACCTGAAAATAAGTTTGTTGATATTTATAAAATGAGTAGTTTGACTTTTAATTGGGATTGCATTAATTTATAAATCAATTTTATAAGAATAGATATCTTGACAGTATTGACTTTTTTTATCCATGGGCTACAGTATTTCTCATTTATGTAGTTCTTTGATTTTGCTCATGAGAGTTTTTTTTTCCCTTATTTAGCTCTTATACATATTTTGTTAGATTTATACCAAAGTATTTCATATTTTGTGTTTGCCAGTGTAATTGGTATTGAGTTTCTAATTTTGAATTCCACTTGTTCATTACTAGTATATAGGGAAGCTATTGCATTTTGTATATTAATTTTGTGTCCTATGGAAGTTCCTGGTGGCATAGCAGCTTAAGGATCCAGCATTGCTACTCCTGTGGCTTAGGTCGCTGCTGTGGTGTGGGTTCAATCCCTGGCCTAAAGACTACTGCATGCCATGGGTGTGACCAAAATAATTGTATCCTGCAACCCTGAGGTAATTGCTCATTAGTTCCCAAGTTTGTTATTGATGATTCTTTTGGATTTTCTCTGTAGAAGATAATATCATCTGTGAACAAGGATGGTTTTATGTCTTCTATCCCAATATGTATATACTTGATTTTTTTTTTCTGGCCTTTTTCCATTAGTTAGAACTTCCAGTACAGTGTTGAAAAGGAGTAGTGGGAGGGGATATCCTTGCCTTATTCCTGATCTTACTGGGAGATCTTCAAGTTTCTGACCATTAAGTATGATATCAGCTGTAGATTTTTTGCAGATTATTTTTATGAAGTTGAGGAATTTCCTTCCTATTCTTAGTTTACTGAGAATTTTCATTATTAATCATTATTAGGGTGTGTTAAAATGATTTTTATGGCCTTTGTTTTCATCATGGGTTTCCCGTTTTTTAGTTTGTTGAATCATTATTTTTTTTTTTTACTTTGGAAAAAAAATTAATTATAGAAGAATTGTAAAGACAGTACAGAGACTTTCTTTACTTTACTCATTTTCCTGTAATATTAATGTTTTAATACTGTGGCCTGTTAAGCTAAGAGATTAATACTGGTGCATTACTGCAAACTATAGTTTCAGACTTTATTCAGATTTTACCAGATTTCTTACTCGTGTTTTTCTATGCTCCAGCATCCAATCCAGGATTCCACATTTCATTTCAGGTGTTTCTAGAGACCCTTTCTTAGTCTTTATTGTGTATGTGACCTTGACAATTTTGGAGAGATTGTTTAGGTATCTTATTGACTCATCTTTACTTTGAATTTTCTCATGTTTATTACTGGGGTTATGGGGGTTGGGGAGGGATAACACTGAGATAAACGTACCCTTCTCACTACATCATATCAGGAAATTAACATAACTAGTTGTTATGGTTATGCCAATCTTGATCGTTGATTAAGGTAGTGCCTGTCAACTTTAATTCTAAAGTTACTGTTTTTCCATTTTTTTATTCTCTTCTTCAGATATGAGTCACTGTGAGTTCTCAAGTTCAGCCTATATTTGGCCAGGGATGGGGATTAAATTTTACCTCCTGGGGAGGAACATTTTAAATAAATGAATAAATGAATGAATGAATGAATGAATATTTTAAAAAATCTATCAGTTTTAATTTCCAATATGATATATTTATCCATTTATAAAACTCTAGTGTCTTCAGTAATTTTTGGTAATGTAATGGAATCCCAAAACCAAAACATTTTGAGCCACTTGTCTAACTGTTGAACAGTTACTATGTCCTTTTATGCAGATTGCTCTGCAATTATGTATTTGGCGATAGGATATTTCACTGTCGTTTAGTTCCTTCTTTTAAATGCATCTCCATGTCCAGACTCTCATTTCACTCTCATGTGGGTCAGTTACTGTGGTTCCATACTCTCCCCATTTGCAGGAGGATAAGTAGTTTCAGAGCTGCTTTTGACTCACCTAATCTGACAGAAAGGCTTAGTCTTTCTCTACCAGTTTTATAGCTATACTCATTTCAAGGGACTAAAATGAATGCTGTAAAGCTTTTATAAGAAACTAAAAGATAACAACATCATGTTAAATAAAATCCATTTAGAGACTAGGAAGACAAAGAACTAAGTATGATTTTTATAAAAACGTTTGTGTTTAAGCCATACAAGAAAGTTCAGCTGTGACAACAGTTTAGGTATCACTATAGCTAGTAGAACCATATAGTTCATGAAAAAGTAATTTTTCCCTCAAAGAAATTGAAGCAATCTTATCATTCATGTATCATTTTGATACTTATAGTAATTGGAATGATTTTGTCCAACTTGCTGAGTGTTAGAGATACAATTTTAATGTCTTAATTTTTTTTTTTTTTTGCCATTTCTTGGGCCACTCCCATGGCATATGGAGGTTCCCAGGCTAGGGGTCGAATCGGAGCTGTAGCCACCAGCCTACGCCAGAGCCACAGCAATGCGGGATCTGAGCCACATTTGCAATCTACACCACAGCTCACGGCAATGCTGGATCCTTAACCCACTGAGCAAGGGCAGGGATGGAACCCGCAACCTCGTGGTTCCTAGTCGGATTCGTTAACCACTGAGCCACAATGGGAACTCCTAATATCTTAAATTTAAAATGTTTTCTAGTAAGAAATATTTGAAAACAATGACAGAGTATTTTCAAATATTCTTGAAATTTTTTCAACAGTTTTTAGGCCAGTATAGTACATTATTACAGAGCTTAAGGAACTAAGATAGAAATGCCCTATTGGGAAAATTAATATCAGTGTTTTTTTAAGTGGCAAAATGATGAAGACATGAGCTTTTGTTTTCTAAACATATACTGTGCTTCCCATGTGTGGTTCAAAGGATTGACCAGTTCATATTTTACATGAATCAGAATCATTTAGGGAGTTTCTTAAAATAATGAATTTATGGTCCACCCCTACAACCTATTGAATCCAAATCTCTGAGTATTTTGTCACAATTGAAATCTTAAATATTCATGACAAATAATTTTTGTTTATCCAAAAATAAAAGTTACCAAAGTAGAAGAAAGCAGCAAGTAACCTTTGCCTTCAAGGCCTTATTTTAATTTTATATGAGGGATCACTTATTATGTGCTCTCACCAAGAAAAGTTTAGGGATCTGGTGTTAATAAGGCCCAGGTAAAGTAATGACACTTGGTGTAGGATGAAATACAGCCACAACTTAGTATATCAGGATAATTCTTAAAAGTACAAGTCCTTAAAGGCTGTCAGGAATGAAATGAAAAAGATAGCCAAGACACTTGAGCAAGGGTAGGTCATCTTTGGTTTAGAACTACTGAAGACAGACGTATTCTTAAAGACCTGGAGACCTAGTTCCATCAGTATGCTTCCATTAATCTTAAATGTGCAGCCCTCTGAAACTTTTATCTGATTGGCAACTCCATAAACATAGAGGAAAACAAACAAACAAAAAAGGACTTTTTGGAATTTAGGCATATGTTCTAAGGAATCAGCTAAGGGGAACTTAGTAATATACTGAGGAATTTGAGAAATGGTTACACAAAAGGTATTTTCTACTTTTGTTCAATCCCAATTCCCAAACTCATTGGTATTCAGTATTCTTGCCTGAAATATAAGATGAAAACTGCATTTTTACATTATGGACCTGAAACAAAGTTTAGATTAAATCCACTCTTATAAGTATCCCATTGCAAATTACCAAAGGATTTTAAATTAAATTGTTAATGTGCCTCTTTGCTTTTGGTGCTGAATGCCCTAATGTATCTTCTATGAACCTGGGATGGAAGGCATGTGTGGAAATGTTCTTTGCAGTGACTTTTTTCTGGGTTTCATTTGCACTGAATACAATGAATATACTCTTATATTTTTCCTGGGAGAGCTGAAACTAAATTGCAGCAGTGTATTTAGTGAGAAACACATTTAAGCTGTTTGTGTGAAGATAAATAATGATTTTGCAGCCAATCCTAAAATTGTACTGTGTTCAAATTGCATAGGTATTCTTATTTATGGATAACTGAGGAAATGTAGAGTTTTCAAATATTTTGTCCTGCATTGTTGGCTTCTGATGAAAGTTGGAACTGTTGCTGAAAATGATTTTTTAAAAGTTCCTCTTCAGATTGTATAGGATTATTAATTGCATTCATGCTAAGTTGTGATGAATTTCTTGGTTCCTTCCATTAGACTTTTTGATTACTGAAATACATTCGACATTTTTGCTTATAAGAAGGAATGAAATCTGTTTGATTTTAAAGCAATATTCAACCTATATTGATCCCGTACCTTATAATATGTGGGAAAAAATGATGTGCATGATAGAAAGACGAATAAGATAAATATCCCTGACTTCAAGGAGCTTGTGATTCAATTGGCTGGTTAATACATGCACTTGAATAAATGTGAGGCAGTTAGGTCTGAGAAAGAATGTCAGAAGAGTAGAGAAGTGATACTGTGGCTGTTCAAAGGAAGACAGATCAGGGATAGCTATTAGGAAATAGATGGCACAGCTTTCTTTGATTAAATGCAATGGCATGCAAGCTCTTGAGGGTCCTTTTCCTCTTAAGTTTGCAAGGTTCACAGTTTAAACAAATGATTGGGTGAAAACACTCCAATACAAGAAGGAAGAGGGGAAGGGCATGTAGTATAGCAGGAGCTGCTATGTATACATGTGGGGATAGAACTGATTTGGGTCCAAAGACCCCACTCCCCCACCAAAGTCATATAGAACCAATCCTCTAATTAATCTTTAAAAATAGAACTTAGAATTTACTTGGCACAGTCAGTAAATCAGTCTTGATTTAGAATTTTTAATCCACAACTTTTTTCATTTGCATCTTCACTGCTTTTTACTAAGCCCTTGGTGAAACTAAGTAATTTAAACCCACCATTTTAGCCATCATGCTTGAAAATTACCTTTTCATTCTTTTTTTTTTTTTTCATCTTTTCTAGGGCTGCACCCCTGGCACATGGAGGTTCCCAGGCAAGGGGTCTTATTGGAGCTATAGCTGCCAGCCTACGCCACAGCCCCATCTACGACCTACACCACAGCTCATGACAACACTGGATTCGTGACCTACTGAGAGAGGTCAGGGATTGAACCTCATGGTTCCTAGTCGGATTTTTTAACCACTGTGCCATGACAGGAACTCCCTTTTTAATTCTTCTTAAATCTAGTTTTAACTTATTTGCATTAACAATAAAAGTCATTTATATATTTCATTTCCAACAGCATAAGGGAGACATTATTTGAACACCAACTGAAGTTATGCACAAGAATGTACTTAAACATAAGGACAATTAACCAAAATACTGTGTAAGTTTTCCATCGCTTATAAAGAAAAAGAAAGCCCAGTAAAGAAAATTGTATATAGTGCATAAATCTGTTATCAATGCAGATGACTCCTAATCCCCACTCTGAAGAGAATATGAAGGCAGGAATGCATCCAAGGATTCTTTCATATATCAGTGACAAGAATTCTTGTGGAAATGGAGAAGGGAGTGAAGTTATGGTACTATTCAGCCAAGACTCCTATCTGTGCCAAAAATAAAAAAGTAAAAAATCCCAGGACTCTTTTGGTTAGGAGGGTAAGAATCAATTCCAGAAAGTTGAAAATCTGTATAAAAATAGTTTGTGACACAATTTGATTATGCTTGCTTGTGTTAGAAGTCCTTCTTACAGTGTGGTAGTAAATCTCATTAAGTAGTATTCTTATCCCTCATTACAAAAAAGCCAGTATTTTTCCTCATCAAGCTATACCTCCAAATACAGTTGTAGCAACTATTGAAAGTTAAGAAGAATTTGCATTTAATGACTAGAAATAGCATCATAAATATTATGAAACATTAATAAATTCCAGAATAATATAGGGAGTAAAAAAGATGAGTAGCAGATATTAAGTTAAAAATAAAACACCTGATTTTGATATGTGGTTTGGCATCCTAAGAATTGTTTCTGGCCCATGTATCAACACAGTTGTTCAAAGTAATAGATCATTTAAGCTTGAAAATATGTTTCCTTTTAATATAATTTATATAAATTGGATAAAAGTTATTTATTAATAGCCTTTAAAGTACTCAGAAAACTTTGTCATATTTTTGAGGAAGGGAAACTAGTCTATACAATTTCTTCTTGAAGTGAGGTTTGAATATTTCAAATATTCAAAGACTGTAAAAACACCTTTTATAAGTGTTTTTTCTTTATCCTTACATTGGGCTATGATCAATTATAAAGATTGCAAATGGCACCATAATTCTTGAATCCTCATGGAATTCTTACTTATAAGAGGATTCAGTTCAATTTTGGACTTTTATTTCAGTTCTGGTGAAAACTTTTTTTTTTTTTAACTTACTGAATATTATATATCTCTATTTATATATATGTTTATCTCAAACAGCTGTTGGGAAGGTAGTGACTCCTAACTTTAGTCTTTAGCTACAGTTTAAACAATGGCCTTTGGCAAAACTCCCCAAGTGTTCAGTTGAGACAATACTATGTTTTTGATTTGAGGATCTTTATGGTTGATTATGTCATAGTAGTATACACACCTCTTTGCTTCCACTTAATCTTTTCTTTGGTATTATAGATTTTGTGGGCAGGATTAGAAGTTAAAGACTTTTCTAAATATCATGAAATATGCGTCAAAGGAATGTATTGGTGCACTTTGAGTGAGGAGTGATTAAATTTCATTATTCAGTCTCATTCGAGGTTCAAAATATTTGTATTTATTCATGTTGCATGGCATTTAACTTTGATACATGTATATCAAAAAATTAACCCTGTTCAAATTAAACATTATAGGTGTTCTTAACTTAGGGCATGACATAGTTTAAAACTCTTGGAAATAAATGACTTTATTTTGCAATAATTAAAGAACACAGTGAAAAAAAATAAGTCGATGGTCAGCGCTCTGGTTGATCTGTGGCCAGCTAGGTTCTGACTTCACTGACACGCTTCATAGAAAGGGTGTTTTAATGAAGGATGGGATTGTAGATAATTCATTCCATGCTGTGAGGTTAACCACAATACTCTAAGAAATCACAAAACTTATTACTCCCGCAATTGTGCTAGAACTAAAACCAGGGATTGAAATTCTGAAAGCCCTATGGTTTTTTCTGACTTGATTTTTTTTTTTTTTTTTTTTTTTTTTTTTGTCTTTTTAGGGCCACACCTGCGGCATATGGAAGTTCTTAGGCTAGGGATTGAATCAGAGCTGTGGCCACTGGCCTGCACCACAGCCACAGCAACGGGGGATCCAAGTGCCATCTGCCACCTACACCACAGCTCATGGAAACCCTAAGCGAGGCCAGGACTCGTAACCTGCATCATGAGCTCTAGGCCAGGGATTGAACCTGCATCCTCATGGATGTTAGTCATATTCATTTCCACTGAGCCACAACAAGAACTCCCTGACTTGATTTTATTGTGAAGCATACCCCGGTTAGGTGGCCAGATTAAAAATATACATATAAATAAATACATCATTTATATAAATATGTAAAGTATATATATGTGTATGTTTGTATATATACGTGTGTGTATATATATGTATATATATAAATAAAAAGAAGTATGCACATAAAAAGCTCATATTCATACTGACTTTTTGAGTGTACTTCTTTTTATTGGTGTTCCAGCAATGCAATTGAGATAATTTCAGAGTGGTAAATGTCAAAAATGTAATATGCCCTGCATTCGTGCTGCTTCCTTGCATAGTGTTTTCACAGGGAAGTCATCCTCAGTGTTATTATTTCTATGTGTATGCAGCACTCTGACTCTCACCTCCTTGCTCAGCAAATGCGGTGCTGTCATTGTGAAATCAATAATGCAGGAAAATCATATTGATACTTTGAATGTTCTCTCTTTCCCCTGTTTTCTATAACAACTGGACACCCTGCTCTTTAAAATTTGTCAACCGTGATGTTGTTTAGTTAGGAGCTTGACAATTCTGGGCCTGAGAAATGGGATATGTTGGAATTAGTCACAAAGAAAACAGAGAAAACTGGTTCTTTTCTCCTTATCAAAATTTTAGCTCCTATGAGGAGAACAGAATAGATTTAGTCATAACAAGGGAAAACATATGTTGAGGCAGAGCGTTTCTTTCCAGTATTGATTTTGGAAATATTTTGTAGGGAGGAGAATGGGAATGAGAGCAAAAGCAAGATGTAGAGCATTTAGTTCCACCTGCCATCTCCCCTTCTCCTGTCTCCCAGTCCCTCATCTTTTCCAAAACCCTGCACTCCAGGCCTTTGATCATCTCATTTTAGTAGGGCAAGAGGTGATTCAGTGTTCCATCCCTAAAGAATTTTGTGGTTAGAAAATAAAGGTGACTAAACATCAACCTCAAAGGACTCATGACCAAGAAATGGAGGGCATGGTGGTACACCTCAGGCCTGCATGGCTGCATGATAAATGATACCTTGACATTAAGTCATCTCTCAAGAATTTAGATGTAAACCTGGGGAGAATTAGGAGAGGGTTTCCTAACTGAGAGATGTTTAATTTTTGATGATCTTGCAGAATGTGATCTCAGGAATTGGGTTGATTATGGAAATTTATTGAAGTTTTTTTTTTTTTTTTCTTTCATACATGAGTTTGTGGCCTGGAATTGTGGTAACTGGATAATGATGAGATTACAATAAAGATTCTGAATAAGACGTTAATCTGCAAAATCCAATATATTATGGAGGTTGAGTAGCTAAGGGAAAGGGAAGAGACGTGCATTAATAGCTAAGTTGGTGATAAGAGCTTGCACATGGAATGACATCTCCTCAGAGAATATATCAGTTCTTCTGTGAGTCATCACTGTATGTAAGGAGTTTAAGAAAATGTATTTTTAAATGGTATTCTAATTCCTGTGAACAAGATAAAACATTGTAGCCATATGTCTGCTGTGGGTCACATTGAAACATTCTTAGCCTTATTTGCCACATCTGTACCTTTTCATACTTTTTCAGTTTCAAGTATCATGTATTCAACTGTCATGAATACTAAACTCAAATGTTTCCTTACTGCTCCCTAGCAATCATGCTCTCTCTATACCTTCTCTTTTCTGAATACCTTTTTCATAACTTTTTCCCCTTTGACCAAACCTCCTGATTTGAGGAAATAAGGTGAGCTTGTAGAATTTCTTACCACCTTAGTGTCCCATTGACTGTGATCATGTACCCTACCTTATTATCCACATCGAAGCCAGTATTTATATTTTTGCACAAAATCTCTTCCTTCTTATTTACTCAAAGGCCACATTCCAGCAGTTCTGCTCTCTCCTTCTGCTTCATTTCTGACTCATCATTAGTCTACTGTAGTCAGCCTAAAGCAAACAGACAAACAAAACTATATTGACTTTCATTTAAAAATCAAAACAAAACTATATTGACTTTCATTTAAAAATCAAAACAAAACAAAGTGTTCTTTAATCCTCTTCCCCCATTTCCTTCCAGCCATTGTCCCATTTCCCTGCTCCCTTTTAAAGCAAATTTGAAAATATGACAGTTTGTATTCACAGTTAATAATTACACTGTCTCATGGAGTTTATGGGCTTTCTGCTCACGCATCCACACCATGGAAATTGTTCTTATCAAAGTCACCGATGTCCATCATTTGCTGACTCTCTTTAATGGTCAGTTTTTAATCCTCTTATCCTTAGGTTCTCTTGAGCATTGATCACAGATGAAAGGCTATTTTCACTTACGTTTCACTTTCCTTCCTACCCTACTCCTTCTTAATCAAACTTTCAAAAAAACAAAAATAAAAGAATTAGAGTTTTCCATAAAAAATGATGTATAGATGGTTTACAATATTGGGTTAATTTCAGGTGCCATATAGTACATCTTTTAGTCTTTTAAATAAGTGAAGGAGTACCATTGTCAGTGGACTTTAATTGCAAATATTTGCAATATTTGCAATAAAATGAGTAACTCAAGGTTAATGGACCATTCAGATATTAAATTTTATCTTCCATTTGATGAACTTTAGAAGAAGAAATGGGTTTATTTTATATTCTGTTTACTTTCTAATGACTTTTTGAAGACCCTGGGCTTTAAAAATTTATAGAGTATTTCTTTTGACTGAATTTCATGAAATCAATCCAGCTATTTTAAGTGAAGCTTGAAATGGAGAATATACTAAAGATATATACATTAAGATATGACAGAAATGCTAATGGTAATATAACTAACAATTGAGCATTTACAAAAATTATCAATTAATATGCTACAAATATTTATCCCTTGTGGGAAAGAAGGAGGTTGCCAAAATAATAAGAATGTAGTAAAACTTTGAGGGAAAATATTTTTCTTTAAGAATAAAATACATTTTAAGAACTGTTAAAATTAGTTATTGGCAAACTCCTGCATTTTCAGAACAATTACTGTTTGTTATGATATTCCTTTATAAAATCAGTATTTATATAGGCCTTTGTGTATGTTATTTTTTGTAACATCTACCCAAAGAAGCCTCAACAGGTGGTCTTCCCTTCTACTGTTATACTGGTAAAAGAAGAAGCTTGGAAAAATAAAATATAACTGTAATGTGAATTAAATTTATTAGCAATGTGAGCTTTAAATAATACCACACACTAGCTTAATTTATTTTAAATAATAAAGAATTTATTACTTGACGTAATGTATGTCTGGAAACTTATCTCAAGGAAGACTCAAAGTTGGTATTTCTGTGGTCTCTTCAACAACTCAGGTTCTTTTCACTCAAATGTGAGAATATAATTCCCTCATGGTTACAATATGATCATAGCAAATCCAAATATTACATCTTTATTTTCTTACATGCAGAGTATAAAAAGCATTATTTTTTCACTTGTAGCAAATTTTACAATTAAATTATACAGTTAAAACAAAATCTCACAGGAATCTTATTTTAAAATATATATTTTTCCACATATACAGCAAAGTGATTCGGTTATACATAGACATATATCCACTCTTTCTTAGATTCTTTTCACATATAAGTTATTACAGAATTTTGTGCAGAGTTTGCTGTGTTATATAGTAGGTAGTTGTGGATTATCTATTTTATATATAATAGTGTGTATATGTTAATTACAAACTCCTAATTTATCCCTCTCCACCACATTTCCCCTTTGGTAACCATAAGTTTGTTTTCAATATCTGTCACTCTCTTCTGTTTTGTAAATAAATTCATTTGTATAATTTTAATTTAGATTCTACATATAAACAATATCATATGATATTTGTCTTTGTCTTATTTAGTATGATAATTGCTAGGTCCATCCATGTTGCTGCAAATGGCATTATTTCATGGCTGAGTAATACTCCATTATGTATATATGGAGTAATATATACATAATGGCTGAGTAATACTCCATTATGTATATATGTGTGTGTGTGTATCATATCTTTATCCATTTATCTGTTGATGAACACTTAGGTTGCTTGCTTCCATATCTTAGCTATGGTAAATAGTGCTGCAGTGAACATTGGGGTGCATGCATTTTTTGAATTATGGTTTTCTCCAGATTTATGCCTAGGAACAGGATTGATGGATCATGTGATAGTTTTATGTTTAGTTTTTTAAAAACTCTCAATACTGTTCTCTGTAGTGGTTATATTAATTTACGTTCCCACCAACAGTGTAGGAGGGTTCCCTTTTCTTCACACCCTCTCCAATATTTCTTGTTTGTAAAATTTTTGATGATGGCCATTCTGACCAGTGTGAGGGGGTACCTCATTTTAGTTTTTATTTGCCTTTTTCTAATGCTTAGTGATGTTGAGCATTTTTTAATGTACTTTTTGTCCATCTTTCTGTCTTCTTTGAAGAAATGTCTATTTAGATATTCTGCCCATTTTTTGATTGGGTTATTTGTTTTATATAGTGTTGAATGAACTAATGGCATCTTTTGGAGATTAATCTCTTGTCAATTGCTTCATCTGCAAATAATTTCTACCATTCTGTGGGTTATCATTTCATTTTTTAAAAAATGGTTTCTTCAGACACAACTTAGAATAGATTTACAAGGAGATCCTGCTGAGTAGCATTGAGAACTTTGTCTAGATACTCATGTTGCAACAGAACAAAGGGTGGGGAAAAAATGTAATTGTAATGTATACATGTAAGCATAACTTGATCCCCTTGCTGTACAGTGGGGAAAAAAAAAAAACCAACACAACACATTTAAAAGGAAAAAAAAAATGGTTTCTTTTGCTATGTGGAAACTTTTAAGTTTAATTAGGTCCATTTTTTTTTGTTTTTGTTTTTAATTTTATTACTGAATGAGATGGATTCAAAAAGACATTGCTGTGATTTATGTCAAAGTGTTCTGCCTGTTTTCCTCTAAGAGTTTTATAGTATCTCACCTTATACTTATACATTCTTTTTCTTACATTATCCTCCACCATGTTCCATCACAAGTGATTAGATAAAATTCCCTGTGCTATACAGTAGGATCTCATTGCTATCCACTCCAAAAGCTATAGTTTGCATCTACTATCCCCAAACTCCCAGTCCATCCTACTCCTTCCTCCTTCCCCTTGGCAACCACAAGACTGTTCTCCATGTCCATGAATTTATTTCTTTTATGTAGATAGGTTCATTTGCGCCATATATTAGATTTGAGATATAAGTGAAATCATATAGCATTTGTCTTTCTCTTTCTGACTTACATCACTTAGTATGAGAGCCTAGTTCCATCCATGTTTCTGTAAATGGCATTATTTTGTTCTTTTTTATGTCTGAGTAGTATTCCACTGTATTTTACATTTTATTTATTTATTTTTTTATTTTTAAAGTATAGTTGACAGATGATTAGATTAGGAAGGTGTGGTATAAATATACAATGCTATGAAGTGATACCTCATTGTAATTTTGGTTTGCATGTCTTTAATAATTAGTGATGTTGAGCATTTTTTCATGTGCCCGTTGGCTATCTGTCTGTCTTCTTCGCATAAATGTCTACTCATGTCTTCTGTGCATATTTCATTTAGGTTGGTTTTTCTGTGTGTGTGCATCTGTGCTGTTGAGTTGTACGAGTTGTTTATGTATTTTGGCAATTATGCCCTTATCAGTTGCATCATTTGAAACTATTTTCTCCCATTCCTCAGGTTGTCTTTCTTTCTTTCTTTATTAATGGTTTCCTTTGCTGTGCAAAAGCTTGTCAGTTTGATTAGGTCCCTTTTGTTTATTTTTGTTCATATTTCTGCCTATTTCTTTTGCTTTGGGAAACTGACCTATGAAAACATTTGTGTGGTTGGTGTAAGAGAATGTTTTACCTGTGTTCTCTTCTAGGAGTTTATGGTATCTTGTCTTAAGTCTTTAAACCATTTCGAGATTTTATTTATTTTTTTGTGCATGGTGTGAGAGTGTGTTCTAGTTTCAATGATTTACATGCAGCTGTCCAGTTTTCCCAGCAACACTTGCTGAACAGACTTTTTCCCATTTTATATTTTTGCCTCCATTGTTGAAGATTAATTGACCATACATGTCAAGAATGTTCTAATTCATTCTTTTATATGTACTTGTCCAGTGTTCCCAACACCACTTATTGAAGAGAATGTCTTTTCTCCATTGTATATTCTTGCCCCACAGATTAATTTACCATACGTGTGTGGGTTTATTTCTGGGCTTTCCATTCTGTCCCACTTGAGTATGTTTCTGTTTCTGTGCCAGCACCATACTGTTCTGATTACTGTAGCATTGTGGTATAGTCTGCAGTCAGGGAACCTGATTCCTTCAGTTCTGTTTTTATTTTTCAATATTGATTTGGCTATTTGAGATCTTTTGTGTTTCCATGCAAATTTAAACATTTTTTGTTCTAGTTCTGTGAAAAATGCCATTGGTAATTTGATAGGGATTGCATTGAATCTGTAGATTGCCTTGGTAGTATTTTCATTTTGACCATATTTGATTCTTCCAATCCAAGAGCATGATATAGCTTTCCATCCTCTTTTTTTTTTTTTTTTTTTTTTTTTTTTGTCTTTAATTTCCTTCATTAGTGTCTTATGGCTTTCAGACTACCAGTCTTTTGCCTCCTTGGGTAGGTTTATTCCTAGATATTTTATTATATTTTTTGATGAGATGGTAAATAGGATTGTTTCATTAATTTCTCTTTCTGGTCTTTCATTTTTAGTGTATAGCAATGTAAGATATTTATGTGTATTAATTTTGTATCCTGAAGCTTTAACAAATTCATGATGTGCTCTATTAGTTTTCTGATAGCATCTTTAGGATTTTCTGTATATAGTATCATGGCTTCTGAAAATAGTGACAATTTTTCTTTTCCAATTTAGATTCTTTTTTTTTTTTTTTTGATCTTTTTAGGGCTGCACCCATGGCATATGGAAATTCCTAGGCTTAGGGTCGAATTGGAACTGTAGCTGCCAGCCTGTGCCACAGCCACAGCAACAAGGAAGCCAAGCCACATCTGATACCTACACCGTAGCTCATGGCAACACCAGATCTTTAACCCACTGAACAAGGTGCTGGATTGAACCTGCATCCATCACTGTCGAGCCACAATGAGAACGTCCTTTTTTATTTCTTTTTATTCACTGATTTCCATGGCTAGGACCTCAAAACTGTGGTGAATAACAGTGTGGGAGTGGACATTCTTCTCTTATTCCTGTTCTTAGAAGAAATGCCTTCAGATTTTCACCATTGAGAATGATGTTAGCTAGAGGTTTTTCATATATGGGCTTTATTATGTTGAGGCAGGTTCCCTCTATGCTCACTTTCAGGAGAAGTTTTTTTTTTTTTTTGTCATAAATGGGTTTTGAATTTTTGTCAAAAGCTTTTTCAACATCTATTGAGATAGCATATGATTTTTATTCTTCAGTTTGTTAATGTGGTATATCACACTGATTTGTGAATACTGAAAAATCCTTGCATCCCTTCAGTGATCTTTCCAGCAGAATGTTTTTCAAGTTTCAGTATGCCATCATGGGGAATGAGATGATCTTGTTTAGCCTAAAGCAGTCATTATTTCCACAAATCAAACATAGGAAAGATGAAGACAAGAACAAAATTTAGGATTCAACATACACAGAAGGAAAAAAAATTATTGGGTAGACAGTGTATGTTTATGGTAGGCCATATGCCAAAGAAATTAGCCATAGTAGTAGTAGTAATAATAATAATAATAATAATATAATCTCTTACATATATTAAGCTAAAAACAGAGCATTAAACATTGGAGTGTATTTCATTTTAATTTGTCATCAATTAAGTATACTTTCAAAATATAAATAACTTCTAATTGGGAAATACGTGTTATACTTTCCCAAAGATTCCTATATCCACACAAGTCATCACAAACTGGCAAACACTGGCATAGACACTCAAGGAAAGACACAGATCATTAGGCATCTTTACTTTGATTCAACTAACATTTCGGGGAGTCTAGAATCTGCTAATTTAAAAATGATTTAACATGTTTCTGCCTTCAAGGAACTAATGAGTACGAACACTAGATATTGTGACAGATAGCTACCAAAATGATTGCAGTAGACACATAAATATCTGAAGAAAATGGAGACAGCCAAGTTATGCATCTCTCAATATTTCTTCCAAAACTAATTAAGAATAGCATTACAGTAAGGTAAAATTACACAGAAACTGTATTTTTAAGGTATAACTTGAAGTCAGAGAATTCCCAAACTTCAATATAACTGTAAATAAATGAAAACGAAATCCTAGTGGGTGACTTCATGCTGGAGTGGCCGTTGCAGATGCCAAGCAAACACTGACTTAGAGTAGTTTCGAGCAAGAGAAAAGGGGAGCTAGAGACAGGCCTAAAGTTTACCTGAAACCATCACCAGAAAGAATTAGTCTATCCTCAGTATAAAAATATTTTAAGTTTCCTGATGAATCAAAAAATAAACTATAGCCAAGGGACCTAAAAATATCTCTAATATGAGGTAGTAGCCCTTGGCATGCACAGGTTTGATGAAAAAGAAAGACCAAAAAAAAAAAAAAAAAAAAAAAGATGAAAGAGTTACCATTTGGAAACTGGATATTGATGACAAAAACAAGCAAAGGGGAAAATTTAGGACCCTACAAGACAAAAAATAATCCAGTAATTTGAGTGTATATAATACTCTCCACAAGTAAGAAACAAAACAATACAAAAAACCACTAAAATATCTGCTCTGAAAGAGGATGTTTTAACAATAGTATCGGAATTATCTGTGCATTTAAAGGTTCCTGTCACTGGAATTCTCATCGTCGCACAGCGGAAACAAATCTGACTAGGAACCATGAGGTTGCAGGTTTGATCCCTGGCCTCTCTAATGGGTTAAGGATCTGTCACTGCCATGAGCTGTGGTGTAGTTTGCACATGTGGCTTGGATCCTGCATTACTGTGGCTGTGGCTAGGCCAGCAGCTGTAGCTCTGAATGCACCCCTAGCCTGGGAATCTCCATATGCTGTGGGTATGGACCTAAAAAGCAAAAAAAAAAAAAAAAAAAAAAGTTCCCATCACTAATTAATTACAAAATTAAAATCATAATAATGAATTAATTATTCAATTAAAAACTAGAATAATAACAATGTAAATAAAAAGAAAGCACAAAATCAAAATGATTTCGATAAAAACTAAAATTAAAGAGCTAGAAAATTGAAAAACATCTCATTATTAAATCAAAGTCCTGTTTTTTGAGTAAAAAGTAACAGATATCTACTCATTTGAACAAAATTAAATACAGGAAGGGTAGGAGTTCCCATTGTGGCTGTGCCCATTAAGGACCTGACATAGTGTCTGTGAGGATGTGTGGCTTGGATTTGGCATTACTGTGACTGTGGCTGTGACATATACCTACAGCTGCAGCTCTGATTAGACCCCCTAGGCCAGAAAATTCCATATGCTGCAGATGTGGCTGTAAAAAAGAAAAAAAAAATTCAGGAAGAGTAAACCAGAATTTGGTGAGATTAGTTAGCTATAGAAAGTGGATGAAAACAGGTGGAAAGAATGGAAAGAGGGAACTAAAAATGGTATAGAAGGAATAATGAAGGGATGACACTCAACATATTTCTTGCTTAGTTTGATTTTTAGTATTTTAATAATGTTTCATGTATGTAAAATATAATTAAATAATTAAAATTAACTAAGATCTGGGGAGAATTCAAACTAGAATAAAAATAGTAATAAATATAACTGTTACAGAATGTTAAAAATAACTGTACTAAGGGGTTAGGGAAGAAAAATTAATCTAATTAACTTTGGAAAAGAGCATTATGACTTGATACTCAAAACCAAAGACAAAAATAAATGGACACAAATACGGTATGATAGTAAAGTTGTGGATTAGCAATTCCAAAGCTATTTTGTGTGCCAATACATCATAGATAATGAAAACTAGAGGTTTCGCATTATCAGAGAAAAGAGTTATGAATATGGAAAGCAGTAATATTGCATTGAACTCTCTGCTATTGGATTGGAATTAGATATATGCAGAAATATGTATTTACTTATTTACATATTGTTTCCTAGCTTTTCTCACTGAAAAGCAATACCGGCCTAGTAGCAATGAGCTCAGCTGGTTTCCATGTCTTGGTTTCTAATTACCATTCTTTAATTAAAGGAGTGAGTGAGACTATCTCAGAGAAAGGATTAATCCCTGAGTCAAGGAAAAGTTCAAGGTAGGCCTGCATGTTCAAAGGACCCAGGAACCAACTTGAAGGCGTGTCTAGTGACCAAATATGTGATAATTAAAGCCAATAAATAATTAATTGTAATAATGTAATTCATAAAATCAAATAAAAATCTCTGAGATCAGTGAGTTATAGATAATTGAATAAATAAATAGAGGGACTGTATCAGAATAAAATTTAATAAATAAATGGAGAAGAAGTAGTAAATTGAGAAGGTATGGAAATTGAAGTCACTATATGGCAAGCACCACTGTAATAACTTTTGTATCGATAAATACTAGAATTGATCGGAGAAAGTAGGACACAAGATTATTGTATAGTCTCAAAATAGACACCTAAAAGATTCTTATTACTTCAAAGGAAAAACAATTTCTATAATTTTTTTGGGTAACTTTGTAGACACCATCTCAGTCAACCAGTAACAGACACATTGCCAGCACCTGTTTCCTCATTTGATGCACTGAGGGGAGCATATCATTACTGATGTGGAATTCTCATCAAAATACAAAACCTGAAGTTAATCATGGGGAAATAAACACACAATGAGGACTTGTCTGTAAAACAACTGGTCATTTTCTTCAAAAATGTCAAGGCCTTGAAACCTAAGCAAAGAAAGAAATACTCCAGCAGATTATAGAAAACTAAGGAGGCATGACCTCTAAATGCAATGCGAGATCCTTAGTTGGATCCTGGATCATAAATGTATGTTAGTGGGAGAAATAGTTTCTATAGATCATTTAATAGTGTAATGTCACTCATTCTTCTGTTTATGATACTTTTCTATGGTTGTGTAATATGTTACCTTTTAGAGAAGTGTAGTGATTGGTAAATGGGAGTTTTTTGTACTATTTTTATAACCTCTTAAAGTCTGAAATTATTTTCCAAGTTCTAAAAATTAAACCACATTCATTTTGGCATGTACAATGATAGCAGAATATATATATTCAAAATCAGCACATACACATGTGAGAATAATTTGGTCAAGAGGTTGTGAGAGAAAATATTCATTAAGGAGAGTAAAAGCTAATAGGCTTTAGAAAAAAAATTAATAAATCTCTAGATGAGCAAAAGTTTTTATATGCTAATTTGAACATTCCAGTAGGGAGTATAGAAAATAGCCCTTCTCAGATTTATCTGACTTTTCCTCATGGAATTCTCACTGATGTGAGTTCCAAGAAATGCACTTTATTCAATGCTAATGCAAGCAGTTGGTAGCCAAGAGGGTGTTTTAGTATGGAATGGATGTGAAAATATTAACCGTTGTAGACACTGAGTCCAGTTATTTACTCCATAATATAAATATGCAGAATAGGAATCTCAGCTTGTATCCAAACCTTCAACCCATTGCTGGGGCTCAGGCATATTGGGGTGTATATGGTGAACAGATAGGACAAGTCCTCAAAGAATGTTATTTGTACCGTACCAGGTTGAGGAGCTTCTTAGTAAAGATTTCATGCTTTGGCCATATCTGGCAAACTGACATAGTGGTAGGATGTTACTTTTGAAGACGCTCTCAGCAAAACAATAGTAACAGTGACTGTGATGATGATGACAAACTAACTGTACCAAAATAATTTGGCAGGCACAATGGATTTAGTTGAACAGAGAGCCTATGTGCTAAACAGGAAGAATGGCAAGGAATAGGCAGTTCTGGGCTGGGGTCTACATTTAGATCCCAGTGAGAGAAGGAGTTGACCTAAAACCTAAAAGACACACTTTAGGACAATTGAGTAAAACAGGGGTGCACTGACCATGATCTTCCACCCTTCTCAAAGAAACATGTAGCTTTGCTCCCAAGTCCTTCAGGACTCACAGATGATGCCAGCAGCAGCCAGGAGTTTTCCCTTGCCAATGTTCCACATTGGCAACAATGGCCAGCAAATCAGCCAGAGAGAATTAGATCATAAGCACATTTTCCACATACTCCAGAGCAATAACCAAAGTATGTGAAGATGGTTAACATTGAGGCATTTTGAGTTCTACCCACGTTGTGAAACTACTTTGATGGCTTTTGTTTGGTGCTGGGGAAACGAGGAAATAAGGGTCTTGTCTTCCCATTCCTTCTGTAGATCTATGGGGATTAGATATGGCGGTTCTTTGGTCTCAACTCTGACTTGGGCTACCCAGATGGCTCTCAATAAATAGTAACTGATATTATATTTTTTCATAAAATCTGGACAAATCATTAAAATCATTTGAAGGCATTCTGATTGCACATGAGTGTACAACATAATGTTCATAGCTAAAACTTGTTTTTGAGAGTTCTTATTGTGGCTCAGTGGTTAATGAATTCAACTAGGAACCATGAGGTTGCGGGTTCGATCCCTGCCCTTGATCAGTGGGTTATGTATCCTGCGTTGCCGTGAGCTGTGGTGTAGGTCACAGACGCGGCTCAGATCCCGTGTTGCTGTGGCTCTGGTGTAGGCTGGTGGTTACAGCTCTGATTGGACCCGTAGCCTGGGAACCACCATATGCTGTGGAAGCGGCCCTAGAAATGGCAAAAAGCCAAAAAACAAAAAACAACCCCCCCCAAAAAAAAACAGAAAACAAAAAAAACCTTGTTTTTCAGTGTGCTCTGAGCCATGTCACCATCACATTGTTTAATTCACATAAAGGGAAGTTAATGACCACCCTACCTCTAGCTGCATGTGTGGGCCCATGTGGTTTGTGCAAAGGGTGCTGGAACATAGAGTAGAAAGGTGTGAGGTGAATGTATTTAAGTGTTTGACCTATCTTTTTAATTTGCTTAGTTTTTTAGTATCCCTCCATTTGGCCTTTCTGTGCTGCTGAGTGGTAGATTTCTTCTTTATTTTCATCATTGAAAACTGTATATCTTTTTCTCTAATGTCACAATAAGAGAGATATGTGAATCATAAAATTTCTTTTTTTAAGCCCTTTGGACAGTTAGCCTTTTATAACATCCTCATTCTTCTCGGTATTTTCCTGGCTAATCTGGACTTTTTTGTGTGTTTTTGCTAGCAGAACTGTGTACAACTGTTTAGGATATGCATGCATTTTCAATCACATGTCCTATCTCAATTTACCTTTTCCTGGACCAATAAAACTTTTGTTGTTGTTGCTTAGCTACAGTGCTACACTCTCAGACGTAGAGTTTTAATGAATTTTCCTGATATTCATGTTTCATGCAACTCCAATCCAAACAAAACACCTTATTCATTTTGCCACTGAATAGGAAATGATCTCTACTAAAGAATACTCAGCTTAATCTCTAGTTTGATAATAGGCTTTTATTAATGTCTTTTTGGACAATTAAGGTCCCTAGCTGGAAATTCTTCTTCCAAATGTCTGTTTTCCTTGCTTCCAAGAAGAGCAAGACAGTTGCCGTTGAAGCACAACTCTGGGCCTAGTCAGTTCTCCATGTGCAGTTTTCTCAGGGCTCGGGATGCTCATATCCAATTCAAGTTGACTGCTATTTTTTTTTTTTTTTTTTTTTGTCTTTTTGCCATTTCTTGGGCCGCTCCCACGGCATATGGAGGTTCCTAGGCTAGGGGTCTAATCTGAGCTGAAGCTGCAAGCCTACACCAGAGCCACAGCAACGTGGGATCCGAGCCGCATCTTCGACCTATACCACAGCTCATGGCAACACTGGATCGTTAACCCACTGAGCAAGGGCAAGGATCGAACCCGCAACCTCATGGTTCCTAGTCGGATTCGTTAACCACTGCGCCACGATGGGAACTCCTCAAGTTCACTGCTATTGCATGCAAGCCTACCCAGAGTCTCAGGAATGATGGGTGTGAATAAAATTCCCAAGATGGTTGATACCATTTATTATTCCTGGGACCAATGAGGATTTTTGGGAGAATGGTGGAAGGAGGAATGCAACGCTGTGATATAATTCCACCCAAACTTGGGTAGCATTGAAAGACCGGTATGGATAAGGGCAGTCTTTAGTTAAAAAAATTCTGCCTTCTACACACAACCCCCCCCCCCCAATTTGTCTTCTATCTTGACAGTTTATTCTAAGCTTTTGGTACATATTTCTGTCTGTGAGAATATGGGTTTAATCCTGGACCTGGCTCAGTGGGTTAAGGATCCAGTGTTGCCGCAAGCTATTGTGTAGGTTACAGATGCTGCTCAGATCCGTCATTGCTGTGGCTGAGGTATAGGCTGGGAGCTGCAGCTCCGATTTGACCCCTAGCTGGGAACTTCCATATGCCACAGGTGAGGCTCTAAAAAGAAAAAAAATGAAAGTAAATAGGGATTTTATTGTTATTATTAACCATTTTCAGGTCTGAATTTAAATGATTTGATCAAGGTCATGATCATATAAACACATATTAACAGGTTGTTGGAAAAATGAAATTGAGGTCCAGGTCTTGCAACTACAAAAATCTGAGCTATTCCAACCATGCTCTGCTCGTATTCCTCTCTCACTGGTTCTTTCTCTCAACTTATTTGATATTGTCCATATTTTGCCATAGGATGCAGTCACCTTGGTACTTGCTCTTTGTATGACAACTTCTTAATCCCTGACTTTTAAATTTCTCATTCATAACTTCTTTCACCAAACCTTCATAGAATTTTAAAATCATAAGTCATTAACCTTAGAAGGCACATATTTTAGTCCTCATCCCAAATAATGTTTAACTTTTTCCAAACAATCTTGGATATATGATTTTCTACTTTTTCTTGAGTATCCCATTCAAATTTGGATCCTAGTCCTGCTCCTGTAGCTAACAAATGCTTGTTTTTCTAGTACTCAAAGATTTCATTTTCTAAGATCTCCTTTTTTGTGGTGTAGATAATCTTAATTTTATTGTTATCCCTTGGATTTCAAATCAGGGGTTTTTAGATCCATAGCATAAAAAACCTGATCCAAACTCGAACTTTAAAAAGGAGTTTATTTCCTTACACAGGTGAAATATCTAGAATTAGGACCAGCTATAGGATTGATGTGGTATAGAGGTTCAGAAGCACCCCTAAATTGATTACAAAAGGGCTGCACGAAGGAATTTTGGAATAATGAAACTGTTCTGTATCATGACTGTGATAGTGGATACTTGACACCATGTATTTTTCA
This sequence comes from Sus scrofa, assembly GCF_054392235.1. Lineage (NCBI taxonomy): Eukaryota > Metazoa > Chordata > Mammalia > Artiodactyla > Suidae > Sus > Sus scrofa. The sequence goes on from NC_139390.1 coordinate 104,374,943, forward strand.
AAGGCCATAAAACTATAAAAATACATTATAAAGAGTGTGTTTTATTGATACAAATCTAAAAAATCAATTAGGATGTGGGGATAATCCAAATTGGATTGGAATTTTTATGCCTAGAGTATTATGAGAGAAAAACCAACCATCTTCATGTTATCCTCACTAACGGTGAAATAATACAACACAATAAAAACCCATTTTTTTTCAGATACAGCAGATGGATTTTCTGATGTTGAGTATGAAAGAAACAGGGAGAAATATTAGTTTAGCACATAATAATCAATAAATGAAATATTAAATTGAGAAATAGAAATTTCTTGCTTTGGGTTTACTGGTTTCAATATAGGGGATTATATGTGATATGATAATTACATTTATCAATATATTTCAACCAAAGAAGAAATAATCATTACTTAAACACCTAATGCTATTCCTTCATGATTAGGACCTAATTACTTGTGTTGAAATCTCAAAACCATATAAATTTCAAGTTAATATTTTATGTCAATTGGTAAGTTTCTGCAATTGTTAACTTTCAGTTTTTTTTTTTCCTTGAAGAGAGAAAAGTGATTTCTCCAAGTTCTTATATCTTGACTACTTGATTATATTTGTTGACTCATTTTATTCAATTTCCCTCTTAGTATTTATAATGGCTTTTCTTTCTGTAAAGGAGAATAGTAATGTTAGACACAGAGTAGTATTTATTGGCAAGATGAGTGCAAAATTCTTTTCATGAAAACCATAGACAATCTATGTGAAAAATACTACTACATTGTATTCAGATCAAAATGAAAACTTTTCGTGTATTATATTAACTTATTTTTAAAAATCATTTTATATTTAGTTTTTTGTGGCAGAATGCTGTTATCAAAGGCATAGCTCACTTAAATACTTAGAGTATTTGAAAAACACCCAGCATTTCCTAGCGAAAATACTTACCAACTCTTAAGAAGATTTAGAGATCAAAGCTCTATTTATTTTTAATTCATCTAGTAAGCCATGCAAATCTTTAAGACACTATGTTGTTTGTAATTACACTTCAAACGATTTCAGCCAGTGCACTGGATGTCATGATGGCTAGGATGCTTTAAAAACATTGAAGATATTTCTTTTCATTAAGTCAAAGAAAGTCTTTTACATAAATGTAAGGGTTAGGACAAGCATCCAAAAAGCCGTTTGACTTAATATTGTTTTTCTCATCTTCATTTTTTGCTTCATTTATATTCTTCTTTCTCATGCTTTTGGATGTAAAAATAAGTTGCTTTTTGAATGTTCTGGTTTAGTTTAGCATATATGTTTTAAGTAACTTTTTCCATATGCTTGTTTTTGCCTTCATGAGGTCTCTTTGTCTCAACTTTCTTCACTCCCTGCTCCTAAATTAAAGAAAAAAAAAATCTTTAGCTTTCCTTGTTGTGTTTGGCTATGATGTGTAAAATCAGTCATTCTCAGCTCTCTCCTGTAAGTTTATAATTTTAATTAACCTCCTTATAAAATTTCCCTCCTGACTCCATTGCCCAGTTAAAATAAGTTTCAACTTCCTTGACTCCCAAGAAGTGGGATGTGCAGGAAGACAGTGATTAAAGGATTAAAAAGAAACCTCTAGAAAGCCTGTCTCTTCTTTGAAGAAAATTAGGTCAGGTTTTGCCATGTTTTCTGCTTGGCTTCAGAGTTCATGGCTGGCCATCAATATTTGATGATTTAAAATGGCTTTTGGCTCTCTCTTTTAAAAACAAGATTAAGTATGCGTGTCATATGAACTCCTGCATTTGTGGTAGCACACACTAGAATTAAAGTTATTATTCTTTTTTCCATTACTGTATGCTGTCTTTACTCAGAACTTCCTTAAGATATTCCATCCTAGATTGAAAGTTTTAATGCTTGGTCTCAGAGGCTTACCAATTACTTTTCATCTCAGCTCATTCATATCTTCAAAAACAGAGTTAAAACAAATAATGAAGCAAGGTAGAAACAAGGATGTTAATCTTCCTAAAATAAAAATGAATTATGCCGTTATCTGTGTAATCAAGGCAGAATGGGATGTAACTGAAAGATACAGTTATTCCAGTTTTCCAAAGCCTTTCACCAGTGTCCTGTTAGAAACAAATAAGGAAAAAGATGTAGTAAGACTTTTGGATAGTATACTGAGAATGAAACTTACCTATTTTATTTTTCATTTTTCTTCTGTCTTGGAAATAAATTCAGAGTCAGTGTAAATTACATGATATAGGTATGCATTTTATCTGAATGTAGAATTATTAATTAAAACTCTTCTCATTTATTTTTCTGACATGACTTCTGTTCTCCACACTCTCTAGAAGATCACAGAAGGTGGCTGAGAGATTTTACAGTCAGTATCTTCAGTGTCCTTGGACAATGAATGGTATTCTGGAGTCAGCTTATTTTGGATGATGAGAGCCGATTGTTAAATATTCAGGGATTTGTAAGCAGTTGTTAAACATGGCTAATATTTAAAATAAATATAGAAACATATAATAAGCCATGTTAAGTACAAATTTCATTGCTTCCTAATTATTTTACTATATCTTCCTTAGGCTATTTAAATTAAATACATTGCGTCTGCCATGTGGGAACACTTCATTATGTTATGCTATTGTTCATCTATTCATAACTCTGTTTTAAGTGATGTCATGTTGATGGTTCTAAATTGGCCAGTGAGAGTATTTCTACTGTATAAATGGAAAATACTGCTCATCAGAGTGTCCTCCCACATAGTTTACTTCAAAGAGTTAAAAATTTACCAGCCTGCCACTGGATTTAGTACACTAAGAAAAGGAACCTAGAACACGTCAAGATTCTTAAAGTTTCTTTATTCAAGTATCCTCATTTATCTTGGTCTTTATTGTCATATTTACTTGCTTCCTCTAGCTTTCCCAGGAAGAAAATATGGAAGTTAAACAAGCTTGTGTTTCTCTACCCCCATCACCATTGTAAAAATTGCCCTCAAATTCACTTAGACGATTAAAGAGGATCAATTGATATACTACTAAAACCAGTAAAATATTTCAAGAAATTTAATATATGATCAAGATGACATTTCAACTCATGAGGAAGAGGCTAGAAGGTAATAATTTTAGGGTAGTTGGTATGGATTTGGAAAAACATAAAATTAGGTTCCAAACCCTCAAAAATTGAGAAGGATCTGTAGTTTCCCTTTACTAATAAGCTAATATATTAGACTGCTATATTTTCATGGATGCTGGTAGAAGTGATACTTGGGGTTAGAGATGAAGTGCATTTTATTACTCACACATTCACAGAGGCCAGAGAGTTATAAATTTTGGGTCAGTTCCCCAGTGCTCATATCCTGCAGATTTTTACAAAGAAGGCCAGAGGCTACTTGCCATAAAGTGGGTTGCATTACAGAGAGGAATTCTTTCCTTAGGGGACTTGTATAATGGTCAGTTGCACAACATTATAAATCAACTATACTTTAATAAAAAAACAAACAAACATGCTTGTCTTTTGCTCCAGAAGGAAGCATTGTTTTCATATGCCAAGACTGTTCATTGTACCAGCATCCTTGGTAATAGTCTGGAACAAAGGGAAGTTATTGCCTTGCTTGTGTGGCACGCGGCTATAAAAGGCCTATGGAGAATTGTCTCCTGACACCCCACTCTAAGTCATGCAGACATGCAAAAATGAACACTAGGTGAATTAAAGCTAAAATATAAACATAAATAAGGTGATGTGTAAGTGATGTCATAAATGTTTTTCAAGAAAATAAAGCAGAAATATTTTAGACCTTGTGGTAAGGAAGTTCTTAAACAAGTGACAAGTTTTCCTCTTAAGTAAAATACCAATAAATGTAATTACATAATCTTTTTTTTTTTAATTTCAGAGGAAGGTAAACTACAAATGACAGGCTTGGAGAAATTATTTACATTGTTCATGCTGACAATATTATGGTATTATTAGAAGTATGGTATGACAATGCCTTAAAAGCTGGCAAAGATTACTATCTGAAGTATATACAAATTTACTCTCAAGCAATAAAAATATCAAAAACTACCACCACCAACACCCCAAGGTAGAATAATATGAACAAAAGAGATGATCAGGTTATTTATATAAGAAACACAAAATACCAATAACACGTTTTAAAAGCCCTCAGTCTCATTGAAAATTTATTTCATATTTTATCTTTTTAATCTTTCAGTTTACTTCATAAGTTAAACAGACAGATAAATAAGAAGTATTTCTGAGAGCATAAGGAAATAGGCAATCCTATATACTATTGTTAAGGATATAATTTATTACAGCTACTTTAGAGGGTAATTTGGCCTTATCTATTTATATATATTACTCACATACCTCAAGACCCAGTAGTATTTTTCATATTTACTCTGGAGAAACACTTTCTATATGCCCAGGGAGCCATGTACATCAAAGGTATTAAAATATTTTCTGTCATAACATAAGAATGACCAAGAGAGTCAATAAAGAAATGGCTAAAACATAGAATACTATTAACATTTAATATCTTCAAGCCATTTTATGTAGTGAAAAATATAAACTCCACAACATGGTATCACATATAAGTGCGGGGAGGAAAAGAGGGGAAAGGAGGGAAGGGTAAGAGGCAGGCAGAGAGAAAGGGAGAGAGGGAGAAGGAGAAAAGCAACACATATTCACACATGTATGTATAAAATGACCTAGAAGTGTACATAGTCAATTGATAATTATAGATGGCAGTTGAAAGTCATCTTTACCTGTGTTGTCAGTTTTTAGTTATATATATTTTTTTGTATTATCTGAGTAATGAATACTAGTAAAGTATTTAATTGGAAAATATTTCCTGGCAAAGTTGTATTTTTATCATACAAGGAAACAAAACATCCATATATTCTCATAGTTTGTTTTATGAGTTCAACTGGTCCAGCCTGGTGATTTTTTACAGATCTAATCATCCTTGAATTCACAACCTACTTCAAAACACAGATCACAAAATAGCTAATTTATAATACAGGTGTGTATAATCCTACTCTTTTATCTAACAAAAAAGAGAGAGCATGATAATAGAGTTAAGGAAAGGCGTAAATATCACATCTATCTTAGTTACTGCTTACAGATATGAACATCAGGATTCACTTCTAGATAGAGCAATAGCAAAATGAGTATAAACTATACCTTGTAAATGAAAAGGTGGAGTGGTTTAATGTTTTATGGTCAAAACCTTCCTTGATTTGTCAGCACATTTGGTTTTCAGCTAATCCAGTTACGATAGTTTCCTACAACAAAATTATTTTATTACTATCAGGATAACAATTAGCCATATGAACTCACCAACAAGGTATTTTTCTTTTGACAACAAATGGATGGCATTGTTTAGTTTATTTGCTGGAGAAGTCACTTTTGTATTTTCCTGTAGGTGATAATTGCTGTAAAGTTAGTAACAGCATTAATAATGTGAGCAGTAGTTTCGATGTTAGAAAAGTAGAACCAGAAACAGATGTCATGTATTATTAGATGATCAAAATCTTTATCTAGAGAAATGATGGAACTTGAAAGAGTAGATTTTATATTTTATTCTCACTGTTAATGATACTTTGTTTGATTATGAGGTTGTTAAAACAAATGCAGTCTCTCAGAAATTAGAAAATGATAATTTATTTAGCTTATATTAATCCTGATAAAGACCTGACAGAGCCGAAGTGTTAAACTCAGTTTTCACTCTTCTTTCTAATATAAACATGCGCGCGTGCGCGCACACACACACACACACACACACACACACACACACACACACACGCTTCAAACAAATGGAAGAGTATAGAGAATTATGTAATGAATATCCATGAATCTTTATCTAGTCTGGTGACATCTGAATAGTGTACACTATTTGCTTTTTTTTTTAAAGACTATATTTAGGGAAAAAATAATTATTTTTAAGGTTGAAATTACATTTGTGCCTTTTCCTATTCTGAAATATCCTGTCTGGAGGGAAACACTACTTTGGATTTGATACTTATCTTCCTAGATATTTTTCATAATTTTTTGCATATGTATATTTCATAAAGAATACATATATTATTTTGCAAGTTTCACAATTTTACATGAATTATACCATATTCTGTGTATCTTTTAAAATTTTACAATTTCTTTTAATTCAACATTACTTTTGAGATTTAGCCAAGATAAAAAATGGAGTTCCATTAGTCTCAGATCTTACTTGGTTTGTAAAATAACTGCTACAAATAAAGTGGAAGCCCTTTATATTCCCATCCTTCGAGAACCATTCGATCTGTTCTTCTTGTAGATGAACACTATCATAAATGTTACGACTAGTCAATACTATTTGCACATTTACTGTATATATATATCTAGAAATATTATATTGTTTTGTGCGTTTGCATGTTGTAATTATGTGTATTTTGACTTTTTTGTCATTAGGAAATATCCTTTTTAATTCTGACAGTACTTTATTCTTTTGGGAATAAAGTCTGTTTTTATTTGTGCTTATATGGCCACTCCAGATCTCTTCCCTTTGCTGTTTGCTACTCTTTTTCTAGGCTTTTATTTTCAACTCATTTGTGCCTTTATATTGAAAGGCACATAGCATGCAGTTGAATCTTGCTTTTTAAATTTTGTCTGATAATCTGCTTTGTATTTGGATAACTTAGTCAATTTATGGTTAATGTAATTGCTGATATGGTTGGATATAGGTTTCTCACTTGACATTTTTTTCCTCTATTCTCTCTGACTTTCAGTTCCTTTGATCCTTCCTATCTTGACTTCGCTTAATTAAATATTTTCAATATTCTACTTTATTTTAGATGTAACTTTTTTATTTTATATTCCCTAAAATTATTGAAATGTATCTGTAACTTATCACAGACCAGTTAGTGTTTGTAATTGTTGGGGGAGGTCATTGAAAGGACTTGACTGCTCGTTGACCTGTGACCTGGACCTGGGCAATAGGAAGACTCTCACTCTCTTCCTTGCTCTTGGAATGTGCTTTGTTGGCCTACCCCATGTGAGAAGTTGTCCAGGGACACATCCTTGAGAGATAGTAATGTGGTGTTGAGACCATCTGAATGGTATATGTGATTGAACCCAGTTAGGGCCTCTGTATAAACTTTTAAAATTCTGGCAGGCGGGTGTGAAGATCTATACATTTTGTGGCTATCCAAGATAAGCTAAGTTCCCTTGCTTTTTAAACTTGCCGCCTACTGTATGGTGTGGTCTGTCTCTTTTTTCAGTCTACTCCAGCACTCTATACATGGAAGCCAGTTTCAAATTACACACAGGAAACTCTGAGGAGGTTGCCAGTGAGCAATAATCTACTACTTTAAGTAAAGTGTGAGATGTTTGTAATGGTTTAATTTCATCTAAAATCCCCTTTTATCCTTTGTGATATGTTGTCTAGATATTAGGTTTATCTGTATTAAGAATTCAGTAGTAAAGCAGTTCCCGTCGTGGCGCAGTGGTTAATGAATCCAACTAGAAACTATGAGGTTGCGGGTTTGGTCCCTGGCCTTGCTCAGTGGGTTAAGGATCTGGCGTTGCTGTGAGCTGTGGAGTAGGTTGCAGACGCGGCTTGGATCCCACGTTGCTGTGGATGTGGTGTAGGCCGGTGGCTACGGCTCCAATTAGACCCCTAGCCTGGGAACCTCCTTATGCTGCGGGAGCGGCCCAAAAAATGGCAAAAAGACAAAAAAAAAAAAAAAAAAAAAGAATTCAGTAGTAAAGCATTATAATTGTGCTTCAAAAAGTCATTTTTCTTTTCAAAAAAATTAAAAAGGGAAGAATATATATCTCATATTTGTCCATAAAAGTATCATTTTTGTTGTTTATTGTTGTATACCTGGCTTTTTATCTGGTATGGAGTTTTATCCCTTCATTCCTTCAGGAAAAAACAATGTTAGTATAAATGGTGAGTTTAGATATCTTTTTTATTTCTAATTAAACATAGCTTCTAACATTCCTTAGTTTGAAAAATAGTATTGTAGGCTAATCAAGATTATTAGGTTAAAGTGTTTTCTATATTTTACTAAGAGTTATCATCATGAATGAGTGTTTAATTTATTGAAGTCTTAAGTAAGTTTAATGAGGTAGTCCCGTTTCTTTTCTTTAATTTGCCAATATAGTGAAGGTCATATCTAGAATTTCTAACTATAGCCAATCTTTATACTCCTGGGATAGAGATAAAGTAGTGACTTTTTAATTTTCTTTTTAAAATACAGTATGCAATTTAAATTTTTTGGATTTTTATATTTATATTTATGAAAGATAAAAAGTTTTAATTTTCTTTTTTTAGTGCTATATTTCTTCTGGTGCCTTATTTGTAAGTAAATTAGTAGTTTTGTGAGTATGAGTACGTTAATGGCAAGTTGTCTTAATTTTTGTTTCCTTGAGAGTACCTTAATTTTATTCTCATCATGATTATTTTTCTCAGCATATATTAATTATTGGACATTATTTTTCAGGACTTCTGATGTTTTATTCTATTATTTTCTGGCTTCTACTCTTCTTTTGCAAAGCCTATCAGAGTAATTTTATTTTTCAACATTCTTCCAAAATATTTTACCTTTTCTCTTTAATTGCTTTTAACTTCTCCTTTCTCGTGGGGTTCTGTAGGTTTTATTACTACGCAGTTAGTTTTAGATTCTTTTTCACTTATTACATTCAGTTATTGTTATATAATGAAATAAGAAATTAAGCAGTTCCTTGAATGTGTTGATGTTTCAACCATTATCTTTTCAAATTTTACCTCTCTAAATGCTCTCTAGTCTTTCCTTTTGGTAATCCTATTATTTAAAACTAAACTTAACTTCAGCCTAGGTAAGTAACTTTCTTTCTAATACTTAGAGGTGGGATTTGATCCCAGATTATTTAACACTAACTTCATTACTGTAATAAAGATCCTAAGGACACACATTAAAAAACAAAACAACAGCTTTCTATCTTGCCTCAGCAGAAACGAACCCAACTAGTATCCATGACGATGTGGGTTTGATCCCTGGCCTTGTTCAGTGGGTAAGGATCCAGAGTTGCCACAGGGGTGGCTTGGATCTGGCATTGGTGTGGCTCTGGTGTATGCCAGCAGCTGTAGCTCCAATTTGACCCCTAGCCTGGGAACTTCCATATGCCAGAGGTGTGGCCCTAAAAAAAAAAAAGAAAAAAGAAAAGAAAACAACAACAAAAAGGTTTTTATATACCATGAATTTTACTAACTCTTTGAATTAAATTTAAAATTTTGTGAAAAATATTTAAAGAAAAAAAAGAAAAACTCAAGGAAGAGAAATGGAATCCAGATTTTCATTGAAATATTTTCCTTCTGTGTGGGAGTTACAGAATTGTAATTGCAGCTTTGAAGCATCTTAGTGTATTAAATGTTGAGTTTCTGGGCACCATATTTGTCATGTAATAAATAATAAAATGATGTATTTCTTTAATTACTTAATTCAGAAAAACGAATTATGTAATATAATCTCAAACCTTGTCATATTACAGATTTTCCTTGTCAAATCTAATAATAACTGACCATTGGATGGAGCTAGAGTGTTTCTATTTTTGTTATATTTCTATCTAGTTGAATACAGCACAATTTTAGCATCTTAGATTTTATTAAGAGAGCATGTGAGTTAAGCCTTGATTAAGTGTTATAACTAATAGAGCTTTATGTCTTAAAAATACATGAAATATATATTTATATACTTTAAATACATGTATGTATAAGAAGATATATCTCCTGCATTATTTCCAATCTTGTAAAATAAAAATATGGTCTAAAGAGATTGTGGAGGATGGTATAACTTTCTATCAAAAACTGTTTTGATTTGAACTTTGTGTATATTTTGCTGTTAGTCTCTGAGTTCCTATCACATTGGGGCTCTGCACTCACTCACATTATTTTACTTTAGATATAATTTAGAAATGATAGTTGAGGTGAAATGTTTATCAATAAATGTAAATTATTGTGCAGTATTTATTTATCATATTGTTTAAATATACACATCCTCCATAATGATATCCATATGTTTCTCTTATTATTTTTCTAAAAATATGATTTATGCCTTAGTCTAACAGTATCTGCTTGCCTATTCAAGCACATTCATTTATTTGAAAGTGTTTATTACAAGTTATTGAACTCCATGAATTCTACCATTTATATTAGTATTATATTATAAAAACTGAAACTATTCAGTTGATTTATTGGGTTCAATATCATTTTATATAGTAGTTTGAAATTTAAAAAAATAGAAACATAGGAGTTAAAAAAAATTCTGAGTGCCCATGCTTTAGTTATATGTGTATACATTATCAGAAATAACTTGTAATGTGATATCTAGAGGCTGTATGGGAACTATGCCCCATTCCAAATCAAGAATTACTTGTTTGATTATTTTTGATTTTTTCATTTTTTAAAAGTTTTATTGAAGTATAGTTGGTTTACATTGTTGTGATAATTTCTTCTGTACAACATGATTCAGTTATACACATGCACACACCCATTCTCTGTAAGATTCTTTTCCAACATAGATTAAACATTCTCCTCCTGTGTTCTGATTTGTATTTTCTTAAATTATGAGACTCAGCTTTCTTTCACTACAGTTATTTATTTCATCTTTCGAATTATTTTGATTACAAAAAGTTTATTAAAATAGGTAAAATGCATGGGAATAAAAAGATCACTGGAAGATATACAAACTACCCTATCTACTCTGGGAGAATACATAATTTTTTTAATAATGATTTTTATTTTTTCCATTATAGCTGGTTTACAGTGTTCTGTCAATTTTCTACTGTATAGCAAGGTGACCCAGTTACATATATATGTATACATTCCTTTTTCTCGCATTATCATGCTCCATCATAAGTGGCTAGATATAGTTCCCAGTGCTATACAGCCACATCTCATTGCTTATCCATTCCAAAGGCAATAGTTTGCATCTATTAACACCAAATTTCCAACCCATCTCACTCCCTCCCCCTCTCTCTTGGCAACCACAAATCTGTTCTCCATGTCCATGATTTTCTGGAAAGTTTCACTTGTGCCTTCTATTAGATTCCAGATATAAGTGATATTATATGGTATTTTTCTTTCTCTTTCTGACTTACTTCACTTATTATAAGAGTCTCTAGTTCCATCCATGTTGCTGCAAATGGCATTGTTTTCTTTTTTATGGCTGAGTAGTATTCCATTGTGTATATATACCACATCTTCTTAATCCACTCATCTGTTGATGGACATTTAGGTTGTTTCCCTGTCTTGGCTATTGTGAATAGTGCTGCAATGAACATGCAGGTGCATGTGTCTTTTTCAAGGAAAGTTTTGTCTGGGTATATGCCCAAGAGTGGGGGGTTGCTAGGTCATATGGAAGTTCTATGTATAGTTTCCTAAGGTACCTTCATACTGTTTTCCATAGTGGTTGTACCAGTTTACACTTCCACCAACAGTGCAGGAGGGTTTCCCTTTCTCTACACTCTCTCTAGAATTTGTTATTTGAGCATTTATTAATGATGGCCATTCTGACATGTGAGGTGGTATCTCATGGTAGTTTTGATTTGCATTTCATTTAATCAGTGATGTTGAGCATTTTTTCATGTGCTTGTTGGCTATCAGAACACAGAATTTGAATATGATTTAGTGTAACCAACTTCTTGCTACAAAACCCAGAATTAATTGTAAATTAGGCACATTTTTAAAGTAGAAATTGGTATCTATAATAATTCAGTTTTATTTTTATATTATTTTCCATTTATTATTATTATTAATTTTGTTTTTGCTATTTTAGGGCTGCACCCATGGCATACGGAGATTCCCAGGCTAGGGGTCAAATCAGAGCTGTAGCCACAGGCTTACTACAGACACAGCAAAGTAAGATCCAAGCCGAGTCTGCAACCTACACCGCAGCTCATAGCAATGCCAGATCCTTAACCTACTGAGCGAGGCCAGGGATCGAACCCACATGCTCATGGATCCTAGTCGGGTTCGTTAACTGCTGAGCCACAAATGGAACTCTAATATATTATTTTTCATTTAATGCAATAAATTAGATATTGCAGTAAGAAGGACATCATGTATTAAATCTATAGCAACTTCAAGAGATCTCACCTATTAAACATGCAGTTGTAAAGAATCACTTATATTTATACTGTTATAGTGATAAGAAATTATAAACCTTAATGAAATGTCAATCAAGTAACTTGCCCATATCTCTAAAATTATGTCATAATTCAAAATTTTCTCCAAAGCTAACTGTATGTCTTACCTATGCTGGAGGTAATGCCACTGTGAAGAAATCTATCGCTATCACAATAGGGCAAAACAAAATAAATCATCTTTTCTTGACAACTCATTTCTTTACCATGATGTAATTTACAAAAGATTTACTTCCTCAGGGCACTTTTCCCTAAGGACAAGATCATTTGAAAACACTCAGCATTTTCTCAAAACAAACGTTATCTGGCAGTGTTTTGTTTTGTTTTTAGTTTGTTGGAAAAATCTTGAATTTAAAGGGATCAGATTTATCAAGCCAAAAGCAGAAAACAGTTTTAGGAACCCAGCATAACAGTCATCTTCTGATTCTAAGCTTATTGCAGCTGTTGGAGTCCTGCTGATCCATTTCTTTTGCCAATTACTCAGCACTCTGTTTTATAGCAGTGCCTCGGGGCACAGTGAAGGGCTTGGATGTTGAGCAGTTTTTCTCATTGAGCATCTGTCCTTGAGACTGTCATATGTGTGTGATTGACTTTGTTCTGTAGCTTATCCTCAGGTATGGCAAGAAGCATGGAGAATGGACTCAGAGTAAGTTTCTATGATTTCATGTGCTTGTATCCAACCATACTATCTAGCATATGTGAAACTGAGTAGGTAAAATTTCCAAAAGTAATACAAACAGAAGGTGTTAATTAAAAGGTACTTACTACACAGCAACACAACTACCTTATGCTAAACAAAACCAAAGAGGAAGGAATCAGAATATATTTAAGAAATTCAGTAAATACTTTAAGAAATATTAATATCCCACATCTTTATATGCTTAACTATCCATGCCCCCTTCCTCTTCATGTCATTGTATCAATCTGGTTTCCTTCATGCTATTTCCTATTTTCACTGGTTCTCCTTTGTTAGTTTAGAGGGATATTAGTTTTATTTGTTTTCATTAAAGAGATCAAAATTACCTGAAGGTATTCAGTGAGAAAGTGTATCAGATGATTCCTAAAGCACTCTAACTTGCTGAGACAAAGAGAAGCATTTTTGTGTCCTAAAATCATTTGAGAAATTGAATATCAATAGTAAGTATTAGGAAAAAACACTACTTTTTATACCTTTAATAATTCTCCCACCTCTTTTCTAGATTTTACTTTTAATGATTCCAAGATACTGGAGACTTTTTTTTTTTTAAGAATTATTTTTTCAAGTGTCAAGACCCTACATTATACAGTAACAAATCTTATTGTGGTAATAAAATAAATTGAAGTGGTAAAAATGATCTTTGGATCTAAAGTAGTCCAAGCAAATTATTGCCAAGTAACTATGTTACAGAATGCAAAACACAGGGTTAAAAAAACTCAAACATCTTAAAAACACAAAATATGTAGATTTTTAGAAATACTGGAAATATTAACTGATTTTTTTAGTTTATTTTAAAATTCAGATTTATTCCATGTTGCCCAAAACCCAGAGTGCAAAATTTCATTTTCTTCATTAAAGTAGTGAAGTTCTATTAAGGTTTATATCATGAGGAGTTCCTGTCATGGCTCAGCAGTTAATGAACCTGACTAACATCCATGAGGGTATGGGATCGATCCCTGGCCTTGCTTGGTAGGTTAAGGATCTGGCATCACCATGAGCTGTGGTATAGGTCACAGAAGCTGCTCGGATCTGGCATTGCTGTGGCTGTGGGGTAGGCCTACAGCTGTAGTTCTGACTGGACCCCTAGCCTGGAAAGCTCCATATGGCATGGGTACAGCCCTAAAAAGACAAAAAAAAAAAAAAAAAAAAAAAAAATTTATATCATGAGAATTTGGTAGAAAATGTGGTTCTTTTACTCAAATACACAAAACCACCTCCATACCTTTTAATATAGATATTTGACTTGTTATTTTAATGTAAGTATATTAGAAATGTCACATGGGTTTGAACGTTCTTTTGTCAGTCAAGCAAAACAGATTCAGTATGAATGGAGTTAGGAGAGTTTTGGTAGAAGAATGGGAAAAAGCCACTAAACTATGGCTTTCACTAAAATTGCTTTTTGTAAAAATCCGCACTCTAGAGAGAAGTGGGTGGCATCAGCAGCATGGCAGAAAAGAGATCCCAGACCTTATCTCCCCACAAAAAAACAATTTTATAGCTATCTCCAAATGAAAATAGCTCCAAGAAAGATAACGAGTCCAGTTAAGAGGCTGTAACAATATGATGGAGGAAAAAAAAACCAAACAAACAAACCTGAGAATATCTACACAAAAATAGTAGGAAGAGCATTTTGCCTGTATCATCATATTCCCCCAGGCTGACACAGCTTATCACTACAAGTTGCCCTCACAGGTGAAAAGGAGTGCAGAACTAACATTCAGCCTCTGATTTTTGGGGCACTGCCTGAGGATCTGCACTAATTTTACCCCAAGTTTGCTGGGGCAACTGGCATAGATGAGATACCTGGAGACTGCTAGGAATGAAGAAGGATGTTGGTTATCAGTATCAGTCATACAGTAAGTGCAACCATGGTCCCTAGTGGCCTGCTCTGCAGAGGGCCCTAGCAGCCTTTGCCATGGAGAGCCTCAACAGCCCTTGTGTATGGACACCCAGTAGCTTTTACCACCAAGGACCCTGCACTGTTCACTGTTGTGGAACCCAGTAGCTAGCTGGCTTTGCAGAGAATCCCAGTAACTTTTGTCAGTAAGTAAACCAACAGCCACGGCAGCTGCAATGGATCCCCTCCAGTTTCATCCATGAGAGTCTCATGATTTTACCTTTTTATAATCCAGCTTCCTGAGTTTTCATCCCCCTGGAGCTAATCTAGCTAGTTCCACTGTGGACGCCCTGGCCCTGGGACAGAATGGTGCCACTATATGTGCACTCACAACCTGCCTTAGCCCCTGCCACCAGCCAAGGCTCACATTGCTGGTGTGTGTGCCCCTGGACAACTGCTGCAACCATATGTGCACACACAACTGGCCCCAGTACTTGCTGATTCCCATCACTGCATACATGCCTACAGCTGGCCTTAGTAGTCATGCACATGGATGCCTCAGCTCCTACTGCTTACTCAGGTGTGCTCACTACTGGACATCAATAGCCCTTGTAGCCCTCACAACTTTTGTTGCCAAGAACCACAAAGTTGCTGACACTGCAGAGCAAAACATCCTGAACCAACATATCCCTATGACCCCAGGACCTGCAGCTACCACATGCTCCACATTTAGAAAGCTGCATGCCACTAGACACGGTGCTACAGCAGCCTCCTGTGTGCTCCCCTAGACAGTGCCTCTGTAGCCTCCTCCCTACATAGAAAGATCTGTTCTTACCAAAGCCAAGCCATAATGTATGGAAGAGGTGAATGCTTCTTACAGATACTAGTGTAAGGATACAAGGAACATGATAAATTAGGGAAATATAAGGAACACATTAAGCTTCCAGTAACCAGTGCCAAAGAAACAGAGATCCATGAGTTACTTGATGAATAATTCAAAATAATTGTTCCAAAAAAGCTCAATAAGCTATAAGAAATGTACATAAACAATTTAATCAACTCAAGAAAACAATGCAATGAGAAATTCAACAAAGAGATAGAAAATACGTTTAAAAAAAAGAATCAAACAAATTCTAGTGCTGAAAAAATATAATGCCTGAACTAAAAAATGCAATAAAGAGCTCAAATAGCAGACTTGATCAAGCAGAATAATCAATAAACTCAAATATAGGTCCTTGAAATTGTCTAGTCAGAGGAGAAAAAGAATGAAAATGAGTGAAAAAAGCCTAAAAGATTTATGGTATACACTTAGATGAACCGAGAGCCACATGATGGGGGTCCTAGAAAGAAGAGAGAAAAAGGACAGAAAGTTTATTTTTTGTTTTTTTTTTTAAAGAAACAAACCCTCCCCCCCAATCTGGTGTGAGAAAAAGATATCCCAATTCAGGAAGTCCATAGGACCCCAAATATTTTGAGCATAAAGACATCTACACCAAGACACACCGTGAATAAACTGCCAGAAGTGAAAGAGAATTTTGAAAGCCATAAGAAAACAGCATTTTGTTATGTAAAAGGGACACCTCTCCATAAGACTTTCAAGAATTTGTCAATATAAACATTGCAGCCCAGGAGAGAGTGGGATTATATATTCAAAATACTGAAAGAGGAGTTCCCATTGTGGCTCAGTGGAAACGAATACAACTAGGAACCATGAGGTTGCAGCTTTGATCCCTGGCATTGCTCAGTGGGTAAAGGATCCGGCATTGCCCTGAGCTGTGATGTAGGTCACAGACACAGCTTGGATCTAGCATTGCTCCAATTAGACCCCTAGCCTGGGAACCTCCATATGCTGCAAGTGCGGCCCTATAAAGACTAGAAGACAGAAAAATAAATAAATAAATAAATAAGGACTGAAAGAAAAAAAATGTCAACAAAAACTGCTATACTCTGCAAAGATATTCTTTAAAAATGAAGGGAGGTTGTCTTTTCCAGACTAAAACTAGATGAGATGAGTCTGTCACCATTAGACTTGCCTTATAAGAAATGCCTGAAGAAGTTATTTAAGTGGACTAGAGGGGACATTAAACAACAATGTGAAATCCTGTGAAAGTATAAATTTCACCCACAGAATAATATAACACCTTGAGACAAATGAAAGGCAAAAAATACATCTTATCAAAACTTATGGGGTACAGCAAAATCAGTATTAAGAGAGAAGTTTATAAGTGTTACACGCCTAAATTTAAAAGAAGAAGAAAATATATAAATTAAAAAACTTAACTCACAACTCATGGAATAGAAGATAAGAACAAACTAATTCCAAAATTAGCAGAGGAAGGAAATAATAAGATTAGAGAATAAATAAATACAATGAGAGATTATAAAAACTATAGAAAAAATAAACAAAATTGACAAACCCTTAGCTAGACTAAAAAAAGGAAAGCTTTAAAAAAATCCAGAAATGAAAAAGGAAATATTATAACCAATGACACAAAAATACTAAGGATTATAAGGGACTATTATGAATAGATGTATGCCAAAAAGTTGGATACTCTAGAAGAAATGAGAAAATGCCTAGAAACATACAGCTTACCAAGACTGAATCTAGAAGAAACAGAAAACCTAAACAGACTGGTAACAAACAAGTAGATTGAATTGGTTTTGCAAAAACTTTCCAACAAAGAAAATCTCAGAAGACAGCTTCACAGGTGAATTCTGTGAAACATTCAAAGAAGAATCAGTACCAGTCCTTCTCAAACTCTTCCAAAAAGTAGGAAAGGGGACATTTTCAAACTCATTTAACAAAGCTAGCCTTACTCTGACTCCAAAGCCAAAGACCAGAAAATAGAAGGGGGAAGAGGTGCAAGAGACAAAATGAATCCCCACAGGCCAATAATCTTGATATACAAAGATTCAAAAATCTTCAGTAAGATACTAGCCAACTATAATCAACAGCACATTAAAAGATTCATACACTCTGACCAAAGGGGATTTGGTCCTGGGATACAATATATGAAAATCATTACTGTAATACACCACATTAACAAAAAGAATTAAAAATTGCAAAAACCATATGATCATCGCAATAGATACACAAAAATTACTTGGCAAAATTCAACATCCTTTTATGACAAAAACTCTTAGCTATAGAAGGAATTTATCTCAACTGAAAATATCTATTTGAAAAACTCACAGGTGACATACTTTCAGTGGGTAAAAACTGAAGGTTTCTTTATGATCCTGTAAAAGGGAAGAATGCCCACTTTTGCAACTGGTGTCAACATAGCTCTGGAATTCCTATCAGAGTAGTCAGGCAAGATAAAATAATAAAAGACATCTAAATTTGAAAGGGGGAAGTAAAATTATCAGGTTGTAAATGACATAATCACATATGTAGAAAGCCTTTGAGATTCAATAACAATAACAAAAAGTTAGAACTAGTGATAAATACAGTAAAGTCGCAGAATACAAAATCAACATACAAAAATCAGTTGTATTTCTTTACACCTACAATGAACTCTCTGAAAAGTAAATTTTAAAAAAGTCTGTTTACATTAGCAGCAGTAGCAAGAAAACAAAAAAAACTTAGGAATTAACACATGATAAAGAGATGAAAGAATTTTACACTGAAAAGAATAATACATTAATGAAGGAAATAGATAAAAGTATGCAAATAAATGGATATTCTGTGTTCTAAATTGGGACAGTTAGTTAAAATGATACTACTCAAAGCTGTCTACAGATTCAGTGAAATTCCTACAAACATCTCAATGGCAATTTTTACAGAAATAGAAAAAAATCCTAAAATTCGTATAAAACCACAAAAGAGGCCAAAGAGCCAAAAAATAAAAAAGTTTGATTAAGAAGAACAAATCTGGAGGAGGAGGACAAGATGGCGGAGGAGTAGGAGGACACTCTCGCCCTCTCCCACAAACACAACAAAAAAAGCACATGTACAGAATAAATGACTCGCACAGAACAGCAACCAATCGCTGGCAGAGGAACCTAAACTCCAATAACGGCAAGAAGTTCGTGACATTACTGGGCAGAACGGGAGAAAAGAGGAGAGTGAGAGAAGGTGAATCCGAGTGGGACGGGCGCTCCCGAAAGGGAACTGTGGAGGAGAAAGGGATCCCGCACCCTGGAAAGTCACCTACCGGGCGAAAGATCAAATGAACCGGAGGAATCTCCAGATGCAGAGAAGAGTGTAGCAGTAAGTTGGAGTACGGAAAAGCCAATCAAGAACCCAATGGACCATCTGAACTACGGGCACAGTCACCAAAAATTGAGACGCCTGGGTGGGGGCTGGGCACCGAATCCTTGGCTCCAGAGGTTAGTCCCTGGGAAAGGGCCGGGGGACGACTGGGTGGGGGCTGGGCACCGAGACCTCGCCGCTGAAGGTTAGTCCCTGAGAGGGGGCCGGGGGACGCCTGGGTGGGGGCTGGGCACCAAGACCTCGCTGCAGAAGGTTAGTCCCCGAGAAAGGGCCGGGGGGGGCGCCGCCTGGGTGGGGGCTGGGCACCGAGACCTCGGCTCCAGAGATTAGTCCCCGGGCTAGGGGGGGCAGGGCAGAGCGGAAACTGCTTGGGAGGACTAGAAACCATTTGACCGGGCAGAGACTGCCTGGGAGACTAGAAAACAAAGCTGTCGCAGAGGAAGGGAACAATACTCCAGGGGCGGGGAAGTGGAAAGCCACATCAGAGGGAACCTGGGAGAAGAGCCTGGTCTGCACCCGTGCTGGGGAGGGGAGAAAAGAAGGGGTGGGTCCCCATAGAATACCCCCCATGCCACAGCAAGCTTACAGGCCCGCTAGCTAGCTGAAAACTGTGCTTCCCAGTGCATCCCCTCCCCCCACCCCCACACCCCCTACGCTCTCGCCGAACCTGGGGCTGCCTGCCATCCGGGAGGGCTGGCCTCAACAATTGCCTGAAGCCTACCCCGCAGGGGCTGTCCCTGCACAGGCCTGCTTGCCCTTTGGTGGGGCTACACTTCCGCAGAGCAGCACCAAACACCACCAGCCCCCAAGAAAAGGCCTGCAGCCCAGAAAAGCTAGAACAAGCTTAGCCAGGCTGTGAATAGATCTGCCTAATTCTCGGACGGTTTTTCTGAGTCGGGTTGCCCCGGGGAGGAGCCTCTTCAGTTTCCAACGGCCCTGCTACCCGCCCAAGCCCCCAGGGGGTGCCCCACTCCCGTGAAATAACTGCTCAGCACCACTAGCCCCCTGGAGGACCCCCTGCAGCCCAGAAAAGCTGCAACAAGCTCGGCCAGACTGTGAAAAGATCCGCCTACATTCTCAGGCTGTCCTTCTGAGTTGGGCTGCCCTAGGGAAGAGCCTCTTAGGTTCTCAGTGACCCAGATAGCTGCTCCAGCCCCCAGGGGGTGATGCACCCCTGAAGAGCAGCTGCCCAACACCACCAACCCCCTGCAAGAACCCCACAGCCTAAAAACACCAGAGCAAGCTCTGCATGACCAAGTGAAATCTGCCACCATCGTGGTGTGGACCTCCCAGTCCTGTCTGCCCTCAGGAAGTCCTCCTTTGCTTCAAAGAAACACTGTTAGCCCCATCAACACTCCAGAAAAGCCACACTGCCTCAAAAAAGATTGACCAACAATGCCAGCCCTCAGGAAATATTCCACGGCAGTGACAAGGCAAACACTGCCCGATCACGGAGAGTACAACTCCCTCAGGAGAAAGAAAACAAGAAGCAAGATGAAGAAGCTGAGAAACCACTCCCAGTCAAACCAACAGGAGAACTCACCTAAAACAGTCAACAATGAAACAGATCTCTGCAGTCTGACAGAGCTGGAGTTCAAAAGAGAAATAGTGAAAATACAGAAGGAATTAAGAGAAGATATGAACAGTAATGCAGATACCCTCAGAAAGGAACTAGAAAATATAAGGAGGAGCCAAGAAAAACTAGAACATTCATTTGCAGAGATGCAAACTAAACTAGGGGCAGTAAAAACCAGAATGAATAATGCAGAAGAACGAATCAGTGATATGGAAGATAGAATAATGGAAATCACTCAATCCGGTCAACAGACAGAAAACCGAATCAAAAAACTGGAAAGCAATATAAGAGACCTATGGGATAATATAAAGTGGGCCAATCTACGCATAATAGGAATTCCAGAAGGAGTAGAAAAAGATAAGGGAATGGAAAATATCTTTGAAGAAATTATCGATGGAAACTTCCCAAATCTAAAGGATACTGGGTTCAAGATACAAGAAGCACAGAGGGCCCCAAACAAACTGAACCCAAACAGACCCACACCAAGACACATCATAATAAAAATGGCAAAAGTTAGTGATAAAGAGAGGATCCTAAAGACAGCAAGAGAAAAACAGAATGTTACCTACAAGGGAACCCCCATAAGAATATCAGCTGATTTCTCTACAGAAACACTACAGGCCAGGAGGGAATGGCAAGAGATATTTAAAGAGCTAAGAGGAAAAAATATGCAACCTAGAATACTCTATCCAGCAAGAATATCATTTAAAATAGAAGGGGAAATAAAAATTTTTTCCAACAAACAAAAACTTAAAGAATACAGCAACACAAAACCCAGGTTAAAGGAAATATTGAAAGGGCTTCTCTAAACCAAAAAGAAAGGAAGGAAAGGGAAGAAAAAAGAAAAGAAAAAAAAAAAAAAGAAGAAGAAGAAGAGGAAGAACTAGGACTGAGGAAACCGCAATCAGAGAGCAGTCACTCAAATAAGCCAGCATACAGATTTAATCATGAACATGCTTCAAACAAAATAAAATTAAAAAGAAAAAAATAAAAAAGTCATCAAAACCATAAAATGTGGGCAAGGGATGTTAGGAAGTAAATAACCCTTTTTGTGTGTTTGTATGTTTCTCTCCTTAATTTTAATATAGTAATGAAGTGTTTGAACTTACAGGACCATCAGGCTAAAACACACAAGTATGGGAAGGGGTTAGCATACTTAAAAAACAGGGCAACCACAAGCCAAAAGCAAATATTGCATTTGCCAAAAATGAAAAAAAAAATACACTGAAGCAGATAATAACAGGAGACCATCCAACCAAAAAAAAATAAATAAATAAAGGAAGAATGGAGAACCATAGAATCAACTGGAACACGAGGTTCAAATGGCAATAAATAATCATCTATCAATTATCACATTAAATGTCAATGGACTGAATGCCCCAATCAAAAGACACAGAGTGGCTGAGTGGATAAAAAGGCAAAAACCTTCAATATGCTGCCTACAAGAAACTCACCTTAGGACAAAAGATACATATAGATTGAAAGTGAAAGGGTGGGGAAAAATATCTCACGCCAATAGACATGACAGAAAAGCAGGAGTCGCAATGCTCATATCAGACAAAATAGACTTTAAAACAAAAGACATAAAGAAAGACAAAGAAGGACACTACTTAATGATTAAGGGATCCATCCAAGGAGAGGATGTTACTATCGTCAACATATATGCCCCAAATACAGGAGCACCCAGTTACATACAACAAATATTAACAGACATAAAGGGAGATATTGATGAGAATACAATCATAGTAGGAGACCTTAATACCCCCCTCACATCAATGGACAGATCCTCTAGACAGAAAACCAATAGAGCAACAGAGATCCTAAAGGAAACAATAGAAAAGTTAGACTTCATTGATATCTTCAGGACACTACATCCAAAAAAATCAGAATACACATTCTTCTCAAATGCTCATGGAACATTCTCAAGAATCGACCACATATTGGGACACAAAGCGAATCTCAATAAATTTAGGAGCGTAGAAATTATCTTCTCTGACCACAATGCCATGAAATTAGAAACCAACCATGGGAAAAGGAAAGAGAAAAAACCTACTCCATGGAGACTAAACAACATGCTACTAAAAAACCAATGGGTCAATGAAGAAATCAAGAAGGAAATTAAAAACTACCTTGAAACAAATGATAATGAAGACACAACCTCTCCAAATCTATGGGATGCTGGGAAAGCAGTGCTCAGAGGGAAATTTATAGCAATACAGGCCTTTCTCAAAAAAGAAGAAAGATCCCAAATAGACAACTTAATCCTCCACCTAAACGAATTAGAAAAAGAAGAACAAAAAAGTCCTAAAGTCAGCAGAAGGAAGGAAATTATAAAGATCAAAGAAGAAATCAATAAAATAGAGACTCAAAAAACAATAGAGAAAATTAATAAAACCAAGAGCTGGTTCTTTGAAAAGGTGAACAAAATTGACAAACCCCTGGCCAGACTCACTAAAAAGAGGAGAGAAAGAACCCAAACAACCAAAATTAGAAATGAAAAAGGAGAAATCACAACGGATACAGCAGAAATACAAAAAACCATAAGAGAATACTATGAACAACTGTATGGCAACAAGTTTGACAATCTGGAAGAAATGGACAATTTTCTAGAATCTTACAGCCTGCCAAAACTGAATCAAGCAGAAACAGACCAACTGAACAGACCGATCACTAGAAATGAAATTGAAGAGGTCATAAAATCACTCCCTACAAATAAAAGTCCAGGACCAGATGGCTTCACAGGTGAATTCTATCAAACATATAAAGAGGAATTGGTGCCCATCCTCCTTAAACTCTTTCAAAAGGTTGAAGAAGAAGGAATACTCCCAAAGATATTCTATGAGGCCACCATCACCTTCATTCCAAAACCAGACAGAGATACCACCAAAAAAGAAAACTATCACCCAATATCATTGATGAATATAGATGCAAAAATTCTCAACAAAATCTTAGCCAACCGAATCCAACAACATATCAAAAAAATTATACACCATGACCAGGTTGGGTTCATCCCAGGTTCACAAGGATGGTTCAACATATGCAAATCAATCAGCATCATACACCACATTAACAAAAAAAAGGTCAAAAATCATATGATCATCTCAATAGACGCAGAAAAAGCATTTGACAAAGTCCAACATCCATTCATGATGAAGACCCTCGCCAAAGTGGGTATAGAGGGAACATTCCTGAATATAATCAAAGCCATTTATGATAAACCCACAGCAAATATAATACTCAATGGGGAAAAACTAAAAGCCTTCTCATTCAAATCTGGAACAAGACAGGGATGCCCACTCTCACCACTGCTCTTCAACATAGTTTTGGAAGTCCTAGCCACAGCAATTAGACAAACAAAAGAAATCAAAGGCATCCATATAGGAAGAGAAGAGATCAAACTGTCACTGTATGCAGATGACATGATACTATACATAGAAAACCCTAAGGACTCAATCCCAAAACTCCTTGAACTGATTAATAAATTCAGCAAAGTGGCAGGATATAAGATTAACATTCAGAAGTCAGTTGCATTTCTGTATACCACAAATGAAACATTAGAAAAGGAACAAAAATATGATACCTTTTAAAATTGTACCTCACAAAATCAAATACCTCGGAATACACCTGACCAAGGAGGTAAAGGACCTATATGCCGAGAACTATAAAACTTTAATCAAAGAAATCAAAGAAGATGTAAAGAAATGGAAAGATATTCCATGTTCCTGGATTGGAAAAATCAATATTGTGAAAATGGCCATACTACCCAAAGCAATCTACAGATTCAATGCAATCCCTATCAAATTACCCATGACATTTTTCATAGAACTAGAACAAACAATCCAAACATTTATATGGAACCACAAAAGACCCAGAATCGCCAAAGCAATCCTGAGAAACCAAAACCAAGCAGGAGGCATAACTCTCCCAGACTTCAAGAAATACTACAAAGCCACAGTCATCAAAACAGTGTGGTACTGGTATCAAAACAGACAGACAGACCAATGGAACAGAATAGAGAACCCGGAAATAAACCCTGACACCTATGGTCAATTAATCTTTGACAAGGGAGGCAAGAACATAAAATGGGAAAAGGAAAGTCTATTCAGCAAGCATTTCTGGGAAACATGGACAGCTTCATGCAAAGCAATGAAACTAGAACACACCCTCACACCATGCACAAAAATAAACTCCAAATGGCTGAAAGACTTAAATATATGACAGGACACCATCAAACTCCTAGAAGAAAACATAGGCAAAACACTCTCTGACATCAACATCATGAATATTTTCTCAGGTCAGTCTCCCAAAGCAATAGAAATTAGAGCAAAAATAAACCCATGGGACCTCATCAAACTAAAAAGCTTTTGCACAGCGAAGGAAACCCAAAAGAAAACAAAAAGACAACTTACAGAATGGGAGGAAATAGTTTCAAATGATGCAACCGACAAGGGCTTAATCTCTAGAATATATAAACAACTTATACAACCCAACAGCAAAAAAGCCAATCACCCAATGGAAAAATGGGCAAAAGACCTGAATAGACATTTCTCCAAAGGAGATATACAGATGGCCAGCAAACACATGAAAAAATGCTCAACATCGCTGATTATAAGTGAAATGCAAATCAAAACTACCATGAGATACCACCTCACACCAGTCAGAATGGCCATCATTAATAAATCCACAAATAACAAGTGCTGGAGGGGGTGTGGAGACAAGGGAACCCTCCTGCACTGCTGGTGGGAATGTAAACTGGTACAGCCACTATGGAGAACAGTTTGGAGATACCTTAGAAATCTATACATAGACCTTCCATATGACCCTGCAATCCCACTCTTGGGCATCTATCCGGACAAAGCTCTACTTAAAAGAGACACATGCACCCGCATGTTCATTGCAGCCCTATTCACAATAGCCAGGACATGGAAACAACCCAAATGTCCATCGACAGATGAGTGGATTCGGAAGATGGGGTATATATACACAATGGAATACTACTCAGCCATAAAAAAGAATGACATAATGCCATGTGCAGCAACATGGATGGAACTAGAGAATCTCATCCTGAGTGAAATGAGCCAGAAAGACAAAGACAAATACCATATGATATCACTTATAACTGGAATCTAATATCCAGCACAAATGAACATCTCCTCAGAAAAGAAAATCATGGACTTGGAGAAGAGACTTGTGGCTGCCTGATGGGAGGGGGAGGGAGTGGGAGGGATTGGGAGCTTGGGCTTATCAGACACAACCTAGAATAGATTTACAAGGAGATCCTGCTGAATAGCATTGAGAACTTTGTCTAGATGCTCATGTCACAACAGAAGAAAGGGTGGGGGAAGAAACTGTAACTGCAATGTATACATGTAAGGATAACCTGACCCCCTTGCTGTACAGTGGGAAAATAAAAAAAAAAAAAAAAAAAAAAGAAGAACAAATCTGGGAGCATCACACTTCTTGTCAAATTACATTACAAAGTTATAATAACCAAAACAGTATGGTAATGGCCTAAAACAGACAGATAGATCAATGGACAGAATAGAGAATCCTGAAATAAACTCACATATTTGTACTTAACTACTCTTTGAAAAAGGTCCAAAGAATGTGTAGTGAATAAAAGATAGTCTCTTCAGGAAATGGTGTTTTGCTGGTCAGCATGGCCATCATTGAAAAGTCTACAAACATCAAATGCTGGAGACGGTGTGGAGAAAAGTGTACCCTCCTACAATTTTTTTTCGGTTGGTAGGAATGTAAATTAGTGTAACCACTATGGAGAACAATATGGAAGTTCATTACAAAACTAAATATCAAACCATCATATGATCTAGCAATTCTACAC
This sequence comes from Sus scrofa, assembly GCF_054392235.1. Classification (NCBI taxonomy): domain Eukaryota; kingdom Metazoa; phylum Chordata; class Mammalia; order Artiodactyla; family Suidae; genus Sus; species Sus scrofa. The sequence continues at coordinate 104,401,231 of NC_139390.1, forward strand.
CTGCCCACATATCTGGAGAAAACCATAATTCGAAAAGATACATGCACCCCAATGTTCATTGCAACACTGTTTATGATAGCCAAGACATGGAAGCAACCTAAATGTCCATTGACAGAGGAGTGGATAAAGGTGTTATACATAAACACAGTGGAATATTACTCAGCCATAAAAAATGAAATAATGCCATTTGCAGCAACATGGATGGACCCAGAAATTATCACACTAAGTGAAGCAAGGCAAACAGGGAAAGACAAATGATACAATATCACTTATATGTGTAACCTAATACAAAAGAACTTATTTATAAAACAGAAACAAACTCATAAATTTCAAAACCAAATTTATGGTTACCAAAGGGGCAACTGTGGTGGGGAAGGATAAATTTTGGGAAGATGGGATTAACACATTCACACTACTATATATAAAATAGATAACCAACAAAGACCTACTGTATAGCACAGAGAAATCCATGTTATAACTATGTGGGAAAAAAGAATGGATATATGAACATGTATAACTGATTCACTTTGCTATAAACCTGAAACAAATACAATGTAGTAAATCAACTGTACACCAATAAATAAATAAATAAGAAATGGTATTGGGAAAACTAGAAAATTCAAATGCTAAAGATTGAAATTGGACTCCTATCTTACACAAAGATAAACACAAAATGGATTAAATACTTAAATGTGAAACTTCAAACTATAGATCTTCTGAAGAAAATACAGGTGAAAACCTAGACATTGGTCTTGGCAATAATTTTTTTGATAAGACATCAGAGCACAGGCAATAAAAGGAAAAACAGACAATTGGGTTACATCAAACTAATTTAATGCTTCTGGAGAGCAAAGGAAAAATCAACAAATTGAACATGAAACCTATGGAATGGAAAGAAAAATATCTCCAAACCACTCATCTCATTAGAGATTAGTTTCAAACATATATAAAAACTCATACCACTCAATACCAAAAAGACAGAACATTATTAAAAAATGGCCGAAGGACCTAAACAGACACTTTTCAAAAGAAGAAATTCAGACAGACAACAGGTACATGAAAAACTGTGCAACATTTTAATCATTAAAGAAATGAATATCAAAACCAAAATTAGATATCACCTCACTCCTGTTTGGATATCTATTATCAAAAAGAGAAAAGATATTGTGTTAGCTAGGATGAGGAGGAAAGGGAACCCTCATACTGTTAGTGGGAATGTAGATTTTGAATGCCATTATGAAAAACAGTATGGAGGTTCCCCAAATAATTTATCACAGTACTATATATTAGTCTATATTTAACATATAACTATATGGTCTAGGAATCCCATTTCTGAATATACCCAAAGAAATTTAAAACAAGATTGTGAAGAGATATCATGTTCATTCTAGTATTACTGACAATAACCAAGATATGGAAACAACCTTAATGTCTTTTGATGGATAAATTGATAAAGAGAAATTGAGATTTAGATATACACACATGCTCACAGTGGAATATTATTCAGTGTTAACAAAAGAAGAAGAAAATCTTGCCATTTGTGACAACATGGATGAACCTGTATGACATTATGCTAAATGAAATAAGCCAGACACAGAAAGACAAAAAATACTTCATGACCTCACTTATACCTGGAATCTAAAATAGTTGAACTCATAAAATCAGAGGGTATAATGGTGGTTGACAGGGTTGTGTGGTGTGAAGAAAAGTGATATATTGGTCAAAGTTTGTAAAAGTTTAGTTATATGGGATGAGTACATTTTGGAAATCTAATGTTCAGCCCGGTGATGATAGTTAACAATACGGTATTATTATACTGGAAATTTCCTAGGAGAACAGATCTTACTTAAATCTTAACACACTCTCAAATGGTAACCATGTGGAGAAGATAGGTATGTTAATTATCTGGATTGTGGTGATCATTTCACAACATAAATACATGTATCAAAACATCAAATTGTATACTTTATATATATGTAGTACTTATATGTCAATGATTTCTCAATAAAGTTGTTAAAAATCCATATCCCATAGAATTGTACTCTATATTAAAAATATTTTAAAATTAATATATAATTTGAATATGTGAGAAACATTTTATCCTTATCTAAATTTCTTTGTGTCCATCAAAGACTGTTTGGGTTAATTAATAAGCAGAGAGTAATTTGTAGGATGTTTGTAATTCAGTGAATTTTGTATTGAATTGTACGCAATCATATAAGAAAATTTTAAAAAGACTTGTTCAGGAACTAAACACTTAAAGCATTAGCTAAATAACTGTCAAAATGGATGGTGCAAGTGCATCTTATAGAGGAGGAAGTTGCACATCTAGCGGGCTGAAATAGTCCAGAGGGATTCTTGTTGCATGTAGGTACCGAATTAACATATTGCATTTGAAAGAGAAATGAGTGTATATCTTTAGAGGATAGCGAGAGAAGGCCAAAGCCTTCTAACCTAAAGAATGGGTTAGTATTCAGAAATCAGGTTGGTTAGGTTAAAAATAGCATTAGACTGTGGAAATGTTTTCCTTTTTTTTCATTATTGCAAATTACAAACATATACAAGAGTAGGGAGAAAAGATTCATTATCAGCATAGGGCCAGTCTTGTTCCCCCAACTATAATCCCTGGATTATTTTGAAGCAAATCTGAGCCATCATATAATTTCAAGTATAAAATAATTCAGTAAGTATCTGTGTACTAAGTATCTAAGAGATATTTATTCTTCATCTTTTTGAAAAATCATACCATAATACTATAATCACACTGAAAAATAACTGTAGTAATTTCTTAGTAGTATCAAATATCCAGTCATGCTGTGAATGTTAATGTGGAATGAGATTCCAAATTTATCAGGTAGGCATTGAGGAATCACAGGCATTTTTATAATACTTGGGAGAACACCATGAAAGAATATTTCCTAAGGTTAATCAGGAAAAATGACATGACAAAAATATATCTGGAGACATACAGGCTTTCCAAGAAAAGGTTGCAATAATCCTTTGCTTAAGTTCTGTTCACTATAGATAGAATATGCTAAACACAGCAGAAAATGTAATTATGAATATTCACAATGTGAAATACTAGCTGAGCACATACTCTTATGTCAAGCACTGTTTTCTGTGATGGAAATATACGTTATGGAATGAGGCAGAAATAACATTTGTTCTTCTGTATCTTGCATTCTGGAGGTGTGAGGCATAATACATCAAACAAATTAGGATCAATATATTTGAAATAGTAAAAAATACTACAAATAAAATTAAACGTAGGTTAATGATAAAGAGTGACTAGTGGGAGATCCAGATAGTTATTTTAAAATGATTGAATGCAGTAGGATACTTTGAGATTGTGACATCTTAGCTCCACCTGATAATGGAGACCAACCTTGGAAAGTTCAAAGTCCTACAGACTTGCCTAAAGAGAACAACAAATAGAAAATCAGTGAGACAGAAATGATCTTGGCTTATTTAGTGAGGATATGTGATAAGTGAGGGAAGTGTGGCAGGACAAGATGATGTATGGCCTTGAAAATATTTGGATTTTTACTTAATGTGAAATGGAATAGTATTGGAAAGTTTTGTAAATAACTTGAGCTGATACATATATGTGTGTGTGAGAGTGTGTGTGTGTGTGTGTGCGTGTGTGTGTGCGTATACAATGATAACACTGGCTGTGGTAGGAAAAATCGATTGTGGGAAAAAATGATGAGAGTGGAGTCTGTGAGACCAGTAACAAAACTTCATCATTCTTCAGGACTATTTATACTTAAAACAAAGGGACTAAACCAGCTTAAAACAATCAAGTCTGTTCATTTTAGCACTCTTTGAGATTATAATATTTCTGTTAAAGAAAGACAGTGATGATGAAGATGACCGACAAAATAAATGATTATGAGTACATTTCTATGTATGGATTTTCTACAAATTAAAAAGTATATGTACATAAGTAAAAAAACATTCATTTTTAACTTATGATATGTTGACACATTATCATGTGTTGAAAATTTTTGTTTGCATTATGCAATCTGATTATGTGGCGATAAAAATGAAACAATGACTAAAGAATAACTAAATTAATTCTTCAGATCAGGAAACAAAAACAATGAGCATTACAAAATAATACTGGTTTACTTTGAATGAAATGTCAATAAAAATGTTACATATAAAATTTTGGAACTGCATTTAAAAGCAGTACTTAAAATACATTTTTAAGAAATAAGAGAAAATAAGAATGATTGAAAAAGCAATTAAAGTATCTAAGAAGTTATTTATAAAATAAACATATTTTTAAAAGTTAAAAAAAATTTAAAGTAAATAAAAATAAAACAAAATGGGTTATTGGAAAAGATAATTGGGAGAAATCCTTGGAAAGGTCAATCAACTGAAAAAGGGAATAATAAAATCAAGGTGTGAATTTAATAGTACAATATCCAAAAACATGTGTCTTAAAATGTATGAAGACTATGACAAATCTGCTCCTAAATTTGAAATTGAGATTAAGTGGATAACTTTTTTAAAATAAATGTTAAAAAATATAAAAATAGAATTGATTATTTAAGAAATTAAAATGTAGGAGTTCCCATGGTGGCTCAGTGGAAACAAATTTGACTAGCATCCATGAGGACAAAGATTTGGATCCCTTGCCTCACTCAGTGGGTTAAGGATCTGGCGTTGCTGTGAACTGTGGTGTAGGTCTCAGACATAGCTTGGATCCTGTGTTGCTGTGGTGTGGGCCTGCAGCTGTAGCTCTGATTTGACCCCCAGTCTAGGAACCTCTATATGCCACAGGTGCAGTCCTGAAAAGACGAAAGACAAAAAAAAAAAAAAAAAAAAAAAGAAAGTAAAAGGTAAGCAAAGATGTAGCACAGAAGTCCAACTGGTTTAATAAATGGGTTCTGACATTCTTTTGAAGAAGAGATAATATTCATCTTTTTCATGATGTTCCTGAAAACAGAGCATCAGTGGAAGTTTTAGACTGTGTCTTAGAAGACTAGTAAAATCTTGATTCTAAGGTCAAATAAAAGACAACATAAAACAATTGTAGGCAATATCATTGAATAAAAATTCTTAAAGAAATCTTAAATAAATATGAACCAGATATATCAAACATTTTTTTAAATGCATCATCAAATGGTTTATTTTGGGAAAGTACTGATTATTTAATGTTATAAAACTTAATGACTTAAGCACATTGATGACCAATATTTTTTGAAAGACTGATAGAAGAAAAAGACAAATTTTTTTCTTTCTACATACTGGAAATCTGTTACATACCTTAAAGTGGTTAAAGAAACTTGAGGTAAATTCCTTTTAATATTCAGAAAGAATAAAAAGATGCCTGATATAACTGTTGTTCAAAAAAGTACTGAAGTTTTACATCAGAGTATTTCTTCATTAATTTGTTCAACAAATATTTATTGAACACTGACTATGCTCTAGATAGTGTTCTAGGGTCTGGGATATGGTAGTGAATGAAATTAAAAAAAAAAAAGGTGCTCATGGGGCTTCCATTCTATCAGCAAGAAATAAACTTTAAATTTGTAGGTAAATTATAATAGTATATTAGAATGTAGTTAAACACTGTGAAACAAATATGACAGAGAGAGGAAGATAGAAAGTGCAAGAAAGTGAGGCATTTGGATTGATTGCAATTTTAAGTGGAAAACAATCAGGAAAATCCTTACTGCAACATGATATAGATACAAAGACAAAAGGATATGAGAAAATGAGCCATATTACATGGAGAGGAGCATACCATGCACATAAAATGGCAAATGGGCTAGTGTATTTCAGGGATAATAAAGGTGTCATCTCAGTGACTGGAGCTGTGAATGAACCAAACCAAGAGTAGTAGGAAATGAAATCAGAGAAGAAACAGAAGGCCTGATCTCTAAGTGATATGAGGAAATTATGAAAAAAAGAATGATTTTTTTTCCCCCTTAACAGGCCATTTGGTTCCTCATTGAAAACAAACTGGTCAAGTAAAGAGGAGAAAGATGGAGACAAATAGAGGGCTAATGACATAATGCGGAAATGAGATAATGGTGGTTTACCTGAGCATGCTAGGTATGAATGTGGTAGGATGTGGTCAGATTCCAAGGGGACATACTAAAAATACAAGGCTACATTAAGGGTCGATAAGATATTTTTAGTTATAAATTTTAATGTGAAACTGATCTGATATATGTGTATACACACACACATATATATACACACACACATATATACACATATATATATACATATATATATATATATATGCATGGATAGTTAGAAGACGACACACAAATTTCCTTATTTGAAGGTAACATGTTCATGTACACATAAACCCCAATAGGTTTATCACAAAATCATTTTAACTAATAAGAGACATCAGCAATGTTTCAGGAAATAAATTTAATTTAGAAAAATCACATCTTTGCAGAATTAAGAAAATATACACCCAACAATACATATGTGTATATATATTTATATATATGTAATTATTATATAATATTATATATACCATGATATTGTTCACAATAAAGAACTAATATCTGATATTGAAGGATTACAGTGATAAATAACGGAAGAATTTAGAAAAATAACACTATAAAAGTTATGAAAATAATAACAAAAATGGAGATATACATGTGATAATTGTAATAGATATTTTGAACTAATCTCTGTCAGAGTACAACTAGAAAAGATAGGCAAAACATTTTTAAAAAGATATATTTGAAGGGGGAAAGCTGAAAAATAAAATGTTGGAGCAACATCCAGTAGAAGAAGGAAGTTCAGAAAAGTAAGACAGAATTGGTGCTGTTTTTCTCATAGGGGCATAAACCAATTCATGAAGATGTGTCTGGGAGTCTAAAAAGTAGAATAAAGATTTTGATAAATTAAAGCACCTAGAAAGAGAAAAATTATGGAATCCTTATACCTCCCAGGAATTAGGTGAGGACCAAAATGGGCTAAACTATAAGAGTAAGGATGAAGGGGAAATAGATCAGTTGTCATAAATACTGAGGCCCAACTTGAGATAATCTTAATCTCTGATTGGATAAATCATCACTAATGACAATGTCCCTACCATCCTGTGAAAACATGTATGTGTTTTCTCTTGGAAAAGATATCATCATCCTATTGTTCAAATTATCTTCAGTTTTTCTTTTGCATTATCCAGCTGACAAACCAAAAAAACTCAGACATAAATGATAGCTTTGAGAGCATTTGACAGAGAATTAGATATTATTTTTTAAAGCCTTCATAGAAATTATAGAATTGAAAAAAATACAGTAACCAAAATTAGGTACCTAGAGATAAAGTTAATGGTAAAGTGCATATAGATGAAGAGAGAATGTGAAAGTATAAAACACCAGAAAAGAAGTTATTCAGAAAAACTTGGAGAGAGGAAGTTTGGAAAACACAAAGAATAAGGCAAGAAAGAGAGAAGAAGATAAAGACGGTCTAACATATGTGTAATTGAGGTCCCAGAAGTACATAAACTGTGAAATGGGATGGAAGTAACATTTGAAGATAAAATGTCTGAGATTTTTTTAAAACTGTTAAAGGCCCAGACCACAAATTCAAAAGCCATACATGTTTTAAAAGTGATAATTAGAGGAAATGACATCTCAATGTTAATAAAATTGTTGAAACCAGACAAAAAGTTTTTAAAAGTTTAAAAGAGAAAATTTTTTAAAAGCAGCAAGAACAAGTCTGACAGAGATAACTGAAACCAGAAAATCACAGAATTATATTTTTAAGGCAATGAAAGGATGTATGTAGTAGTGAGCTTCTAAATATCCTTCTAAAATGAACATGAAATAAAGACATTTTTCTTTTACTTTCTTCCAGCAGTGGGTCTTTACTGTGCAGTGGGAGTGACAGGGATTCCTGCTCCTCTCCCAGGAGTTTGGGACTTTTGTTCCCTATAAGCAGTGAGCTCAGGAAGGAGCTTTGTGACTCCCACAGCAATGATCATGCCCCTCCTTTCTGCTTCTGCCACAAGCCAGGGTTCCTCTAACTCCTATCTCCCCTTTTCAAGTACATACCTGGTAGAGATCCACGGGTAGTTAAGTATGAATGAGTGCTACCTCACCTTGTGTTTAAGGTCACCCAAGGTTCTATATGCCATCCTAAACCTAGCCTTTAGAAATAAATAAAAATTTCAGCTTATTTTTCCTTACCCACTTGTATGGGTCACAGCTCTTCTTCCTATGTTTTGTCACAGGGATGCCAGCCTGTGCTCCCTGCCTCTTCTCAAGGGAATTTGCTGTCTGGTCTGTGGAAATAATCTTTTTTTGGCTTCTGTGTGAATAGCTCTCTCACGAGATCAAGAAAACCTATTATTTTGGAGTTCCCATTGTGGTACAGCGGAACGGAACCCAACTAGTATCCCTGAGAATGCGGGTTCGATCCCTGACCTTGCTCAGTGGGTTAAGGTTCCAGTGTTGCCGTGAGCTGTGGTGTAGGTCACAGACACAGCTTAGATCTGGCATTGCTGTGGCTCTGGCGTAGCTTGGCAGCTATAGCTCCAATTAGACCCCTAGCCTGGGAAACTCCATATGCCAACTCGTGGCCCTAAAGAGGACAAAAGACAAAAAAAAAAAAAAAAAAAAAAGAAAGGAAAAAAAAACCTATTGTTTTATAATTGACCTGCATTTTTAGTGTGGGATTGATGCTCTTGTGGCTTTCTCTAAAGACATTTGTAAAGAAACAGAAATTGTGAGGATTCATCATTATTATTCATGCAGTAAAGAAAATAGAATGTTTTCCTTCAATCAGAAAATAGAATGTTTTCCTTCATATAATCTTGGTTGGAATTTCAGATATTGATAAATAGTGAAAAACCTCAGTAGAGGCAAATATATGGATAAATCTAAATACATTTTAATTGACATTGACAATAATGACTTAAAGATTTAATATTTATGCAGTCAAAGTACATGACAACACTAGTACATAAGTCAGTATGAGGGTAGTAATAGAGAAAGGACATTCTAAGATCCTTGACTTTTCTTGGAGAAAATAAGATACTAATTTTAGTAGTCATGAATATATAACTGTAAGTGCATGAATCGGTACATATTGTAATTTGTAGAGTAACTGTAAAAGATATATGAGATTTAATAATTGAATAATTCAATCCAAAATAAACTATGAGGAGAGAAAAGTAAACATAGGACAGGAAGGACAAACAGAAAGCAAATGATAAGACAGAAAATTTCAGGCAAAAATTAGCAGTAAGATGAATATTTCATAATGATTAATGATGTTATAATGATAAAGTCAATTTACCAGGAAGATGTATAAATTCAAAATATATATGTGTATAATAGCATATTCTCAATATGTACAAAACAGGTGGATTTGGAAAAAGACAATGGCACACATTTGGATAGAAATTTTAATACACCTCTGAAAAGTGATAGAACAAGTAAAAAAAATTGTTAAGCATATAGAATATTGAGCAAGATAATACAAAAAACAGCAAAATACATTATCTTAAAGTATACATAAAACATTTATAAAAATTGACCTGAGACTGGGTAATAAAGTCTGTGTCAATAAATTTCTGAAGAGTGAAATCATACTATAAGTGAACAAATAAAGTTACTAACTTATTATATGTTTGATAATTAACTACTGCACTTCTAAATAATCGTAGTGTTAAAACTCAGAAGAGTTATTACCTTTGAGCAGGAGGGATGGTATATTTATTGACTGAAATAGGTGCTAGTAATATTTTATTTCTTAATTCTTACTCATTTAGCTGTACTGTCATGTTTTTTTGTACCTTTTTTGTATCTGTTTTACTAAAATAAAATGTGTGTAAATAGACTAAAGGAGACTATTACAGATTTGATGTGTTGAGTCATATATATAGGAAAATTGATTTATGGCAAAGATAGCATCACAAACCAATGAACAAAGATCAATTGTGTAATTCTCTTGAGAAGAATGGCCTATTAAATAGAAATAATAATAACAATGTTGAATCTATGTTTCAGAGCATATACAAAAGTGGAATCCAAATAGTTAGGCCTTAAATCTGAAAAACAATATAATGAAATACATATGTGTCTTTGTGTATTCACTCACACACACACACAAATATAAACAACCATGAAGTGGAGGAAGACTTCTTAAGACAAAACATTCCAGCCATAAATCAAAAGAAAACTGATGGATGTGCCCACATTAAATAAATCTTCAAAGATATAGATAATGGATTTAGAGAATATTTCAAGTGGAGATGGTTTTAATATCTAGGAAGCACAGGGAACTTCTGCAAATCAATGAAAATAAGAAACTCTTAATGAAATAAAATACTCCAAGTGTATGGATGGACAATTCATATAAGAGAATATATAAATAGGCTAATGATCATTTTTAAAGGAATGATTATTGATCTCGCTAATAAATAAGGAAAAAAGAGGTTTTTGTTTGTTTTTGGCCAGTGTAAATCCATCAGATTGGCAGGTATGAACACGTGAGGTAATTCCAAGTGAATGTGTAGATCTGTGGACACACTAAGCCTCACGATCCTTCTTATATATGAGACTAAAACAGTACAGTCAATCTGGAAGGCAGTTAATAGAATTTAATGAAATTATGCATTTGTATAGAAACCCTAATCATATATATCAGAGAGTTTCTTGCACAGGTCCATGAAGTCAAGGGCATGAAGGATGTCAGTCCAACATTTTTCTGGTTGTTGAAGAGTTAGTGATAACACAGTTGTTATAATGGAACATACTTTAAATACAGTGGACATGGAAACAAAATGTTACCAGCCAATAAAAACAATTGGATTATAAGTATCTATAGAAATTTGGGTTGATGTTCAAAATTGAATTTTGTGTAGAAATTTAAAAAAAGTATAATTACAGCAGAGTATCATCTGTATGTATTAAAATCTTTACACACACCCCCGCCCCAGGAAGCCTGTTTTTGAGAGGGTAGGTGAATATGCAAGAAAATAGATGAAGCACGTTAAAATATATGGTGTATATGGAATAGGGGGAGGTGAACCTTGCAATGAAAATTGAAGAAGAAAAATAACATAAAACAAAAGAGGACTCTTGGCAGGAATGATAGTGAGACTATTCCTTGAACAGAGAAATTATGAAAAACTCACTAGGGTAAAAAAAAATCAAATATCTGCAGAAAGAAAAATTACATTTAGATAGATCATACATCACCATTTTCACATTGTGAGATACCAGCCGTTTACTTTTGGATTGTTTCTCCTATTCCATTTTATTCTTTTTTACATAGATGTGAAAGTGAAATTGAGCTAAGTGAAATAGTAAAAATCATTGGTTGGAATTTCTTGCCAGAATGAATTATTAAGGTCATGTAAAAATCTGTTGAAAAATGATTTTTAACATGAGAAATATACTAATGCATAATACTAGTTTATTAGTAAATTATCATACATTTTGTTCCAATTTGCAGAATTCTTAGGCCAGTTTCTTTTTTACATAATAGGAACTGTTTATATGATAGGAGTTTAACAGGGTGTGTTAAAGAGGGACTGACTTCTCAAAATTTTCTTTTGCAAATTGCTCATTGCTGACTACACTTAATATGTAAGACCATATTAAGATCTTATAACATCCAATTTAATGTTTCATTTTTCTTGAATAATGTAAATAAAGAAAGTTATGTGAATGTTCTTTTAGAAGCAACAGTTTTAGCATCAACATGATAAGGACTCCATTTTTTTTTCTCTCTCTGTGAAATTCTTATATAAATGTTGATATTCTCACTCTGTTTGTCTTAGGATGCCAGCTGTGTAAGTAGAGGGTATAAGAGCGTGTAAGCAAAATGAAAGATAAAAATGTGCCCAAATACATGAGCTGCACAAAGTAACCTCATAAGCACAGTTGCCATCTGTTTCTGAGTTCAGCTAATGAGAGAATTGGTTCAATTGCACATCGACTCAATCTGAAAATAATAAAACCATGACTTCTATGAGTTAAAAAACATGCCCCTCTAACCTCCCCTTCTCAACCTCTAGTTTCACTTGTTGAAAAACAAGGAAAACAAATAGACATGTGGCCACCCACATGGTTATGTAAATTGAAAAAAAGTGAAAATAGTGTGCGACAGAATGCCTGAAGGTTTCACTTAGTCCTTCACACATGGACTTAATCATTTTGGCAAATTCTCTCTCTCTCCCATATGAACTTTATAGGCCATTTTTCAAATTAAAAGTGCCCTCTATTCTTTTTATGTTTTAAGAACTAGTGGCTCAGGGAAAAGCTGGGAAGTGATTTGGGAAACTTTGTCATCAACCAAGAATTTTGCTTTTTTTCTTTTTTATTATTCACTGGAAATGTGCCAATAATATAGGATGTCAAAATTTCTGAGTTTCTTATTATGTGTGATATGTGTGTGTGTGTGTGTGTGTGTGTGTGCATGCAGACTCATTATCTAAGTTGAAGTTGTCTCTCAAGCTGGAAGTGTTTAAATTTCATTGAATACATATACTGTATGCAGGCAAATCAGTGTTCCATTGGGATTTCACTATTAGAGTTACCTCTAGGGGCTAACCGCTGTCCAAATAAATGACTAGAGCTAATGATCAAAATCATCTGATTGCATTAACAATGGAGATTTACATAATTCTACATCTACTTGAAAAATTTTCAGACAGGACCACTTTATTCTTTAAAAGTGGAAAATAATTAACTCTGTAGTAGAATTGGGATCTTTCCTTTCTTGATACCCTATACTATTCAGGTTTACATGGAAAGTATGAATAACTTTGCAGAGTCCCAGCTACTGTAAGGCCTTATTCACAGAAGGATTGCACAGATCTGCATACACAGAACTGGTCAACAAAGACACATCAGAATTCATTAAATTCTGTAGGTTAAAGGTCAACAGGCAATGTGGCCTGTTCATGGTGCTCCTGTGAGTGCTCTGTGGCTGTGTTCACATTAGCCTTGATTTCCATCCTTCCTACTCCCCTTGCTTCATGTATATCTGTTCACAGAACACATTCTTCTTCACATGATTCCTATCTACAAGTTAATATTTAACAAAAGACCCGCCATTGATCAAATACTTTCACATAATCGCTTCTCTGCATTTGTCAGTCATGTAATTTAGAGGTTGGTGAATATTTTCCATGAAGAACCAGATAGTACTTTAGGCTTTGCAGGCCAGAGGGTATTTGTTGCAACTGTTTAAATCTGCTGTTGTATTGTGAAGGAAGTTGTACACAATGGGAAAAAATGAGTGTAGCTGTGTCTCAAAAAAATCTATTTATAAAAATAAATGATTGGAGTTCCCATCGTGGCTCAGTGGTTAACGAACCCAACTAGGAACCATGAGGTTGAAGGTTTGATCCCTGGCCTCACTCAGTGGGTTAAGGATCTGGCCTTGCCTTGAGCTGCAGTGTAGGTCGCAGATGCTGCTGGATCCTGCGTTGCTGCGGCTCTGGCATAGGCCCGCGGCTACAGCTCCGATTAGACCCCTAGCCTGGGAACCTCCGTATGCCACAGGTGCATCCCTAGAAATAAAGACAAAAAAAATAAAAAATAAAAAAAAAATGATTGGCTGAATTTGGCTCCTAGAATATAGTTTGCTGACCTCTGAACCCTGATGGCTCAGATGGGAAGAGAAACTTGCCATGATTTAAGATTTAGTGGGAAGGCAGTTATGCAGTCTTTGCATTGATGAAAACACAAACACCCTTCCCCCCTTTTTTTTTGACTGCATGACATAGTGGTGAATAGGCTTGGTGGTAGTTAGACCACGAACTTTGAGATCTTGGAAAAGTGACAGACTTTCAAATATTTATTCTTCTCATCTGCAAAATGGGATAATGATAACATATTCCAAAGCTTTGTTATGAGATAAAATGGGAAAATGTATGTAAATGGGAGGGCATAGTCCTGTGGTACTTCAGGGGTTTGTTTTTAAAAAGTCAGCTCTAGGAGTTCCCTTGGTGGCTCAGCAATTAATGAACCTGACTAGGATCCATGAGGATGAGGATTCGATCCCTGGCCTCATTCAGTGGGTTAAGGATCCGGTGTTGCTGTGAGCTGTTGTGTAGGTCGCAGTTGCAGCTTGGATCCTGCCTTGCTGCTGTGGCCAGCAGCTGTAGCTCCGATTTGACCTCTAGCCTGGGAACTTCCGAGAAGTCAAAAAACAAACAAACAAACAAAAAAAAACAAAAGAAAAGAAAAGAAAAGAAAAACAAAGTGAGCTCTAGATACACTTCCTTTGATACTAATTGCTTTATGAAATCTTTTGTAGCCAGTGACTTATTGAGCATCTTTATTACTAATAATGACAGTCTAAGATTACAATAAAAGCAAAAGCAGGGAAGCAAAATGGAAGCTATAAGAAACAAACCAGAATCAGTAAGTTGAGAGAGTCCATAGACTTCGTTTGTTCTATTTGTAGTTACTGTATTACCTTGCAAATTGTTTTCAGTTACTAACAAAAGCTATGATATTTGATCATGACTTTTTATATAGAAGCACTATATGAAGAAGAGATAGATATCTACTAGGAAGAGGGCATTTGAAGTGGCTCTCAACCATACTCTAGATTCGCTTAGAAGAATAATACTTATCTGAAATCATAGAACTCTGAATCTGAGCTTCTGAGAAAGTGCCCATGTTTCCTCTTCCTTGCTTTGTCTCAGCAAAACAGGGGCATGCATTTATAGCCTCTAAGCTCAAAGCTCATGTTTACCTCATCAATTCAGTTGAATATTTTCACATTCCCCAAAGGAAATAAAGAGCAAATACTATTATTTTAGTGCGAAGCCAAATGGATATAGTATAAAATATGAATCTATTTAATAATACCTATGTTCAAGTTTTGTTGACTTAATAACATGCACTGAGTTAAAACTATGCCTTTGATGCTGCTTTAGGAAAAGTGTAGTGTGCTAAATTCAGCATTAATTTTAAAGTCTCTCCCCAAGATGTAATTGTTTCACTGATAAGCCTTGATATAAAGATTGACTCTAGTGCCAGGCTAAATGCCTGGGAAGATGGGGCCACTAAACCATGGTTGGTGTCATACGGGTCCTATAGAAGCTGAGGAAATGTACTCTAGTTTGTACATATGGGGGAGAAACTCCATTAATATTTTTCAGTTTGACTTTATTCCTGTAGTAGTTTGCTCAGTCTGAATGTGTATATGCTGTATTATTTTTAAAGTTAGAGTCTATGCTGTGTGTTTAGAGAGCTTCTAAATTTTCCTGAGCAATGGTAAAAGATAACATTTACAATGATATACAACAAAAATTTAGTGGTGATGTCATCTAAGAACATTTTGAAGAGTGTACAGCAAATGTCCAAACAATGAAGTTCTTTTCTACACCTTCTTGATGTTTTCAAGATATCCGTGCTATCCATATGTCCTTTAAAATATAATTTCTAGACTAGTGGGTTACCAAATTTGTCTTTTAATGCAATTCAGAAGCCCTACTTTATATGTATGTCCTGTGTTTTATTATGAATGTGTTTTCAGAAACATTTTCTCTTGATGAGTGTACTGTAATATGTGAAGCCCCATGAATAAAATCATTCAGTCTTCAGTCTTTTTTAAAAAAATATGTGTAGCAATAGGCAAAACTTAAAAAAACATTTTATTTAAAATACATTGAAGAGATATATTCTTGATTCAGAAATAGCATGTGATATACATTTTGAATGAACATCAGTATTTAAAATCACTATGTTAGGATTCAGGATTTATTGTCAGTTTAAAACAGCTTGTGATGGTTAATGTGGATATAGTAGCATATTCTGGCCCAGTGAGAAAAGTGAAGATGGTTTTAGACTGTTGCTAAATTAATGAAAAAAAAAAAAAAAAAAAAAGATTCAGGAGTTCTTTTGTGCCATGGTGGAAGGATCTTGCGTTATCACTGCAGCAGCTGGGATTACTGCTGTGGCCTGGGTTCTTTCCCTGGTCCGAGAACTTCATATGCTGAGGGTACAGCCAAAAAAGGAAAAAAAAAAAAAAAAAGAAAGAAAAGAAAAAAGGATTCAAGTGGGATTTACATTCTGTAATAGTTCTGTTGTGCAACAGGAAACATAAAGCTTTAAGGACAGTAGGACTCAGATAATTTTCTCCTAGATCTTAGTCTGTTTTTAACTATATTTAGATTTTAAATTTCTTTGAGTGCAATTGTAACACCAAAAATTCTAATTATACATGGCATTTTTTTTTAATCTGGAAAAAAGCAACATGATGGCTCTTTCATTCTTTCTTTACTTCTTATATAAATGTATTTATGTCTGTCTTCTCATTATCCTCCATGCCTTCCTGTAACTGAGTACTAAAACTGCCATCCTTGGCTTTTTTGGGGAGTCCCCCAACTTTCCCTGTGTGTACAAGCCCCATGAGGACAATGCTTGTCTTATTCCTCTTTGGTGTTAATTTTGACCAAACTATCTGTTGAGGGGAAAAAAGAAAGCATTGAAAAGTATGTACCCTCCTCAGCCTTTTAGGGAGGGAAATGCGGAGCTGGGATTTTCTGCACACAAATTTCAACTGCATGACTCTCCCTGAACACTGATTGGCTGGCGAGATGTAGAGAACTCCTGATTACTGAGCTCCTTCTGGGATACCAGAAATAGATAAAAATGACCAAGGATTTCCAAATCCTCAGCCAGCCAATAGAGGATGAGACCATAACACGATGAATACAGTGTGTTTAGCACATGATTTTAAAGCCCTAGACAACTGGACTTGAATTCTTGATATGTAGTGATTTTGCATTAAAAAGATCAGACAAGTTTTAGCTGGCTTGGGCTTCAGAATGCTGGGATCAATTATTTTCTGGGAATGGGCTTTTTCTTTTTCTCTGATAGGAAACATTGTGATGGAAGGAATTATTACATTGTCACATTGTTTTAAAAGCTGAGCTCCAAGCAGCCTTTGCTCATCCCTGGCTGATTCAGCCTGATCAGGACTGATGGGAGATCAGCTTCTGGTTCTTGCCATAAACCTGTTTCGTCATCTGGGAAAGTGCAACTGCAAACCATTATTTCATATTTTTAAGAGTTTGTGATAAACTTAGCTGGCGCACTGAATTCAACAATAAATTAAAAGCTTTCATATTTTATTATTTTAAAAGGAAGAGCTCTTGGCACTGTAGCACACTTTCACAGTATTTCTAAGGAAGGTTTGACACAGAACAATAGAGGTTTAGTTCTAACTATTTAAGCATTAATTCCACAACCAAAGTTCTTTGGTTTTTAAAATTTATTTTACTAGCCAACATTTTTGGCCTATTATTAAATGGCTTATTTCTTTGTTAGATCTTTCATAAGCAAATGAAGTTTCAAGGTGTTTCAGTTTTCTCATAATTCAAATAAAAAATGTTTATATTTTCTGTACTTTTGTATAGGCTAAATGTCCTCAGCTATTCTCTTCACTCTAGCAAATACATATGATCATAAAGTGAGGAATTTTTTTAATTTAATATCTTCACCTTAGAGTAAATGTAAATCTCAACTGTTTAGTGAGAATATTTAGACGAGAGTGTTTTTTCCCAGTTCTCCCTGTCAAAACACATTCCTTTAATTTAAACACATCCCCAAAAACATTTATGCATAATATAAATAGAGTTTTTATTTATAATATTTTGTGGAATTGTATAGTTTTTATGTGTTGTTCATAAATTATTGTGTCTGCATAACTACCCAGAGAGATGTATATAGCATTTCTAGCAAAAAATTCTGACAGAAATTGGGTCTTTTAATTTTTTCCCAGTGGCATTTATTTCTCTGTCCACCATGGTAGTTCAGTAAATATTGTTGTCTTACTACCTACATACTTTATTTGATAAATTTAATTAAAATTAAAGAATAATATAAAGTGAACTTTAGTGAAGCTCTTTGGGGTACTCTGTTAGATATTTTAGATTATTTCTTTTATTAAACAATAACTCAATGAGATAGAAACTTTTATTTTCTAAGCTTTAAAGACCATGACCCTGGAGCAGGGGAATATTAAAGCCTTACTTGAGGCTACACAGACACCTTGAATAGGGTGGTGGAGCAGGACAGGAGCCTGACCTTAATAACTCTTACTTCTTACCACTATACTAGTAGGCTATACTACTCTGACAAAGGTTTTGGAAACCCATTCTATGCCTTGACTTTTAAATGCTCAGAGAAGAGAAGCAGGAATATCACTTTTTTTTGGAGATCATATTACACAGGTGTACCAAATATCCAAATAAATCAGTATGATGTGTGTTACAGTAAATATCCATACCATTTAAAAATTAATTTTTATTTTTAAATTTTTGTTAACATTTTATTTTTAATAAAATTTAAAAAATAAAATTAATTTAGAAATGAAAAAATTGTACATACCAATGTCCACTGGAGACACGGATAGGGAGCAGTACCTTTAGTTGCTAGAAGAAGAAGTAATATTTGTGCTAGATCTTAAAGGCAGTAGAAGATTTCTGGGTGAAGTTGTAGAAAGTCTCCTACAGATGAGCAAGCAGAATGTGGGAAGGTTTAAATTTCAGTAAAGCATTTTACTTGACTAGGAAGTTGAAATGCTTCAACTTTTCCTGTCTGCTTGGTAGTCTGAAGTTTAATACCACCTCTTTATAGAGTTCTAATCCCTTGTTCTATTTAAACATAGTGGCACTGCCAGAAATTAGTGAATAAAACATTTAGCTTCACAGAAACATACATAGTTATTTGTTATTCAGGTACAATTGATTTATAATTTTTAGTGCATCAGATTAAGGTTACTGATTTGAGGAGGTCAATATATGATTTTCTTATCAAGCTTAAAATAAGTCTTATGAAATCACAAGGGATTGCAAATATTTCAGTTGGAGAGGAGGGAAATCAGTAGAAATAGAACTCTGGTAGTGCTATGAAATGCTAAATCTAAGCTTCATGAGGACAGGAATCTTTGCTAGGTACAAAGAAAATATACAGAAACATATAATATAAAAACAGAGCCATTGGAAGTCTTTTGGAATAATTGATGGAAAAAATACAAATCTATAGCTAGGTGTATGAAACAGATTCTAACAGGTGATGCTCTAAATGAAGAACCTGAATGTACAGGAAGGGATTAAATCATGTTGAATAGTTTTTTAAATAAAATCTGAGTAATTTCTACATTTTAGAAAAAAATTAAGAATGGGTAGAATAATAATAATCAGCAATCAAACAAATAAACTTCTCTTTTGGAAAATTTACTTTTGTTGAATATATTCCAACAATGTTAATAAATCAGGTGTTACTGTAATCTAATAATTTAATTTAAATGTGTGTTAATTTAAACACACAACATCTGCTACAGTGTTTTTTTGTCTTAAATAGGCAAATTTGAAGTTGACCTATTGAAAAAATTCTCTAATAATGAAAATTAATTAAAATTAAAATACGGCTGAGGATTTTTTCCCAAGGCTTGCTTTAATAGTTTTTATTATATTAGACAGTTTAATCATTTAAAGAGAGTGAAAGCATTGTTGACTTCTTTGATTCATTCTAAACAATTTAATATGAAAAAATTCTCTTTTTTCCTGCGGTTGAAACATAGGTAATTCAACTGATTATGTGCTGGCTTATGTTACCGTAAATCAAAATAATCCTTTTAATCAACCATTTATTATCTATACCATTAACTAGACCTTCCAAAATTGTACAAAGCTCTTGATAACAATCCTTTTTTTAAGCAAATAAGGATTACTTTATTTTTTCTTTGTGATTCATATGTATTTTATTTCTTGATCTCATTTTAATATACAAACTAGGTCCCCCCAAAAAATCTTAAAGTAGGAATGAGGCATTATTTGGTGTCATTCCTAATTTTAAATGCAATGAATCTGACATTTCACTGTTAGGTTCTGTGGTGGCTTTGTATTAATAGCTTTTCATAAACTTGATGACATTTCTTTCTATTCCTAGTTCACTTTTTAAAAATTAATATTTAATTTTTAATAGTTTCAGATTTACTGAGATAATGTGGAAATATTACATATACACTGTATCTATTTTATCTTACAATTAACATTTTACATTAAGATGGTATATTTTTTCATAATTATTAACAAACCAGTATTGATACATTATTATTAATTAAAATCAATACTTAATTCAGATTTCTTTAATTTTTGCCTCAGGTACTTCTGTTCCAGGATTCCATCCATGATATCATGTTCTATTCAACCATCATGTCACCTTCAGCTACTCTTGGCTGTGACAGTTTCCCTTACTTCCCTTGTTTTCTGTGACCTTGACAGATTTTTTTGAGGGGAGGGGGCAGGGGAGGGTAAATAATAGTTATTTTGTGTATTACCTATATTGGTATTTTTATGTTGTTTTTCTTGGGATTAAACTGAAGTTATGAATTCTGAGGAGGAAGACTGTAGAAATAAAGTGTTCTCATCATGGCATATCAAGGGTCCACACTGTCAACATGACTCAGCACTGTTGATGATAACCTGGTAGAGGTAGTGTTTGTAAGGTTTCTCCACTGTAATGTTACTCTTTTTCCCTCTTATACTCTTTGGAAAAAAAACACTATGTGAAGGCCACACTTCAGGGGTGAGGAGTCATGTTCCACATCCCTGAGCATAAAATATCTACATAAATTATTTGAATCTGCATGGGATATTTTGCCTCTTCGCTCCCATGTATTTATTTATTCAGTCATTTATTTATATCAGTATGGAATTGTGGATATTTATTTTATACTTGGGTTATAATCCAAGCCTCTTTTATTTATTTTGCTGCTCAAATTGTTTCAGACTTGGCTATTGGGATCTTTCAGTGGGTTCTTAAGTCCCTTTGACATATCCAATTATTGTGCTTTTGTTTGAGTACTTCCTTACTTTTTGGCACTGTACCACGCTCCAGGTTCATTTTATAATATTTCCTTTCCCATTCCTAGACTTAGCCATTTCTACAAGGATTCTTAGTTCTTTTTTACTTGAAAATTATATGAGAAACCAAGATCTAGGAACTAAATGTGCTTGTTGTTACTGAGGCACGATTGCTTCTAGGCCCTTTTAGCTGACAAAACAAGTAAATATATGTATGTATACTAATCCATAAACATGCACAAATTAATATTTATTTCTATATATAACTCTCTATATTTATATTAAGCTAAACATCGGTTCATACTGATGTCTCCAACTCTAATCCATTAGCACATCGATCATTGTAGCCTCCTCCTCTTGATTCTCTGTAACCTTCCATGCCAACAGTGAGATACCCGACCCCCACCATCCACCATCTAATTATTTAATTATTCACTTCCTGTGTACATATAGAGTGGCTTCTGAGTTGATAACCCATACCTCCATGGGAAACGACTTTATAGTGCTATGTGTGGCTCCTTTCGCTTTTAGTCTTAACTACTCCACATATTTCCAGTTACTGGTCAGCAACTTTTCTTCCTCTCCCGTTTAGGAAGGTTGCTTAATCCATGTGTAGTATGTATTAGATTCTTCTGTAACGTTCTGCATTCCATACAGGGAATCTCACCTCCTAAATGATTTTTTGAAAAGTTGCATACCTGAAGTTTCCCCCTCTGTGACTGGTGTCATGTATCCACCGCTACAGTTCACCAGCGGTGAATAGTTCCACCAACTTAAAATGATCTGTGTGTTCACTTAATCAACATCTCCCCTTCCTGTCATCCCTGACAATCCATTTTAACAACATGAATTTATGTTAACAGTGACTGCATATGCTAGCCTAGGGAGTATTATTGGCTGTTTCCATTATCCCCTTTTGACTTTTTATTATTTAATCAATTATGAGTCTCCTTATACTCCTTTTATTAAAAAAGAAAATCTTAGAGCTGATGTTTCTGAGTCCATAAAATCAGTATCTCTAACTTTACTGGGATGAGTCAGCAACCACATGTTTTCTATGCCTGGACAGACTCTCTTTTCTATTGTGTAAGCTCTGTCCAGAAACACCTTGGAAGATTAAAAACTGAGAACTTTGCTTTTTAATGATGCAAGTAACACTCTTCATGTTATCTGTTTGTATCGAATCAACTGTGCCATTGTATAAAAGAGTTTTCCCTTATGTCTGCCTAATTTTAATCACAATAGCTAGCTATGGATCTGGTACACTTAATAAACTTGAACTCTACCATGTGATAAATGGTCTCTTATTTATAGCATGAAATTTTGGTTTTCATAAAAGTTTCAACTATGGCATAATCACTCTAATTGTTTCTCCAACATTCTTTTTGTCATTCCTGTCATGTGTAGCAGCTATGCAATTTGGTAGCAATTATTCCTATCCTAAACTCTAGTGGTGAATCTTGACTCAATGGAACAAAGACTTCAACCAATCAGTACTTGGTATTCCCTTGGCCTCAGGATTTAGCACAGTGATAGTATAGTCAGTGTAACAGAACTTTTTCAGTTTTATAGTGAGGAACCATGACCTCAGTCATTGATGAAGTCCATTTTTTGACTTTGAAAAAAAACACCAATCTGAAGACATAGGTGAAATAGGAAGGCAGAGGTAAAAAATGTCAGAGATGATTCTAGAATCTTTTTTTTCAACCCCTTTGAAACTTACCTCAAGACATTTCAATAATATGCTATGATAAATCCCTTTATTTGATAAAGTTTTCTATTATTAACAATTTGAAGCACTCAAACAGATAAGCATAATTGGGGAAAATGAGGGATTATGCTATTTAAAATTCAATAAATTAACATACCAGTGTGTTTCCTTTAACCCTGTTTTGTCAGTTCTACCCTCTTTCTCATATTTTCTGATCACATATTTCTATAGATTACTACATCTAGACAATCTGCTTAAAATATGAATGGAATTATTTTGATGAATTAAAATTTTCCAAGAGCTCTATCAGCATAGAGCTCAGACATAGAATGAAATAAATATCAATGAAGAAACAGAAAATTTTAAATGACATACTATCACAGAAGTGTGGTTCATCATATTCATTTAAAATTATTACACACTTACATTTTATAGCACTATGCATGTGACAAATGCCATTTTTAATGATGAGACATCTCTTTTATCTTTGTATAGCTTATATGTATTATTAAATAATAAAAAACAGTTAATCTCTGAATTTTCAAATTAAATAACCACCAAGGAATTAGTGTATTTGAAAACATTTTGGGTTCCATGTTAGAAAAACTTGAAGAATACATAGGTTTTCTGTTCTCATGATATTATTTTACCCTAATGTGGGTACAAAATATATGAGAATAAAATATAAATCATTATTTTCTATTGTTTCATAGTTCTTAGATTGTTCAGTTTTAAAACCTTGAGCCTTACACATAAAGAAAAGCAGGGTGTGTAAACATTCACCTGGATAATTTTAACAAAAATAGTTTATTTTTTACTTCAATGTCTTAAAACATCTTAAACCTGGATTCATTCTAATTTTTGGAGATGCAGTTAGTGTTTTTGTTTGTTTGTTTGTTTGTTTGTTTGTTTATTTGTTTGTTAGTTTTAATACGCAATATACATGACCATAGCCTTGTATTGCATTTTATAACTGTGCTACGAAGTGTTATCTTACTTACACTCATAATAAACCTCTCCCCACTAGTAAATGAAAGGTCAGAAATATTTAAAATTTTGCCGAAGATCATGGGGCTACTACAGAGCAGAAACAAGAATAGAAATAAGCACTAATGACAAGCTGGGTTCTTTCCATTTCAACATGTCTGTTAGAAAATATGCAATGGATAGTAACAACATATACGATATCTACAGATAAATTTAACAAGAGTTGTACATGCCTATTTGAAGAAAATGGCTGGATTTTACTGAGGGGCATAGAAAAAAATTTGAGTAAGCGGAGAGAGAGAGAGCGAGACGTTTCTGGAGAGGAAGCAGTCAACTCTCTCCAAGTTAACCTATAAACTTCACACACTTCTAATCGAACTCCCAATGGGGATTTGTCTGGACCTTGTCAAATGATTCTCAATTGTATCTGGAAAAAAAGCTAATAGATAGCCAAAACTTTTTAAAAAAAGAGCAATGCCCCCACCAGATTATAAAATGTACTATTAAACTATAAAAATAGTATTCAGTAGGGTTGTGCCAGACTAGACAGAAAGATCTGTGAAACAGAAGAGAAACCCAGAAACAGAACTATATGGAATTTTAGTATGTGATAGAGATGACATTTCAAAGAATGGATAATTGAATAAATGGTATTGGAGCCAATTGGAAACAACCTCACACCTTATTTAAACTGAATTCCAGATGAGTTAAATATTTATATGGAAAAACTGAACTTATAAATCTACTGGAGTAAAATATAAATGAATATTTATATACTCAGAGAAAAGATTTTCTAAGACCTACTACCTAAAGAAGAAATATTTATAAATTTGAATACATCAAAATGTTAAAATTTAGTATGTCCAATAATCACAATTAGAATTTAAAAGATAATTGATGAGTCATAGGGCTAATAACATTAATAATTAGGAATCTTATCAATAAGTATATGAACATGATAATATAAAAATGGGCAAAAAATAAGTGTAAATAACTTACTAAAGCAGAATTACAAATGAACAAAAAATGAAAACATTTATTAGATTAAAAAAATATGCACATTAAGTCAAGGGAGCTATTTTCCTATAAAGGAAAACTAATGGTGATTTTCATCAAGTATTGAGAATACAAAAGTTTTTAAGACTTTCATACATCTACCTCTGCAAGTGCTTAGTACACATAGATCACATAGATTATAAATCAAAATCGTTTACATTTTCTTGTAAAAAATCTAAATTTCATTTTGACAGTGTATGTGATAGGGCAGGTAATATGTGGACTTTGATTTATTTACTCCAGTATTGACTTCAACAAGTTCCCAAATGTAGAGGGTCCATGGGCATAGTGAGGTGACACTGTATTTTGTTATTTTTATCTGATGCTCATGAGTAATCTAGTGGAAGCCTAATGGAATATATTGCATTGGGGCAGCATCCTTATCCATTTAAGAGAGGGCTGGGAACAGACTGAGCAAGTGAGGAACTAATTTGGTGTACACAATTTAAGGGGACACCAAAACAGTCTTATAAATAAGAAATCCTTAATATCCAAAATAAGTAATAATTTAATGCAATATTTTAAAAAATTAAAATGGTAAAGAAAAACTTCCTGGTAAATATGTAAAATTTAAAATAAAGACAGGATCAATATCCTTGATCATTTTCCCCGCACATCTTCCCCTATGGCTCCTCATAGCACTGCTTTTAAAGCACAACATCATTAAGAACGTTTTTAAATGTCCTGGAGAAGTGTGAACTGCTGCTAAATGTAAGAAAAGAAAATGGTTGTGAACCTCAGCTAATTTCCTCTTTTGAGGTAAATGTTCTAGGTTGCCAAAGACCAAATTTATTAAACCCATATTGGGTTATTAGAGACAATGGATTTAAATTATGCCCTAGAAATGGAATAATGGATCATCTCCACCTACTCCTTTGCACTACATTACCAAAGAGTAGAAGGTCTAACACAATATAATTGGCCCCCAGTGCTAGGAAATAAGACTGTCCGAGAAAGGATCCATGAGTTTCAAGTACATTTTTCTCATTGAAATGAATTCTTGACACTTCTTTTTTTTTATTATTGTTATTTCCCCCAACACACTTTTTTTTCCCCGACTGTACAGCATGGGGACCCAGTTACACATACATGTATATATAATTTTCTCTCCCATTATAGTGCTGCGTTGTAAGTATCTAGACATAGTTCTCAGTGACACTTCTTTTGAATTGCTTTGTGTTCCTCTTATCCACCCATAGGTTTTCTAATTAGTTTGAGACAAACAGTGGAATAGTTAAAAGGTAGTCTCTGGAATTAAACTGCCTGGATCTAAATCCCAGCTCTATCATCTGCTAGATTATCTCAGGCAAGTTACCATATTCCTGTCAGCCTTGGTTTTATCATCTGTAAAATGGATCTCATAAAGTTGTGGAAATTAGATTAATTAATACATGAAAAGTGCTTAAAGCAGGGTCTGGTTCATGGGATATAGTTATAATACTTACCTATTATTGTTTTATTATTATATATGAAGAACATGGAGCTTCTCCTCAAGCTTCTATGCTATCCCTAGTTGAGCAAGGAAGAAGAGAGCAAAGACGTTTGGGACCAAGGACCCAGTTAGTTACATTTGTGAACTTAATTCATGTATTTTCTAAAATGTGTATGTGTGTCCTTTAATCACTTAAGAAACTATATCCAGAGAAGCAGTTTAGGAATTTAGACCACTGCACCTGGATTTTTTTATCCTCTAAGACATGACATTGGTTACTGATAATTATCTAAACAAGTTGACATTAATCTTCTGTAGGTATAATTTAAAATGAATTAATAGGAGTTCCCATTATGGCTCAGTGGAAATGAATCTGACTAGGATCCATGAAGCTACCTGGGCTTGCTCAGTGGGTTAAAGATCCAGCATTACTGTGAGCTGTGGTATAGGTCACAGATGCACTTAGATATTGGCATTGCAGTGGCTGTGGCATAGGCTGGCAACTATAGCTCTGATTGGACCTGGGAACCTCCACATGCTGTGGGTGCAGCCCTAAAAAGACAAAAAAATAAAAATAAATAAATAAAATTAAAAAATAAATAAAAAGAATTAATATAATTTCAAATAATGCAATATAGATTATAAATAGGAGTCTCATTTATATGTTTTATATTAATATTTAAAAATTATAGCTGTTTTCATAAGAATTCAGAATCTGAGGGGATTCAATGAAACAAAATCCTCAAAGCCACACTGCATATTTTTCATGTTTATACTTTCTAGATATTTTTCCCCTCCATTTTGTATTGTGCATACTAAAGTAGAATCTTTTTCAATTCTGAGATGTCATGATGGGTTTGTGTAGATGGGTTCTATAGATAGGTTAATTTATCTTTAAAAGTAAGTATACTGAAGTTGTACTGAAAAATATTCTGGACAGTAGTGATTTCAGATGCAAATTATTTCCTTTATTTCTAGTTGACCTGAGGCTTCTGCGTTGGGAGTGGCATTGAAGGCATATGCCCGTGATATGTCAATAAGAGGGTATTTATATATAATTTGGGAGTTCCCATTGTGGCTTAGCAGAAACAAATCTGACTAGTATCCATGAGGATGCAGGTTCTACCCCTGACCTCTCTCAGTGTGTTAAGAATCTGGTGTTGCCCTGAGCTGAGGTGTAGGTTGCAGATGTGACTCACATCCCAAGTAGGCTGGCAGCTGCAGCTCCAATTAGATGCCTAGCCTGGGAACCACCATATGCCATGGATGCAGTCCTAAAAAGACCAAAAAAAAAAAAAAAAAAAAAAAAAAAAAGAAAAAAAAAAAGAAAAAAGAAATAAAGGAAATAATTTGCTTTTAAAAAACTAAAAGCTTTGTTATAATTAATGTTTTTACACTGACATATTATTATCACCCAAAGTCTGTAGTTTTCATTAGGTTTCGCTCTTGGTGTACATTCTCTGAGCTTGAACAAATTTATAATGACATGTATCCACCATAGTACAGACATGTTATAATGAGGGAAGGAAGTATATAGGAAATCTCTGTACTCTCTGCTAAATATGCTATGAATTTAAAACTGTTCTAAAAGTAGTTTTAAAAACAGTCAAACCTAAAAAGGTGAACATCCAGAAAACTTGAATAAACACTTGAAATAAGTGAGTACTGAGCAACATAGTATGTTTAGGAGATTTTTAAAGAAAAGGTCGAGAATATTAGAAAAAGGTAACCAGATTGGTCTGATTGATTTTGCTTTTTAAAGTTTTTTTTTAAAAATTTTATTGAAATATAGTTGACTTACAAAGTTGTATTAATTTCAGATATGGAACAAAATATATCAGTTATACATATGCATACAACGATTCCTTTTCAGATTCTGTTCCCATATATGTTATTACACAGTATTAAGTAAATTTCTCTGTGCTATACAGTCAGTCCTTGTTACCATTTTATATATAGTAGTATATTTATGGAAATCCCAGCACCCTAGTTAATCCCCCAAAGAAAAAAATCAGTAAAGAAATATAGATCTTAAATGACACATTAGACCAGGCAGACTTAATTGATATTTATAGAACCGTCAATCCAAACACAGTAGAATACACATTCTTCTCAAGTGCACAAACAACATTCTCCAGGATAGATCACATCTTGGACCAATAAATTTAAGAAGACTGAAATCATATCAAGCATTTTTTCTAACCACAGTGCTATACTAGAAATCAACCACAAAAAAAAAAAACTGTAAAAAATACAAACATATGGACACTAAACATTATGCTAAACAACAAATGGATCACTGAAGAAATCAAAATAAAAAAATACCTAGAGACAGGGAGTTCCCATTGTGGCTCAGTGTTTTATGGACCTGACTAGTGTCCATGAGGATGAACTTTGATCCCTGACCTTGATCAGTGGGCTAAAGATCAGCATTGCTGTGAACTGTGGTGTAGGTCGCAGATGTGGCTTGGATCCTGTGTTGTTGTGGCTGTGGTGCTACACACTTAGTGGCTTAAAAACAATACATGTTTATTATCTTGCAGATCTAGAGGGCAGAAATCCAGAATAGGTTTCACTGGGCTAACATCAAGGTGAAGTACGTTTTCCTTCTGGTGGCTCTAGATAGAATCCCTCTAGTTGATTCCATCCACTGTCACGATTTTTACAACTTGCACATTTACAACAATAGCAGAAAATTCTCTTTTGGTTTCCAGACCCATCACCCTAATACCTTTTCACCCTCCACTGACATTTTCTAATCAATTGTCCCACAATCATTTCTGAGTCACTTTGGGCTGCTGTGACAAACTACCACAGACTGCATGCTTATAAACAACAGAAACTTATTTTTCATAGATCTGAAGTTTGGAAATCAGATCAGAGTGCAGAATAGTCAGGTTCTAAAGAGGGTCCCTTTCTGTGTTGCACACCGCCTTCTTCTCATGTTCTCACATGGCAGAAGCGTTGAGAGCTCTCTGGAATCCCTTTTTGGAGAGCACTAATCTCATTCAAAATGGCTCTACCTTTGTGATCTAATTGCCTCCCAAAGGCCCCACTTCCTCATAGCATCACATAGGGGTTTGGATTTCAACATGTGGATTTTGGGGAGACACAAACATACAACCAATTGTAATCTCAATATGAGCAAGTCAAAAAGTTAGTGTTGATTTTCTCTCTCAGATATTCTTCTTCAACATCTTCTATCACAATAAACAACTCCATTTATACTGTGATGAGTTAGGTCTTGGCCCCATTTTTTCCTTTTCCTCATGTCTTTTAAGTTAGCCAGTCCTAACAAGTCTACACATATGTAACATGTCTCAAATTCCTTCTCACTGCTCACTTTATTAGTCTTGGCCAGTATTACTTATGGTCTGAGGACTGCAGAGCTTACTAGTTAAGGTCTCTTCTACCTAACAGTCTCTGGCTATCATCCATTCTCTATAGAACAAACAGAATGATTTATTTCAAATGCAAATATCTTCATCCCTTCTAAAAATCTTGCAATAGTTACTTTTGACTCAAAATTCCTAACAGGATTGTGCAGAATTTAATGCTCTCTCATTTTTTTTTCTCTTTCCTCTCTCCCCAGGTTTATATTCTGCTTTAACACCTCCAATAACCTGTGCTTTACATGTTAGATCCCATTCATTTTCTTAATGTTGCTTAACAATTTCAAGCTTCTTATGCTGCAGGGCTTTTTCTTAAGTTATTCTTTACCTGAAATTCTTCCTCCTCTCCTGTAATCTAACTATCTTGTACTTTTTCTGTCATGCTCTAGTTCGAATGCTGCTTCTTTAGGGCGGCCTCCCTTGACCCATTAGTTGAAGAATAAGAAAATTGTTTTTGTTTTTGTTTTGTCTTTTCTAGGGCCGCTTCCTTGGCATATGGAGGTTCCCAGGCTAGGGGTCGAATCAGAGCCATAGCTGCTGGCCTACGCCAGAGCCACAGCAACTGGGGATCCAAGCCGCGTCTGCAACCTACACCACAGATCACAGCAACGCTGGATCCTTAAGCCACTGAACGAGGCCAGGGATCGAACCCTCAACTTCATGGTTCCTAGTCGGATTTGTTAACCACTGCGTCACGACGGGAACTCCCAAGAAAATTGTTTAGATTCCCTGTCTATATTCTTTCATAGCAGCCAATATTTTCCCCTAGAGTCTTGCTTACCATTGTAATTATATTCTTATTTGTAGCATTATTTCTTTAAAATTTATTTACCTTATTAGACTATAAGCTCCGGATAGCAGAGATAGTTATCTCTTTTCCATTTATGGCCAGGCATAGAACCAGGTACTTGGTAGCACTGAACAACTTACCTGTTGAATAAAGGAATAAATGAGCAAATGAATGAATTATGCTTAGCATACAGTGGCTAATTCTGTTAACGAGTTTCTTGAATGACACTTCCATAGAACTGTGCTTACAATTGCTAAGTTGATCTAAGCTATGACAGCAAATATATTTTCTTGGCGATCTTTCCTACTATTTTTTCCTATCAAGACGTGAATTTTGATTTTATGTATTTCAATGTACCAAAGGTTGTGACTTCTAAGTACCTAAGGCCATAAAACAAAACAAAGCAAAACTAAACTCTATAATATTACGTGATTCTCAAGTCTGAATAGGGAATGATCAGTCTCTCACTTTACTTAATGTGAAATCCAAAAATGTAAGGAGAAATGCAAACTTCCAAACACTAATCTTACCATGTAGTGTCCTTCCACTGATTTGACTATAAATCTTCTGTATAAATCTTCTGGCCATAATTGGAGTCATAAATCAGGCAATTTTGAGTTCACTTAGAAAAAGTAATCAGTTGGACTACTGATTTAAAAAAAAAAAATAAAAAGCTCACTTTAGCATATATATCTCTAGCATAAATATCTTGAGAAAAAGACAGTCACAACTAGTTTTACTGCTTCAGAGATATTCAAATGGACAGATAGTATGAAATAATGACAGTATAGATTCTGTATTAAAACTGTAGAATTTTTCCCAAGTTATACTTCTTATCTGACTTTTAGATTTTCTAAATTCTACAAAGTCAAACCAAAGTAAGTTTCATGGGGAGGAAAAAGTGTAAAGATGACAAAACTATATGCAAATAAGGAAAAAGAATGGCCATTTGAATTTAAAAGTGAGCAAAATAGTATAGGTGCTATTATAGAGTTTTATATAGAAATAACATTTGGTGATTATTTTGCAATCATATTCATAATCTCTACAATATTGATTTTTATTTTTTTCTTTACCCTAATGAACAGTGTAAACCCATACTCCCCCCAAAATCTTGTTTTTTAGATTTACTAATAGATCTAGCTTTTTAGGTGTTTGAAATAACAAAGTTGTGGATGGATGTTAATTAACACATCAACATTAAATAAATGTATACTGCTTTTGAATCAATCCATGTGTTAGAACTTGCACTTTTAAAAAAAATTTGAACTAAACAAAGGTTATGAGTTTTGAGCTTAGGTAGATTAAACAGGTGTTTTTAAAACTGAAAAATGAGTTGAAAATACAATTTTTAAAAATATAAATTAGCTTCCATATTGATTTGCATTTGCAATGTACTTTAATGACTATGGGATACTCTTTTAATTCTTATTTCATATATGAATAATAAGATATTAGAAATTTTAGTGAATTATCAAAGGCCATATCTTTCTATTATGGGTATTATAGAAATTCTCCAAAAGATTTCTTTTAGAATGTTGGGATAGCTTTATTTTTAACGAAGATATAAATATTAACTCTTTGTACCTCAGTATGTTTAATTTTGGTATTGACATTTTTAAGCAGGTTCTAAAAATTCTGGTATTTTGATCATGGAAAAAATTGGTAAGAAAAATTTCCATTTATCATATTAGACATTAATAGGAGTCTCCATTTTGCATTTTTGATAGAATATGTTAATAAGAGAAAAAGTAAGCAATATTGTACACTGCTAATAACTGGGAATGTATTCTCCAAAGGTCACAAAAATAATAAATTAATTTTCAAACCCTACCACTTATAGCACACACCCACTGAATATTAAATTACAGTGACTGACTTTGATTTTAAAAAGAAAATTTTCATATCTGTAATTGAAAAGCCCTCTCTTCTTACAAAAACTTATTGCAAAGTCTAGGGCTATTGAAAATATTAAAACCATTCTTGGCCACTTGATTTACATTTTTGGACTACCACCAACTGTTCCACAACACTTGTAATTCTCTTCACATTCAGATACACTCTGTTGCACCTGACCCTCTTTTATGAAGTTCAAAAAAATCTCTTTTGTGGACCAGGATAATACCCTTAAGGCCTAGGTTTGTATTGAACTCTAGACTTCTAAATGGATGCATTTTGTTCTTTTATTTTTCTTTTGGTAAAAAGCAAACCCCTCATTCCTCTAAGGTGCTCAGGAGTATGGGCTCATGAGTCCAGGAAAGCTTTTTTTTTTCATTAGCCATTGACAAAGTCTTACTTCTAAAACTAAATTTTATCCTTAATGTTGCAAAGCTGTGAATATATACATATTTTATATATCTTGAGTTTTAATCAGCAGCTTGCCCATTGCCTGGTGGGAAACTTGCTGGACAGATAGAGAAAGTAAGCTGTGAATGACATCTTACTGCTTCCTGGACCAGTTATCCCATGGAATTTCCGGTTACATGATAAAATACTTATATATTCTATTTTGTCAAAGATTAGATTAAAGTGAACTTCCTATCTGAAAGAGTACTAATATCATTGTAATTCTCTGTTTTTTCCTCGGTACCATTCCATATATTTTGATCATGGACATGTAAGCTTCTCCTTCCACTGACTATCTTAAGTAACATAAGAAGAAAATTCATTTGGATGCCTCACTAATTTGAAAAAATGAGATTCAGAATGTGTCAGGCTTTTCTCTTCAAAGAATGGTATCAAAACAATAGTAGTAAATTAGGTGCGAAGTTAGGAAATTACGTGAAGATTATTCAATATATATTTCCCTTTCATGGTCCTCCTAGGAATATCTAAAACATTCAACCATATTAAGCTATGCTAAGAAATCTAAAAACTAAAGAGTGTATATATTGAAAATGACTAACACTCAGCTCAGTTTGGAAAAGCCATTTAGTGATTACTGACAGCCACTGACATTTTATTTCCTTCTCTGGAACAAAATCTTTCTTCATTCTGTGAACATCTTGCTCTTGCCACTGTGTTTATTCTTTCATCTTTACTGAGACCATTTGCAAATTGACTTGGATACAGGAAAGGACTTCCAATCATCTTTTACACAAACATTTTCTTTCCTCATCCCCATCCGAAACTTTTCTATAGACACTCCACTCATTACTATCTGTATAAATTATTAAGGAAATTTTAGAGTGGTAATGGCCCCATGTAAGTATCATAAACCTTTTTTTTTTTCCCCACACTTGTGACTTATGGAAGTTCCCTGGCCAGAGAGTGATTCCGAGCCACAGACGTGTGACCTCGCTGCGGCAACACCAGATCCTTAACCCAGTGTGCTATAGCAGGAATTCTGACATACGCATTTTTATAACACAATGTGAATCAGATAATTTTACTCATACCTTTTCACAGTTATGGTTGATTTAAGGAGTTCTGTATTACAGCCTACTTTGAAGATCTCCCATCCTTCTCACAGTTTATTCCCTTTAGTTGGCTATATACTACTGCTCAGTTTTAAGTATTAGCTATCCAAAAATTCAGTACCCTTTTAAAGGATGATTAAGGAATTTACATCAAATGATATCGACTGATAACTTTAGGAATACTGCGTTGACTTAAGAATGACATTTCCTTGTTTCATAATGATTGAGAAATCATTGGAAATGCTTGTTATTGAATGTTTTCTCTTTCAACTTTTTAAACTTTACAATAATATCACTTTATTTCATCTGGCTCAGTTCCTTATGTTAATACTTTTTGCAAGTGGTGGTTGAAAATGGCCATATGTGTATGGTACAATAATATGTAAGCAATACTAAAAGCTGCAGTTTTAATTTTCTGAACTTATTATTTTGGTCGATCTATTTTATGTGATTTGGTTTAGACTTCTACTCAGACATATTGAATGATTCTTTAATTCAGCAGTGCTTCTATACAGTGTTTATTAATAGTACCAAAAGTCAAGTTTTCTATAAAATTGTAGAAGAAGTAAACCTTACTTCATTCTAAGGACATTTAGTATTTAGGATATCCTCAGAAGTGATG
Organism: Sus scrofa; assembly: GCF_054392235.1. Lineage (NCBI taxonomy): Eukaryota > Metazoa > Chordata > Mammalia > Artiodactyla > Suidae > Sus > Sus scrofa. The sequence goes on from NC_139390.1 coordinate 104,435,467, forward strand.
GTTACAGATTATTTTCCTGTTTCATAGCTTAAACTGAATTATTTAGTTTTTTCTAGATCTGATGAAGTCTAAGTCTTTGGTAAAAAATGGAATTGGATGTGGCAATTGGTTGGATCAAGTCAAATTCACTACTGGAAGAGATACATAGGCATACATAACACACACATACACTCACATTTTATGGACTTCTGTGCATGCATCAGTAAAAAGGAAAACTTTTGCAGAAGCAGAATGGTATTGCCATTGAGATAATGTGATTGAGTAGGTGCTAAACTACATTATTTCTTCAAATATTTCCTACTTTAACTCTCCTTTTGTTGTAGAAAGCTCCTCTTCTCAAAGTGGAGCATGGACTTAGCCAGTGCACAGTGTATGGTGAATTAGGAGAAGCATTAGGTAACTATGACACACCTTCTAGAGTATTAATTTTATGAAGAATCGAATAATTTTTATTTTAATGCATTATAGATATAAAACAGAATTTGTTACAACCTTAATGTATAAACTTGTGACTTCAAAGAAGTTTTCTGACTTTTACAGCCCACTTCATAAGACTCTTTCTCATTGTTAGAGGCACTTCTGTCAACCAGTTTGCCAAACAAGTGTCTGAATTGTTGTTCAGCTGCTGTGGCTGACATCTTATGATTTAAGGAGACTCCTTGTTTGAGAAGAATTTCCTTCTCTGCTTATTTGAACTCAAATGCTTAGAACAACTGCAGCACTTATAAATGATTGCAATCTCTGAGTTTTTTAATTTATTAAAATGAATATGCTGGGTTTTAATAAGTATGATCAATTACAGTATCATTTATTATGACAATAACTTGTACTTCCACCGACAAGAAACTAAAGAAATGTTTAAGGGAAAGAGAATATGAAATATCAATATAAGTAAGTAATAAGGCAGTAATTATGTGGAATACCCTGATTCACACCCCATCACAAACATATACATATATACTATTAATGAATGTAGTCATTGATGTTGAATAACTCAAGGATTCTACAAAAATATTGAGAATCTCATAAAGTAAATGAAGTAGAAATTACAACTAATTGTTCATTCAGTTTGGAAGGTAATGTGCTTAGAGTTGACTGTGGTTGGAAGCAACATATTGGTCCAGTATGAACTTAAATAAGTAATTTATTTCAAGGGAGTTCCCGTCGTGTCTCAGGGGTTAACGAATCTGACTAGGAACGATGAGGTTGCAGGTTTGATCCCTGGCCCTGCTCAGTACATTAAGGATCCGGAATTTGCCATGAGCTGTGGTGTAGGTCACAGATGTGGCTCAGATCCCCTGTTGCTGTGGCTTTGGCATAGGCTGCAGCTACAGCTCTGACTGGACCCCTAGCCTGGGAATCTCCATGTGCCATGGGTGCAGCCCTAGAAAATACAAAAAAAAAAAAAATTATTTCAAGAGAGTTCAGTTTGCCAAGTGTGTATCTGTGTGCAGTCTGATACCCCAAGCACAATTTGGGCAACTTTGTTATGGCCCTTAGTCCCTTCATTATATAAAGGAGATCTAAGTCTAAGATTATGTCTAAAGCCTAGCTAGCATAGTACCTAGACCTACAAACTATTTATTACACTTAAAATCTCTTCTTCCCTCTCTATTCTACCCTTACTACATTTTGTTAACTTACTACCAGATTTAAAGCAATAATGACATTGGGCAAAAAGATTTATACATGAAATTATGCCACTTCTCTCCTACTTCATAGTAATTGGAACATGGTCAACTAGTTAAAATAATCAAAAAGATTTGCTGCTATTCATTTCAGTGTCCAGTAAAGCTTTTTCACTTTGAGTTTTTCTTGTTTTTATCTGAGGTCTCTGCCTGTCTTGAGTCAATTTTATTATCATTACCGGTACTCTCAATCTTTTGGCAACATCTCCGAAGCCTCTGAGAGGGCAGCCAACCAGCAAAACGAGCAAAGGCAGAAACAGGAGTTGGTGGGGAGGGTTGAGGGAAGTGAGACCAGGAGTACAGCCAACCAGTCAGCCAGGGGACTCAGCTAGTTCCAAGAGGTCAGGCATCAGTCAGCCAATATTTGATAAACAAATGAACTCAGCTACTGAGCTTCAGTCAGCCTCATTTTACTGACTTCTATCTTGGGAGAGAGATGACCTGACTCTTCCTTAAATTCCAGAGGGCCTTCCAGCTAACCACCATGTTCTGGAGCCAAATTCTGAAGAGCCTTACATATGTGGCAAAAAATTATGTCCTTTTCATCTGCATGAGGGAAGATAAAAATATGAAAAAGTTCAAAGATATTCTTTGCCAAATATCCAGGTCAGTTATGGTGTAATCGTATTCTAAGTCTCACAGGACAGATTGAACAGTTGAATTTTTCTCTATTTTCATTTATCAATTTTAATTTTCTTCTTTATTTTTATCTCTGTTTTGAAATAGTTAAAAATTTGCATTTTACCAGACAGTACCAAGAACTTCGAAGTTCTAAGAACAAAGGACTCCTGAGTACCAAAAATTTCCCTTCCAAAGTTAAAACCATATTCTAGAGTTTCAAATTAACACAATACTGCATTTGTTCTCTCTCTCTATTTCCCCTGAAAACAAAACTCTCCTACATCACAGTTCTCCCAATCAATAATCTAACTTGGTATAATGGTGCCATTCAAATTTCAACAGCTGTCCCAACAATGTCTCTCTCTCTCTTTTTTTTTTTTTTTTTTCCTTTCTTGTCCATGATCCTATCCATAAAATACACGTTGTACTTGGATATCAGGTATAATCATTTTTTTAATTATTCCTAAGTCTTTCCTTGTCTCATGTCCTTGATAGTCTTGAGGAATGCAATCATTTCATTCTATCTGGTGCCCTCAACCTGGGTCTATGTGATGATTTTTCTGAACACACTCAGGCCATGTTTTCTTGGCAGGAGCAGTATAGAAATGATGCAGGGCTTTTCATGTATTTCACCATGAAGCACATGACATCACTTGTCCCACTACTTTTGATACTAAATTTTATTACTTAAGTCTTGTTGCTATCTATCCCTTTTCATCAGTATAAAGTCTCTCGTTTATCTTTTGCATTTGACTGATACTTTGGGGAGTGAGAGTCCAATATTTTCTAATATTCTGTACCTCCTAAACTTTCACCGCTGGCTTTAGCGTCCATTAATGATTCTTATGTGTATCAGCTACTACTGTGATGGCTACCCAATGATGACTATCTATTTTGTTCATTCTTACTACATTGTTTAGTTAGCATTCTGTTGTTTCCTATATTCTATGATTGATACACCTCTCCCATTTAATGTAGGGTTGGATAATATAATTTCAAAATTTTTGAAGTCAGTAATTAAAAGGAACAGCTATATTTTCAACTTTAAATAATCAACACGCTTATTTTATATTCAATAAGAGGACCCTTGAGAAGGAAATGAAACAGAAAAATGATGGTTATTTAAATTTAAGTGGATTAAAAAATGCATGATGAAAAAATTCTCAAAAACAATAAAACCCCCCAAAACTCAAGAAAGTCAAGAAACTAATTACAGATATCATCACTGTTCACATTATACCGAAAAGTTATAATTGTAGATTATGCTACATATATATATATATATATATATCAATAAAGGGCACATTTTGGTGATAGGTTAAGTAAACTATACGCATTTTAATGGCATGTAATAATATACATAATTATGACATTTTTGAAATTAAGTTCATCATTGACATGGATAAACTTGATGCTACCATAAAATAAATGAAATCTATCTGATTTTTCTCTTTTCATCAATCTCTCAATAACAGTCACTGCTGTTTATTTTATTTTATTTTTTACTTTTCTAGGGCTGCTCCCTTGGCATATGGAGGTTCCTAGGCTAGAGGTCCAGTTGGACCTGTAGCAGCTGGCCTACACCAGAGCTACAGCAACTCGGGATCCGAGCCGCATCTGCAACCTACACCACAGCTCACGGCAACACCGGATCTTTAACACACTGAGCAAGGCCAGGGATCGAACCCACAACCTCATGGTTCCTAGTCAGATTCATTAACCACTGCACCATGACGGGAACTCCTGCTGTTTATTTTTTACTGAGGTACAATGGACATATAACTTTATGACTATTGTTTCTTGATATGACAAGACATTTGGTATTTCATTTAACACATATGCACACACAAAGTACAGTCAAGATGCTAAAATATAAAACCCCAGATCTGACACTGTAATATTTTACTTTCTGTTCATATTTTTTATGTAAACTGGACAATTCCCATTTGACTTATTCCTCTACTATGTGTATCCCTCCTTATACTATTGCTTTATCTTTTGGACAAATATCCCATGTTTAAAAGAGAAGTTTACCCTAGTTAAAAAATCATTTATTAGCATGACATATGCTTATAGCCTAACTTTATAAATCTATAATGATATGTAGTATATTCACAATGCTTAGACACAGTTGGCTCAAAGGTATCAAAAATTGCATAATTCTTTGCTATATGAAAATTATATAGCTTACGTGAATCTAATAGTAATAATGAGTGAGGGATTCACCAACAATGAGAAGCTTGGTAATGCCTAGGGTCATGAGATGGAGAAACCGAGTAAAGAACAATTAAATAAGATGCAAGAGAATAGCTTGCTACCTAAGTCTTTTGCTAAGAGACTATCAGAGTTGCTAGATAATGCCTAAAATCACTGAAAGAATACTATTTTTAGTATTATCTCCATCATTTTTTCCATGCATTTTAATTTTTCTATAAATTGAGCATGCCATTTTTTCTGTTATCACTATGTCAAAATGATCCTCTCAACTACCATTATGTGATAAAATCCATTAACTGACTCTTCCAAAATTGAATTTGGCTCCTGGTGACCATCCGTTTTAACAATAAGAATCTATACAATGGAAACAAAATACATCAGTAGCCTCAATAATATTTTTTGGCCTAACTTCATTGGCTTACATGGGAAGTAATTGGGGGTAATTTCACAGAAAAAAATATAAATATTACAAACTCCCTGAATTGTTTTTTGTGTTTTTCATAGAACTGAAACATTATATTAAAGAGACTGAAAGATTATCAGTGAATTGGAATTGAAAAGATTATCTATATAACTAAGGTTTATATACTAAATTTATAGTAGAGGTATATACTAAATGCTTACAGATTTATAGGTATATATAATTCCTATAAATATAAATACCTTTAAATATAAATACCTATAAATTTGGTATTTTTATATATTTATTGTATATGTATATTTATAGGTATTTAAAAATAAATTTATGTATTTACATATATATAAATATACCCCTAAATATATAGCATAGTTACTTATGTTACTATGTTGGGAAATGAGATGTTATATAAAAAATGGTATTTTAATGTAGAAATATATTCCAAATGTGGTTTCAGTGCTTTGTTTTGTTTTAGATTGAATGGTCTGATGAATGAGTATTTTGTAATTTAAGTTTCTGATCTATTTTTATATTTAACATAATGTATAAGAAATGAGATATTAGAAGCTAACTGCTGCACCCTTAGTTCAAACATGGTTTTAGAGTGTGTTTTAGAGAAGTCCTGTATTTCTAAACTTCAAAGCATTGCTAGCCAAACTATTGATATGCATGAAGAGAGGCAAATGGCATTCGAAGTATTATTGATTTAAGAACTGATTTTTTAAAAGTTGAGGTAATTCTTTTTTTATTTATGGAAGATTAAGGTCATAAAAGACTATTCTGAAGATGACAACTATGAATTTTGGACAAAATTATTTTAGAAAGCCTCTGAAAGTTTTGGAGAGTGAACATAAACAGGAGGGGAAAACTAAAATTTGTCGGGAGAGACTGGAATGGCACTTTTGGAGCTTTGTACTACAGATAGGGATGTATGTCATGGAGTACCATAGGTTGTCAAAATCACTAATAGAAGCATACTGTTTTTTTTGGCCTGAGAAGAATGAGTGTGAGGAAGTCACCACCAGAAAATTATGGAGGAATCCTGGATAGATAGGGTCTGAAAAGGGGTGTCCCAATTTTTGGTGTGTAAACTTTTCCCAACTCTCTTGAACAACCATGGATATAAAGAACTGATTCACTATAGCTTGCAGCTAAGGCTAAAACACCTGAACTGAGATCTGAATTACTACTCATAGGGAAAAGGAGTTTGCAACTTGAGACTTAGTTAAGTACTTGCTACAATATAAACAACAAGACTCTTGGAAGAAATTTAGCAGACTTCAGAGTCCATACAGAATGTTTATATTGTCCAGGAAACAATCCAAAATTAGTAGACATTCAAAGAACCTGGAAAATGTGCCCCATTATCAAGGGAAGATATGAGCCAAATAGGCCAACTCCAAGATAGACCCAGAGTTGGAAGTGTTAGATGAAGACTCTAAATCTGGTATTATAAGTATGTCTTCAGTGGTTGAGGAAAAAAATACACTCGGAATAATGCAAAGATAGGAAATAGAAGAGAAATAGAGAGTATAGAAAGAAACCAAATGAAAATTTAGAGCAAAAATATAGTATCTAAAATAAATATTTTAAGGGATGGCCTTAAAAGCAGGGTAGAGATTAAAAAAAAAAATGAAATTGAAGATAGATCATTAAAAATGATCCAATCTAAAGAAAAGAGAAAAAGTGAAAAACTTCTTTTAACATTTATGTGTAACTTTTCTTAAATGATGATTTAAATTTTGTATTTGAAAGCTCTGATGTAAGTTTTTTTCCCTTATTTAAGGTCAGTACTTTAGAAAGAATTTCTGCTTTAAAACACAATACTACAAGACTTCAGAGATATGAGCAAGTAGGCAATAGAGCAAAAATTGAAACCAAGTAATTCTAGAAAGTAGTTAAATCTTAGAGCTTTTATATTTCTTTGCTATTTTGCTGTAAAGACACAATGGCATTTTTCCCATACTATAATCATTACAAAAATATAACTATATGTAAAATTTTCCCATCTACACTTTTACATGTTGAGTTTTTATTCTACCATATGAATTATAAGTACAGTTATAAATGTAATTCTTTTACTGGAATTTTTTAATGAATTTCTGCCACTATCCACTCCTTCTTGGTGAATTAGGGAATAGAGGGACCATGGTATGTGCATTTTTTGTCACAGAATTGTAGTTAAAATTTTATGCAGCATAAAATATTTATAGTTTACATATAAACAATCAAGTCAATAGACTGTATAAGAATCCATAAGAATAAAGAATTCTTGTACAAAGAATTTTGGACAATGGGAAGTTAATACCCATTAACTTCAATTGTAATTATTAGAACTAGGCTTCATTGTGAGAAAGTTTTGATTGCATTATTTGCTTCTGTGATAAGCTTTACGGCTTTTCTGGCACTCTTTGAATGTGTATTGTTTTAATGACCTCTGTCAAGCTACCATCTCTTCTTTCAGCCTTGAAATGGCTCAGTTTGGTCACATTCTCTGTAGCCCCTTCATCTCTTCACTTTCTTCTTTCTTCATAGCAGTTGGCCATATAGTGATTTTTTTTTTTTTTTTTTTTTTGCCTTTTTTAGGGCCACACCTGTGGCATATGGGAGTTCCCAGACCAGGGCTTGACTTGGAGCTCTAGCTGCCAGCCTGTACCACAGCTTCAGCAACACCACATCCGAGCTGTGTCTGCGGCCTGCACAGCATCTCACAGCAACTCTGGATCCTTAACCCACTGAGCGAGGCCAGGAACCCATGTCCTCATGGATATTAGACAGGTTCGTTATTGTTGAGCCACAACAGGAAATCTTTTTTTTTTTTCTTTTTTTTTTCGTACAGTAATTTTCTCTTTTCAGCCAAGTCTCTCCCTGAATTGGACATGTTGCCAAATCAGCTTCTAATACCACTAGAAGTAAGGAAGCTACATTTTGGTAATGCTTAGTATGCTATCCTGTTTTTTCCTATTACTTCATCTTTCCTTTCTTAAGCGCACTAATCATTTGTTGCTCCTATTAAGCTCTGAAGTAGTCCCTCAGTTTCTTTTAGTTTTGTTTCACCACTTCCATATTCCACTGATATGTTATAATGACATTATAGGAGTCTTTTACTTTGGAAATAATGAGAAGAGATGGGTTTAGAAGTAAGAAGGAAAGGGTAGAAAGAATAGAAGGTTTTTTTTGGATACAAGCCTTATGAAATATAATGAAAAATGAGGGAACATAAGTTCCAATTTGTGATAAAGAAAGAAACTGAGGCATATCTAAATGTACTGTGTAGTGAAAAAGACTAAGGGTTTGAAAGGGTGATGCTAGAAATTAAGAAAGTGAGAAGAAGGAAGTTATAATCAGCAAACTTTGAGTCAAAAAGTATTAAAGGTGTTGAATCTTTGAATACAAGTTCATATCCTCACCAAAAAATACTTCCTAAAGTATATAATGTCTTCAACAGAGCAAAATGAATATTTAGGCATCACCTTGAAACTTCTAAGAGAGAGATCCAGAAAACTTCACAGATATAATGGAAGGTAAAGGGAATTAAGAGTGTAATAGCATTTGTAATTTGTTCCTCTTTGGACATTATGTAGAATGCCATCTAAATCTGTTTTTATTTGATGTGAAATTATTATAACATCTTTTCATATATATATAAAGACCCAACCTAATATTTCACTTAAAATGTTAAGATCCTTGGTTATGCATTCTCCATTAATAGTAATTGATTATGTACAAAAATATTTTTATTGGTAGCAAAATACTCTGTTTTTTCAAATATTAGTTTTGTTTCATAATTCAACAAAGGAGATTCCTTAGCAAAAACATAAATGGTCTTTCTTCTAATTTTTTTGGATTTCCATTTTTAAAAAATTCTTCAAGAAAACCTAGCTATTGGATGCGTTAGATGTCTTCTCTTCTGAAATTCTTTCTTTAATGAATCTTTAGTTTTATTATCCTGCCTAATTTCTGTTCCCCTCCTTTCTCTTCTTCATATGCTTGTGTGCATAGGCATACAACAAACATTAGCATCACCATCACCATCACCATCAGTAATGGTAACAACAAAACAGGGGCTGTAAGAAATATTTCTAAACAATATGTAGAGGGAGCTTGGATGCCGGAGATATGTAATATATGTTGGATAATAAATAATTTGTCATGGAGTTCCCATTGTGGCTCAGTGGTAAAGAATCTAACTAGTATCCATGAGGATGAGGGTTTGATCCTTGGCCTCGTGCAGTGGGTTAAGGATCTGGCATTTCTGTAAGCTGTGATATAGGTCACAGATAGGGCTCAGATCCTGCATTGTTTTGGCTGTGGTGTAGGCTAGCAGCTCCAGCTCCAGTTTGACCCCTAGCCTGGGAACTTCCAAATGCCATGGGTGCAGCCCAAATAAATAAATAAATAAATAAATAAATAAATTGTCATACTTCTAGTTTAGTCTTAATAGTAACCATCCAACTTAGGCTTACTTAAACTTCTTGGAGCTTTATTTCTTTACATATAAAATGGTAAGAAGTATACTTTTTTTTCTTCTAAATCACAAGGCTATTGTGAAGACCAAATAAAATAATGAGAAACATTTTGAAAATTGTCCTGTGTTATATTAAACTCATTATTATCAGTGTCATTATTATAAGAAAAAAAATTTTTCTTCTATTCTTTGTAGGCCCTATATGATTGAGTGGGCCATAGTTTGCCTAATTTGAAAACGAGACCAAAAAATTATATTTTAGTTTCTGATGACTTCTTATCTGTAGTGATTTAAATGGAAGGTTTTAAAAGTTATAAGAAAAATGGTATGAAATAAAAGATATATTGGCAGTGTAGCACTGAAAGCTTTGAGATAAAATAATTTTTCATTATATATGCTAAAGGTCACAATTTCTAACAATATTTTTAAAAATTTATTTTATGTATATTTACAATAGCAAAAAAAAAAAAGAATCATAAACAATAGTAATTTCATTCCACATTGTACTATTTCTGTTTTAAGAGCAATTTTCTTTCTTTTTTTTTTTCTTACAGCCACACCTGTGGCATATGGAAGTTCCCAGGCTTGGGGTCAAATCAGAGCTGCAGCTGCAGGCCTATGCCACAGCCACCACAACACTGGACCCATGCCGCATCCATGACCAACACTGTAGCTTGCTTGTGGAAACACTAGGTCCATAACCTACTGGGTGAGGCCAGGGATCAAACCTGCATCCTTATGGATACTGTGTTGGATTCTTATGCCCTGAACCACAATGGGAAATCCTAGAGCAATTTTCTAGATGAGCGGTGCTCATAAAATTTATAATAAATTGCAAAAAGGAGAATTAAGGGAAATAGGTGGAAAATTGAAAATTTGGTTAAAGATACTATTGACTGAACAAAAAGACTTACTACTTTAAGTTTATTTCGGGTTCTTGATCTTGAACTAACAAGGTAGAATTTTCTATACTTGGATGTTAAAGTGAAAACAACTAATGTTTTATCTGAATAGTAGCATTGGAATTTTAAGCATTCTATCTGGAATACTATTACATTTTTAATAGGGAAAACTTTGTTATTACTAAGAATACTTTATTTTTTTCTAGTGGCAAATCTAAAGTATAGATGATTGACCGTTTCAATTCTAATAGTCATAAAACTCTTTTTTTCAAAAATGTTCAAATATAAAATTCTTCTTTGTAAATTATTTGGGATATTTATTTGAAAAGAACTGAGTATATTTTTAAGGGATAGTCTATTAAATTTTACCAGTTTTGTACTATTTACATACAGCTGAAATGTTATCAGTCTAAAGGCATGAAAGTTATTGAGCATTCCAAATGAAACCTGTTCCTTATTTCATTTAAAAAAAAAAAAAATCTTCCTAGATTCCTATCTGACGACCTCAGACTTTCTGCAACGGAATGTGTGCTGTTTCCAAATTCACACACACACAAAAAGAAATTAAAATAATTTGTCCTTCTGTTTTTCATTACAACTCGTGACATGTAACAAACATATTCATTATTCAAAAAAGTTATAAAACTGTAAAAATGTCATTGCAAAATCTATTACAAGAAATATTAAATGCCACACAATCACTTTCTTCTGACCGTCTTATCTCTTTGGTATTCTGAGTACTGTGGGAAAAGTCTCCAAATTAAGCTTTGGTTTTCCATATAATATTTCCTAAAACTGATGTTATCCAGACTGACAGTCTTGACCTTTTATTTGGACTACGTGGTCCATTTACAATTAAAATATTTGTGTTTAAACCTACCATGTAACTATTTGTTTTCTATTTGTCCCATCTGGTCTATACAATTTTCTCTCCCTTTTCTCCCCTTCTTTTTGGATTAAGAATTAGTATTATTTCATTCTTTTCCTTTTATTTAGCTTAGCATTACATGCTCTAGATATTCTTTTGTGCTTACCAGTGACTGTCCAAGAAATATCTTCAATATATTTAAATTAAGGATGTTACCACTTTCTGGTAAAATGAAACACTTTAGAATATTGAAATTTTCACTTTCTGCCTTTTGTGTCATTCTTTTAATGTATTTTAATTCTCTCTAATATTTCAAACCCCACAACTTATTACTATCATTATTTTATGTGGTCAGTATTCACTTATAACTACAAATATTTACACTTTATGTTGTTTGTCATTTCTGTCATCTCTATGCTTCCCAACGTGATTTATTTTTCTTCTAATAAAATAATGTCCTTTAATATTTATTTTATCTGCTGATACCAAATCTTCTTGGGTTGATTTTTGTTGTTATTCCAGAATATTTTTTCCTTCCTCATTTCTTCTCCATCTTTTATTTTGAAAACATTCAAACCTACAGAAAATTTGAAAGACTAATACAATGAAATATGTATTTGAACCAGGCTGATCTATTTGCAACATTTTGCCATATTTGCTTTCTTTCTTTACTAATCCATGTCTGTCTGTCTATCTATCCATGCCTTTTTTTCTTCTTGCTAAAACATTTGAGAGTTAGTTTTCAAATATCATGACATTTCACTTCAAACATCTTGGCCTGCGCATCCGAAGAACAAAGACATTCTCCTACATAACTATAGCATTGGTATAACCAAAACTATTAATTCAGTGTTTATTCTTGATTTAGTAATAATGGTTTAAAATATAGTCTATACTATAGTTTCAGCAATTTTCCCAAGAATGTCCTGTCTTAAATGTTATCAAAGTTGATACATTGCATTTGTTTGTCTTGTCCCTGATTTCCTTTAGCTTGGAACAGTGATCTACTCTTTCATGTCTTTTGTAAATTTGTCATTAAAAATTTAGATTTTTTACTAAAAGTCTTATATTTTATAATTGATTAATTGTATCCTAATAATTAGATTCAGTTTAAAGGGTTGTGTAAATAATTTTCATGTGTGATTCTCTGTACTTTCTGTTCTATCACATCAACATTAGTTTAGTCCATTTTTTAGTGATACTAAGTTTGATTACCTGGTTAAAGCAGTACTGGCTAGCTCTTTAAATTGTAAAAGGAATTCATTAAGTAATCTGTAAGATGATACATTGGAATTGCATTCTGTTCCCCAGGATGACCCTTGACTAAAGTCATTCTTAAGATTTCTGTCATTTAATAGGTTCATGGATTTTTAAATATATGTTATGATGTATTATTGTCAGTGTTCGTTTCTAACATTCATAAACATTCCATACTTGGCCAGCAAAATAATGGATTATAGAATATATATATGTTCTGTATGTAGAATATATATACACACACACAGATATATACAGAATATATATATAAGTATATGCATACATATATATACAGATATATACATATCTGTATATATATATATATATATCTCCATTAGGAAGATATATTTGCTATTTTGTTAAAAGCTTGGTAATTTTTATATTTTTATAATATTAAGAATTTGATTCACATGTGAAAGTATCTTGCTGTGCCTTTAACTTGCATTTCTCTTATGGATAATTTACATATTTTAATTTTCACATTTGAGTATATTAAATATCAAATTGGATATTCTCTTTAGTACCAAATTTGGATATTCAAGTCTTCTGCACACTTTTCTGTTGTTATCTATTTATCTTAATGATTTGTAAGAATTCCTTACATATTTCAGATGTGAGTCCTTTGTCACATATTTGCATTGCAGCTATCTTCTCCCACTCTTTGGTGTAGCTTTTTTTAATATCTGAATGGTGTCCTTTGACAGATAAAAGTTTCTAAATGCTAGGTGTTAGCTGAACATAGAGCAAACAGAACTCTCTTACGTTGCTGATGAGAGTATAAATTTATACAACCATTTTTTTTTTGAAAACTTTGGTCCTATTTACCTAAGGGAAGATGTAAATACTCTGTCACACATCGTTCTAATCCTAGGCATAAATTCAAGAGAAATACATATATATTTTTACCAAAGGGCATATGAAAACTGATTCGAATTATTCAGAATGTCAGTCTCACTTCTCTGAGCTTTCCTTTTTTTTCTGCAATCATGGCCTCTCAAATTGCCACTACTTTGCTAGTGGTTCAATACTTCTAAACAGATTTAAAATACTTTTTAGCCTTTCTAGTTACGCTTGGCAGGGGATAAGATTGCAATTCACTTACTCGGCCATGGTCAGAAGCAGAAATCTTAAAGTGATATTATGTCTGTTTCTTCCACATATTGTTAAACAGATTTGAATCAGAAGTAAACCAGCTTTCATTATTGTAAGTCTGCAGACATACATGTAGAATCTATGAATTCTGACTTAATTTATACATGCCTTTTGTAAAGTATCAGCATTAATGAAAACTGGATGGTATGGATTCTCAGCTTTCTCAAGGATTCCAAGTTGATTTCTATCCAATCTGATTCTTTTACAGCATCCACGTACTGGTGGGTTTGTGATCCCTGAGAATGCTACTGCTATTGTGTGCTCACCTTTTAGACAGTGCGGTGCTCTGCCTCAGATGCAGTAGCTGTGGTGTCGTTGTCCCATGTCTAACTCTGTTGGCCATCTTCTCCATGTGATATCAAAAGGGCCATACTAGGTTTTTCAGCATAGTAATTCTCAGAATACTGATGTTAAAGAATACATATAACAATTTTAATTGGTATTACAATTAGTACCAAAATTATTGGCCAGTTAAACACATTGGGTTGAAGTGTCTAGGAGAAATATAAATAAGCATTCTTCTTTTCTTAAAATAGAGCATTTTAGTCTCTGGAGAGTTTGAAAAGTAATTTTCTTACCTTTTTCAAGGTTTTATAATCTGATTTTCTTTTAGAAGAAAATTTTGGGTTTCCCCAGTGTATCTTTTAAATTTTAAAATGTTGAAGTCAGTGAATAGGACTGGACCAAGTAGAGCAAAGCAAACATCAAATACTGCAGAAATGAGCCTTGCCAAGGGATGGTCTGGATGACTTAATATGGGGCTTTGCCATCACTAACACCTAAGACTTGAGGGACTTTTAGATTAACTGCATCAGAGCAGAGATATAAGCTGTCCTTATTGGAAATTCTTGCATCTAGTGAGGTATAGGGTCAAAAAGTTACCTCACCAAGCAGTTCTTTACAAAGAGAAGGAGGAGAGTTGCGGTTAGGCCAACAGTGATCTAAAGTAAAGGCTAATCAGTGTATAGCTCTAGGAAGACCTCTTACATTAAGACTTAGCTACAAACAGATTCACCAAATTCTGTTTTTCTCATTGGTATAGTACTAAGAGTGTGTGTGAAAATGTAGTTGCAACTCAGTTGGTTAAACAGGGGGATTATATACTCTCAGATATGGCTGGTTGAGGAATAAAATTGTACAATTTAACAAATGGCAATTTGACAATGAAGTAATCTACCCCCATAACATCAGGGACATTATGTGGAATAATTCATAATGCTTTGTTTGACCTTTGGCTCTGTTTTCAAGTGGGAGTGGACTACATAATCTTATCATCTGCCTGAGGAATAGGGTGAGGTTGGGAATTGAAAGGCTGTTGGTCATGTGGGACTATGATATTGAAGTATAAGTGCATGCATTTTTTAGTAATTATTCTACTTGCCACATGTACAAAACAATTATGCGTGAATACCTATTTTGTGCTTTTGTTTATATTTACTAACTGAACGATTGAATGAAAAATGCTGGTTTTCATTAACTTGTAAAAACACAACACAGTATTTTATACAGTTGCATTTTTTGAACCCGATTATGCTGTTATAGGAGTTCACTGTGTTTAAACACAAAATGATACATGTATTTACATATTCAGCAAGTTCATCTTTTGGAATTTAATCTACAGAGATTCTTATCTATTCTAAAAGTGACAGAACAAGTTATTTGCTGAAGCTTTATTGTTGATAGAAAGAGTATACATGTCTAGAAATAGTTCATTGGTTAAATATGTCTTGGTGTCTATGACATATATTAAAAAAGGGAGATTGTTATGTACTGAGAACTATTTTAAAATATTTAGAACATGTGCACTTATGTATATTAAGCATTCTCTATGCATATCTGTTCATTTATGTATAGAAAAACTGGAAGGAGGACTAAAATCTCAGGACAGTGACTTCCCATGGTGCTAGGGACAGGGGTCAGGTGCTAGAGGGATGGGAGAGACACTTTGCACAACTTTTTATACTTTATTTTTGAATCATGAAAATATAGCACTATTCAAAAAATAATATTTAAATTTTAATCACAAAGGGAAGACCAACAAACTTGTGAACAAGAAATCTAGCAGCAATACTTGATTGATTTTGAGTTGTGCCAAAGTATTACAGTTATTTTTCACTTTCCTATTTGCTGGATTTGATAGATTATCTGTCTTGTCTTGGACATATATTCATATCTCAGAAATTGCAATGCTGACAGAATCCCATATCTTATAGAGTTCACATTCTGTGCTATTAAAGAACAGACATAGAATGCTGTGTTTTGGATACTCGTCCTTACTGTAGTACCAAATGATATATTGGAGGACAGCACTGTACATTTGTTTTTTTTCATCATGAAATAAAGAGCAAATATAACTATGACCCTTCACATTACAATTTTGTAGTCATGGAGCAACTCTCAGTTAGGCTTCTGTTCATTCATTTTTCAAGTTCCTAATGTGATCAGCTAATTTTAAAATGTTGGTTTATTTCTTGTTTCTGTGTTTCATGAATGTTGAAATGCTAGTTTTTAGTAAACATATGTAGATATGCATAAGTAAACCTGTCCGCATGGATATATTCTACATACAAACTTACAGAGATATAATAGGACTTTAAAAATACATTTTGTATAATGGCATTTTTTTTCTCTTTTTAGGGCCACACCTGGAGCATATGGAAGTTCCCAGGCTAGGTGTTGACTTGGAGCTGCAGCCACCAGCCTATGCCACAGCCATAGCAACTTGGGATCTGAGCTGTATCTGCCACCTACACAACTCACTGCAGTGCCGGATCCTTAACCCACTGAGTGAGGCCAGGGATCGAACCCACATCCTCATGGATACTAGTCAGCTTTTTAATCTGCTGAGCCATGAGGGAACTCCTGTATAATGGCATTTAAAGGAATGTTATTTCTGCCAAACTAGTCCACCTTGGGAGGTTTACATATATACCATGATCTTTCCTAATTACTTACCTATAAAATTATTGTTAGAGAAATTTCATGAGAATCTTCTAAGAAAGAAGTTCAGCATCTTATAGTTGCACACACTTTTCATACTTAAAATCATATTATTCAGCTGATGACTGAATTAGTTTGCTAGGGTGCTGTAATAAAGTACTATACACTGGGTGACTTAAATAACAGAAATTTATTTTCTTGCAGTTTTGGAAGCTGAACATCCAAGATCAAGGTATTGGGAGGGTAGATGTCTTCTGAGGTTTCTCTCCCTGTTTGTAGATGGCCATCCCCCTCTTCCCTCCACGTGGTCTTCCCTGTGTGTCTGGGACCAAATCTCTTTATAAGTCCACCTGAATGACCTCATTTTAAGTTAATTAACTCTTTGAAGACTTGATCTCCAAGTACAGAATTACTCCACATTGTGCCAAATGCCAGCTGAGCTGCAGGCAGAAAATGAGGGAGTAGTAGCTCTGGCTTTCATTCCATTTTCAAAGTCTTATTCTCTTTCTTCTCACTAGCTGAGCCTAAATCAGAGTTCTTCCAGCAAGGGCTTTCTGGTAAACCCGTATCCAAGGTGAGCAGACCTGTAATTCAGGGGAGAGCAAGTCGGGCTACGGGTAACTCTGAACAACAGAAAGGCTGGCAAGCTTCAGTATGTTAATTAATAATTATATCATTACATTATAACCATAGTTTGTAGTCACATTTTGAGAGGAAAAATAGTACACTGAACCTAACTTTGCTATTTCTATTTATCCAATATGTGTCATGCATTTGAGATGCACAGACTATTTGACTGCATTCACCAGATACTTTAAAAAAAATGATGTTTTAAAATTGTCCAATTTTCCATACTTCTGCTTCAGAATTACTTTCAGTAGTAGAGGAAGAGAACAGAGGAAGTAAAACTTGTCATAAAATCTAAGAGAAAAAATGAAGAACATGTCTTACTTGCAATATTCAGATGTTATTCTGATTTCCAATTTTAAAAATTTGCTAAAAAAGGTATTTTCTAGTGAATTCTTCTTAGTGACTGGGTAGAAATTTTAGTACAAACTCAGAGTTATTTTTATTAAAGTTTTAATTCTAACAGTGATAAAAACTACAATGATTGAAGAAAATTCAAATACACAATGTATCAATTTTTGAAGTAAATCTTTCAGCTTTCACATAGTATGTGTATATATATATTAGTGGGGAATTAAAGACCTGAAGCCCACTTGCCCTGACCGAGGGACAAATAAATATATGTAAGCACATTGAGCTAGTAATTGGTGTTCCTAACTTTTAAGCATTTCATTTTTTAGTTTTTGTACTTCAAAAAATGATATAACATCATCAGAGTTTAAGAATTTACTACTCATTTATAGTAAATAGACATAAATTTCACAATAACTGAAATTTTGACTTGGTTGTAAAACACCAACATTTAAACACTGAAATAATTTTATAGGCATAGCTGCCTTCTCTAGTGCCACAGTAAGTGTCCATATTTTCATTTTGCTTTGTACTCACAGACAAAAAGACACAAATGGACCTTTCCATGGAAAAGAAAATCATGGACATGGAGAACAGACTTGTGGTTGCCAAGGGAGAGAGAGAGGGATTGGGATGGATTGGGAATTTGGGGTTGATAGATTCAAACTATGGCCTTTGGAATGGATGAGCAATAAGATCCTGCTGTATAGCGCTGGGAACTATATCTAGTATTTATGATGGAGCATGATAATGTGAGAAAAAAGAATGTAAACATGTATGTGTGACTGAGTCACTATGCTGTACAGTAGAAAACTGACAGAACACTGTAAACCAGCTATAATGGAAAAAATAAAAATCATTATAAAATAAAAAAAGGAAAAAAACAACAAAATAAAACAAAATTGTCTGTGTTTTGAAAACAGAGATATATGAAGTTCTTGCTCCTAATTTTGGTCAGCCTAATGAATGGAATTATCTCTTCCCTGCACTTTCATCTTGAGAATTTCTGATTATTTGTATTTTTATGAGAAATGTTAAGAAAACATTAGCACCAATCAGCACAATACAGGGAAGGTATACATACCATTAGCAATAGCATCTGTAGTATTTTCAGAAGGAAAAAGTGGGTAAATGAGATTTTTAAATGGAGTAACTTTATACTACAAAAACTGAATTTTATGATTTTATTGCACTTAAAAATTATTTAATAGGGAAAGCAAAATCTGTATATAGAAGACAATGATATGATCTTTTAATCATTATATGTTATTTTAATTCCCAGCTGACCCAGGTAAGATATTTTAAACCTTCAATATAAGTCTATCATTTACACAGTGATTCCATTTTATAGATTGTTTTGGCTGTTCTTTGTCCTTTTCCATATGAATTTTGGGATCAGCTCATCCATTTATGAATAAAAGGTGGCTGGAATTTTGATATGAATTTCCTTGAATCTATAAAGCCTATAGTTTGGAGAGTATTGCCATTTTAACAATTTGAAGTCTTCCAGTCCATTGGCTCTTTCCACATATTTAGTATTTAGTCTTTAATTTTTTTCAACAATAGTTTATAGTTTTAGTGTATAAGATTTGCACTTCTTAGGGTAATTTTATTTCTAAGTACTTTATTATTTTTGAGTTTCTTTAAATATCTGGGACCAAAAAAGATCTTGCATTTGTTCCCAGAGGCTGTGTGTGTTCTGGGCACACCATCAGTGTTCCCCCAAGCAATTTAAAATTGTGCCTTGGCCTTCACTTTCCGCTTCTTTAGAGGCTCGGGGTTATCAGGAGAAGACAACTTAGGGCCCTCTCTGTGCTTTCCTGAGCACTTGCACAGCCAGTAACCCGTGCATGAACTTCTATATTCCCAGGGAAATGTTGAAGCTTTTTAGAACCTTCTCCTTCCCCAGTCTTTCCTCCTGAGCTTTTTGTTTAAGCTATTATTTGCCTCAGCTGTTATCACCTCAGGTGGCAGCACACTGTAAATATTTTTGGCAAATTCTCTCAGAAGTGGCAATATGTTTTAGAAATAAACTAGTCAGTTCCAGTGGGTGAAATGAAGAGAAACCTCTTGTGCTGGTTGTTAAGGGACAGGTCAGACAAATAATTGCAATTACTTGCAAATGGGATTCATCCTGCTCCCTCTGGTCCTGGGAATGCAGGCTGTGACTTGAACTGATGCCTCTGGGTTAGGGTTTGGGAGATACGACTGGAGTAAGCCACAGTTTCACCAATCTTGCCAAGGATCCTCTGGGTTTGTCTGTCTTCCTTCCTTCCCTCCCTTCCTTCCTCCCTTCTCCCCCTTCCTTCCTTCCTTTTTCTTTTCTTTCTTCACTTTTTTTTTGAGTTTCAAGCCTTTGGTTTGAGTTGTGAAAAAGTTGATTCTAATGATTTTTGCCCATTTGAAAAGTTGCTTTATGGAGGGACAGAATTTTCAATTCCTTATTCTGCAACTTTTGCTGATATACTGACATCATTGTATGCTAAATTATACTAAAGTCTTTATCCTTTTTGTTGATCAACAGATTGATAGTCTTACTTTATTAATTTTGTGTTAGTTGATGATTATTTTTGATAGTCTAGTGTATTATTAGTTATTCCAATAATAAGCTTTATAAATGTGTTTGTCCGATCTCTGTTTATTCAACAAACATTAATTGAATGCATACTATATGTGAGGCAAACATCTTAGACACTAGATATGGAATCAAGGAACTTAAAGTGTAGTGGGGCAAACGAGCATCTGAATAGTATGATGATTTTTACATTTTTGCTGTTAATTATTGACATCGCATTTTTCTAATCTGAATAAATGTACCCATTAACTAAGTCATTCAAAATAAAATAACGAGGCTAATTTAGCACCTGGGTATTTCTAATGTTGAAAGCACAGTCCTATTAAGGTACAGAACAAGGATTCTTACAACCAGACATTCTCCTTGAGTTTGTTTTACTTGGACCAAGGACCTCCTTGCCTGAATGACAAGCTTCATTCCAACTTTTAAACTGTGGCCTGAGTTAAGATCTGTTGATGAATGTTAATTTCTTTTACTAAAAGCTCTGACACTGAGACATTCCTGTTGTCTGCTCGTTCCATCAAATAATGAAAGGTCTTGGTGATTTCCGCCAGCGTGTGGATGTTGGCACCTCAAGCTGACGGGCATATTTCAGACAACCTGTGCTATAAACCACTCTGTTTTGCCATTTCTGGATGGCCTCGAAGGTACCTTTATTCTATTTCTGCTGCACATGTTTGATACTGTAGACCCCTTTTGAGACTGTCCCAGGGATTATTTATAATGTACTGATGTTACCTTATTAGTAGCTGCTATTTCTACACAGAAGCATGAGGTTTGTTGACACTGTTTTAGCACTGAAACTTTATTTTTGGTGTCTGGTTAGACCACTATAGAGTTTCACTACTGAAATGTTATGGCAGCCTGAATAAAAAGTCATCCCATGTTCATTTTCCTATGGGTCCTCAGGGATTAAATAAGCACCTGAATAAGCTTTAGAACTTGACAGATAATGCAATTTCACAAAGTTATTGCATTCCTATTTCAAGTGGCATTTCTAATACTCTCACAAACAGTTTGTGGGGTTGATGACTTTCCTTTGCAGGAGTATTTAAAAAATAGGTCCAAACTTACAGCACAAAGATAAATTTATAGAAAGGAGAAATATTAAAACATTTTAAAAACTAATTTTGGAACAGTCCTCTTTTGGTACTAATGAGTGATTTCTAAAGCTGGCTCTCCTGTGATCTAGTGATCTACATACAGAAGCAATGTAATATGATGGAAACCCTCACTCTGCCTGCTTTCAGGCAATGCCTTTTTCTTCAGCTTTTTCCTGAAGAGCTCTAAACTAAGGCACTTTGGCAAGCCCTGGTTCATTTTCTTCTCTGCCCTTTAAACATTTCTGTACCATCTCATTTTTAGCTTAGGATAATCTAACTATTTTTAAATGGATGCATGCAAATTAATTTTTAATTTAAAATACATCATGGAGGACAAATGTTAGCAAAATTGTATTTCCACTCTTTGAGGCCAGTTGGGTTTTTTAATTAAAACTTTTCCCCTATAAAATATATCCAAGACTGTTTTATAGTTCATTTTGCTTTGGCTATAATATGTTATGAAACAAAAAAGCTAGAGCTACATGCAAAATAAACCAAAACTTTTGTAAAACTTATGGTAAGAAGATGATGCTTCATGTATCTATATCTATCTATGTATCTATGTATCTATGTATCTATCTATCTCATGTAAGTATATATTTACACATATATACATACATGTGGTGTGTATATGCATACATATAAATATACAAAGTTTCTCATCAGTGCCTATATACATGCATTGACTGCATATGCATATTTGTGAATATACATATATGTGCATGTATGTATGTTACATGTATATTTCTGTGTACATATTTACATGTGTATGTATATATGTACATTTAGGTATATATATCTGAAAATGGCCAAAATTCAGAAACAGATAAGTACAATGTAATTTGTCTCATTTATTCACCTTCTCTTATCCTGTAAATCATGTAATATATGATGGTAAAGATCACTTAAAATTCCTGGTTGATTTCGCTAAATGTTTTATCACTGGTTAGAGACAGTATTCAGATTAATAGCTCTTCTCTTAACTGATTCCTTAGTTTAATGTAAATAACAGTTAGGCAAACCTAGTTAATAAATTGTCATAAAGCAGATAAGAGAGAATTGTAGACATATGAAAGTCCACATGAGGAGAAAAATTCAGATTCTATGTATTTTGAAGTATCAAGAAAACAAGAAAGCCTATTATGGGATAGCTCAAATTCTCTTGCAAAAGAAATACTAGGAAACATTATAAACATTGTCAAGCCCTAAAGTGGGGTATAGGGATCTTAAGGAGAAATTATGGTTAAATATGTGACAAACTGCAGGAGGTCCCAAAGTTGCTGATGGCCCAAAGTACCTGTACAACTGAATTTTCAGGTTTCCTGGAATTTCATTCTTATTCACCTCTCTGAGTTGGATCTCACTCTTGAAGATCATTTAAAAATACTCTCATGTTTCCCTGTAAGAGTTATATATGAGTTCATTAGCTTAGATTAGTCTATCAGCCCATTTGACTTTTGAACAATAGATGATAGGGTTAAGAGGAAACAGGAAGCAAAACACATTTATTCTGTGTGACAAAAGCAGGTTTAGCAAAACTTGAGGATTCAAAAAAAGTAGGCTTGGCTGGGGAGCAATCACAGCAGTCTCATTATCTGGGGGTAGAAGGAGGGGAACAGGTTCTCAAAATGTGGTGTTATGTGAAAGAGGAATTGAAGAAAAACTTGCACCTTGAAACTTCTAATCACATACTGGTTCTAAGTACAAATTTAAGCAGCAGAATTTTAACACAATTATAACCATTTGGGCAATACCTTAAATTAGTTGCGAGGAGATGAGCTTTATAATTAAGGCTCATAGAAGCAATGCTTGCTTGTCATTGAGCAAGTTGACCCCATTAACGAAGAAAGCACCAAGGCTTGGAGCCTGTCACACACACCAGCCTCTCCCTGTTTTGAGAACATTATAAAGTCAATAGCCACTTAGAACATAGAGATCCCATAACCTACTGTTATCTAAGGTCAGCATGCGCATTCTGACTATCACTGTGTTCCCTGTGATGAATGAATGGTTTGATCATCAGGATTTCTTGAATAAATGAACAAATGTAAGAATTGCTTTTTGAGGAAATTTTGCATTTTTGTGGAGGAGATTTTGGAGGAGAGAGAGAGTAAGGCTGGTGCTTGGGTCTGCTCCTCTCAAGCTGAAGAGGGCAGAGTCACTGCTTTAGTAACTAGGACTTCATCTAAAATTTCCTTGAAAAAAATGCTATTTTTTTAAAGAAGAAGAAAAATGAATGAGTCCATTTTTTTCTCACTTTATACCATTAAAAACACTGCTTACAGAGAATTTAGCTCAGAGTTATATACAAATTAGAGCAAAACCAGGCTGCAAATCTGGATGGTTTGTTCTCTAGTCCCACGTTATTAAAACCCCACCATATAGTCCTACAACACAATCAATACACATGGGTATCAAATTATTAATTAACAAAATGTGTTAGGATGCAGCTCAGAAGGCGTATGCTTACTCAGTCATTTGTGCTAACTCAATCTTTTAATTTCCTAAATTCATGGCTAATGCTAACTGATACAGTGGATGACTTGTGATGCATTTGGTAATGAATTAAAAGTAAGCCTGGCCCTTTTCTTTTATGGCATACCTAATTCTTATTTCTGGATTAATCAGTGATACTAATCAGACTGCTTTTTATAGATTGACTTCTCATTAAGTAGAAATGGCTCTTTTGGGGATAAAAATAGATATGGGATGGATACCCTTGCTTGGTCATATTTTTGAGTGGTATGTACTTATCTGCATGCATGTTTTCCTGTGTATCTTATCAGTAGCATAGATTGAAATGAAATACTTCTGAGACAAAGGGTTACTTGGTAAGCTTGATGAGGGCTGCAAACATGGTCTTCTGGATAGGCCTGGTGGAAGTAAACATTCTTTTATTAGTTGGAAGTGTGCCTATTTTCAAATTTGTTTAAAAGGAAAAGGAAATTTTCTCCTCACTGCTTCTTCTATTTCTAAACATCTTGTAAAGACCTCTTTTTCATCTTTTATTGCAGGACATTATGAGGATGGCAGAAATTAGACTTTCCTGGGCATTTACAAATCTAGTATTTTGAAAGGTATATTACATTTTCCACTGGAAATTAATGTAATGAGAAATCTTTTACAGACACTCTAAACTATAAAAACACAAACACGTTTTGTGTGTGGCATTTCTTTTTCAGTAGAGCCCTAGTCTCTGGGTAGATCTATTCCTCTACACCCCTGACACTGTGGCCTCTGCCTTGCCAGCTCTCCAGCTTTTCTCCTAAGTGGCCTTTGTACTTACCTGTGTTTCTTTTCAATCTGCCTTTCATACTAGTTTCCTTTTTGTAATGATTGCACTTTATTCATTTGTGTTCATATAGGAATAACTGACATTTTTCTTTTAGATTTGTCTTGATATATTTCTGCCATTTCTGGATTCATATTATTCTTTTATGTTCAGATTCCTCAATCTAAATACCTATCACTGGTGTCTTCATCTACATTCAGCTCCTTGTTGGACTTGCCCATTTGGAACGGCCACAAGTTTTTCAAGTAATGTCATTTCTCACTTATATTCCTAACCTCGGTGGCATCATCAGTAACCCTGGCCAGATCATGTGAAAGTCTTTCATTTCATCTTTTACTCCCCACCTTACCTCATGCATTACCAGATTCTACAAAACTTGAAAGCAATTCTCTTATTTGAAGGTCACTCTCAGCCTGAGTTCATTCCTCAGGCTGTCTGTCCCTTCCCCATTTTTATATCACGGAATGTTATACAAGGTACTTCAGATACATTTAATAATAAATAAGGCACCTACCTTGTCTTCGGGACACTTGCTCACTGGCAGAGTCTATAGATCATATGCACTAACAATAAATACAGAAACAATAGTGATTAAAATATTGAATGAGGGAGTTCCCATTGTGATGTAGTGGAAATGAATCCAACTAGTATCCATGAGAATGAGGGTTCGATCCCTGGTCTTACTTAGTAGGTTGGGGATCCGGTGTTGCTTGACCTGTGGTATAGGTCACAGACGCGGCTCAGATCCCATGTTGCTGTGGCTGTGGCATAGGCCAGCAGCTGTAGCTCTGATTGAACACCTAGCCTGGAAACTTCCATATGCTGCAGGTATGGCTCTAAAAGGAAAAAGAAAAATGTTGAATGAGATAAATGGTATTTTGACAAAAGTTATAAGTCAAATATAAAGTTGTGGGATGCCTTCCTCCATCCTCATATCTTGCTGCCTTCACAATTTCAGTCTCGATTTATAATGACATACATTTTTAACAAATTTATATATTTTTGTGCCAAAGTTACTCAAAAAGGGGCATGTGATTTATTGCATGCCATTATAAAAACATGGGAGTGAATGCCAGAAGAGAGTATAAATAAACTTTCAGACTTTAGAGACAGAAACATGGTGAGTAGAACAAGCCCTGGAATATAAGATTTTGCATATTTTCTCCAGTAATACTTTATGACATGGAATATGAGAGTACAGAGGAGCTTTGGAATCTGATAATCAAGTGAAGGAGATCATGGACAACCCCAAATAACTATTAATTGCAAGCACAGTAAAAACTGTATATATTCTAAAGTTTAAATTGTAAAAACTTAGCAACACTCATCTATTTTACTCTGCTCTAGGCACCACTCAAATGAGTACCATTATCCTAATTTCATACATGAGTAAACTGAGTGAGGCATAGAGAGTTAAGTCATTTATACAAGGTCATAGGGCATATGGTCAATATTTGGTGGAACTAGGCTCCATGTGGTACCTAATACAATTTATGAATAGTGTTAAATAAAATATAAATTGCAAAAAAAAAGTGCACTTTGGTACTGTGGCTATATAAAATAATATCCTTATTCTTAGGGAATACAGATTGAAATATTTAGGAGTACATGGAAATTACTCTTAAATGATTCAAAAAGTTTTTTTCATGTATACACACATGCGCACACATGACATAGTATGTAGATACATTTATAGATGTGTGGATAGGCAGAGAAAAAAGAGAATGAGGTAAAATATTAACCATTGGTGAACATAAGAAACAGGTATATGAGTATTCATTTTATCATTTTTATCTTTTTTGTAACTTATGGCATTCCCAAATTTCTCTGATTTATTATGTCCCCCTGCCCAAGTGAAGACCTTTCAATATGCAGATATTTTTCACAGATAAAGAAATTTTTATTTACCTGAAGATTTATTATTTTTCTTTTAAACCTTACTTATTCATAAACTAAGGAGCCTGCCCAAGATAATAAAACATTGATTACACTATATTACTTAAGAATGGATGATATTCAAAATATCTAAATACTTAAGAGCCAGTAGGGCTCAGGTACTGGCTGATCACAACAGGCACTAGGTTGTATTCCTCTGGTTGACCTGTCAGATCAGAAGCCAGGAGTCCAATGGTAGGTTGGGCTGAAGTGGCATGTGCTGGTGGAAAATTAGGTATGCTATTCCTACTTTGATGAAAGAATGAGAAACATGTTATCTTTAAAGATAAAAAATAAAAGATAAGATAAAGGCTAAAGAGTGGAAGTTCAAGTTTTGGCTCAGTGGTGATGAACCAACTGGTATCCATAAAGATGCAGGTTCAATCACTGGCCTCACTCAGTGGGTTAAGGATCTGGTGTTGCTGTGAGCTGTGGTGTAGGTTGCAGACATGGCTCAGATCTGGCATTGCTGTGGCTGTGGTGTAGGCCGGCAGCTGCTGCAGCTCTGACTCAAACCCTAGCCTGGAAACTTCCAAATGCTGCTTATGAGGCTCTAAAAAGACCAAAAAAAAAAAAAAAAAAAAAAAAGAAGAAGAAATTAAGGAATGGATAAGACTTAGTTGGTTAGATAGCTTAGATAGCTTTAAAGTCTTTGTTGATAACATTACGTGGTTCTAAGCCTGCATTCTTCCATGAAACTTTTTTTCTTTCCCCCAACGTGCTTCCTCTTTTTATAGGCACTTTACATGTTTTATCTTTTATATCAGTAAGAAGAGTATATGTTTTAGAGATGAGGAAATGGAGTCACAGAGTGGTAGATAATTATGAAAACGCTTTTAAATTCAGAGAAGTTTTTCTCATTGTTGATACAGTAAATTCTATTCCTGAGGATATAGTTTTAATAAAAAATTTGGTCTATTTAGTCTATTATTCTCTTAATTATACAACATGTTTATGCATATAATGTATATAACAATTTTATACAAGAAGATGTATCATCTAATACATATATATATATAAAATTTTTATACTAGATATATAGAAATTTCTCTCCAGCATAATCTTAAATATTTGCATTTTCATTAGTAGTGTGTTAGAGCTATTTACTGCAGTCTTCTCCAAATATTTGGCAGTTTCATTATCTGCAGTCTGATAGATGTGATGTGGGAATTTTTCTTTAGGACCTAAACATTTTCGATGCTAGAAAGGGCCTTCAAAGTCATTATTTCAAATCCTCACTTTCAAGTGGAAAATGAGCCTTAGGGTGTTTGAGTGATTTAGCTAAGTCATTACAATCCAGTACTTGACTCCCATCCAGTTTTGTTCCCATTCTCATATACTACAATCAGTGTACTGTGGTGGTTTTATCTAAATTGTTTCATACATTGTTTCTAAATTAAACATTTTTTTCATATAATTCAGTGCTAATTTTAATTTGAATTATTTGTATAAGAAAATAGTATTCAGAAAAATATGTTGTATTTATGATTTAGATCAGCAGATTCTTCCAAGCTATTGAAATTGGCCTGTAACATGATTATATGTCCTTGTGCAATTAACTTACTTATTCATTGAATTGAAATTTTAGTATTTACAGTATGCATTACACTCTCCAAGACTAGCTCTAATTTTGCATTATTAATATGGATAATATTAAGTATTAATTTAGAACATTGTGTAAAAAATTCATAACATTCTATAATTTAGAAGCACGTGCCATAACTCTAATATTATCACTCTAGTGGGTAATGACTCTGGAAGTAAAAATGAATTCGATAGATTAGTCATTCAAATGTGGTTTTACTAAAACCATTAAATGTGCATGAAAACAACCTTTATATATGGATAATTTGAATACTTCACATTTTAAAATGTTAGTTCCATTTTTCCTACTACCCTTCAGTCATTAAGTTTTTAAAAAAAGAAAAAAGAGCAATTAACTTTAGAATACATACTTGAAATTACCCTAGGGATCTAATTTTGAAGAAAATTAAACAAGGATAATAGCAGAGCGGCAGGGTAGTTTTGTATTTCCCATGAGCCGATGCCTGATTTTCCTTAGGTCTTCATTAGATTTACCTTATGCTCCTTTGCATCTGTGTTGGTGCTTATTTCCAAGATTTTATTAAGATAGTTAATTATGCTGTTGTTTGTGGACTTTTAATCAGAACCTCATTATTTTTTCAATAATAGTTTACTCTGAATTTAGAATGCACAGCAGGAAAGTCAAGTTAAAGGGGTCATTATATATCAAGAGGTGCAGAGTGCTTAAGAAGCTTTAGAAAAATGCATTTTGAAGTAAAATATTGTTTAAAGAAATCTAAAATTCCCCCCCTCTTTTATTTATTTTTTGCCCTGGGCTTATTTGTGTCCTTTAGCCACATGGGAAGGAGATGATATCAAATGACATTAGATTGTTAGAATGTCTCTATCAATTATCATAGTGGGTTAACAGACTTGAGAGAGTCCACCATGATCTCACCAAGGAAACGAAGTTAATACAGATTTACTTATATGTTAGAAACATACAGTCTAGAGCTATACTAGTGAGTCAGAGAGTAGATATCTAATTTGTATTCCCATACCTTCCAACATTGAGAATACTGATCCATCAATGTCCCATACACTAGTTTCATAAATTAACTGACAAAAAATTTTATTTTTTATTTTTTTAATTTTAATATTTATTTATTTATTTACTTTTTGTCTTTTTAGGGCTGCACCCATGGCATATGGATGTAACCAGGCTAGGGATTGAATCAGAGCCACAGCTGCCAGCCCACACCACAGCTACAGCCACGCCAGATCTGAGCTGTGTCTGCGACCTACACCACAGCTCATAGAAATGCCAGATCCTCAACCCACTGAGTGAGGCCAGGGATGGGACTTGCAACCTCATGGCTCCTACTCAGATTCGTTTCTGCTGCGCCATGATGGGAACTCCAAAAATTTTTATTTTTGGATAGGTGAACAGGGAACTTATTCCTTATTGTATTTCTTTTTTTTCTTCTCTGTCTTTTCTAGGGCCATACCTGCAGCATATGGAGGTTCCCAGGCTAGTGGTCTAACCGGAGCTGTAGCCGTTGGACTATGCCAGATCCATAGCAATGCGGGATGGAGCTGCATCTGCGAACTATACACCACAGCTCACGGCAATGCCTGATCCTTAACTCACTGAGAGAGGCAAGGGATTGAACCTTCAATGTCATGGTGCCTAGTTGGGTTTGTCAACCACTGCACCAGGACAGGAACTCCCTCATTGTATTTTAAAAATCTATCATTTTATGTTTTGAATCTAAGAAGTACTTTGAAGAGTTAAAATTTTTATTTTGTGTATGTATTTGTAGTTTTGAACCTGTATGCATGTCCCATTACCAGGATATGTCACTGTACTAACCATGATTCAATATGGATCTTAATGGTGCAACAGTGAGTACTGATTGAACAGAAGAGAAAATTATATGATTGGTGGACAAATGGCACGATAGTGTGGAGAATGTCTTTGCTTCTTTTTCAATACTTATTCTACCTTGGACTAAAAAGTTTAAATTTTTAAAAAAGTTATCTCTAGAAATTATACTTAGAAGGTATCCTGTTCAATAATTTTGTGTAAGAGTAAAAATAGCATTGTCAAAGTGGTAGGCAATGGAAAATAGCTCAGTAAGAGGAAAAAAGGCAAAGAGAATTTATGTTGCTCACACTAAAATGAAAGTTGCTTTTACTTTCTCTAAGTATTAGTTAGTCTGGACTGAATTAACTGCTGTATGCATACACAATGGAAATTAAATCCTAAGATACTATTAGTTGACCGTCTTTTAATCTTTGTCTTTACTCATTTATACTTAAAGTACT
Source organism: Sus scrofa (assembly GCF_054392235.1). Lineage (NCBI taxonomy): Eukaryota > Metazoa > Chordata > Mammalia > Artiodactyla > Suidae > Sus > Sus scrofa. The sequence continues at coordinate 104,465,733 of NC_139390.1, forward strand.
TACAAGTTTAATTGTCCCATCTGAAACATTTCGCTTAAAAGAGATAAGATAGCATCAAATGTATTTTTATGTGGTTAAATACATATATTTGGAGAGTGTATATTATTTTTGATACAGATTAAATAATACTAATTTATTAATTGTGTGATTTATCATTAGTAGTCAGAACAATGCTTTATCATCAATCCCACATGATTATATTAGCCTATGAACTTGAAGATGTTTTCAGTTTTTATACATCAACACAGACAATAGTTAGATGATGGAAAACATGTTCTTCTTCCCCAAGACTGATTTTCATGTGAACCATAAATAGAAAATCTCAAACAGACCACTGAGAGTTTTAAGATTAGGCAAGCCTAAAAATAAAGATAACATATCAACATAAATTTTCAAAAATAATTGAGCAAAAGAACACATGCAAGATGTTGGTTTTTTTTTCATTTTCCAAGTCTTTTGCTTATCAGCCTAGACTGCAATATGCGCTTGCCTTTTTATCAGGTGGAAACTAAAGCATGGGATTTGGATCATTCATTTCCTTTTTATTTATCTTTATTTTTAAATTTTATTTTATTTTTTGTGTTTTTTTTTTTGTCTATTTTTAGGGCTGCACCCGTGGCATATAGAGGTTCCTAGGCTAGGGGTCTAATCAGAGCTGCAGCTGCGGGCCTATGCCACAGCCACAGCCACAGCAAGGTCAGGTCTGAGCCGCGTCTGTGACCTACACCACAGCTCACAGTAACGCTGGATCCTCAACCCACTGACCAAGGCCAGGATCGAACCTGCAACTTCATGGTTCCTAGTTGGATTTGTTTCCGCTGTGCCGTGATGGGAACTCCCCTCATGTCCTTTTTAAATTCTTTCTTTTCTCACCTTGTATATTATCTTTTAAAAAAATACATTTCTGAGAAATGGATACCTGATTTCCACTTTCTCATTTATATTGGTTTCTAATTTGTATGGTTTTAGATGTATGGAATTCAACTTGGTTATATCATGGAAGAGAGGAAAAATCCAAAAGAAAAGGATGTTAATGTAACTTGAACAGAAAATTTTAAAAGGGCATGGTCCAGATTCTTCAAGAAATATATGTAGTCTTCTTATTCACTTATCTCAGAAGTGTGGTACCTTATTATTTTGCCTGGTATCTTATTTTAATGTCTCCCAACCTGATGTCTCAGGTTCCATAATTAACCAACTATGATACTTTTATTTTTTGATAAGGTTTTATAACACTCTCTGGGTTGATGTGACACTGGATTTTCTGACATACAATGAAAAGATGCTTATTGGCCTATTTAGCCTAATACTGCTATGCTTAGTCATGAAAATCTCCTTTGCTATTTCTCTTTGGTTTTATGAGCTTTGATCTTTCCAGATTTGGAGTCTCTTGTCAAATGCCAAGGATCTCTCTTTTTTTTTTTTTTTTTTTTGTCTTTTTATGGCAACACTGGCAGCATATTAAAGTTTCCAGAATAGGGGTCAAATCGGAGCTGCAGCCGTTGGCCTACAACACAGCCACAGCAACACAGGATCCTCATGATCCACAACAATGTGCATCCTCATGAATACTAGTTGGATTCATTACTGAAGAGCCACGACAGGAACTCCCAAATGCTGAGGATTTTGAAAATGTATTGGATGTATGTGGGTTTGGCACTTGTTGAGCACCAGCTATAAGCTAGAGACTAGGGTGCCTAACACAATACACAACTTTGCCTTCAGATCTGAGAAAGAGAGGTAGAAAATTAAGAGTAAAATATCCTCACTTTTCTTCTCTTCATGCTCACACTTCATATGGAAAATAAGAAGAGGCTCAAAACATCAAAATGATAGCAAATTTTTTAAAAAAGTTTAAATCACTGAAAAATAAGTAAACAGAAAAACATATAATCTGGACAATGATAATGTATCTAAGCATAGAAAGAATACCTCACAGATTAATTTTTTACTTTTTGAATCAATAAGTTTTTAGAAAAAGTATGCTTCTCCATAAAAGGGCATTATGTACATCAGTAAGAATGATTTGAATGAAGGAAGAAAAATATGTGGCTAACAAAGGAGAATAATGACATGAAAAATGAATGCACAGAATTAAAGCTTACTGGAGTGGTCAAAAGCAGATTTGACACTACAGAAAACTGAATCAGTTAGGTAGAATTGATGTGGAGAAGTGCGCTAAGAATTCAGTTCATATAAGTGTAAGAAACAACAAAGAGAGAGAGAAAGCAGGCACTGAAGGCAAACAACAGGTTTCCAACCTACAAATAGTAATCATTTCCCAATATATTAGACCAATGGATCAGAAAAGGTGTAGTAGAAGGAAACGTATCAAACTTGAAAAATAAAACATACAAGATGGAAGATTTAGAGGAGTCAATATTTATAAGCAAATAAAATGAATGAGGATGATGTTAACAGAGGTCCTGGAAAATCACATTTGCTACAATAAATTAATTATACAAGAATTCAAGGTAAAACACAGTATTTATGAGAGTTATAAAATGATATCCTTAACATAAATCACTAAAGAGAGTAGAGAAATAACTGTCAGTATAATTCTTTAAAGTAGAAATGGAAACTCAGTTTTTGCTTTAGCACAGTGGATAAGAATCCAACTGAAGCACCTTGGGTCACTGTGGCGGCATGGGTTTGTGGCTTAGATTGCAGCTGTGGCTTATATTCAGTCCCTGGCCTGGGAACTTCCATATGCCACAGCTATGGCCATTAAAAAAAAAGAAAAAGAAAAAAGGAAATTCAGTGATTATATACTTTTCCATAAAGATACACACAAATGAAAAAATTCATATTTTTTAGACCTGTAACATTTAAGAAAATATTCTGTTAAGGTAATGTTTCTGAAATCATTGCTTAAAAATGTAATTTTAAATTAAAGTACAAAGTAGCAAGTTAAATTAGAAAAAGTTTGCAATCACTGGTAAATTAAAAAAATATATATCCCTTAGGAGGTAATAGGATGATACTGATGAATGTAAATATTTGTAATTACAAAAATAAAATACAAAATATAAACATTTAAAAATATCTTTTAAAGGTTAAAGAGACAAAAAACATAATGGAAAGACAGAAAAGTGGGGAAAGCAAAGGGTTAAATATTTATTTTGCACTATATGTAGAAAAATGTGTTTAAAAATTTTATTTTGATATCTTAGAGAAATCTTGTTGAAAATATTTGTGAAAAAACTTCAAAACATAAAATATTACAAGATCTACAATTATGATAAATTAGAGGGACTGGGCTAAAAATGTACTCATCCAGTTTAGCAAATTTGCCAGTGATGGAAAATAACTTACAGCCCTACAAAGTAAAAAACAAACAAACAAAAAATTGAAATAATCTAACAATATTAAATAAAATTCATTTATCTGATAATTACAAGGGGAAGCAAAAATTCAAATTACTTTAAATACTAAAAAAAAGGCATACGTAATTGAACTCAAAAGTGGAGAGTTTAACTGGAATCTAATATCCAGCACAAATGAACATCTCCTCAGAAAAGAAAATCATGGACTTGGAGAAGAGACTTGTAGCTGCCTGATGGGAGGGGGAGGGAGTGGGAGGGATCGGGAGCTTGGGCTTATCAGACACAACTTAGAATAGATTTACAAGGAGATCCTGCTGAATAGCATTGAGAACTATGTCTAGATACTCATGTTGCAACAGAACAAAGGGTGGGGGAAAAAATGTAATTGTAATGTATACATGTAAGGATAACCTGACCCCCTTGCTGTATAGTGGGAAAAAAAAAAAAAAAGTGGAGAGTTTAATATTAATTTTAAAATGGATTTTAAACTGAGAAAACTCTAAAATGAAAGTGAAAATCACTGATATAAAAATTAAAATGCAAGGTGACATTACATCTTTTGTATTCAAAAAGCATGAAAATATTGTTAGAAAACCAACAGGAAATCATACAAATTGCATTTTAATTTGAAAGTCTTAAAGATTATTATCAGTATGCCAAACCAAGTAGTCAGCAGAATCAATCAAATAATGGATAATTTGAGTACAGATAAAATAAAATGCATCACATTGTATGCTTTTCAGATGGAGAATATGCTTTCTATTCGGGTATCCCTTTAATATTTACAAGTTGGTAGTCTTTATTGGTGAAGACAATCTCAATAAATAAAACAAGGCAAGAATTATTAGGGTTCTATTTTCTGATGAAAATATGAAAATTAGTTAAAATTCTAAATGTTAAAATAATTATAGCTATTAGATCAAAAAGAACTAGTATATAAATTCTAAAGAAATATCTTGAATAAAGTTATAAGAATATAATAGAAATCTACAGAATTCAGATTTTTAAAAATTACATCCTTTATGTTTTATAAGAAAATGGAAAACAGAAATATGTGAACCAAGCTGTAATATCAACATTTTAGTAAAGTATAAAACACTGTTAACCAAAAAAGAGGTAAAGTAGAAAACAATGAATACATATGCATATTAAATGAAATAATATTTTTGGGGTCTTTTTAGGGCCACACTTGTGGCACATGAAAATTCTCAGGGTAGGGGTCTAATCAGAGCTGCAGCCACTGGCCTACACCACAGCCATAGCAACTCACTTGGGATCTGAGCCAAGTCTGTGATCTATACCACAGCTCAGGACAACACCAAATCTTAGTGAGGTTAGCATCCACATGGATACCAGTCATGTTCTTTACCACTGAGCCACAGTAGGAACTCCATAATACATTATTTTACATACATTCTCTTATCACACTCTCTATGTATTTTATACTACACAAAATTAATTATCAGAAAACTATAAAAAAATTAACAAAACACATTTTTTCTTAATAACTAGAGAGGAAGAAATAAAAAGTCAAATGTTTGAACTGATGAATATCTTTTTCTTAGTCTGGCTAAAGATAAGGAAAATCTTTCTTTTGGGTTTTGTGAACATCATAGCATATTTTCTGATAATTATCATCATATGTGTGAGGATATCTATAGTATCCTTCTATTTCTGTGATACTATAGATGGACAGGAAAATTCCTTAGTTTATCTCAATCTCCCATTTTTTTTTTTTCTCCAGCAATATGAGTTCCAGTACTTTATTTGAAAGTTAACGCTGAACGCTCCAGTGGGAGAAAGGGAAATAAGACAAAGAATTGAAAGACTTCATGATAGGGTGTATTAATGAAATGCTATTCCTGTGTGCAAAGGGCGTTTAGACCTGGCAGAGACTGCCATGTAATAATGAACACTTTTGGCATCGCCCCCACTTAAGGGAAGTGGAAGATGGGGTACTTATTCTTCAGTTCCCATTTGTCAGTGGCTAAGACTGCCAGAGTTGGACAGGAGTTAGCTCTCCAGCATCAGTGAGCTGCCCCTGGCTGAGAGAAAGCTCTGGATGAAGAGTCATAGGTACAAGTACTGGGCACTCAGTCTGATGGGAAACAAGCCCAGCATCTACATACAGTAGGGGAGCTTCCCCACTCCCCCACTGAGGAATCTTCATGCGGAATTTTTCTGATGAGGCAAGCAAATTGACATCAGTAATACAATACCTGAGTCATAATTAAGCATGATGGATTGCAAGTGAAATATTAGTCTTGGAAAAGGTGAATGGTGAACTTTTTAAAAGTAGGAAAGAGATCAGTAAAATTAATACATAAAATTTTTCTTTGGACGTGGGTGAAAAAAAAATTCAGAAATGAGCAGACAAAGTAGAAAAGTGGGATTAAATGAGAAATTTTTATAGCCTATTTAAATGGAAAGTAATAAATAGATGTTGTTTTGGGTAAAATGTTGTAAATTACTTCAAATTACACTTAGGCTCAATTTTGGAATAATGATTTATAACAGAAATTTAAGAGACTGCATTTTTTAAGACAAGTATTTTAGAATATTAAAATTCTAGTTTCTTAAATACATATTTCTCCCCACTTTTTGAAAAAAATAAAGTATCTTTGTCTATATTAAAATATAAAATACACAGGTAAGCAAATATCAATAGTAAATATTTCATAATTCATTAATTGTTCATCAATTAAAAATTTAAAAATTTTTGTCGTTTAATAGTATGAACCCAAAAATTTGATGAATAGTTTTATTATTTCCTATCAAAAAGCAGCTTATGTATTTGAAACTCCTTGTTTTAATTCAGAAATGTTATATATTAGAAACATAGAAAGTTACGTGTTATTTTCACTTTTAGAATCAGTTAAATGTATTTATCATGGGTCAAGTAGACCACATCTTAAAAATGGAATAGAAAACTGCTGACTATCACAGTTTGTCATGGGATTAATTTTGGGTGTGACTGAAAATCCTATGTTCTGTGCTTGTTATAATTAGAATACTGCACCTGTATGTGTTCTTTCCTCCCTCCCTGTCTCCCTTCTTCCCTCCCTCTCTCCCTTCCTTTTTATGAATGCCTTTTCTGAAATATTTAGCTCCAGTTATTTTTCTTATTTCAGCCCAGTATAAATGGATGCATATGTTTTATCTAACACTGAAAGTTTTGCAGCATACATAGTGCCATGCACAATTTGTATAATCCCCAAATTCTAAATGATTCCTTCTTTCTAACTCCATTTTGTTGTGGTGGTGATTGTTTTTGGCCACACTGTGGCATGTGGAAACTCCCTGGCCTGGAATCAAACCCAAGCCACAGGAGTTCTAGGCCACCAGGGAACTTCAACTCCATTCTTTTTTTTTTTTTTTTTTTTTTTTTTCTCCCACTCAGGAAAGTGCTTTAAAATTGAGTCAAGTAAGAGTGACTTAATTAAAAAGAGAACATTTTTTGAACTCCAATGTCTTGTTGCTCAGGCTATTAGCTCAAAATAGTCTTCTGTGTTCTTCAGATATTCTCACTATTCTGATCTATGATCCACTGTCTAGAGGCAACTTCCTTGTTACCATACTGAATGCTATTGTTCAGAATCCTGAAGGAGTAGATATCTATTCTTAATCACCCTCAAGATTTTGTTTGTTTTTTAATCCAACTTTTCTTGTGTGGTTAATCTTAACGGACATTACTTTGACCTTTCCCAACTTGGGTTTTTCTTGGATAATTTTTCAACAGAATGATGAGAAAGTGTGAATCAGGTGTTACATAGACATTATTCCATTTTACTACTATTGAAATAGTATTGAAATATATCCACATGAACAACTGTCACATTTCTGGATTTATGATTATAATTAAGAATAAGTGAATTCATTGATAAACAAGGACCTACTGTATAGCACAGGGAACTATATTCAATATCTTGTAATAACCTCTCCTATCATAGAAAAGAATCTAGAAAATTATATGAATATAATACATATATATATACATATATATATAAAACAGAATCACTTTTCTGTACACCTGAAACTAACTCAAGATTGTAAATTAACTATAATTTAATTAAAATAAAATAAATTTGTGATCTTTTTTTAACATATCTACTCTGACAACTCTGGACTTTTTTCTCAAAAGAAAATTCCATCATGCAATTTACTGAGCCTGGCTTAATTCAATCTTTATTTAATATTCTAATTGGACTACATTTATCTTCTAATGGCATCTGTTTTCTCATTTAAAAATTTTTCAAGTTTCTATAGAGTTTAGACTCAGACACAGGATTTCATATTATTCAAAAATTAATATGTTCTGTCTTAAAGAGATTATTCAGGGTTATCTGAAAGGAAGGCAATATTTTTGTTTTCATTTGTAGCACAGGAAACCTTGATTTGAAGATAAAAAAATCCTGTGTGCCTCCTCTTGGTAAAGCCTGAACCACATCTGACAAAAACCCGAGGTCTGATCAGCATGCACAGCTTGACAAATATCCAACTTCTGGATCTTTTAACAATAAACCAATTGCACCACGTTTTTTGCCACTAAGCCCAGAGTTCACCCTCCACTGAGACTGTTAAAACTAAATCTACTATTTTCCAATCCCTGTTTTCATCAGTCAGTGTCTAAAATGTAAGCTTTTAGCCATTGGTTTTTTTGCTGCATCATAATGTCACCCATAATGCTTGTATCTCTTTATTCCTCACCTAACTCTTCATACAACCCCACTATCCTGAAATTGGTCTATGACAATGCTGTCCAATAGAAATAACATGTAAGCCCAATACACAATTTAAAATTTTCTAGTAGCTGCATTTTAAAAAAACTAATAAAAAGAAACAGATGAAATTAGTGTTAATAATATTTTATTTTACCTATTATATCCACATATTATCATTTTATATGTATTGACAGACTATGTATTATAGATTGATTACATATATCATGTATCATATGTAATCAATATAAAGTAATTTACAAGATATTATATATTCTTTTTTGATGTACAAAGTCTGAAATCTAGTGTGAATTTTATGCCTGTAGCATATATTAATTCAAAATAGTCATATTTCAGAATTCAGTAGCCACGTACTGGATACCACATTGAACAGTGCAGCCCATTAGGAGCACGGCATTTATTCTCAATCCTTTCTTTGTGTATTTCCTGGATTTCCCATTTGAAGGGATAAACTTACATGACCCAGAGATGTCTTAACATGAGACTGAACATAGGAGTGAGACTGAGGCCATCTTTCTTGTGCAGTGGCACCTGGGAAGTAAGGTTGAACATAGTGAATGTGGTGGTCAGGCTCCACACTTCACGTTTCACCCCCTCCGCTGGTAGGAGCAATAGCAAAAGCCACCTGCTCTTTGCTTCCACTTGGGCTCCTGCAGTTTCCTCCCATTGTCTGGTTGTCTTTTCCCCCTATTCTTTCTTCCTTTAAATAATACCTATTTCAAGAGATAGTGGAGGAAATATCTCCCAAGGAAATATTCTCTGACCTCAGTCTCTTACTAATGTACACTTACTTCTTTCCTAAGTACTTATACATTATTTTATAGTCACTTTTTAAATTTTTCTGTCTTCCTGAAGGTAGGGATAGTCCCTTCACTATTGCTATTTTTATTATTAATAATTGTTTAATTACTATCTGGCACATTATATATTTTAGTAAACATTTATTAAATGAAGAATGGAGAGAATAACAGTGGGCAGAGTACATAGAGCTAAGGATAGGATAATTCTGGAGCATATGACACAAAAAGAGTTCTGCAGTGTGGGAGTTTTTGGCAACAGGGCACAGGATGTGTAACTTAGGTCTTTGATGGTCCATGTTGGAGAAAAATATGCAAAAGTGTAAACAATGGGACATCAAGTAGTTCTAAGCATTTCCTTTAGGGGCCTGGACATTGCACAGGGCTATTCCTAATCTGAGATTAGTAGGTGTCTAATGAATTCTCATTGACAAACTAATGGGATAAGTAGATAAACAAACACACATGTGATCTTGGTGTTTTTGCCATAAACCCTTCATTAGTGTTAGCATATGTTTTGTCTTTTCTAACTTATGACATTGATTTTTATAGTTAGAATAGGTATCAAGAGAGCTGAACTAGTACACAGCTATTAGCACAACTATGTAAATCAACTATACTTCAATAAAACTTTTAAAATGGAAAAAAAACAAACAAACAGAGATAAACTAGCCAACCTTTTGTTAAAAGGCGAATGTTTACCTACCTTTTGGTTATAGTCTCCAAATTTAATTAGCCCCTAAGAGGCACAGGCCTCAAAAGAGTCTTCTTTTTAAGGAAGGTAATAAAATTATTGCCTCCAGGATCCTACCACTAGATCACCCTGTTCCCTTTGTTTGGTCCCCTAAATTTACTGCAACAAGAGACTCTCTTTTAATATGTATTTCATTAAGGAAAATCAGTCAAATCTTTCATGACGTGCCTGTGGATTTTTTGTTGTTGTGGTGGCTTTCTCTCCTGAACTGCTGTCCGCAGAATTGGTTTGCAAATTGATTTATAATTTCTGGAATCTAGACCAAAGAAAAAAGAAAAAAGGAAATAAGGATGGGATATAAGAAGTGAGATTTAAAGTTTAAGAGGTTTAATTCATGATTAAGGATTTGTATTATGAATTTATTACTTTAAGAGAATTTATTGAAATCATATCTTAATTTCAGAGAAGGAGTTAAGGATCATTCTGCCTTCTATATAGAGATCCTGCAATCACATATTCTCTTAGCTCCAAGTCACTACTAGTAGCAATTATGATTGAGGCAAAATTTCCAGCAGGAAAAATGTGGTGAGGAGGAGTGAGAAGAAACCATGGAGAATTCTTATGGCACTAAAAATGGAGGCATAATAAAGATTGATTGGGATATTCAGACCCCCTCCATAAAAAAATCCTTGGTTGCTTCTTTGAGCAGCTTTTTAGTTATATTCTTTCTTTCCTTGTATTGTCTCAAGCACTGACCTCCCTACTTTTTTTCAATGGAAAATACTGGTTATTTTCCTTTAAAGCCCCCCATCCCCCATTTCACTGTTGAATAGAATCCAGCTTCACCCTCATACTTCTGATCATAAAATTAACACAGAATCTTTGGTAGATATTCTAATAATTTATCTTGAGGGTAATTTGAGGAATTAGAAGATTAGATTTTAAAGAACCTTAATAAAACTTCTTCCTATTACTTATTAGTGTATATTAATAAATAGGACTGAGCTCTGATAGTTTTCACATAATTACCACATCTTTGTTGTTAAGGATCTCAATCAATAATTCTACAGAATTCCTTTTCATTAGACTGGGGCCTTCCTTTGTTATCTATCCTCTCTGTCTAACCCTGGCAACACTTTTTTTTTTTTTTTTTTAAGGACTAAAATTTTCCAAAACAGACTTTGTTGAACAGTGTACCTGAGGTATGTAACTGAGTATTACAGAAAGAAGACTCCTTGGGGGATCTAAGTTGGGTAAATGCTCTAGCATAGGAATTTTCAGAGATTTTAGGAGTTCCTGTTGTGGCTCAGCTGGTTACTAGCCTGACTAGTATCTATGAGGATGCAGGTTTAATCCTTGACCTCTCTCAGTGAGTTAAAGAATCTGGTGTTGCCCTGAGCTGTGGTCACAGCTTCAGCTCAGATCTGGTATTGCTGTGGTTGTGGCGTAGGCCAGGAGCTCCAGCTCCAGCTGAATCCTTAGCCTGGGAACTTCCATATGCTACAGGTGTGGCCCTAAAAGTGTAAAAAAAAAAAAAAAAGATTTTCAGAGATTTTAGAATGCTGATATGCAAGAAAATCTCTAAAATGAGAAAGACTATTGAATGTTTTCCCAACTGATTTAACTACAGAAGCATCTTGCTTTTTGCTTTTTTGTATTTGTTTTTGAAATTCTCTACTGAAATATTGGTACATTACAAACACTTTTTGTTTTTGGTTACTTGGGATGACACATCTCATGTATATAAGAATAATAAATGTAACTTTTAGTTTCCCAAACTCAGACACTATCAACCCTCAATTCTAGAGTAATCTAAACAGTTGAGTGTCTGTTATTTTACTTATTTATTTATTTATTTTTAAATTAGGGCCACAGGTGTGGCATATGGCAGTTCCCAGGCTAGGGGTCTAACTGGAACTGTAGCTGCCATCCTGCACTACAGCCACAGCAATGTCTGTCCAAGCCACATCTGCAACCTACACTGCAGCTTGTGGCAACTCGGATCCTTAACCCACTGGGTCGGCCAGGGATCAAACCTGGATCCTCTTGGTTACTAGTTGGGCTCATTTCTGCTGAGCCATGATAGTTATATTTATTTATTTATTTATTTATTTTTTTGTCTTTTCTAGGGCTGTACCCAAGGCATACGGAGGTTCCCAGGCTAGGGGTTTAATCGGAGCTTTAGCCCCAGCCTATGCCAGAGCCACAACAAAACAATGGCATATCCGAGCCGTGTCTGCGATCTATACCACAGCTTACAGCAGCGCTGGATCCTTAACCCACTGAGTGAGGCCAGGGACAGAACTTGCAACCTCATGGTTCCTAGTTGGATTCATTAACCACTGAGCCACAACGGGAATTCCTCCAAGAGTGTCTGTTATATTTAAATTGGAATTTCATAACAGGAATAAGTCGATCTTTCTTTTATGAAGAGGAGAAAGGGTAAAATCTCACTACTTTATATTCTTCACTATTGTGGAAGTTGATAAAGAAGCCACAGCAGGAACTTCTCTCTTACGATTTCAATTTTTCCCTAGGGATAGCACCTTCTACTGTATTACTCTGGTTTTTCAATGTAAAGCAGCAGCCACCTAGGTATTCTAGTAAGTTTAAAATGCAATTAGCAGCCTCATATCCAACCCTAGGAGTCCTGAAGAAGCAAAAGTTAGGAAAGTCACCTTCAATACTTTTAGAAGTGCAAAGATCACAGAATGTCACCACTAATAGAGTGGGCTACCTCCAGCACCAAAATTTACTGAGGAGGAGATCTGCCATCTTCTAGTGCCCACTTGACTTTTCACAGAAAATAGTGTTTTCTTGCCTTTTGTCTTTAAAATCCTGTCACATTGGCTAAGTCTCAATAATCTACTGGCTGATGAATCTGTGAACTATATGTGGGCTTTAAGGCTCTATAATCTAGGAGAGCGCCTAGAAGGATGAAGATAGAACCTGATTAACAACAACAACAACAACAACAAATCTGGTATACCTGAATTGTAGGTAACAAGCAAAAATCTATAAGGAGGCAGTTATGTTGAGCAGTTAATGGCCAGTGCTGGAGAAAAATTACCAAGGAAAATTGGTATAATCAGTTCCTTATTCTAATTGGTATAATCAGTTTTTAGAAAGTTTCATATAAATCAATGATTCTTAAAGTATGGTCTCCTGGCTCAGAAACACCACTTGGGAACTTTTTGTCTTTTTTTTTTTTTTTTTTTTTTTTGCCAATTCTTGGGCCGCTCCCGCAGCACATGGAGGTTCCCAGGCTAGGGGTCCAGTCGGAGCTGTAGCCACCGGCCTATGCCAGAGCCACAGCAATGCAGGATCTGAGCTGTGTCTGCAACCTACGCCACAGCTCACAGCAACGCTGGATCCTTAACCCACTGAGCAAGGCCAGGGATCGAACCCCCAGCCTCATGGTTCCTAGTCAGATTCGTTAACCACTGAGCCATGACAGGAACTCCACTAGGGAATTTTTATAAATACAAAAGGTTGGGCCTCCCCAAGCAAATTGAATTGGAAACTCTGGGGATGGGGACTTGAAATCTGTGTTTTAATAAACTCACCAGCTATTTCTGACACACACTCAATTCTGAGAACCACTGGTATACAGTTTCTGAAGGGAGTATTCCATGAGTATTACTTCAAATCTAGGAAGGGTAAAGAATGCTTGAAGCTTTATAAACTCTTAGTAGAGTCTAAAATCTCTGAGATTCTCTCCAAGAATATCTGGTTGAGCTGAGAAATTAAAAGGAAACAAGCCAGCTGAACTTTGCGTTTTGTGGAGTATTAGTGTAAGAGTGGGAAGACCAGTTCTTGAGTTACTGCAAAATGAGTTGGCACTCACAACGAAAAGGCATTAAAAGGAAACAATGGAAATGATTCCTGTTTTTATACACATACTCTATGTAAAAATGGATAGGGTGCAGGACATGGATACAGATCAAACCACCCAATGGTCCGGCCGCTTTCCTGATCCTCTTCACAATTCACACATCCAGAGTGACAGCTTAGAGCTTCAGGCAGCTCCTGTTCTGCCTATGATCCATCTTAAGCCTGGCTGCCTTAACCCTTCACCAACTCATGAAAAACACCTTGCATTGAAGGATCATGAGCATGTGAAGATGGCTTCACAGACACCCTAAGGCTAATTATGGTAAAAGCCATGCTTTATTACTTCCAAAAGGGGGTCTCTAACTTTCTTTCCCCATCTTTAATTTTAAAAACAGTTTAAGAAAAAATTATTGGCTAACAAAACTGAGAGAGTTTGAACTCTTACCATGCACAAAGTAAAAACAGGTTTTCAGACTGTCTTTTTTAATTTAAATATTGCTTCTGTATAAGAAGATTTTCCGAAGTTATCCAGCAGGTAGCTCAAGGGCAGAGTTACTCCAGCAGCCATACTTCCCCAGGGATTGAAAGGAATGACTTCTGAAACCAGCCATTTCTTAGCAAATCATATAAAAACCTCACTGGAGAGTTTTGCTGCCAGGAGAAAGATTTTAAGCATCCACTGATGAAACCTCTAAGACAATAAAGAGTGCCAGATGCATCAGATTTGGGGTTTAAAACTGCTGATGTCCACATTTAGCCTAAACATACTTTATCCAATCTCGAAAAACTAATGTAGTGCTACATTCTTTCATGTGATGTAATGTCGTTTTGGAGAGATTTTCTTTCCTGCTAATACAAATCATAAGGGTGGCTGTCTGTATAAAGCAAAGAAAAACAAAAATAAAAATATAACATCCTGAATTTTATTGGAAAGAAGTAGTAGTTTTGGTGTGTGCGGGAGTTTAAAAGAAAGAGAGTGAGGAAGTGGGGGGGGAGGGTGAGAGAGAAAGAGAGAGGGGAGGGAGAGAGAAAGAGCCAGAGCATGCATAATACATGCCCCCTATTCTGAAAGAAAAGAGTTGAGTCATCCAATATATTTGATTTTATGCCTAATGTAAAATCTCTAATTGTATGTCCTCTATTAATCAGAGCCAAAGTAAACAAATGAAGATATTAATATTTTGTCATGGATCAGACTTTTTAAAAAGTAGCTGTTATTAAATTGCTGTTACATATAGGAATGTTTGGTAAGTGATAGGACGGTTCTATTTTGACTGTGATGCTGGATGCACAACTACAAGCATTTGTCAAAACTTAAAAAAACTGTGCTCTAAAATGGGTGAATTTTACTGTAGTTAATGTAATCTTAATAGAAAATGACTCTATATATTTTAGAATGCTGAGCAATTAATCATTATTCTAGGCATCTCAGAAGTTGTCACTAAAGCTTACTAAATTTACAGTTTAGTGAATTAAATAGTGCAAGAAATCTATTGAAAAGTAAGACTAACATCAAGAACATCTACAAGAAAAAATTTACATTGAAGAAAAATAATACGGGTGGTTTAACTTTGCATGGAATATAAACTCTGAACATTTAGATTTAACTTCCTTGAGCGTTATTGGTTATGTTTCCCCAAAAATCTAGATTCACATTCATTTTCAAAAAGAGGCAGTTGAGATGACACTGGAAATCTTCATTGTGAAAAATTTTACATATTATTTAAATGTTCTATTCTTGTGACATGACCAACCAATTATTTTCTATGAATAGATACACAGATTTTCACATGGATTTCTAAATATGAGGGAATATGCATTAACCAGGTGATGTAAAGTTATATTAGTTTCACTTTTACAATATGCAGTTAATGATTTTAGATTTTTTATTTTTGCTTCTGCAGTGTGCCCTATTAAGCATTTTAATAAAGCCTATTTTTAAACCTGATTGCTAGAATGAGTTTTAACATGACTATTTCCAATGTCTTTAAACTTTGAATTCCATCTCCACCCTCTCCCCTCCCAGTCAAGCCATCTTAACCTTCTAATGGGCCCCTTACTTTTCCTTGTTAAATATTAACAACCTATTACTTGCTCTAGGCTGGTCTGGCTCTCTGCATAAATATATGCTATTTTTTGAATCCTAAGTGCTTAAGGACTTTTTGGGTCAGATAAGGGCCATGAGGTACAACCAATTGAACTGGTAATGTTGGTACCTAAAAGAAATCTGCAGTGAAGGCTTATTATGCAGAGTGATGAGGTGAGAAACCAGGAGGTTTGTGTATAGCTTACTGTATTTGCTGTTTGACAAAGTTATCCTTTAAAAATAAAACCACTTTTCACTTAAAAGAATGAATTACATCATACCACTATCCTTTCTTTCCCTCTAATTTCCGCAATTGTCCCAGTATGTTGATTGGCCCATATCAATTAATTTTCTTTATCTAGTATCGTAGATTTCTACTCCATTTTACACAAAATATCTGAAAGAAGAAGATAAGCTAAATTTGTTGCTGTGATGCCCATTCTTTTTTATTTTACCATTTTCTTTAAAGGTGGATGAATCTTAAGGTAAACTCTGAAATAAACTGTTACATTGAAAAAAACTTTCGGTGAATAGAATTATTTTGTATAAATCATAATAGGTCCTCCTTTAATCTGAATAAATAGAACATTAAGTTTTAATTTAACATCAAACTTCACATACTCAAAGTGGTACTAACAGATGAGTTACATAAAATCACTGGGCATGAACAATAAAGTGTAGCAATTTCCAGTCAACTTAATAACAGGCATCTGGAAAGAAGTGAGACATTAGAATGGATGGAACAGGAGCAGAGAATTCTGGGAAGATATTTGTATGTGGGAATTACCTTGGTTAAACTGCACATACTGTTCTTGCAACTACACATTCAAGTAAAGCCTTTGACTCTGAACACATTGACTTAATATTCCTCACTTCAATTTTGTCTAGATTTGATAGTGACCACTCTTCCCACGGTGAGACTCTAGCTGAACCTGGTATTATTCACAGGAGTGTGTATTGTTTGGGGAACTGGCAATAAATGGAAATCAGGCTAGATTAGGAATTTGGGAAGAAAATGCTTGTATTGGGTAGCCAAATGAGATGATTGAGGATTGCTGGTAACCAGTGTGACTTCTACGACTAGTTGGAACTAGAATAGATCAGATTTCCTTTATGTTATGATCACCCTGCCAAAGCAGGGGAGCTTCCCACCCCAAATTTGATTCGTATTGAGACTGATGAAGCCACATGAACACATATGAAGTGGGTATAAAAAGTTTGTTTCTTATCAAATTGGGTTTTCTAGGGGAGAGCAGGAGGAGAAGAGCCAGGCCTGTGTTTTAACTGTGCTGCTGTGTGGGGGTGGGGCTGGAGTGACAGGTCCCATGATGGGTAGGGGCTTGGCAAGGTTTTAATCTCCCTCAGGTGCTAAAGGAGGGAGAGGCCAGGCTTTCTTATCAGCTTGCCAGATGTAGGGCGCAGGGGGAATGGGGAGTGGTAAGGCTTAAAAGCTTTCAGCACTCAAACATCAAAACAAAGAATCAGACTCCTCATTATAATGTAGAAGGCAAATTTTTGTAATTCTGAAGTTTTATCTATTCCCCTGAGAAGGAAGTCTAGGGCTTTTTTGTTTTGTTTTCTTTTCCCTTACCTCCCATAACAAATCTCTTTAGGATTTTTGTGTTACATTCAAAAACTGAAGTCCATTATCTTGTTTACCTACTACAGGAAGGGAACTCCCATCTTCTCTTGGATGCTTATGCAGGCATCTGCTAACCTCCAGAACAGCATACCTGATGGACTCCCTTTCAGGCATTGCTTTGTTGCATTTTTAAAGAGGAGGCCTGGAAACAGTGCCAATACCCAGTCTCCATCTGCAAGAACATTCATCCAGAAGAACTTCGCTGGTTATTACTGATTCCAGTCATTTCTCCAGGTTTCAGTTGATTTGTGCAGGCCTGGATGGCAATTCTCAGGGAAGAAAATTAGAGGAGTCTTGCCTGGGAAGGCAAGAAATTCATTAAAATCTCACTCAGCTTTTTGTAGGCTGAGGAGACCAGCAACAGTTCCATTTATGGTAGAGTGTCATGGCCGTGTAGAGCTGCCTGCAGCAGTAACCTTCCTGAGGTCCTTACTAGTTCATCTGAGAACAGCTATGTATTTCAGGGCAGATGCTCACTCTGACTCTCATTGCATTGGAGGCCCTAAACCTACAACAGATACTTACGTAAAAGCCCATTGTTACCTTTCTCAATGTCAAAGTTTTTCAGTCTTACCAGTGATATACAGTCTATAGTAATGATTATAATATTGAAATGCTTCTTCAGGACAGTCTAGAAATATTAGTTAAAACAAAAAGCCAGATGCTTCTGGTAATATGTACAACACAGCAAAAACCCTGCTGGTTTTTGGGTGGTTCTAATGGTGTGGCATGATAAAGCATGAGTGTGTTATTACTTTACATTAGCGGTGCAAGACAGTGTATTTGACGTTGAGAGGAACCCTGAATATGCTGAATATTCTGCCTGCCTTCCCCTCCCTTACCTACTCTCCATTTTTCTGCACCCTGCTGTGTGCCATTTGGAGTAGAGGCTCCAACAGCCAGGCTCGCTTTCTCTCAGGTTTTTCTTTGGATTTGAGTGATGGTTTGGGTGATGGGTTGGTTGATGCTATGCTCCTCTAAAGGCCGTACCTTTGGGTGGAGGCCCTATCTCATAGGTATGGCTAAGCTAAGCTTTCTCTGGGTCAAGTGGCTGCTATGCTCCCTTTGCTCCTTTACACAAGGAGCAAACTTTCACACTGGAGTGCTGACTTTTACACTGTTCCTAGCCCCAATTTTTGGTTTCTTTTCCCTGCCCACAGCTTTGTAAATAAACCACTCATGAAAGTCTCCCCAATTAGGATGAATTTTCTTCTTTCTTCTCCTGGAACATTGGCTAATTTCCTCAAAGACAGGAAGGAGTCAGCCATACAGAGTTAGGGGAAGGGAACACCAGACTATGAAACATACAAATGTGATAATGCAGATAGTTATATGCAATACAAAGGTGGTAAATTAACCATAAAACACCCAAGGTTATTTTTGATGGGTATTTTTTCTTCCATTGTTTCTTTTTTTGTTTGTTTTTTTTGTTTTGTTTTGTTTTGCTTTTTTTTTTTTTTTTTTTTTTTTTTGCTTTTTATGGCCACAATTGCAGCATGTGGAGATTCCCAGGCTAGAGGTCAAATCGGAGCTATAGCTGCCAGCCTATGCCACAGCCATAGCAACGCAGGATCTGAGCCACGTCTGCAATCTACACCACAGCTCACAGCAATGCCGGATCCTTAACCCCCTGAGCAAGGCCAGGGATCGAACCTGTATCCTCATAGATGCTAGTCAAATTCGTTAACCACTGAGCCATGACAGGACCACCCCATTGTTTTTTCACAAAAATTTTTAACCACTTATTTGTTTAAGGCGATGAACTAGGAACTTCAGCTGTATTGATCCTGTTCAAATAGTGCCATATTCATTCTTGAATTCAAGTTTGTCAACAAATAATATTCTTTTGGTGCTCACTTACTGGGAGCAAAAGTTGTAGCAAATTTTTATAGTGTGCTCACTTAAAGAATTCCTTCCTCAGTGACAAACACATGAGTTGAGATTACTGTGTTAAGAATTTCATGCCCTCTATACACACACACATATTTACAAAATAAAGTTTCGATTTATTTAAAGTGTAGCTTAGTACTTGAAATTATCTCCAACAAGGTCATGTAGGTTCTTTCCTATAGGTTTTATACTTCAAAGCATATTATAATTAGTTTAGCTTCTAATGTAATATTAACTTTATATCGCCTATATTCTTTTTTGTTTTGGAGTAATATACTGCTTTGATATGATTAATGATAGTCCAATATTTCCTAAACTGTTTCAGTAGAAGAATATGGTTTTTCACAAAATGTCCTCCTGTGATAAATAGATGCCAAAATTTTGTTCCATACAAGTTTTTGTTCGATATTAAATCAGAAAAGAAAATGTAATTTGGGGAAATAAAAGGGAGTCCTGTTTAGTTTTGGTTTTCTATGTTGGTCTTATTTTTACAGTAACTTTTATCAGCCCTCTTCCTTATCATGAAGTTTGGGAAAGTTTGGGCGATTTCCATTGCTTTTCCTGTTTTCATTTGGCAGATACATGTTAAAAAAAAAAAAAAAGAAAAAGATAAAGAAAAAAGTCTTCTTTTAAAAGCCAAAGGAAAGAAAGAGAAGTTCTCCTGAAATTTTAGTCGTATGTTTTCTAGATAAAATTTTACAGTGTTTTTATCTGTGTTTAGACTACACATCTCAGGAAAAATAATTCTCTATCAATGAACTATTTTTGTTGATCACATATTATTTTTTCTTAACTTCTACAGAGTAGCCTAATTTTTAAGAAAATTATTCTTTGTTTTTTCTATATTTATGACATATTTGTTTAGAATACAAATCTAAGAAAGTTTCTTCTGGTGAATTTTGATTCTGGTCTTCTCTTACATTATGAACTTGTTCAATTTACAGCTTCTTTTTAGTTTTGTAAATTTTATTCCTCCCTAATTCGTTGTTTGAATAGGGAAAAGATGTGATAGTAAAGGCAGAAAGTACAGAAGTATGTTACTTTGTGTATGGAACTCTGTTTTTAGTACAGAGACTAAAAGAACATTCTGAAATCTTATTAGGGCAATTTTTGGTTCGTCTAACTATGTTTTATACTGCTTTTTGGAAGGCACGATACATAGAATGGTCTCCCAAAGATGTTCAACCCTAATTTATGGAACCTGTAAATACGTTAACATTACATGGCAAAAGTTGGAAAGATTCAAAAGTTGACATAGACTCTGTTAGATTATATCTATTAATGGTCAGTTTATCTGTTATATTGTTGAAAGTACTTGATTGTAGTCATTTAAATGTAGAACTCTCTGGAAAATTACTCAAATGGCAACATTTTCTGAGTCATTGATAGCCATTAATACTGATACTAGGTGGTATATAGAGTCATACCTTCTAGATGAACAAATATAAAATCAATAATTTTGCGCGATGTCTGTGTGTTGGGGCAGATGTGTAATTGCCTTCAATGTTGGGTAAGGTGTTAGAGTAGTTGTAGAGCTGAGTAGAAATAAGAGACTTTTTATATAAAATAATTCATGAGCATGCTGAAGATAGGTAGATAAAACTCAGAAAACTGGTAGAATGGATATTTGTCTTATCTACGTAAATGTACTACAATCCACACACTTGCTCAAACCATAATTTAGAAGTCACCTGTAATCCTCTTCCCAAGCAATTCCTATCAACTCTCTTTGCAGTATTGATCATTCCACTCATTATGTCTCTCCATACTCACTAACACCACTTTAAAAAATGATAGCTAAGATTTATAATGTGCTCAGTACTAAGTTCTAAACCCGATACTAAGAATATTTGTGAGTTAATTATTATAGCCATTCTGTAATTCCTAGAAGCCACTGATATTTCTTTTGAAATAATGAAGAATCTAGAGAAGTGAAGGTCAATTAACTTGTTCAGTATCACACAGGTAGTAAGTGGCAGAAAAGGGGTTTGATGGTCTCTTTCCATAGCCTGCCCTCAACCATTATATTCTATTCCAAGTCCATGTCCAAGACCCCTTCACGTGGCACTGAAACACCAATGCTAGCTTCCTCCTGTGGACATTTATCATTTATCTAGGAAAATGCTACTTCTTAACATCCCTGCTTAGTTGTAGAGTGTTTCCTACTGTGGAGGATTGGAGGAACACCCCTCTGATTTTCACTATAAAAACCAAAGCAGCCAGATTCTTCCTGCCCATCCTTTGCAAGTATGAGTTTGGGATATGACAAAGTGCAGACCTTTGGATGCTAGGAATCTGGAGTTTGAAGTTGAAGAGAACGACACTTAAAGGCAGAAGAGTTGGGGAAATGTTTACGATAACATGGAGGCCTCTAGAATCCAGCAGAGATTGTGACGGTTTTAGCAGGTGCATTGGTGAGTAACCAGTGGCAGTGGCATTTGGGAAGGCATCCCACCAGATTATGTCGTGATCTTCATTTCAATGTGCTTCCTGTTGTCCACCCTTTCTTGATTCCTGTTTAGCTTCTATATCTGATCCTCCAGGCTTCTGGATGATTCTGTGGGTTACCTGATATTCTTTTGAATAGTTCCTTTCCTAAGTCGAAGTGTGTTTCTGATGCTTGCAGCCAAGAACTTTAATATCTTTCAACTTCCATTCTTAATCCAGTTGCATTCTGTACTCTCCTTGGCTGTCAGAATGGTCCTTTAAAATGTTAATTGATATTGTTTCCTCATTAAAAACTCACAATTGCACTGAGAATACAATGCAAACTCTTACCAGGGCTTACCAAGTCCAACAATATTTACCGTTCTACTTTTCTCACCTACTCTTGTTCCCATATCTTTCAGTGTTTTTCAGAGCCATTCTCTGTAATTAGAACATTGTCCATTACATAGTTCAATAAAAGTCTCTTGAATAAACTAAAATATAAAATAATTTCTGAATTTGTCATATTATTTTGATTATATACCATCCTACCTCTCCTTTCTATTGTATTTGTTATCTCTTCGGGTAAATTACATTAAGTATAGCCTTGCTTCCCACATGGGAGCAAGGTGGCCAGGTCTTTTTATTTTTTTTCCTTTTTACCACTGTACCTGCAGCATATGGAAGTTCTTAGGCTGAGGGTTAAATTAGAGCTGCAGTTGCCAGCCTAAACCACAACCACAGCAACACTGGATCCAGGCCACATCTGCAACCTGTGCTGCAGCTTGAGGCAATGACAGGTCCTCAACCCACTGAGCAAAGCTGGGGGTCGAACCCATGTCCTCACAGACCCTATGCCAGGTTTTTAAGGCACTGAGCTACAAAGGGAATTCCCAGATTCTCTTTCTCTTGCCACAGATGCAGGGTGAGCAGGTAGCATAAGCTCAGCCATACAGACTTCATACTTAGACAAGGACATGGGGATGGGTAGGGATCATATCCAGTGGCAGCAACTGTATTAGACCAGCCTCTTCCAATTGTGTGAACATTTCTATGTTTTTATTGTCTTGTTTTCTCAGATGGACCCTGTCAGTTTCACAAAGGTGATACTCCAGGTTCCTATTCTCATGAGACTCTGATATATTTCCAATAAATTCTTTTTTTTTTTTTTTTTTTTGCTTACAATATAGTTACTTTCTGTTGCCAACTGCCAAAAACTTTCACTGATAATTTTAACTTAGAAACCTAGGTCATACTGGTGAGAAACAGAAAACTATGTCAAATTTAAAAGATCAGAGCAATATATAACCTCAGTGTAATTGATTGATGTTTGGGGATGTAGGGAAGCAAAATTCAATGAGTTTAGGAGACTTGCTTCATTAATCAAGGCATGTGGCCAGATTGTCACTTTACATTTTCTAGAAGGAGATCTATGTCTATGGAAAAAAACAAATATTTTTCTCAAAAAATCCCAAAACATAAATTTTTGGATTGTTTATTTTAGTTTGGTGAAAAATGTCATGGGTAATTTGATAGGGATAGCATTGAATCTGTAGATTGCTTTGGGTAGTATGGTCATTTTTACAATATTAATTTTTTCCAACCCAGGAGCATGGAATATCTTTCCATTTCTTTATATCTTCTTTAATTTCCTTGAGTAATGTTTTATAGTTCTCAGCATATAAGTTCTTTACCTCCTTCTTCAGTTATATTCCCAGGCATTTGATTTTTTAGGTGCAATTTTAAAAGGTATTGTATTTTTGTATTCCTTTTCTAATATTTTGTTGTTAGTATACAGAAATGAGACTGATTTCTGAATGTTAATCTTATATCCTACACCCAGCAATCCCACTCTTGGGCATACATCTGGACAAAACTTTCCTTAAAAAAGACACATGCACCTGCATATTCACTGCAGCACTATTCACGATAGCCAAGACATAGAAACAACTCAAATGGCCATTGACAGATGATTGGATTAGGAAAATGTTTTATACACACACACACACACACACACACACACACACACACACACACACACAATGGAATACTACTCAGCCATAAAAAAGAATGAAATAATGCCATTTGCAGCAACATGGATGGGAACTAGAGACTCTCAGACTGAGTGAAGTAAGCCAAAAAGAGAAAGACAAATACCATATGATACCACTGATAATCTGGAATCTAATATATGGCACAAAGGAAACTTTCCACAGAAAAGAAAATCATGGCTTAGAGAATAGACTTATGGTTGCCAAGATGGAGGAGGAGAGAGAAGGATGTTTTGGAGCTTGGAGTTAATAGATGCAAACTATTGCCTTTGGAGTGGATTAGCAATGAGATCCTGCTGTGTAGCACTTATGTCTAGTCACTTATGATGGAGCATGATAATGTGAGAAAATAGAATGTGTACATGTATGTGTTACTGGGTCACCATGCTGTACAGTAGAAAAAAAAATTGTATCAGGGAAATAACAATTAAAAAATAAATTAAAAAAATTCCAAAAACATCAATTGGGCTTTGCATTTATTAAAAAGAGAGGCAAGTACTTGCGTGGAGGTCTAGTTCTAAGTCATAAAAACACCATAGAAGTGAGTTATTCCAATGCTATTTAAGGACCAGTAAATGTCTGTAATGTTTATATTCTATAGGTGGAATTCTTCATGAATATAACCCCTTGGCATTGTCACTGCCCTAGCACTGTAATAGGAAATTCTACTGATGTAGGGCAATTTCACTAAAGTTTGAAAACTTGAAATTGAATACATTATTTGTTGGGCCTCAAGCAAAACTTCCAGCTGATTATTTTCTCAAAAGTTCTGTTACATTTATTACATGTGTGCTGGAAGTTCTGCTGCTAAGATATTTGCTTATTTTTATGAATTTAATTACTAAATTTACTTTATTTTGTTTCTTTTCTATGATCCATTTTCTATAATCCATTCTCCACATAGTAGTCAAAGAAATCTTAGATCATGTCATTCCCTTGCTTAACCCTCCAATAAGTCCTATAGCACTTTCTAAAATCAACCTCCTTATTATGCCCTGAAAAGACTAAATATATCCATTCCTGTACATTTTTATTTCTCTTATTCAGTCACACTGGTATTCATGGAATATATCAAAATTATTCCTATCTCTGGTCCTTTGTAACTCACTGTTACCTCTGTCTGGAATGCTGTTTTCTCAAGTAGGTATGCTTTGGCTGGGTTGTGTTTCAGGTGTCATCTCTTCAAAGAGTACTTGTCCATCCTTTCTGAAGTATTTCTTACCTCATCACTTTCTCTGATTTGTTTTACTTTGCTCATAGCACTTTACACTTTCTTATGCTGCATTTTTTACTTGTTTTGTATCCCATTAGAATTTAAGCTATTGACCAGGAAATCTGTTTATCTCATTCACTGAGGAATTTCTTGCATGAGGAACGGTACCTAGGTGAGTAACTAAGGAGTGTTTCATAGAAGATCAAGGTGAAGATTAGTAAAATACTCTACCTGTTGATGGGGTTGTGGATTTGCTACCAAGTGAGACTAAAGTAACTGGGAAGCCAGGAAGTGTTGATATAGAACAATGACCACCTAACCTGGGTTAGTCTCCCAAATGGATCTCCGATGATGTGTTTTCAGTTTGAGTGATTAAACCTTTAATAAAACCAATCTTTGATGTATGATGCAGTCATGCAGTTTTTTTCCCAGGTCTTTAGCTCCCCTTACACCTACTCTACTTCAGGACCATCCCACCCCAACCCACGAGCCTTGTTAGAGAGGAAGTATAGCCTGGAATTTAGCCAGAGCTAAGCAGAGCTAGACACAGAACTCCCTTAGTTTGGGTCCTCTGCCAGATTTCACAGCCAAGTCAGTTCGTCCTTTGGGCCTACTCTGAATAATTTTTGGAATTACACCTTCAGTGAAGTATGACTGCAAGGCAGTTCCTGAATAAACAACTGAAATAGAGAGACGTAATAAACAATGTGATATAGGCAGAAAAAGTAGAAGTGATTAACTGAGTAATTAGGTGAATTCCTCACAGAAAGATATTCAAGCTTGAGCTTGGGGTTAAAATATGAATAAAATTTAACCAGGCAAAAGAGAAAAATCAAATCCCAGACATATGTTAAAGAATAGAGGTGGGAAATTTATAGTGTGGGTAAATGGGGGTACTTTGACATCACTAAATTATAGAGGAGGAATAGAAGTCAAGATGATGGAAGATGACACTAGAAGCACCACATGAGTCCAGGTTACAAAGGAGCTTGAGGGTTAAGGAATTTCGAATTCATTTTATGTTATAGCATGAAACTAGTGACATCATTTATTTTGAAGAATTTCAAAATCATTTTTTGTCTCAACCAGGAACTTTTAATATCCTCCATTCAATAAATGCATATTTACTAAATGTCTATTTTTTCCTAGACACTATGATAATATAGAAAAATGAAACAGTCCCTAACATTGAAGATCATATAATGAAATAAATAACTATGTATTTTAAATACTGTGATAGATGAATGCACTAGGTGAGCTGGGAGTATTTTGAATGGAATCCTCAATAAAAGAAAATCTGTGCTACTACTCCCAGTTATGTAGTGGCTTTTATTTACTCTCCCTTTGAACCCGGAATGACAGTACTGAGATGTAATTAATAAGCTAAAGAAGAAATGACCTTCTGTATATTCATAGGTGAAGCCATTGTAAAGTTTGCAGCTTTCTTCCAGGCCTCATAAGATACTAGCCCTTGGAATTCTAGATGACATACATATGGCCACTTGGCTACCTTAGTACACCATGATGTACTGTATTGAGGGAGCATATAAAGTGGCCTTGAGATGACATAAAGAAAAGTTAGTACTTGACCAATCCCTAGCTGTCCTAGCCACCAGCTATTAGAGCCAACCTGACTGACAATGAGACAGTGTAGAGTGGAAATGAGTAATTACTTGCTAATCTACCCCAAATTGCAAACATGTGAGATGTTTTAAAGCACATGAAATACCAGAAGCATCAATGCAAAGTAATAGAGACAAGTTCAAAGTTAAATTGTCTAAAGACAAAAATGGATACACGGTGATTTCAGAAATTGGAGGGTAAAGAAAAACCTCAGGACAGTTGCTACCATGATCACTAGGTATGTAATATATGGCGGGTAAGGCCAGAGTAAGAAAATGTCAGTGAAAACAACCATAGAACTCTGGAAGTCTTGCCATCATAAACTGTCTAACTTATTACAATGGATGAAAAACCAGAAGTTGACAAAAATGTGTATAATCCTGGAGTAGCACAAAGAAAGAGTAAAATTTTAAATAGAATGGTAGGATTGAGTGACAAGCACATTTATATATATAAAATTATAATTCTTAATTTAAAAAAAAATCCACCCAAATTTGGGATTAACATATATACACTACTATATATACAATAATCAACAAGGACCTACTATATGGCACAGGGAACTCTTCTAATATTCTGTAATAACCAATATGGGAAGAAGGATGGATACATGTATATGTGTAACAGAATTGCTTCTCTGTGCACTTGAAACTAAGGCAATATTGTAAATCAACTATACTCCAATACAAAATGAAAATTAAAGAGAAAAAAATAAAAATAGTCTATAGAAAAGTAAAATTTCTTCATTTTTTCTTTTATGAAAATAAATAATATTTTTCAAAATTAGTACTTACATGAGCAGTAAGAAGAGAATAGTTGTGGAATAAAATTGAACAATGACAATTTGGAATATTGGAACACTGATGTTTTAGGGTGATTGGATTGTGAGTAAATATTTTCTAGTAATTATTCTTTATTGTAAATGTTACATTGATGGTTTAATTTAAAAAGTTAAATTATAGAAAATGAGAAATTCAAATAAAATCGATTTTATTTCTCAGCATTTAGTACATTTTCATTTTTCTCCAGACAAATTATGTTTTATTCATTGTTAATGTTGGTATTGCCAGGTCTTGTGATTTTTATTTTCTCTGAAATTTCTGTAAATTTCCTTTTGCTGCAAAATTGATTTCAATATGATAATTTTTTTTTAGAATTTTTTAAATCATTTATTTATATATTTTTTTCTACTGTACAGCATGGTAACCCAGTTACACATACATGTATACATTCTTTTTTCTCACATTACATGTTCCATCATAATTGACTAGACAGTTCCCAGTGCTACACAGCAGGATCCCATTGCTAATCCATCCCAAAGGCAACATTCTGCATCTATTTACCCAAGCTTCCAGTCCTTCCCACTCGCTCCCCTTACCCCTTGGCAACCACAAGTCTATTCTCCAAGTCCATGATTTTCATATCTGTGGAAAGGTTCCTTTGTGCCTTAGATTAGATTCCAGATGTCAGTGATATCATAAGGTATTTGTCTTCCTCTTTTTGACTTACTTCACTCAGTCTGAGAATCTCTAGTTCCATCCATTTTGCTGCAAATGGCATTCTTTTATTTTTTATGGCTGAGTAGTATTCTGTTGTGTATATATACCACATCTTCCTAATCCAATCATCTATCAGCAGACATTTGGGTTGATTCCATGTCTTGGCTATTGTGAATAGAGCTACAATGAACATGTGGGTGCATGTGTCTTTTTTAAGTAGAGTTTTGTCTGGATATATGCCCAAGTGTGGGAATGCTGGGTCATATGGTAGTTCTATGTACAGATTTCTAAGGTACCTCCATACTGTTCTCCATAGTAGTTGTACCAGCTTACATTCCCACCAGCAGTGCAGGAGGGTTCCCTTTTTACCACACCCCTTCCAGCATTTGTTATTTGTGGACTTATTAATGATGGCCATTCTGACTGGTGTGAGGTGGTATCTCGTGGTAGTTTTGACTTGCATTTCTCTAATAAGCAGGGATGTTGAGCATTGCTTCAAGTGCTTATTGGCCATCTGTATATCTTCCTTGGAGAAATATCTACTCAGCTCCTTTGCCCATCTTTCAATTGAGTTGTTGGCTTTTTTGCTGTTGTTGTATAAGTTGTTTGTATATTTTAGAGATTAAGCCCTTGTCTGTTGCATCATTTGAAACTGTTTTCTCCCATTCTGTAAGTTG
The DNA here is from genome assembly GCF_054392235.1 of Sus scrofa. Classification (NCBI taxonomy): domain Eukaryota; kingdom Metazoa; phylum Chordata; class Mammalia; order Artiodactyla; family Suidae; genus Sus; species Sus scrofa. The sequence goes on from NC_139390.1 coordinate 104,494,231, forward strand.
TCTTTTTGGTTTCATTTTGGTTTTCTTTGCTGTGCAAAAGCTTGTCGGTTTGATTAGGCCCCACTGGTTTATTTTTTCTCTTATTTCTGTTGCTTTGGGACACCGACCTGAGAAAACATTTGTAAGGTTGATGTCAGAGAATGTTTTGCCTATGTTTTCTTCCAGGAGTTTGATGGTGTCTTGTCTTACATTTAATTCTTTAAGCCATTTTGAGTTTATTTTCGTGCATGGTGTGAGGGTGTGTTCTAGTTTCATTGATTTACATGCAGCTGTCCAGGTTTCCCAGCAATACTTGATGAAAAGACTGTCTTTTTCCTATTTTATATTCTTGCCTCCTTTGTCAAAGATTAGTTGACCATAGTTGTCTGGGTTTATTTCTGGGTTCTCTAGTCTGTCTGTCTGTTTTGGTACCATTACCGCACTGTTTTGATGACTGTGGCTTTGTAATATTGCCTGAAGTCTGAGAGAGAGATGCTTCCTGCTTGGTTTTTGTTCTTGAGAATTGCTTTGGCAATTCTAGGTCTTTTGTGGTTCAGTAGAAATTTTTTGATTGGTCTAGTTCTCTGAAAAATGTCATGGGTTATTTGATAGGGATTGCATTGGATGTGTAGATTGCTTTGGGTAGTATGGCTCTTTTTACAATATTAATTTTTCCAACCCAAGAGCATGGAATATCTTTCCATTTCTTTACATTTTTTTAAATTTCCTTGATTAATGTTTCTTGGCATATTAGTCCTTTACCTCCTTGGTCATGTGTATTCCCAGGCAAAGTAGCAGGATATAAGATTAACATTCAGAAATCAGTTGCATTTCTGTATACTAACAATGAAATATTAGAAAAGAATTACAGAAATACAATACCTTTTAAAATTGCACCTCAAAAAATCAATTTGCTAATTCTTGTTTATGGGAAATTCATGTGAAATTTAACCAACAGCATTAAAATTTTATTTTATATTTATTTATTTTTAAATTATAATTGATTTACAGTGTTGTGTCAATTTCTGCTGTATAGCAAGCAAAGTGACTCAGTCATATGTGTGTGTGTGTGTGTGTGTGTATATATGCACACACATTCCTTTTCTTGTATTATTTCCATAATAACAAACATAGTGAAAAGCAAAACGTTTTCATATTCTTCTGGAGCTTGCATGAAATACATGTTTGTGTGAAGGAGTCAGAGAAAGTGAAAAAAGAGTAAACAGATACATAAATTTTGATACTGATAATAAGTACTATATGAAATAATTTTGATGGCATAATATTGGCTATCTAGTAAAATACAAATCTATTTTTACTGTACTTACTTACTTTTCTATTTAATTTGTTTTCTTTAAAGTAACTAATCCCTTCATTGGTGTCATGAAATCTATCCCTTTTTAAAATCAGTATACCCATCATAAAACAGTATTATTAGTGTCCTAATTCTTTAAGTCATTATTTCAGACCACTGCAAATGTTATACTAGGTAATGGGATAAGAACATTGTTTATTAAATAGTACATAATTTACATTATATTGAAGACCTTAGATGGTTTAAATTGGTTTCCAAAATATAGAAATTGGCCTCAGGAATTTTTAACCTTCAATTTAATTATAAATGTTCAAATAAATATATAGTTACAATTATATAATTTAAAAGAAAATTAGGCAGGGGTTTAAGTTATATACTCCTGGATTCTTTATTTATAGTTTTGGTAACTAGGGTATTCAAAAAATTCACCGGTACTTGGGACTTAAGACATTTTCTGAAGCAGAATCAATATTATCTTATCTTTAAATCTAACATCTGTTATATTATGTATATCCTTCCCAAGAGCAAAAATCCTGACTGTTTTTAGCCTTGAAATATATTTCATTTTTCCTTTTATTTCATGTTTGGGTTTTTTTTTTTTTTTTTTTTTTTTTGGCCCTGTAAATTTAATCTTTGAAGTTTCAAGGTCTTGTTAAGTTTATTGGTATATGAGATCAAACATGCTTCAAACTACTAAAATTTCATGCAATCAGAAAAAGAGCATCAGTCATCCATTTCTACCATGATGCTCTTTAGTTGTGTTTTTAGTTACATGGATTTACCAGAACTTAAAATTTACAATGACTGTATTTAATGTATTTTATGGTGAATTTTCATACGGAATAAAACCTCCTTCTCTGTTAAAGTCAAAGATGTCATTTTTAATTTACTTTACATATAAAAAGGCACTTTTAGAACTTTCTGAATAGTAATATTGCCCTTCTACACCTTTAATGTAATTATGAAACTCTGCCTTTGAATCTCTGACCATTGGATATTTATGTTTAAATGTATTACACCAAAGTTTCCATAGTAATTTAATAAGGGTTAGCCCTAAAATGAATACGTCTTGAGTTTTCACTAAAGAAAAAAAATCAACTTAAAAGTGGGATGCCCTGCACATATGGAGAAGATTTTATTGACCCAACATCAGTTGGCCATGTGTCTTTAGTTGTTTTTCCAATAATTGTAATGGATTTACACTGACTCACCCATACCCTTTCATCCAATTCTCACTGTGAAGAAGAGCATACATGTGCAAGATGGCTGGAATAGAGAGTGCATATGATAGAACAAAGAGAAGTTATGATACAAATTCTGTTCAGGATTTGCTTATACCTTTATCTCTTTTTAGTGCATTTTAAGTTGATTCTATTAATGAAATTTTGCATGGAGAAAGATTAATCAGCTTGTTAGGTTGTGAAGTGAAATTTTAAAATGTTCGTTAAAAAAACAAAGACATTCAGCTTGTTTAAAAATAAGTGAAATAGTTATACATATATAATGTTCCTGAAATAGCTTGTTTAAAAATAAGTGAAATAGTTATACATATATAATGTTCCTGAAATAAAGAAGAATCAGGCAAGTGTAAATGTCCTTTTGGAAGATGTAAGTCAGAGCCTGAAGGAGCCCTCATTCTTAAGAAGAGGCTAACTGGATGGATTCTGTATGTAGTAGAGACTTCTACTACTGGAATCAACCAAGAAAAATAGAAAATTCAGGTCACAGAGTCCAAGGTGTGGAAGACAGAACAGCACTATACATTATAAATAGTATTGGAACTATTTAAAAATCTGACTTAAAAGGTCCTGTCTGAGTAAGAATTTACTTAATTTTTAGGGCTTATTTTCTATCTCTTTATGATGTTTGCACATGATTACCTGAGAGAAGTTTTTTTCTATATCGCCCTGTTAAGAGAATAGAAATCTAGATAATTTATGCAAATACTGTGGTACTAGAGGATAAATAGCAACTTTGCCCTGCTCTGTCAGTCCTGACTGCAAAAGTAGTTCCATTCCAAGTGTCAATGTGATTTTTCACTCTGAGCAAGATACAGCAGATGTGCTAAAAGTAATTCATATCCACATACCACATATGCCTTATGAGCTGATCATTCAGTGGAGCTCACCTCTTCACCTTTAGACAAACCCTCTGTGGGCAAGAGAGACCAGTGAGTAACACAGTGCCCTTCTCATCCCTCCTACTTCTGATGGCAGGACTTGGGAGAAAACCTAATAAAACATTAGTCTTACTAGGAGTTCCCATTGTGGCTCAGCAGTAACAAACCTGACTAGTATTCAAGAGGACGCAGGTTTGATCCCAGGCCTCAATCAGTGGGTTAAGGACCTGGTGTTGCTGTGAGCTGCGGTATAGTCACAAACATAGCTTAGATCCCGAGTTGCTGTGGCAGAGGTGTAGGCCGGCAGCTGCAGCTCCAATTCGACCCCTAGCCTGGGAACTTCCATGTGCTGCGAGTGTGGTCCTAAAAAGACCAAAAAAAAAAAAAAAAAAAAAAAGGCATTAGTCTCATTAGACTAAACTAATAAAACATTGTTTTATTAAATAGTAGTCTTATTAGATTGGACTGATACTTACTAGTAATATTAGTCTAATAGGATTGACTTCTAGTCATATTTATCACTGTTTATATCTCTTTGTAAAAGCAGGAAATCATAAATAAATAAATAAGTAAATGCCTCAAACTTACTGCCATGGCCTAGACATACCTTTTATAATATTTTGAAGTAATTTTCTTCCAGCATATTTTCCTATAGGTAGTTAAGATTACTCTTTATTTTACCTCTAAAATATGTACTTTTTTTCTGTTTTACAATTTTTCATTTTCTGTGCAGCTGCTTAATATCCCATTATATGAATATTCTTGATTAATTTTAACCTTTTCTTTATTTTGAGATGTTTAATTTGACCTTTCACTTCTTTCTTAGTATGAATACGGTTTTGACAAGCATTGTTGTGAGCAAATCTTTACATATATATCTATATCTACATATCTCTGTATACCCATCTATCGCCCCCATAGACTCCTACAAATTAGTTTACTTGGGTCAAAGTGCAAGAAATGGCAAATAGTTGTTAAAAAAAATGCCATTTCTTTTCAAATGTTGATTTGACTTCCATTCCTTCAAGCAGGATGTGAAAGTGCCTGTCGAGCAACACCCACGGAAACACCTTATTAAAATTTTGATGCCTGAAGTGTGAGGGGCAGGCTGAGACACTAATGTTCATACATTCTGCTAAAAATAGACAGAAGGCTGAGACATTTTGGCATAGAAGGCTGGCCACTTCAAACACCTAGAGCCAAGGCAGCCTGAGGCCTTCTAAAGCCAAGCTTCTCACTGGTTATGTGACCACCTGTGCATGGTCCAAGCCAGAGACTGAGTCACACAGTCTGAGAATATCAGTGTGAGTGTAGAATAATGCACTCCCTCAAAAATAATGAAGTCATATATAGATTATTTCCATAGTTCCTAGGCAGTGTTAAGTACCACACCTAAATGCCTTTCACTATATCAGGCTTACACTTTTGTACATCAGCTAATGATAGAATGTTTTAGTGTCTCGCCTTGTGTGATGTCTTTCAGCCAGTTTTTTAGAAGTAATGGTTTCTTTATCTTTGTCTAGAGAACCTACTTATTTATGTAGCTGGTTATGTAATTAATTGTTTACATAAAAATGAGTGAGAAATAGAGATGAAAGTTCTGATAACTGGTAGCATTAAGGGTTATAGTTTTAGTATTAAGTATTAAGAAGAACAAAATATTAGTTGACTAAAGATAAAGTGAATATGAGTGAGGCCAAATCTTATGAAATGAAAATCTTATGAGAGTCAAAAATCTTCTTTCAGAAACAGCAATTTCCTAAGTTTCAGCATAGCTTTGGTGAACAGCCTTGTTGAGTGGATTGTTGGACTAAAGGAATGTAAAGGAAATTAACAATATTATGGGCTGTTACAAAATAATGTAAATATACTATTGAAATCATGTCCAAAATATATTATTCTGGTAACAAAACCCAATTAGTTCCTGTAAGTCTTTTGTTTGGCTTTCTTCTACTCTCTCAGCCCACTCTTTCTCTAGAGCACATCATGCATAAATGTAGATGGACTGCTCATGTGAAGGAATGTGGTTGGAGAAGCACCCCCTGTGCTTAGGATTTTGTTTCTTTGAAATTATTCCTTAGTAATTTTTTTTCTTTTGGTATTGGTGCCTCACCTTTTATTGGCCACAAATTGTATGATCTTATTTAATAAAGAATTAATATAAAATTTAAGCTTTTTATTGGGATGCTAATCCACTACACCAAAAATGTACACAATGGAGAGACTTTTTATTGCTTACTCTTCATTCCAAATTAAACCTCCGTAATTATTTGAAGGTGCAAAATTCCTGGCAGAAGTTCATTTTGGAGATGCCTATCACATTCTTTTCAAGGGTTTAGAGATCACTTACTAATCTTAGAGAATTTCACTTCAGAGATAATTTTTCAAACTTATGATTTTTTTCTATTAAATACTAAGAAAGTTATAAAACATTTATGTTTACATTCACTGTATTGTTTATAGTCATTCATTCCTTCTTTCTTTATTTTCTGAGACTCTTTCCTTATTTTCCTCTTCTAACAAAGGGGTAAATAAATAAATAAAAATAATAAAATTGTTATTTTATTTTCAAATAAAAAGTGTATATTCATAATATTCTACGTTCTTATTCTTATAAAGTAAGAGTGTATATAGGTATTGTGTAATCAATAAGGTAATAAAATTATTTTAAAAATAATTACAATTTTATTTTCTTTCTCTTTTTTTTTTTTTTTTCGAAGTGCCACAGCTGTGGCAATATGGAGGTTCCAGGTTAGGGGTCAAATCAGAGCTGTAGCCACCGGCATACACCACAGCCACACCATTTTCCAAATCCCAGCCATATCCATGACCTATGCCACAGCTTGCGACAGTGCCAGATCCTTAACTCACTGAGCAAGGCCAAGGATCAAACCCACATCCTCAGGGATACTGGTTGGGTTCTTAATCTGCTGAGCCCCAAGAGAAATTCCTATATTCTCTATTCTTCATTGTATATTTGTTCTCTGTTGATCTATACAGGAAGGAGTACAAACCTGAAGGAGAAATAATTCATTTTGCATTGCGTGGAATGCTGTTCTCTGAGTTTCCTTCTAACTCTAACATTCTACTGTATGAAAAGGGGGATATCAAGGACCCAAATCACAAACTTGAGTAACTTTCTTCTATTGTTGATCATATGCCAGGCTCTATGTTAATTTTTTTTTTTACTTTTCTAGGTCTGCACCCACGACATATGGAGGTTCCTGGGTTAGGAGTCTAATTGGAGCTGTAGCCATCGGCCTTCACCAGAGCCACAGCAACACAGCATCCGAGCTGCCTCTGCACCCTACAACACAACTCCTGGCAATGCCAGATCCTTAACCCATTAGCAAGGCCAGGGATCAAACCCGCAACCTCATGGTTCCTAGTCGGATTCGTTAACCACTGCACCACAACAGGAACTCCATATATTAAATATTTTAGACCCTTTATCATTTAATCCTCATAATAATTCAATAAAGTCGGTGATATTATTTAAAAATAAAAGTAATTGATAGCAAATTTAATTAATATTATTACTTTATATTTCCTTAAATTATTTAAACTTCAGCAGTGATTTGAACTTTTATAGAGTTACCAACTTATATTTACTTTAAGTGCAAAACTCTTTAAAGAACATTAAAAAAAAGTGTTGAATATCTTCTCTATACCAAATACTATGCTAGACACTGGTGCCTAATATTTGATCGAATTTTGCACAGTTACTATTGATAGCTACAGAAATATACCTCAATTTCTTATAGAGGCCAAAGAGAATAAGATAGTTATTATAGTTATTATGCCCATTGGATAAGACAAGCAGCTTTTTCTGGTGCTAAATTTTAACAGATTGCATGATTAACCTCAATTCTTCACCTCACTCTTTATGACTCCTATAGCCATGGCCTTTTCCATGTAACTTTGTAGAGTTTTACTCTGACCGGACATTCTTTGCAGATGCTTGACTCTGGAATCAGTCATGTTACTTGCTTTGGCTAATGGCATGTTAACATATGTGATACAAGCAGAGTTTCAAAACATGTTTTCGTGGATTGAACTTGCTTCATCTTGCACATCTGCTCTTGCTATGAGAAGATGTGCCTATATGAACCCCATGATCCCAACAAGAGGATATCAGACACTCCAGATGCAAGAGTGAGACCTCAAGTTAGATCGCTCTATTCCCAGCATTGTGATTTGTAAGCTATAATGACACATTATTGCTGCTTTAAAAATCACTATTGAATGATTTGTTAATCAGCAATAGCCAACTGATACAAAAGTCCTGAGTTAAGTTTCTTGTAGAACCTCCTAAGAAGGAAAAATGAGAGGTATATGAACTTTGCACAGTACTTTTCTGTTTACCAACACATTATTTTTTCTGTAAAGAAATCAGTGAAGTACACAAAACTGATTGCTGGAATGCAGTTTTCCAAATTTAATTTAATTCCAGGGGAGTGACTGGTACCACATACATTCAGTAATAAAAGTGTCACTGAAGTATTGTGATTCTCAAAGATCATTATCTCCAGTTGTTTTTCCCTCTCCAATTGCCTTGCCATACATTAGCCTTTGGGGTCATTTAAAAACACAAATCTTGTCAATTTCCAGCTAAAGCTCTTTCATATGCTCTTTGGATAAAGTCCAAAATTCTTAACATAGTGTATAGGGTATTACATATATTCTACATCCTGTTTCCTTTTCTAGCTTTATTTCATGCCACACTTCCTCTTTTTTTGTGTGTTCTGCTTATGCCAAGCCATACTTCTTTCTCTTCCTTTCTTTCTTATAACTCTTCTCTTTTTGATGCCTGTGCCCTCATGCACACTCTCCCTCCACCTATGACACATGCTACTTTATTCCTTGCATAATTAAAAAACTTCCCATTTTTTGGAGTTCCCGTCATGGCTCAGCTGAAAAAAATCTGACTAGCATCCATAAGGATTCAGGTTTGATCCCTGGTGTTTCTCAGTGAGTTAAGGATCCAGTGTTGCCATGAACCGTGGTGTAGGTTGCAGATGCAGCTTGGATCTGACGTTGCTGTGGCTGTGGCATAGCCCAGTGGCTATAGCTCTGATTTGACCCCTAGCCTGAGAACCTCCATATGACGTAGGGGTGCTCTAAAAAGACAAAAAATACCTTTGATTTTCATCTTAGAAATCAGTTCATTTTGGAAGCCTTCCGTGCTTGCCTAGTTTGAGTTTGGTAGTCCTTCATTTAGGACAGGTTACTTCCTCTAAGTTCTGTTACACGCAGGCTTTTGTTGCTTTTCTTAACTCTGTGAGACCAAGTGCCCTGCAAACTCACTTATTGCATTCTTAGGTATTCCCATGGGCTCTGGCAAGTTGAATCCACTGCAAGTTCTTAAGAAATAAATAACTTCACTGAGATCAACCTTTCTAAAGTACGACTAGTAAGACCACAAGGTATGAGCCATTTTGACCATTCAGTCAGGCTTGTGAACCTTAGTTATACCAAAGGTTATGATTTGAATGTTCTGTAGTCTATTTCCTAAGGATACAGACATCATTATGCAAATGTGGGACAATTTGATTCATTGAACTACTCTACAACATTTTACATAATTTTTTTTTTTGATGAACTAGTCATTATTAATGAACCATACAAGCCACGTGTGTTCTTTAAGGATTGTGTCTTTACTCATTGAGCATTTTTCATTGAATGTTTTCTCTGCACAAGCACACTAGTCACCAATATGATCATTTTCAACACTTTTTTTAAACTTGGTTTTATTGACACATATCTGTATCTCACCTTGTTGTTGCATTTGTAGAAAATATTGTAGTAAAGCCAACAAATACACATTTCTGTTTTATGCCTATTTTATATTAAATGAGTTTGAAAAACCACATGGAAAATTCACTTCTTAGTGTTTGTTGGAAACAAATACATAACTAATTTAAAGATATCTTCCTGTAAAGAACTGTTTGAGGAACTATATATGTGTGTATATGTGTGGTTGTTTCCCTTTCTTTTTAAAACTATTCAGGTGTTATTTCTCCTGAAGAACTGGAGACAGGGAATAGAAATAGTGTGGCCTTTGTTTTGTTTTTCGAGAAAGAGGACTTGTATTAATATTGTCTTATGATGTTGCTGATGATGAATTACTGTTGAACAAAGGATAGATGTAAAACTGGCATGGAACAGTTTTATTTGTGTTATTAATACAACACTAAACCCTTTCTTTTATTATTATTTGCCTCCAGATATTTATTTGTCATTTTTCAGTATTTTTATTCTTGGTTTTTTAAACTTCATATATTGGACATTGTGAATGTTTTATAAAATCAATTTTCATTTAAATTTATTTACCATTATTTGATCTTGTTTCTTCTTTCTTTTTTGGTATTATAGTTGATTTACTAAATCCTTTCATTTTGTGGTGCTATGTGGACATAAAATTCAGTCATAAATGATCACAAAGTCTAATTTTGGAGGGGCAAAATAGAATTGCATATCCCATTTGCTTTGGCGCATCGATTAAAAAGCCAGATGTTAAGAACAGATGTCAATGAGCTATTTTTCATATGCCATGGTTTACAGTTATGAACTCTCCATTTATCACTTCAGATGGGAACAGTTAATTTGACAGTGAGTGTTTTGGTTATTAGCCAATTTCAACATAAGCCCTTGGTTTTTGAAATCTGATGTACAGATATGTGATAAAAGACTTACAATAGAAGCTCTGTTAACTTGAATTTTGTGCTTTAGAGTTTACCAACATATATAATGCCATGGAAATGAACGTTCCCTCTTACGGTGAATGAGCATAAATTCACTGTTGGCAAAGAAATAATGTAAATGTTATGACTGAAATACAGAATGGCTAATCCAATTATAAATTCCAAATAACCAAAAATCAGACCCATGTACATGGCATAATGAGTTTTGCTTATTTCTTGTATTTGATTGTAATAACAATGTTTATTAAAATATTTGTGGCCATATTTGTATTAAATATGTCTTTAGAGTTGGTTTCAAATTTTTCCCTACTGTTGAATAATTTTCATATGTATAGAATACTATATTTCAAATTGTTTGTTAGCTTTATTGATATAATAAATATTTTTAAACCAGCCATTTACTATAATCTGCTAAGATACTTAAGTAACAGACAAAATAACATGATAATTTTTAAATGTATATGAACAATATTGGAAGATTAGAAAACACTATAGCATATATGTCTTTATATTTTCACATCAACTCTATGAGATGTATCATTATTTTTGTTGTATTATTTCCAATGGCGGTAAGGGATGGAGATGATTTCAAATTTTTTTCTACTTTCTGTTCTAGTTTTCTTTCTATTACACTTCATTCCCTCTCCTTCAGTTTGGAACTCCAAAAGGTAATAGTTCCTTCAATCCAGGTGTTTAAAAATGTATCAAGTTCGGCTCTAGGGAATCTGATCTTATTGCAAACAATTTAAGCCCTTGTCAAATCTTTACCTGAACTGATGACTTTGATGAGCGTGATAGAAATTGACCTAAATGACTGTTAACAAACTGCTAGATTAACTGAAGCTCTCCCTTTTCTCTGTAACATATTGATTAGCATCCATAACATATTGGAACCTCGGCATTTCTGCTCCTACCACTTTAATGTATGCCGTGTGTGAGTCACCAGTGTCTTTTCAAAACTCTTTGTACCAGTCGCATCTGTTCTATTAATTGAATATTGTATAAGTCAGTGAAATAGAAGTAGAAATAGAATAGAAAAATAATTACTTCTATGAAAATTAAGTGGCATGGTTTGAAAGGTTAAATCAAGATTAGTTGCAATAAAGTTGTGTGTACCTGAAAACTTATGATTGTTAGAGGAGGAGTATTATAAAGTGCTAGGAGGCTTTTGCACTCAAACTACCTTGCATTTGTTTTCATAAATTCTTGTTTCTCTTTAAAATTGTAGTAGTAGATGGTGCATTTTCTATATAACCGATATATGAAAAATGATAAGAAACTGCAAATTGTAGACCAATTGTTCAAGAAATGGCACTATTCCTACAATGGAGAATAAGCTAGCATTTCTATGTTTTAAATTAAAATTAAACATTTAAGTTATGATTATATCACTTATGATTTCCAGATTTAACTTCTTTTTACAATGATCTGATCTTACATATCTGAGGATTCTATTGTTTCTAAATACCCAATATTGACTTATTAAATACCCATTGCTTAGTCCAGTGTCCAAGTCACAGTGATAGTTGTTCAGGGAGCCCCAGAACAGACTTTCAGAGGTTTCAAAAGTAGACTTTTCAAAGGTCAAGATGTGAAATCTGCAACATCTGGAAAACCAAAACCAAACCAAATGGTAGGTAAGGAAGGGGGAGAAACTTGTGTCACCAGAGGAGACATTACCACCTCACAGCAAATAGAAATAGTGAGTTTTTCAGCATCCTGGTTCATTGTTTTCGCTGTGCTTTAGGGTTGAGCTGTTTTCACTTACATGAGTGGAAGCAAAACACAATGAGGGGAAATTACAAGTGTGCATATTCATTCTCATACCTTAAGAGAAGTGGATAGATGTGTGGTGAAGGACAAATAGGCTCAAAACAATTATGTCAGTGAGTATTCCAGTTTAAGTCTTTTTAAAAAATGTATCACTCTCATGTAAACAATTTTTTTTAAACCTCTTTTAGGCTAAAGGGTTGAAAAATCATTGGTTAGGATAAACAAAACAAGAGTAAAATATTTTATGCCCCTTCAATATGAAACTTAAATGCACACAAAGTATTTTATATCATCTATGGCTAAATCACCTAGAACACATATTGCTCAATTATTCAACTAAAGCTTCTCTTTTGGTCTTTCTGGTGGCTAGATATATTTGAGACAAATGTTTATTTTTTCTCACAGATATTTAAAAAAAAATTTTTTTTTCCACATAGATCTTAGTAACAATTACTTGAGGACTTAAACATTCAGATTATTTTGTTAATTCAAATTTGGTGCTCTTAAAAATTCTGTAATTCTGGTTTTGTTGGTTTTGTTTTGCTTTATGCTTTTTAGGGCCGCAGTTGTGGCATATGGAAGTTCCTAGGCTAAGGGTAGAATCAGAGCTGTGGCTGCTGGCCTGTGCCACAGCCACAGCAGTGACAGATCCGGGCCACATCTGCGACATACGCCATAGCTCACAGCAGTGCCAGATCCTGAACTTTCTGAGCAAGGCCAGGGATCGAACCTAGGACCTCATGGTTATTAGTCAGATTCATTTCCTCTGAACGACTATGGCAACTCCTATAATTCTGTTCTATGATCCAGTTAAATATGACTTTGGAAGGGAAAACATATAACTTAAAATACAGTATAATACCTATTAGTTCTTAGGTTTTGTTTTTTCATCTGTAGTCCTGAAAAACACATTCCATTTCCATCCACAAGTTAATTCCTTAAAGTTATCTTAAGAATTGTATCTGCATGAAAATTTTCAGTAACTACAAAGTAACTGGAAATTTTTCCAAAGATATTATGATTAAATTACCAGGAAAAAAACTTACATGCTTGGAATTGCAGAGTAATTTGGACAAGCAGCCAAAATCTTCTTTGTCATTGAATCTGTGGTTACAAAGTACAGCTAGACAGCTTACTGCCCTTTTTGTGCCTTTCACTCTTCAATTTAGACAGAAAAATCAAGATTGTACGTGTATCTATGTGCATAGCTAATGAAGCCATATTGACTGAACTGACACAGAATGAGAAGGGAGATTGTTCATTAGGAAAAATGCTGTGTTTTTGTTTTTTTTTTTTTCCTTCAGAATTTTCTTGCTGTTTATTTGTCTGCTAATTTAATCAAAATGTTCGAACAATGTGCAGTTGGCCCTCTGTATCCTCATGTTCCCCACCCGTGGATTCAACTAATGTTGGATCAAAAATGTTTTTTAAAAATCCAGAAAGTTTCAAAAAGCAAAACTTAAATTTGTCACTTAGTGACAACTACTTACATCACATTTACATTGTATTGGCAGCTATTTACATAGCATTTACATTGTCTTAGGTATTATCAGAGATGTAAAGATGATTTAAAATATAAGGGAGGATGTGCGTGGGTTCCCTGCAAATGCCATACCATTTTTTTTGTCTGTTCATCTTTTTAGGGCTGCACCCGCGGCTAAAGAGTTTCCCATTGCTAGGGGTCTAATTGGAGCTACAGCTGCCAGCCTATACCACAGCAACACAGGATCCGAGCTGCATCTGCAACCAACACCACAACTCACAGCAATGCTGAATCCTTAACCCACTGAGTGAGGCCAGGGATGGAACCAGCAACCTTATGGTTCCTAGTCGGATTCATTTCCGCTGTGCCACAATAGGAACTCCGTCATACCATTTTATATAAAGGACACCCACAGATTTTCGTATCAGCAGGGGGTCCTGGAACCAACCTCCCTGAGATTCAGAGGGTTCACTGTATATGTAAATGAAATCAAAGTTCATAGATGAGTTCCGTTGTTTCCCCTTATTTTTAAGATGTCATTGTTATCATTATCTTTTAAAGTGGTTTTAAGCTCACAGCAAAATTGAGCAAAATGTACAAGGATTTTCCATCTGCTCCTTGCCTCCACACAGACACAGCCTCCGCCATTATTAACATACCTCACCAGAGGATATGTTTATTACGCTTTGTGAATCTACATTGATGCCATACATCAGTGGTTTGGTTTTTCACGCAATAGCTTCTGATGACCAATAGCTTCTGATGACCTATACATATGACCTATGCTTACCATATGTGTAAGCAGACTCTTAAAATTTTACAAAAAAAATATATAATAATTGGAAAAAAATTTGATGAGTAATAGGATAAATAAAGGGTTGAACCTGCTTTCCTTTGGCTTTAGCATTAAATCATCATGCAACTTCTAAGAAACTATCTAGATTTTTTTCAGTTTAAATTTAACAGAAAAATGATCTCTTTGGACAAAAGGTGTCTCATACCAAGTTATTTCTAATGGAGTTCCTTTGTGGCAATCAAGTTAAGGATATGGCTTTGTTACTGCTGTGGCCTTAGTCACTGCTGGTGTGTGGGTTAGATCCCTCACCCAGGAACTTCCACATGCTATGGGGCATGGCCAAAAAAAAAGTCTGTTATTCAATTTGGGAGGGTTGTAGGCTCATAGTTTCAACTGCCGATGGAGAAACCTCCTCCATTAGATGTTGTAGATATTTATAATATTTTAAGGAGATATGAGCAAGTTTGAAAATGTATGCAAAGTAACAAAGATATTAAGAGATTTAAAGACTATATTATATTTAATAATCAAAGCAACCGAACACACTTCTTATTGATAAAACTGCTTATGAAGGAATGTCTTCAAATATCTGGAAGGCTGCTGTTTGCAGTGAAGATTAGACCTGCTGTTTACAATTTCAAAAGTCTGAGGGAACTAAGAATAAAGGAAATGCATGGGGAAACAGATTTTAGTTGTGAGATTGTGATGTATTTCCCTTTGTGGTATGAGAACATACTTTTCATAATTTCCATACTTTTAAATTTCTTAAAGTGCATTTTATAGCCCAGGATGTGGTCTGTCTTTGTGCGGATTCCATGTGAAGTTAAAAATTCCTATTCAGCTCTAAATGGATGTGCTTTGGCAATTGACAGTGATGTTTAGTTAATCTTCACCCTTAGTTTCTGCCTGCTGAATCTATCACTAATAACAGAGAGGTGTTGAAGTCTCCAGCTATAACACTGAATTTGTTTCTTATTTTAATGCTAATAGATTTTTGACTCATGTTTTGATGCTCACTTTTTAGATGGATGCAGGTATAGGATTTTTATGTCTTCTTATAAGTTGACTTCTTTTTCATTATGACCTCCCCTGTCTTTATTCTTGACAATATTCCTTATTCTTGAAGTCAACTTTGTCTGAAATTAAGAGTCCCTCCAGCTTTCTTTTGATTATTGTTATCATGGTATACTTTTCTCCATCTGTTTACTTACAACATACACAAAGTCAGTTTTTTATAAGCAACAAATAGTTGGGGCTTGCCTTTTAATCTACTCTGACAATCTCTGTCTTTTAATCAGTGTATAATGATCATTCACATTTCAATGATTAATGATATATTTGGACTAGTATCTGTCATTTTTAACTGCTTTCTTTTTTTTAATTTAACTTTATTGGAGTATAGTTGATTTATAATGCTGAAATAGTTTCAGATGTACAGCAATGAGTCAGTCATACACATAAATATATCCATTCTATTTTCCCATCTAGGTTATTGAAAACTATTGAGTAGATTTTCCTGTGCTATACACTAGGTTCTCATTAATCATCTATTTTATATAGTAGTGTGTATGTGTTATTCCCAACCTCACAATTCTTCCCTCACTCCAATGGATTCACCTATGGTAAACCATAAGATTGGTTTTGAAATCTCTGAGGTTGTTTCTATCTTTTAAATAAGATCTTTTGTATCTGTTTAATTAGATTCCCCATATAAGTGATATCTTATGATATTTGTCTTTCTTTGTCTGACTTAAACTCTAGGTCCATCCATGTTGCTGAAAATAGCATTTTTTTTTTTGGCTGAATAATATTCCATTACATAGGTGTTCCCATTGTGGCTCAGTGATAACAAACCTGACTAATATCCATTAGGACATGGGTTTGATCCCTGGCTTTGCCCAGTGGGTTAAGGATCCGGCGTTGCCAAGGGCTGCAGTACAGGTCCCAGATGCCGCTTGGATCTGGCATTGCAGTAGCTGCAATGTAGGCCAGCAGCTGTAGCTCTGATTTGATCGCTAGCCTGGGACTCTCCATATGCTGCAAGTACAGCCCTAAAGAGACCAAAAAAAAAAAAAAATTCCTTGTATATATGTACACATATTCTTTATCCATTCCTCTGTTGATGGACATTTTGGTTGCTTCCCTGTCTTGGCTATTGTAAAGACTGCTGCATTGAATATAGCAGTGCATGTATCTTTTTGAATTATGATTTTCTCTGGATATATGCTGAGTAGTGGGATTGTGGAACATATGGTAGTTCTATATTTAGCTTTTGAAGGGATCTACTGTCCTCCATAGTGGTTGCACCAGTTTATATCCCCACAAACAGTGTAGGAGTGTTCCCTTTTGTCCATACGCTCGCCAGCATTTACTGTTTGTAGACATTTTGATGATGGCTCCTCTGACTGGTGTGAGGTGATACTTCATTGTAGTTTTGACTTGAATTTCTCTAATAATTAGTGATGTTGAGCATCTTTTCATGTACTTTTTTTTTTTTTTTTTTTTTTGGACATCTGTATGTCTTCTTTGAGTAAAGGTCTGTTTAGATATCCTTCCCATTTTTGGATTGGGTTTTTTGTTTGTTTGTTTCATATAAAGTTTAATGAGATGTTTATATATTTAGGAGATTAGTCCCTTGTTGATCGCTTCATTTGCAAATATTTTCTCCCATTCTGTAGGTTGTAATTTTGCTTTATTTTGATGGTTTTCTTTGCTGTGCAAAAGCTTTTAAGTTTAATTGGGTCCCTTTGGTTTATTTTGTTTTTATTTTCACTATTCTAAGAGGTAGAGCTGAGAAGACATTGCTGTGAGTTATGCAGAGAGTGTTCTGCCTGTGTTTTCCTGTAGGAGTTTTATAGTATCTAACCTTACACTTAGGTCTTTAATACATTTTAAGTTTATTTTTGTGTATGGTGTTAGAGAACTTCTAATTTAATTCTTTTACATATAACTGCCCAATTTATTTTCCCAGCAACATTTATTGAAGAGATTATCTTTCCTCCACTGTATATTCTTGCTTCCTTTGTCATAGATTAGTTGGCCATAGGTGCTTGGGTTTGTTTCTGGGCTTTCTATGCTGTTCCATTGATCTATATTTCTGTTTTTGTGGCAGTACTGTACTCTACTGTTTTGATTATCATACCTGCGTAGTATAGTCTGAAGTCAAAAAGCCTGATTCCTCTGGTTCTGTTTTTCTTTTTCAACATTTCTTTGGCTATTTGGGAATCTTTTGTTTCCATAAAGTTCTTAAAATATTCTGTTCTAGCTCTGCGAAGAATATCATTGGTAAATTGATAGGGATTGCACTGAATCTAGTAGATTGCCTTGGATAGAAGAGTCTCTTTGGCAATATTGATTCTTCTGATCCAAAAGCATGATATATCTTTCCATCTGTCTCCATCATCTTTGATTTCTTTCATCAGCATTTATAATTTTCAGAGTGCATGTCTTTTGTTTCTTTAGGTAGGTTTATCCCTAGGTATTTTATTCTTTTTTTAATGCAATGATAAATGAGATTGACTAATTTCTCTTTCTGATCTTTCATTGTTAGTATACAGAAATGCAATCTATTTCTTTGTATTAATTTTGTATCCTGCACTTTACAAAATTTATTGACGAGCTCTAACAGTTTTCTGTAGTGTCTTAAGGATTTTCTAGGTATGGTATCACATCATCTGCAAACAGTGATAGTTTTACTTCTTTTCCAGTTTGGATTATTTTATTCCTTTTTTCCTCTGATTGCCATGGTTAGGACTCCCAAAACTAGGTTGAATAATAGTGGTGAAAGTGGACATCCTTGTCTTATTCTTGATCTTAGCGGAAATGCTTTCAGTTTCTCACCATTGAGCATGATGTTACCTGTGGGTTTATCATATATAACTTTTATTATGTTGAGGTATATTCCCTCCATGCCTATTTTCTGTAGAGATTTTTTAAGAAATGGGTGTTGAATTATGTCAAAAGCTTTTTCTGCATCTATTGAGATTATCGTATGGTTTTTATTCTTCACTTTGTTAATATGGTGTATTACATTGACTAACTTGTGGACATTGAAGAACACTTGCATCCCTGGGATAAATCCCACTTGATCATGGTGTATGACTCTTTTCATGTGTTGTTGGATTTGGTTTGCTATTATTTTGTTGGGGATTTTTTACATCTATGTGAATCAGTGATATTGGCCTGTAATTTTCTTTTGTTTTGTGGTATCTTTGTCTGGTTTTGGATCAGTGTGAGGGTGGCCTCATAGAATGACCTTGGGAGTGTTCCTTCCTCTGCAATTTTTGGGAAGAATTTCAGAAGAATAGGTGTAAACTATTTTCTGTATGTTTGATAGAATTTGCTTGTGAAACCATCTGGTCCTGACTTTTGTTTTTTGGGAGCTTTTAAATCCCAGTTTCAATTTCACTAGTTGTGATTGGTTTATTCATACTTTCTATTTCCTCCTGATTCAATCTTGGAAGGTTGTACCTTTGTTAGAATCTGTCTATTTCTTCTGTCTTGTCCATTTTATTGGCATATAGTTGTTTATAGTAGTCTCTTATGATCCTTTGTATTTCCGTGGTGGCAGCTGTAATTTCTTTTTCATTTCTGATTTTATTGATGTGAGCCCTCTCCCTTTTCTTGGTGAATCTGGCTAAAAGTTTATCAGTTTTGTTGGTTATTTCAAAGAACCAGCTTTTGGTTTCATTGATCTTGTCTATTATTTTCTCTACACCTATTTCATTTATTTTTGGTCTGCTCTTCATGATTTTTTTCCTCCTAATTTCGGGCTTTGTCTCCTCTTCCTTCTCTATCTGCTTTAGGTGTAAGGTTAGGTTGTGTATTTGAGATTTTTCTTATTTTCTGAGATAAACTCATATTGCTATAAACTTCACTCTCAGAACTGCTTTTGCTGTGTACCGTAACGTAGGTTTTGGATTGTCATATCTTTGTTGTCATTTGTCTCTAATTGTCTTTTTATTTCCTCTTTAATTTCTTCAGTGATACGTTGGTTGCTTAGTAGCATAATGTTTAGCTTCCAGAAGTTTTGTTTTCTGCTGTTTTTTTTTTTCTTGTAGTTGATTTCTAGTCTTAAAGTATTGTGGTTGGAGAAAATGCTTGATATGATTTCAATTTTTTAAAGTTTACCAAGGTTTGATCTGAGGTCCAAGATATGATCTATCCTGAAGAATGTCCCATTGAGAAGAATGTATATTCTGCTACTTTTGGATGAAATGTTCTATAAGTATCAATTAAGTCTATCTGATCTAGGGCATTATTTAAAGCCTATATTTTCTTGTTGATTTTCTATCTGGATTGTTTCTATCTTGTCCATTTATGTAAGTGGGATGTTACAGTATCCCACTATGAATGTATCACTATCTATTTTTCCTTTTATGGCTGTTAAGCAATTGTCTTATATATTGTGGTACTCCTTCATGGGTGATATATATTTATAATTGTTAAATCTTCTGGGATTGATCCTTTAATCATATGTAGTAACCTTCTTTATCTCTTGTGACCTTCTCTATTTTTTTTTTTTTTTTTTTTGTCTTTTTGCTATTTCTTGGGGCGCTCCCACAGCATATGGAGGTTCCCAGGCTAGGGGTCAAATTGGAGCTGTAGCCACTGGCCTACGCCAGAGCCACAGCAAAGCGGGATCTGAGCCGTGTCTGCAACCTACACCACAGCTCACGGCAACGCCGGATTGTTAACCCACTAAACAAGGGCAGGGACCGAACCCGCAACCTCATGGTTCCTAGTCAGATTCGTTAACCACTGTGCCACGACGGGAACTCCAATGACCTTCTTTATTTTAAGATCTATGTTTTCTGAAATGAGTATTGCTACTCCAACTTACATTTCCATTTTCATGTAATACCTTCTTCCATCCCATGACTTTTGGTCTGTATATGTCCTTAGGTCTGAAGTGGACCTTCTATAAACACCATAAATATAGGTCTTGTTTTTAATATCCATTCATCCAGTCTTTTGGCTGGAGCATTTATTCTACTTGCATTCAATGTAATAATGGATATGTATGCACTTATTGGCATTTTTCTTAATTTTGGGGGATTTGTTATTTTAGGTTTTTTTCTAACGTTCCTCTTTTGTTTTCTTCTTTTATGATTTGCTATCTTTAGTGTTATATCTGGTTCATTTTTTCTTTTTTACATTAGTGTCTATTATAGTTTTTTGGTTTGACATTCCGATTAGGTTTTGATATAGCAATCTATATATGTACAGAATTGGTTTTGGTTGCGGTCTCTTAATTTCAGCACATTTTCAATGTTCTGTATTTGTCCTCTCCTCTTCAGTCTTGCTAGTTTTGATATTATACTTGTCAATGGGAAATTTACTACTTTTATTTTATGTATTCCTTTACCAGTGAGCTTTCTTGTTTGTAATGATCTTGTTTCTAATGGTGGCCTTTTATTACATGCCCAGAGATGTTCCTTTAGTAGTTGTTTTATAGCTAGTTTGGAAATGCTGAATTGTCTTAACATTTGCTTGTCTGAAAAGCTTTCGATCTCTCCATAAATTCTGAATGAGAGTCTTGCTTGGTAGAGTATTTTTGGTTGTAGGCTCTTCCCCTTCATCACCTCAAAAATATCTTGCCATTCCCTTCTAGCTTGCAGAGTTTCTGTGAAAAGTCAGCTGTTATCTTATGTGGGTTCCCTTGTGTATTATTTGTTGCTTTTCCCTTGTGGCTTTTTAAAAATATATATTTAATTTTCATCAGTTTGATTAGTACATGTCTCACTGTGTTTCTACTGAGTTTATTCTGTGTGGTATTCACTGTGCTTCATCAATTTGAGTGTTTCCTTTCCCATGTTAGGAAAGTTTTCAGATATAATCTCTTTAAATATCTTCTCTGGCCCTTTTTCTCTCTCTTTTTCTTCCAGGACCCCTGTGATTTGAATGTTGGTACACTTGATTTTGTTCCATGGGTCTCTTAGACATCTGTGTTTGTGGTCCACTTGATAGTATGTGTATAGATGTAGCATCTAGTGCCCTGTCCTGGAGTTCTTGAGGGTGGTTGCAGCTTGCACATACCCAGAGCACGTGATGGGAGCATTGGTATCATGCTAACTCCTCCAAGAGGGAAGTGGCAGTGGTTCACAGTTCATGGGACTGCTCTTGGAGTAGGGGGGTGAGTGGTGGTGTCTCCTGAAACCTCTCTCATTACCAGGCAGCTCTCAGGACCATTCCCTGTAGCTGACAATGTCAGCAGCTACTCCTGAAGTCCTTCAGTTTGACAGGGAGGCTCAGACTACTCTCTGTGGTCATGGGGGGAGGTGTCATTCTCATAATGCCTCCCTTTGCTGAGATAACTCTCTGGAGCCCCAAGGGTGGGGACTGCTCCCATACTCTCTCCCCTTGCCTATGGTTGATTGGCTTGTTCGCTCCAGCTCTGATGTGGGTATTGGCTGCTCCTCACATTGCTTGGCAGAAGTTGCTCAAGCTAAGTCTAATGGAGCTGGAGAAGGAGGTGTCCTGCCACTTGAGAGCACATACAGGGAACAGCCCATAGTGATGGATCCCACCCCTTCCTCAAGTGCCTCCAAGCAATGGTGCCTGGCCCCCAAGCCCATGTGGATTTCCTTAGCATACACCCTCAAGTGTGATTAACCCTAGACTCTAGTCCTGCCAGGTTGTTTCTGTGCATCCAACCCCAGTGTTTTTTTTTTTTTTTTGGTCGTTGTTGTTTTTTTTAACCACACAGCCAGCCCTACTTCTCTCTCTGAGTCTGATCTCAAAAGCCTGAGTTTTAGCTTCCAACCCCTGCCTTCACCAACAGATGGATGGGAAGTGCAGGCCAGTAGCCCTGACCATTTGTGGAGGACTGTTTCTATTTTGATTGCTTCAAACCAATTGCTGTGTTCTCCTCTAAGACTCTAAAATTCCTCCTCTGTTCCAGGGGATCTCCCAGGATGTAGGAGTTTTTATTCTTTCCCAGCTCCTTCCTAGGTATGCAGGTCCTATTCCTCTTCCTTTCTCATTTTCACTCTCTTTTTCTTTTTTCTTTTGTCCTACCTGATTTTGTGAAGTTATTCTTGTTCTGTCAGCATCCTGAGGTCTTGTGCCAGCATTAAGCACATTTTCTGTGTAAATTTTTCCACACATATATATATATATACATATATACATATATATATATGTATTTGATATATTTGTGGGAGTAGGTGAGCTTCATGTCCTACCACTCTGCCACATTCTCCTGTCTCCTTTAATTGTTTTCTTTTTGTTGCCTTTTTACTTTGCTTCCCCCCTCACTCTTTTTATGCTGTTTTAATTGAGCATTTGCTATAATTTCATTTCATTATATAATTTCTTATAGTATATAAATTATGCAGTTTATAAAATTCTTAGTGGTTGCCCCAGAATTTACAATATACTTTTTAAACGAAGTAAACTTTAAAATAATCCTATACCACGTCCATGTATTACATGTAAACTATGAAATAGTGTTCCCATTTTATACCTTCCATCCCCTGTGACATTACTGTTATTCATTTTATATATCCATATGCTATATTGACCAATATGTTGTTACTATTTTTACTTTAAATAGTTATTATTTTGATTATTTAAGAATTAAAAAATGAAGGATTTTATATTACCCTCATTTATTTAATTTTTAATACTCTTTATTTCTTTATGTAGATCTAAGTTTCTGTCATTTTTATTTTCCCTGAAGAATTTTTAAGCATTTCTTGCAAGGAAATTCTATTGGTGATGAATTCTCTCAGCTTTTATTGGTAGAGAAAAGTATTGCTTCTTTAGTTTTGGAGGATCATTTACTGGATATAGAACTCTGGATTGATGGTTTATTTTCTTTTGACACTTAAAATATATTTTTAAACTATGTTTATACTTACACAGTTATGAGAATTAAACTCTAATTCTTATTTTTATTCTTCCATAGTTCATATTTCCCCTCCCTTCTGGATTTTTTTCACAACTCCTTTCCATTTTTAAAAAAATTTTTTTGGTCTTTCTGATGATATGCCTATGAAAGGTGTTTTTTTTGGGGTGGGGGGAAATGGTGGTATTTATATCCCTGGGTACTCTCTGAGCTTTCTATATCTGTGATTTTGTGTATATCATTGATTTTGGAAAGTTCTCAGTCATTATACCTTTTTGTGACCAATCCTTAGAGACAGAATCAAATCAAGACAAAATTTAATACAGAAGTTGATCCTGATGATAACACACACAGAGACAGACAAGAGGGTATGAAATGTTTATTTATCACATAATGAAGCTTTCTGGAAAGAGCAGAAGAACTGCCAAGCAAATGCTAAAATGCCTAATGATTGCTGGGAAAGGAGATTGTCATGAATTTTTTATGGTGGTTAGGAGATAGGGTGAGTATTCATGTCCATGGTGTGAACTTCCTAATAACCTCAAAGGAAGGAGCACCTAGGCTTGTCCAGAGGTGGAAAAAGGGGCAAAAGAGAATGGTGAGGCTTGAAAGATGTTAGAAATCAAAGAACAGAGTTAGACATGTGATTATATCACTGCAAGTATTTTTTTTCTGCTGCATTCTCTCTTTTTATATTGTTCAACTCTGTGTATGTTACAGCTTTTGAAATTGTCTCTTTTGAATGTTCTGTTCTGATTTTCTGATTTTTTTTTTTCATTTTTTCTACTTGTATTTCAGTTGAGAGATTTCTACTGACCTATCTTCAAGCTATTAAGACATTCCTCAACCATATCAAGTCTGTTGAATCTATCAAAAGCATTCTTCATTTATGTTACACTGTTTTGGCTTTGTAGCAATTAAAAATTCTTTCTTGGGAGCATATATTGTATATTATGGAAAATATAGCCAATAAGTATAACCCTTAAAAATTGTGAATCATTATATTGTACAACTTAACATATAATATTGCACAGCAATTATATTTAAGTTTTTTTTTAATGGATAGAATGGTCCAAAGAAACACTTTTAAAAACTTTTTCTTAGAGTTTCTATCTCTCTGCTTAAATTACCCATCTATTCTTTTGTGTTGTCTTATTTTTTATTAGCCCTTAACCTATTAATAATGTTTTAAATTATTTGATAATTCCAACATCTGTAACATTCCCTGAATCTAGTTCTAATCACTGCTTTGCCTCTTCAGACTCTATTTTTGTTTACATTTTGGAATTTGTTGCAATTCTGGGGTTTGAAATCCAGCTGTATTTTATTTTTCTAACATTTTAAAATTAAAGTTTTGTTAATTTATAACCTTGTTCCAATTTCTGCTGTATAGCAAAGTGACCCAGTCACATATATATATATAAATTCCCTTTCTTATATTACCTTCCTTCATGGTCTATCCCAAGAGACCAGATATGGTTCCCTGTACTATACAGCAGGACCTCACCGCTTATCCATTCAAAATGCAATACTTTGCATCTCCTAACCCCAAATTCCCAGTCCATTCTACTTCCTCCTTCTTCCCCCTTGGCAACCATAGTCTGTCCTTTATGTCTGTGAGTCTGTTTCTGTTTTGTAGGTAGGTTCATTTGTGCCAATTAGAGTCCACATTTAAGTGATATTATATGATGTTTGTCTTTCTCTTTCTGACTTATCTCAACTTAGTATGAGAATCTCTTGCTGCATCCACATTGCTGCATATGGCATAATTGTATTCTATTTTATGACCAAGTAGTATTCCATTGTATATATGTACAGAATCTTCTTAATCCATTCATCTGTCAGTGGACAGTTAGGTTATTTCTATGTCTTAGCTGTTGTGAATAGTGATGCTATGAACATAAGGGGACATATATCTTTCTGAAATGTAGTTTTGTCCTGATATATGCCCAGAAGTGGGATTGCTGGATCATATGGAATTCTGCTTTTGGTTTTCTGAGGAACCTCCACACTGTTTTCCATAGTGGTTTTAACAATTTACATTCCTACCAACAGTGAAGGAGGGGGCCCTTTTCTCCACACTCTCTCCAGCATTTATTTGTTGACTTGTTAATGATGGCCATTCTGACCTGTGTGTTGTAGTACCTCATTGTAGTTTTGATTTACATTTCTCTAATAATTAGAGATGTTGAGCATTTTTTCATGTGCCTACTGCCCATCTGTATATTTTCTTTGGAGAAATGTCTATTTAGGTCTTCTGCCCATTTTTCAATTGGGTTGTATTTTTGTTGTTGTTGAGTTGTGTAAGTTGTTTGTGTATTTTGGAGATTAAACCCTTGTTGGTTGCATCATTTGAAACAATCTTCTCCCATTCTGTAGGTTGTCTTTTCATTTTTTGACATTTTGTTTTGTTTTTTAATGGTTTCCTTTGCTATGCAAAAGCTTGTAGGTTTTATTAGATCCCATTGGTTTATTTTTGTTTTTATTTCTATTGCTTTGGGAGACTGAACTACAAAATACTGTATGATTTATGTCATAAAATGTTTTAACTACAGTCTCTTCTAGGAGTTTTATGGTGTTGTGTCATATATTTTGGTCTTTGAGCCATTTTGAGTTTTTTTTTGTGTTTGATATGAGGGTATGTTCTAATTTCATTGATTTACATGCAGTTCTCCAGTTTTCTCAGCACCACTTGCTGAAGAGACTGCCTTTTCCCCATTTCATATTCTTGTCTCCTTTATTAAAGATTTATTGCCCATAGGTGTCTGGGTTTATTTCTGGGCTCTCTATTCTGTTCCACTGATCCATATGTCTGTTTCTGTATCACACTGTTTTTATTACTGTAGCTTTGTAATATTGTCTGAAGTCTAGGAGAGTTATGCCTCTTTCTTTGCTTTTTTCCCTCAGGATTGAAAGCCATGTATGTTTTATTGTATAATAGAAACTGAAGTAAACAGATCTTTAGTGTATGAATTTATGTTAATCTGGCTAGGAGTTAGAATATGTTTAATATTTGTTGTATTTATCCATGCTAGAGGTGTTGAATGACTCTAGTGTCTTTTTTGATTGGTTGTTTCCCCTTGTAACTTTGGGCTTCATTAAGCATTCTTTATCAGTGTAAGTGAATCTCCTTCATCACTAATCCACTATTTTTATAATGTATTCCTATTAGTGTAGTGGTAAGGTTTGGAGGTATAGGAGTATTCTATTATCTTCGGCCAAACTGTGCTAGTATGCCTGTTTCTTAAGGCTGTGATCTTTAAAAGTGGTTCTTCTGTGATGTATCTTTTTTACCCTTACCCCCATACACCCTGTTCTGATGTCAGCATTTTCAGTCCATTTCTTTGAAGCCTCAAATAAATAACTATGTTAATTTGTAGGTTTTCTTTTTTTTTCGCCCCTTAAATGAGTTCTCCTCTTAATAGTTACCTCTGCAGAGATGCCAGGAAGATATGAGATGCTTTGGGCATAGCATGTATTTGAAAGCTAGCTCATCATTTGCTAGATGCTAACCTTTAGCAAGTTACTTATCCACCCCCTGCCTTAATTCCCTAACTTGTGAAATAGAAATACAAACAGACTCATCACATTAATAAGTTATTTTATGTTAAATCCTTAGGATAGTGTGTGGCTCAAAAATTGTTCTTTGGATGTTGCATATGTTACATAAGTGGTCTACAATGAGGGTAACTTGTCATATCTCTCCATCATGAACTTTATTTAAAGTTTTTACTTTGAATAATCAGCAAATGCCCTTATTTTGTAAACTCTAACAGTTTATAGGTATATATAAATATACATATGTAATATATCAACATTTATAAAATGATGATAGTTATATGGAAAATGCAAGTCTAACCAGCATTTCTGTTCACAATACCTAAGAGAATCTGGGTGACTATTTTGAGGAAATATATGTACGCTTTTTTATTTCCTTTTTCAGTAACATCCACAGCATATGGAAATTCCCAGCCTAGAGATCAAATCCAAGCCACATCTGCGACCTATGCAACAGCTGTGGCAACACCAGATACTTAAACCACTGCTCCAGGCTGAGGATAGGTCCTGCCATGCTGCAGAGACCTACCAGAACATTAACCCACTGCACCACAATGGGGACACCTAGGGACATATATTAATGTTCATCGTTGTATGTTTTTTTCTGATTATCACAATACTCGGGCAGACATTACATTTCTTATTTTATAAGGGCTTCATTGTCTTACCAGAATCCCACCAATAGATAGCTGAACTAGTCTATGCCTATGACTCTAAGTATAGTTTATTATTCCATATCCTGGTCTGCCTCAGCATATTTTAATGAACTCTTAACCATATTCATGTTGTAGTCTAATTGATACCCCATTTTATTTGATAGAAAATAGTGAAAAAGAGTATGAAAAGTTGTTTTCCTTTTAACCTTTAATCTTCCTTTAATGCCCTCTGTGCAAAGATGTGGTTTAATTATTATTATTATTATTATTTTGCTTTTTAGGGCCACACCCAAGGCATATGGAGGTTCGAAGCTGCTGGCCTTCACCAGAGCCACAGCAATGCCAGATCCAAGCCACATCTGCAACCTGCACCACAGCTCACAACAACGCTAAATCCTTAACCCACTGAGTGAGGCCAGGGATCAAACCTGCAACCTCATGGTTCCTAGTCGGATTTGTTTCCACTGTGCCACGATGGGAACTCCCTAATTATTTTTGTTTTTTTCCTGCTGAAATGCCCCATAAAAATCTCAACATTTATAAAATGACATAATTATATGGAAAATGCAAGACTAACCAGCATTTCTGTACACAATACCTCAGAAAGTCAGGGTGAATATTTTGAAGGAAACTGAGTTACTGTGTTTTCACTTTAATTTTCACTTCATTTTATTTTATTTTATTTTTCAATCAACATCAATCAATGTCACTTCATTTTAAATTGGTACATGCTACATAGAATCACTAAAGGTTTCACAATGTTACATTGGAGTTAATACATAGCTGTGGTGAACTGTAATTAAAGCTTATTTTTCATTCCTATGTTATTGTCAAAAGTTTACAATATTCTGCATTTTATATCTGCTTTTGTTACCAAATGCTTTGCTATGTGTATTGCCATCAGTTGACAAGTTAGCATCCTGCTGTTATGGATTTCCAACTTGACAAAGGAAGTTAATTATTACATGTAATAGGGAATAGGTTGTTAAATTATAGCATGTCCCATGACATATTTATTTTACTTTTCATAAACTTTTTCATGAGTCTATTTTTATAACTTAAACTGCTTTGTATGTTTTAAGTGCAGGACACTGCTACTGTTCAAATTTTTGACTAACTCCGGATGGGTCATTTAATCTCATGCTACCAGGAGAGCTTGTTTCTCATCCAGGGGAATGGCAACACTAAACCAAATCTGCAAGCCAAGGAGAAAGTAGAGCCCATATCTTTGTATTAATTCTGTCAAATTGGTCACACTGCTATTACGCTTGAAAAGAGTTGACAAATTTGCAGTGTGTTTTCCAAATGTCACACTTAGCTAAGAACAGCTTATATCTTTTGGGTTTTCCAGTAAGGCATTCTAATCCACTTTAATATTTTTGGCTTCTCCATCTCTCCTAAACACAAGTCTGGAAAAAGAGTAGTTCATAGTTTTAACAATTAAAACACTCAGTTGTTTTGCCAGCTCTTCTGAAGAACACACACTCTATTTCCCAGCTGTACTAAATACATACATTTTATTTTATAGTACGCAAATAGAGATTTTTTTTCATAGCTCTGTAAACTGACAAATGAAACTGCTATCCAGGCTTGTTGAATCAAGGACCACAGTTTCATATTACTGGCCATGTCTTTTTTGCTCTGCAAAACACTTTCTTGTATTTCCATTTACAATGAAAAATTTTAAGAAAAAAAAACTGCATAAGATCTGGTAATTTTTTTTTTCATTTAATTGTTGAGGGCTGTTTTTAATTCTCTAAAGGATGGATGCATTCTCATACTTCATGAAGCAGTGGATTTCAACATGAGTTCTCAGGATTCCTAAGGTCACTGGGAAGTGTCTCAAGGCTGCCGTAGGGGGCCAGGAAAAAATTGTAGAGAGGGAATAATGAGTGGCATCCTATTTATGGATATTTCAACTCCTACCTCAAACTTGGGGGTGTTTTTAATGTTTATTTTGACATTAGAAAAAAAATGAGGATTACATTGCTAAACAGCAACACAAGTTTGAAGGCTCCTAGTTTTTTGCAGGTGATATTTGCACAACACTGTTTGAAAATGAACTGATATTGAGGCATATTGTGGCAGGAAACAACATTAAGAATGAGAGTGGTGACTTAATTGTGGACGTTTAGAACTTTTGCTAGGGACTAAAAATTTTTGAAAAATGATAAAGCTGAAAATTCGCAAAAAGAACATATTATTTCATGTACTTTATACATGTGAAGATATGAGGATGTTGGAATTTCTATTTTTTCAAGGAAACCTGTGAACATCCAATTGGTCGTTATTCTCAAGAAATTCTAGGATATGTAGACACCTAGATAGCAAGTCACCCATAACTGTTCCCACAAAAGATGAAAGACTATTCAACTCTAAACACCCAGAAGAGAATACCAGATTTTCATCTTAAATTATTAAAACTTAGAGCAACCAATTAATTTCCATAAAATAAAGTTAAGAATCTCTAAAAAATAATTTTAGTTCAATATTTGAAAAACTACACAAGAAATGTTCATTTCTAGCAGACAAATCATGTTACAGAAGTACAGATAGGAAGTCCATAAAAATCCAATGTGGACAGTTTTCCTTTGTTTTCCTTTTTGCTGAAAAAAATTCTTCTGTCACATTTCAGCCTTTAGCCTTAAAATTCATTATACTTTGAGGCCTGCCAAATTCTCATCAAGGCAACAGCATATAGATACAGAGGAAGTATAAATTATTATCATTAATAATCCATCCTGTTCTTCTCCCACCTCATTTAAACTAATGGACCATATGTTGCCATTTTCTTTCAACTATATCCAAAAATACTTCAGAACAAAGGAAGAGAAGAGATTGTAAAATATTATATGAGCATGATCTCACATTTATTTTCCAATTAAGAAAAATAACGATAACTGTGATACATTTCATCTGTCTCCATGGGAATATTTCTCGATTAAAAATAGAGTAATCAAGTTTTTGTTTTTAAGGTTACAAAGAAGAAAAATATTTTTGAAACTGTTTGAAGGATTTCTAAAATTAAAGGACAAACATCAACAAAACTGTAAGTCTGTTCTTTGTAGTAGACTTACAGCTGATTTTTAAAATTTTACTCCCCAAATTAATTGGCCAAATTTTTGTTTGACTTTGAAAATCTTAAAATTTTATAAACATTGTGAAGGCATATATAGTGTTGAGTGAGTAGAACATGCTTTTTAGGCAGTAAGAACATAAAAGTAACAGTCATAGCAGATGGATGTAGATCATTTTCAGGATGCAAAATGTAGTGGAGAGAAACTGAGATGTAGCTTATGGTGAAGAAGAATGGAGACTGATATAGGGATTTTGAGTGCTTCAAATCATATATGTCCAAAAAACTGAGGGAAAACCAAGTAGACTCTTAAGGAAGAATTTAACAAATATAAAGGAAGCAATGGTTGAGGCA
This sequence comes from Sus scrofa, assembly GCF_054392235.1. Lineage (NCBI taxonomy): Eukaryota > Metazoa > Chordata > Mammalia > Artiodactyla > Suidae > Sus > Sus scrofa. The sequence goes on from NC_139390.1 coordinate 104,524,895, forward strand.
CAAAAGTTAGGTTCAAAAAACTACACAAGGTTAGGCAGAAAGATTTGGCTCTCTGTATGCTATGGTGGTAACCCAGTTTGTCTAAGAATCCAAATCTGCTTGGTTCTAAGCTAGGAGCTTAATAGAGCAGCTTTTTCTTAAAAGATGTCAGAAGCACCACTGGTGTTACTTTCATTGGAGAGGGGGGATTCCAAGGCTTTGGAAATGATACAAGATGATGCTGAAGCATTTTCATCAGTTCTCTCAGCCTAGGGCTTTGGAGGGTTGTTATGTGAGCTGGAGTGTCTGCAGAGTGATTAAGGATGAGGCTAAAGAAATGCTATTTTCAGTTGTTATTATGAAGTAACAGAGATAGGTGACCATGATGGTAGAGTAGGAAGACCTTGAGTTCACAAACAATTCATATAACCCAACAACAACAAAAAAAACCCAATCAAAAAATGGGCAGAAGACCTAAATAGATATTTTTTCAAAGAACACATACAGATGGCCAATAGGCACATGAAAAAAATGCTCAACATTACTAATTATTAGGAAAATGCAAATCAAAAATACCACGAGGCACCAGTTCACACTGGCCCCATTGCCATCATTAATAACTCTACAAATAACAAATGCTAGAGAGGGTGTGGAGAAAAGAGAACCCTCCTACACTGTTGTTGGGGGATGTAAATTGGTGCATCCACTATGGAAAACAATATTTGAGGTTCCTCAGAAAACTAAAAACAGAATTCCATATCATCCAGAAATACCACTCCTGGTAACATATTCAGAGAAAGCTATAATTCAAAGAGATAGATGCACCCCTATGTTCTTGCAACACTATTCACAATAGCCAAGACATGGAGACAACCTCAATGTCCATCGACAGATGAATGGATTAAGATGTTGTACATACAACAAAATACTACTCAGCCATAAAAGAGAAGGAAATTATACCATTTGCAGCAACATAGATTCATCTAGAGATTATCATACTAAGTGAAGTAAGTAAGACAAACATCATATGATAACACTTATATGTAGAATCTAAAAAATGAATATGTGGATTTCATGCCATGGTGCAGTGGGTTAGTAATCCTTCTGCAACAGCTTGGGTTGCTACAAAGGTGCAGGTTTGATTCCTGCCCAGGCGCAGTGGGATAAAGGATCCATTGTTGCTGCAACTGCAACTTGGGTCACAGCTTCAGCTCACATTCAATTCCTGGCCTAAGACTTCCATATGTTGTGGGTGTGGCCATAAAAAAATAAGAAAAATAAAGTTAAAAAGGATACAGACAAATTTAATTGTAGAAGAGAAACAGACAGATGGTGTTTGAAAACAACTTATGGCTGCCAAAGGGGACAGGTTTGGGGGCAGAATGACTTGGGGATTCAGGATCAGCTATGCACACTATTGTATATGAAAAGGTTGGCCAACAGGAACTTGCTATATAGCACAGGGAACTCTACTAAATATTGTGTAATAATCTACATGGAAAAGAACTTGGAAAATAATGAATGTATGTATATGTATGACTAAATCACTCTGTTTTATAGCATAAATTATCACAGTACTGCTAATCAATTATACTTCAATAAAGCTTTATTGAAATAAAATAAAAAGTAAAGTAAAACATAGCACAAATGAACCTGTCTACAAAACAGACCCATGGACAAGGAGAACAGACTTGTGGTTGCTGAGGGGGTCAGGGAGATGGACTGGGAGTTTGGGGGTAGTAGTTGCAAAATATTATATTTAGGATGGATTAAAAATAAGGTCCTACTATATAAGTTTTGGAACTGTATTCAATCTCGTGGGATAGACCATGAAAGAATATAAAAAAGAATGTGTGTATGTGCGTGTATAAAACAGAGTCTGAAGCAGAAATTGGAACAACATTGTAAATCAACTATACTTTAATTTTTAAAAAAATTAAAGAAAAAGATATATGCACTCCAGTGTTTACGGCCGTAATATTTACAGTAGCCATGAAAGATATGGAAGTCAACTCAGTCTCCACTGTTAGATGAATGGATAAAAAAATGAGGTATATGTAACAATGGAATATTACTCAGCCATAAAAAATGAAAATTTGCCATTTGATGCAACATGTGTGGATCTAGGGGGTATAATGTTAAGTGAAATAACTCAGAAAGACAAATACTGTATTATCTCACTTACATGTAGAATCTATAAAAGAAAACAAACGAAAAGTTGATAGATGAATAGATATACAGAACAAATCAGTCAGTGCCAGAAGGAAGGGTGTGGGTTGGTGGGCTGAAAAGGTGAAGGGAATTAAGAGGTACAAACCTCTATTTATAAAATAAATAAATCATGAGGATGTAATATATATCATATGAATATGGTTAATTATATTGTAATTAATTTGCATTAGGACATAGAATTTCTAGACATTATGGTAATCATTTCATAATATATGCAAATGTCATTATATCATACACTTGAAACTAATATAATATTGAACTTCAACTGCATTTCAATGGAAACATTGTTCTTGGCATGAATATTTTTTGGGTTTTGCCTACTTATAACACATTTCTTTCCACAAATGACAACGCTCCTGCTTTCTGTGAAAAACAACTTATCCCACTCTCATTCCATATTATTCCAGATAATCTCACCCATCCATATGGCTTCAAGGCTTCAGCCAGTGTGACCTGTAGTGCTTAAGAATGAGAACAGAGTACAAGCCATTCAATGGTACATGATACATAATCCTAGATTTTTTTTTTTAAATTTTAGGGATGATAATACTTGAGGTACTTGTAGCCAAAATATGAATTTTTTTTTAATTTGGTTTTATGGGTTCATCTGCAGCATATGAAAGTTCCCAGGCTAGGGGTAGAATTAGAGCTACAGCTGCCAGCCTACACCACAACCAAAGCAATGCGGGACCTGAGCCGTGTCTGTGAGCTACACCACAGCTCACTGCAATGCCAGATCCTTAACCCTCTGAGCAAGGCTGGGGATCAAACTCACATCTTCATGGATCCTAGTCACCTGTTAACCACTGAGCCACGAATGGAACTCCTATATTCACTTTTTAATTATTTTATTTTCCAGAGAAATGAAATGTGTATTTGGACAACTTTTTCAAGAATTCTATTGTATGATATTTTTCAGTCTTTGACATTTTTCACCTGAGTTTGTTCCTAATTTTTCAGTTTGAGTTTACTAGATAAGTACCGACTCTTGATCATGGCTAAAAGTATAATATAGTCTACAGTATTTAATTTGAGTTTTTTAAAGGAATAACCAACATTTGAATGTTTATTTACTCTCTTCCATAAGTTTTTTTTTTTTTTTTAGTGTAAGAAGACAAGCAAACTTTTTCTAAATGAGATAGGACTGATTTTTTGAGACATATAACAATTTCTGTGATTGTCCTTTATTATACAAGGATTTGGCTCAGGTGTAAACACAGCATGCTAATATGCATAAATATAAAAATCTCTGCATTCATGTATCTTTCTTTGTTGACGTTGCACTCTCTTTCTAAAAATTAATGTTTTTCAGCCCTTAAGTCTCAAGGGCTCATTATTATTACTATTATTATTTTAAATCAGTTGTGCCAAGTTAATTTTCACATAATTTGTTAAAGAAACGAATCAGTCTGAAAAACCGCCAGTATATATGGCTATTCTTTTTGTTTTTTTGAAACTGGGAAACAAAATTTAACCATCTTACATATATATAGAAATTTTGAAAGAAACACCAAGCCATATTTTATTTTACTTTTACAAGTTTACAAATTTGAAAATAGGTAATGCACACTAATTATTTTAAGAAGTTCTTAATTGTACCTCATATGTTATGAAAAGCCAAAGTAAAATGTGTAAAACATTAGCTAAGTTTTCAGGATTATCTGTTAATGGGGTCTGCTTAAATAATCTTCTTTTCTAAGATGCTTACATTTGTAAGCCATTATTTTTTAATTAAGCCAAATCAGGAACATCTGTGTCCAGAATGTGACGAAAGTCCCTATTTCATACCTCAATCTTTGTACTCCTAATACTAAGTAAAAAATATTGCACAGCACAATTTTGCCCTCAAAACAAAATACCAATTAAATAATCTGGAAAGTGTTACTGATGAGCTAGAGTCTGGTTTCTATACTTAGTTTTGAAATAAATCATGCTTTAGCCTTTCCCAATGTTTAATGATGAAAACTGCCAGGGAGTGTTTAACAGGAATAAACATCAATGCATGAATGTTTGATTCTTTATCAAATTCAGTTTACCAGTACTTACACGACTTGTATTTTTACTCCATCATCTAGTCAGTTCATTACAGCGTGAAAGACAAATGTAAGTATTCAGCTTATAGGAGAGAACTATTATACATACCAGGTTTTTTAAGAAAAACATTTCTACAGAAAAATAAATGCAAAAATCCGTTGCTTGTAAATAAAAATACATGAATTTTACCAAATAAGGTAAAAGGCACTGTAATGCTAGTACAAGCTATAGTCTAAACTTACTTTTATTCATTTTTGGTACTTTCTGCTTTTCTTTTTCTGGGTCAGAGTCTATCTAAACTGTGCATAAAAAGACAGAACACTGGGGAGTTCCCGTCGTGGCTCAGTGGTTAACGAATCCGACTAAGAACCATGAGGTTGAGAGTTCGATCCCTGGCCTTGCTCAGTGGGTCGGGGATCTGGAGTTGACCTGAGTTGTGGTGTAGGTTGCAGACGCGGCTCGGATCCTGCGTTGCAGTGGCTCTGGCATAGGCCGGTGGCTACAGCTCCGATTGGACCCCTAGCCTGGGAACCTCCACATGCCGTGACAGTGGCCCAAGAAATGGCAAAAAGACACACACACACACACACACACAAGACAGAACAATGGAAAGATAAAAATTTAATAATTGGAAAATAACATGATGCAAAGCATTTTGTTAATTTTTCCCCTCTTCCATTTTTTTTTCACTGACTGAAATATTAAGTTATATTTGGCAACAATTATGAGTAGTTCTTTTCAGTCTTCTTCTTTTTTTTTTTTTTTTAAGGAGGAATCTTCCATGTGTTGTTGTTTTTCTCCATAAATTAGCTCTCATTAATCATAGAATCAGTTGTATTCTTATATCTCTTCAGCCTTTATTTTAATCCTATGTCAGTTTCATTTTTTAAACTAATGTATTAAAAAAGAAAAAATAAATAATTGAAAGTACACAGTTTGTAGATTTTAATTTTGTAGAAAGAAAATATTTTGTCTTATTTTGCACAGTTTATTCAAGACAGATCTTGAATTCTCTATCTCCAGATTCCTTCATGACTAAATATTTCTTTGAACAAAACTTAAATCCAACAAACTTGTTCCAGAACATTTCTATTGCTGAATGTGTAAATACAGTCAGGTAGTCTGAAGAATACTTGATCTTATCATAGCAAAGTCTGAATATATCTTGAAATAGAGTTGAAAGCAACTTGGACTGCCTGGGTTCAAATCCAGACACTAAAAATTACTAGCATTATAAACATGGGTAAAATGCCTAATCTCTCTAAACCTCAGTTTTCTTACGTAGAATATGGAAAAAATAATAGTGCCAAACTAATGGTTCATTGTGAGGACAAATCATGATGCGTGCAAAATGGCCAGCAAGGTTCCTGACAAGTTGTGAGCACTCAATAAATGTTTTTGATTTTTTTCTTAAGTTTCTTTAGTGTTTATTTAAATTATGATTCAATTCATACTCTTTATAGATTGATTTAAAACACATCATTAATTGAATTTTACTCAACAGTAGTAAATAGTTGTTACCTCCTACCCCCATTGTCTCATGCTTTATTTTACCTAACAAAAGGAAAATATATTTTTCTATTCTGGACAATAATGAGCTTCTTTTGGGTAGCCTAGGAGTTTTCTCAGTAAATATTAGAGACTTTAATGGGTGCTTAGGCTTAGTGTCATGAAAAAACCAAATTAACCTTCAATATGAATGAGAACTTTAGAAGAAAAGTTCTACTGTAGAATATTTATTTAGTACAACAGTACTCTTTGTTAAAGCCTGGGTTAATATGGTTTGCCTTTTTACCCAAACTAAATATATAAAATTTTAGAGCTGTAATTTCACTTTTCACTCACACTTCCTTCCATGATGGTTTCATTATATTTTATTCTCATGTTAAATGAATAAATGCATTCAATTAGCTGGTACATTTATAGCATTTTTGTCACAATGATTCTGAATATTGCACATGCAATGATATAAATTAAATAATAAAGGATTTTTTGTTTTAGCTTCAAGCATTGTTTCAATTAATATGGCATGTTTCACAAATTTCCTTTTGTTATATTTTGGAAAATAATGAATTACAAGATCTGAACAATTTTGTTGTCTTTTAAAGAAATGCTAAAGGTTATAGAAATGTAATAGAATATAGGGTTACACAGGATTCACAGTTAACAATATAATAATATAACTTTTTATTATCTGGGAGTTAAACTTTCTTTGCAAATCACACTTCTGTAACTATCATTTTTCTGGGAGAAAAGTTGTATATTTTGGAATATTTCCTTGAAATGTATAGAAAGCCCTTTTCAAGAGCCTTCTGTACATCAACAGTCTCTCTTCACTGTTCCAGTTCAGTAATGACTTCAATGGTGATGTCTGCTTCTGTTCTATTTAATACCCCTAGTTCTAACTAAGCCCAAATGATTGAATGAAAGTTAAGCAAAATTGAAGATTGTTAGCTTTGAGACAGATGGATAATTTTGAGAGAAGTCATAATCCCTAACTTAGATATGATCATTATGTATATATAAGATGTACCATGCTGTCTCATATATATATGCAAAAACGGAGTTACAGGGATTTGTCTACACTTAGAGAAATGTGTGTGAGAGAAAAAATAACTTTGTATATATATATGTGTGTATGTATAGTATATATTTAAATATATATTTACATGTATGTTATATATAAAATGTATATATAATATAAAAATTTAAATATGTACTTATATATAAGCATATTATATATGTTATATGTAAAACATGATTTACTTGTAATATCCTGTAGCTACATATATATTATTTTACAAAACAAGAACAAAAGAGTAATTCTTCAATCCATTTATCTTAACCCAGAAAACTACATCCTACAAAAGACAATATATTGGAAGGACTTTCGTGAGGGGACAGACATGTCTTCTGTCACCATTACAGTCTGGCAGTGGACTGCAGGTGATGTAACATACAGTTATACTTTTTTTCTCTCACACAGTATATAACCTGTTCTGACATAAGTCAAAAAGATCTATTAATTTTTTGGTGGACTTTTTAAGGCAAAACATAAATGCAGAAATCCAAGTATCCAGAATGATACATTTTCTTAGAGTATATCCATGACATCAGCACTCTCTCCAGGTCCTCAGAAGTCTCTCTGGAGTTCTCTTGCAAGTACTCCTCACCCCAAAGGTTATACACTAACCTGATTTTTAACAGTATATAGTAATTTTGCCAAAGGAAGCTATTGATTTAACTACATTTATTTCTTGTGATAAGGAAATTTATACTTTAGTAATAAAGCAAATTCTTCATCAAAACCAGTAAGATTCTGTAAGTAGCTAATAAATAAGCCAAGACTAGATTATAAAAGTTTGAAACAATACTAAATAAGCTCAAAATTCTAATCACATATACCTGAAAATACTACTGCAATTCTTCATTGGCCTTACTTCTGATAATAGAACCTGGGAATCCAGCCTCTTTGCTCTGTTTGAAGCTTCACCCTCGACCCACTTTGACATTGGTCATTGGGAGTTTGAAACAAGGACTCAAATGCTTAGCTTCAGATAGAGAAGATAGTCTTAAGGGGAATTGTGGAATCTGAATTGTAGCAGCAATTGTTGGAATCCTTTTTGTCTGGCTTTACTCTTTGTAAATACAATATCCACCTTCGCTTTCTCCCAAGGAACATGAATAGCCTTGTATAGGAATTGGTAAATGAGCCATGGAGAATGAGGATGGAATCAAATTGAGTGAAATAATTTCAGCTGCTGGGAACTCTTAATAAGCATGTAAACAAGAAGGGGTTTGTTGTGTGTGAACGCTCTCACAGAGGTGCACGAATTCTTATCTCTTCATGCTGGCTGCATTTGGAGCGGTTCGTGCTTAATTTGAAACAGTCTCCTGATGGTTCAGTTCAATTTGAAACTGTGCTCAGCCCATTATTTTATTATTTTTAGCTTAGAATAAATGAAAACATTTTGAAATAACAGTCCTTTCAGATGGGTGGGTTGCATAGGACACTCCATATCATTTTTCAAAGTATCACTACAGTATTTGGATATGTGGCTAAAGGGCTAGAGGGGTTGCATATAATGCATTTTATTTGTATCAGAGGTTAAAAAAAAAAAGAGTAGAGGAATCATGCCTAAAATTTTCTATAAAGCATGTAGCTTTTTGGTACCTGATCTAGGTCTTCCCTTTTCCAGATCCTTGACCCCTTGCAACACCATTGTCCATATATCCTTGTTTCTGTGTGTTCGTTAGAAAAATTAATGAAAGTATATCTTTGATTTTTGCCTACAAAGACTCACTTTTTAGGTTTATTTTTAATTTCTCACTATCATTGTTCTAGATTATTCTGTGCTTTCACCAAAGAACTGTTCCCCATTTTGAGGCCTGAGATGCTTAGTGCACTACTATTTTATGTATGATTAACAGAAGAGCATTGTAATTACATTAACTCTTGTAAGAGCAACTCGTAGAAGAAGGTAAATAAAAATCTCTGTGTGTATGATTTAAATGTTTACCATTATATTTTAACAATTTATCTACCAATAGACATAAGAATTATAAAAAAAAACACAGTTTTTCAAAAAAAGTCCTTTTTTTCTTCAGTTAACTGACCATATAAGGGATCCTAAGAGAGTATTACTTTCAATGCCCTGTCAGTTAAAAAGTTATACATTCCTAAAGAACAAACTAATACAAGGTTTTAAGTGGTTTTAAACATGATAGAATTTAGCCCCAATTTTCCTGTGCTATAAACACAAACTTAACTATTACAAACATCGGACAAAATTAAGTTTAATGCTCACTTTATTTTTCATTATCCCCATCCTGCCTTGGACTTTGCTAAATGCTAAGAAAAAAGCAGGAAAAATACCTAATTAAATAGTTTCAATTAGTCAAATCAAATTTATAAAAGCAGTAAATATACATCTATCAATGTCAATATAAATTGAATAATAAAATTTGAAATGATTCTTTCTCTGGTTTACTACTTTTAATTTGAATAACATCATCCAATTATGGTTCATAATCAACAAGATCATTCAAGGGAAAGTGGCCTAGAAACCACAGAACATTTCTGTGTTTGTGCAAAGGCTTCTAATATAGAATGAGAGTGTGCCTTTTGTTCTTTTTGTTGGTGTAATTTTGTTCTTCTTTCGATATCAAACAGTCCCAGTGGTTCATCGTCTCATCACCTTAAGAAGAAATATAAGAGACAATTTTTTTTTTTAGGGCTGCCCCCATGATATACGGAAGTTTCCAGGCTAGGGGTGGAATCGGAACTACAGCTACTGGCCTACAATGCAGCCACAGCAATGCGGATCCAAGCCGTATCTGTGACCCACACCACAGCTTATGGCAATGCTGGATCCTTAACCCACTGAGCGAGGCCAGGGATTGAACCTGCAACCTCATGGAAACGAGTAGGATTGTTTCTTTCCTATACAACTAAGAACTATAGACAAAATTTTACCTACAGCCTCTAGGTGGTAAAAAATGCCTCATTAGAATTTAGTGATTTATTTCTGGCTCAGAAAAAGGCACAAAAGCTAACATCTCTTAGATTATGTTCTTTTTTTCTCCGCAAAAACTATTTCCTCCAAACTAATTGTGATAGAAACATGAGTTACAAAGCCTGTGATGCTTTAGATAATTGGTGAAGATGTGATGAAGATGTATCCGTAGAATAATCTTTCTGTAAAAGATCAATTTGTGCAGATAAAATCAGGAACTAGTCAAAACACTCCACAATTATCCTTTCTTTTGGAAGAGGGATGGACAAACTAGAGTCCTAGGGCAAAATCTGGTCTGCTGCCTGTTTTTGTAAATAAAGTTTTATTGGAACACAGCCATCCCTATTCATTTATATATGTACTAAGACTACATTCATGCTTAAATTGTAGAAGAGTTAAAGAGTTACAATAAAGACCATATGGCCCACAAAGCCTAAAATATTTATTACACTATCTGGCCCAGTAGAGAGCAAGTTTCCAAACTCCTGTTTCAGAAAGTAAATCTCCTACCACGTCACTGATTCCATGAATCATGGTTAAGCACTGTGACTATTTAATTCTGTTTTTACTTCTTTTTCAGTACCTAAATCCAAATAAACCTTTAATAATAATAGAAATAATAACAGCCTATATTTATTTATCACCTAATATATGCCAGATAATGTACTAAAATGGGTATTGTTTAAGCTGCTAAATTTGTAGTAATTCATTATGCAATATAAAACTAATCAAATAGGGGAATTCCCTTGGGGTACAGCAGGTTTACTGCAGCAACTTGGGTCATTGCTATGACATGGGTTCCATTCCTGGCCTGGGAACTTCCATATGCAATGGGTGCAGCCAAAATAAATAAATAAATAAATAAAAGCCCAAAAAACTAAAAAACAACCTAATTGAGTAGGAATTCCTATTTTATTGATAAAGAACCTGAGGCACCAAGAGGTTAAGTAATTTTCCCAATGTGTCACAAATTAAAAATTTACAGATTCTGTGCTATAAATACCTTCTTCTGAACTTTTGGGAGTATTTTAGTGGTTCTAGGGTAACTCTGTTCCAGGTTGATTTCCTGTCCCATAACAGGGATCTGTATTTCTAAGATGCTATTTTTGTTTTCACCCAATTGGATTAGATTCTGAAACAAGTTAAAATATAAAATGGAAATTATAAATTTACATTTAACATGGAAAAGGAAATGGAGTGTATTTCAACTTTTTTTTTCATCTGGAAGATTGATAAAAAATCATCATATTTATTGTTAAAAAAAACAAACATCATTTAAAACTATTGCGTGTGGTCTGCCTTATTATAAGATAATTTCCTTGGAAGAAGTGGTTGGCCATATCTACCCTTTTAAAGTAAGATGTGGTATATACAAGCAAGCTGACCTGTTTGTCATTTAGGAAGCAGAAAGCTGAGAAGTACAAACCTGTGTCACTGTAAATGCTCAAATATAGGAAAAAATAGATGAACCAGAAATCCAGAATATGATCATAAAATCATCAGAAAGTTTATAATGATACTTTTTTCTTTCTTGAGTTTATTAAAATTAACAATGAAGTCAAGCTAAAGTACATTACAAAGTTGGAACCAATTCTTTGGGTTGGGAGATTTTTATTGCATTAAGAACAGTAACATGTTTGTATTTACTCTAGAGACAATGGAGTTATGCAAGAGCTAATGAAACTAGAAAAAATATCTGTATTTAGAATGTGACACCACATGGCTGTCTAGTTTAGAACTGCTTTGTTATTAGCCAGAGGAGTATGCAGAGGAAGTTGGAGATTCTATCCTGGCAATGTCTGGTTACTTACAGGCTAATCAAAAGTTGGAAGGAACTTTCTGGAGAGTCTTCCTCAGTATACTACACCTGTGTTTACAGAAGACAACTCTCTGTCCATGATTTATCAGAAGCATCATTTGGATGCTGTTCATTTATTTTGTAAAAGGAGTTTTACTCAGAATTTCCTAAGCCTGAGAAATTGTAAACCAACTAATCACAGTGTGAGTTCAATATTGAATGCTAATTCAAAATCTAAGGCAAATTACAAGAGTTCATAATTAGAGCCAAAGGTTAACAATTCATCAAAAGCTTAAAAATTTCTACCAATGGCTAGTTTTTTAAAGATTTGTTATGCTTCCTATATTTATATTTGTTGGAAGAGATGACAATGTGGCTGACTTTAGAGGTTTTATTCAGCAACATTTTACCAAAATGGACATGAGAATGTAAACTAAAAACTCACGGAGTTCTCATTGTGGTGCAGTGGAAACATATCCGACTAGGATCCATGAGGACGTGTGAGGATCCAGCTTTGCCATGAGCTGTGGTGTAGGTTGCAGATGCAGCTCAGGTCCCACGTTGCTGTGGCTGTGGTGTAGGCTGGCAGCATAGCTTCAATTCAACCCTAGTCTGGGGACTTCCACATGCCACAGGTGCACAGGTGCAGTCCTAAAAAGCAAAAAACAAAACAGCAAAACAAAACACCAGATGATTTGGTTTGCTTTTCTACTCTAATTAATAATAAATTCTAATTTTATTATACTAAACATAGTCCCAGATTATGTGGAAAGTATAAGATAATAAATAGAGCCTAGTAAATTTTTAAAGAATAATATTATATTTCATAAATTTTAACTTTTTTTCAAGATGTGACTACCATCTCTATTTTGACATCTTTAAAAACTAATTTTCAATATTTAGAAAGACTAATCTACAAATTACATGAAATAATCTTATTTTTATTTACCACGGAGGCATATAACGAATAGTATAGAGATGTTTTAAAGATAATTTTGCACACTATTAATTGTAATTATTGATCAGTAGCTGCATAAACTATTATAGAGTCAAGATTTGTGACTACAAGGCTATATGGACAACTTTAAGAGTTATTTAAAAAAAACTTTTAAAAAGAATTTTCATTTAATTACTGAAAATAAAGATTTGTAAATAAGCTAAAAATATTTAATCATTATCTCTGAAATCAGACATTCCTAAATCAAAAAATATGTGATTTCACTGCAAGAAACTAGATATCTAGTTTATCGTCCCAGAAAAATACAGAAATCTATCCTAAACTGAATCAAAATGCATACAGTAGAACTTAATCTGACTGAAAGTATAACTTTCCCTTAATTTACTTTTAGATATTATTTTTATTGTTGTAGATTTTCCAGAAACTTGCAAGTAGCACTACCATTCATTTCATGTTCTTAATTCCTCTGGAGGGATAAAGAGTGAAAGGATTGGGAGTTCCCATCGTGGCGCAGTGGTTAACGAATCCGACTAGGAACCATGAGGTTGCGGGTTCGGTCCCTGCCCTTGCTCAGTGGGTTAAAGGATCTGGCGTTGCTGTGAGCTGTGGTGTAGGTTGCAGTCGCTGCTCGGATCCCGCGTTGCTGTGGCTCTGGCGTAGGCTGGTGGCTACAGGCTGGTGGCTACAGCTCCGATTAGACCCCTAGCCCAGGAACCTCCATATGCCGCGGGAGCGGCCCAAGAAATGGCAAAAAGACAAAAAAAAAAAAAAAAAAAAAAGACAAAAAAAAAAGGAGTGAAAGGATTATGGGCTTTGGAATTAAACATGTCAAGATTTCTTATCTGTCTCCACTCCATACTTGAGTGAATTTTATAATCTCTACTTGGTTTATTTATCTTCAAAATGGGATTAATTGTCGCAGTCTTCATGTTGGGAGAATTAGGCATGGAATCAGGACTGAGCAGTGTGCCCAGAACCTAGGAGTATTTCCCTATAAGGATGTTGTGAATTGCATTCTTGTTGGCATTATCACTCTTAATGATGAAATTATTTTTCAGAGACAAAGAGGTATCAGTTTTCTAGGCTGTAGCCTTTTTGTTTCTCTCATATAATATAAAAGTTCACCCAAGCTTTACTTAATGAATTAATTATTTTTAATTCAAGATAGTTGATTTACATTGTTGTGGTTATTTAAGGTACACAACAAAGTGATTCAGTTATACATATACATACATCCATTCTTGTTCATATTATTTTCCCATTTAGGTTATTACAGAATATTGAATAGAATACCCTATGCTATACAGTACGTTCTTGTTGGTTATCTATTTTTTATATAGTAGTATGTATGTGTTAATCCCACCCTCCTAATTTATCCTTCCTTATAAGACTTTGCCTTTGGTAACCCTAAGTTTGTTTTCTGTGTCTGTGAGTCTATTTCTCTTTTGTATATAAGTTCATTTGTGTCATTTCTTTTTAGATTCCACATATAAGCAGTATCATTTGATATTTGTCATTGGCTGTCATCTCAGGTCCATCCATGTTGATGCAAATGGCGTTATTTCATTTTTTATAACTGAGTAATATTCCATTTTTTATGTATAACACATATTCTTTACCTATTCATCTGTTGATCAACATTTAGGTTGTTTCCATGTCTTGGCTGTTATAAATAGAGGTGCAATAAATATTGAGGTGCATGTATCTTTTCGAATTTGGAATTTCTTCAGATATGTGCCCAGGAGTGGTCTTGTAGGATCATATGGCAACTGCTTTTAGTTTTTTCAGAAACCTCCATACTGTTCTCCATAGTAGTGCTCCAATTTACATTCCCAGTTTATGTCACCCTAGCTTTAACATTTTTTAGTCAGAAAATATCACTAGAAGTTCCTATCATGGCTCAGTGGGAATGAATCTGACTGGTATCCATGAGGACTCAGGTTCAATCACTGGCCTTGCTCAATGGGTTAAGGATCCAGCATTGTGGTGAGCTGTGGTGTAGGTTGCAGATGTGGTTTGGATCTGGTATTGCTGTGGCTGTGGTGTAGGCCAGTGCTATAGCTACAATTTGACCCCAAGCCTGGTAACCTCCATATGCTGTGGGTGAGGCCCTAAAAACACACAAAAAAGAAAAAGTATCACTATTGTTTGAAACATCATCAGTGGTCATATGTTAAACTGGCCCAACGTACTGCTACTCACTGTTTTAGTTTATTCAGGTTTTTTGAAACTTGTAGACATAATTAAAATTATTAAATCTTACATTAAAATATTAGATGACCTTATAACTATAGTAAGTTTACAAGTATTTCAAGACTTAAGGGTATTAAAACATTAAAATTTAAATTTCTTCGTTTGTGTTATAACAAAGACTATAAAGACATGTTAGGCTTTCCGATGAGGAGTAACACAGTAATCTAGCAGAAAAGTAATGTTATAATGTGTAAATCAGAGTATCAAATTTTACTAGTCATATAGCAGCCAGCAAAATACAAAAACCCTGTTATCATGGACTTAATACTCTGGCATATAAGTAAATCCTGCTTAGAATTCCTATTTTGTTTTCAAAGGAGACATCATATTAGGGATTTAGAGTTAATGACCATGAACTTTGGCATTTTCTCAGTGGAAAAATCTCATTACCCAAGACACCTGATATACATTGATATAAAAATATGAGAAAATTTCTCAAATCAAACAGCCATCTCTTTAAGTAGCAAAGAAAAGCTTAAGATAAGATATTTATAAACAAAGAAAAAATGGTAAGATGTTACTTATTAGGATGGTTCAGTAGTCAAGCTTGCTCATGTGTTAAGTGGCATTTTTATTGAAGCTTTAATATTCTTTAAATGTTTATTTCCTTTAAATTTATACATATTTCCCTTGTATCCCAGCACACCTCCCTTTACTTATATTCATATGAATACATGCAAATCTATACTTACATGTTATAAATATATTTATAATGCCTGTATATTCTGTGTGTTCTCAGAAATGTTCAGTTTACCATGTTTTATTGGTTTCATATAATTACTGAAGACGTTAAATGCAACCAGATCTACTCCTAATCCTTTTGGCACTCTAGGATCTTCCTCACCCCAGCTTGTTAGGCTGCTGTTTATCATAACTTTTGTTTATATATTTTTTTCTAATTCTTCAATCCTTTTGAAAACTTCCTTAAATAGGCAATGCCAATTCATTTAGCTGAAAAAAAAAAAAAAACAAATCCTTATTCTGGATTATAAACTTTTGTTATACTGAGCTAAATTTATCCAATAACTAGAGTAGTTTTTCAGAAAAGTCACGATGTGGTCTGGCTTTCTGTGCTCATTTGTCTCATTTTGAAACTCCTCATTTGCTTATTCATAAACTTTTCATGTTAGATAAAGGCATTTTCTAATGATGCAAGAATACTGAAATGTTATGATTATAGGTTTTAGAAAATAGCAACTCTGAAATTGTTTCCCTAATCTTCAGGAACAGTTTTGTTTGGCTCAAAACACCGAAACGGACTGAGTTCTTCTTAAAATACCTGACAGTTGGTTTCTAATTACTCTCTTCCTTTTCCTCAATTAAAGTAGCTCTCAAAAAAGATGTTTTAATACAATTTTAAGTTGATTGAGCAAGTTAATTGTGTTATGATTAAGAGGAGGAAATGTTAGAATTGCAAATGTTTTCCCGAAGACTCTTATTTCTAGAATAATATTAAGTTCCTATTTTTGTATGTTCTTCTCCATGTAAAAAGTTATACAGCCATTACAGTAGAAAAGGAATTATGTAAATGTTTTCAAAATGCACATACCCAAAAGAAGTCATAGAAGAAGAAACTATGATCTAGAGATAAGTGCTTTTTGACATTTTTTAAAAGATTTTTATTTTTTCTATTATAGTTGATTTACAATGTTCTGTCAATTTCCGCTATACAGTAAAATGACCCAGTCTCTCTTTCTCTCTCTCTCTCTCTCTCTCACACACACACACACACATACATATAGATATACAAGAATGAATATATATATGTATATATAAATAAATATGCACACACACACATGCATTCTTGGAATCTAATATACGGCACAAATGAACCTATAGATAGAAAAGAAACAAGCTGATGTACTTGGAGAACAGACTTGTGGTTGCCAGCAGGGAGGAGGAGGGAATGGGATGGACTGGGAGTTTGGCGTTAGTAATGCAAACTATTGCATTTGGAGTGAATAAGCAGTGAGTCCTGCCATATAGCACAGGGAACTATAGTCATTTTTTCACTTTGAGATGGATGTATTTCTATTGTTTTTCTATTATAAAACATATTTTAACAAAGAATTATGGTTTTTTGTTTGTTTGTTTTGCTTTTTTACAGCCATACCTGTGGCATCCCAGGCTAGGGGTTGAATTGGAACTGTAGACACTGACCTACGCCACAGCCACAGCAACACGGGATCTAAGCCACATCTGTGACCTATAGAAATATTGGATCCTTGACCCACTGACCGAGACCAGGGATCGAGTCTGCGTCCTCATGGATACTAGTTGGGTTCATTACTGCTGAGTCATGATAGGAATTCCTGGGATTAGGTTTTTTAATTTAATATGATATTTTAAAAAGCAAAAGTGCACAATAAGTGTAAATTCTTAAATATAATTGGTAATGGTTGCATGTTCCACTGTATAGGTGATTAATCATTAATTTGCCTTCATGATGGAACTTTAGGTTGCTTACAATTTTCTGATAATATAAACAAGGCTGGGGAAGATACCATTGTAACTATGTCTTTGTTCAAACCATGATTATTAGGATAAATTTTAAGAAATGGGGAGTTCCCGTCGTGGCGCAGTGGTTAACGAATCCGACTAGGAACCATGAGGTTGTGGGTTCGGTCCCTGCCCTTGCTCAGTGGGTTAAAGGATCTGGCGTTGCCGTGAGCTGTGGTGTAGGTTGCAGGCCCGGCTCGGATCCCACGTTGCTGTGGCTCTGTTGTAGGCTGGTGGCTACAGCTCCAATTCGACCCCTAGCCAGGGAACCTCCACATGCCGCAGGAGCAGCCCAAGAAATGGCAAAAAGACAAAAAAAAAAAAAAAAAAAAAGAAATGGAAACTTAGTCAAAGTTATATACATGTTTTTGAGGTCACTGTATACATTGCTTGGAAATTCATACCAATTTAGAGACCTGCCTAAAATTTAGCAAGAACTGTCATTAACACTGACTCACGTTTAATTTTTGTAATTTTGTTTTTAGATTTATTAAGTACAAGTGACACATTATAACTCATTTTTAATTGTGGTTCTTTGTTTTTAGTTTAAACTTACCCCCTACTTATTCTGATCACTTTATTTTATGTAACGTTCCTTTCATCTCCTTTGCTATTTTCCTTCTGTGGCATTAATAATATTTACCTAATTTGCAAAATCCTTTTGAAGTATAAGAAAATAAATATATTATCTTTCATGATTATGTATTTTTTCTTTAAATTATAATTATAATATATTTAAATATATAAGTAAAATATATCATTTAATATGTAACTATGCATTTCATGTTACCAACTTTCTCACAAGACGCTAATACAATGGGAATGATCTTAGAATTGTTCCTGGCAAATAGTAAAAGTCTATTTAAGTATTAGCTGTTACAATGCTTTTCGTTTTTATAATGGAGGAAATCATGGCGGATACATGTTATATAACTTGCTCAAAATCACACATTAAAATGTGGACCTAAGGTCAAAACCAAAGCTAATAGAATCTATTTACTTATTAAGCTGAAATCAGCCGTTTCTTATTATTGATTTTTAATGGGAAATGATACTTAGTAATCAAGATTTGACCTCAAAATGTACATATAGCTAAGGATGTGTCATTGCTTCTAGGCGCTTTCAGGTTCTTCTGTTTCTTTCCAAAGAGCTATAAAACACACACACACACACACACACACACACACTCTTCCACAGAGTTCTTCCTTACCTTATACATTAGATATTTGTATATTCTTTATTCCATGCTGAGTCCCCTGGTTCCTGAGAATATAAGTATATTTACCTATGTTCTCTTCCTACATCAGACACAGAAGAGTCTTGGATTTAACTCCATTTATTCCACAACAAAAAACAAGCATGTTCTGTCAGAGGACTGTGTCCAAAAATTACTTATATTCATACTATTTGGTGTGTATGTTATTAATTTGGAATGAAATTCAGTTTGTTTTTTAATGTTTAGATGCACTTTGGAGTTGGCCTGTTGTATTCTTTGTGATTTAATTTTTGAATATGAAAAGTATTAATGGTTCAAAAATCAAACCATATAAAGAGTTGAACTTGGTGAAGTCTCACTCTCAGACCTATCGCATTAATACCATTACCTCTTATTCTCTCTGGGAAATGATTTTCATTATCCTAATTTTTTCTTCCTAGGTTTCTTTCCACAAAAATAACAAGTACTACATTGCCTTCTGATTTCTTTTTCTTTCTTACAAAATAGTGATGTATGAAACATTACTTGGACCTTATGTTTTTGCTTAATAAATCATGGAAACCAGTCCATAGTGGTTTGTAGGGATCCCCACCCTTGTTTGTTTATGCTTCCATAGAAATCCAATGTGTTAGGTTGTTTCCAGTGTTTTATTACAGATAACGCTTCAGCGAATAAGTTTGTTCATATAATATTTCATATTTGTGGAGTTGTATCTTCAAATAAACCCCAGAAGCAGGATTGTGCCAATTGGCCCTTTCGCTTAGTTTATGAAAGGGTCTATTTCCCCACAGCTTTTGAACTTTTACACACTTCATGGGTGAAAAGTAGTATCTATGGTAGTTTTTATTTACATTTATCTTAATAAGTGTGAAAATAAGCATGCTTAAATGTATTTAAAGATGTTTTGTATATCTATTTCTTCCATAAACTGTTCATTACTTTGCTCTTTTAATCAGTTGAAGATTTGGGGGTTTTTTCTTCAGTTTTTAAGAGTCTTTTATATACTAGTCCTTTACCTGTGTTATATGTCGCAAATATTTTTTCTAGTTTATTATTTTTCTTTGGACGTTGCTCATGGTACCTTTCCATAAAGTAGTTTTTATATGTATTTGAATTTATCAATATTTTATTTAACTGCATCTGGACTCTGAGTTATAGGTTGTTCCAAAAGCAGCTCATAAAAAAAAATTTTTGGAGTTCCCCTCATGGCTCAGTGGAAACAAATCTGACACTAGCCTTGCTTAGTGAGTCAGGAATCTGGCATTGCCATGAGCTGTGGTGTAAGTCGTGGATGTGGCTCAGATCACATGTTGCTGTGGCTGTGGTGTAGGCTAGCAGCCATAGCTCTGATTTGACCCCTAGCCTGAGAACTTCCGTATGCTGCAGATGTGGCCCTAAAAAAAGCAAAAAAAAAAAAAAAAAAAAAAAAAAAAAAAATTCTAGTAATTCTCTTTTAAAACTGAAACAGGCCCTATTAATAATACCACTAGTATTTTGACTATAACCCAGGAAAATAGGGACATATAGTTACTTGTTTATAAGTATTATCTCATTTAAACTATATAGCTAACATATGCATCATTTATTTTCTTACATAATTTATGCATGTATTTATGTATTTATTTATTTTATCTTTTTAGGGCTATACCTGTGCTACAGCTCATGGCAACACCAGATCCTTAACCCACTGAGCAAGGCCAGGGGTCAAAATGCATCCTCATGGTTACTGGTCAGATTCATTACTACTGAGCTACCATGGGAACTCCTCATATAATTTTAGAAGAAAGCTGTAGCTGTTCTGTTTTGTCAGTCTAAATATATTATCATTTTGTTATCAATGTCAGTATTATGCTAGTAGGCAAAGGAATGCTGTAGTTTCAAGTATTGTCACATTGTAGGACAAATATACATTAAGCATAGTCTGCCCCTTAAAGCTTCACTGATTAAAGAAGGGATTAGGCATATATATTTATATCATTTTAGAGTTGAACTCCAGATCTTTATTTTTACTTAATCATTAACAATTAATGCTCTGCAAAGAGAAGTGATTAATCATCTTTAATTATTCTAAATGGTAGAAATTGTGTATACTTCTTGAAACTCTTTTATAGTTGTAATCATCAGTTTAAAAAAAAAAAGGGAAATGCAACCATCCACATTAGAGCCAAATTAATTTCAGTGGGAAGAAGGAAATTAGTCCCTACTGTGAGTTTAATTGTGCTGATGTTTTACCTAGGTTATTTCAATTAATCCTCCAGGGAGCTCAATATATCCCATGTTATTATCCTCATTTAACAAGGGCAGGCACTGCAGACCAAAATTAACTAATCCACCTCAGGTAGAGAGTTAGGAATGAGGATATAAACTCATCACTCCAAAGACTTTGCTTTTCTGTAATACTCTGGCCTCAAATGGAAAACCAGTTGCTAGGTTTTCAGGGAACATCTTAGAGTATAGTATTTTTACTTGTTTGACGGGCATGTGTTAGCATGGTAGCTAGCTGTAAGCTCCCGTGACACTCAAATCATCACTCTACTTCACACAAAATTTAAACATGAACCCCATATTCCAGTGAAACGAAGCACAGCAAATCACAGAAAATGCGTTCCAATGCAGTCATGATGATAATCTTCCCAGTTCAGCTCTCAAGTGGGTGTTGGATATTTCTGTGTACAGGGATACGTGGCTCCTTGAGTTGGATCCCCCTCCCCCATATGGTTGTTATCCTTACAACGGATGTGTGCTCTTAGAACTCCGAGTCTCTTTAAAGGCTTCTTTCAGTAGGCCATTGAGGGATGGACTCGCTTCTTCTCAGGGTCTGAGAAATTAAAGGGCAAGCATAGCCGCGGGCCCCCATGTTGAAAGCACTATCCATTCCTTATAAAATGACAAAAGAAGCAGCAAAGCCAACCTTTTATTTTCCCACCTTGGACTTCGATCTATTTAGTAATGCCATGACATTTCTATCAGGTTTTCTCCACAAGGCCCTTTCAGAACACAAATAAAAGCATGAATACAGGAGCTAAGCTTTCTCCCATTCAGCTTTCAGCTCTGTTAGCTTTCAATACCAGAAATGTATTTAAAACTGGATAAGGTTTGTTAAGTCTTATATACCACTGTCATTCATCCAGATAGAAAAGAATAAAACTATATATGTGATAAGATTTGCAATTCAAATCAAACTATTTCACTTTGAAAATATAGAGTGTTGTGAGTTGAAGAAGACAGGGAAAGCCAGAGTAAGGTTTCACATTTACCTTTAGTAATAATATTGTGGTCGGTGTTCATAGAAGTTTAGCTATATGCTTTTGCATATTGTAAAGAAGATTTTCTGATGTGGTTAAATTTTACATTTGATGTTAATAATCTTGCTGGATGTGACCCCTCAGCATTTAGAAAATGTTTTTCTGAACAAATGTAGATTTTTTTTTTAAAGCATAAAAGCCAAAGAAACAAAGCTACTTCAAATTTTTTTCAGTATGTGTATTTTAAGTCACATGTCATGTGTCTCATCCATATTTCACATAACTTATGAGACTCCTGCAAAGAGGCAGACAAAAAGAACTGAAGGGTATAATTAGAATCTTTCAAAATGGAATACAAAACAAACAAAGAACAAACTCTTTTCATAACAGTTATGCTGAATTTCACAGCTTGTCACTCAGAATAGTATTATTTTAATAATTTCCTAAGAAGCTTACTCTGACAGCTTCAACTTACTTTAACTTGAAAAATAAACTCAACAGTTTTTTGAATAGCTATGGTATCAAAATACATTAGACTGACTTAACTTTGATTTTTAAAATTTTTCATGATGAAACAACATAATAAATGTTTTCATGTTCTATGCTTGGGTAGTGACTGTGTGGTATATTATAGGTGGTCTTTAGGGAAAAAATGGAAGCAAGGGACACAAAATGAAATCAGCATGACTACTATTTAAAATTGCACTAGGCTAGCTTCAGTAGAGATTTATAGCTGAGTAAAATGCAAATAATAGATAATATTTTTAGCATTTTTATTCTAAATCTCCTGAATCTAAGAACTATCCCCCTAATCTGTGTGGCTGATCTATAAGGCTAAATTGATGCACTTCACTTCTTCTTCTGTAATAGATTCTCTGGTAGCAACATTGTTCCTTCACATCCCAAGTTATTTTGGCTCATTGTGGACACCTGAATCAAGCAGAGCCAATCAGATTCTTTTTACCATGAGGTTGGCATTTTGATCTGCTCACCCATTTTGGGGTATAATTCCTGGCTAACTCAATTCTATGATCCATCTAAGAGAAATGTATAAGAAATGTACTAAGAGAAAGTATAATACTTTCAACCTAAATGTCCATCAACAGAGGAATGGAGAAAGATGTAGTACATAGGTACAATGGAATATTATTCAACCATAAAAAAGAATGAAATAATGCCATTTGCAGCAACATGGATAGACCTTGAAACTATCACACTAAGTGAAGTTAGAATCTGAGGAGGAGTTGATCTACTAACCTTAGGAAAGTGTAGGAATAAGAGACATTTTAGAGATCTTAGCTGTCGAAAGTCTTTTTTTTTAAAGTTTTATTGAAGTATATTTGGTTTACAAGGTTGTGATAATTTCTGGTGCACAAAAAAGTGATTCAGTCATACATATGCATATATCTATTCTCTTTCAGATTCTTTTCTCATATAGATCATCACAGAATATTGGGTAGAGGTCCCTATGCTCTACAGCAAGTCCCCATTGGCCAATCATCCCATATACCTCAATGTGCATATGCCAGTCCCTCCCTCTCACCTCCCTCACCTGTTCCCTTTGGTAACCATAAGTTTTTCAAAGACTGTTTATGATCTGCAAATAAGTTCATTTGTAGCTTCTTTCTAAGATTCCACATATAAGTGATATCATATGATGTTTGTCCTTAATTGTTCTAGAAGTATTGAAGCATTTAACATTCTAACACAATTTTAGTTACATTTTGGAAATTGGTTGGGATTTTTGGCTAAGATTTTAATTATACATTTTCTATTAAAAATGGAAAATAGGATGATGCTGAGGGTGTGGTCTGGCAAAAGTGGGTCCCGTACTGAGGCTGGGTGCTAATCTGGCAAGACCAAAGTTACAGGAGAATGGGCAGTGAGGTAGAGAGATGGAAGGATCCTGGGTTTAATTGATGATGCTTGGAAAGGAGACAAGCTGCATTATAAGGATGTTGAAATACTCCTGAAGAAGTTTTTTAAACCTGACCAGGACAATGTTGGTGCCAGAGAATCTGTTAAAGAAGGAGAAAAAAGTGGACCAATCTATCCTTACAATACCATGAGAACATTCTCCTCATAGGAAACTGATGCCTGGCTCTTTGTGCATGGATGGAGTTTAAAAAAATACACAGAAAATGTTTCAGTCTAATTTTAATATTTTACTGATGGATCAACACTCAACAATGTATACCCGCCTATTTTGAGGCAGCAAAGTGCAATGTGAAAATATGTACCAGATTGAGAAACTGGTTGAGATTTCTCATGAATGCAGAATGTTTGGCACTTTGAATCTAATGTTCTTCATTTACCAGCTTGTGTATGAATATATTTCACTCAACATTTGACTTTAGCTCTGACTTTGCTTTACTATCAGATTTTAATACTTCCTTACTGCTTATCTTGTTCAGGTGATTGAAAATATAAGAGGGAAGGTGAAGAAAGAGGAAGTTGGACATAAGGAGGATCACTAAACTTCTCATATACCCTTGTTCTGAGAAGCATTCCTAGTGGATGTGTATGACCTCTGTTCATGTAATGGATATATGGATAGCCCATTCACTGATTACTGGGATTCCTAAAATTACTTGTGGTATTTTCAAACTTTGGCTAAATTTAAAGATTAAAAGTTATCTGATAATTTCCTCTGTTGGGGCTACTGGAAAAGACATTTGGCTAAGTAGACTACTAGTTTGATCTGGTAAAAGGATTTCTTATTTTCTCAAAGCTCTTTTAGATATAACCAAAACACCATGGAGTCAGTATTTAGTTATAGATTTGTATAAAAGGTACTTATATTTTGAAAGACACATTCATGGACATTCATCTCCTGGAGTTATTTACCTCTGTTAACCTGTCTCTCTTGTTCTCTACCCAGACTATAAACTCTGCTGCTGGAAGAGGCCCTGCTTACCTTTCCAAATACATCATTGAAAAACTGGAAACAATGAAGAACAACAACAAAAATTAATGAAAAATAGATCTCTCTTTGCTTTTTTGTTTTTAGTTAGAAATTGAGCTAAAACATAGAATCAACCCATTTTGAAAGAGAGTAGAGATAAGTAGAATCTCTAAAGCATGTAGGAAAAAGTGGTTTCCATACCAGGAAGACTAGACTGCAATCTGAGTGAAGGATTTTAACACAGCTAAGGGAAGAATAGAACAAATACAAAATTAGAAAGAGGAGGTTTGTTTAGGAGGAGAGCCTTTTGTTTTATTTATTTATTTTTGTCTTTTTGTATTTTTAGGGCCACACCCACAGCATATGGAGGTTCCCAGGGTAGGGGTCGAATCGGAGTTGTAGCCACCAGCCTACACCAGAGCCACAGCAACACGGGATCTGAGCCGTGTCTGTGACCTACACCATAGCTCATGGCCAGATCCTTAACCCACCAAGCGAGGCCAGGGATCAAACTCTCAACCTCATTGTTCCTAGTCGGATTCATTTCCACTGTTGCATGATGGGAACTTGGAGGAGAACCTTTTAAATGAATATAGATATAAGTATTGGTATGCCCTATCCTTTCTTTTTTTTTTTGGTCTTTTTGCCTTTGCTAGGGCCACTCCTGCGGCATATGGAGGTTCCCAGGCTAGGGGTTGAATTAGAGCTGTAGCCACCGGCCTATGCCAGAGCCACAGTGACACGATATCCGAGCCGCGTCTGCGACCTACACCACAGCTCACGGAAATGCCACATCCTTAACCCACTGAGCAAGGCCAGGGATCGAACCCGCAACCTCATGGTTCCTAGTCGGATTCGTTAACCACTGCTCCATGACAGGAACTCCCCATCCTTTCTTAACCCTGTCTGGGAAGAAACTAGTCTCATTAAGTCCAAGAATCAAATCTGTCCTGATGGTCTTTATCCCTAACAAAGAGACCTAGGCATTAGATTGTTTAAACTTGATGGCATAGCAATTTAAATCATATACCAATCTTCCCTAGTCACAATTTACAATCATCAAATGGAATTTTTATTTCAATTTAACTTTCTGTGGTGTAGCTCATGAATATATATTATATATGTATATATATATGAGATATCCTCATAAAATAGGATATATATATATAGTGATTGTCTTACCACTTGGACTGTTCACCAGCTCAGACCTTTATGTTTATATAGTATAGCCCTTTCCTCTTCTTCAGTGTTGGGAGTGGGTTTGCCCACAGAGGTAATATTGCTGTTAGTCCTGACTATTCAGCCTGGGAAGATAGCGGTTTTCCAGCCTGGATTATTTAGCACTATTTAGACATAAATGCCCACAGCAATAAGCCCCTTCCTCAGAAACTAGGTTGTTCATACAATTAATACATTTGGATGTTGGTTGCCCTTTCTGAAACTCCAGCTGAATATTTGTTTAAGTATGGACATCATTATCTGCCAATGAGAAATATTTCTGTCTACATCATTTTTCTCCTCTGGAAAAGTAAATGGTGCTTTCCAGAATATAATCAAATGTAAATACACACAGTGAAATCATCATGAACATGCATATGCTTTCTTCTAAATGGAAAAGGTAAAACTCAATATATAGAAAATTAATGCTTCATACATTAAATTTAGGGCTGATTCTTAGCAAAACCTGAGGAATGAGATGACCCTTGCTGATTGTGATGGAAACTTTTTTGCCTTCTGTGGTATCTGAAGTTACTTTTTAATGACCCCATTAATGTTTATGGAAAGTATTGAAAGAAGGCTTATTAAATTGATGCCTGTACACATTATAGAATATGATTTGTATTAAATCATATTACAGTGCTTCCTTCCTCCAATGTAAAAACTGTTGTTCTATATTAGGAGAGATTTTCTAACTCAAAATTTCAGCTAAAAGCCCACACTGACATATACATCTCTATTTTCTTGTTTCACTTTCCCTTATTTCCGTAAGATAAGAACATTATTTCTCACAGCCTACAGCTTTTATATAACACTGAGAATTTCATTGTGTGAATAGATAGTTTGGCGTTTTTTTAACCCTTATAATTTTTAAAGTAACAAAAGCATATAGTTCTGTTTCCTTCTCAAGTGTTACATTTGAAGATTAGTTTGTCCTCAGAGCAATAGTAGAAATCATAGTTATGGAAATGAGAGATGATGGGGAATAATAAATACTTTAAAGAAATGTGAAGTTTCTGGCTGTCCCACTTTTTAATGCCAGAGACACACTTCTAAGCAGTGCATTTTTAGTCCTTATAGAATATGCATGTTAACTTATTTATTTTCTACTGTAACATGAGCAGATAATGTAAACATAACTATTTTATGATAGCATCATGTAATTTTGTGTGAGTGTGCAATGTAGAATACTTTATAAGCATATAAGTTACTTTTCTAAATTATGAATTAGAGATAAGGCAAAACATCGTTAAATTATTAATTGCTCTGGAGAATAGAAGATGAATACATCATATTTTATAGTTTAGCTGCCTACAGTCTTTTCTTAAATCAAGCTACCCAGTGTCCAAAAGCATTTAATGAGCACTACCATTCTACAGACACTAATCTATACACTGAAGATGTAGCTATGCACAATAAAGTAAAATTCATGTTTCTCCTAGAACTTATATCCTAAAGATGTATGGCCTGCTAAGGAATTGCAGGTAAAGAAAAGTGCTATAAATAAAATAATACACAGTAATAGAGCCACTGAGTAGGCATACCAGTTCAGATAGAATTAGGGAAAGCCTTTCTGAGGAAGAGATATTTGGGATGAAACCTGAATGGTGAAAGACAGTCAATTATGAGAAAATCTCTAGCAAATGCTTTCTGGGCACAGAGAACAGCAAATGTAAATTCTCTGAGGATAAACATCCTTGTTCATGTGAGGAAATCAAAGAAGGCCAATAAGTGATGCATAACAAATGAGGTGGAGATGAGGTCAAATAATAAGCATGGGCCAGACCAAGAGAGAGAGCTTACACATTGTGGGGCAGATTTCAGATTTTATCTTGTGTCTCTTAAAGTAGAGAAGTGATTTATCTTAAAGCATATCTTTAAAGTTTCATTCTGGATACTGTGGGAGGAATTAGTGCAAAGAAACTATAAAAAAAATGCCAGTAATAAAAACAAATAATACATATGTGAGAATAGATTTCCACTTTGCTCAAGACGGAGTAATAAAGAGCAGGTTTACCTGTATACCTTAAACAATGACAAAAATTTAAAAAACTATGAAACACTGTTTTCGGGACATTGGGCATGAGATATTGAAGGGCACTAATCCCCAGGAGATTATGGGGTGGGCCCTATAATTGCCTATCTTGAGCTTACAGTCTCTTTTTCTTTTTGTCTTTTTGTCTTTTTGCCATTTCTTGGGCTACTCCCTCAGCATATGGAGGTTCCCAGGCTAGGGGTCAAATCCGAGCTGTAGCCACCAGTCTACGCCAGAGCCACAGCAACACGGGATCCGAGCCACATCTGCAACGTACACCACAGCTCACAGCAACGCCAGATCCTTAACCCACTGAGCAAGGCCAAGGATCAAACCCGCAACCTCATGGTTCCTAGTCGGATTCGTTAACCACTGAGCCACAACGGGAACTCTGGTGCTATCTTTTCTATGATCACAATGCTTTGAGTGTCCTTAGCATAATGCTTCTGGTTTGATTAAATACATACAGTGTTATTACTATATGTTATGTATTGTTATCAGGAATATCATTTGAGCAAAATGAATAAGAGGTAAAATAACAGGGAGAAAGTTATGATGTAATTCTAAGATAGAAGAAAATATGATATATGAATATATAATGATATACTAAAGCCTCAATTATTCTATATTGTAGTAGTTAAAGAAATTGTTCATTTTGTATTTACATAATATATGTCACATTATAAAACAGTATTTTAAAATACATGAAAAAGAAAGATATTTAAGCATGTAATTTTATAAATTGTGTTTAGATTACTTTAATTTCATGTAGTCCCATAATAATTATTTATGCCATTTAATTTTCTTTAGAAACATATTTTCAAATGGTTACATAACATTTCACTGTATAAGCTACCCTAAAGTATATATATATATTTTTATTCCTTTTTTTTGTAGGGCCACACCCCCCAGCATATGGAAGTTCCCAGTCTAGGGGTTGAACAAGAGCTGCAGCTGCCAGCTACACCACAGCAAAGCCAGATCTGAATCACATCTGACTTCAACCACAGCTCATGGTAACCTGGTTCCTTAACCCATTGAGCAAAGCCAGGGATCAAACCCGCATCCTCGTGGATACTAGTCATGTTCTTAACCAGCTGAGCCACAGCAGGAACTTCCCATACTATTACTGTTAATGTTACCTATTTTGTGTTGACAAATATCTCTGCAAAATTTTCTAGTGTATTTTGCCACTGTATACCACAAGAAAGCCCTATATGTTGCAGATAATTTTTCTTTGAATATAATTTGAGAATATTATTGGGAAAATAAGATTAAAAGTTAAAACTTAAAAAAAATAAAAGTCATGTTAAGATTTTAAGGAAGTGCTTAACTTCTAATCCTTGACGCTGAAATATTTCTAATGTACTTCTGGACAATGTAGATAACTTACAAGGTATTTTTAAAATGCATTAAGATTTTACAATTATGTTTAACACCTTCTCCTAAAAGATAATGAATGAGCTGATCATTATTAATAAAGAAAAATCTTATATGATTTGATAATGTAGAAGAAGATAAAAACTGAAGTTTTTAACCTATAAGAAAATATGACCTTAAATATGATTTGGGCTTTATCTCACATGTACCATTTCCATTTTATGATGAATTGCTGGGCCCATTTGACAATAAAACTTGGCAGAACAGGCTTTCGCATGGTCAAGCGTTCCATCTCTACCCAGGTCAGTAGCACACCTGGAGCTGTTTCTCACAAGGTAAGTAGTTCTCTTCTATTGCCTTACTCCAGATTCCCAGGGGCCTGCATTATTATTCTCGGCTTCTACTTGCCATAAGCTCCATTCCGTATCTTCTCATCACTGATACATCCACACTGTAGGGTCTTCTCAATTGTTTTTCCCAAGTGGCAGGGCTACTTGCACTGCATCATGGACCAACCCAGAACCCTTTACTACTCTGCCACCAGCTCAAATTAGTCAGCCTTAATTTCACCTAGGGCTGGCACAGTATCCCTAGGTGCAGAATGTGATATTTCAAAGGGGCCTGCCAGGCACTCTGCTTTCCTTTTGTACTAGGGGATACAATAATTTGCCTCTTATTTTGGAGGAGATACCTGGCCCTTGCCTATCGCATCCATAAATTTTCTCTAAATTTGAGTGCCTCTCTTGAGTCTTAATAGGTCTTAACATTCAATTTGTGAAACACACCTTATGCAAGTCTCCAGTGCACTAGCTGTCTCTTGCTTTTGCTATCCTGTTGGCATGATGTCATTGATATAAGTGATTAGTATGATACATTGGAGATGTTTATGTGGTTCAGACCTCTTTGTACAATTTTTTAATAGAGAGCAGGAGGTTAACAGCTCTGAGGAAAGGAGTAAATGTATATTTTTGTTCATTCCACTTAAACATGAATGTTTCTGATTCATTTTTTAATTGAAATGAGAGAAAAAACATATTCACAGATAATTGGTCAGATACTATGTAACTGAGAGCCTTATTAATCTTCTCTATCAAGAAAACTATGTTTGACACAATAGCAGTGATCATTGATGTTACCTGATCCAGTCTGCAGCCAGCCGTCCAAAAATCATTCTCAAGAATATATCCAGTTTTTCCAGGGGCCAGATTGTCTAATCAAATACAGAGGAGATTTGAGACCATCATTTCTGAAATCTTTAGGTCATTAATAGTGGCGCTAATTCCTGCCATCCTACTACCCTTTTCTACCTCAGGATGTAATAGTGTTTTTCATTTACTATCTTGTGGGGAAGGTTAATTTCATAGGTTTCCACTTGGCCTTCCCAACTATGAGTGTTCTTCCCTCCAGGCTAAGGATGAGAGGGGATCATTCTAACTGCAAAGTATAAGAATTCAAATTTTACACCTGAGCACTGGAGAAATGAACACCAAGTCAGTCCCAGGTGTCCACTGTGAGCTGGCCTTTAGCTGGGGCTTCATTTGTTACAGGGAGCCAATAAGCCCTGAATTTACTCGAGGGCCATGATGATGCCTTAATGTCAACTCAGACCCCATCATCCTCCTGCTCTTTTGATGTTCCTCTTGTCTCTGGATATGGTGACCTGAGCAAATGGCCATAGCTCCCTCTGAGGGAGGGGCTGGGAGAATTATTACAGTCTTAAAATAGCTGCAAGGTTCTCTCTTCCAGGGACCTGGCCACTTTGTTAGTCAATGGGTTCCAGATTTGAAAACTGGCTCAGGAAAATGAACAAGAGCTCGTTACTTTTTATTGGAGCAATTGCCCTCATGCCTCTGCTCCTGCATTTTTGCCTTTTTTGGTTATAGATGTTAAACAGCACCCTCCTTGACAGCTCATCTGTTTTGCCCCTAGGGATGCTATGCTCTATTAACCATCCCCACAACTCCCTGAAGATAACGCCCCCTTGGCTGCTCCCCTGACCTTGCCTTGCAATTATTGTAATTGCAGCCTCCCAGTTTCTGGTGATTGAACAGTGCCACCTGGCTTCTATTGGTGGGGGCATCAACTCCATAGAATTAATGAGCTCAGCTCCATGGCATCTGTAACTGTCTTCAGCCCCAGACTTTAGAGACAAGCTACTGGTGAACTTCTTAATGATCCTGAGCATTGGCAACAGGAGGTGAATTTCACCTCTCACCAGAACAGGCCTATTTTCCTTGATGAATGGTGCGTTCTTGCCATTGGTGGAACCAACCTCACGTGGGTCTCCTTTCATCTCTATCCATTCCAATATATCAACTGGCCTCAGGCCTTCACTTTCTTCTCTGCCATCTCTTAGCTCAATTTGAGCATTTCCACTTTGCTCAGCACAGGCATTTGTATTTTCCATGGCTCTGAAATCCACCCTAGAAGAGAATTTGCTCCATTCCTTGGGGTCTTTTGCAGGATCAGTATGTTAAAGGCTGTGCCCTGCAAACAATCAGCCCAAATGAATAAATTCTTATTTGTCAGGTCTGACATTGTATCCCCCTTAATTAAGCATCCTAAATTCCCACCCTAGGTGTGTTTTCCTGGTTCCTACTTGTAGTAGCTAGTTAATTCTTAAAACTCCTGCTTGTAGTAGCTAGCTGATTCTTAAAAATCTAGAAACTAATATACGGCACAAATGAACCTTTCCACAGAAAACAAAATCATGGACATGGAGGAGAGAGTGAGATGGATTGGGAATTTGGGGTTAATAGATGCAAACTATTGCCTTTGGAATGGATAAGCTGTGAGATCCTGCTGTATAGCACTGGGAACTCTATCTAGTCACTTCTGACGGATCATGATAATGTGAGAAAAAAGAATGTATACATGTTATGTGTAACAGGTTACCTTGCTGTACAGTAGAAAATTGACAGAACACTGTAAACCAGCTATAATGGAAAAAATAAAAATCATTATAAAAAAAATAAAAAAACCCTGTTTCACCGCTTGTGAGGCACAGAACTTCTGCAGACAG
Organism: Sus scrofa; assembly: GCF_054392235.1. Lineage (NCBI taxonomy): Eukaryota > Metazoa > Chordata > Mammalia > Artiodactyla > Suidae > Sus > Sus scrofa. The sequence continues at coordinate 104,557,185 of NC_139390.1, forward strand.
GTTAGGGGCATGTTATGCTGGTAGCAGCCAGAAAAGTAATGAGAGTAGCTCCTAAAGCCTTCATCTATAACAAGACTGGTGACAGGAATCCAGCCTGGTAGAAAGGCTAGCTCTTATGAGGGGAGGGTTTGTTATCTCTGTCAACCTAGAGGGGTTTGTGAGGTCTGCAGAGCCAACAGCCCCAGTGCACACATCCAGATCTCCCCATCTCAAGTTGCAGGAGTCCGCATTTTCTTTAACAAGTCCTTGACCTCTGCATAACACATCTACTTTGGCTGAGTCTCTTAGGGTTTTCTAGGGAAACAGAATCGGGAGAGAGAGAGGGATTTTATGACGAGTTGACTCACAATTATGAAGGAAGCAAAGTCCTACTCTATCCTCTCTACAGGCCCAAGACCCACAAAAGTTGTCTGTTTAATACTGAGAACCAAGAAAGCCAAGAGAAGGAGATCAGTATCCCTGCTGAAGCAGTTAGGCAGGAAGGGGCGAATGCCTCCTTCCTCCATGTTTGGTTCTGTTCAGGTTCCCAACAGATGGGATAATGCTCACCCACATCCACATGGGGAGGGCAGTCCATCCATTTAAATTCCAGTCTCATCCAGAAATATTCTCCCAGAGTCAGCCAGAAATCACATGTAATCTGGGCACCCTTTGGCCAGTCAACTTGCCACATAAAAGTAACCATGATGCTGAACATTAAAAAGTTTTTGGACTCTAAGTGTTACAACTATTTATTCAGCCTGCCTCTCAGCTATTTCTGACCCTCCATATGAAATCTTCAGCCAGTGAAAGGACACCTTTGCTACGGACTATCTATGGCCCACCTACCAATCAGCATGGAATCCTCATCTGCCGAGTGGTGAATGGACCACTTCCAAAGCTCCATGCTAAGTGCCTACTCTCTATTTTCCCAAGCTCCTACCATGACCTTTATATATCTACCCATATCAGCACATTTATATACTCTCTGCCTTTTTTAATATAGTTCTTCATGCTTCTTTTTTTTAAATTGTTATTTCCCCAATACAATTTTTTTTCTACTGTACAGCATGGGGATCCTATTACACATACATGTACACATTCTATTTTTGCACATTATCATGCTCCATCATAAGTGACTAGACATAGTTCGCAGGATCTCATTTCTATTCCATTCCAAAGGCAATAGTTTGCATCTATTAACTCCAAGCTCCCCAATCACCCTACTCTTTCCCCCTCCCCTTTTCATCTGGTTGAAATTCCCCTTTGGCAATCACAAGTCTATTTTGCAAGTCCATGATTTTATTTTCTGTGGAGAGATTCATTTGTGTCTTATATTAGATTCCAGATATAAGAGATATCATATGGTCTTTCTCTTTCTCTTTCTGACTTAATTCACTCAGGATGAGAGTCTCTAGTTCCATCCATGTTGCTGCAAATGGCATTATTTCATTCATTTTTATGGCTGAGTAGTATTCCATTGTGTTTATATACCACATCTTCCTAATCTAATCATCTGTTGATGGACATTTGGGTTGTTTCCGTGTCTTGGCTATTGGGAATAGAGCTGCAGTGAACATGCGGGTGCATGTGTCTTTTTTTTTTTATAATTTTTTTTATTTTCCCACTGTACAGCAAGGGGGTCAGGTTATCCTTACATGTATACATTACAATTACATTTTTCCCCCACCCTTTCTTCTGTTGCAACATGAGTATCTAGACAAAGTTCTCAATGCTGTTCAGCAGGATCTCCTTGTAAATCTATTCTAAGTTGTATCTGATAAGCCCAAGCTCCCGATCCCTCCCACTCCCTCCCTCTCCCATCAGGCAGCCACAAGTCTCTTCTCCAAGTCCATGATTTTCTTTTCTGAGGAGATGTTCATTTCTGCTGGATATTAGATTCCAGTTATAAGTGATATCATATGGTATTTGTCTTTGTTTTTCTGGCTCATTTCACTCAGTATGAGATTCTCTAGTTCCATCCATGTTGCTGCACATGGCATTATGTCATTCTTTTTTATGGCTGAGTAGTATTCCATTGTGTATATATACCACCTCTTCCGAATCCAATCCTCTGTCGATGGACATTTGGGTTGGTTCCACGTCCTGGCTGTTGTGAATAGTGCTGCAATGAACATGCGGGTGCATGTGTCTCTTTTAAGTAGAGCTTTGTCCGGATAGATGCCCAAGAGTGGGATTGCGGGGTCATATGGAAGTTCTATGTATAGATTTCTAAGGTATCTCCAAACTGTTCTCCATAGTGGCTGTACCAGTTTCCATTCCCACCAGCAGTGCAGGAGGGTTCCCTTTTCTCCACAGCCCCTCCAGCACTTGTTATTTGTGGATTTATTAATGATGGCTATTCTGACTGGTGTGAGGTGGTATCTAATGGTAGTTTTGATTTGCATTTCTCTTATAATCAGCGATGTTGAGCATTTTTTCATGTGTTTGTTGGCCATCTGTATATCTTCTTTGGAGAAATGTCTGTTCAGGTCTGTTGTCCATTTTTCCATTGATTGATTGGCTTTTTTGCTGTTGGGTTGTATAAATTGTTTATATATTCTAGAGATTAAGCCCTTGTCGGTTGCATCATTTGAAACTATTTTCTCCCATTCTGAAAGTTGTCTTTTTGTTTTCTTTTGGGTTTCCTTTGCTGTGCAAAAGCTTTTCAGTTTGATGAGGTCCCATGGGTTTATTTTTGGTCTAATTTCTATTGCTTTAGGAGACTGACCTGAGAAAATATTCGTGATGTTGATGTCAGAGAGTGTTTTGTCTATGTTCTCTTCCAGGAGTTTGATGGTGTCCTGTCGTATATTTAAGTCTTTCAGCCATTTGGAGTTTATTTTTGTGCATGGTGTGAGGGTGTGTTCTAGTTTCTTTGCTTTGCATGCAGCTGTCCAGGTTTCCCAGCAATGCTTGCTGAATAGACTTTCTTTTTCCCATTTGATGTTCTTGCCTCTCTTGTCAAAGATTAATTGACCATAGGTGTCAGGGTTTATTTCCGGATTCTCTTTTCTGTTCCATTGGTCTGTCTGTCTGTTTTGATACCAGTACCACACTTTTTTTATGACTGTGGCTTTATAGTATTTCTTGAAGTCTGGGAGAGTGATGCCTCCTGCTTGGTTTTGGTTTCTCAGGATTGCTTTGGCGATTCTGGGTCTTTTGTGGTTCCATATAAATGTTTGGATTGTTTGTTCTAGTTCTATGAAAAATGTCATGGGTAATTTGATAGGGATTGCATTGAGTGTTTTTTAAGTAGAATTTTGTCTGGATATATGCCCAAGAGTGGGATTTCTGGGTCATATGGTAGTTCTATGTATAGATTTCTAAGATATCTCCATACTGATCTCCAGAAGGGTTGTACCAGCTTACATTCCCACCAGCAGTGCAGGAGGGTTCCCTTTTTACCACATCCTTTCCAGTTATTTGTTATTTGTGGTCTTATTAATGATAGCCATTCTGACTGGTGTGAGGTGGTATCTTGTAGTTTTGATTTTCATTTCTCTAATTATCAGGAATGTTGAGCATTTTTTCATGTGCTTGTTGGCCATGTGTACATCTTCCTGGGAAAATGTCTGTTCAGGTCTTTTGCCCGTTTTTCCATTGGGTTTTTGGCTTTTTTGCTGTTGAGTTGTATAAATTGCTTGTATATTCTAGAGATTAAGCCCTTATCAGTTGCATCATTTGGAAGTAGTTTCTCCCATTCTGTAAGTTGTCTTTTTGTTTTCTTTTTGGTTTCCTTTGCTGTGTGATAGCTTTTCAATTTCATTAGGTCCCATTGGTTTATTTTTGCTCGATTTCTGTTGCTTTGGGAGACTGCCATAAGAAAATATTCATAAGGTTGATGTCAGAGAATGTTTTGCATATGTTTTCTTCTAGGAGTTTGATGGTGTCTTGTCTTACATTTAAGTCTTTCAGCCATTTTGAGATTATTTTCATGCATGGTGTCAGGGTGTGTTCTAGTTTCATTGATTTGCATGCAGATGTCCAGGGTTCCCAGCAATGCTTGCTGAGAAGACTGTCTTTTTCCCATTTTGTGTTCTTACCTCCTTTTTCAAAGATTAATTGACCATAGGTGTCTGAGTTTATTTCTGGGTTCTCTATTCTGTTCCATCAATCTGCCTGTCTGTTTTGGTACCAGTACCACACTGTCTTGATGTCTGTGGCTTTGTAATATTGCCTGAAGTCTGGGAGAGTTCTGTCTCCTGCTTGGTTTTTGTTCCTCAGAATTGCTTTGGCAATTATGGCTCTTTTAAAGTCAATCCCTCCATTTTTGCACTAGATTCTATCCCCTCTCGCTTAAATGTGTTACTCCATCAGTTTTCCCTTGTATATCACAACATCAATTTGTCAATATATCTGCATTCATCACTTTTCACTGCTTATACTGTTTCATCACTTTTCACTGCTTATACTGTTAACAGACTATACTCAGTCACCATAATCACTCACACAGCCCACTGCACAGCCTTCTATAAGTTCTCCCTACTTCTTTCCCCATCCCCAGTATATTCTTGAAACAACAGCCAAAGGGAATCTTATAATATTTGATCAGATCATGTCCCTCATCTGCTTGAAATTCCCCAGTGTATTCCTATCTCAGTAGCCAAAGACTTACAATGCCCTGTAAGGCCTTACATGATCTGGTTGCCCATTCCATACCTAAACTCATGTCCTACACACTTTCCCTCTATTTCTGTTGCATTTTCTTTGCATATTCTTTTTTAATTTTTAAATTATACTCAATTTACAGCATTCTGTCAATTTCTGCTATACAGCAAATCGACCCTGTTATACATACATATATATGTATATAGCTGTGTATATGTATATGTGTATATATATATGTATATACATTCTTTTTTTCACATTATCCTCCATCATGTTTCATCACAAGTGACTAGATACAGTTCCCTGTGCTATACAGCAGGATCCCATTGCTTATCCACTCCAAATGCAGCAACCCCAAACTCCCAGTCCATTCCAATCCCTTCCCCTCCCCCTTGGCAAACACAAATCTGTTTTCCAAGTCCATGAGTTTGTTTCTTTTCTATAGATAGGTCCATTGGTACCATATATTAGATTCCACATCTAAGTGGTATCATATTCTTGAACCATGCCAGGCATATTCCACTTTAAGGAATTAGCAAAGACCATTCCCTCTGTAGGGAATACCCTCCCCTCAGATATTTACCTGGCTCATATAAGTGATACCACTTATATGTGGAATCTAATATGTGGCACAAATGAACCTATCTATAGAAAAGAAACAAGTTTGTGGACTTGGAAAACAGATTTGTGTTTGCCAAGGGGGAGGGGAATTAGCAAAGACCATTCCCTTTGTAGGGAATACCCTCCCATCAGATATTCACCTGGCTCATTGCCCTCACTCCCTTCAAATATTTGCTCAAGTGTCACCTTTTCAAAAAGCTGTTCTCTGATAATCCATTTAGAACTCCTGTCATTAGCTTGTTTCACCTTTTTCCCATAAGACTTCTCATCTTCTTACATACTAATGTGCTTTCCTAATTCATTTCAATTATTCTTTTTTCACTCTGTCCTCTCAAGAGAATGTAAGCTCTAAAGATGATGTTTAACACAAAATGTGAATGACAAGAAGAGGAATAAAACATTTCTGTAGAAGTGCTAATGTCAAATCCCTAGGGAGAAAAGTAATCGAAGTTTCTGAGGAACCAAAGGAGGCTGGCAAGATGGGAGTTTGGTAGGGCAAGGTCTTCCTGGGATGGAAGGGGTTCCTGGAATGTGAGATTTTTTTAAGGTCTAAAATGAAAACAGTCTTGGGCACGCCTTGTTCTTGGTCCTGTAATAGGCGAAATTCTAAGATATCCCCTAAGATTCTACCCCAAGGAATACACACGACTGCTCCCAGTTATTCAATCAAACACTAAAGCGGATGCTGCTGTGAACTCCCTAATCAGTAGACTCTATTAGAGAGAGAGCATCCTAGGTGGGCGTGAACTAATTAAATGGGCCCTTAAAAGGGGCCAGCAGGATTGTAAGCAGCAGTGGTTTTCCTACCAGAAGGCAAGTAAGCAGCCACACTGTCAGCTTCCTATGCATGGATATGAACTGAGAGCAGCCTCAAACACCAGCCATTGAAAAATGGGGACTTAAGTCTTAGAGCCACAGAGACTAATTTCTGCCAACAACCTGAATGGTTTTGAGAGAAGGCCTGAGCTTCAGATGAGAACACAGCCCCCGCCAATTCCTTGACTTCAGCTTTGAGAGGCCCTGAGCAGTGAGCATAGTTTTGCCACACCAAGACTTCTGACCTGCAGAAACTGTGAGTTAATGAATGGATATTGTTTTATGTAGCTAAGTTTGTAGTAGTTTGTTACACAGAAGTAGAAAAGTAATATAGTGTCCTGAAGCAAGGAAATGTTTTAAGAGAAATCCAAAGAAAAATCACAGGCTTTTCAGCAGGATCTCCTTGTAAATCTATTCTAGGTTGTGTCTGATAAGCCTGCTGAATAGCATTGAGAACTATGTCTAGATACTCATGTTGCAACAGAAGAAAGGGTGGGGGAAAAACTGTAATTGCAATGTATACATGTAAGGATAACCTGACCCCCTTGCTGTACAGTGGGAAAATAAAAAAAAAAAAAAATCACAGGCTTTAGATCATATACGTCTTTTTTGAAGTCAAAGGAAGGAATTTGGATTTTATTCTAAGTGCTGTGGGAATATAAAATATTATTTTAAACAGAGAGGTGCAAGATGAAATAGCTTTTTACAAGGCATGCTCATGACCAGTGGATCCTTAAAGATTACACTTATGTGTGTCAGACCCCTGAATCCTCACTTTGTAAGACAAGTATCTCAACAGAGCACCCCCCACCCTGCCCCGTAGTGGATCAGTGAGATGTTCTGCCAAGTGTCCAGAGAGTTCTGATCATTTTAATTGATGATATCCCATAAGGGATATGAGGCAACCTTACAACCTTGGGGCAAAACTGTAAATGCGTTCTGTTGTCTTTTTCATATAATTGCAAACTTTTAGTGAGGCTTTTTTATTGGTACCATTATAAGTAGAAAGTAATATATTCACCAAGCCAATGGCTAGATGCCATATCCAGAATACTCTAAAAAAGATACTATACCTGGCAAGGTGGTAGCAATTGGAGCTGTTACTTTGTTATGTTTGCAGTGGTCAGAGTTCCAGCTGTGGTGCAGCAGGTTAAGGATCTGGCATTGCTGTTGCCACAGGTGTAGTGTAGGTTCACAGTTGCTACTCAGATTTGATCCCTGGCTCAGGAACTTCCATATGCCAAGGATGCAGCCAAAAAAAAAAAAAAAAAAGTTTGCAGTAGTCTACTTTCATTCTTGATGACCTTATTTATGTAGGAAAGAGACTGGTGAAATAGCGATGTGTAAGAACTTACACTCCTGCATTTTTAAAATCCTTAATTGTGACACAGATTTCCATCACACTCCTCCTCCAAGGCCATGCTGTGGATTGGGGCTGATGTGTGGATTGGGGTGGGGGGCAGTGGACAGTTTCAGATGCTGCTACTTGGCTTTCAGGTGATTTAATCCCAGCCTTTTGTTATTTTCTTGTAAAGCATACATTGATCTTAGCCCATTCAGTGCTATTTTCCCTAATTTACTATTTCTTCCATATGTTGCAAACAACTGGTAAATTGCACATTGCTTTTCACTGGTAGATTATTCTGATTCACAAGTGAATTTTTAGCTGGACCAACACCTTGTGTCAGGGAATATTCTGTGCTTGCCTAAGCACAGGTGATGGGGTCCTCCATGCCAGCTGGCAATGATTGATCCAGCTCCAAGACTCGTCTCCTGACTGCTTTTTTGGACCACTCTTGACATCAAGTATCACAGTTTAGATCTCCAAGAAGGTGACTCTGAGATGAAATTAAATGTGCAGATGTTTCTAGAGAGTCCTAGAAATTAATACTGATGGAAGGGAGGTGAAAGAAGTAGAGTTGGGTAGAGGATGAAGATCAGTAACATAGGTCTGATAGCTTGGTACTGTCACAGGGAGCTCTGAGGATAAAAATGGTCCTTGAAAAATCAGTAGTGTTGATTATCATGAGTTACTACTGGGTACTTCTAGGTTGGTGGAGGTTTGTTTGATCTTCACATCAGTCATTTTAATGAACAACCCTTCAAATGGCTGGGCATTTTCATGCTTGTCTCCATGGCCACTGAATATAATTTACTCTGGCAGTGATGTTACCTTGGGTAAGACAGCTCTCTACAGCTGAGGCAATCCCTAAAGCAGTTGACAGCTAAAAAACCATCTGCTGATAGCACTCCCAGCAGCCAGGGCAACAAATTCTTCCTTAAAATGAGATTTGGGAAGTTCAGCTCTATGTCCATTAAAACCACTGTCATTGATAATCATAGGTTAACAGTGAATACTTCCTGAGTGGAAAGAGTAATTTTTTTTTCATGTTTACATCAGTCATGTTCATGAACAATTGGTACAAGAAACAAAGCACAAATGACTCAGTGACCTTCAGGTTTTCAGTCTTGCTGGTGCAGGCCTTATGTCATGGGTAACCACACCTTGGTCATTACCATGGGACCCAGCACTTCTGATCCTGATATGAGGTGTGGAGATTCTGTAAGGGAAACTGTGGTTCTTTGCTCCTGGTGGCTTCTGGTGACAGGCTCAGGGGCTAGGCTACGCCCCACTGGAGGTCCTTGGGGATCAGTAGGCACTGCCAAGTGGCTTTTGCACAGAGATCTCCATACCTCTCTCCTCTCTCAGATTTTGCCTATGGTCCAGGAGGCTGGGGGAGTAACAGTGTGCTTCTCCACCTTCCTAGTATGCTGCTTCTGCTGGTTCTTGACAGAACTTTTCTGGAGCGTGAAGCTGAGGCTGCACTTGGCACAGTGGAAGGGCTTCTTGGTGGAGCTGCAGATGGTGGCTCAGGTACTCCTTTCAGCTCTAGCACTTCTTACCCTCAGGACACTGGGAAGGACACTCACTTGAATGCAGAGTATGGTGCCTTGGAGCCAGAAGCACATGTGCTCTTCCTGAACTCTGGAGTCCTGGAGGGCTGGCTCTTCTTAAAGCACATTGGTGCCTGGCCAGCGGCCACCACTGCTGGGCACAGTGCTTTCCGTGCTCTCAATCCAGCTGTGGTAGTGAGGAGACAGGAGCTCCAAGTATAACTGCATCCAGCTGTACTCTCTACCCTTAGGACCGGGAGGAGGGCCATTTTAGGTCTGGGATTTCATGCTGGTAGCACTCAGCTGTAGAGCTCATCTGGAGGTGGGGACATTTGGTGAGACACATGGCTCTAGCCCATGGATCCCTACTCCTTATCATAGCCAGAGGCTGAAGTGTGAATTTGGGGGGCTTGAGCTGCTGCTCACACCACCACCAATAGCCTTTCATATCTTAATCTGGGCACTGAGTCCTCAGTATCCTTGACCCTCTTCTCTGCATCAAGAAAGAACATAGCTTTCCCTTTTAGGGCCCGGGGGGAGGTGCAGAGGAAAGAGGATTGGATTTGTTTGGTCACAAGCCTTGACCCCAGCCTTCTTAAGATGCTGACTGGTAGAGTGCACAGACTCCTTTTTAGCACATGCCAGTGGACTTGAGTGTGTGTGCCTGTGTGTGTGCTTACGTGTGTGAGGTAAGCTGGTGTCACACTTCATATAGCCATTAACAGCTCACTTTGACTTCCTGGCCTCGCCCATCTACCAGCTGAACCAAATCTCTCTGGCTTCTCTCACTTGCCCCCTTTGTGAAGGTGACCCCATGTGTGGTCTGATCTCAGACTGCTCTTCTGCTATCTCCCCAGCAGGCACACATACCACCAGGTTCTACCACGTTTGTTATATATAACAACAAACCCATTATGTGGGTTCAGTGTTTATTATTTTAAAAATTTTATTACAAGACTGAAAATCAAAGATGATGACCAGATATACCTGAGTTAGATGTTCACCAATATTTCATGAGAGTTAAGAGTCCTAAAAGATTTTTTGGCACATAATAGGTTTATCTGTTGAGTAGAAAGGTAAGATTATGAGAGGGAACCATTGCTTAATTTTTCAGATGAGGATACTGCAATTTTATCCACATGCTTGTCATAAAATACATACAGTGCCATTTATCATTAATATAAACTATGTTGTAGGAAAGTAATGTTTCACTATAAAATTAGTAAAACTTTCAATCAAATAAGATGCAGGAAAGTGTATCTGTTTTGTGCTTCACTGTGATTCACTCCCTTCTTTCATGGCCATGATGTATTATTTTCTGTCTCAAAATGTACTGTAATCCACACTGGTTTGCACCAGAATGGGATATTCAATGAGCTGAATGTTTTTTACTAACTGCAAAAACTTATTTTCTCTGACTATGTAAGATTAGACTCTAAGAACAAAATCTTTCTCACCTGAGTTTCTATTCTAATGCCATCTGTTTCTAATTTGCTAATGCAAATATCACTGATGGACTTCAGGAAGGTATGTGGACTATTACTACTTTGAAATTTCTCTTCTTGTGTGAAGTGGGAAAGAGTGCCTGGCCTGGAGAAAAGAACTGAAGTCCTTTGTCTTTTGAAGTTGTGATTATAAACCTCTATACAAATGAAAGCTAACATTTTTCTTGATTAATTCAATTTGTAAAATAAATAATACTGATAAGGAAATGCTACATAACTATCAAAATAATTCACTATATATTAGAGTTTACAAACTATAGAAGAATCTTTGAGAGTTTTTATATAAATTGTAGTTATTTTGAACTTACTCCTCAAGACTCCAATTTGGTAGGTTTGGATGGGGTTCAGAATTGGCATTTTTAGCAACCACGTTCAATAATTCTGGTGTAAGTGGTGAGCAGTCATTAGAGAGTTATGACAGAAAGCGTTTGTGTTCACAAAAGTTGAAATTATTAGAAGGAATTTTGGCAAACCACTATTTATAACATCATAATCTTGAAGACGATAAACTAGAATTTGAATTTAAAGATTATCTCAAATTTGTCTACCTCGAAGTCGCTGTCAGAACCCAAGCCAATATTTTCTCCATCATCACCTCCTAACTAGCATTTTACCATATAGATGCAAGGTTGGTTTGACAGAATTCTAAACCTTACTGAATTTTGTTAGGTTTACTACAATGCTCAAAAAAAAAAAAAGCCAAACCTTTTGTACTTTAAATGGTTACCATGTGACTATGTTGACATAATTATATTAACATAACTCTTAGTATTCTGAATGATGCTTTGACAGGCATAAATAACATTACATGTCTCTATAAAAGCTTTGCATGTGAAGAATCTTGTTCTATACATTCTTTCATAGCCTCCAGGAGATATGAATAGAAATGACTTACTTAAAATAAGAAAGCTGGAGATAATAAATAGACATAAGAGTCCAACTAAATCAACCCAAATCTATTTGGACTGTATATGTCCTCTGGAGATTATAAAGAATTTTTAAAAAGATGCAAACTTAACTTATCCCTCTTTTCAACTTAAATCCTGGTAGGTACTGTGGTTTCTCAGGATAGACAATGAAATATAGTTTTAACATATGGACCATATGCATTTCTAATTAAAATGTTCAATGTCAAGTACAGGAGAGTTCTCTTTACATAAATTACTTTGCATTTTTCTTGGTTTTCTAAGCTGAGAATTTTTGGAAAATATCATTTGGGCATGTACTTTCATTAGGGAATAATATTTTTGGCCTGGAGTTCTTATTGATGTCAATTCTTGGCTTATATTAAAAGTGGGAAAGTCAAATTGTTCAGCAGCAGTATACATGAATCTGGGAGGGGAAAAATATGTAGGCAGTAAACCATACTGGCATGGTAAAACATGCTAGAATAGAAAATAGAGTAAGCAGAGTGCAGTGGAAAACTATTTTAAGAAAGGCATACTGGGCTATTTTAGAATTTTTTTGAAATCATTGTCATGATAAGTTTAGTCTTAAATCTGACTTTTGACTTAATGTAATTTGACTTAGAAATAATTCACTCAATCTCCTTCTGAGTTAGTTGGTAGTTCTCAAGTTTTTACCTCCTAATTATTATTTTTCAACTTAGCTATACCTAAGTAAAACATACTAACAACGCTTATAACTATATAGTTTTCAGAAAAGTAGGTCTTTTCTTTGTGTTGTTTATAACAATTTATATAGACATAAAATTGCTGTGGTGAAGGCTTTTTTTTTTTTTTTTTTTTTTTTCCAGGGCTGCACTTGTATTTGTGACATACAGAAGTTCCCAGGCTAGGGGTTGAATCAGAGATATAGCTTCAAGCCTACAACCACAGCCACAGCAACATGGGATCCAGGCTGCGTCTGCCACCTACATACATCATAGCTCATGGCAATGCTGGTTCCTAAATCCACTGAGTGAGGCCAGGGATGAGCCTGTGTTCTCATGGATACTATTTGGATTAGTTAACACTGAGCCACAAAGGGAACTCCACAGTGGTGAAGTTTGAGTGTAAATTGCAATGCAAATTCTTAGTGCTTGTATAGAAACTTCTTGTTTTAGTTAAGCAACTTTATCCTACAACAATACAAAAGGAATGGGAGTTGAGAAGGAGGGGCAAGATTTAGGAATGTGGTGTAGGATACTCTGAATCACAGAAGTGGGGAGATAGCTTGCACGGCAGTCAGGAAGGGATGATGGCCCAAGGATAAAGATTCTGTCTGATTCATTACTTAAAATTGAATTTTTAACGAATCCGACTAGGAACCATGAGGTTGCAGGTTCGATCCCTGCCCTTGCTCAGTGGGTTAACGATCCAGCGTTGCCGTGAGCTGTGGTGTAGGTTGCAGACGCGGCTCGGATCCCGCGTTGCTGTGGCTCTGGCGTAGGCCGGTGGCTACAGCTCCGATTCAACCCCTAGCCTGGGAACCTCCATATGCCGCGGGAGCGGCCCAAGAAATAGCAACAATAACAACAACAACAACAACAACAAAAAAGACAAAAGACAAAAAAAAAAAATTGAACTTAATTTTAATTTTTAAAAGATGTATCATCATCTCCCAAATCAAAAGAGTAATATGAAATTATTTTCTCATGGACTTGACCAAGAATATAGATGTTTCTTAGCTCTGAATATTGGCAAAAAGAACTGGATTCTCTTTCCCCTCGACTTTGTTATATCCCATCCTTTTTCCAAGGATCAGCATAAATGTCACTTCCTCAATTCCTAAAGGAGGTGATGCTCCCTGTAATATAAACCCATAGTACAATGTATTTTTGCTGCCATAAAATTCAGCATACATCCTTCAAATCAACTGCCTAATGACTGTTTCTTTGCCGACATCATAAACTACACGAAGGCAGGGAGCACATCAGTTGTATTTAGCACTTTACAAACCAGATCAACCACTCTTTGTTGTACTGTCTCTAGTGGGTGCTTTCCACTCACACTCTTTTCTCACTGGGGACATCTCTTTCCTATCTGGCACCAACTTTCTGACATTGTGATCCTACATTTTTTTTTAATGTTGGACCAACTTGTCCCCAAAATGTGTTGCAAAAACCAGTCTTAGATATTCAGAGGAAAAAAACAAAATCTGGGGTTATATAGCTTTGGGAAGTGCTAGTACTATCTAGTAGCAGTTCCTTTGCTTTTTAATAAAAAGTAAACTTTAATATGTCAAAGGCTCTATATTCTGAAATAAGGAAAATTGCTCAGCCTCATTTAACCTGCCCTTTAGAACTTAAAGCCCCTTCTTCGTGAGTTTTCTATAGCATCTTAGGGAAAATAATGTTACAAAATGCCACCTTGTGGAAATTGAATAAAAAAAATCAACATCTATTGATGTGTATCTCAAGGCCCTTTCCCAGCACATGAATTATAACGTGGATTCTAACCCCATTTTGATCACATACTAACCATGTTACCTAAAACTAGAAAAACTCATGATACTTGGGTGAGGATCAATTTTCCTCTTCTTCACTGTTACTGGATCTGGTATAATGGGTTAAATGTTGCCCCTCATGCCCGCCAACACATCTATGTCCTAATTTGCTGAGTCTCCGAATGTGACCTTATTTGGAAATAAAGTCTTTTCAGATAGAATTGAGTATCTTGAGCTGGGATTATCCTGTTTTATCCAGGAAGGTCCATAACCCATGAAAATTGTCTTTTAAGAGACAGATTAGAAGAAATGTAGACTTGGAGGAGAAGTTCATATGGAAAGGAGGGAGAGATTATAGTCAAAAGCCAGGAATATATTGTTTTACTTTCTTCGTAGATAGGAAAGAAAATTTTGTTTTTACTGGTAGTGTTAGTGTTGGTAGCAGTAAGAGCAATATTAGTAGCAATTAGCGCTGATGGAGAAATGGTTATGAGGTACACTGTATGATATATACTGTTTTAGGCCATTAGGTGGGTTTTCATGTAGAATCCTTCAATTTCAGATAAGAAAGCTAAAATTCAGAAGTTAAGTACCAAGCCCACAGCCACGCAGGTGGCGAATTCTAGAACTGGAATTTGAACAAAGGTCTTGCTGACTTTCTATGACATCATGACAAGTCTGTTTAGACCGTGTTTACTTCTAAAAGAAAATCTTGTTAGTTTACTGTAGGCTACTATTTTTTAAAAAATGGTGTAATTCTCTGTGGAAGGCAGAGCAGTGGGGAGAAGAGGAGCTAGAAGGACAAGAACGGCCATGTTCAGAGCCTTAGGGAGGATCTATGAAAAAGAAAATCTAAGTATGCTGGTAAAATGGGCTGTAGAGTCTTTTCTTTTCCACAAAGAAATGACTCTACATAATAACTGGTAACTAATTATTTTCATGACTGTATCATCAAACTGCTAGGAGAAGGAAAGGTTCCTGCCACCACCAAATGCTAGAAGAGAAAATTCTCAACAGTTCATCTTTCCTTCAAGGTTTATTATTCCTCGTAACATAGACTGTTGAGAAAATTTGTCCTACCTATGCATTTACCACCGCAAGTTCAGCCAGGCCTTTTCCCTTTCTTAAATCTGACTGTAAGATTTAAATTTCTTCACTTCTTTTTCAGTCCTACTGTGTTTATCCTTTTTGTTGTCTTGATTGTTTTTCTTTTAAACATTTAAAAGATAACACAGACTACTTACTGCTAAATATCTCACATCTTTGTTTTGAATTGAATGCAAGTTAGGCTTTTCAATTTTTGCTCATAAGAGGAAGATCATCACCAATCAAAATTTTGAAATTCTGTGTTTTCCTGAGAGGATGAGGAATGTTGTTTATACAAATATGAATACATTCATTAAATAAATGTTTATCAGAGGTGGAGTTCCTCTCATGGCAGATCGGAAAATAAACCAACTAGGAACCATGAGGTTGCGGGTTCCATCCCTGGCTTTGCTCAGTGGGTTAAGGATCCAGCATTGCTGTGAGCTGCAGTGTAGATCACAGACAAGGCTTGTATTTGACGTTGCTGTGGCTGTGGTACAGGCCAGCAGCTGTAGCTCCCATTCAATCCCTAGCCTGGGAACCTCCATATGCCACGGGTTCGGCCTTAAAAAGCAATAAATAAATTAAATAAATAAATAATTTTAATTTATTATTTTAATTAATTAATTAATTAATTAATTTATTTATCAGGGGATGAGCTTGTGATGAACCAAAATACAAGCTATCAGTCTTTGTACTGAAATCTAAGAAAATGCCCTATTGTTGAGATAAGTGCCTCACTTTTGTAACTCTACCTGTAATTATAGGAATGTGATTTAATTTTTTTTTTTTTTTTGGTCTTTTTGTCTATTTTCTAGGGCCACACCCATGGTGACATATGGAGGTTCCCAGGGTAGGGGTCTAATCGGGGTAGCCGCCGGCCTACACCAGAGCCACAGCAACGCCAGATCCGAGCAGTGTCTGTGACCTACACCACAGCTCACAGCTACATCAGATCCTTAACCCACCAAGCGAGGCCAGGGATTGAACCCACAACCTCATGGTTCCTAGTCGGATTCCTTAACCACTGAGTCACAACGGGAACTCCATTCTTTTTTTTTTCTTTAATTTAATTTAATTAATGTATTTATTTAACATAAAAGACTTAAATTCATAAAATAGAGATTGGTGAAACAATTTTTTTAATGCTCAGATTCTTTGTAAAAACGTTATTACTGGTCAGTTTTTCTCTTCATTATTTCTGAGGGGGATGGCAGTTTTTTCTTTGCAAAGCACAATGAAGAAAAACAAGTGCTTTATTGACTTGCCTCACTGAACCCAAACATCTTTTTTTAAACTGTGGTTATTCTCCATATCATTAATCAGCATACCAGTGTGGCTAGAAAAGGGGTAACTGAGGATATTCAATGGGGGAAAATGGTATTAAGCCTTTTTTCACCCTTTAACTAAAAAATCTTTTTGGGGGGGGTCTTTGGAGGGCCACACCCCTGGCATATGTAAGTTCCCAGGTTAGGGGTAGAATCAGAGCTACAGCTGCTGGCCTACACCACAGCCACAGCAAGGAGGGATCCAAGCCACATCTGCAACCTACACCTCAGTTTATGTCAACACCAAATCCTTAATCACTGTCAAGGCCAGGGATCGAACCCACATCCTTATGGATATTAGTTGGGATCATTGTTGCTGAGCCACGATGGGAACTCCCTAAAAAATATTTTGAAGTATGAAATTGCCTGCAGGCTACTGACAAATTTTGACAATATTCCTGATTACAGTAATGTGAAAGAAAACCTGCCCCGGAAATGTTATAATACGAAACCCAAAACATTGGCTTCACTCTATTCTTGCACTAAATGGAATTACTGGCAAGGAAATAAGTGTCATATAATGTTAATCTGAAAAAGTATTTTTCTTAATTGAGCACCAATGATCTCAGTACTGTCAGTTTGACAGTTTACATTTGAACTGGTTATGTGTCTTTCTTTGCTCTGATAATGAAAACACAAAATCCACATAAGGCTTTGAAAGTCATCTAAAAAATTAGACTCACCCCAAATCACTTCTAAATGTCTTTTTCCCTTTCCATCTCCTAAGCAAATACCTTTGGATAATCAGTTTGTTCCTCGGGCTGCAGTTGCGTCATATTTTCAAAAAATCTTGTCTTCAATGGAATTGTTATTCAGACACCTTCCAGCGCTAAAGACACAGCTGCAAATCATTCAAAACACATTGTCAAGCAGACATCAAAGAAATATAAAGAGTGAAGTTTATTTGCAGATTTTTTTCTTCCTTTGTTGACTTCTTTCCTCCCTTTCTTCCTTCTTTTCCCTCTATGAAACAGATCAACTGAAGGGGAAAATGCCTGCCTATAATTTTAATTAAAAAAAAATCCTCACTCTTGAATGTATGTGCTACTGTATAATTTACCTGTTTCCAACAATGTTTAGCCTTTTGCCACATGATATATAATTTTATTTTATTTTATTTATTTTTTTATTCTCCCACTGTACAGCAAGGGGGTCAGGTTATCCTTACATGTATACATTACAATTACAATATATATAATTTTAAAACATAAGTAGTTATGTCTCAATTATGCCTACTATAATAAAAAACCTCATTTCCGTCTTTTTAAGGCAGTTTCAAATTAACTATTTGACCTGAAATTTTCACAGATGTAGGAGAAACAAATACTGAAATCGAAATAATAGTTTTATCATTAGTAGTAGTAGTAGCGATAATAGCTATTATTTTGTTCACGAATACTAACAGTTATTAACTGGTTAAATAAATAAGTATTTATTTACTACTTGTGATGTTTGAAGTACTGTTATGTTAGACAATATGGTCAGGTAATTTTATTCCATTTAAAAAGGAGGAACTTTGAGTGAGCATGGTTAAATAACCTGTTTAAGACTATAAAGCAACAAATTTGCTTTGGAATCCATGTTCAAAATCATCATGTTAGACAAACAGGATGGAAAATAACTTACATGCTATATGATCAACTAGAGACAGCCTCTAATAACACGCCCAGAATAAGCTTTAGTGAGTAAGGCCTTTGATAGTCCTGTGTCGATGTGAAAGCTCTTGTAGGAATATATCCAGTGGGGCCTCAAGAGGGGGGCTCCCCAGTTCCCAAAAATATACTCAATAGCCGAGTGGTCAGAAACCATCACTAAGGTATCGTTTAGGGTAAATAATACTCTTTATAGGCTTTCTTGTTTAGGGTTCAGATAACCCTGAGGATCGCTATGTTAAGTGCTTAATTATAATTAACACTTACAAATTGAAATTTCATTTCACTGAAATGAATCTAGCTACTATATATTGATAACTTACTGTGCTCTGTAATTAGCAATCTGAACATGTGTATTAGTGTGAGCCTGTGGATTTAGCATTTCTGTGTGCATGTGTCTGTGTGTGTTTGCATTTTTTTCAGTCTTTAAAATAACCAGTTTATGGAGAAACACAACTAATCCTCAGAATTTGTAAGTGATATGCTAAAAGTTATTTGCCTGGCTCACTGGAAAGAAAATAAAACTTGGAGTTAGATGTAACTGAATTTTAATATGTGTCTGCCAATTTCTAGATGTGACCATGTAAATGATACTTAACATCAGTTTCCATGTTAGTAAAGTTCAGATCATAATATATAACTAAGTGAGAAAAATGTGCATAAAGCCACAGCATACACTGCCTACATAAACCATCTTCCCATATTACCTGAGTCCAACTACTCTGTCTCCAAAATGATGAGCTAATAGGTTTATCTTCTTAGTGCATTTAGGAATTTTGTTAGAAAGATTCTCACTCAGACAAGAGAGAATGTGGTGACAATATATTTATTTCCTCAATGGTTGGTGTAAGTGAAAAATTACCACTGTGTTCATTGACTGTGTCCTTCTCTGGGATGAGACAAAGCCTTCCATGAGCAAAGTAGCACCTTTAAAAAAAATGGGTCAAGTTGCTTCCTGTGACCAGTGCATGTGTGTGGGGCCCTCTTTGTTTGCTTGCTTATTTTACACAACAGCACACAGAGACTGAAGACATCGAGGTTTGACTGCCCACGCTTCACACTCGCTATGTATTTAAAAACACTGAAATCATCTCCTGATCTGCTTCACCAGTAGCTTCAACATCAAGTAAAATAGGCTTGATAAATTCAGTGATAATTTGAAAGCTGTGTCAAAAGCACATTTTGCTGAAATGGAAATACTAGTAAAGTGGGGGACTCAGAAGGAGTCCATTATCCTCCTCAACAAGTTTGCAGAGAAATTGCATCTCATTAGTTTCTATTCCCTGGTCAATTCAGGCTATTTTTACAACTGGATTTAAACAGAGCGTCTAGGACTACCTGCCAAGGAAGAGCAGGCGCTTTGTTTGAGGGGCTTGCTCATCACATGAGGTAATGGCACATCTGTTTGGACAGTCTGAGCTGAGATAGCAGATGCTGCTGCAAACTGAGTATTGGGAGAAACAACAACAATCATAAAGAGAAGCCTACTCTTAAAACAACCCCCCTTCAGCACAGATTCACAGGCTGCTGCCAAAACACTTGCAGAGAGCTGTCTACACATCTGAAGCTTGATGGGGCAGCTCTGATGCATCACAGATCTCCTTGGCCAGTTGGAAAGATTAGTTGAAAATAACTTTAAAAAATATAACAGATTCCTTGCAACTTTAGAACATTCAAAATGATATACTTAACTGGTTTAACTTTTGCCAAATGGCAAACAATGCCTTGTGGCTCTGTTCAACAGAAAAGGGCTATGTAATCCAGGCTAATGTTGAAAATTGCCAGAGACATTTCCACCTCTGGTCTTTACCAACCTCACCTTGATGGACAGTTCATGTTCTCTGTCTGGGCTATTTTAAAACAGAGCAACAACCTATTTATCATTAGTTTTTATCTTTCAGACTGTTCATCCATGCACCCATCCCTCCCTCTCATTAGAATGGTCAGACATTGAACTGGCTGTTGAGGCTTGTTTGCATTTCTTAGATACATTAATTTAAAATATATATGTTGTATTTAAAAAATTATTGCAGTATGGTTGATTTACAGCGTTTTTTTGTTTTTGCTTTTTTTTTTTTTTTTTTTTTTTTAGGCGAGAAATAGATTTATTAGGATAGGCCGCTTATGAGAACTGCGAGCAGGCAGGAAAAGAGGCTCTGCCCCCAGGATCATTTTCAATGTTGTATTAATTTTTGCTGTTCAGCAAAGTGATTCAGTCGTACATATATTCTTTTTTCATATTTTCTAGTGTGGTTTATCACAGGATATTGAGTAATTCCCTTTGTTATATAATAGGACCTTGTTCAAAAATTATACTCTAAAATAATTTATTTAACATACTAGGACATTATTCTTTGGGATAATAGGGGATATAGTCTTCATTAATGAAAATCGATTTTAACTATTTGATGCACCTACAGAATACAGAAGAGCACTAATAGCTTCTGTTTTTGTTTTTTTAATTGTTATTTCCCCAATACAACTTTTTTTTTTTTACTGTACAGCATGGTGACCAGTACACATACATGTACACATTCTATTTTCACACATTATCATGCTCCATCGTAAGTGACTAGATATAGTTCCCAGTGCTACACTGCAAGATCTCATTGCTAATCCATTCCAAAGGCAATAGGTTGTATATATTAATTCCAAGCTCTCACTCAAACCCACTCCCTCCCCCTCCCCCTTGGCAACCACAAGTCTAATCTGCAAGTCCATGATTTTCTTTTCTGTGCCTTATATTAGATTCCAGATTTAAGTGATATCATATGGTCTTTGTCTTTATCTTTCTGACTTACTTCACTCAGGATGAGAATCTCTAGTTTATTTATGAGAATCTGGGTTTATTTCTGGGTTCTCTATTCTGTTCCATCAGTCTTTATGTCTGTTTTGGTACCAGTGCCACACTCTCTTGATGACTGTGGCTTTGTAATAGTGCCTGAGGTCTGGGAGAGTTATGCCTCCTGCTCGGTTTTTGTTCCTCAGAATTGATTTGGCAATTCTGGGTCTTTTCTGGTTCCATATCAGTTTTTGGATTGTTTGTTCTAGTTCTGTGAAAAATGTCATGGGTAATTTGATGGAGATAGCATTGAATCTGTAGATTGCTTTGGAAAGTATGGCCATTTTTACAATATTAATTTTTCCAACCCAGGAGCATGGACTATCTTTCCATCTCTTTACATCTTCTTTAATTTCCTTGATGAATGTTTTATCATTCTCAGCATATAACTCTTTTACCTCCTCGGTCAGGTGTATCATCTCCAGGTATTTGATTTTTTTGGGTGCAATTTTAAAGGGTATTGTATTTTTGTATTCCTTTTCTAAAGTATCGTTGTTAGTATGCAGAAAAGCGACTGCTTTCTGAATGTCAATCTTACATCCTGCTACTTTGCTGAATTCGTTGATCAGTTCAAGTAGTTTTTGGGTTGAGTTCTTAAGGTTTTCTATATATAGTCTCATGTAATCTGCATACAGTGACAGTTTTACCTGTTCTGTTCCTCTTTGGATGCCTTTAATTTCTTTTGTTTGTCTGATTGCTGTGGCTAGGACTTCCAGTACTATGTTGAATAACAGTGGTATGAGTAGGCGTCCTTGTCTTGTTTCAGATTTTAGTGGGAAGGCTTTCAGGTTTTCTCAATTGAGTATTATATTTGCTGTGGGTTTGTCATAAAAGGCTTTAATTACATTAAGGTACATTCCCTCTATACCCACTTTGGTAAGAGTTTTGATCATGATTGAGTGTTAGACTTTGTCAACTGCTTTTTCTGCATCTATTGAGATGATGATGTGGTTTTTGACTTTTCTTTTGTTAATGTGGTGTATGATGTTGATTGATTTGCACGTGTTGAACCATCCTTGTGAACCTGGGATGAATCCCACCTGGTTGTGGTGTATGATCTTTTTTATATGTTGTTGGATCAGTTGGCTAAAATTTTGTTGAGAATTTTTGCATCTATATTCATCAAAGATACTGGCCTATGGTTTTCTTTTTTGGTGGTATCTTTGTCTGGTTTTGGAATTAGGGTGATAGTGGCGTCAATAGAATGTCTTTGGGAATAACACCCCTCTCACATCAATGGACAGATCCTCTAGACAGAAAATCAATAAGGCAAGAGATCCTAAAGGACACAAAGAAAAGTTAGACTTAATTGACATTTTTAGGACATCACATCCAAAAAAATCAGAATATACAATTTTCTCAAGTGCACATGGAACATTTTTAAGGACTTATAACATACTGGGGTGCAAAGCTAACCTCAACAAATTTAAGAGTATAGAACCTATTTCAGGTATCTTCTCTGACCACAATGGTAGAAACTAGAAATCAACCAGAGAAAAAGAAATGAGAAAGAACTGACCACAAGGTGACTAAACAACATGCTACTAAAAAACCAATGGGTCAATGAGGAAATGAAGAAGGAAAGTAAAAAATACCTTGAGACAAATGATAATGAAGACACAATCACTCAAAATCCATGGGATGCCACAAAAGCAGTGCTCAGAGAGAAATTCATAGCAATACAGGCCTTCCTCAAAAAAGAAAAATCTCAAATCGACAACTTAACCTAACACCTAAATGAATTAGAAAAAGAAGAACAAACAAAACCTTAATTCAGCAGAAGGAAGGAAATCATAAAGATAAAAGAGGAAATCAATAAAATAGAGATGAAAAAAATAATAGAAAAAATCAATGAAATCAAGAGCTGGTTTTTTTGAAAAGGTAAACAAAATTGACAAACCTCTGGCTAAGACTCACCAAGAAGAGGAGAGAAAAAACCCAAATAAACAAAGTAAGAAATGAAAAAGGAGAAGTTACAACGAATAAAACAGAAATACAAAAAACCATGAGTGAATACTATGAACAATTGTATAACAACAAATTTGACAACCTAGAAGAAATGGACAACTTTCTAGAGACTTACAGACTGCCAAAACTGAATCAAGAAGAAATAGATCAACTGAAAGACTGATCACTAGAAATGATATTGAATATGTCATAAAAACACTCCCTACTAATAAAAGTCCAGGACCAGATGGCTTCATGGGTGAATTCTACCAAACATTCAAAGAGGAATTTATACTCATCCTCCTTAAACTTTTCAAAAGTTTGAAGAAGTAACACTCCCATTATTATCTTTTTATCAGAGAGATGCTAGAGGCTCTATGTGTAGGGTAAGTTTACAAGTAAAATGTGTGCCCTGGTCTTGATTGTTTTTGCCAGTTACCCTGGTATTTAATTCATCATTTGTCTAGATTTTTCTGTTTTAATAAAGTATTAATTTATATTAAAATAGGGAGTTCCCATCATGGCACAGCAGAAACAAATCTGACTAGGAACCACGAGGTTGCGGCTTCCATCCCTGGCTTTGCTCAGTGTGTTAAGGATCCAGCGTTGCTGTGAACTGTGGTGTAGGTCATAGACGTGGCTTGGATCTGACGTTGCTGTGACTTCAGTGTAGGCCGACTGCTATAGCTCCGATTAGACCCCTGATTTGTATAGCTTGATAAAATATTTGCTAATTTTAATCAATAAACATAGGGTTGCGTAGACAACATAAAGATCATTCTAGGGCCAAAGAAACATCAGCCAATACTTCATTTTTTTTTTGCAAAAAAAGAGGAAGTTTATTTTTATTTATTTTATTAATGATTTTTATTTTTTCCGTTATAGTTGGTTTACGGAGTTCTGTCAATTTTATCAGCCAATACTTTAAATGTTAGTAATTACTTATAGAAGATCGTAGCAATAATTTGACATGGCCTGCTAGAGAGGGCATATTTATATATTGCATTCTGTTTGCATGATTTTTGGTGTATATCAAGTGACTATTTTTCTCATTTTACTCATTTTCTATTCAGTTTTTTTTTGTGTGTATATAGATATAAGAAATTGATTCAAAAATTGTGAACTTATTAACAGAAACTTCCAAATAGTTTCATATTTTCATTAGATGCTTCCAGTGGAAAATCAGGTAATTCCAATACTAATTAAAAATTTCCCATTTCAAACTATAAAATTAAAGCCTCACTTTTATAGTATCATTCTACTGAAGGTAAAACATCTAATATTATTGTGTGTACCATTATAAATTCAATTAAAGATTTCATATTTGTATAAATTATGTGTGTGTTCTGCGATAGCACAAATATACATAGGGCAGAGTATGGCACTATAGCAAAAATCCTATTCCTACAAAACTGAAAAACTTGGAGTTGGTTTTGGTGAGCATATAATTCATAACTTTTGCCAAACAAGTTACAATATCCTACCAGTCAAAAACTCTACTTGTCAAAATGCATAAATATTGTATAAATATGCAGACTAAAGAGGATTTTGATCAGCACAGTTGTTTGAAACATGTGGAGCAACATGGCGTTCCCACTGTGGCACAATGGAATCAGGGTGTCTCTGCAGCTCCAGGATGTAGGTTCAATCCCTGGCCCAGCACAGTGGCTTAGGTTTTGGTATTTCTGCAGCTGTAGCCAAGGTCTCAACTGTGGCTCAGATCTGATCCCTGGCCCAGGAACTCCATATACTGCAGGGTGGCCAGAAACAGGAAAAAAAAATGTGGAGCAATAGGCACTCATATTGTTTGTGAGGTTCAAAGTGATCCCACCACTTTGCAAATTTTTTTTTTTAATTTCTGGTGTTAAACACCTACCTTATGCCTCAGCAATTCTATTCTGATTGTGTATCTAAGAGAAATAAGAGTGTAATATGTTAAACAAAAGACCCAGAAGATTATATTTATAACAGCTTTATTCTAAAGAACTAAAATGGCAAGCAACCTAAATGTCCATCAGCAAGAGAGTGGGTAAAAATTAAAATGTGGTACATCAGACATAAAAGTTCCTTTCTGCAATTAAAAA
The DNA here is from genome assembly GCF_054392235.1 of Sus scrofa. Classification (NCBI taxonomy): domain Eukaryota; kingdom Metazoa; phylum Chordata; class Mammalia; order Artiodactyla; family Suidae; genus Sus; species Sus scrofa. The sequence goes on from NC_139390.1 coordinate 104,581,938, forward strand.
AATGCTGGGTGAATGATAGACATAATCGTATGGGTAAATATCATGGACATAATCCTGCTTTTGCTTTCTATTCTTAGAAATAGCAGTTGACTTTTTAGGTTTTCAGTACCTTCTTGCCCATAATTTGCCCCACATGCTCATGTATGCAGCTATTTTAAGTCCCTTATAGTTTTTGTTTTTTTTTTTTTTTTTTTTTTTTTTGTATTCTGTAACTCCAGGAGATGTTTGTATAGGTGCAAACATTGCAGCCACTGCAACAAAGGGTCTGAGGTCCCAAGTCCCCAGCCTGTCTCAAGAGCACTAATCTGTGGTGATCTAGTGAGATCAGAATAGTATCTACCTCTGGTTTGAGAAGGAAATCAATTACAAAGAGGCAAAGGGAGTGAAGAGATTATTCTGTATCTTGACCTGGAGGAGGGTACATTTATGGTATATACATAAGTCAGTATTAAGCTCTACAATTAATATTTGCACATTTTCCTGAGTGCAAACTACCACGCATAAAAAGAAAATACTAAATGCTTAATAACAGTTAAATTAAAAATGCTTACCTATTATCTGATAAAAATGACACTTCTACTAGAATGTTATCCATTCTCCAAAATAATACTAATGATAGTATTAAAGGCAAGTGGCTAAGAAACATTAAAATACATAAATATGTTGCAAAGGAATAACTATTCTCCCTACATAATTTTATGATAATCAGAAAATAAGTATAGGTTTTTAAAATCTAATGTGCATGAATATATGCTATTTTAAAAAATAATTTTGGAATATAACTATAAAACCTCTACATTAAACATTTTGATAACAAATACTTCAAAATATTATAATTGTTTTAATTGCCCCCTTATACCATGACCATCAAAAGTGTCCTGATATAGATAAGAAATAATATACAAAAATATGTGACTACATAATCACTTGAAATGCTAGATTTGATAAGGCAATCATTATTACATAAATTTTACTTGTCAGAAAATTTAGCCTCAGAAAATATACATAATTTGCCAAAAGCTGTACAGAATTTGGTGTTTAATTGTGATAGGGGTGATTCTAAAATCCTTCCATTACTCCATGATGCTTCTGTCCTTTAAACTGAATGATTGCTTGATTGATTAATGTACTTAACAGGAAACATTTGTTTAGCGGCTACAATATACTATTCTCTCCCCTTGGCGGCCAAGTCAGGTTGCTGCCCAAATAGAATTATTTCCTAAGAGAAGCTCACAGTCTAATGAAAAGAGAAAGAATTACAGTGTAAGGTGAGAGTTTTGTGGTAGGGTATGGATAGAGTATGTGAACAGAGAAAGACTAGCTAATCTTTGTAGCAAATAGAGTGTGGGAAAGAAGTAATGATTTTCTCCACATTATTACTTTCTTCGTTACAATGAAATATAGCATAGAAGTTTATGATTTCATGGAACATACATGTACACCTAAAAGAATAATTATAAAGAAAATATCTCCCTAACTACCACCCAAATTAAAAAATTTAAATGAACCTCAAAAGTCTTTAGGATCCCAACTCTTATGACTCTTAGAAAAATCGTTTTTTTTTTTTCTAAATAGTTTAACGTCTATGTATACATCACTAAAAATTATGCACTTCCTTAACCTATTTTTAAGCATTTCATAGGTGGACTCATACAGTAATACAAAGGTGTCCTTTTTGCTAGACTTTGCCATGAAGCTGGGATAGGCCTGTGGAAATAGCCATTGGTTTTGCCTTGTATACTTGGAGGAATCTGGAGAGCAACAAAGGAATTTCTTCTCACCATCTTATGGCAAATGTTGAAGTGAGAGAAACATGCTATTGCCATGAATCATCGCTATTAATATCCATGAGGATTTCTTTGGACTACACCAGCCTTGATGAAGAGACAGCTTGTAGTACAGATAATACACAGCCATGACTCAAAATAGATCTTTGTCTATTGGGGAGAAATTCACCAGTTTAATTTTCAAAAGGATTTATTTTTGTGAACTGGGTATAGTGGCTTTAACTATAGATAAAATGTTTACTAGTAATGCATAAAGCATTTTTTGAATGGTTTGCATTCTATAACTATGTGAACCTGAATGTCACTTGAGATGAAAAGAGGATGTTTTCAGCCCTTGATCTGTGTATTGTTTTTCAGCAGGAAGGAGCAAAATGAATATCTTTTCCCTTTATGTAGTGGGCAGTGAGCGTTTATCACCACTCAAGAGTTTAAATGTCTGAAGGTACAGGATGTAAGCCCATGGGATTTCACTGAGGAAATAACAGATGGGGAGATAGTTAGCCAGGCCAAATCAAATCACAACAGGGTTAATGTCCTCCATGCATGCATTCAAAGTTCTCCATTAGCTTTTCATAAACTAAGAACACACTCATACACAAATGCACACAGGATTGACCCTGGAACTCTGTGTAATTTGGCTTTTGATTGGTGTAGTTAGAATTCATATAATTGCCTCACTCAGACTTGAGAAGAGTATCTGTCAACTCAGTAGATATCCTGTCTTTCTAAAAATGTTGCAGAATCTTTATGACATAAATTTTAATATATCATTATTAAAATTTCTCCAGAGGCCTGAAAAGACCCTAAGTACAGTAGACAGATTGCCATATGTGTTAAAACATCTTTGCTAGAAATTAAGTATGTGTGAATCTAAAAGACAAGAGGAAGTATAATCAGCCCATAAAGAAATGTTATGCATAATAGCTAAGACAATAATGAATAATGTATGTCGTTACTTAAATAATTACTTGCATTTGAGTTTCCATATGTGCCAGTTCACCAGGGAAAGATAAGATGCTATGAAAGCTATAAGATTAACATAAAATGTTGATAAAAAATTAAGTTGCTCTTTTGAAGACTCATTTTAGTCAATAATGAAACATGTTATGAAACTACTCTTAAGACACGAAAGGATTCTTGACATCAACCAAAAATAGGATATCCTGAACACTTAGCCTTATGTGGTTTCTTTTCAGTTTCTTCTTTGAGTTAAATGTTATGCTCACTACTTGGACACCTAAATGGGGTAGAGGTTCCATTCTCTTGAGAACATAATGTTCCTGTTACACAGCCAGCTCCCTTTGGACCAGAAGAGTATCCGTCTCACCTGTGAAATTCCCCACAGTCATTTTCATTTGTTTTTTACTGTGGCCCTCATGAACATAATTGTATCCAATGGTGGGTGAACTGAAAATCCCTATGCAATTTTCAGATCACAGCTAAGAACAAAACTATAGATCAAAGTAAAATACTAAAATATTTTGAATATTTATTCAAAATTCTGGAATGCTTACCTTTCTTTTATGTCTCAGAGACTTGTCAGATTTTGGGAGCTCACCTTTCTCCATCACTTGTCTTCATGTGCTTATTGTTTAATCAGTAGATTGGTAAACATTACTCCTATGTGCCTGTGTAAGTTCTGGCAAAATGTTTTTTTTTTTTTTAACTTCAAAGTCTTGCCATTACTGTCAACATAATGTATTGGTTCCTTGATTGCTTATTTCTGGCTCCTCAGCTTCACCCCAACCCAACACAGAGTTTTTTTAATTGTCACCATATATGTTCAATCCTATCATATGTGTTTATGCTTTGAGTGATAACTACAGTCCTTGAAATCATCTTGTTAGCATAGAGCAGTAATAAAACTATAAAACATATAGAACATCTCTAGAGCAACATTTTCTCTCTATTTCATCATTTGAATCTTAAACTACAGATAACTTTGGCGAATTATATTGTGCTTTTCTCTATGATATTTTTGCTTCCCTTCCTACTATGATTTATTATTAGATATGCTTTGCTAAAGAATAGAGTATGATGATATTACCCTAGCAGTATATGGCCAACAGATTACATACTGCCTTGAGAAGGACCTAAATGCATTAGAGTAAATGTTGTGAATTTCAGAAAGAAGAGTCAAAACGCTGGTTTGAATCATGGTTCCAATATTTACCAGTGAGCACCTCATGTGTCTTATTGCTAAAATGAGATCATCAATTCTTACGCAAGTACTCCAATTTTTTATCAACCTTAGTCCTTTATTCACCCAAGCATGGAGTCAGCTTTTAAAAGAGATAGCTTCAATTTATTTTTTTTCACTTTATTATTATTATTTTTAATAGTTATTTTCCCAATACAATTTTTTTTCTACTGTACAGCATGGTGACCCAGTTACACATACATGTACACATTCTATTTTCACACATTATCATGCTCCATCATAAGTGACTAGACATAGGTCCCAGTGCTACACAGCAGGATCTCATTGCTAGTCCATTCCAAAGGCAATAGTTTGTATATATTAACCACCGGCTCCCAACCACCCCACTCCCTTGCCCTCCCCCTTGGCAACCACAAGTCTATTCTGCAAGTCCATGATTTTATTTTCTGTGGAGAGGTTCGTTTGTGCCTTATATCAGATTCCAGGAGTTCCCGTCGTGGCACAGTGGTTAACGAATCCGACTAGGAACCATGAGGTTTCAGGTTCGATCCCTGGCCTTGCTCAGTGGGTTAAGGATCTGGCGTTGCCGTGAGCTGTGGTGTAGGTCACAGACGTGGCTCGGATCTCGCATTGCTGTGGCTCTGGTGTAGGCCAGTGGCTATAGATCTGATTAGACCCCTAGCCTGGGAACTCCATATGCCGCGAGAGCGGCCCAGGAAGTGGCAAAAAGACAAATAAATAAATAAATAAATAGATTCCAGATATAAGAGACATCATATGGTCTTTGTCTTTCTCTTTCTGACTTACTTCATTCAGTATGAGAGTCTCTAGTTCCATCCATGTTGCTGCAAATGGCATTATTTCATTCTTGTTTATGGCTGAGTAGAATTCCATCTTCCTAATCTAATCATCTGTTGATGGACATTTAGGTTGTTTCCATGTCTTAGCTATTGTGAATAGAGCTGCAGTGAACATGCGGGTGCATGTGTCTTTTTCAAGGAAAGTTTTGTTCGGATATATGCCCACGGTGGGATTGCTGGGTCATATGGTAGTTCTATGTATAGATTTCTAAGGTATCTCCATACTGATCTCCAGAGTGGTTGTACCAGCTTACATTCCCACCAACAGTGCAGGAGGGTTCCCTTTTCCCTACACCCCTTCCAGCATTTGTTATTTGTGGACTTATTAGTGATAGTCATTCTGACTGGTGTGAGGTGGTATCTTGTGGTAGTTTTGACTTGCATTTCTCTAGTTATCAGGGATGTAGAGCATTTTTTCATGTGCTTGTTTTCCATGTGCACATCTTCCTTGGAGAATTGTCTATTCAGGTCTTTTGCCCGTTTTTCCATTGGGTTGTTGGCTTTTTGCTGTTGAGTTGTATAACCTGCTTGTATATTCTAGAGATTAAGCCCTTGTTAATTGCATCATTTGAAAATAGTTTCTCTCATTCTGTAAGTTGTCTTTTTGTTTTATTTTTGGTTTCCTTTGGTGTGCAAAATCTTGTCAGTTTTGATTGGGTCCCATGGGTTTATTTTTGCTCTTATTTCTGTTGCTTTGGGAGACTAACCTGAGAAAATATTCATAAAGTTGATGTCAGAGAATGTTTTGCCTATGTTTTCTTCCAGGAGTTTGATGGTGTCTTGTCTTATATTTAATTCTTTCAGCCATTTTGAGTTTATTTTTGTGCATGGTGTGAGTGTGTGTTCTAGTTTCATTGATTTGCATGCAGCTGTCCTGGTTTCCCAGCAATGCTTGCAGAAAAGACTGTCTTTTTCCCATTTTTGTGTTCTTGTCTCATATGTCAAAGATGAATTGACCATTTAAAATTTGCATTTGAGGAGTGCCTGTTGTGGCTCAGTGGAAATGAATCTAACTAATATCCATGAAGACGCAGGTTCAATCCTTGGCCTTTCTTAGTGGGTTAAGTGTCCATTGTTGATGTGAACTGTCGTATAGTTCACAGATGTATCTTGGATCTAGCGTTGCTGTTGCTGTGGTGTAGGCCCATGGCTACAGCTCCATTTAGATCCCTAGCCTGGGAACTTATTACATATGCTGCCAGTGAAGCCCTAAAAAGACCAAAAAAACAAAAACAAAAAAACCCCACATTTGAATTCCTTTAGTAAAGATGAATAAAAAAGAGTCCAAGTGAACAATAAAATGAAAGTAAAGCAATAAAGCAAAACTAGGAAGAATGCCTGTATCTTTCTCTCAGGAAGTATATTTATTAATGAAATAAATGCAAATCACTGTGTTATTACTTTTAGAGACATGCCTCTAAACATTTTGTTTCTATATTGAGCAACGGCAGTAAATGAAAAGTTGGTGGTTAATAGATCTCAATATGCATAATATAATATTATATATATCAATATATATATAATATGAGATTGTCAAAAGATGTGAGCCCTACCACAATGATAAGACCTTTGTACCAGCAATGCTGCTTGACTCCTTCTTTCTGAAAAGGTCAATTCCAAGGAGAAAAATAACCTCTTATGTTTACTGCTCAATATTGGTTTTGGAAAAAGTATTTGAAATGAAATGAAAGAAAACAGTAAATATTATCTTGGCTTGTAAATGCCTGTGAAAATTGATGAATATTTAAGTGATATGTTTGATAACTTTTTTTTTACCAACACTCATTTTTGAAAGAATTAAACTCCAATTGGAAAATAGCCAAAGATAATAAGTTAAAGAGTTTTAAATTATTAATGATAGATAAAAAATAGATCAATGATTAAATAGAAGCAAAGGGGATTAAACAGAGGTAAAAAATCTTAATATCAGGAGTCAGACATGATAGTCACTGGTGCCATCCAGAAAATAGTTTTTCTATTGGGCACACCATAAGATTTTACTTTTATCATTTCTTGAAGTTAGGTATGCTTAGATGAATTAATTTGGTCAATGAAATGTGAGTACAACTGACGCTTGTTATTTCTGAGAGAAAGGTTAAAGAGCCACCAAGTATTTTTCCACTCTCTTTCCCTCTGCCATGGTGACCAGAAACCCTGTGATGCTGATGGCTCTATCTCTCTATTTCCAAGAGGATGTCCTGTTATAGATGTGGCCTGAGTAGAAAATATTTTTTTTGCTGTTTTAAGCCACTGTGCTTTGGGATTGCCTGTTACCATAGCACAATATAGCCTAACTTGTCTAATATGTAAGGTTATATATAAAAACCATGGTATGAAATCTTCAATAACTAATAGAGATGGTTAAAACAAATTCCATGTTTTCTACCCCACTTATCAGCAGCAAGTGGTACTTGTGGCTATATAACTAATAAGTGGTCCAATTCCATAATCCCATCCTTGGGATCTGCTTCTTAGAAGTATTTCTGGTAATAACTATTGCAGGCTTAGTTCTCCTAGAAGCTGGCCATGAGACAGGAGTTGGAGTGAAAACAACTCATTTGGTAGTTGGTCCCAGAAGGCACTTGGAGGGGTTGGGGGAATAAAGCAGAATAGGTTTGCAATCCAATACAGGATTGAGCAGGTTACTACTGTGAGTATTAAAGCATCCATTGACCTGGGTGTTTCTGTTGAAAATGTACTGAGTGCAACTCAAAATTGTTCTTTCTGAGGGTTGTAGAAGCTGGGATACTCATCTACCAATTTCTTTCTGTAATTGATTGAGAGTTTACTCTTGGACATCCTGGCCTCCTCCATGTGACGGCCAGAAAAGAGGGGTTGTCATAAAAAGCCCTCTGTCAGAGGTTCTTGTAATAAGCAGGTGAAGACTTAGAGCACAGGCTGATTGCAGATAGATAGGATATGGGCAGTGCACCAAAGTTAGGGATAAACAACTATTACTGGAAGTATATACTAATACTTAGTTATCTCTAACTAAACTGACACTCTTTGAAAAATTGTAACTAAGGCTTTATGATTCTGGCTCATGTGTGATTAGAAGATATCCTAATTCTTCAAGGCATCTCTCTCAATCTGGGCTCAAGCTATCAACCCCCAATTTTCTTCTGTTATTTTCTGTATATTTTGGTCCTAATTAGCCAGTTATTTTTACTAAGCCATTTTTTTCATTATGTCTGTCATTATCATAATAACTTTCAGTGAATAAAATGACCTCTCCATATTTATCAGCCTACCTAAAGTCTGTTGATACATTTTTTAAAGGTCTTCCTCAAGTACAACTTTCTCCACCATGAATATTCAGACCCATAATTGACCTCTCCTACTTTATAAAATTATATGTATACGTGTGTGTGTGTGTGTGTGTGTATGCATGTATATATATATATGGCATATTTGGGCACAACCTCTACAGCATTTCTTATTACACAAAAATTTAAGAATCTTTGTACCATGCCCTTGCACATTAGTTAATACTAGCATAAGAATAGTTCCTAATTTGTCTTTCAAGGAAGTTTTATGTCACCTCTTATGTCAGACTTGCTTAATCCTAACCATGAACTTAATTTCATTTCTTGAAAAGAAAGTTACATCTTCCTCCATGACCATATCACGCTTACATATGTGCCTTTATTATAGTGATTCTCAATGTATTTTGCTGCGTGTCTATCTCGTCATTGGACCATGAGTCTTGCAGAGCAGTTCAGAAGGCTTTCTTTTTCTTCCAGGTCTGGCTACAATTCCTAAAATATAGACACTGACAGGTTTATTGAATGCACTTCTTAAATTGTTAATGCCAGTCTTAATTTCCTCACTTTTAGAAGTTAAATATATCCAGCGTTGGTTCTCCTCCACTACTTTCCCTCTACCTTAAAAAATACATGCCATGATCTTCTTATTCTCACTCTTTATGCACTAAGGAAGAAGATTTCAGGTCATTCTAAGGGAAAATGTTTTATTTTACTGCAGATTTCTCCTTTTTGGCAACTCTAAATTTTTGCCACATCAGAACTACAGTCTTTTATACATAAAATATTTATTTTCAATGGATTCTTTTATATTGTTCTTTCCTCTGAACATCACAAATATGATTATTTTTCATATATATAATATTTTATAGACCATGGGCCTACCTTCCTTTCAAAGTTCTATCTGATCTTTTGATTTGTCTTTGAATGATCTAATATTATTTGTCATATTTTCTGTAATCGTTTCATGTTCCCAATTCTCATTAGATTGTAGTTATTTAGCTTTATATTTAAATTATTTGAAAAATAAATTCTCGTGCTTCTACATACAGAAATACATACATTATTGAAAACTCCATTGTAAAAATTCTAAAATTTACTTTTCAATCATATATTTTGAAATCTGAAATTCCCAAACTTAGATTTTAATAGTAAAAAGGGTCAGTTTAGAAGATAAGATTGAAATAATTGAAGGCAATGTTAAAAATACATGCATAGTAGGTGACAAGCAATAGTTGTTTCCCAAAATGTTTCTAGAATTCCTGATTATTTGAAAAAAAAAAAATCACTGTCCTCCATAAAGAAAGGACAGACTTGCTCTTGCCATATGTTTTTAAATAAAAGAAAGCTTTATGTTCCTTGAAGAGTGAATTATATTATTGGGCATATTAGTCATTTGAAAAAAGTCTAAAGATAGGATAATAAATTATGCACATTCTTCAATTAAGGTTGACATTGCATGACACATGTATAATTGATGATCATTTAGATTAATAAAAAATGTAAATATCAAACCTTAGTTATACTGGGTATTCAGTTTCCTTGAGCATTAGCTCAAGAAAATCCTATTACTTCTTAACGTCCTTTCACAAAAGATTACATTGTGTGATGTTGTCAGATTATATTCTTGAGTTTGCAAAAGCCAGTATTGTTACGTACTAACTTGCTACTACCCAGGACGCATAGATACCAAAATATTTGCTAATATTAGCAGTTGAATGAGTTAATACTTTGTTCTGTTTAACCCAAGTCAACATAATATTAATAATCAATATTGGTTATCTAATTAATAATTTAAAATGTACTACTTATGAAGTAGGAATGTTAGATGGGATTTTGGTAGACTAAGAATGAAAAGAAAGTAGTGTCTCTACAAAGGTTAAAAAGGAAATACAACTTTAGTTGGAAGAAAGATCTCAAATTACTATCAATTTCCTAAGAAAATCTTGTGGTTTTAAAAATTCCTTATGTTACAGATGATTTAATTTTACAATGAAACTTTAAATTCTAACAGAGATTACTTCATTCCTCAGCCCTTCACAATTCGATCTCATGATTTGTTGTCTAAAGTTTCTTTTCGTTGAAAATGTAAGAGATTAACTCAAGCTAGCTTAAACAAACAAACCACAAAAAAATTCCTTTAAAGATGTAGAGGCCTTATTTGTAGTTTTTAAACTGGAACTCTAGTGCAGAAGTGCAACTGGGAACAATTGACAGGACGTGGAACCAAGAGCAAAAAACCCACATGGAACCTGACTCTCATCCATGCTCTTCTCTTTCCCATTGCTGATTAGATTAACTTTCTCTCTACAGATGAGCTTTCTCTATTACTTGGTTAACAGGGCAGAAAATAGCTGTCCCTAAATCCCAAGTTTTTATATCTCTACCGCACAAGCGACAAATCCATTTGATATTCTACTTGAACTTGCTGACCTCTAATCTCCCATGAGTGAGTCATCAATCCATCTTTCAGAACAGGAGAAAACCTTGCAGGAATTACCCAAAGTGTGATAATATTTCATACTAAGATAACTTTTCTTCATACACTGGATAGCCCTAAATTATTATTGAGGAGACTAAAAATTCATACTTTATCAGTAGAAGAATGGCCATGGGCTTGAGGCAGGAATATGTAAGTACCTGATATTTTGGTCTTAAATACCTAATAGACATCAGTGTGTGCCAGGGAACATAAACTGTCTGATCTTACACTCTCGCTGAGATATATTTCTAGTTTGTTTGTGCAATCACCTGTGAAACTTGCCAAAAGAGACTTGAGTAGAGAAGGCGGCTAAGGCTAATATGTTAAAGGAGATAATACACTAATCCAACATAAAACTTCTGCTAAAGATTTTTTACAATTTTTTTTCCAATGTTCACTCTCACTTTATTCCTCCAACGTATTGAGTTGTGTTTTGCTTCCACTGCTTATCTTTATGTAAATGAAAAATTGCTAATCAGTGATGAGACAATCTTGGCTGAATTTCAAAATTTTAGGTCAATATAAAACAGCACGTGCATACGATACTAGGCTTCACTGGAGAACAGATCACATCTCCTATTCACTTGTTAGCTTTTGGTACAGCCTATTTTGAAACTGGGCGAAGATTTCTATGCCAAGCCATTTTTAATTAAAATAAATTTCTGCAGCCCGTCTATTTACATGTAACTTCTAACCTTTACTACCTGAATATGGAAAACAGCCATACAGCACAGCACTGAGTATGAAAAAGCTGGGAAATGTAACACACGATAAGTGCGTGAAGGTAGAACTTTAAAATGTGTGGACAAAAAGATTTTTTTCTTTATATAACACCTGTATGAGGAGCCTGTGGTATAAACTTTTCCTTTCACAATAGATACTGATTTTTAAGCAACGATAAAGGAATGCTTGATTATTAAGAAGAAAACATTACACCTTAATAATAATTCAATAGAACCAGAATAAGGATACACATAGGTAAGCTTGAAACTACTCATTGCTTCCCCAAATCACAACTCAGGTGTCATAAATATTTTCAAAAATTGTAATGTTTATTTTTTTTAAAATTGCCTTAAAGGGTAACATAACTGATGAAATTGATATATGTGTACAAATAATCTGAAAGATACATGCTATGCTTTATACAAATTTATTTTGTAAGGGTAAGTTTTGTATACTATTTTATGCTTGCTTATATGCATTAAAACATAATTCCACTTTGACCTCATAAATCTAATGTTTTATCTTTTTGTAAATGAGGAACCTATGACTAGAGGAGATAAAAGGGACTTAGAAGAAACCACAGAGACAATGAGAATGTTTCCAGACCTCAAGCCTATTTAACTTACTTAAACCGTGCCAAGATATTTTAAATGACAAAACACTGTATTATTGTCACTATATTCAAATCTGAAAGGACTTTAACACCAGCTAAGGTCTTCTATGATGTTCCTATACAACTTGTAGTGCTTCTAGTGATAGGGGTAGTGATGAGGAAAAGGCAACTGCTAGGATTCTAGCAAAAGAGTGGACAATCAGGTACCACCTGAAATTCATGCTGGGGTATGCAGAGAAATGAAACAAAACCCCCAAGAAACAAACCAAAACCCCCAAACTCCCAAACGAACAAAACAAATGTAGGCATATATTCAAAAATTGATGCTACTTGACATGCTGGATTTAACAGTGCATGAACTTGGATTGCCAACATGAAGCCTTTCAAAAATTAGTACATATGAAATGACAAATTATATCAGGAAATTCAGGTGAAATGTATTTATAAAAATCATTTGACACAGATAACAAACTAAGGAAAGATGAAAGAGGAATTTACAATAAGAAATAAATCATCCCCAAGCTAGCTTTCCTCTTCTATACAATATATATTAATTTAGGTCAATAAAATGTGTTTTTTATCAAATATATCATACAAAAATACAATTAAGATTAATTTGGAATTTTCCCTCGGATTCTTAAGTTCATTGACTACATTAGAGAGAATTAATCACATCTTGTAGTAACAGAAAATCTCACAACAGTTTTCCAGATAAAAGGTTGTGATTGATTAGGCAGAAGTAGTGGTCTGCCAACTTTGTGAAATAAAAATATCCCATGGGTTGAAGTGGAGACAAATACCTGCTTATAAATACGTGAATAAAATAAGGTTTGTAGAGTTGAATCTTTTAGGAACTGCAAGTACTATAAAAATCACAAATATTATTTTAGCTAACTGTGATATGGAAAGATAATAAAAATTAAGTTTTATCTAATGACTTCAAAAATATATCACTAAAATCTTATAAACAATTTTAAGACTTTTTAGTTATTCATCCTGAGTTAATGCATTTTTTAAAATTATTATTTATTTTTATTTTTAGGACTGCACTCACTACATAATGGAAGTTCCCAGACTGGTGGTCGAATTGGAGCTGCACCTGCCAGCCACAGCCACATCAATACCAGATCTGAGCCTTGTCTGTGAACTATACTTCGGCTCACAGCCATGCAGATCCTTAACCCCCTGAGAAAGGCCAGGGATTGAACACACATCTTCATGGATACTAGTCAGGTTCATTACCACTGAGCCACAATGGGAACTCCTTTTTTTTTTAATTTTATTGAAGTATAGTTGACTTATCACTATTGTGTTAGCATCAAGTGTACATCCAAGTGAATCAGTTATACATATATCCATTCTTTTTCAGATTCCTTTCCCATGTAGGCTATCATAGTGTTGATTTCCCTGTGCTATATAGTAAACCCTTGTTACTTATTGATTTTGTATATAGTAATGTATATATGCCACTCTCGATTTATCTCTCCCTTCAATGTTTCACCTTTGGTAACCATAAGTTTAGCTTAAAAAATCTTTGAGTCTGTTTCTGTGTTGTAAATAAGTCGTATAATTTTTTTATTAGATTCCACTTCTTAGTGATATCATATGATATTTATCTTCCTCTGACTTACTTAACTTAGTATGATAATTTCCAGGTCCAAAATGGCATGATTTTGTTCTTTTTTATGTCTCAGTAGTATTCCACTGTGTATATGCATTATTCATTCCTCTGTTAATGGATATTTAGGTTGTCTCCATATCTTGGCTATTATAAATAGTGATGAAATGAACATTGAGGTGCATGTATCTTTCTGAATTATGTTTTTTTCTGGATATATGCCACGGAGTGGGATTGCTAGATCATATTATCATATGATCTATGGTATAATACTACATATTACTTCTATATTTAGTTTTTTAAGGAACTTCCATACTGTTCTCTGTAGTGGTTGTACTAGCTTACCTTCCAACCAATAGTATAGGAGGGTTCCCTTTTCTCCATACGTCCCCAGCATTTATTGTTTGTAGGCTTGTAGATGATGGCCACACTAGAGTGAGGTTGTACAATATTGTAGTTTTTATTTTCATTTTTTTTAATAATTAGTAATGTTGGACATCTATTCATGTGCCTACCAGCCATTTGTCTATCTTTTTTTGGAGTAATGTCTATTTAGATCTTCTGGCCATTTTTTAATTATTTTTTTTATTATGAAACTGTATCTAATTTTATATGTTCTGGAGATTAATCCCTTGTTGGCCACTTCATATGCAAAGATTTTATCCCATTCTGGGGGTTGTCTTTTCATTTTGTTTATAGTATCCTGTACTATGCAAAAACTTTTAAGTTTAATTAGGTTACATTTGTTTATTTTTGTTTTTATTTTCATTACTCTGGCAGCTAGATCCAAAAAATATTGCTGCACTTTATGTCAAAGAATGTTCTACCTATATTTTCCTCTAAGAGTTTCATAGTATCTGGCCTTAAATTAAGTCCTTTAATCCCTTTTGAGTTTATTGTTGTGTATGGTGTAAGAGAATGCTCTGATTTCTTCTTCTTCTTCTTCTTTTTTTTTTTAACGTGTAGCTGTTGAATTTTCCCAGCACCACTTATTGAAGAGATTGCCTTTTCCCCATTGCATATTCTTGCCTCTTTTGTAATAGATTAATTGACCATAGTATGTGGGTTCATTTCTGGGATTCCTGTGCTATTCCACTCATCTATATTTCTGTTTTTGTGCTAGTACCATACTATTTTGTTGAGTCTAACCTTGTAGAATAGCCTGAAGTCAGGAAGCCTGATCATTCCAGCTCTTTTTTTTCTTCCTTTTTCCCTCTATCCTTCTCTCCCTCTTCCTTCCTTCCTTCCTTCTTTCCTTTCTTTCCTTTCTTTCCTTTCTTTCCCTTCTTTCCCTTCTTTCCCTTCTTTCCCTTCTTTCCCTTCTTTCCCTTCTTTCCCTTCTTTCCCTTCTTTCCCTTCTTTCCCTTCTTTCCCTTCTTTCCCTTCTTTCCCTTCTTTCCCTTCTTTCCCTTCTTTCCTTCTTTCCTTCTTTCCTTCTTTCCTTCTTTCCACACTTGTGGCATATGGAATTTCCTGGGCTGGTGATTTACATCTGTGACCTACACTGCAGCTTGTGGCAATGCCACATCTTTAACCCACTGAGTGAGACCAGGTATGGAACCTGCATCCTCATGGACACTATGTAGCATTTTTAACCCTTTGATCCACAATGGGAACTCCTCCACTCTGCTTTTTTTCTCAAAATTACTTTGGCTGTTCAGGGTCTTTTGTGTTTCCATGCAAATTTCATTTTTTTGTCCTAATTGTGTGAAAAATGTCTTTGGTCATTTGATAGGGATTGTGTTGAATCTGTAATTTCCCTTGGGTAGTAAAGTCATTTTGGCAATAATGATTCTTCCAACCCAAGATCATGGTATATCTTTCCATATGTTTTTGTCACCTTCAATTTTCTTCATAAGTGTCATAGTTTGCAGACTACAGGTCTTTTGCCTCTTTAGGTAGGTTTACAGTGTTCTTATTTTTTATTTATTTTTTTTTACAATTTGCAGACCAAAAATTCTGCAACAAATAAAATTTAAATGAGCAAATGTATGTCATACTCTTCATAATTAGGTTAACTGTAGAATGTCTATGCCTCTTCAAAATTTTATTTTTAAATTTTTAGCAAAGTACAATAAAAACCACTGGAGATATTGCTTTCTCAAATGTATTAGCTTAAACAAAAGCTTGTTAATGGTTCTTCAACATTATTACTGTCTCTGTGGAATTCATTTATACACCTCTTTTACCTTTTAGCTTTTATTAAACTTACATTGTTTATACGTTTTCTTATTTAAGTTTTCTTTAAAATATCATTTAAACTCAGTTGAGAAAATGAATCTTGACACCACAAAATGTTACATATGATTTTGTTGCTTAGGGAAAATTAACTTTTCTTGAGGAAATTGGCTAGTCATTCACAAAAGATTCTACGAGAAATTATAGTATTTATAACATTTACATTAAACAATGATTCTCTGAAGCTGTGGCCTGATTAAAAACAACTGACCAGGAGTTTCCATTGTGGAAACAACACTGACTAGCATCCATGAGGATGCAGGTTCAATCCCTGGCCTTGCTCAGTGGGTTAAGTATCTGGTGTTGCTGTGAGCTGTGGTGTAGGTTGCAGATGTGGCTTGGATCTGGCGTTGCTGTGGCTGTGGTGTAGACCAGCAGTTGTAGCTCCG
Source organism: Sus scrofa (assembly GCF_054392235.1). Lineage (NCBI taxonomy): Eukaryota > Metazoa > Chordata > Mammalia > Artiodactyla > Suidae > Sus > Sus scrofa. The sequence goes on from NC_139390.1 coordinate 104,598,072, forward strand.
ATTGGACCCCCTAGCCTATGAACCTCCATATGTCGTGGGTGCAGCCCAAAAAAACCAAAAAAAAAAGATCATATACTCCTTCATAATTTCCTTTAAATTCATAAGAGCGGTTGATAGAAGGAAGGGAATAGGATCTAGAAGGCAACTAGAACCTTTAAAATAACATCATCCTTGAGATTAAATGGAACTGTGTGGCATGTTGTAGTTTTAAAATTCTAGATAGAACAGTGAATACATATTTGAACTCAGGGGTCTTAATTTTAAATTTTAATAATTAAAAAATACTCCATAGCTTATGAGAAAATGCCTTACTGTAGCAGGTGCTCAATAAATACTTATGGCAGAAACTGGCTTGGCTCATCAAATTGACTGCTATATTAGATAGCCCCACTGGACTGCCCACTAGGTGGCAATTCTGTACAGAGCTGTCTCCTTTGCAATTTTCTTGGTAAAAAAATTGCATTTATTCCAAGATCTGTTAATTATATATTTTTATAATAATAATAACAAAAACAACATAAAAATTTTAAAATTAAAAACACTTCAATTTTCAATGTTTTGTTGTAATTTATTTTCCAGGGTTTTTTTATTTTAAAATCAACTTGTGCAATTATAAAATTATAGTTGTCCTTGAAAATAGTAAAACTCTTGAGTTCAGGTCACTTGTATCAAACTACTACATGTGAGGATAACTTCTAGGGATAGATAAAGTGTGAGAAGCAAGCAGTGAAATAACTTTCCTCATTCATCATGGAACAGCTACATAGTGGGGTGGTTCTGCTTTAAAGCCAAGCACATCAGAAGTAGTATGTGGAGCATGGAGTGTGATGCTTGGAATGAGTAGTAACCAGTGTCCATGACTAAGCTAAGCATAGACAAATGAGATTGAATAGAACACCATAACTCAGTTCTCTTATCCAATAAATCTTAATAAAAGAGTTTAATCCTAGTATGTGGCATTGCAGTTTAAATCTATCATAGTTGAAGTTAAGCCATTAATGGATATGAGAAAGTTATCTGTGCCCCATTTTTACTTTTAGAATTTAATATTCTAAAAATTATGAAATACTAGAAAACAACCAGTTTTTGAATAAGGTAACATGTGCTGGTCTTGCCTTTGGAATGGATGAGCAATGAAATCCTGCTGTATAGCACTGGGAACTATATCTAGTCACTTATGATGGAGCATGATGGAGAATATGAGAAAAGGAATGTATACATGTATGTGTGAGTGGGTCACTTTGCTGTACAGTAGAAAATTGACAGAACACTGTAACCCAGCTTTAATGGAAAAAAATAAAAATCATTTTAAAAATTAAAGAAAAGAGAAATCAGAAATAAAAAAATTAATATCGTTAATATTCTTATGTCTTCTGAAGGTTAATAACTGGAGTAATTTGTAAATTTACTCAAATTTACTTAAAATATATTTTTCACACTTACCTTTTTGTGGGAGATACAGGGAGCTAATGTTAGTTATTAATCACTGGTAGGTGGTTGAGATGTTGATTTGCCACCAAGGCATGTCAATATAATTCTCTTGTGTGTTGCTTTTGTTACCTATTGACTTATAACAAATTGCCCTGAAATTTATCCAATTAAAACATCAAACAATTATCTCCAAATTTCTGTGGCTTAGGAAATAGCATGACTTAGCTGGCTGCCCCTGTCTCAGAGTCTCTATGAGGCTGCAATCAAAGTGTTTGCAGTGGCTCTAGTCATCCATGTGGCTGATGGCAGTCCTGAGGTCCTTAATGACTATTGGCCAGAAATACCTCTATGAACTTCATTAGACTACATATTTATAATAAGAGACTTTACCCAGAAAGAGGATTATAAAAGATGGATAGATAGATAGGGACTGAGCAAACCAGATAAAAGTCCCAGTCATTTTTGCACCCTATCTCAAAAATGGCATCCCCTCACTACTGAATTCTTTAGGAGAGATCAACTAGGTCCAGCCCACACTCAAAGGATAGAAATTACATAAAGTATTAACACCAGGAAGCAGAGATCTTTGGGGCCATTTTAGAAGCTTTCTGCAATTTAGTGATATTGCTACAACTGTTAAAATTACAAAGTGTATGTTTTTTTCTGAAAAATGTCCTTGCAAAGAAAATCATTTAATAATAGTAATTAAAAGAAAAAAGATAAAATGTAGTGTAACTTAAGCCATGAAATGTCAGGAAATATGATGTTCAAGAAATTATGGTACTTCCTTGGTCTCTATATTATCAAGAATTTCCCATCTCAGAGTATAATACTATAATCCATTTGAGCATAATTGATACTTTTGAAATGAAATTAAGTTAGCGATAGAAACACCAATAATTTTGAATAAATTATACTTTATATCTAGTGTTCCAAACCAACTGCACATTTATTTCACTTAAAGCAAGGTTATTGTGAAGATTGAGATCATTAATGATAGCCCTAACTCAAATAGGAAAACTGATACTTAGAGCCATGAAATGGCTTTATCTGAGGTCACTAGATAATGAGGATTAAAAATTGTCTGACAGAGAGTTCCCATTATGGTGCCATGGAAATGAATCTGACTAGGTAGGATCCATGAGGTTGTGGGTTCAATCCCTGGCCTCACTCAGTGGGTTAAGGATCCGGTGTTGCCTTGAGATGTGGTGTAGGTCACAGATGCGGCTCAGCTCTGGCATTGCTGTGGCTGTGGCATAGGCCAGCAACTGTAGCTCTTATTAGACTCCTAGCCTGCGAACCTCCATATGCCTTAAGTGTGGCATGAAAAAGCAAAAAAACAAAGAAGAAAAAAATCATTTCCATAGTCTGGTGAATGTATCAAAACTCTTAACAAACATCATTCTTTCTTTAAAAATTTAAATAATGGTATTAGCTATTAAGTGCTATGAAAATTATGTAAAAAATAAAATGTCCTAAATGGAGTTTGAATAAATAAAAATTCAGCCTCTGACTCAAAATTTGATAAATTTCATTTGTAACTTCAAGGATATCTTCAGCTTTGCCTTTTGATACATATATATTAGAATAGTAGGAGTTCCCATCATGGCTCAGAGGAAACGAATCTGAATAGTATCCATGAGGACGCAGTTTCAATCCCTGGCCTCACTCAGTGGATTAATGATCTGGCATTGCAATGAGATGTGATGTAGGTTGAAGACATGGCCTGGATCCCGTGTTGCTATGGCTGTGGTATAGGCCAGCGGCTACAGCTCTGACTCGACCCCTAGCCTGGGAAACTCCATATGCCATGGGCGTGGCCCTAAAAAGACCAAAAGAAAAAGAAAAAAAAAAAAGTAGAATATAAAATTGCTTTGGACTGGAGAACTTTTGAATGTATAGATAAAAACCAGAATAATATAAGGAACCTCTGTGTTTCTATCACCCAATTTGAACAACTATCAATATTATGCCATTCTTGTGTTATCTATATCATCCCTCATCTTACTGCCACCTACTTTATTATTTTTGTAGTTCTTAACATAATTTATATGTATTTATATAAGGTTATTTATAAGTCATAGACACATGCACACATACACACACTGAAATATAAAAGACAAATCTAACAAGGTACAGAATTTTTCTCACCTTAGAAATTTTTTTCATCTCTTGATCTAGCCTATATCCCTTGCTCTGAGATAGAGCTATTCTATCTATTGTAAGGCTATTCTTACTATTCTATTTTATTTTTTCTCCCCCTAGATTATCTTCTTATTGTAGCACTTCATATAAAGAGAATCATATATTTAGAATGGATAAGCAATGAGGACATACTGTACAGCACAGGGAACTATATCCAATCTCTTGGGATAGAACTTGATGGAAGATAGTATGAGAAAGAAAAAAGTGTGTGTGTGTATATAAATATATATATATACACACATGTATGTGTGTATGACTGGGTCACTATGCAGTACAGCAGAAATTGACACAATGCTATAAATCAACTATATGCTAATAAAAATAAATTTAAAAAAGGAATCATACAGAATATTCTTTTATATCTTTTTTCTCCCAGTATAACGTCTGTTAATTTCACTTGTGTCTTTTTTTTCTCTTTAATGCAATTTTATCCAGATTCATTGAGATGTAGTTGACACAATATTGTGTGCACAATGCGATTATTTGATACATATATTTATTACAAAATGATTATTACAAAATGTTAACACATATATCACCTTACATAGTTACCTTTTTTTTTCTGATAAGAACTTTTTATATCTGCTCTCTTAGAAGTTTTCAAGTTTACAATACAGCAGTATTAACTCTAGGCAGTTAATATCTGTATCATTTTTCTACATATTTATTCCTTTTCATTGCCAAGTATTCCATTATGTAAATATTTCCCAATTTATGTTTATATATTTTCCTATTGATAGACAAATAGGTTTTTTCTGTTTTTACAGTTTGAATATGTCTAATATGAACATTATCATTTATTTCTATAATTTATATTTTTACATCTCTTGGATAAATGACTTGGAGTTGAATTCCTAGATAAAGGGTCTGTGTATATATATACTTTTATAAGAAATTTCCAAAACTTTTGTCAAATAGATTGTACTATTTCATATTCCCACTACTAACAGAGTTTCACTTGATCTACATCCTCACCAGCACTTGGTATTATCAGCTTTTCTTCGTATTTTGTTTTATTTTAGCAATTCTAATGACTATATAGGACACTCTCATTGTAGCTTAGTCTTCATTTGTCTGATTACTAGTGATGTTGAGTATATTTAATATGCTTATTAATCTTCATATATCTTTGTGAAACATATCTCAAGTCTTTTCTCCTTTATAGTAAGGTGTTTTCTTATTGAATTATGAAATTTCCTTCTTTTTATATACAATTATTTTGTCAAATATGTTTTGCAAGTGCTTTTTCTCACTATGTGGCTTGCCTATTTTCTAAAATAGGATGTTTTAATATTGATGAAGTCGAATTTATTATTTTCCTCTTCTATAACTACTGCTTTCTATGTCTAAAAAAACGTTGCCTAGTATAGATGAAAACACAATATCATGTTTTCTTCTATAAGGTTTATAGTTTCAACTTTCACATTTAGGTCTTTGACCTGTCAAAAGTTAATTGTTTTTATGGTGTGAAAGTTTAAAAAGTCAATGAAATTTGATTTTTTTCACCATGTACATAGACAATTTTTAATGCTATTTATTGTAAAGACTTTCCTCATTTTGTACTGCTTTCATGCTTTGTTAAAAATCAAGCAACCAAACAAAAACACAACCTACAAACTGGGAGAAATATTTGCAAATGATGTGACTGATAAGGGTTTAAGTTCCTATTATACAAATGACTTAAAACTCAATTAAAAAATCAAAAAATTGACAGAAGATCTAAATAGACATTTCTCCAAAGAAGACATATAGATGGCCAACGGGCTTATGCAAAGATGCTCAATATCACTAATTACTAGAGAAATGCAAGTCAAAACTGCAATGTGCTATCATCTCACACTAATCAGAATGGCCATCATTAAAAGTCTACATATAATAAAGGCTGGAGAGGGTGTGGAGAAAAAAGAACTCTGCTACACTATTTGTGGGAATGTAAATTTGTGCAGCCGCTATGGAAATCATTAAGAAATTTCCTTAAAAAAAAAAACTAAAAATAATGTTACCATATGATTCAGCGATTCCATTCCTAGGCATATATTTGGAGAAAACTCTAATTTAAAAAAAGTGAATGCAGTGTTAACAGCAGCAGTATTTACAATAGCCAAGATATGGATATAACCTAAATGTCCATCAACAGATAATGAATATATGGATGAAGAAAATATGATGTATATGTACAATGGAATATCACACAATCATAAAAATGAACTACTGCCCTTTGCAGCAACATAGATGGACCTAGAGATTATCATACTAAATGAAATAAATCAAAGACAAATACTGTATGGTTAACACTTACATGCAGGATCTAAAAAATGCTAAAAACGAACTATTTACAAAATAGAAATGGATGCATTGACATGGAAAACAAATTTGTCATTATCAAAGGGGATAGTGGGAGGAAGGGGAGAGGTAAATTAGGAGTTTGGGAGTAACATATACACACTACTATATATAAAATAGATAAATGACAAGGACTTGTTATGTAGTATAGGGATCTATATTCAACATCTTGTAGAAATCTCTAATGGAAAAGAATCTTGGAGTTCCCATTGTGGTTCAGTGGTTAGCGAATCCGACTAGGAACCATGAGGTTGCGGGTTCGATCCCTGGCCTTCCTCAGTGGGTTAAGGATCTGGTGTTGCCGTGAGCTGTGGTGTGGGTCGCAGATGTGGCTCGCATCCCGCATTGCTGTGGCTGTGGCGTAGGCTGGTGGCTACAGCTCGGATTAGACCCCTAGCCTGGGAACCTCCATATGCCATGGGAGCGGCCCTGGAAAAGGCAAAAAGACAAAAAAAAAAATCTTAAAAAGAATATATATATTCATATATATAAATGTTTCTGAAACTTATTCATGTGTGGTCAGTTTCATACAATTTATTAGGTACTGTCATAACTATTGAATACAAAGACAGTTATACAAACAAGGCTTATGGATTTATTGTTACTATTTGAGTATTTCAAATTTCATAAAAGTTGTAGATGTAATTTTTTTTTTTTTTTGCTTTTTAGAGCCATACCTATAGCATATGGAAGTTCCTAGGCTAGGGGTCAAATCTGAGCTGCAGTTGCCAGCCTATGCCACAGACACAGCCACAGTAATGTGTGATCTAAGCTGCTCAATCTACACCACAGCTCATGGCAATGCCAGATCCTTGACCCCTAGTGAGGACAGGGATCAAATCTGCCTCATCAGGGATACTAGTTGGGTTCTTAATCTGCTGGGCCAAAATGGGAATTCCTGTAGACATAATTATAATGAACATTTCCTTCAGTCAAAGACATATTATTCAATATATTTTGAATTTCATTTCATGAAGCTTCTTCATAATTTGCAATCAGGATGGAATAGCAACCATATATATTTAAATAAGTCTGCTAGTACACAATGAACTCTTGAATGTTTTCTTTATAACATATATGGGCTTATGATCAATAGTTGTTAAAACAAAAACTGAGTGCCTTTCGTGATCTGTTGAAGCATTATCCAAACTGATATTGAAATGATATAACTTGAAAGTACACTTCTTGTTTAATACCTGTAGAAATGATGCTCCTATTATTTTACATGAAAGACGATGCTGAAATTGGTGTGCTGATAAGACAATGTAAATATGGACATAATTTAAACACTTAATTCTAAATTTAAAGAATAATTTTCACTCAAGTATTGAAACATCAGAGACATATAAAATATTATAACTATAGATATTTAATAAAACTCTAAGAATATTAGAAAAAAAATAGAAGAGTGCAGACCTTCCATTTGTGAGAGAGTAACTAGGAAAGTGTTTTTTGTTTTTTTGTTTTGTTTTGTTTTTTATATATATAATTTTTTTTTATTTTCCCACTGTACAGCAAGGGGGTCAGGTTATCCTTACATGTATACATTACAATTACATTTTTTCCCCCACCCTTTCTTCTGTTGCAACATGAGTATCTAGACAAAGTTCTCAATGCTATTCAGCAGGATCGCCTTGTAAATCTATTCTAAGTTGTGTCTGATAAGCCCAAGCTCCCGATCCCTCCCACTCCCTCTGGAGGGAGGAAAGTGTTTTCATAGAACCAAATGCTCAAGTTCAGGTTTTATAAAGAGAATAAATCTTACTTGAGTCTGTCTTTGTCTTTTCCTTATTTTTTTCCCATTACCTTTTTCTCCTCACATTCCCTAAATTCTTTTTTAAAAAAATTTATTTAAGCATAGTTGATTTACAATGTTGTATTAGTCAGCTATACAACCAAGTGAAACAGTTATGCATGTACATACATCCATTCTTTTTTTTCCCATATAGGATTTTACAGAATATTGACTAGTACTGTACTCTATAGTAGGTCTTTGCTGGATTTGTATTTTACATGTAGTAGTGCCTGTGTGTTAACTCCATCCTCTCAGTTTATCCTTATCCCCATTGTTTCCCCCCTCCCATAACCATAAGTTTGATTTTGAAATCTGTCAGTTTGTTTCTATTTTATAAATAAGTTCTTTCATATCATTTTTATTAGATTCTTAAATTGTTAATATTGGGGTGTTCCATAGATAAGTCCCTGGGTTCTTTATCTTGTGTTTTTGCCCAGTCCCATGGATTTACATACCATCCTTATGCTGGCATCTCCTTATTTCACTTTATTTATTTCACTTTACTTTATGGTACTCTATTTCAGGTGTTTGTTCTAAGCTTAGAGTATACATTGTTACTTGCTCTACCTTCAAATAATATTATACCATCTCACATATGGTCTTCCCTTCCTGTTCTTTGTGCTATTATCAGACATTTTCATCTCATCTGTTAAAAGCTACACAATCAGTTTATTTTTTTATTTATTTTTTATTTTTTTGTCTTTTTGCCTTTTCTAGGGCCGCACCCATGGCATATGGAGGTCCCAGGCCAGGGGTTCAATTGGAGCTGTAGGCGCCTGCCTATGCCAGAGCCACAGCAATGCAGGATCTGAGCCGCGTCTGCTACCTACACCACAGCTCACAGCAATGCCGGATCCTTAACCCACTGAGCAAGGCCGGGGATCGAACCCACACCCTCATGGTTCCTAGTTAGAATCGTTAACCACTGTGCCACGACGGGAACTCCAATCAGTTTTTATTTTATTTTAAACTATGTGTCCTCTTTACTGAAATTTAAACCCCTGAAAAGTCTTTTAGGTGCCCATATATTTGCCTTTTCTGGTGGTCTTCATTTCTCTGAATAAATCCAAATTTCTATCTGATATTATGTTACATCTACCTAAGTAACTTAACAACATCTCTTTTTAATACAAGCCTACTATACATGTTTTTTCAGGTTTTTTTTTTTTTTTGTCAAAGTATTTATCTAACCTTAACTTTCAAATGATTTACTTTTGCTAAATACAGATTTCTAATTTGATAGATTTTCCTTTCATTTATGTAAAGATGTAACTATTTTTTTCTGACAAGAAGTCTTCTGTAAGTTTTTCTCTTTGTTCCTCACTCTATAATGTGTCTTTAGTTTATGGGAGCTTTACAGATGTTGTCTGTATCACTGGTTTTCTGTGATTTAATTATGAAGTCTTCAAAGTTGTTTCCTTTAAGGATATTCCACTTGGTATTTGTTTGTTTTGCTTTTTAGTGTTGTACCTGTGACACATGGAAGTTCCCAGGCTAGGGGTTAAATTGAAGTTGCAGTGGTGGCCTATGCCACAGCCATAGCTACACTGGATGGGAGCCACATTGGCAAACTATACTGCAGCTTGAGGCAATGCAGGATCCTTAACCCACTGAATGAGGCCAGGGATCAAACCCATGTCCTTATGAATAATAGTCAGGTTCGATATCACTGAGGCACTATGGGAACTCCCTTGTGCTTTTGAAAATGCAGGTTGAAAATTTTCTTCAAATTAACAAATTTTTGGTCTTCATTCCTTCAAATATTTTTTGGTTGTACTCTTGTTCTAGAAGTTCAGTTACAGGTATTAATTATACTATACTTGATACTAGTTTACAGGTCTCTGATATACTGTACATTTTTCTCTTCAACCTTTTTATCTTTTCTAGGCATTACTTTGAATAATTGCCTTGACAATGTCTTTAAATTCACTGATCTGTTCTTTCTGAAATACCTAATCTGCTCTTAATTAGATACGGTATATTTTTCACATACCACATTTTTTTATTTCCATAAGTTCTATTTGGGTTCTTTTTATATATTTGATTTCTTTTATCATTTCTAGAATTTATTCAAACTTCTTGATCATAGGGGACATATTTATAATAATTGTTTTAATGTGTTTTTTTCCTATGTCCATCATCTTTGTCATTTCTGGTTTTGTTTTGATTGGTTGAGTTTTTTCCTCTTGGTTATGTTTCTGTGCCTACATGGTGATTTTTTTGTTGCATGCCAAAAACATTGTAAATTTAAGATGTTAGGAGATACTGGATTTTATTTATATAAATAATTTTAGATTTTTTTTTCCTGGAAAACAGTTAATTTACTTGAGATCAGTTTGACCTTTTCATGAATTTACTTTTAGTTTTGTTGAGATGATACTAGAGCAGCCTTTAGTGTGAGGTTTATTTAGCCTGGGATAGTAAGATGATACTCTTCTGAGACCCTCATGTCTTAGCAAATCTTTCTCTTCTTACTGGTGGGAAAGCAAATCATTATCTACTTCAGATAATTCCTAGAATTATTCAACTTATTATTTTTGTTTGGTTCTTTTCCCTATCAAGTATTTTTCTCTTATGTACGAGCACATTATTACTCTACCAAATGCTTGATGGGAAGCCTGCTGTAGATTCCTGGTGCCTCATTATCTATGTAGATCCCCGTCTTGCTACACAATTCCTAGTCACTTTGTTCTTCACACCTCTGATCTCTTTTTCCTCTGGTCAGTGAGACCACTGAGCAGCATTTATATAGTCCTTTTTTTTTTTTTTTAACTTAGAAACTGCCCCCAAACAATGAACTTAGGTTTCATATTTCTTTGAATAATTTTCTGTGTGAGAAGCAAGAGAATTCTTAAGATAATTCTCAATTTGGTTAGGCACAATATTCTAAAGTTAGCAAAAGAAGGAGTTCCTGTCATGGTGCAGCAGAAATGAATCCGACTAGGAACCACAAGGTTGAGAGTTTGATCTTTGGCTTCACTCAGTGGGTTAAGGATACGGCGTTGCCATGAGCCATGGTGTAGGTCGCAGACGTGGCTCTGATCTGGCGTTGCTGTGGCTCTGGCAAAGGCCAGCAGCAACAGCTCTGATCAGACCTCTAGCCTGGGAATCTCCATAAGCTGTGGGTGTGGCCCTAAAAAGTCAAAAGACAAAAAAAAAAAAAAAAGAAGAAAGAAATAAAATAAACAAAGAAGATCATAGATTATTTGTTATTAGTTTTAGGCCCTACAAGTCAGGAAAAAAAGGACATGGATTAAAATTGTTTAAAACACTGTTAATTATAGAGTGATGATATATCTTGATAAAATATCAAGAATGTATATATTGTCTAAACGTAAGTAAATATTATATTTCAGATTTATGCATTTATTGGGTATAAATTTTACTTAAAATGAGAAACTATAAGTAATATTGAATTATTGTTAATAAGATACATGCTGAAATATTCAGAGACAAGCTACATATACCTGTTCTTTGCTTAACAAAGTTAAGATCAATGGATAGATGGACAAGTGAGTAAATGATGAAATAAATGTGGTAAAATGTTAATGGCAGAACATAGATGAAGAATTCAGGATGTTCTCTCAAAAATTCTTTTGACTCTCCTGTGTGTTGGAAAACTTTTCATAAGGAAATATCAAATACATTGATTATACTGATCAAACATATGCATATATCTCACATAGAAAAATAAGACAAAACAGGGTAAAAGATAAAAATACCAGGAGCCAAGAGGAAAGGAAGAAGACTGCCAAAGATTTCCTGACATGCTTCTTTTATTTTAAAATATTTCACAGATCTATGAAGTGAAAATTAGCTAAGACTCAGGGGAAAATTTGTGGGTGTTTGCGGGTGTTGCAGGAACTTACGAATTCCACTGAACATCTGCAAAAATATTTTCTATTCACTATACAGTATTCACAGATAGTTTTTCAATGGACAAGACAGCTTGCAAAAGCTAGTATGAACCAAGCAATATGAAGGAAAATTCTTGGCCTATATATGCTTTAGTCTCTTCTGAATACAATGTGGTTAAGTAATTCTGCTTACAGTATTTCTGAATGTGTTGGTACAGTGTAATGCATACTTTTCCATCTGGAATTACCCACTATAAAAAAAGTGGCTAAAAGAAATGACTCATGCTATATCAGAAGTAACAAATAAATGATAAAATGTATATTTTCATATGTATTACTTTTATTTGAATATCCCAGAAAAATCTAGAAACAGTTTTATTTGTACAGAGACTTGGGTAATTAGAGAGGGTCATGGTTAACAGTCCTGGACAAGATTTCCTGATGGTGAGTCCTGGCTACACACTTACTAGCTAAGAACCTTTCTACACCTTCAGTTTTTTAACTTATAAAATGTATATGATTATAGTAGTAATCTCTTAGAGTTGTTTTGGGAATTAAATAAGGCTGACACACAGTTCTCAGTAAATGTTAGCCAGCATTATTAAAACTAGGTGTACATCTAGAAATAGGATAGATTCTTCACATATTGAGAGATCAATAGGATATGAAACAACTGTCCCAGAATTCTGGTTCTGCTGCTTATTCTAACCATAGAAAGTATTACATTAAAACATCCTCAAGAACTTGGAAAATGAATAAGTAAAAGCTAATTTAGTGTCAAGTTGCTACAAGAGTTCCCAGAAGAGTTCTAAAACGCTACTTAAAAAGAGTTCCAAGCCCCCCTCCATGGCATGGTTGGTTAACTACTTTGGGATAGAGCTTAAATTTCACTATGTCCTTTATTACCTCTAGGTTCTGTTTCTCTGAGACAATCTATGGAACAATTATATGGAGAAAAATCAAATAGTATTTCAAAAGAGCAAATAACTAATGAGAAGTAATGAGTGAATAAAAAATTATTAGAGTTTGTTTTAGCATGAATATGTAGTGGTTACATTTTTCCAAAATATATAATGTACTTTATGTTAAAAATATGCCAGCCTTATAAAACATTGATTCCTTAGAGAAAAATGAAATATTATTTAAATACAAGTATATTCCACCTACTGAGATTCATTAATTATGGGTACAGCTTCTGAGGCAATAGCCTTGCCCTTGTGAAAACTTCTAATGTTACTCTCTTCTCTGATCAGGACCTTGCACATAGAACACACTTTTACATACTACATTAATTAGCAAGAGCCAATCCACAGCCATTTCATAAATGTAGTCAGCTGTATTTCAGATTTCTTTGCAAAAAACAAAGATTGGAAATAATAAAACCTTGACTCAGGGAATCATTGACATTTGGTCCAAATTTGGACCTATGCTGTCTTTGACCTACATGAGTCACAGATGCCTGGGCTAGAGTCTTCTTGATCTACCTCTTTTGGACTAGAAATGCAGATTCAGTTTGTGTGGACACTCATTCTGAAGAGTTTTGACGCAGAAAGCTAATAGACCCTGGGGAATTGGAGCAACTTGACACTAAACTGGCTTTTATTTATTCATTCACCAACTGGGGAATTGGGGAATGTTTTATTCATTTGTTAGTTACAATTTACACTGCAGCTCTATATTTTTCCCCTCATATTGGATCTGGCTTACCATTTTTGGATATTGAGGAAATGTCTGTTTCACTTATAAAAAACACCTTTTTTAAAATTCAACAAGAATTTTAGAATGTAAGTGCAATAGGAAAGAACGTCATAAATTCTTAGGTACTTTACTAATCATCTAATTGAATTTCAATGGAGAGAGGATGCCTAGGGGATATATTTAAAACGTATTTTTCACCTATTTATATTTATCACTCAAATGTTCTCTGTTAATAATATACAGCAAAAAGATTTAGCCATACTTCACTTCTATGCAAATTAGAACAGCCACAATTCTTATCCACTGTCCCCTGTGTCCATCAGTCCCAAGCAACCTCAGCCTCTATATGTATCTGTTAAATAAATCATTATCTAAATAATATGAAAGCTTAAGCACTCCACATCCTGTAAGCACCAACTGTGTGTTTATTTTTTATAATAAAAGAATCTTTGCTCTCTTACCATAGAAAAATTCTGAAATGAAACCACTTAAGAACATGACAGGGAGTTCCCTTTGTGGCTCAGCAGTTAACAAAACCAACTAGTATCCATGAGGATGCAGGTTTGAACCCTGGCCTCACTCAGTGGGTTAAGGACCGGGCATTGCTGTGAGCTTGTGGTGTAGGTCGCAGACTAGACTTGGATCCCGCTTTGCTGTGGCTGTGTATAGGCCAGCGGCTATAGTTCAGGCCAGTGGCTGTAGCTCCAATTCAACCCCTAGCCTGGGAACTTCCTATGCCAAGGGTGCAGCCATAAAAAGCAAAAACAAAAACAAAAACAAAAAACTATGACAGTTTATTTTATATGCACATTCTCCCTTAGGCTGACAAGATAACAATATAATTCATACCTTAATACATTGACTTTACAGAAAAATAGTTAGATTAATTCTTTGTCCTTTTTACAAGCAACTATGAAATTGATATGAGGATTTTATCAACATGTGAATCAAGTGTACCATCACAAGGTACAATGAATTAATTGGACAAGAAGTCAATTTGTACTGGTTGTTAACATATCAAGAACAGGTATCTTATCCAAGTATAGACAACCTGTGAGGAGGGGAAATTCAAATAGTAAATTAAACACGGAAGAGATATTTTCAAAGGCAGTGGTCAGGATCAGAAAGGTAGTTGGTGGTGCTGCAAGAATGTGTTGGGTTTGAGAGACTCTGTGTAGTGTAGTTTCACTAATTGAAAGCAGTTTTCTCTGTTTATGCTTCCCGTGGGGTGGAAGACAGGAAGCCCAGGAAGTCAACCACAGATTGCCCTCAATAATTAGGGCCATAAAGGGAAGGATACAGCACACTAAGGAAAGATAAGTTAAAAGAGAGGCTACAAGGAAGGAGAACATTTTTCCTCCTAATGAGTAGGATGTGGATTCTGTGATTGAGAAGTAAATTGAGTTACAGGACTCATGAACCTTTAGGTACAGTTCTGTAGAGAACATTCTGAGAACCAATGATAGAAGGGAACATGTTAAGAAACTTTTAATCAATGACATTTTATGTTGGTATCAGAATCCATTAGTGTTTCTTCTTATGTTGGTGTATAAGAAATTTGAAAAAAATAAATGTGGGCTGAATTATTAGTTACAAGAAATAAGTTACATTTAGTCTTATTTAAAGAGATTTGGAAAGGGCTGAGGGAGCCAATAAAGGATGCTGAAACACCAAGGAAATAGCAACAGTGGAAAACCATTACCGCAAGTGACATGAAAATGATAATTCAAGGAAACAGGTTACTAGAACCTATGAAAGCTCAAGCCATTTAAGGAAACCCTCATGATTTTGTCATCTCCTGTTCTCTTAGCCTCTGCCAAAACTTTCATTGGCTGAGCCCAACTACAAGCCTGAGGGCAGTGAAACTGGGGAGTAGTAGTCTTTATCTCCTCCTCATCTGAAGTCACAGAGCAGGCCAAAAACAAAAAGGTGAGGAATGAATTAAGTACCATAGTAATAGAGAATAAACAGGATCAATATTGACAGGAATGTTTCGCTCAAAATTTTAGGATCCTCAATGTGTTAAAAGTCACAGTGGGGTCTGTGGAGGGAGTTTTATCAGATAAGGATCACTGAAAAATAACATTTTCCTCTCTAGGTTATAGACCTAAAACAGAGAGACTGCCAGTTATTTCTCCAGCAAAAATGGGCTTATTTTGGATAAACAAATAATTACAATTCAGTGTCTGCAAACATGGCAAGCCATGTGTAAATCCCTAGCAAAAATGGAGAGAAGAACTCTTTTTTTAAAGGAGAATGGGAGCTGAGAGGGCAAGAGTAAACACAGGGTTCTTGGCTTTTCCTGGCTGATTTGTGCTGTCTCTCAGTGGCTGAGCTCTTGTTAGGCAAGATGAGGGAGTCTTCTTTCTGCTGAGTTACGCTATCAACACAGGATATGAGAGCATCCTCTTTCTGGTCTCCCAATTCTATTTAATTGAGGTTTCTGCTTATTGGTTTTTTCCAAGGTTTGACCTGTGGGAGAGAAAGCATGCCTTAGGGATTATTATTGGAATTCTGGTTTCTCTTGGAGACTAATGGAGTATGGTTGGGGAACTTGGTATCTTTAGAAATAGTGATAAATGTAGAAATTTTTTTCTAGAGAACTTTGAAAAAAAGAGACACTTTAATAATTTTCTTAACAGTTTGCCTTGAAGAGATAAGATTGAACACTTTGTTTGACAAGGGTTCTTTTGTACTTTTCTGATATTTATGTAGACTGCGTTGTTTCCTAACAGGTAAACTCATATTCTGAAATCTCTCTTTTCTTGGTCCTGCCAAATATAGACAACTAAAGATCTTTTGGAAATGGAGTATGTATTATTGGATATTTGACAAAGATCTCACAAATTTGAAATTGAGTTGTCACCAGAGTCTCAATCTGGCTTTGTCAGGGGAATCCTTGATTAGTCCACTGAGGTTGTTGATGTTGGACCTCACAGAGAGGCAGGTTTGAAAGAATTATCAACACACTAAGAAAGCAAATTCCTCAAATATTTTATATCTTAGTCTGAGCTTTGCTTCAAGGGTGTGTATATGTGTTTTAGTATTATATAAAATAAATATTTGGTCTTATCTTCTGTTCCTGGAACAGAGTTCCAAAAGTTCTGGAATTTTGTGAGTGATGAGTTTCTTTTGTATGCAAACAAGATGATGGGTGGCAAGGCCTCTAGATAGCTTCAGGGTGGAGGCTGGTCCCCTGAAAGACCAAGCCATGATTAGTGGACTGGAAGTTTCAGCCCTTTACTCTGACTTCCAGAGAGGGGAGAGAGATTAAAATTGAGGTAAATAACCAGTGGGCAATGGTTTAACTAATCATGCTGAAGTGATGAAATCTCCATAAAAGCTCCAAATGTTAGGATTCAGGGGGTTTCCGAGTTGGTAAATGCATTAAGGGTAACAGGCTCCAAGAGGGCGTAGAGTTGTGCACCACCTTCCCACTGCATTCCTTGCCCTGTGAATCTTTTCCATTTGGCTTCTTCTGAGTTGTATTCTTCATATTAACTGAGTAACTATAAGTAATGCATTTTTTCTGTATTCTATGTGTCATTCCAGGAACTATGGGAGTAGAGTTAGGGGTTGTGGGAACACCTGATTTAGAGCCAGTTGGTCAAAAGCAAGGGTGCTTCTCCCTGTCATCTCCCACTGTGACAAGTGTGGGCAGTCTTATGGGATTGATCTCTTAACTTGTAGGGTGTGTGATCAGAATTGAATTTGAATTGTTGGACTTCCAGTTGGTTTAACAGTACCACAAAATTTGGTGTAGAAAAACAGATCTTCATATCAATGAACATTTATCAAAGTGTACACAAGTTTAATACACTTTATATATTTAATGTATGTATATTTTACTTCAATTAAAATTTTTGAAAGAGCCTAGAACCCAGCTGATGGTTTTTATAGATCTGTACCAACCTTTGTAATCCTGACAACAATTGTGAAGTCTTAGATCCATGTAATTACACTAGAATTCTGGGAAATATAGATTCCTGGCCTATATCATTAAAATTTATCTGAGAAATATGCTGTAGACATTTAAGAAAAAAAAGCTATTTTATCTTGAAAGTAGGCTTTGGTAGGAAAGTTCCTTGATTAAAATTTCTAGGTCATCTTTGCTGGTAGTTTGCCATCTTCACATCTAAATGTTAAAGTGTTTCAGGGCTTTGACCCTAGCCTTCTTTTGTTCTCTATTACACACATAATTTTAATGTGGGTAAGCCTGTACATCATGTCTATATTTTGATGTTTCTCAAATTTATCTTCTAGCTAACCTGACCACTCCACCAAAGTACACACCCATTTATCTCATTTCCTATTCTGCATATCCATTTAGGTGTCTTCTAAATACTCAAAATACACAAAGCA
This sequence comes from Sus scrofa, assembly GCF_054392235.1. Lineage (NCBI taxonomy): Eukaryota > Metazoa > Chordata > Mammalia > Artiodactyla > Suidae > Sus > Sus scrofa. The sequence goes on from NC_139390.1 coordinate 104,615,763, forward strand.
GAACTCTGCTCCATTGGTAAACATATCACTCCTCTAATCTCCTTTATTTTAGCATATGGTGGCACCACGATGTGTTGTTCTAGAAAAATTCTGGAAACCATCCTTGTTTCCTTTCATTTTGCTGTAACCATATAAAATATATCAGCAAGTTCTGCCATAACTATCCTCAAAGTATATGCATCTTTTTAAAAATCCACATTCATCACTTTAAATTCTATAGCATTAGTCATCATTTCTTTCCTGGATTTATAAGAAACCCTCTTATGACTTTTCTGCTTCCAATCTTCCTCTCCATGGACATTTTTTTTTTTATAGCAGTTTAAAAAGATTCTTTTACAACATAAACTAATACTTCTTGGTTTGCACAGTTCTAATTATCTTAAATCTTAGAGTAAGATACAAACTGACTTGCATGATCCTCTTGCCTACAACCAGCTCATGATTTTTCACCTTTCTCAGTTTATAGTTTAATTCCTTTCTACTGAACTGACAAGTTGTTTTTTTTTTTTTTTTTTTTTTTTTTTTTTCACCTCAGGATTTTGTACTTTCTGCTTCCAGTTCAGCATGATTTTCCCTAATTTTTTTTAGACCACACCCATGGCATATGGAGGTTCCCTGGCTGGAGTAAACCACAGCCATAGCAATGTGGGATACGAGCCCGCATCTGTAACCTACACCACAGCTCACGGCTGCTGGATCCTTAACACACTGAGTGAAGTCAGGGATCAAACCTGCAACCTCATGGTTCCTAGTTAGATTGTTCTGCTGCACCACGACAGGAACTCCTGATTTTCCCTCTATCTTAACACTTTTAACTTTCCATTTCATCCAAGATTTTGCTCAAATTTTCCCTTTACTATATGTAGAACCATTGTCAGAACTTCTCCCATAACTTTCTACTGTACTCCGTACTCTTACTTTTTTATGACATATAACACAGCCAGATATTTTATTATTATTTTTTGCTTTCAGTTTTCTGTTTGTATCGCAAGACCCTAAACTTGAGAGGGCAGGGCTTTGCCTGATTTCTCTCTGGTTTTCTATAAATTAGAAAAATGCTTACATGTTAGAATCTCAATACATGTTTGTGAAAGTAATGAATAAAACTTAAGGATGATGTGCAGACTGGTAAAACAAATAAAAAAACAAATTCCTCACTATATTCCTACAGAAACAAAGGGGTAGACTTAAAGTTTCATTATTCTCTGAAGTTTTAAGTATTAGTTAATTAGAGTTAAGAATCTGAAATAGTCTCTTGGCAATCTTATCTTTCCAGACAGTGACAGATTCTAGTGAGGGGTCATTTGACATGTTTGATAAAACATATATCCACAAACTCTCAATAAAAAAGGAGATAATATGACTGAGAAATTGAAACTACTTCCAGATGCTGCACCAATACCAGCCCCAAATTCATTAACCCTAAATTTATCCTTGCTTACCAAGGTGGAGTCGGGGGTGGAAAAAAAGTACTCTGAGAGCACAGTCAGATTTCTTGAAAATAATGCTATCATGAGAAAAAAAATTATTTATTTTTTAAATTGTTATTTCCCCAATGCAGTTTTTTTTATACTGTACAGCATGGTGGCCTAGTCACACATACATGCATACATTCATTTTTCTCACATTATCATGCTCCATCCTAAGTGATGAGACATCATTCCCAGTGCTACACAGCAGAACCCATTGCTAATCCATTCCAAAGTCAATAGTTTGCCTCTATTAACCCCAAGATTCCAATCCACCCCACTCCTTCACCCTCCCCCTTGATAACCACAGGTCTGTTCTCCAAGTCCATGAGTTTCTTTTCTGTGGAAATGTTCATTTGTGCTGGATATTAGATTCCAGATATAAGTGATACCATATGGTATTCATCTTTCAATTTCTGACTTATTTCACTCAGTATGAGAGTGTCTAGTTCCATCCTTATTGCTGCAAATGTTATTCTTTTATTTTTTATGGCTGAGTAGTATTCCATTGTGTATATATACCACATCTTCCTAATCCAACCATCTGTTGATGGACATTTGGGTTGTTTCCATGTCTTGGCTATTGTGAATAGTGCTGCAATGAACATGTGGGTGCATGTGTCTTTTTTAAGGAAAGTTTTGTCTGGGATTGCTGGGTCATAGGGCAGTTCTGTGTATAAATTTCTAAGATACCTCCATACCGCTCTCCATAGTGGTTGTACCAGCTTACATTCCCACTAAAAGTGCAGGAGGGTTCCCTTTACTCCACACCCCTTCTAGCATTTGTTACTTTGGACTTATTAATGATGGCCATTCTGACTGGTGTGAGGTGGTATCTTGTGGTGGTTTTGATTTGCATTTCTCTGATAATCAGTGATGTTGAGCATTTTTTAATGTGCATATCTTCCTTGGAGAAATATCTATTCAGGTGTTTTGCCCATTTTTCCTTTGGGTTTTTGGCTTTTTTGCTGTTGAGTTGTATAAGTTGCTTGTATATTCTAGAAATTAAGCCCTTATCAGTTGCATCTTTTGAAAGTATTTTTTTCCCATTCAGAAATTTGTCTTTTTTTTTTAATCTTTTTGGTTTCTTTTGCTGTGCAAAAGCTTGTCAGTTTAATTAGTCCCATTAGTTTATTTTTCTTTTATTTCGATTGCTTTGGGAGACTGCCATGAGAAAATATTTATAAAGTTGATGTCAGAGAATGTTTTTCCTATGTTCTCTTCCAGGAGATTGGTGGTGTCTTGTCTTATATTTAAGTCTTACAGCCATTTTGAGTTTATTTTCCTGCATGGTGTGAGGGTGTGTTCTAGTTTCATTGATTTGCATGCATCTGTCCAGGGTTCCCAGCAATGCTTGCAGAAAAGACTGTCTTTTTCCCATTTTGTGTTCTTGCCTCCTTTGTCAAAGATTAATTGACCATAGGTGGCTGGGTTTATTTCTGGGTTCTCTATTCTGTTCCATCAATCTGCCTGTTTTGGTACCAGTACCACACTGTCTGGATGACTGTGGCTTTGTAATATGCCTGAAGTCTAGGAGAGTTGTGCCTCCTGCTTGGTTTTTGTTTTTCATAATTGCTTTGGCAATTCTGAGTCTTTGTGGTTCTATATAAATTTTTGGATTGTTTGTTCTATTTCTGTGAAAAATGTTGTGGGTCATTTGATAGGGATTTCACTGAATGTGCAGATTGCTTTGGGTGGTATGGCCTTTTTACAATATTAATTTTTCCGACCGAGGAGCATTGGATATCTTTCCACTTCTTTTTATCTTCTTTGATTTCCTTGACTAATGTTTTATAGTTCTCAGTATATAAGTCTTTTACCTCCTTGTTCAGTTATACACCCAGGTATTTGATTTTTGGGAGTGCAATTTTAAAAGGTATTTTTTTTTGTATTCCTTTTCTAATATTTCATTGTTAGTATACAGAAATGCGACTGATTTCTGAATGTTAATCTTATATCCTGCTTTGATGATATTGAAGGTAAAGTTTTCTTCCATAGCACTAGAGTTTACTATGAGGATGACAAAAACAATCTCTAATTCTTAAATTAGAATAAAATATTAAGTAACTTATAGCCAAAAATAGGCTGTTAATGCAGTTGATGCTGGGATAACATATTATTACTGGGAAATCTTAAGCAAGGATAAGATACTTGAGCAAAATAGGCTAAATTTTATTTAATGGGCAATGATAACCAGAGATACCACTGTAGAATGTATGAATAGATTTGGTACATTAAGGAAATCCTCACGGCCTGGGAATTCCTGCTGTGATGTAGTGAGTTCATGATCCGGCTTGTCTCTGTGGAGGCACTCAGGCTAGGATTTGATCCCTGGCCCAGGAACTTCTATATTCTATGGGGGTGGGTGCAAAATAAAAATTAAAAAAAAAAAAGGGAAGAAAAGAAAATCTTCATGTCCTGAGTGATCCACTGAGAAAAGAAGCAGAGTGACATACCCTCGTAATACACATGCATTCATTTTGTTTCAGGGTATATAAAGTGGCAGTGGGAAGTGGTGGTCTATTATACTTAACAGTCTGAAACCAGGCAATATACTTAGAGCAAGAGATAACTTCCCTTGGTTTATCCAGGACCATTGGATCTAGATTCAGAGAGCTGCAATTATGGTATTTTTGTTGAACAATGGTAGTTCTCTTTATTTAGTCATCACTCAGATATATTCTCACCATGTGGAAGGGGGTTAAAAGGCTTAGTCTTCAGAAAAGTTTTTTTTTTTTTTTTTTACTTGGCCGCTATGAGGATATATACAGTTGCAAAACTTAGAACAACCAAAATACCAGAGAGATAGCAGATAGTGTAGTAAAATGTACCAGAATGGATAAGTGTTAACTGGCAGAGCAGGAGACAGAAATCCATCAAAGAGTGGATGGCCCAAGTCATGGTGAAATGGTCAAGGAGAGTAGTATCATGTCCTAAAAACCCAAGCGTCAGAACTCTCAAATATGAAGAGTGGAAATGATGGATGAGACCAAAGACAGTGGCATTAAGTCTTTGGAAAAATCTCTATGAGGAATAGCTAAACTTCACTTCAGCTTGCAGACTGTCCCTCAGGTAATAATGTGAGAAAAAGAATGTATACATTTATGTGTAACTGGTTCACCATGCTGTACAATAGAAAATTGACAGAACACTGTAAACCAGCTATGATGGAAAAAAATAAAAATAATTATGTTATTTTAAAAAATAACAAATATAAACTAAATCCAAAGAGAGAGTGATGATTTTTCATTTAATTTCTTTTTGCTTTTTTAATTTTTTTGGTAGATGATCAATATTTTATTTTTATTTTTATTTTCCCACTGTACAGCAAGGGGGTCAGGTTATCCTTACATGTATACATTACAATTACAGTTTTTCCCCCACCCTTTCTTCTGTTGCAACATGAGTATCTAGACATAGTTCTCAATGCTATTCAGCAGGATCTCCTTGTAAATCTATTCTAAGTTGTATCTGATAATCCCAAGCTCCCGATCCCTCCCACTCCCTCCCCCCCCCCATCAGGCAGCCACAAGTCTCTTCTCCAAGTCCATGATTTTCTTTTCTGAGGAGATGTTCATTTGTGCTGGATATTAGATTCCCGTTATAAGTGATATCATATGGTATTTGTCTTTGTCTTTCTGGCTCATTTCACTCAGGATGAGATTCTCTAGTTCCATCCATGTTGCTGCACATGGCATTATGTCATCCTTTTTTATGGCTAAGTAGTATTCCATTGTGTATATATACCACCTCTTCCGAATCCAATCCTCTGTCGATGGACATTTGGATTGTTTCCATGTCCTGGCTATTGTGAATAGTGCTGCAATGAACATGCGGGTACATGTGCCTCTTGTAAGTAGAGTTTTGTCCAGATAGATGGCCAAGAGTGGGATTGCGGGGTCATATGGAAGTTCTATGTATAGATTTCTAAGGTATCTCCAAACTGTTCTCCATAGTGGCTGTACCAGTTTACATTCCCACCAGCAGTGCAGGAGGGTTCCCTTTTCTCCACAGCCCCTCCAGCACTTGTTATTTGTGGATTTATGAATGATGGCCATTCTGACTGGTGTGAGGTGGTATCTCATGGTAGTTTTGATTTGCATTTCTCTTATAATCAGCGATGTTGAGCATTTTTTCATGTGTTTGTTGGCCATCTGTATATCTTCTTTGGAGAAATGTCTATTCAGGTCTGTTGTCCATTTTTCCATTGATTGATTGGTTTTTTTGCTGTTGAGTTGTATAAGTTGCTCATATATTCTAGAGATTAAGCCCTTGTCAGTTGCATCATTTGAAATTTTTATAAGAATTTTTATGAAGACTTTGGTAAAATGTAGTGAAACTGTTCAATGGCCAAAGTAAAATTTCTGTGTTCTCTTATTTAGACATCTAGCAAAATTGAGGGCAGATTTATACATACTTCCAGGAATAAGTAATGTCCACTTGCTAACAGGTCATAACTGTGTATATAGTCTAATTTTTGTTGCTTTATTATTATATATGAATCAACAACTTAGGATAACCACTCATTTAAATAAATTAAGAATACAAGTGAGAGCATTATCAAGATATAGAGAAAATATGACGAAGAAACATATTATTTTAGTAAGGGACCATTAATGATAACAAAAAGAACAACAAAAATTCTTAGAGATATTAAATGTTCTCTAATTAGCTTCAGGATTTTAAGAGATATCCTCTCTTAAAAAAATAGAATACTATCAAGAGAATATCAGAGATTAGACAAGTTTCATGGAAATTAAATAAATGACTGTTGCAATAAAAAAAAACAAAGCCACAACAGTAAAATAAGAATTTGATAGACCAATATAATGACTTTACAAAATGTAGAACAAAAGACAAGTTTTGTAATCATGAGATAAAATATAAAGCATGGATAATATTAATTCAGAAATCGAACATTAAAATAGAAAGAATTTCAAAATAAAATAAACAAAATGGAAAATGATGCAGCATTTTATATCCCCACCAGTTGTGAAAGGGTTTCTGGTTTTCCACAACCTCTCCCCAGATTTTATTCTTTTTTGTTTTTTTCATAGTAATCTTCCTGACAGATGTGAGGTGATATATCATCATGGTTTTGATTTGTATTTTCCTAATAATTAGTAATGTTGAATAACTTTTGATATACCTTTTGGTCATTTATGCATCTTCTTTGGTGAAATGTGTATTGACATCCTTTGCCCAGTTTGAAATTTTGTTAGTTTTTTACTATTGAATTGTAGGAGTTCTTTATGTATGTCACATATAAACTCCTTATCAGATACGTGGTTTGCAAATATTTCTCCCATTCTATAAGTTCCCTTTTTATTCTGTTAGTTGTTTGATTTGCTGCACAGAAGCTTTTTAGTTTGATGCAGTCCCACTTTTTCATTTTTGTTATCTGTACTTTTGGTAAGATATCCATGAAATCATTTCTAAGACCAAATATTGTGAAGCTTTTCCCCCAATGTTTTCTTCTTGGAGTTTTACATTTTTAGGCCTTACATTTAAATCTTTAATTCATTTTGAGTTGATTTTTGTGTATGGAATGAGAAATGTCTAATTTTATCCTTTTATATGTGGATATCCATTTTTCCCAGCACCATTTATTGAAGAGATTATCCTTTTCTCATAATGATCTATATACACATAGGTTTATTCTGGGTTCTTAATTGTGTTCCATTGGTCTATAGATCCATCTTTATGCCAAAACTATTCTGTTGTAGTTATTATAGCTTTGGAATATAAATCAGAAAATTTGATGCTTCTAGCTTTTTTTAAAATTTTTTTATATTTCTTGCTGCAAAAAATATCACTGGAATTTTGATGGGAATAGCATTGAATTCGTAGATTGCTTTGGACCATATGAGTGTTTTAACAATGTTAAATTTTCCAATCCATGAACATGGAATGTTTTTCTCTTTGTTTATTTGTGTCTTTAATTTATTTTATCAGTGTATTTAGTTTACAGAATGTAAGTCTTTGACCCCTTGGTTATGTCTATTTTAAAGTGTTATATTTTGATTATTTAAGATTTATTAAATAATTTTTGATTATTTGATTACAAATGGTATTAATTTCCTTTTTGAATAGTTTGTTGGTGGTGGGTAGAAACATTAATGATTTTCCTTTTTTTAACTTTTTTTATTTTATTTTTTTTCCATTTTTTTATTACTCAAATGAATTTATCATATCTGTAGTTGTATAATGATCATAATAATCTGATTTCACAGGATTTCCATCCCACAGCCCAGGCACATCCCCCAACCCCTCAAACTGTCTCCTCTGGAGACCATAAGTTTTTCAATGTCTGTGAGTCAGCATCTGTTCTGCAAAAAAGTTCAATCTGTCCTTTTTTCAGATTCCACATGTCAGTGAAAGCATTTGATGTTGGTGTCTCATCATTATATGGCTGACTTCACTTCACTTTTTTCTGTTTGTTTATTTGTGTCTTTATTTTATCAGTGTATTTAGTTTACAGAATGTACGTCTTTGACCCCTTGGTTATGTTTATTTTAAAGTGTTATATTTTTTGATTACTTAATATTTATTAAGTAACTTTTGATTATTTGATTATAAATGGTATTAATTTCCTTTTTGAATAGTTTGTTGTTGGTGGGTAGAAACACAAATGATTTTCATATAATTTGTACCCTGAGACCTACTGAATTTATTAGTTCTAACATTATTTTTGGTAGCATCTTTAGGATTTTCTATGTATAAGATTATGCTACCTGCAAATACAGATGATTCTACTACTTCCTTTTATATTTGGGTGGCTTTTATTTCTTTATCTTGCCTAATTGCTCTGGCTCAGCCTTACATCGGCTCTTTTGAAATACCACAAACTTTTTTATGTGTTACAACAAATTTATCCCTAGCAGATTTTTAGAAAGAGGCTATATTAAATGATAATGCACTTTGAGCCAGAGTAAGAAAAAAAAAAAATCCAAAACTTTCTCAGTTTATTTATAATAAAAATACACATAGTTATTAAAATAGAAGCTTGTATGTTTTAAGTTGACACATTGAGTGGTGTATACATAAATTTTTTGATTATATGAACAGAATTTTATTGGAAGAGTATTTTGAGATTACATTTGCAAAATCTTTTTTTATTAACTAGTAGTCATCTATTATTCTTTCTATTTTTACCTTTAAACATTTAAACAGTATATAACTATGCAATAAAATGATATGGTATATGCCTGAGAATTATATAAATGAATAATGGTAACACCTAACAGCATGCCTAGAGGTGTTCATATTGAGAAAATAAATCATGAGCAAACTTACCAGATCATAGAAATAATGCAGATCTGTTTGGAATCTTCTTAGATACCTTCAGATATTTCTCATAGGTGAAAATAATATTGAAAACATTTGTCTTTAGTTGTTAGGAAAAAAAAAGTTGAAAATAGAGAGCTATTCCATGTTTATAGACAAACTGTGAATCCCACATACTGGAGAAGAAATGAAAAAAAAAAATCAAATTATCATAAACTCTGTCCAGTACACCATCTTCCTTTATTTGCTAACAATGCTGGATAGTCTTCAAATGAACATTATTTTGAGAAACTTATTAACATCAATTGTATTACTCAGCAGGCCGTATTTAATTTATTTAGTACTATTTGAAACTTAATCCTTATCCTTGTAAACCTTTAGCATTTATTCAGATTCCCCACATCACCTGAAATTGGGCTTCCCCTGGGATGAATAGTGGTAACTACAGTGTCCAGGGACTGATCCCATCATTTTCTGAGCCAACTCTGATGGTCAGCACATCCCAGCTCATCCTATATCTATCCCTCCACCAGAACCCACACTTACTCCCTCCATACATCCAAAGTCACATAGCGTCCCATCAGGCTCCAACTGTACTGTCTGACTACCTGGGAAACCTTACACTCCACCACCCAGACCAGGCCCTAGCCCATCCCTAGATGTCTCCAATGTTGTTCAAAAAAAAGAAAAACACAAATAAAAACAAACAAAAAATTCCAATACTAGGTTGGATATGTTAACTAACTTTTTGTGGTAATAATTTCACAATACATAGAGGTGTTCATATTTTCTTTACTCTCTATTTTAACTTTAAGAACTTACAATATAAGGGCCAGAATTTTCTCCCATACCCAAGTATATAAATTCTTAATTGGCTTCTAAGGCCAATACATACTTCTTGTCTAATTTGGTTTCCTGGAAGATTTCATTCATGTCCTCAGTGGTCATCTGATCAAATGGAATTATAGTCTTTTTCAACTCTCTCTTGTACTCCTAAATTCTCAGCTTTGACAGAGACAAAAACTCAGCATAACTTTTCATGTCTTCTTTTTCCTCAGCGCTCAACTGGTAGCATATTTATCTTCTGATACAGAAAACTTCAGGACATTAAACTAAAATAGATGCTTTTTTTTTTTAGTATTTTAAAGCAGAGATAGGCCTCTACTTCTAGATTTGCTTTGGTTCTTCAAAATAAAATAAGAAAAAGAAAGTAGCAGCATATATGTAGGATGTATCTTTACAAAAACTATAAGCCATTAATGATGTTTTCACCAAGTTGAAAGATAACATTTTTACCTTAACTCTTGAAAATGCTGGAAACAGCTTTTCTTTCCTAATATTCCGCTCTGCAGCATGCTTAAACATTTGTTTTTTGTTTGGTCTTTTGTTGTTGTTGTTCACATACAATACACAATTAATGAATAGGTTTGCAATTAAGTTACAGAGAATGTTAGTCATTTGCAACTCTTCGAAACTGTCAAAGTGACAGTTGTTCAGGACATGCGTTACCAAAAAGCCTGTTACTATTATCGTGAATTATATAAATGGTAGCACAGAGTACAAGTTTGGCTTTATGGTATTGAAAAATAAATAACTAGTTCATGTTTATGCCAGTGGGAAGTGTGGTATAACAGTTATGTCAAATGTAAGTAATAAATACTATGAAGGAATCTGGCTAGTGACTTGTTGAATACTTTGGACATAGCAGCATGTTGTATTTATCCAAGTACTTTGCAGAAATGATTTCATTCATCTTTATAACATCCTTCTTGTAGAAGGATATTTAAGTGGAGATAGGAGGGAAGATTGCTAGTTGCTTAGCGAATCAAAAGCGTGAGGAGGGGAACAAGCTCTTTGCAAACTTTGGTTTAGAGTTACATGAATTCTGGATGACCCATCATTACAGTACAGCTTTGTCCCTGGCTGTAACATGTGCACAGGGAACAGTTTGTCACATGCTTTGGAATTTTTCAAAAGATTTCACCAAGTGTTAATATAGCCAAAGGCCTCAGGAATTGGCAAAAGCTTTCCCCATTTGTTCCCCCATATGTGATATTGTTTGTGTCTTTGTATGTGTAAAACTGGAAAAATTTGTTTATGGGATTTTTAATATGTGTGCATGATTTTAAGCAAACTAGTTTACATTCTGGTATTTAGAACAGCCTATAAATATCCAAATAGATATAAAAATTATAAGCAGAAGTGTTCCAAATATCACAGCTACCATTAAAATGGAAATCAAATTTACAGTCTTTAGGATGAAGAGCAGCATCCTCTTCCCCAATGGTTGTTTATTTTTTCTTTTTTAAAAAATTATTACAGTGGATTTATAGTGTTCTGTCAATCTCTGCTGCTCAGCAAAGTGACCCAGTTATACATACATACATACATACATATATGTATATACACACACATATATATATATTATTTTTCTCACATTGCTCTCCATCACATTCCATCATCACAAGCAGTTTTTTCTTAAAGGACCTAGAAATGTTGAGGTGTGACATGAGACAAGAAATACTACAAACTGACAGTCCTAAATACAGGCTCCTTAAGTACCACTAAGCAACAGCTTATTCATTCATCTATTCAATTATTTTCAACTCATACAGTGTAAAATTACTGTGAGAATAGCTAATTCCATTTTCAGATTTTTTAAGTGCTTTAGGAAATAGAGCTAGTGATGCATCATTGTTGTTCATTAATCAGATGAGGAAACATTAGGAATATTTGACAGTTTGAGGATTACTGATCAGGCATTTCATATGATATCCCTCAGTGGAGATTTGTCTGATGTTTGTCTCATGATTAGGCTGAGGTTATGGTTTTGGGGGGAGACTACAGTGAATAAAGTGCCATTCTTATAACATCATATCAAAGGTATATACTATCAAGATAACTTTTTCCTGTTTACGTTAACTTTGATCACCTAACTTGAGGTGGCATTTTACCACACTCAAGTTATTCTTCTTTTCCTCCCTTCCTTTTCATAGTCCTTTTAGGGAAAAGCCCCTGTTAATGGCCTAGGGAGTTATGTTTCTCTTACTTGATGTTGGAATGTCTACATCAATTATGAGGAATTCTTCTGTATACGAGGTTTGTTTATTTTCTCTAATTTATGTACTCAACCACTTACATATACTTAAGGACTTAAGACAAAGAAAATCAGAGAAACTCTCATAGCCAGGAGTTGCCTAAGGAGACATCACAACTAAATGTGATGTGATATCCTGGGTGAGATTCTGGAACAGAAAAAAAAATCATGACAGAAAAACTGAAAATACAAATAAAACATGGATATTAGTTATTGATAATGTAAAATATTGGTTCATTAATTTTAACAAATATATCACACTAATGTAAGATGTTAATATTAAGGAAAACTGAGTAAATCTTGGTATTATCTTTGCAAGAATTCTGTAAATTTAAAACAGTTTTAAAATTTAAAAAATTGATTAAATTAAAAAATACCTCCATCCTCACAGAGATAATAATACATTCAGGAATTGTCAGGATCTGGGAGTCACATCTGCAGTTTTCATGGAAATGTGAACTAGCACTGTCTGTCAGGAGCTATTGAAATGTTAGTGTCCACATATTCTTTGGTTCTTCAAACTCATTTCTAAGAATCTATTAGTATAAATAAAAGCAAAATAGAAGTATATCACTTGCAAAATGGAAGTGTCATTGCTGCATTTTTTCTAATAGTCATTAAAAAACAAAACCTATAATAACATAGAACAACCTACCTAAATATTCAATAAGGAGTAGTGGTTGATGGAATCGTGATACTTGTCCATAGAGTAGCCATTATCAAGTAGAAGCCTTCTCTATATGTGTGTATTCTCTGGAAAGTGTAACTACAGTCTAATGAAAAAAAATATATATATACATAGATCCCAGTTTAAAGAAAAACAAGAATATACATGTGTAGAATCATACACACTAAGTATTAATAGAAGTGATCTTAGAAAAATATAATTGTAGTAGGGAATATTAACTTTTACATTTGCATCTCTTCCTTTTTGAAACTGATAAAATCCTCATTAATTCCTTTTGTAATAAAAATATAAACTTTCTCAAATTTAGGGTTACCAAAGGTGACAGGTGGTGGAGGGAAGGATGGGCCTTCCCAAGGTTTGGGACTGGCATATGCACACTGAGGTATATGGAATAATTGGCCAATGGGAACCTGATGTACATAGCACAGAGAACTCTACCCAAAATTCTATGATAATCTATGTAGGAAAATAATCTGAAAGAGTATGGATGTATGTATATGTATAACAGAATCATTTTGTTGCATAGCAGAAATTATCACAACAATGTAAGTCAACTAAACTTCAATAAAACTTAAAACAATGAAAAAATTAATATATAGCTTTTCTTTGTTAGAATGAAGGATATGTTTGTTCATATATAAATTATTTTTATAGTAGTTATGTTATAATTAATATGTTAATCAAACTCAGTTCAAGTTCTCATAATTTCATGAATTGGAAATTATAAATTTAGAGCCCCTACCTAAATTTAAGGAAATTGGCTCTCATTTAGTGTTTAATTCTTTCATTCATTTAATGGTTCTTAAAATATGTGCCTCTTATGCCTTGTTATTACCGTTTGCCTAAAATTGAAATGTAAATAGAACATTAGTCACATTTTCCAGGCTTATTATGCAATTGGGGAGATAGAAGAGGAATGACTAGAGCAATGTAGTAAATGGGCATCTTTAAAGATTTTGTGAGTAATATGCTGTTTTTACTATAGATTGTTGAAAATGAGGGGGCTGCTAAGATCTTGACTCTAAGAAACCTGGAGACATGTGGAAAGAGATACATCTGTAATGTTAAGAGGTCACAACACAGGAATCAGAATTGCTGTGTCTTAGGTTGCCATCAAGTTTCACCTCACATCCAAGGGCTTTCAGTTGATAGTGGCTTTCTGCAGCAGTGTTGAGGCAGATTCTTAGGCTAGGTATATGCTGGTGGCAAAGAATGTGGCAACTGCTTGTTGATATCTGTCAAAGGCACCCACTAGTTAGGAGTGACAGGCCTTCCAGGTACTTCTCTGAAGTTTAGAGGTTTTTCAGTGCAGTTTTGATTTTTATCCAGTGCTATTTAGCAAGCTATGGAGTTAACTCAGGAAGGTTATGTTCCTTCTTAAAATGCTTGCACAGAAGTGATTAAATATAACTGTTGAGTGGAGTTCCTGTTATGGCTCAGCAAGTTAAGAACCTCAGTAGTATCCCTAAGGATGTGGGTTTGATCCTTGGCCTTGCTCAATGTGTTAAGGAAGCAGTATTGCTACAAGCTGCTGCATAGGTGGCAGACGTGGCTTGAATCCCAAGGATCCCACATTGCTATGGCTGTAGCATAGGCTGGCAGCTGCAGCTCCAATTTTACTCCTAGCCCAGGAACTTCCATATGCTGCAGGTGTGGCCCTAAAAATAGAAATGGAGAAGGAAAAAAAAATATTGTGAATGAGATGGTGAAAATTTATATGTGTGTGTGTTCATAAACATTTTTTTGATTGAAAGCAGTTCAAATCACTGAATAAATCTGGATAACTAAGCTTAATAGTGTAAATCACATACTTTGAAATAGAGAATACAAATAAGTAAAAGAAAAGATCTCAAGTACAGTGATTATTTAATCAGCTCTGAAGTGGCCACCAACTAGGACTGGGCATCAGTTTTCACCAGTGTTCAGAATATGTAATGAAATAATCCTGAGGTGTCATACAGCAGTATTTCAACTAGTATTAATTCACTGAGATCATTTTAGGATCGTGAATCAAACTAATGGTATAGTGCCTAAAAATTCCATATGGTAATTGCCAAGAAGTAGACTCCTAGTACCAACATATCTTGTTTGATTGCACTTTGCTGTGTATTGTGCTTTGCAGATACTACATTTTGTTTTTTTACAAATTGAAGGATTGTGGCAACCCCATGTAGAGGAAGACTATTGGTGCCGTTTTTTTTAATAGCTCTGGTTCACATGCTGCCTCTTTGTCATGTTTTGGTAATTATCTCCATATTTCATATTTCTATTAAACTTAAATTTTATTGGAGCACATTTGACTTAAAATGTTGTGTTTCATGGGTATAGCAAACTAAATCGGTTATATATATGTATATATATATATAACTTATATATATATATGTATATATATATAAGTTATATATATATAACTTATATATATATGTATATATATATATACATATATATATAACTTATATATATATATATATAAATTCCTTTTCAGATTCTTTTCCTGTGTAGATTATTGCACAGTATTGTATAGATTTCCCTGTGCTACACAGAAGGTCCTCGTTATCAATTTATCATACTTCTTAGGTATGAACTTCATTATAATGATCTATGATGAGTGATCTTTGGTGATACTATTGTAATTCTTTGGGGGTGCCACAAACTGCACCCATTGTAAGTTGGTGAACTTAATCAATGAATGTTGTGTGTGTTCTGACAGCTTCACCGACCAATCATTTCCCCCATCTCTCTCCTTCTCCTTAAGTCTCCCTGTCCTTGGGACACAGTATTGAAGTTAGACGAATGAATAACCCTATATGGGCCTCCAAGTGTTAAAGTGAGAGGAAGAGTTGTATGTCTCTCACTCTGAATCAAAGGCTAGAAATGAGCAAGTTTGGTGAGGAAGGCATGTTTAATGGTAAAATGTACCAAGAGCCAAGCCTTGTGTGCCAAACAGCCAAATTATGAATACAAAGGGAATTTCTTGGAGGAAATTTAAAATGCTACTTCAGTGAGTGCACAAATGATAAGAAAGTGAAACAGCTTTATTTTTGATATGGAGACTGTTTTAGTGGCCTGGCTAGAAGATCAAACCAACCACAACATTAACGTAAGCCAAAGCCTAACCCAGAGCAAGGCCTTAAATCTTTAATTCGCTGAAAGCTATGAGCAGTGGAAAAAAAAAAGAAAAAAAGAAACTTTGAAGCTAATAGAAGCTGGTTCATGAGATTTAAGGAAAGAAGTGCCATCTCCATAACATAAAAGTACAAGGTGTAGCAGCAAGTGCTGATGTAGAAGCTGCAGCAAGTTACCCAGAAGATGAAGCTGAGATAATTGATGAAACTGTTTGCACTAATATTAGATCTTCAATTTAGGGGAAATTGCTTTATAGTAGAAGAAGATGCCATCTAGGACTTTCATGGCTAAAGAAAACAAGTCAGTGCCTGGCTTCAAAGCTTTAACTGCAGGCTGAATCTCTTGCTAGGGGCTCATGAAACTGGTGACTTTAAGTTGAAGCCAGTGCTCACTACCATTAACCCAATCTGAGGACTCTTTAGAATGATCCTAAATCAAGTCTTCCTGTGTTCTATAAATGGAACAACAAAGAACAATAATGTCTGTTTATGTCATGGTTTACCAAATATTTTAAGCCCACTGTTAAGACATCCTACTCAGGAAAAAAAAAAAAAAAAAAGATTCCTTTGAAAATAGTGCTGCTGTTTGACAATGCACCTGGCCAAGTACTCTGATGGAGATCTATAACAAGGTGAAAGTTGTTTTTATGCTTTCAAACAGAACATCCATTCTGAAGCCCATGGATCAAGGAGTCATTTTGTCTGTCAAATCTTACTACATCAGAAAGACATTTCATAAGGCTATAGCTGCCATACATAGTGATTCCTCTTATTGATCTGGGAAAAATAAATGGAAAACTTCCTGGAAAGGATTAGCCATTCTAGATGCCATTAAGAACATCTGTGATTGATGGCAAGAGGTCAAAATATCAACATTAATGTGAATTTGGAAGAAGTTGATTCTAGCTCTTCTGGATAACTTTGGGGGAGTCAAGATTTCAGTGGAGGAAATAACCGCAAATGTGGTGAAAATAGAAAGAGCAGTAGAATTGGAAATGGAGCCTGAGTATGTGACTGAATTTCTGCACTCTCATGATAAAACTTTAACAGATGAGGAGTTACTTATGATGGATGAACAAAGGAAGTGTTTTCTTGAGATAGAATGTACTCATGGTAAGAATGTTATGAAGACTGTTGAAGTGACAAACGATTTAGACTTGGTAAAGCAGCAGCAGGGTTTGAAAAGGTCGATTCCGACTTTTAAAGAAGTTCTACTGTGGGTAAAGTGCTATCAAACAGCATTGCATGCTACATAGAAATTGTTCGTGAAAGGAAGTATCAATTGATGTGCGAAACTTCAATGCTCTCATTTTAAGAAATTTGCAGCAACATGGATGCAACTAGAGATTACTATACTAATTGAAGTAAGTCAGAAAGGGAAAGACAAATACATAGGATATCACTTACATGTGGAATCTAAAATATGGCACAAATGAACCTACCTACAAAACAGAAATATAATCACAGGCAGTGAACAGACCTGTGGTTGCCAAAGGGGATGGGGAGAAGGGAGAGAGTGGGATGGACTGGGAGTTTGGAGTTAGTAGAGGTAAACTATTACAGTTAGAATGGATAAGAAATGAGGTCCTACTGTACAGCACAGGGAACTATATCCATTTACTTGGGATAGGTCATGATGGAAGATAATAAAGGGAATGTAGGTATATGTATGATTGCGTTATTTTGCTGTAGAGCAGAAATTGCCACAACATGGTAAATCAACTATACTTTAATAAAACGTTTTAAAAATGATAAACATTTACTTCTGAGAAAAAAAAAA
Source organism: Sus scrofa (assembly GCF_054392235.1). Taxonomy (NCBI): domain Eukaryota; kingdom Metazoa; phylum Chordata; class Mammalia; order Artiodactyla; family Suidae; genus Sus; species Sus scrofa. The sequence goes on from NC_139390.1 coordinate 104,633,209, forward strand.
AAAGAAATTGACACAGCCACTCCAGGCTTCAGCAACCACTATGATCAGTCACTAGCCATCAATATGGAGGCAAGACTCTGCATGAATAAAAAGATTAGGATTCACTGAAGTCTCATGTGATTGTTAGCATTTTTTTTAGCAAGAAAGCATTTTAAATTTATGTACACTGCCTTTTAAAACATAATGCTATTGCACAAAATATTTAACAATGTATGTTGTAAATACAACTTTTGCATACACAAGGAAACCAAAAAATTCATGTGACTTTATTGTGATATTCACTTTATTCTTGTGGTCTGGAATTGAAACCATGATATCTCTGAGGTATGTCTGTACATAATTAGGAAAAATCTGATGATAGTTGTGGATGGTGTATAAGAGATTATGAGATATAACACATAATCAGAAGAGGTACATGTGCAAATCCTTTGTTATCTAGAAGCCAACTAACCAAGACATAAATTATCTGTCTCTAAATAGAGGTAAGGATGATTATGCATATGTTAATATACATGTGTACATAACAGACACAGACATTCTTTTTAGGAGGGAGCTGCAACTTTGGAAAAATAAACCTGTGTAGTCAATTTGTATCAAACCTCATATTCCTAAATAAAGTTGTAAATATATAAACAATCACCCTGAGTCACTGTAAGACCTCTAAAACTCCAAAGGACTGTCTTTACTCAAATAGGAGAGAAGGCAACTGTGATGTTAAACATTATAATAAAAATCATTTTGTTATAAATGATTAATCAAAACCCCTAATTTCTTAAACAATTTATATAATCCAACTACTCCTACATTTTCTTTTTGGTCTTTTTTTTTGTGTTTTTAGGCCCACGCCTGCAGCATATGGAGATTCCCAGGCTAGGAGTCTAATCAGAGCTGCCAACCTACACCACAACCACAGCCATGTGGGATCCGAGCCGAGTCTGTGACCTATGCCACAGCTCACGGCAACACCGGATCCTTAACTCGCTGAGCAAGGCCAGGGATCTAGTCCGCAACCTCATGGTTCCTAGTCAAATTAGTTTCTGCTGCGCCATGATGGAAACTCCATATTTTTAATTATAGACTCTTAATATCATTAAAAATAAAGTGTTTTTTTCCTCAGTTGTAGAAAAATAAATGGATTAATAGCCTAGTATTTTTATAAGTAAACATTTTTACATTAATAGTAATGAGCCAATTATCTAACTGTTCTATATTTAAGAATAAAATAAAAATAGAGCTGATTTAGATTGTATTCCCTAAAAGCAAAAGTACATATTAAAAATTGAAGAAAAAAGGAAATGCAAGTGCTTATTAACTTTCAATTCAAAAGGTTTAATACATGTTTATCACAAATGAATGGTGCAAACATATTTTCACAATGTATTTGGATACATTATATACATTACATTAAAATATTTTATGTATAATTACTATTTGGATTTCCCAGTTTAGAATACTCAATGAATTCTTTGAGAATGAATAGTGTGTTATGGTGCATAATATGTATTTTTCTATACTCATAGTGAAAATTCATACTGTTAGAAGCGTGGGTAAAATATTTTGATGAATGGATGAACTCTATAAAATGAGTTTTTTTTTCCTATATTGGCAGACATGAAAGCAGGACTGTCAGGAAAATGAAGTGAAATTAGAATTTAGGACAACAATGCAACGTTAATTAGTGAGTTTTATATGCATAGATAGAGAGAAACGAAAGGGAAAGAGGACAGGGTAGCCGTAACTGTGCTTTGTTTAATTTAGCCAGTTAGCCAAGTCTTTTTACAACTAGCTCTTTTATAGCTATGACATCTTTATGCAGCTGTCCTTTTCTTTTTCTCAGTTGGCTGCTTTTGTGCACATTTCAAATGTTTTTGATCAAATGCATATATAGTCCAATGAGTTTTCTCTGAAAGCACTGTCCCTTGACTAGGGAAAGCCTGAAGTTTAGCTTTCATCAAGAATAAAGATAAAGGGAGGAGGGCGGGAGGATGATAGGAGGCAGAATTCTGGCTATATCTTTAACAGTTTGAAAGAGATTTGAAGGGAAATGACATGACCATTGAAAGCCTGATGGCTGGTCAAGGAAAGTGCATCTGCACAGTGGGAAGATTAGTAAAAGACCAACAATTTCATGTGTAGCATTGATGTTATAGGTTACTCCCTTTGTCCTCAGTTGTATGAAATAAAAGTGAAGTTCATGCACAAACCCCACACCCCTGTCTCCTTCAATGCTGGCAGTGACCTGCACGGATAGGATTTCACATTCACACATACAGATGGGCTGGTCTCCTCTATTATCCTAGTGCTTCATGGTTATGACCTAAGACCTTCTGCTTCTACCATAATATAAACCTTTCTTCTCTGGAAAAAAAAATTAAAAAGGCTGAGCTAGTGGGGACAGAATATATTGCCTCATTCTATGTGATAGCTCAAGATTGACTAGACCACTGAATAATCTCATTTAGCTAAAAAGGCATGCAACTCAAATTGGATCATTCAGTTTTGTTCAGCACAGGAAAAGATGGAAACAAAACACATTGAAATACAATATAAATAGTTTTAATTGGAATAGTTGTGGTTAAAGTAATTTTATTAGCATAAACCAACAACTATTTAGTTAAACTTGGGACTCTGGCATTAGGGAGAAAAGGAATTTTGTGAATTTGAATTTTCTTTATCATCCATATATTATATTTACATATAAGGTATTCCTAATTTTACATTTAATCATTGAATGTTTGTACCACATGACAAAAGGAAAGAAAGAAATAAAGGCAATAAAAATAAAGTAGTCATTTCTTATAAACATGACAATAATCTATTCTTCATATATAAATTGGTTTATCACAGTATATTCATAATGAAAAAATATAGCCTTTCTATTTCAGTGAGTCTTTGGAAGGATCACTTGAGACAACATATAGAGGTACATGTTACTGATTATTTTTCTTAACTTTATAAAATGTACTTTGTCAGGCTGTTCTTTGAAAAGTGTGGTATTTGTCTCAGGAAAGGTTTATGCCAACAATCTGTAAATAAAAGCTGTAGTCAGTTATTCAGTAGTTGGTGGAATATAGGGTGGAATACAGGAATATTATAAGGGGGAAAATTTACCTTCCTACTGAAAAAACACATTTTTGAACATTTAGAGAGACGTCGTGTAGTTCTCTAAATAAATGTATATTTCAAATAAATTTTACATTTTGGAAATGTTATTAAATGGCATAGTTCATCAAGTTGTACTGTTTTATATGTCAATAAAAATGTTTTATGATGTTTACTTCTAAGTTAAACATTTAATTTCAAGGAAAGTTTTGTCTACTTGCATGTATTTTTCTTTCCTTGCTCCCTCCCTCCCCCTTCTTCCCCTCCTCCCCTCCTCCCTCCTTCCTTTCTTCCTCCCTCCCTTTCTTCTCCCCTTCCTTCCTTCCCTCCTTCTTATCAATCCTCCATCAACCCACCCCTCTTTCCTCTCTCTCTCTTATCTACCTACCTACCCACCAATACATGTATTGATCTATCAGACTTAAATAAGTATCTATGAGTCCATCTACAAACTTATTTTGGATTTGTGATGGGATGTTTTATCAGAATCTCAACTTTTTTGGGTACTATTTTTAGCAATTAATGCATGGCCTTCCCTTGTTTCCCCCTTACCTTAAGCCCATCCTTCTTCCCCTTTTCCTTCATTCCTTTTCTTCTAACCCCTCTACTTATATTTCTCTTTCAAAGTAAGTAATCATTCTGGTATCTTGATATGCATGTGCTTTTGTTTTATGCGCATATACATTTAATTTACATCTTTCCTATTGTTATAAAATTATCCTATTTCTTTTTTCCCCAGAACCATTTTTAAAAAATCTATTACTGTATATGTGCTTAGATCTGATCTTTTTCTAACTACTGCACAGTATATTATATCATGTTTGTATATCACACTTTATGTCCACTCCTCCCAATGATGAACACCTGGATTGCATTTAAGTCACTTCCATTACAAAAAAAAAAACACTGTATGAACATTCACGTATACTTTCTCATACTTATGTAAGAATTACCCTGGGATATACATCCAGCGTATGACTTTATCTAGATCATAGCATATACCTACACTGAATTTAACTTAACACTATCACATTACTCTTTGGAATGGCTGGGCCACATAATTTTAGGCCATATAATTGTGAGATTTTTAATATCCCTACTTCCCTGGAAACACTTGGATTATCTGTTTTACTGGTATTTTTCACTATAATAAGTACAAATTATGTCTTTGTCTTAGTGGCCATCTTTTGAGTCTTCCTTCCTATAAATTGCATGTTCATATCTGTTGTCCATGTTTTTCTTATTTTGAGTTGTATTTTTAATGTGGATTAGCAAGAGTTCTTTGTATATTATAGATATTAGACCTTTATTCTTGGAAGATATTGCAGATGTTTTCTGTGAGTAATAAACAATTGGTCTATTAACTTTGTCCACCTTATCCTTATGTTGATACAAATCCTCCATTAGATGCCATAGAACCCATGAGCTTTTCGTCTCTGTACACTTGTGTTAAGCTCTATTAACTTTACAGATTTACTTTCACAAATAGATCTTTTGTTACTGGGGTGTAACTTTTTTATACACAGTGGGGTAGAAATCCAGTTTTATTTCCTCCATATAGTAAGCAAGATTTCATTGATCATCAACTAAATACTCAGTCATTGGCCCATTGATCCATGCTTTTCTTTTTTCCCAGAAAACCTGTAAGCTAGAAGGCAAAGTAACATTTATAAAGCACTGAAAGGAAAAATATATATACACTGCCATTTTAGAATTCTATGCCTAAGGAAAATATCTTTCAGAAATGAGAATGGTGGAGATATTTTCAGACAGATAATAATGGAATTCACTGCCAGAGGCATACTCTATAAGATGGGTTTTAAATTTTCTTAGGTCTATATGCTGCTTGTGAAGCAGTATAAATAATACTCAAAAGCAGCCTCTGATAATTCTTTGAGAATAAGTCAATAGAGGTGATAAAATGGAGTTGTAAGATTGTTTAATTAAGAAGGGAAATGTAATAAAGAGAGGGAAAAAAAGAAAAGATGGAACAAATAGAAAATAACTATCAAGATGGTAGACTTCAACTATGTCAAATAATTATATTAAACATTAATGGCCTAAACATAGCTATTGAAAAACAAGAGATTGTCTGATTGTATGAGGCTAAGAAATAAGATTGTATGATGTCTATAAGATTAAGGGGTTTCTGCTGTGGCACAGTGGCTTAAAAATATGACTGTCTTGGCTTGGGCTGCTGCAGAGGTGTGGGTTTGATCCCTGGCCTGGAACAGTGGGTTGAAAGGATCTGGCAGTGCTGCAGCTGCTGCATAGATCACAGCTGCATCTTGGATTTAATCCCTGGCCCAGGAACTTCTATATGCCACAGGAATGACCATAAGAAATGAAAATGGAGGAGGAAGTGGGATGGACATGAAATTTGGGTCTGGTAAATGTAAATGATTACATTTAGAATGGATAAACAATGAGGTTCTACTGTACAGCACAGGAAACTATATCCAATCCCTTAGGATAGAATATTACATAAGATAATATGAGACAAAGAATACATATGTATATATTCTTAGTCATATATAAATGACTGGGTCATTCTGCTATACAGCAGAAATTGGCATAACACTATAAATCAACTATACTTAAATAAAAAAAATAAAAAAATAAATTACCTTCAAATGAGAAGATACAGAGAGGATAAAAGTTAAAACAATGGCAGAAGATTGTACCATGTAAGTCTCAGTCAAAACTGGAGTACCTATGTTAGTATTAGGTAAAATAGATTGCAGAACAAAGAATACTGTCAGGAATAAATAGCATCACTGTATAGTGGCAAAGGATCAATTTTCCAGGAAGACATGAGTCTTAAATGGTTTGTGCCCAGCAACAGAATTTCAAAATACGTTACAAGAAATGATAAATTGAAAAAAATCGACAAATGTAGTTATGGTTAGAGACTTCAGCATTCCACTATCATTAATTGATAGAACAAGTATATAGAAAATTAGTAAGCATATAAAGAGCACTATCATTCAACTGATGTAATTGATATTTATAGAATACTACACATTCAGTAAAACTGAAAATACAGTACTCTTAATACACATAGAATTTTCACCAAGATAAGTAATATTCCTGGGCTATAAAACAAATTTGAAGTGCAAAAGAATGAAAGGATGCAAAGGTGTATTTGTAGTTGATAGTTAAATTATCCTAGTATTCAGTAACAGAAATACATCTGAAAAATGCATGGTTATTTGGAAATTAAAAAGCACAATTGTAAATAACATACAGGTCAAAAGGAAGCCTCAAGGGAAAGAAATATATATGTTTATACATACATACATGCATACATATATTTATACACACACACACATAATTTCATATGTGATTTTCTGATTTTTTTATTGTTTTCTAGTTGAATTCTGTGGTGTTTAGAGATCTTATTCATGTCATTGAAGTATAAAGATTTTTTTGATACTCACATTATGACTCAGCATACATTTAAATATATTATAAGTCTATATGCCTTAGAAAAGAACATTTACTTTTCATTTATTGGGTTGTTTATCAACTAAGTCAAGTGAATTAATCATGTTACATAACTATTCTATATACTTATTACCCACTTGTTCTACCATTTAATGGGTGTTTTATTAAATTCTATGATTGTATATTTATTTTTTCTTTGACACTATATTTTGGGCCATGCCGCTAAACACATACATTTATCCCGTCAAATTCAAAATTAGACTTTTGTTTGTGGATGGATTCTCACAGTTTTTCTTTGTTCCTCAAATCCATGCTGGCTCCATGCTTTTGAGTTACTTAACCTTTCTCTGTAATTAATTTTTAAGGATGGTGACAGCAACTCAAGCTAGTTTTCCTTTTGTTAGGGACTAGAAACCAGGCCCATAGATTCATTTTAACATGTCTCCCAAGAACTCATTATGAATTAGTTATGGTTATATATTTATGTATTTATGTGTGTGTGTATAAACATATGTATGTATGTATGAGCATATATATATGTACAAATATATATTAGAAGTATTGACGTTGAGGTTTAGGTGTATGACATGCTATTGTGGAATTTTTTTTTTTGGCACACAACAGTGCAACTTTTTGACCCATTATAGTGTCCTGCTGACTGTTTTTTATAGGAAAACTAACAAAGTATAGGACTGAACTTTCAAAGGCTATTGCTTGAACTTGTGATTGGCCCAATGCCTTTCCATAAGTAGATGTTTCCTTGAATTGTAAAGCAATAATTGGACACCGGAGAGCTATTATTTGTGGGGCCTCTAAGTAAATTTTGTTTTAATGCAAAGCCAAAGTGGAGGGCTGGTAAAGGGTATCTGGAAATGTAGTGGTAGTGTATCTGAATGTAGTGGTTTTGTATGGAAAACACATTTCCTTTGCACTAGGGCATGGCATTTAAAAAGTTGGCAATCTGTATAATCCTTGATACTTCTGGATAATGTCATAATCAGAGATAAAGTCCTATAAGTGCATTAACATCTCCAAAGCAGTGTACTGTGTTTCTTGCCTTTTTTTTTTTTTTTTTTTTGTCTTTTTGCGATTTCTTGGGCGGCTCCCACAGCATATGGAGGTTCCCAGGCTAGGGGTCGAATCAGAGCTGCAGCCACTGGCCTACGCCAGAGCCACAGCAACGCGGGATCCAAGCCGCGTCTGCGACCCACACCACAGCTCAAGGCAACGCCGGATCATTAACCCACTGAGCAAGGGCAGGGACCGAACCCGCAACCTCATGGTTCCTAGTAGGATTCGTTAACCACTGCGCCACGACGGGAACTCCTGGTTTGTCTTTTTGACATTTTATTGTATATGGTTCTTTTGCAATTTAGAACACATATTTAAGAGGAGGAATAATTTAGGGAATATCTTACCAGTTGTGGAGTTTTTGAGAAGCCTTTTGAGACAAACTAAGTTACTAACTAACTAGTCTAGGATTGAAAGTTTTATGTGTTGTGACTGCTTCCCCTCCTGTAGAATACTCTGGAAATATATCAGGATGATATATGAAGAATGATGTTGAGGTCAGTTCATTGTAGTGTGTCCATTTCTGGATGCTTAATGGCAAATTTTAGGGATCTGAGAAACAATGTTTGAAAATAGTTAGACATAAGAGATATTAGTGCCTTGGAAATGTTTCCACAGGAACTTGTCTGGATAAAGTCTAAGAACACAAATGCACTTTGTGTGTTATTTCTTTTCCATTGTAGTTTATTACAAGATACTGAATATACTTCTCTGTGCTCTACAAATAGGACCTTGTTTATCTATTTTATATATAGTAATAATTAATGCAATTAATTTTAGTTTGATTTCTTGGTTGATTTTAATTTTCAGAGACATTTAAAAATGTTAGATCATCTAGCCACTTAACCAGCATAGTTTATACATGTGTACTTATCAACTTACTTCTTACAAACAACCTTGATTTAAGAAATGAATTGAGTCAAAACTAAAACTGTGTGTGTTAACAATTGGTTTAGACACATATACAATTATGTAAGGTATAAAATTGTTAATCTTTAATCCCTCAGCATTAATCGGCAGCTCAATACTTGATAGCCCTATTGGATATGTGTTTGGTTATGTGTTCCTTTTTCCAGGCTATTGTTCCATCCTCATCTATCAATGGCTCTTTTGAGAACCTTAATTTATTTCATCCCTGATGGTAGTCTGTGACCTTTCAAACCATTTCTGAATTCTCTTAGTATCCCATAATTTAGTATAAATTCATGTACTCATTCCTAAAAGTAGCTTTGTTTCATTACCTGTTGCTCCTTACTCTACTGGATTTCCTTGGCTTCTCGATATTGGGATTAGATTACCTGCATTTGTGCTCTGCATGTGTTCTCTCTCTCACTCTTTTTAAATTATTACCTCCACAATTGTCAACTTATTTATTTTTTTAAGATTTTTTTCTATTATAGTTGATTTGCAATGTTCTATCAATTTTTGCTGTGTAGCAAGGTGACTTGATATTCTTTTACTCACATTATCCTCCATCATGTTTCATTGCAAGTGACTCTAGTTCCCTGTGGTTCTATACAGCAGCATCTCATTGCTTATCCACTGCAAATGCAATAGTTTGCCTCTACTAACCCCAAACTCCCAGAACATCCAACTCCCTTCTCCTCCAGCATGGCAACCACAAGTCTATTCTCCATGTCCATGAGTTTGTTTCTTTTCTGTAGATAGGTTCATTCATGCCGCATATTAGATTCTAGAAATAAGTGATATCTTCTTGTATTTGTCTTTACCTTTCTGAATTATTTCACTTAATATTAAAATTTCTAGTTGTATCCATATTGCCACAAATGGCATTATTTTGCTCTTTTTATGGCTGAGTGGTATTCCATTGTGCATATGTTCTCAATAAAATGCTTTCCTTTTGATCAGGTTTCTCTCAGACAAACCTCATATTTTCAGATCCTGTACTGAACCTTGTCTTTGGATCAATAATTGCACTGAAAGATCTGATTTTGCTGCTGAATGAGTAGGACTATTTATAGCTCTCATTGGTAACAAGCTGGTTACTCTCGCCTTATACCTAATAATATGCTAATTCTGATAAATATGATTATACCTTTCTAGCTGATTCTATTCCCAAAGTATATTTTGATCTGACAGTTTATTTCGATGCATTGTGAAAGGATTATAATTTATCTTGTTTTTGTGTGTTTTGTGTGTGTGTGTGTGTGTGTGTGTGTGTGTGTGTGTGTATAAGATATAGTCACACACATTTCTGGAAGCATGTCCTTAAAGATTCCTCATGAAAAATAGATTGGCACCTTTGAATGTGCTTTACATTATTAATTGAAAAACTGTACTACATTGTATTTTGGACATAGAAGGATTAAAATTTTGGTTCTATATGCCTTAAAACCTGTGTGGTTGGAAATAGCATTTGGACAATAATAATTCTTTGTCTCTTTGCTTCTCTCTTTTATCAGAATATTCTGGTGGGTTAGAATTCTGACTTCCAAAAAGTTCAGGTTAAATGCATGCTGCCTTGGTTTCTTTTATGATCAATTTTTGCAAAACATTAATTTTTCTTTTTTTAATTTGTGCATCATTAGAAAATGACAACAGTAGAACCACGCAAAATGTTATTTCAATGTGCATTTTTTGAAAGAGTGGACACAATCATTGGTCTGACCTGCTTTGGGAAATTACTGGAAACTTTATTCACTGACATTGACCAGTGAGTTATATGTTTTTCATTGTTTACTTTGATCCTTTTTGTTTAAACCTAGACTCTCTCTAAAAGGGATACGGGGTTGTATGTTTCATAAATGTGTCAAACATGCTTATTTCAAGATCATAAAATATTTCTGTATAAACTTGCTCACCACAGATATCTGACAAAAAATCTGTGCAATTTCTACTGGGTTAGAAATTTTTAAAAAAGGGAGGCAAATAAAATTATGATCAAATGCCTAATAAGCAGGACCATGTTTTGTGTAATGCAATTCTCTAGAGATTAGTGTAAAAATCCCCCTCTACCCACCAACTTTCATACATGTTGGGGGTGAGAGCAAAAATTGGTACCTTTCCCTTTGTAACTTTCTTAATACGGTGTTAATAAACAGATTTAGAGAGGAAGGTCAGAAATTTTATTACATTATTCTTAGATTATAAACATGAAGTTCTGTCCTCTCTCATGTACTTACGTCTTGGCCAACTAACAGAGTCATTCCAATTTAGAAATGTGTGGGTGCATGAGTGTGTGTGATTAAAAGGCTATATATCAAAATATATATAGTGGTTGTTTTAGGCACTACATATATGATGACAGTTCTTTTGGTTTTTATACGTTTTCATTTTTCAATGTGTTTATACTGAAATATTTTGAATATTGAAATTTTTAATATATTAAAATATTTATACTTGTGTATGTATTTTATAATACATATACACAAAATAATAAAATATTTATACTTGTGTATGTATTAATTTTATAATCAGAAAAATAATGAATATAATTTAAAACTACAAATTCATACTTGAAGGCTTAAGAAACATAAAGCAATTGAAAGTAATATCTGTTTTTGTGACAGCTTTTTCTCTAAGAAGGGGCCTATATGAAGGAGTAATCAGTTTACCATAAACTTAATTTGCACTTTGAATAGGAAATTTTGAAGAAGCATAGAACTGTAATTAAAACAAGGATATACCTTGTAATTGTAAGATACCTCATAGGGTCAATCCTTACTAGAATAATTTTTCTCTTACAACTGGCTCTTTTTGGGAGCTCATTGTCGGCCCAGAGCTTAAGAATTTGGCATCATCACTGCTGTGGCTGAAGTTTTATCCATGGATCCTGGATCCCTGAACCAAAAAAAAGAAATTCCTGTTGTGGCTGGGGTGGAGGTAAAGGACTCCTTGCTGTCTCTGTGAGGATGTAGGTTCAATCCCTGGTGTTGCTCAGTGGGCTAAGGAACCAGTGTCAGCACAAGCAAAAGTGTGGGTCAAAGCACTAATTCGACCCCTAGCCTGGGAACTTGCATATGCCTCCTGCAGCTGTAAAACAATAAAACAAACAAACAAACAAAGCCTCTTCCTGCCATTTCACATTTGTTGTATCACCCACTAGCTTTCCCATGAAACAGCTTGTTCTTGAGGAGAGGGATACTTCTTCCTCATTTTTCTTTTATTTTATTTTTTATCTTTTATTTTTGTGTATATTTTTTTCTACTGTACAGCATGGTGACTCAGTTACACTTACATATATGCATTTTTCTCATATTACATGTTCCATCATAAGTGACTAGACAGAGTTTCCAGTGCTACACAGCAATATACCATTGCTAATCCATCCCGAAGGCAACATTCTGCATTGTTATTTCCAAAGTACCTGTTATGGGAAAGATCCTCAAAAAATACTTGGTAAACAACCATTTCAATGAACAGATTTCTAGAAGTCTATTTTTCTTAGCTTTGTAGAGTTTTCTGTTGAAATATTATCAATTCCTCAAGTGAATGATAGTAGAACTTGTGAAAATTTCAGTCCTCAGGCCAGTGCTCTGTTTGTTTTAAATACTCAATAAATGTCTGTCAACTGTACTTCCCAGACAGTTAAACAGAATGGTCTATGAAGTAAGACAAGGCCACCCAGAGCACTTGAGTCACAATTACATTGCCTCCCAAGTAGCAGTGAACTCCACCTATTGTGCTTGACTTGAGCTGTGCACTCATATGCAGTTCATAGCCTGAAACATTTCACAGCTAACAGAGCATGAGCTTTTGGTAAATTTCTGGCTTTTGATGATTCAATAAGAAGAATTTTGAAAGTAAGGTAACTGTTGTCTCCGGAATCATTGTCTCAGAAAATTGTACCAAGCTGAGACGATGGGAAGCTTTGTGACCATAGGAAGCTTTTTTTTTTTTTTTTTTTTTTTTTTTTTTTAGGGCCGTGCCTGCAGCATACAGAGGGTCCCAGGCTAGAGGTGGAAGCGTAGATGCGGCTGCTGGCCTTCACCACAGCCACAGCAATGTGGGATCTGAGCCATGTCTGTGCATCTGTGACCCACACCACAGCTCACGGCAACACCAGATCCTTTAACCCCCACTGAAAGAGGCCAGGGATCAAACCCACATCCTCATGGATAGTAGTCAGGTCCTTAACCTGCCGAGACACAAGGGAAACTCCTAGGAAGATTTATTTTCAATATACTCTTACATTAATGCTTTATTTCTCAAATAGTAAATAAAGATCCAGGAAACTAAGTGATTCTCAGGGTTATACAATTTGGTGGTGATAAAAGCAGTTCTCTAATGTAAGTCTATTGGCTCCACACCAGGCCCCTTTACTAATTTACCAAAAGATCCTTATTATGACGGTAATTCTGAGAGTGCAGGGAAGGCAGAAGCCAATTGTCTTCCTTAGTCCTCTCCCATTTCTATCTCCTGTGCTGGATGTTATTACTCCTCAGTGATAAGAGTAAATACACTATGTAAAGCAAAAAACAGAGTCCCAGAAAAACAAACTTAAAAATCCTACAAGTATTATAGATCTGTTTAATATCAATACAAGTATCATAAATCTATTTGATAGCTTCACATAGTGGTTCTCATGTGTATATTGAATATGATAAAAGTATATATGATAGTATTTGTATGTATGTATATTCATATATGTATGAATGTACATGTGAATGCATATGAATGGAGAGATTATTGCTATTCAGTCTCACTTTATCTCTGATTGATAAGGCACCAATTATTCTAACATTGTAATTAGTTATCAAAATTGAGTAATTGTATGGATAGATTTTAATATTTGAAGCTTCCTTAGAAAGACTACCCCAAGTTATCTTCCTATCAATAGAAAAGGAATAGTAATCTGAGAAACAACTGAAGAATTGCACATTTTACAAATGTGGCTTATAGTGTTTTACATTTTAAAATATCTCATGAATCATAAGTCATCCATCATGGTGAATGACTAAATGCAACAGTGGAAAACTTTTGAGTTTTATTTGCTTTGAATTTGTCAGTTTCTCTTGAAAATATTAAGTGTAAAATTCTAGTTAATTCAAAATAAGAAAAGCCCATTATGTAATTGTACACTGTATTTGCGAAGAATGAACACAGTATTTGAACTTCAGGATCCATATATAGAAGACTGATACCATAGGAAAAAAATCTGCATGTCATTATCAATAATTGCATGACACAATGTGATTTATAAGATCTTTCCTTACAAAACTGTCAATATTTTTGCTTCTAATTTTAGTTTTATTAAAATAGGTACATATATGCATGTCTGAGTTATTAACATATTGGAAAGGATTCTGAGGCCAAAGACCTAGGCCCTCTGCCATTGAGCCGAAGAGATATTGCCACTTAAGGAATTGGGATTGGCCCGGTTTTCTTGTTAATATCATGCCAGATTCATACAGTTGCCCCATGTTTCTCAGAATTCAGTCTCACTGCCCAGACTTAAAGGAACAGAAGTTAATATAAAACTGTGAAAGAGTAATGCAATACATAGAAAGACATTTTATTAGACTTTAGCCAGAACTAGCTCCAAAAGCCTTGGCAAAATTTAAAGTAGGAGGGACAAATTGATCACGAATCTAGCAATAGCTAAAATATAAAATCCAAGTCTGTATATTATTGAAGGTAAGTAAGAACATATCAGGATGAATTAAAAATATTTGTAGCATTTCCAAGAGCTTTACATAATGTTGATAAAATAATACAGGATAAATTTTCCATTCCTAAAACTCAAGTATTAACTTCTAAAATTTAAATGAAGAAGGTATTATCTGTCTTTTTTTTCCTCCTACAACCTATTAACTATTAACATTGAAGTATTAAACTTTAATGAAAAGTATTATGTTTCTTTTAAAAAAGAATTCCAGTTTTCTAATGTTTTAGTGAAGGCAAAAGTTCAAGACAATATTCAGAGTGATGTTAAGATATTTCTGATGACTGAAAAACATAGAAAGGATGTGACAGATATCCCATTCTGCCTATGACAAATTTCGGATAATGCGAAGATGGAAAGAAAAGTGGAGGAGATATTTGAGAAAGTACCATCATCCTGAACTTCCCAGATTTCTGAAACATTGAAGTAATGTTACCAAAAAATGGCAGTTAACTGGTTATAAACAAAGTGTCCTTAGCTTCTCTATACAGATCTCTTTAGTGTGGCATATAAGACTCTTTCTTATTTGACTCCAACCTGTGTTTGCATCTGCAAGCCCTGGTATTTCACCTACTTCAGATACATACACCTGTTTTCTCTTCCCTGAATTTGTGTTAAATTTCCTATCTTTCCTGTACTGCCATCCTCTCCACATTGAATCCTTTCTAAAATCTTTATACTTTGAAGTTTCTATTCACCTGGATCCTCACACTTCAATGCCCATGTCAAACATCAGTGTTCATGCAGCTTCTCTACCTCCCTACTCTAGGTTAGTGACATCCATCTCTGTGTACCTGTGCCACTGTTTTAAATGATTCTGTTATATTTCACTTTATAGGGTATTTGTTTTTCTGTGTAACTTGCCCATCAGAGTATTATATCAAATTCTATGTTTTTCATTTTTGTATTTTTCCTCATCTAGTGCCCAGAACATGGTAGGTCCTGAGTAAGCTATCCTACCTAGGCATAGTGTGCCTAGGAGGAAGTATAATTTAAAAATATTTGTTTTTAAAGAAGCTATTGCGTTACAATTTTAGGATGACTTTGTTCTAATCCCTCTACTCCTTATATCATAGAAGAGTTGGGGGATTTGTAATTTACTGAATGTATGTATGTGCCTATATATATAGGTATATAATGTATAACTTACATTTATAATAATTCTAGTCAAAGCATAATTTTCCTTTTTAGATATTTAATGATCTAAATGTATACATAATGTTTGAAAAATTAACTCTTTATAATTATTTCTGTATAATTCTCATGGAATTTAGCACAGTTATGTAAAATGGCAAAATTGACTAAGAAATCCTTTTATTTGGATCTGAATCTGTATAGCTACTTAAGACTTAAATTAAATCCTAAGTGTAATATTTTGTCATGTGTCACTTCAAATTATATTGACTTTTGTTTTACCGATTTAATATCACGCAAGTGATAGCCTAATACTCAAATAAAATTCAAACATTGATAAATGTACACCTCACTTATTTCATCTTAACTATTCCTAAATATTCAAGTTGGGTTGTTTTATTTTACATTGCACATGGGTTAGGAATTCTACCAGTGAGATATTTGGTTAACTGTAGTAGACACTTACCTGTGTCTTAATACAGGATTTAGGGAAAAGTTAAAAAGACTTGAGAAATACTTTTTACAAAATTAAGTTGTCATAATTTTTGATATTTGTATAATTTTAAGTGTATTACATTTTCAAAGAGTAGCATTGCCCTTGTACTCTATCCAGCACTATCTCTGTGGCACAATTGGTGTCTCATGCCAGGTTTAAGGAGGACGAAAAGAAGAGCATCCTGTGGTGAAGTAAGTTTGAAGAGATTTTGAGTTAAAAACATAGGATTTTTACTCATCATCATTATCAATGTAGGACTTCCCAGATATTCTAATTCACTGTGGATTTCTACAACAATTGCTGTAATATGAAGTAAATTTGTTCAGGAAATTTTTTTGAGGAACATCTTAAGTAATTGCTATTATAAACAGATCTTGATCCCTCAATATATTTTGGAAAAGATAGTAAAAATCAACTGTCCTACTCTAGGGTTATTTATTGGCCCTTTTCCCCCTCTTCATTTTCTTCTTCTTCTTCCCTTTCCCCTTCTTCTTCTTCCTCTTCCTTTTTATTATTATTATTATTGTTATTATTATTATTATTATTATTATTCAGGGAGAGTAATTTACCTATCAAATAGGAAATAATCAAATTCCATTCTTAAAATTGCTGTGTATGGGTGTGTAATTTCAGTCCCTTAAGTGTGTGTGTATCTGTGTGTAATGTGTGTTTCTCGCATTCCTAAATGCTGTATATCATGGGAACTATAGAAATGCTGCTGATTTTCAGAAAAAAATATGGGAGTCTGGAAAATGTAACAAAACATGCAGAGGCGTATATAATAAGCTTCAAAGGTCAAATGTCTAAAACGATTTAATTTTCTTCAGTTAAAAAATTGATTTAGATTTGATTACATTCCACTTGAACAGCTACATTCATTTTCATCCTTGTGTTTTCTCCCTGGGAGTGGGAGGATAGGAAACAACTTATCACTCCGTGGAGAGATAATCATTGGATTAAGGTCCAAGAGATCTGTTACATGAATACTTTATAAGGATTGTTAAGCATTATTTAGCTAATAAGTACATGATAACATGCGCTAGTCACTAATATTTTCTTGACCTCACCTTTTTTCATACATTAAATTAAATGACTGAGTTCCATGGAATCTAACATACTTTTTCCAATCCTATGCTCTTACACTAGAATCTAAAATTTGGAATGCTTTTGTGTTACCAGAAGAAACAAAAGTTAGTCTCTGTTCAGCAATTTTAGATGTAATTTCTTATATTCATGCAGACAAAGCCATCTGCAAGTATCATTAATTCTTCAGCTGTGCAAAATATTCTACTTTGGGAAATGCCTATTTGTGGGGAAGTATATGCCTTAAAGATAGCTTCTATGACCTAGGTAAATGCTTTTATATGAGAAATAGTTCAAATCGATTAGGGTATAGATTTATGTTTTTTAAATTTATATTTTCTTGTATTTTGTGATACAGTACACCACAGGATATAAAAAAGAGCATAGTACTAGGACCCTGGATACCTGAGTTCTATGGCTAGTTCTGCTTGTTGGCTCTGTGACTTGGGGCAAGCCATTTTAGCTCCTCATAGTTTGCTCATGTATATAAAAGTAAAGTTGAACCCAATACATTTCATATCCCTTCCAGCACTATAATTCTAGACATATTTGAGAAGCATGCTCTGCCTTCTCCCCAAACTGATGTAACAATACCTATTTCACAAGTCATGTTCATAAAACTCCTTAAAATTCTCAAAGGACTGACACTCTATATAGCAGGATAAAAGAAGGAAAGGATATTTATAAAGTATTACATGTTCTGTTTCAGATTTATCTTCTGAAAAATTACTGAGAAAATAACTCCTTTTATCAGCATACTTTGTGGTTTCTGCAGCTGTACTGCTTACCATGCTTGTTCTATGGATTGTCACAGTAACTGAGCATCATGATTTCTGACTTGGTTTGGAGGAAGCTGCCGAGTGACTGGAACTGAACTCAGCTTGGGAGGGTTTATTAAGCTAGCATGTGCAAGGACACATTAGTACCTTTCCCAGAGACACACTTTAGTATAAAAATAATTCGTTTTTATTTCATTCTTTCTTATTATAAAATAAACCCATTAATACAAGACCCTAGAAAGAGTAGTTAAAATAATTTGTGAATATCATTTTCATCCCAGGCTGATTTATTTTACAAACACTTAAGTTAGTAAATTGAATATGTCATAGGAGGTTCGGGTGGCCATATTTCTTTGTGTGCCTTGGACTCCAAATGAGGAGCTGGAGGAGCTGAAGGTCTCAGCTCCTTTGTAATTTCATGCAGGTATAACTCACCAGTGGCAGTCTAAGGATAAAAGTCACATGTGAAAATAAGCAATAAATGTAACTCATTTATCAGGAATTAGAAACAATGTACACAAATGATCTCTTTATGCTATCATAATCCCAGAGAGCTAAAGAGAGGAATACAAAATAATTTTTTAAAGATACTGGTTTGCTTCTATCACTGTTTTCAGGAAAAGATACTCTTTTCCTTATATCTAGTCCAATATTTCCTCCTTGGATTATTCCATTGAATAGGATTGTTGTTTCTGTCTCATCTCTGCCTTTTTTTAGAACAGACTCTATCCAGAGAAGAACGGTATGTCTTTGTTTGTTTGTTTGTTTCCCATAAAAGCAGGATGAATATGAGTCGTTCAAGAAAATCTTTTATCTAAATTTGAATGCTCATGTCCTGTGAGCCCCTCTTCCTATCTCCCATCATGTGCATTCTCCTCATTGTTCACTCTAAACCAGCCATCCTGATTTCTGGATTTTGAGTGTCATTCCAATTCCTGTTGCCATGCATTTGCATATGCTGTTCTAGCTCTCTGTATAATGCCTTTCTGTTCTTGGGATTAAATCTCAAGAATCACTGTTTTCTGCCCTCTTGTTTGAATATAGTAGAAGAAGAAGATAGAATATAGTATATGTATGTTTATTATAACTCAGAAAACAAATTATGAATTATTGATTATTAATCAATAGTATTAATCATCACTTATTTCCTCATCTGTTTTTCCCTTAATTAGGCTGTGAGCTCCATAAAGGTTAGCGTTATGGCTTTCGCATTTGTATTTTTTGTGCCTAACACAGTGCCCAAGTTTGAAGAATATTCATACTCAATAATGGAGTAAATTAAATGAGTAATACTTGGAATTTTATACAGTGCATAAGACATATATTTGATAAAAGGTAAAGGACATTCAGTTCCAATCCTGTGTTGTTTTTTTTTTTTCCTATCATTGTTAACCTTTGTTTTAGAATTGGAGAAAACACACTGAGGTAATGGGATGCCATTAAAAATTGGTTAACTCGGAGATTTTGAGGTAGAATTTTTCAGGATTGCTTTTCCTGTATATTTAGCATACATCCAACATGTTCAGTTGGGATAAGAAGACCTAAAGTGCAATGGGAATGGATATAGCACCAAGAGGGATCCCTTTTAATGAGGAAGTTGGTGATTACCTGAACATCACTCTAAGATTCTGTTACTGGTTTGTATACTTACATGCAAAAGAATAAAAAAAAGACACTTGAGAACCAGAAGTGTTTTTATGCACCCTCGCTTTGGGAAAGGATATGGAAACACGGATATCTGAGTACCAAGGTCATAGACAGCTGGGGGCAATTTCCTTTATGGCTTCTGTGTGTCTCCTGTTAACACACACCATGTAGTCAGTGAACGATTAAAAGAGCTACACAGTTATTGGCTCTTGTTAAAAAAAATTGCTAGTAACAAGGTTCAGTGAATGTGCTAAATCTATATGCAATTTCCCCCCCAAAAATACTCTAGGTTTGGTTTTCTAAAGGAAATAAAAAAGTTCAATGCAATCTGCTTCACATAAATCCTCTGCAATGAACAATAAAATGCCTGTAATGTAGATAATGTCTTCTCATATGGAAAAAATAGAAGTATTTGTGTAGCCCTATTCTAAGTCAAAAGTTTCTGGTCAAGTGGTTTAACATTTATGTGCTGCTTTAGAAGATGTTGGATAATACTGGGTGGAGTAATTATTTTCATTTTTAAATATCTGGGCTTCTAATGTTATGTGTACTCTTTAAATATACAAACAAGCACTTTTTCAGTGTTTTGATATATCTTCATATATATCTAACTTATACATACATGAAATAATTTTCAGTGCTTATAAAATATATGGAAAACAATGTTCCTTCTACCTGGACAAAGAGAAAAGAAATGAATGAATTGGTAATAATGCCTGGTAGAAATATGAAGCCTAGAATATTATTGAGCTGAAGAAAATCTACAAAATAAATGATATGGAACGGTACAGAATAAAACAGTTGAGGCAACAAAATTATCTAACAATACTAGCTTGTATTCTTACTTCTCTAAATGTGACTGGAAACTCAGTTTCATAAATATAATCTGCTACTGGTATGGCAAGTTAACACAGAACTTATTTTCTGTGCTTGGTTTTAAGGTCGATTTTGTTTTCAGGATTAAGAAACCTTGTTTTGGATATTTTGGAGCATCATTTCCATTGTTATTATGGTTTCTGAGCTTTCCTTTCTGGAAGAAGAGCAATATTTGAAATGCTAGCAATTATTAAACACTTACTATGTGCTAACTAGTTATGGCTCTAGGTGCTATGGTTTTACTTCAGGAAATTATTGTTAATGCTGTAAACAGAAATTGCCCAATCTTAATGGCTTAAGACAACAAAGGCATATTTATCATTCTTTCATAGTTTAGCTGGGTTTTCAGGGGGCAGTTTTTCACATGATGATCAGAGATGCTGGCTCTTTCCTATTCTGCTGGAAATGGGCAAGAAGAAAAGTGTGAGAACAAAGATGGTGCCAAGCATATTATGGCAGGGCCTGGAAGAGGCATACATTACTTCAAATTAAACTTTTTTGGCAGGAACATAGAGGCATTACCCTAACCTAAATGAAAGTGAGGCAAGGAGATATAGTATTCTTTAGAGCCTATGAAGAAAGAATAGTATTGGTTAAGATCTAGCTAGCCTGTGCTACATTAATATGTATTTATTTCATTTTCAAAACATAGGTACTATTAACTGTCCCCGTTTCACAGGTGATCAAACTGAACCACATAGAGTTTGATACATAGTCCACGTTTTACAAAGAGGAAATGGCAGCATTGAGAATTAAAGCCAGGAATGTAGTTTCTAGAGCTCAAATGCCTAATTTTTTTTTTTTTTTTTGGTTAGAGTATAGTTGATTTACAGTGGTGTGTCATACAGTACAGTGTAGTGAACCAATTATACATATTATTGTCATACTATTTTCCATCATGTTCTATCCCAAGAGACTGGATGTAGTTCCCAGTGCTATTTAGTAGGACCTCATTGCTTATCCATCTAAATGTAATAGTTTGCATCTGTTAACCCCAAATTCCCTATCCATCCCATTTCCTCCCCCTCCCCTCTTTGGAACCACAAGTCTGTTCTCTGTGGCCATGAGTCTATTTCCGTTTTGTAGATAGGTTCATTTGTGCCATATTTTAGACTCCACATATAAGTGATACCATATAGTATTTACCTTTGTCTTTCTGACTTCACTTAATATGAGTACCTCTAGTTCCATTCATTTTGCTGCAAATGGCATTATTTTGTCCTTTTATGGCTAAGTAGTATTTCATTGTGTATATGTGCCACATCTTCTTAATCCATTCATCTGTTGATGGCCATTTAGATTGTTACCACAGATAGCCAGTAGGCATATGAAAAAATGCTCAACACCACTAATTATTAGAGAAATGCAAATCAAATTTATAATACCATATGATATCACTTATATCCCTAATCTAATATACAGCACAAATGAACCTTTCCACAGAAAAGAAAATCACGGACTTGCAAAATAGACTTGTGGTTGCCAAGAGGGAGGGGGAGGGAGTGGGATGGATGGGATGCTTGGGGTTATAGATGGAGACTATTGCCTTTGGAATGGATTAGCAAGGAGATCCTGCTGTGTAGCACTAGAAACTATGTCTAGTCACTTATGATGGAGCGTGATAATGTGAGAAAAAAATAATGTATACATGTATGTGTAACTGGGTCACCATGCTGTATAGTAGAAAAAAAAATGTATCGTGGAAATAACATTTAAAGAACAATAAAATAAAAATAAAGATAAAAAATAAGCCAAACAAACAAACAAAAAAACCACCAAAATTACAAATGAGGGACCACCTCACACTGGTCAGAAACGCCATCATTAAAAAGTCTACAAATAACAAATTCTGGACAGGATATGGAAAGAAACGAACCCTCTTTCACTATTGGTGAGAATGTAAATTGGTACAACCACTGTGGAAAGAGTATGGAGGCTCCTCAGAAAACTGAATATAGAACAATCGTATGATCTAACTGTGTAAATCCTACTGGATCAATCCCACTCCTGGGCATCTATCTGGACAAAATTTTCATTCAAAAAGATACATGCACCCCTATGTTCGTTGTGATACTAGTCAAGTGTCTAATTTTTATGGACATGAAGTTCAAATAAAATGTCACTCAAATCATAAAATGCTTTTATTTAATAGACATCATTTTCTGCTCTTTTCAATCTCAAGAGGAAAATAATTGCTTCTTCCAGATTTTTGCCAGGCTACTTATCAGTTACTTACTACTCCCAACCTTTAGTGTGTGAATATACGTGTGCACAAGTGTGTATGTGTGTGCATGTGCATTCTGAAATATATTTCTTTTAGTTGCTGGGTTTTATCTCAGAGCTATCATTGTCTATTACCTTCCACATCATTGAAGTGTCTATTAAACACTGTAATCAGGTATTTAGGTGGATTATTTCAGATTGAAAAAAGCCTTGGGAGGTAGGTAAGCACTAGTAGTGCTACAGTTTTTTTTAAAAAAAATTTATACTTAGAGAGGTTAAATAATTTGCCCAAGTGACATCCCTAAGGGGTAGGGCTATTTAGTCTTACTCTGAAGTCTGTGCGTTTTAGCATTATGATGTTCTTCTACAAACATTTATTTAAGTTTATGTTGAAGGAATTGTGACAAAAATCTCTGTTTGCATTGAACACTGCATCAAGCTTTCCTATGTTTTTGCTATTACAGTTTTTAAACTGAATTTTATGGGCTCCTTTTGGATACTTGGCTGATATGTTGGCACCTGTAGTTTGTAATTTTAATGTAAATAGAAATGTAGCATTTTAACCAGTATTGTATAATCATTGCATGATAGGATCCAGTTGGCTCACAGCCTCCCTATTCTGGGAAAGTCCATTATTCACTGTTTCTCCGGTGGCTTCAACTCTTAATGCTCTAGGGATTGATTCACTCAGCATTTAAACATGATGAAATAATCCCATCTTGAAAATAATGTATAAGTTTACAAAAATGTATAAATTACTGAAGATTTCCAAGATCTAAATGTATTCAGAGCATGGTAGACTGTCTTGAGCCCATCCTTTACTGTTCCTAGATTTAGTCCCTTCCTTTATTTTTTGGTTGGTTTTTTTGGTCATCTTCTTCTTCTTTTTTTCTTTCTTTCCTTCTTTCTTTCTTTCTTTTTCTTTTCTTTCTTTCTTTTTTTTTTTTTTTAGGGCCACACCTGCAGCATATGGAGATTCCCAGTGTAGGGACTGAATCAGAGCTTCAGCTGCCAGCCTACACCACAGCCACAGCAACACAGGATCCAAGCTGTGTTCATGACCTACACCACAGCTCATGGCAATGCCGGATCCTTAACGCACTGAGCCAGGCCAGGGATCGAACCTGCATCCTCATGGGTACTACTCAGATTTGTTTCTGCTGAGCCACAACGGGAACCCCTAGTCCCGGACTTTTGTCCATAGAGTCCTCCAGTGAATGCCTATATTTGGTTCCTCTCCAGTATCTTCACATTCTTAAGAAAGATTGTCAATAATTTATAATCTTCATCTGCAGGAAGGTGAGTTCAACCAACTATGTTACCATCATCCTTTCCTCCTTTGTGAAAACTTGCCTTCTCCTAGCTTTGGTGAGGCTACACTCTGTTGGCTGTCTCCTTTCATCCCTGAACTTTCTAATTCTTCATTTCCACTGGAAGATACTCAGGAGTTGTTTTAGGGTCTGCCTTCATGTCTCGCTTTACCCTTTCTCATTATACTCCCTTCCACTTCCCTGGCTTCAAATGCTAGTACTGCTTCAATGACTTCCAAATTTGTATTACTGAGCCATACCTCTGTGATGACTCGCAGAACAATGTATTCAAGTGACATCGCCAACATGTTAAATATTCAATTCTTAACCTTTGCTCTAAGTTTTCTCCACCTCCAATTTCCTGTAGCCTGATAACTAGCTCTACCATTAGTCAGGCCAGAAAACTGAGTGTCAGTCTTTACATTTTACTCTTAGTAACTCACACCTCACATCCCATTATAGCTGGAAAATATCAAGAGAGTCTGTTTTCTCTTCACCTACCTCTATCTACAGCATTTTTTTTTTTGTATTGAGGAGAGAATAATTTTTTAGAAAGCAAATCTCATCATGCTGTTACACTGCTTAAAATTCTTTGAAGGCTTTGGAAGTACTTGAATAAAGGAAGAATAAGGACACACGATGTGAAAGACTCCGCATTATTTGCCCCCTGGTTAATATTGGGACGCATCCTCTCCCTCCCTTGCTATTATGTATCAGTCACACGGGTGTTTGTTGTGTTTCAAAGTGTGCTAAAATGTCCTAGTGTTTGACATTCACACGGTGCTTTCCTGCTGTCTGGAAGAAACATTTTTTTGTTACTCCTCTCCTAGCTCCTACAAATCCCTCATGTATCAACATAAATGCTGCTTCTTCAGAGACATTTTTGTAGTGTCTATAAATCCCAGGCCAAAACAGTGTTGATTTTTTTGTTTTAGCAGGCAGTTAACTTGGCTGAACTTAAATTCCAAATTGTGCTCGCCTGCAGTGGGCAGAAGCTGAAATCTGTGTTCCCTTCTTTCACCTTAGGAGAGCCATGTGGAGCGTGCCAGTGTAGGCATGGTTCAGGGAGCAGCCAGAAATGTGGGCTCAGCCTCTCTTGCTCTCTCCTGGGACATCCGCTTCTACTTGCAGCTGCTGTAGAAGCCCAGAGATCTTTCCTCTGATTCCTCAAGCCCATAAGAGATCAGGCTTCTATCAAAGATTTAGTCTTCATGGAGTTGACTGCAACTTCCCTCAGGAGACAAGGTGTAAACATGGGAAAGTTGACAAATGCTGTTCATTTCCTTCTGCCAATGTGTTTACTGCTCACCAGTTTCTGCCTGCTTCTTCTTTGCCTCCAGGAGTGTGCGTGCACATGTGCATGCACGTGTGTGTGTGTGTGTGTGTGTGTGTGTGTATGTGTGTGTCTGCATATTAAGTTCAGTGCTTATTGTTTTCTTGGGGCAGGTTTGTCTGATGTGAGCTATCCCAATGTTATCAGAAACGCAACTTATATTCAAACAAAGTATTGAGTACCAAATTTATGTCAGATAATTTTGCTAAGTGGTAGCAATCAATACAGTCTGTGACCTAACAGGGTACATGTTTTATTTTAGGATAGAAGCATTAAATAATTACCCAAATAATTGAAATTGTCAAAATGGATATGAAAGTGAATTTCAAGGGGGCATTAGACTCTGTATCAAAGAAACCTGATTCCCCTAGTTGAATTAGAAAAGGCTTCTGGAGAAATAAAATGTTAACTAATATTTGGGAGTTCTTAAAAGCTAACTACTCAGGGAGGTCAGAGTCAGCTGGAGTGGAGAGAACATTCCATGCAGAAAGAATATTGGAGTTCCCATTGTGGCTCAGTGGCTAACGAATCCAACTAGGAACCACGAGGGTGTGGGTTCGATCCCTGGCCTTGCTCAGTGGGTTAAGGATCTGGTGTTGCCATGAGCTGTGGTGTAGGTTGCAGATGCGGCTCAGATCCCGTGTTGCTGTGGCTCTGGCATAGGCCAGCAGCAACAGCTCCAATTAGACACCTAGGCTGGGAGCCTCCATATGCCGCGGGTGCAGCCCTAGAAAAGGCAAAAATTAAAAAAAAAAAAGAATATTGAAAAGGAATTTTTGAAGCAGGAAGGAACTTGAGAGAATGTCAATGTGACTAGAGCTTGGAAAATGAGGAAAAAACAGTGAAATAGAATTTGTCTTAGAAAAAATAGAATATAATTGAAGCATTCTAATTAGGGAAATCATTTGGTCAGGCTTATAATTTCACTACAAAAATAAGATTTGAATGTATAACTTCTAAATTTTAGTGTAAAGATTTATAACATAAATATTTTATCATACACAGTATTCCAATGAAATTATTCAGAGTAACTTTCTCCAATTATTTTCTAAAGTTTTATTTGTTTCCAAATTAGCTAGTTCACAGAATGCTGCTATGAATATATTTGTATAAAAGTCTCTCTTCTGCTTTGAAAGCTAAATTGTTAAAGCTATCTCTTTTCTTTTCTTTTTTTTCTCCTTTTTTGGCTTCCCTGTGGCATATGGAATTCCTGGGGCAGGAATCAGATGCAAGCCGCAGTTGCGGCAATGCAGGATCCTTAACCCACTGGGCCAGCTGGGGTCTGTGCATCCTTGTGCTCCCAAAACGGGCGCTAATCCTATTGAGCCACAGTGGGAACTCCTGTTAAAGTACGGTTCTTATCATAGACCTTGAGAATTTGAGGATAAAGTTGTTTCATAAAATAACATTAATGAAGAAAACATTTAAACATGGAATAATTGAACTAAATTTTTTAAATGATTTGATTTTAGCATCATATATATAGAACCATGTCAAGTATACGTGTGAGTGACTGAGTGAATAAAATACCATTGAAATAAGAAAGTTTCCATCACAGATCATCCTGCTTCTAAGGAGGAATCTTTCAAGATGCCACAAGCTGCTTTTAGCATTAAGTGTTCCCTAACATGATGACATTTGTGATTATACTCACACAAATTGCTTGAAAAACTCCAAATACCTTAATTACTTCACAGCTGCAATATTTTCAAACTTGTTTGAAGACTTTCCAGGAAAAGTGCACTTTACATCTGATTAAGAGAAGTATCCCAAGTGAAAACCAGGGTTTGGCTTTCTTTCTGTTAAATCTGCTCATGAATGAAAACTACAGCTGAGGGTGATTATAAAGAGACTATTAGAAACTTAAAGAGACAGTAAGTGTTCAAGTGATCAAGCAATTACTGAAAGTACCAATATGATTGTTTCTTTATCTTTTGTTGCATTAAATAAATGATTTTTTTTTCCATTCTGTAGCTCAGTATAATACTTTGTCCATTTTCTTACCAGACTGTCACCTTCATCTATGTAAGCATAAAACTGGTTTAACAGAGCTTCTGGGCAAATATATGATGGATTCAATTCTTAGAGCTTCCTGTGTGTAGGTAATGCTGCAGTCATTTTAGATTAGTGATAAACGGTCATGAAATTGGAAACAGGTTCCTTCAGCTTTTCACAAGAATCTGAAAAAACACAAATACGTGCACCCAGAGAGTGTGAGTCCAACTCAAACATCATAAAAAAATACACAGCGCATGGTTAACGGCCTGCACGACCGTATGAACCTATTAAATGACATTGCCTGATGCCAAAGTCAAGTATGGCTTCAGCATTCAAATGCGTAGAAATTTGGAGCAGTCTTAGCTTAAACTTGAACTAAAGATACAGCATTATGTTTACCCTTGTGATAACAAAAAACTTGTTTTACCCTCTCCATCTCTCTCCTTCAAGGCAGTTAATAAGTGATGATTTTTAATGTCTTACCCTTGGAGATCAGGATTATAAAATGACAACAGCAGCAACAACAATGGTGCTAAACATGTAAAATGTGTCTGGAAATTTCCAAGTATTATCCCATTGAATTTTTAAAACCACCCTATAGGGTAGGTAAAAATCACTATTATCCCCAATCTTGTAGTGATGAAAGCATTCTCTGGATTATTACATAGCTAACAGAACCAATAAATAGCGATGACCAATTTAAGATACCTTATGTGGGGATAAATTGCTATTAATTCAAAAGTCTCTGCACTGCATAACTGCTCTCTGCTGACTGTATTAGGCCTTTCTTAATTAGACAACTCAGTTTCCTTCTCAGAAGACAGATCCTGCTTCTACCTCTAGAATGAAGCACACAGCCAAGAAGGGCCCTGTAGTAGATCTCTGAGGACACAGTCTAAGGTGTGAGGCCCTGTTTCCTTGCTTTTTTGCCACAGACAATACTGTTGCTTCTTATAGCTCTAAGCTATTCAACCCAAAGAAGCACCGTCATCTCAGATTTATAAGCAGGGTCACAGCAGTCTTCAACTTGGGGTGAAGGCTCCGTGATCTCTTTATTCAGGTAGCTCAGAGACTGAAATGTTGGAAGGGCAACACATTACTGCTTAGACTCTGTAATTCTCAACAACATCCAATTTAAAGAGATCCCCTTCTGTGTTATTCTACTTAGTCATCCAAGCAGAAAACAGATCCAGCAGGGAGCCTCCCTAGGAATGGATAGCATGATATTCACCTTTAGTTCTACGTCTTTCTATTTCTAGGGAAACTGGAGAATAAGGAGCATAGACATCTAGGATTTTGTGAGGTGAAGCATGTGAAATTTAAGACTTGGAGGCTTTTGCCGCATATTCAAATTTAGGAGGTAACTGCTCTGGTTCACTCATACTTGACCATTATAGAAAAACCTTTAATTCCCATCATCACCTCTTAAGAGGTCCTTGGAAAGATTTCTATATTTCCATAAAGATATAGAAAGAGGATGAATAATTTTACGCCTAGATGGTCATCATTACACAGTTGGAATAAGCATCTATTAATACATGGTTCTAGGGGTAATAAAGAACCCGCCCCACCAAGCTTCTCAGATTCATATCTCACCTGCTCACAGAGATCATAAATTATTAAAGTTGATTATAGTCATTCTTTTGATTTAAGCCTCCTTGTTTGGGGTTAAAATTCAAATGCACCTGGGTATGACAACACACTAAACTTTATAAATCACAGTGTGATGAGTTAACCAGATCGGTTCATGAAAATATGTTTTGATAGGGCAGGG
Organism: Sus scrofa; assembly: GCF_054392235.1. Taxonomy (NCBI): domain Eukaryota; kingdom Metazoa; phylum Chordata; class Mammalia; order Artiodactyla; family Suidae; genus Sus; species Sus scrofa. The sequence goes on from NC_139390.1 coordinate 104,662,107, forward strand.
CACTAAACAGAGATGGAGAGTGTGAGCCCAAGAGAAAAATGGGGAGGAATAAACTTGGAAGGCTTGGAAAAGTCTTCACAAATTCATGAGAATCTCATTTTAATGTGCTTACTGTGTGTGATAACGTCACTCTTTATGGCGACAGAGACACTGAGGTAAGCCTATCCAGAACACTAGCCCTTCATAGCTGCTAATCTGGAAAATAGGACATGCAGGTCTAGTGAGTGTTGTGTGCAGTGAGCAGCTCTGAAAATAGGAAGTGTTGAAAAAGACTCCCATACAGGATACAAACCCCATAAATAATCGACTCATTTGAGGAGGAAGGAAGAAATCTGAGAAATCATTTATTCTGTGTATCTCATCAAAAATTGTTATTAGAGGGCAGACACTTTTGAGGCTATAAATCCATGACCGGAACCCAAGTAGGTAACAATTCTTCTTAAGCAAATGTCCTCAGGTTGGCTCTGTTTTTGAGATTTGTTCAAGCAATGACAGATCCGGGTTAACACAGTAATCACCACCCCAGACGAAATGACCTAATACCAGTAAGTAGCTCGTTTCGTCAAAATAGCCCTCAACCTTGACCTTGAATTTAAAATGAATTGCTTTCCCAATATTTTAGAGAGTTAATATTTTATTGATGGTGATTAAAACAAAAATTATGGCTACCATTTTAGCACAAGGGTTTGTTCTGGTATTTTATGAAGTATAGAAAGTATAAAAATGTGAGTCTCTGAAGCTTCCTTAGACAGAAACTGTTCTGGTACATATGGATTGTCCAAATACAGCCAGCTTGTGCTTACTGAAGCAGTCATAAATTTGAATTTCCTCACGTACAGTCTCATAAAAATCTCAAAACAATACTACATTCATGTAAGCATCTTAACATTTAATATTTTGTTATGCAACAGAAAGGAGTAAAACCAAAGAGACATGATTGATTGGGCATTCTGTGTGAAACTAAATTGGGTCATTGACCTGTGAGAAAACCTGAGGAAAGGTAAATAATCAGCTTGATTCTAATTTTGCTCTGGCATGATATAGCAATGATTACTGAAGGAGGAAACGGTGAAAATATGGACCGACTTGAAGAGTATTGGAGAAAAATACAAGGAATGCTAACTCCTGGTTTACTGCAACAAGTAGCAGAGGAATTTTATTTGTATTAGTTCACATAGCATAGCCAGAGTCTAGCATGAATATATACCCCAAACTCCTGTACTCATATTTATTGTGTAAGCGATTCTACCCTCCAGAATTCCCATGCCTGTCTTCTACTGTGTGATTTTTGGGAAAAATAAGAGACTGATAGTCAGAAGAATGGACTTGACTACAAAATACATTGCCTGTTCGGTGGAAAAGCTCACTCAGACTGGATCCTGTAGCAATCTCTTTCACAGATTTCACTAAAAATAGTTTACTTGAGTCAATGGATCCATAAGCTGTTTGTATTATTTTTGTTTCCTTTTCCTTCAGGAGCTTCCAAATGCAGTTTATTTATAAGTATTAATAATTGCATTTTACTTCTTTGCATAAAATATAGTTAAGCTAACATCTTGGCTATAAAAATACAAGTAAAAGTGCTGCTTCCAAAATATTTCAAATGTTTGAGAAATTATTATCATGGAAAAGTTATTTAAGGAAAATCGTTAAGTAAGCATAATTTTAAAATTAAATATGAAATATGTTTGCTAAACATTGTATATGACTAATGAAATTACTTAAGGTCATTTTGATCCTGAAGACTACTAATTCCTTTCCCAAATAGCATCTAATTTGAGGCCTTCAGCAAACACATAGAGCATACACCTTTTTAATCTAGAGGAGATAATGGTGACAATATTTCAAAATGTGGCACTTGTACATGAGAATTGCAAATGCCAAGGGGGAACTGATAATTAGCAGAATTAAGACCTGAACCCAGGCCATCAAACTTTAAATATCAAAAGGATTTTGATTTTGAACATAGTCTTGTGTATGAAAACATAAAATAAAAATGTTTTGTACTAAGACAATGTTTAGCATAAATTTTCTTGTGGTATAAAATGTTTATTGAAGCATAAATTAAAATTATAGAAATGTGGGCTTCAATAATACATATGTACATGTATGTGGATATATTTATATACACATATGTACATCAATAACTTCTATGTACATACATTTATATATATATAGCTATTTATAGTTAGCATGGATATAATCATCTAGTATAAAAGTTGTTGACATTTTAAAGAGTAAAGTCTGTACTGTGATAAGCCTTGTTCTTCATGATTTAAAGTCACTAAACACTATTCCAGATATTATCATTCCAGAGAATTGAATGAACAGATATGAGGCTATCAGTTCATTTATTCAGAAACTTTAATTTCAAGATACAGTAATCTTAAGGAAATATTTTAAAATATAACTAGCTTTTGGGAGTTCCCGTCGTGGCGCAGTGGTTAACGAATCCGACTAGGAACCATGAGGTTACGGGTTCGGTCCCTGCCCTTGCTCAGTGGGTTAACGATCCAGCGTTGCCGTGAGCTGTGGTGTAGGTTGCAGACGCGGCTCGGATCCCGCGTTGCTGTGGCTCTGGCGTAGGCCGGTGGCTACAGCTCTGATTCAACCCCTAGCCTGGGAACCTCCATATGCCGCGGGAGCGGCCCAAGAAATAGCAACAACAACAACAAAAGACAAAAAGACAAAAAAATAAAAAAATAAAAAAAAATAAAATAAAATATAACTAGCTTTTAGTGAAGAGATCTTTTTGTTAAGTATGGTAATTATCTATTATTATCAACTGAAAAGAAAGGGGTCTTATATTAGTATTTCTAGGGATACCACAAATCTAGGATTATGCTCTCATAAATTACAGTTTTCGGAATGCATCTTTAAAATGTATGCACCTCGGAATGTGGACAAATATATTTAAAAGGAAAATTGTCTTGTTAGAAGTGCAGAACAGCTTTTCTCTAAAGAACTCATGATACTGTCTTAGGATTTTGCATGTAAAAGAAATCAAAGAAAGAAACACATGGGACATACTGCTAGATGCACTAATATTTGCTTAACCTTAAAATTGACTTTGGAAAGAACAACTTCCCAGGGAATATGGAACCCTTGAAATAAATGAGCCAACATGTTCAGGAAGAAGCTGTATGACAGACTTTCCATAGATTTGACCTGAAATGTAAACACAAGGCCAAAGAGCCCCCTGATGTTCCTGGAACCCAAACTTAACCAAGTGAACAAATTTTCTATGTTCACATTCAGCGAAGGCAGTGGATATTAAATAGAGAAACTAAAAAGCAAATGGAGATATGGAACTTGAACTTTTTTACACGACTATGTTTCTAAGAAAGAATGTTCTTCTCCAATAGTAAAAATTTAATCTATCTGTGGGAATAAGAACCATAAAGGAAAGCGCTTATGCACGAAGGAGCTTCAATTTATATTTCTACTCATCTCCTACGTCTGCTTGGGATTCTGAGACTTGGCAAAAGGTATGGTGTCATCTTGGTGGGCTGAAGTGAAGATTTACATTCTCTGTCTCAGCCAGCTTTCAAGTTCAATTTTTGCAGCCTGGGTTCTTATCAAGGCTGCCCCTCAGCCTTGACAGGTTAAGGGCTACAGCAAGGTACTCTCTGCACCAGCTAATGGCGAGAAAGCAGATTGTAATCATGGTGATGGGTTCTTGCTAGACAGATTCTTTTTCTGTCTTTGTGTATGCTTTGGTAAACTGAACATTTAACTTTGTTTTGAGTTATGTCATATCTCAGGAGATTTAGCTGGTGGAATTTTAACCCTTTCTACCAAATCAAAGTCTCTGCTACTTCCAATTTTCCTTAAGAAAAAAAGAGTTTTCTAAGCTTCTTTAGGAAGGCTTAGCTGTGGGTCACCAAAAATGGCAGAGTAGCACTGTGCCAGTAAATGACATGTCGTGAGTGATTATGGAAGAGCTAAAAAAGAAACTAATTGATGGCCCAATCAGTGTGCATCAAAACAAAAAATCTGTTTCTCTAATACTTGCTATGTATATTTTTCTAACTCTAATTACCTTTCAAAGAGAAAGACATTGAAGCACGTTTGCACCAAAAAAAAAAAAAAAAGGCACATTTTTGGGGCCTATACTGTAAAGATGTAATTGTTAATGAAATCTATGAGGATCTTACTCTGTTTGGGACATCGTATGAATATTTCTCTTTTAATATGTGTGACACTGATTAAGTAAATATTTATAAAGTGTTAGTAATACCACAGTAACGACTGAGTTGAATGCCTTTGTAATGCTCTCCAAACCATGTCACTTAAGCTGTAGGAGCAGAAAGTCCATGTTCTTATCCTCAGTAATTGCCATAAATGATTGAATTATGGGTATACAAGAAACCCCTTACCTAAACATGGTTTTGGAGAGTCAAATAAACCAGGTATTGCAATGAGGTAGTTTTATTATTATTATTTACAACAGGGTTTAATGGAGTAACTCTGTTATCAGTCTTAGCCTTACAAGAGGAACATTGCTCAGCCATTTACTGAGGTCAGCAAACAGCCTCGTGTATTTATCTGCTGTCTGTGTCTTTGGATAGATTTAACTTATGCTGTCCTAAATGGAATCTCAGTTGCTTCTTTCTAGAATCCTGACATGCCTTGCAATTAGGAAATGTCAGCCAGCTGTACAGGTAAAGCTTTTGTGAGGTTTGTGCATTCTTTTCCCCATTAGTGTAAGGTCATTAAACTGCAATTTTTGTGTGGTTTAAGTGTGACTGTGCATGTAATTTATATTAGTTTGCTTCACCATACTCCACCATGTTATAATTATTATAATGTTCCTTATTTGCACAGCATGGATCTCAATTTAACATCTACATCTAGAAGTAGACTAGACTCTGGGTTTTGTGCAATGACTGTATTTGTAGCATCTTACTGGTGTTTAGCACATCAAAGCACTCAAAAATTTTTGTTGGGTGAAAGAATAAGCCAAGATCCACAAGTTTTACAATTTTGGGTTTTTGTTCCAGTGCTGATTTAATACATGTCTTAGATATAAATATGCAAATCTAGTCAATATCACGTCAGAAACAAGCATAATACCTTTCCTTTGCCGTGACTTTGTGTCTTTCTAAATAAAGATACCGTAGTGTCAGAGTTCTGTGTTTAACTCATGAGCCCAACCAACTGCATGACCTGAAAGATTTTATTTAGTCATTCTTTGTCTTAAATTATGATGATAATAAAACATATCAGGACCATTGTGTGGATTAAATGAGTTCATATTTACAAATCCTTTAGCACAGTGGCACCAAGTAAATGACAATATGAGCTTTCTTCAGTGTTACTGTTATTTTGTGTCAGAATTAATATTATTTTCATGGAATAAATTTTGGCTCCTTATATCAGTCTTTCCAAAGTGGGGTCTGAGGACTCAATATTATTAGAATTCTGCCAAAATGATTTTCTTTTAATAAACATTCACAAATTAGTCAAGATTAAGACTTTAGTAAAAAAATGCAATAGTTTTTACAAGGGATTATTTTTTGAAAAACTTATCCTACCTTCCATGCTTGGGCAAAGCTACCTGCTCTAGCTAGATAAAATTAGTTTTGGTTAGCAGGGCCATGTTTAAATTGTTATGGAAGAAACTGACTTTTTATTATGGAAATTGGAAGTAAAATCTGAGCACATGTACTGGCAAAGCCTTTTATTCCTCTGTTATTTTATTTTATTTTTTTAATAACCAGTCCACTCTTCTATTTGAGCATAAACACTATCACTAAAAGTCCATTTAAGAGGGTGTACAAGGGGTACTTTATAACTTTCAAAATATACTTTGACGGTAATTTCCCCAGCTGTGCAAATAAGAATAGACTTATTTCCTTGGGTGATAGAAATAATTTAGGAGAGAGGAATAAATGAATCATAGGTGGTTGGAGCTAGAAACAACCTTACACATTGTCTTGGGCAGGGATGGCAGCTACATGGCACTATTGCCACACGTGTCACAAGCCTATGTCTATGACATTCATCTGGAGTGAGTCTTGAGAATCTGTTTCTGAGCCCAGATGCATTTGTTCTCAGAATCTTGATCAAACCAGATCTTGCCTCATACATCCACAATCAATCAATTCAAGTTGCTACTCAAAATGAAACCTGTTTTTCATCCTTGAGGCCCTGTCGATCTTTCTGTTTACAAAATGTAACATGGAAAGCCTGAGACTCTGACTTGATTCTTTTCCATATCACAGAATTGTTTATCATAATTATTTATAAATAATTTATTATTTCTAGTCTACATGTTTTTTGACTCTGAATTCAGTATTCTTTCTGTTCCAATACCTGGAAAAAATAATCATGTGTGAACAAAAATGGGATACAAGCAACAGCCAAAAAAATGCCCTAATCTACTTTGATTCCTATAAATTCATTTCCAGAAAACTCAAAGTACTTTACAATAGGCAGATAGGTATATTGGGGGTGGGAATGTATTTAGCAGCAGGAAATGATGAAGTAACCACACGCGTGTGAGGAAGCCATTGGTAAATATGGTAAGGGACTGTGTACAGTTAATGATTCAAATGGAACAGTGACAAGTCTTATTATTTTTGAAATCTATTTGAAAAGCTGCCCCTGGTATCGAGTTTTACTACCAATCCCACATGTAAAGGAGACTGTAAAAAGTTTCACAAATGTTTGGAAAGCTTTCATCAAACTTGGTTCAAACTTAGTTAAGAGTTTCATCAATGTAGGTTTATTTTCATAGTTTAATATGAAACTGGTAGTTTTCAGTTTTCTTATGACTTGAAATGTGCACAGAACAAGTCCAGTTCAACTAAGTTTTGCCCTTAGAGAGTGTGTTAGAAATGTTAAACTCCAAATATTTGTGAATTTCTGAAACATTTTCTTGATTTCATTGAAATTACAATCTTCTCTATGCCAAGAAATGATATTGTACACACACAGATTGAGTTTGAGGCATGCCTAGAGATTTTCCTAGCCGGATGAGTATAAGCCATCAGAAATGCTTTGCTCCATCTCCTTGTCGGTCCTAACTTCCTGAACTTAATTCTTCTTCCTGAGAGCAGGAGTCACTATATCAGTTAACATGTGGAGATAAGTCAGGCCGTGGATAGCAAGCAATCCAAGTGCTGAAGTGTAGGAGAAATGCTAAGAAAAAAGGAAACCAGATTGCTAGTAGCTAGTGGTGTGCATGGTGAAATACCAGAAATTACCCTTGGAACCTCAAAAATAAGAGGGGGTTGGAGTGATTAAATGACTGATATTACTAAAATATATAAATATTCCAGTCTTTTGCCAGATTTCATCAAATAACCTATAAGGTTTAGGACTTTTTTTTAACTTCAAAGGTAAATTCAGCCATCTCTTTTGGTGAGCCCAGACGTAAAACATAACTACAGAATGATGTAATAGTCAAAAACGTGCAGGTTGCCATTTGTAGATAAAGTAGTGGGGATGTGTGTTTAAAGTGACTGGATAGTGGTTACAGTCAAGGCAACTTCTATCTTTCACTGGATTTGAAAACCTATTAGAGGGTTTGCCTATTTTTATTTCTGGATTTTTTTTTTTTCTTGTCATACCACTTGGAATTCTTTCCTAAGGTACAACTTTTCATGCACATCTCAACATAGTAGTTACCTAGAGATATGCTAGGTATCTTCCCAATCAAGACACTTGGCAGTTTTTATCTTGGAAATGACAACAAATAAAAATCCATGTGACTGCTTCTCTGCATAGCTACACTATTGTAGACATTTTAAAGACTTCTAAGAAAATCTAGAAATATTGCAAAGCAGACTGTCAGTAGAACAAAATTCCTCATGGTTTTCTTATGGAAAATACACACTCGATTTAATATATGTTGTTTTCTATGCTGCTTATGACATTCTTTCTCGAAAGGCCACATTTTAACAGGATTATCTATCTATCACCTATCACCTGTTCTAAATATATATGTATTTATATGTAAGTATGTGTGAGTGTGTATGGTCTATATCAGGATGTTTATAAAACACATATATAAACTTTTTCAGCTAATGATGGTTGAAACTTTTCAATAATTTTATAAAGAATAAAAAACTTAAATTGTATTTTTGTCAATTTAAAACAGCTTGAATTCACTCTAGAAACATTGAATCTACTGGGATTTGAGTAATCTGTACTATATAAATTCATTATAATTTCATACTTAATTCTACATAAGCGATTGAATGTCATTTCACTTGTGGAATCATGCTGAATTTCAAATAATTCTCATTTGTTTGCTAAAATGTATTATCCTTTAAAAATGTTGATTTAAATTTTGTAGTTCCAGAAGGTAGCAGAACTTCTTGAAATACTGTTTAAGTAGTGTGGAATCAGGTATTCTATTTTTTGTATGGACTGATCTCAGAGATTTCACTTCTGTTTTAATAAAACTATATATTGTGTATCAGACACAACTTAGAATAGATTTACAAGGAGATCCTGCTGAATAGCATTGAGAACTATGTCTAGATACTCATGTTGCAACAGAAGAAAGGGTGGGGGAAAACCTGTAATTGTAATGTATACATGTAAGGATAACCTGACCCCCTTGCTGTACAGTGGGAAAATAAAAAAATAAAAAAAAAGAATTTTGAAATTATATTGACTGCAAACATCTATATATTCTTTAGGGAAATATTTTTCTCTTTTCCCTCGGGGAAACCACCTTGACCTAAACTCTAAATCCTTTAAAGGCAGGGATTCAGCTTCACTGACAAATAATTGACATATAACATTGTCATAAGTTTAAGGTGTACAGTGACTTGATTTGATACATTTATATATTACAAAATGATTACTACAGCAGCATTAGCAAACACCTCCATCATGACACATAATGACTATTAGCTTTATGTTCTCTTGATTTTTAAGATCTATGCTTAAGTATATAATGTGCTATATATATACATACATACATACATATATACATACATATATATACACACACACACACATATACACATTATATATAATCCCTGGAATTTGTTAATCTTACAAGTGGGCTTTTTGTACGCTTTGACCAATACCTCCCCATTTTACTCACTCCCCAACCCCTGGTAACCACCAATCTACCCTGTTTCTCTGACTTTACTTTTTTAGTTTCCACATATATGTGATATCGTACAATATTTATATTTCTCTGTCTGACTTATTTCACTTAGCAAATGCTCTCAAGTTTCATTCAAGCTGTTGCAGATGGCAGGATGTCCTTTCTTATGGTTGAATAGTGTTTCATTTTGTGTGTGTGTGTGTGTGTGTGTGTGCGTGTGTGTGTGTGTGTGCACAGCTCACATCTTTACTCATTTAGCCGTGGATGAACATCTAGGTTGTTTTCATATCTTGGCTATTGTGAATCATGCTGCAATGGATATTGGAGTGTGAGTATGTCTGTAAGATCCTGATTTCAGTTCCCTTAGATGTAGTATAGCCAGAAGTGGGATTCCTGTAATGTACGGTAGTTCTATTTTTTATTTTGGGGGGAACTTTCATACTGTCTCCTAACTGGACCAACTAACATTCCAATACAGTGTGCAATTGTTCCTTTTCTTCACACTGTTGCCAGCATTTGTTATTTCTTGTCTTTTTGATGATTGACATTCCAACATGTGTGAAATGATGCCTCATTGTAGTTTTGATTTGTATTCTCTGATGATGTGTGATGCTGAGCACCTTTTCTGTACCTGTATTTTTACTTTTGCTGTTTTTTCTTTTGGTGTAATATCCAGGAAGTCACTGCTAAGACTAATATCAAGGAGCATTCTTATCTTTTCTTTCATTAGTTTTATGGTTTCAGATCTTGAAGTCATTGATATAAGTTCATTTCTGTAAGTTGTGTGAATAGTTTTCTATTTCATTCTTTATCATGTGTTATTCAGTTTTCCCAGCACCATTTATTGGAGAGACTCAATCCCTCATTGAGTATTCTTGGCTCTTTTTATCAGATACTAGTTGAACATATAAACAGGGTTTATTTCTGGGCTCTTAATTCTGTTACATTATTCTATATGTCTATTTTTACACCATTACCATACTCTTGAATATTACAGCTTTGTGATATAGCTTTAAATCAGGAAGTATTATGCCTTCGGTTTTGTTATTCTTTTTCAGTATTAATTTGGCTATTCAGAGTGTTTTGTGGTTCTGTATAAACTTTAGTATTGTTTTCTCCATCTCTAGAAAATGCCATTGGAATATGATAGGGATTGCATCTATGGACGGCTTTGGGTAATACAGACATTTTAACAGTATTCAACTTTGCAAACCATGAATACAGGATATTGTATTGCCACAAACTGCAGTGTAGGTTTCAATGCAGCTTGGATTTGGAGTTGCTGCAGGTGTGGTGTAGGCCAGCAGCTGCAGCTCTAATTCAACCGTTTGACTGGGAACTTTCATATGCCACAGGTGCAGCCTTAACAACAGAAAAAAAGGGCAGGCAGAAACATCCTTGTACCCCAGGGACAGATCCCATTTGATGGTGGTGAGTGATCCTTATAATGTGCTGTTGAATTTGGTTTGTTAATGTTTCGTTGAGAATTTTTGCATCTATATTTATTAGGGATACAGTTCTGAATTTTCTTTTCTGGTAGTATCCTTATCTGGCTTTGGTATCAGGATACTGCTGGTCTTGTAAAATGAGTTTGGGGGTATCCCCTCCTCTTAATAATTTGGAAGAGTTTGAGAAGGATTGGCATTATTACCTTAAAATGCTTTATAGAATTTACCACGGAACTCATTTGGTCCTGGGCTCTTCTGTGTTGGGAGGTTTTTTTGATTACTGATTAAATCTCCTTACTCATTATTGATCTTTTCAGATTTTCTGTTTCTTCATGATTCAGGCTTGGCAGGTTCTATATGTCTAGGAATGTATCCATTTCTTCTAGGTTTTCCCATTTACATTAGTCTCTCATGATCCTTTTTATTGTGTGGTATCAGTTGTAATGTTTCTGTCTTCATTTCTTACTTTACATGAGTCCTATCTTTTTTTTTTTTTAATTAGTCTAGTGAAATATTTGTCCATTTTATCTTTTTTTTTAAAAAAAACAGCTTAGTTTCATTTGTCTTTTTTTTTTTGAATTTCTGATCTCTGTTTTGTTTATTTCCATTCTGATCTTTATTTCCTTACTTCTGCTAACTTGGGCTTAGTTTGTTCTTTTCTAGTTCCTCAAGGTATAATATAAGCTTGTTTATTTGAATTCTCTCTTGTTTCTTAATGGAAATTTCTCACTAAAAATTTCTTTTTTACTGCTTTTCTGTATCCTATAAGCCTTGATATATTGTGCTTCCATTTTCATGTATTTCAAGATATTTCTGTGTTTCCCTTTGATTTCTTCTTTGGCCCATTGGTTATTCAAGATGTTGCTTAATCTCCACTATTTGTAAATTTTCCAGCTTTCATTCTGTTCTTTATTTCTACTTTATTACCATTGAGGTCAGAAAATATATTTGATATGATTTAAATTTTCTAACACTTGTTTTTAACATAACATGTGATCTATCGAGGAGAACGTTTTGCGTGCAATTGAGAAGAATGTGTATTCTGCTGCTCTTGGATGGAAAGATCTGTATGTGTATGTCATGTGCTTTTGATCTACAGTATGGTTCACAACTAATGTTTCCTTCTTTATTTTGTGTCTGGATGATATACGCATGATTGAAAGTGGAATACAGGAATTCCCTGCAATTATTTTTTTGTTGTCTGAATCTGTTCAGATCTACTGGTTATGCAGTGCATGTATGTTTATGACTGTTATATCTTGACAGAGACTCCCTTATCATTATATAGTGATCTTTTTTTTTTTCTCCTGCTGCTTTCTTTGTCCTAAAGTCTATTATGTGTGGTATAAGTATAGCTACTTCTGCTCTCTTTTGGTTTCCACTTGCAAGGCATGGATTATGTTGTGTGAAACTTTTCACTTTAAGCCTATGTGTTTAAACTAAAGCTGAAGTATGTCTCTTACAAGGAGCAAACAGTTGGGTCTTTTTTTTAACCCATCCAGCAACTCTTTCGACTGGAGAATTCAATCCAGTAACATTTAGAGTAATTTTTGGTTAGTAAGGACTTACTAATGCTATCTAATTTTTTAATGGCTATTATGTAGTTCATTTTCCTGTCATCCTTTCTTGCTGCCTTCCTTTGTAAACTGATCTTTTTAAAAAAAGGTATTATGCTTTGTTTCCTTTCTCTTTATTCTTTGTGTAACTTTGTAAGTTTTGGCATTGTGGTTCCCATGAGGTTTACATAAATTATTTTGTCTTCTGTTCTGAAAGACAGCTTTGCTCTGTAAAGTATTCTTGGTTGGTAGTTTCTTTTATTTTTATTTTATTTCTTTTTTATGGAGTTAGATTTTATTCTGTAACTCCAGGGAAAGAAGACATTTCCTTCTTTTTTTTAATTTTTAAATAGACTTTATTTTTTTAGGAGCAGTTTTTAGTTTATGGCAATATTGAACAGAAGGTACAGAAAATTCCCCAATATGCCCTGTTCTTACACAGGCATAGTTTCCCCTATCAACAATGAACCCCATCAAAGTGTGCATTTATCCAATCAAGAAACCTACACTGAGGAGTTCCCGTCGTGGAGCAGTGGTTAACGAATCCGACTAAGAACCATGAGGTTGCGGGTTTGGTCCCTGGCCTTGCTCAGTGGAATAAGGATCTAGCGTTGCCATGAGCTGTGGTGTAGGCTGCAGATGTAGCTCAGATCCCATGTTGCTGTGGCTGTGGCATAGGCTGGCAGCTACAGCTCTGATTAGACGCCTAGCCTGGGAACCTCCACATGCTGCAGGAGCAGCCCTAGAAAAGGCAAAAAGACAAAAAACAAAACAAAACAAAACAAAAACCTACATTGACATTGCATTATCACCCAAGGTGCAGAGTTTACATTAGAGTTCACTCAGCGTTGTACATTCTATAGGTTTGGACAAATGTATGTAATGACATATCCATCGTTATAGCATGGTACAGGGTAGCTTAACTTCCGTAAATGTTCTCTGAGTTCCACCTATTCCTCTCACCCCTCTCGAAAGCCCCTGACAACCACTGAGCTTAACACTGTCTCCACAGTTTTGCCTTTTCCAGAATGTTGTATAGTTGGAATCATAGTATATAGCCTTTTCAGAGGCTTCTATCACTTAGTAATATGCTTTTTTTTTTTTTTTGGTTGTATAATGATCATAACAATCTGATTTCACAGGATTTCCATCCCACAGCCCAGGCACATCCCCCCAACCCCCAAACTGTCTCCTCCAGAGACCATAAGTTTTTCAATGTCTGTGAATCAGCATCTGTTCTGCAAAGAAGTTCCGTCTGTCCTTTTTTCAGATTCCACATGTCAGTGAAAGCATTGGATATTGGTGTCTCATTGTACGGCTGACTTCACTTAGCATGATAATTTCTAGGTCCATCCATGTTGCAAAAAATGCTGGTATTTTGTTCTTTTTAATGGCTGAGTAATATTCCATTGTGTATATGTACCACTTCTTGATCCACTCCTCTGTCAATGGACATTTAGGTTGTTTCCATGTCTTGGCTGTGGTAAATAGTGCTACAATGAACATCAGAGTACACGGGTCCTTGTGAGTCCTGGTTTTCTCTGGATAGATAGATGCCCAGGAGTGGGATTGCTGGATCAAATGGTAGTTCTATGTTTAGTTTTCTGAGGCATCTCCATACTGCTTTCCACAGTGGGTGCACCAATTTACAATCCCACCAACAGTGTATTAGGGTTCCTTTTTCTCCACACCCTCTCCAGCACTTATTGTTTGTAGACTTTTGGATGATGGCCATTCTGGCTGGTGTAAGGTGGTACCTCATAGTGGTGGTGATTTGTACTTCTCTAATAATGAGTGACACTGAACATCTTTTCATGTGTTTCTTGGCCATCTGTATGTCTTCTTTGGAGAAGTGTCTGTTTAGATCTTCTGCCCACTTTTTGGTGGGGTTGTTTGTTTTTTTTGGTATGGAGCTGCAGAAGTTGTTTATAAATGTTGGAGATTAATCCCTTGTCAGTCAATTCACTTGAAAAGATTTTCTCCCATTCTGTGGGTTGTCTTTTCATTTTGTTTAGGGTTTCCTTTGCTGTGCAGAAACTTTGAAGTTTGAGTAGGTCCCATTTGTTTATTTTTCTTTTTATTGTCAATACTCTCAGAGGTGGATCTGAGAAGATGTTGCTGTCGTTTATGTCAGAGAGTATTGGCCTTTGTTTTCCTCTAAGAGTTTGAGAATATCTGGTCTTATATCTAGGTCTTTAATCCATTTGGAGTTTATTTTTGTCTATGGTGTTAGGGAGTGTTCTCATTTCATTCTTTTCCACGTGGCTGTCCAGTTTTTCCCAGCACCACTTATTGAACAAGCTGTCCTTTCTCCATTGTATATCCTTTCCTCCTTTGTCATAGATGAGTTGGCTGTAAGTGCATGGGTTGAATTCTGGGCTTTCTATCCTATACCACTGATCTTTATGTCTGCCTTTGTGCCAGTACTATATGGTTTTGATGATTGTTGCTTTGAAGTATAGTCTGAAGTCCGGGAGCCTGATTCCTCCAGCTCCAATTTTCTTTTTCAGAATGTCTTTGGCTATTCTGGGTCTTCTGTGCTTCCAAACAAACTTTACAATATTTTGTTCGAGTTCTGTGAAAAACGTCCTTGGTAATTTGATAGGGATTGCATTGAATCTGTAGATTGCCTTAGGAAGTATAGTCATTTTGATAATATTAACTCTTGCAATCCACGAGCATGGTATATCTTTCCATCTATTTGTGTCATCTTTGATTTCTTTCATCAGTGTCTTATAGTTTTCAGAGTACAGGGCTTCGTTTCTTTAGGTAGGTTTACTCCTAGGTATTTTATTCTTTTGGACGTGATGGTAAACGGGATTGCTTCCCTAATTTCCTTTTCTGCTCTTTCATTGTTAGTATATAGAAATGCTGTCAATTTCTGTGTATTGATTTTGTATCCTGCGACTTTGCCAAATTCATGGATGAGCTCTAACAGTTTTCTGGTAGAGTCTTTAGGCTTCTCTAGGTATAGCATCATGTCATCTGCAAATAGGGATAGTTTTACTCCTTCCTTTCCAATTTGGATTCCTTTTATTTCTTTTACTTCTCTGATTGCTGTGGCTAGGACTTCCCAAAACTATGTTGAAGAGTAGTGGCGAGAGTGGACATCCTTGTCTTGTTCCTGATCTCAGTGGGAATTCTTTCAGCTTTTCACCATTGAGAATGATGTTTGCTGTGGGTTTGTCATATATGGCCTTTATCATGTTGAGGTAGGTTCCCATGATGCCCACTTTCTGAAGGGTTTTTCTCAGAAATGGGTATTGGATTTTGTAAAGGCTTTTTCCACGTCTATTGAGAGGATCAAATGGTTTTTATTCTTAAGTTTGTTAATGTGGTGTATCACACTGATGGATTTGTGGATATTGAAGAACCCTTGCATTCCTGGGATAAATCCCACTTGATCATGATGTACAATCCTTTTAATGTATTGTTGGATGTGGTTTGCAAGTATTTTGTTGAGGATTTTTGCATCGATGTTCATCAGTGAAATTGGCCTGTAGTTTTCTTTTTTTTTTGTGGTATCTTTGTCTGGTTTTGGTCTCAGAGTGATGATGGCCTCATAGAATGAGTGTGGGAGTATCCCTTCCTCTGAAATTTTTTGAAATAGTTTCAGAAGGAGAGGTGTTAGCTCTTTTCTAAATGTTTGATAGAATTTGCCTGTGAAGCCATCTGGTCCTGGACTTTTGTTTGTTGGAAGTTTTTTAATCACAGTTTCAATTACAGTTCTTGTGATTGGTCTGTTCATCTTTTCCATTTCATCTTGGTTTAGTCTTGGAAGATTGTATTTTTCTAAGAATTTGTCCACTTCTTCTAGGTTTTCCATTTTATTGGCATATAGTTGCATATAGTAGTCTCTTAGGATCCTTTGTATTTCTGCGATGTCCATTGTTAATTCTCCTTTTTCATTTCTAATTTTATTGATTTGAGTCCTCTCTTTTTTGCTTGATAAATCTGGCTAGGGGTTTATCAATTTTGTTGATCTTTTCAAAGAACCAGCTTTTCGTTTCATTGATCTTTTCTATGGTTTTCCTTGTTTCTATTTCATTGATTTCTGCTCTGATCTTTATGATTTCTTTCCTTTACTAACTTTAGGTCTTGGCTGTTCTTCTTTCTCGAGCTGCTTTAGATGTAAAGTTAGCTTGTTTATTTGAGCTTTTTCTTGTTTCATGAGGTGGGCTTGTATTGCTATAAACTGTCCTCTTAGAAGGGCTTTTGATGCATCCCATATGTTTTGGAGTGTCATATCTTCATTGTCATTTGCTGCCAGGTATTTTTTAATTTCCTCTTTGATTTCTTCAGTGATCCATTGTTTGTTTAGTAGCATGTAGTTTAGTCTCCACGTGTTTGTGTTTTTTGCAGTTTTTTGTTGTTTTTGTTGATTTCCAGTCATATAGTGTTGTGGTCAGAAGAGATGCTTGATATGATTTCAATTTTCTTAAAGTTACTGAGGTTGGATTTGTAGCCCAGGATGTGATCAATCTTAGAGAATGTTCTATGTGCACTTGAGAAGAATGTGTATTCTGTTGCTTTTGGATGTAATGTCCTGTAAATATCTATTAAGTCCATCTGTTCTAATGCTTCATTCAGGGCCTGTATTTCCTTATTGATTTTCTGTCTGGTTGATCTGTCCATTGCTATAAATGGGGTGTTAGAGTCCCCCACTATGATTGTGTTATTGTTGATTTCTCCTTTTAAGGTTGTTAGCAGTTGCCTTACATATTGTGGTGAAACTGTTTTGGGTGCGTAGATGTTTAAAATTGTTATAACATCTTCTTGGATTGATCCTTTAATCATTATGTAATGACCTTCTTTGTCCCTTAAAATATTCATTTTAAAGTCTATTTTGTCTGATATGAGTATTGCTACTCTGTCTTTCTTTTGATTCCCATTTGCATGAAATATTTTCTTCCATCCTCTCACTTTCCATTTGTATGTGTCCCTAGAAGTGAAGTGGGTCTTGTTTTGTATCCATTCAGCCAGTCTATGTCTTTTGGTTGGGGCGTTTAGTCCATTAACATTTAAGGTAATTATCGATATGTATGTTCTTATTGCCATTTTATTAATTACTTTGGATTTGTTTTTGCCGCCCTTTTTTCTTTCCTTCTTCTCTTGTTCTTTTCTGCCTAGAGAAGTTCCTTTAGTATTGTTGTAAGGCTGGTTTAGTGTTGCTGAATTCTCTCAGCTTTTGCTTATCTGTGAAGGTTTTGATTTCTCCTTCAAATCTGAATGAGAGCCTTGCTGGGTAGAGTAATCTTGGTTGGAGGTTTTTTCCTTTCATCACGTGAAGTATGTCATGCCACTCCCGTCTGGCCTGCAGAGTTTCTGCTGAACAATCTGCCACTAACCTTATTGGGGTTCCCTTGTATGTGACTTGTTTCTTTTCCCTAGCTGCTTTCAAGATTTTCTCTTTGTCTTTAATTTTGGTCAGTGGATTAATATGTGTCTCGGGATGTTCCTCCTTGGGTTTATTTTATATGGCACTTATTGTACTCCCTGGATTTGAGTGAGTGATTCTTTCCCCATGTTAGGGAAGTTTTTGGCTATTATCTCTTGGAATATTTTTTCTGTCTCCTTCTCTATCTCTTCTCCTTCTGGCACCCCTATAGTATGGATGTTGGAGTGTTTAATGTTGTCCCAGAGTTCTCTGAGACTCTCTTCATTTCTTTTCAATCTTTTTTCTCTTTTCTGTTCTGCATCTGTAATTTCCACTAATCTGTCCTCAACCTCGCTTATTCATTCTTCTGCCTCCTGTATTCTGCTGTTAGCTGCTTCTAGTGAATGTTTTATTTCAGTTATTGTATTTTGCATCTCTTCTTATTTAAGTTTTATATCTTGTATCACTTTGCTCAGTGTTTGCTGTAAGTTATCCATCTTTGCCTCCATTTATTTCCAATGTCTTGCATCATCTTCAGCATCAACAGTCTAAAATCTTTTTCCTGGAGGCTAAGAATCTCCTCATCGCTTAGCTGATTTTCTGGGATTTTTCCTTTCTCCCTCATCTGAGTTACAGTCCTCTGTCTTTTCATTTTTATAGGTTTTTGGTGTGGTGACCTTTTTACAGATAATAGAGTTGTAGCCTCACTTACTTCCAATGTCTGCCCCCCTGTGGCTGAAGTCAGTGTGGGGGCTTGCTGTAGGCTTCCTGATGGGAGGGGCTGAAGCCTGCCCACTGGTAGGTGGAGCCGATTCTAATCCCTCTGGTGGGTGGGCCTTAGTCTCTGGATGAGATTTGAGGCAGCTCTGTGCCTGAGGGGTCTTTAGGTAGCCTGTTTACTGAGGGGTGAGGCTGTGATCCCACCTGGGTGGTTGTTTGACCTGGGGCTTCTCAGCACCTGACTGATGGGTGGGCCCAGATTTTCCCAAAATGGCCATCTCCAGAGAAAGTCATGGCTGCTGAATATTCCTGAGAGCTTTGTTTCCAATGTCCTTCCCTCACAACAAGCCACATTCACCCCTGTTTTCCCAGGATGTCCTCCAAGAACTGCGGTCAGGTTTGAGCCAGATTCCCTTGGAGACTTTGCTTTACCCTGGGACTCAGTGCACGTGAAAGTCTGTGTGATCCTTTTTAAGAATGGGGTCTCCGTTTCCCCCAGTCCTTTGGAACTCCTGTGCACAAGCCCCACTGGCCTTCAATGCCAGATGCTCTGGGGCCCTTTCTTCCCGTGCCAGATCCCCATACATGAGAGTTTGATGTGTGGCTCAGAACTCTCACTCCTGTAGGTGAGTCTCTGTGAACCAGTTAGTTTCCAATCTGTGGAACTTCCCACCCAGGAGGTATGGGGTTGTTTATATTGTGAAATCGCCCCTCCTACCTCTTGATGTGGCCTCCTCTTTTTCTTCTGGAGTAGGGTATCTTTTTTAAGGTTTCTAGTCCATTTGGGTGAGGAGTGCTTAGTCTTTAGTTGTGAATTTTGTTGTTTTTAGTAGAGAAGTTGAGCTCCAGTCCTTCTATTCCACCATCTTAATCCCGTCTTGGTAGTTTCTTTTAGAAGTTTTTATATATTTTGAATTTTATGCCACTATCTCCTGGGCTGCACAGAACAAAATCTCTTTGCCTTTGTTTTCATTCTGTTTATTTCTATATAATTTGGAGAAGATCACTTTAGATTGAAATTTTGAAGAGATCTATTAGCTTCATGAACTTGTCCAAATCTTTTCCCAGATTTGTGAAGTTCATAGCCATTATTTCTTTTTTTTAATGATTTTTATTTTTTTTCCATTATACCTGGTTA
The DNA here is from genome assembly GCF_054392235.1 of Sus scrofa. NCBI lineage: Eukaryota > Metazoa > Chordata > Mammalia > Artiodactyla > Suidae > Sus > Sus scrofa. The sequence continues at coordinate 104,681,419 of NC_139390.1, forward strand.
CAGTGTTCTGTGCATTTTCTGCTGTACAGTATGGTGACCTAGTTGCACATACATGTATACATTTTTTTTTATCAGATTATCATGCTGCATCATAAGTGACCATAGTTCTCAGTGCTACACAGCAGGATCTCATTGCTAATCCATTCCAAAGGCAATAGTTTGTATCTATTAACCCCAAGCTCCCACTCCAACCCACTCCCTCCTCCTGCCCCTTGGCAACCACAAGACTATTCTCCAAGTCCATGAGTTTCTTTTCTGTGGAAAGTTTGATTTGTGCCATATATAAGATTCCAGATATAAGTGATATCATATGGTATTTGTCTTTCTCTTTTGGACTTACTTCACTCAGTATGAGAGGTTCTAGTTCCATCTGTGCTGCTGCAAATGGCATTATTTCATTCTTTTTTATGGCTGAGTAATATTCCATTGTGTATATATACCACATCTTCCTAATCCAATCATCTGTCAATGGACATTTGGGTTGTTTCCATGTCTTGGCTATTGTGAATGGTGCTGGAATGAACATGTGGGTGCGTGTGTCTTTTTTAAGTAGAGTTTTGTCAAGACATATGCCCAGGAGTGGGATTGCTGGGTCATACGGTAGTTCTATGTATAGTTTTCTAAGATACCTCCATACTGTTCTCCACAGTGGTTGTACAAACTTACATTCCCAGAAAAAGTGTAGGAGGGTTCCATTTTCTCCACACCCCCTCCAGCATTTGTTATTTGTGCACTAATTAATGACGGCCATTCTGACTGGTGTGAGGTGGTATCTTGTGGTAGTTTTGATTTGCATTTCTCTAATAATCAGAGATGTGGAGCAATGTTTCAAGTGCTTGTTGGCCATCTGTTATCTTCCTTGGAGAAATGTCTATTCAGGTTTTTGCCCGACAACTATGGAGAACAGTATGGAAGTATCTTAGAAAACTATACATAGAACTACCGTATGACCCAGCAATCCCACTCCTGGGCATATGTCTTGACAAAACTCTACTTAAAAAAGACACACGCACCCACATGTTCATTCCAGCACCATTCACAATAGCCAAGACATGGAAACAACCCAAATGTCCATTGACAGATGATTGGATTAGGAAGATGTGGTATATATACACAATGGAATATTACTCAGCCATAAAAAAGAATGAAATAATGCCATTTGCAGCAGCACAGATGGAACTAGAACCTCTCATACTGAGTGAAGTAAGTCCAAAAGAGAAAGACAAATACCATATGATATCACTTATATCTGGAATCTTATATATGGCACAAATCAAACTTTCCACAGAAAAGAAACTCATGGACTTGGAGAATAGTCTTGTGGTTGCCAAGGGGCAGGAGGAGGGAGTGGGTTGGAGTGGGAGCTTGGGGTTAATAGATACAAACTATTGCCTTTGGAATGAATTAGCAATGAGATCCTGCTGTGTAGCACTGAGAACTATGGTCACTTATGATGCAGCATGATAATGTGTGAAAATAGAATGTGTACATGTATGTATAACTGGGTCACCATGCCGTACAGTAGACAATAAACAATTGCATTTGGGAAATAACTATTAAAAACTAATAATAATAAAAAAAAGAAAAAAAAAAACCACTCTCTACAAATAGAAGTCCACGACCAGATGGCTTAACAGGTGAATTCTATGAAACATACAAAGAGGAAATTATACCCATTCTTCTTAAACTTTTTCAAAAGGTTGAAGAAGAAGGAACACTCCCAAAGACATTCTAGGATACCACCATCACCCTAATTCCAAAACCAGACAAAGATACCATCAAAAAAGAAAACTATAGGCCAATATCTTTGATGAATATGGACGCAAAAATTCTCAACAAAATTTTAGCCAACCGAATCCAACAACAGATAAAAAAGATCATACGCCATGACCACGTGGGATTCATTCCAGGTACTCAAGGATGGTTCAGCATACACAATCAATCTGTCATATACCACATTAACAAAAGAAAGATCATGTGGTTTTTGACTTTTCTTTTGTTAATGTGGTGTATGACATAGATTGATTTGTGTATGTTGAACCATCCTTGAGTACCTGAGACCACATAATAATCTCAATGGATGCAGAAAAAGCATTCGACAAAGTCCAGCATCCCTTCATGATGAAAACTCTTAAGTAAAGTAGGTATAGAGGGGACATACCTTAACATAATAAAAGCTTTTTATGACAAACCACAGCAAATATAATACTAATTGGGAAAACCTGAAAGCCTTCCCACTAAAATCTGGAGCAAGACAAGGATGCCCACTCTCACCACTGTTATTCAACATAGTACTGGAATTCCTAGCCACAGCAATCAAACAAAAGAAATAAAAAGCAACCAAATAGGAAGAGAAGAGGTAAAATTAGCAATTATTTCTTTAAATGAGCTTTCTATCTCTTTCTCCTTTTCTTCTCTTTATGGGACTCCAATGATAGGTATATTATATATTTTGATTGTGTCCTATATATACGATTGGCTCTCTTCATTCCTTTTTTAAAAAATTTATTATTATTTTTTAATAGTTCTTCATTCCTTTTAATCATTGTTTCTTTTTACTTTTTTAACTGGGTCAGGAGCCAGTTGCAGACACATTCATAGTGATGAGGACTAGGGCAGGTGTCAAGGTCAGGGGCCAACTATGGGCTCATTGGCAGCTGCAGAGTGGCTTTAAATGTGCTCTTCTACAGCTGCATATTCTCCATCCAGAGTGCAAGACTGTAGTAGGTGGGACTAGGGACATGCAGGTGCACAACAAAAGGGGCTAGCTGGAGGTTGTTGTGATTATGCTGGCCAGTAACGGAAGGTGGGGGTCTGATCTGGCCTGCAAACATCTGTGGTGGCCCTCGTATTGATGTGCTCATCCACAGCTCACATTTTCCCCTTAAGTGTCTGTTCTGCCAGTGGTGGGAATCAGGCCAGTGGCATACACTTTTAGCTGGAGAGGTGTCAGCCACAAGCATGGACACGGTGGTGGGAGCTGGGATGGCCCAGGCTGGTGTCTTGCACTTGCAAAACTGCAGAAGACTGAGTTGGCTGCAAGTGGGGATTTGGTGGGGCTTTGGTGGAATTGGGGAGAAACTCAGGAAACTGATATCAGTACAAATATCTGTGAGAAAGAAGCTAGTGAGATTTACAGGGGATCCATGTGAAGCTGTGCTGGCTGTTGGCTTTATCAGTAGCAAAATTTCATAGAGCCAGGCTCTGTGAACTGCAGTCACTCCACTGCATGTCTGCTAATCATAGCCTCTGCTTTTCTTCCTTGTTCCAAGATCTCAGTTATGTCTCAGCTTTGCCAGTCTGTATGAGGTGAAACCAAAATCCAAAATGGGACTTTTGGCAGTGCCGCACAAGGTTGGAAGAACCGGCCATTAACTGTTTTTCCTTTCCTGGTGAGAGAAGCTCCTAGCTGGGAGGTTCCTTCATGGTGCTGAACAATACCTGCTTGGTTTTCACTATGCAGGCAAAATGAAGTTGTCATTGGTCTCTTCAGTTAGTCTTTTTTTTTTTTTTTTTGCTGTTTTGTGCTTTTTATCTTTTTTATTTATAGTGTTGCTAAACTCTGCCTAAATGGATTCTAGAGCTCTTTTGGAGCTGTTTTGGTTCAAGATATCACTCTAGTTGTTCATCTTTGTGGGGGCACATGGAAGCTGGATTTTGCAGTGTTGCCTTTATTCTACCTTCCAAACTAATCCAAGAAATTAGATTTTGAATTATTTTTATAACTGTCTTGAAATTTTTTGTCTCTCAAATTTCTTATAGCCACTAATGCTTTTAAGTAAAGGGTCTAATAAAATTTAATTAAAGCAGAAGAAAATAGTTTTATGAGTTCCTTTAGGTTTTACTTTGGGAAGAAAGTTGATTCATGATTAATGTTAGGGAATTGCGTCCTGTAATAAATAGATATAAAGAAACTTAGCTATGCCTCCATGGTTCAAATATTCCTGACTTGAAATGTCTGTCTCACAGAATTTATGGTGTGTTTCTTCAAATACTTACTAATGGCATTTATCCTTAAATTTTTTACTTTAGAAGCTACTTCAAGTAAAAACTCTCCAAATAGAATGTAAATTTCCTATAGATTAAAGGAAAAGAAAAAAAATAGGCAGAAACCTTTGTGTCATGGTGATTAAAATAGTGCTTTGTACTTACTTTCAATATCACTTTTTTTTTTGAACAGCAATTAATTTATTTGAATCCCTCAACTGAAACAAGAAAATCAGGTTATAATTAATACCGTTCTGGGTCTGAAAGTGACCTAGTTGTTTAGTATCCTTCATTGATATCAAGATAGTTTAATGTATTGCACAGATTTTTATTGACTACCTATTATGTGCCAGGTACTCTTCTAGACAATGTGCAGTCAACACAACAATAAAGAGACAGATGAATCATAAAAAAAAAAATATTGTTATGCCCTCATAGGTTTTATGCTAAGTCACCCAGGGAATTAGTAGAATAATGTGAAGGTCATTAAACTTTCCTGTGTATCTGGCTTTATTTTTTCTTTTTGAATTTTTCTCACATTCATCTTGTACATTCCTTTTCTGCTATTAGTAATGTATTTCAGACTTTCGTTTTAGCTATGACCAAAATTGTTATAAAATATTTTAATAACAATTACTTTATTTATTTATTTATGTATTTTATTTTTTGGTCTTTTTTTGGGACCATACCCATGGCACATGGAGGTTCCCAGGCCAGGGGTCCAATCTAAGCTGCAGCTGCCAGTCTACTCCAGAGCCACAGAAAAGCTGGATCCAAGCCACATCTGCAACCCATACCACAGCTCATGGCAAAGCTGCATCCCCAACTCACTGAGCAAGGCCAGGGATCAAATCCACATCCTCATAGATGCTAGTCAGGTTCACTGACTGATGAGCCATGATGGGAACTCCAACAATAACTTTATTTATATGTTTAAGTTAATTACCAATCTTCAGAATAGTCTATTTAATTTAATCATGTCTATCCTTTGCTTAAAACCCCTTGCATATCTTTGCCTGTTGAGGAAACATCAATATTCCTCACAATAATATTCAGGGCTTTCAATGGTTCAAAACCAGTGTGCTCTAATGGATACTCTTTGACTATATACCATCAGCTGCCATTCTAGACCAACATAACTGATATTCCCCTTGTATCACTTGAAGCTTTCTGCCTCCGTATCTTTTTATTTTTCTACTTTTAGCATATCTTTCTTTATCTACAGTTTGTCTGTGCTTCTTGTCCTTGTGTTTCCAGCAACGTCTTAATCTTATTTTCCAGTGTGTTATAGTTATTTGCATATGTGTACTTCCTTTTCTATTGAATTTAAAATTCTGGGAATAATGGTGGGTTTTTTTTTTTCAAATTTCCCAATATTTCTCTGTGATTGCAATAAAGGATAGAATACGTGATTAATACTTAATTATTTGAATATGATGAGGAAGAAGAGAGCAATGCAAAGTCCAAAATCAAGTGCTATGGTGCCACAGAAGCACACGGGGAAGGCCTGGCATCTCAGCAAAAGAACAGGTCACTAGGCAAAAAGGCATCTGTCATATCTGAAGGGAGAAGTGGGATTCCAAAAGAGAGGGAAGGGACACAACGAGCATTCATGGCCTACTTCACTATTTTGTTCAGAATAGACAATTACCAATACGTGTTAATGCATTTCATAGTGTTTCCTTAGATTACTTAAATCTATCGCATCAAAGGTTGTCAGTCTGTATTTATATTTTGCGAGCCCAGTGGCTCTTCAATAACACACACACACACACACATATATATATATATATGTGATATATAAATTAATATATGTATCCATCAAGAGACACTTCTCTTTTGGTGATTAGGGAAGCTTTGGTGACAAAACTGAGTTTTCATCTATTCCACTTGAGCAAATTAGATTATAAAGTTCCTTGTAAGAACTTACTGTCAAAAGTTTTCAAGCATTTAAAATCTCATTTTAGGAGTTCCTGTCATGGCACAGTGGTTAACGAATCTGACTAGGAACCATGAGGTTGCAGGTTCGATCCCTGGCCTCTCTCAGTGGGTTAAGGATCCAGCATTGCCATGAGCTGTGCTGTATGTTGCTGTGGCTCTGGCATAGGCTGACAGCTACAGTTCCTATTAGACCCCTAGCCTGGGAACCTCCATATGCCATGGGTGCAGCCCTAGAAAAGACAAAAAAATAAAAAATAAAATCTCATTTTAATTCACTGTATTGCAACACACATACACATTTTTTTTCATTAAAAATTCAGTATAAATTCTACCAACCTTAAAGTCAGGAAACAGGCTAGATGAAAAGTTTTTTTAAAAGTATTTGAAAAATTTAAATTATGAATAACTTTTAGGAATGAATACTTTCCTATCACACCAAAAATTTTGGGATACTGAATTCTAGCACATATGTTCCTATGCATACTGAATTTACAGGACTTGAGGAAGGGAGAAATGAGGCCCAATGAGAGTAGAAATTGGCCCAGTGAAAGTCAAGCAGCCCCCACTGGTAGTATCAAACTCTAGAAAAGATGTCACTCTTACACATGTCTATTCTCAGATTCCTTCTAGGGCCTGATCTGTGTGAAAGCAAACTGTCATGAGCCTCACTTGGTAAAAATGTATTGTTTCCAATTAGCAACCATAGTCTCCAAACATGAGCGTCTGTTATAAATATGATAAACACTAATGATGCATTTCTTTCGACCACTTTCCTGGCTTCAACAATTAAGCAGAAAACCAGCAGTATTTGTGTACTCTTGAAAGCTTTTGCCAAATCCTTCCTGAGATAGGCATGCTAATATTCCAAAAGTCTTCCTTGGGTGCCAACCATCAGCAACAAATCTCATAGTGGCAGTTGTCTTTATGTGTAAAAAAAATATCTAGAAATGTGCTTTTTGCTTTGTTTTGTTTAGGTCAGTGAAAGCTTATTAAAATAAATTCCCATATTATCTCAGATATTCATATGAAGTTGGATAATTTGGACTTTTTTTTAGAATCTGAAGTTTTTCACACATTTTACATATATAACCATTATTTTTCAGTCATTTCTTCACCTTCTGTCGCTACAGTGGGTGTTTATTCCTTTTCAGTCTCATCCAACTGTTAGTAAAGAGATCTGCTGCTAATCAACAAAATAGATTCTCATTGTTTGTGCTTTTTTGCCTCTGCCTTCTCAAATATTTTTTTAAGGTTAAATGTTGCATTCTAGAAACATCTTGAGCATGTAGAAATATCCATGATGCATAGTAATTCAGATCTGGTATTCAAACATTAGTGTTGAGAAATTAACCATGTGAGAATCAGGATATTCCAAAGTTAAAATTCCCATAGTAACATTAATTTATCTACATTAGAAATATATGTAATTGAAAGTTCTACATAAGTACTATAACAGAGAACTGTTTATAAAATTATGTACATTTGTACAATTAAAGATATATGGTTTTATTCAACAGTTTATATACTTCACAATTTCACAATAGTTATGTTTTATAAAATAAGTAGAAATATTGAGACATATTGCATTAACTGTCATATACCAACTTATTACATAGCATGTACGTGATTTAGAAATGCTTTTGCACTTTTATTCCAGTATTGACCTTTTATAACTCATCTGATCATTACATAAAAATTCATACGCACATAGCATTTAACACAGATTTGGCAAGCTTTATCAAGCCATCTGCTCATTATTATCTCAGTAGTATATCTCCAAATAATTTGCACATCTATTTTTCTATCAAAGTTTTTAGACATTCAAAAATGGTCTAATAATTATTTAAAATAAGAATTTTCATCTAAATTATTTTATTTTAATATTTAATATTTGTCTTTGAAAATTTGTGCAATAAGATGTTTATTGTTACTTTTTTCTTCCTGAATAGTTTATTAAATATATGACATATGAAGTCATATGAAATACCTCATGTGAAGTCATGAAATACCTCAAGTAAATACATAATACATAAATATACTCCCAAGGCTGTGATATAGCTAGTATATTCTTTTTGCTTTTTAAGGAAGTTCAAAAATATACCTTCAGTGTTCTTCAATCAATTCTTTTTTTACCTGGATTTATAAAACAAGATTTTTTGTTTCATCAGAAAGGTAAGTAATATTATCATTTCTTTTCTTTGTTTAGTCATCTGGGTTTTTAATTTTTAAAAATTCATCTCCCTCTAATAAGTCTCCATAGTTGAACATGTATGTTTTCTCCCTTCACATTCCTACCAGAATTTTCTGATTGTGTTTATTAATTTTGACTCTTTAAATTTCACTTATTTTTTTTATTTCAAAATTTACTCATGACTTGGTTAATAATTATCATATGTTGGGTCTGGGTCTACTTTTAAGCTCACAACTTTTATCTATCTTTATTGCCTTATTGATATGGTATGATAATGTGTTAAGTATTTAAAATAGGTTATGATATGAGGTAAGTCACTTCATCATTCTTATCTCCTTTTCTCCAATGTGAGGTTATTCAGGTTTAGAATAAAGATTAATATTCTTGCCTGCCCACATCTCCTTATAACTTTTAGTATTGTCTTATATAATTCCTTTAAAAATCTGTTGGGATTATAATTTGAATTGTGTTAAATGTATAAATTTAATTGGTGAGAATAGGTATTTCTGTAGCACCTAATACTTGTAGATAAGCTCAGAGTATGTCTATCCCTTTTTTTAACAATTTATTTAAAATTGTGCTGTTAGAATTTGTAACTTTTTCATTTGTTCTAACCCAGTTCTCATGAGGTCTATATCTGAATGGAAGATAAATACTTGCTATTGCTAAAGAAAACTTGATTTTTCAATATTTTTACTGAGGCAATTGCTGGTAAATAAGGATATTTTGTCAAATAGCCACATTTCTTTTAAACCTATCCATTAGTTAATTTAGTTTTTTGCTTGAATTTATATTGTCAATCTTTTTGTTATAGGTGATATTTCTGAAGGAAATGTGAGAATGCTTTGGTATTAATATGCTATTTTAAAAATAAATCTGTAGAAGAAAGAATCATTCCCTGGGGTTGCTAAAACACAATACTTTGAGTGAGAGTAAGAAAATAAAAGAATGGTCTCAGTATTAGGGTGTTGTTAGTATTATACTTTTCATTACTAATATGTGTGAAATGTTATTTTATGCTATATAATGGAAATTGAAAATAATAGATTATATATTTTGTGCATTCCCTTGAAGGTATTGTACACACTTGTGTATGTTATAGCAAACCATCTTTAAGACTGTAGGTGGTTTTGGAATCTACTATAATATTGTAATATAAATAACACTTAAAATTGAATATTTCTGAAACACATACAGAGTAGAAAAATTCAAATGCTAATGAAATGTCCTAAGTTGCTTTCCCTAGAAGCAGTATAGAATATATACGAAGTTATCATAAAACTATGGTGGCAATTTCTCTAAACATTAAACTATCTCAAGTTTGGGGTTTGGTTTGGTTTTGTTTTGTCAGGGAAGGTAATGATTTAATATTACCTATTATTTAACCTATTGTAATGACCAGGTTTTTGTAAATTTTTGTTACATATTTACAAAGTTATTTTTAATTTCTGAGTGACTGATTGGTCCATGGATCTACTTAAGTTGTCTATTTTTTCTCTTGATTATGATTCTCATGTTTTGCTATCTGACATTTATATTAAATTTTATTTTATATACCTGGCATTGTAGAGTATGCGTTATGGAGATTAGAATTTGTTATCTTTTGCCAAATAATGTTTAGTTTTTTTGGATCACTGGATTACAATGATCTTATGGATGTTTGCTCTTCAATATTTTTGGGGTAAATGTGTCCTTAATCCTAGATCATATTTCTTAGCCAAAAAAAAAAAAAAAAAAAGAAAAAGTATTTTGTTTCTGAGGCATAGCCATTCTAGAGTTTTAGTGGAAAAATGTGCTTCCTAAGCAATTCAGCAAGATTCCAAATTATGTCTTCCCAGCACCACAAGGTTAATAAATTTTCTACTCAAGTTAGTTAATCTTCCAAATAATGCTTTCTGAGAATTTTCTTGGATTCTTGTCTTGTGCACAAGCATTTTGGAACTCATTTAAGGATTTGAGTGAAGTTTACGTGGGGATTTGGGGGCTCTCCTCGATTGTGACTCCCTCTAGCCTTCAGGAAGTTCAGAACTCTGACTTCTGAAGACTTAGCCCTTCAAAGTTACCATTTCTCTCATGGGGACTTGACTTCAGTGTTCCCTGTAAACTGGGAAATGCTCTTTGGGAAAAATCTGATTAGATGTTGACCTCACCTACTGTGCAACATTTTTTTTTAGTTACTGTATGCCATTTAATGCCTTTGTTTGCCTTTGGTTACTTTCTAGTGACATTATTTTTGTCTTATTTATCTTCCCTTCTCACTGGTATATTTATATCACTCTGAGTTTATAATTATTGTTGGTAAGTAATCGTTTTTTTTCCTTTAAAATAGTGTTCTTCTTTTGTTTAATTGATTGAAAATCTTCTCAGAACTTTTGAAGATTAATAATTAGACTTTTCCATATTCTATTTTTTCCTCGATTATCTCTTATCCAATCAGCACTAGATTTAAAATTTTTGTCCTAGTATTTTTCTTTTGTGTTATTGCTGTGATAAATGAGATTTTGCACTCTTTCTTTCTTTACTAGGCTAATTTTAACATTCTCAAGTTAATGGCTATGTTGGCTGCTAACAGTTCACAGCTTACAGTTGCCTCCTCTTCAGGAGAATTGCCCTCAGCCACCATACCTGGGAAGTCATATTTCTTCTCAGGGTAGACTGCAGATAATGACTGACTGATACAAGGGTTACAAAAGGCCCCTTTCATTAAGGTGGGAACAATTCTGCAATGTAATTTTTATTGATAGCCCTTCTATTATGTTCCTGAAAGCTAAACTTTCCTGAGAAAACATACTTAGCTCTTTCCCTTCCCTTCCCTTCCCTATGCTGTTTTCCTCATTCATTTATGGGCTTTCTTATCACTCCCTAAAAAACACTTGTGCATAATCTCTGTTTTAGTTTTTGTTTCTGGGGAAGCCAATACACAAGACATTGATTTTCCTTAAATACTTATAATCCTTGTACATTAATCCTTCCTTAAGACAAAAGGCATTGAGGAGTTCCCATTATGGCTCAGTGGTTAACGAATCTGGCTAGTATCCATGAGGATGCTGGCTTGATCCCTGTCACCACTCTGTGGGTTAAGGATCCTGCATTGCCATGAGCTGTGCTGTAGGTTGCAGATGTGGCTCAGATCCCATGTTGCTGTGGCTCTGACATAGGCCGATAGCTACAGCTCCTGTTAGACCCCCTAGCCTGGGAACCTCCATATGCCGCAGGTGTGGCCCTAGAAAAGACAAAAAAAAAAAAAAAAAAAAGACAAAAAAAGAAAGAGAGAGAAAGGCATCAAATGATGGACTGGGAATTCTGTACACTTGAAAAGGTCTTGTCAGCTAACAGGTTTAATTTTTGATATTTTATACCACAGTATAGAATGTGGAGTTGATTACTAAAAGGTAAGAATGCTTTAGTCATTTGAATTGTTGTTCCTTTGTACATAAAGATGTAATAATTTCTTTCTGTATTTCTACAGTGTGCCTTAGCGTGTTTTTCCTTTCTTTTTAAAAAATTTATTATATTTGGAGGTCATTGAACATTTTGAATCTGTCAATCTACATTTTTGTCCAAATTTGGGGAGTTTTCAGCCCTTAATCATTCAAATAATTTTTTGTTTGTTTCATTCTCTCTCTCCTCTCTTTCTGGGACTCCACAATAAGTGAGATTCGGTTCATAAGTTTTTTAGCAGATAAAATTGTGTTTGAGGTGTCAGTGACCAATAGAGTTGCTATGTGGAGCCTTTGGCTGACATATGTATGTCAAACACAGCAAAGCTAATGCTATCCTCTGTATATACTTATTCTTCTTTTGAGAAAAAAATTAAAATATGCTTATGAACAGGCAAAAAACCCACAAACTTTTCTCACTATTGGGTTTTAGTAGAAACTGAACACTTAAACATGGGCATGAAGTTCCTGTGAGATCTGGAAGATTCATGACATGCACGTAGCTTGATCCACAGAGCCATATAGTTGGGTATGCCTATAGGGGGCATATATAACATTGGGTTTGAGCAGAACCTGGAGTCATTATGTTGTGTGAGCTGGTGTGTTCCCTACTGTGTTCCCCACCATCTCTCCTCCTGCTTCACTGTCTCTTGTATTTCACTGTATAGCTATAGCTTCATGACAAGTTCCAGATAACTAATTGGGAAAGAATGAAAAATCCTGCTGTGGTTCTGCATGGTTCTGCCGGCTCCAATGTAAATTAGATAAATCTAGCACTATTGACTCAAGGGTGGACTTAAAAGAAGTAGTGAAAAAATGCTCAGAATGGTATATTTTTGATAAAGGCATCTGTTGTTTATTTTACCTGTACTGAGAGAAGACCAGAGATACAGATTTTCAGTGATTTGTCAGTAAACAATGGCCCCAAACCCTGGGCATTGTGATTGTCCTTTTGCCAATGAAAAGTCCAGCACTGTCTTCATGATAATAGCATATAGACACTGGGACACCTCAGTAGTAAAAGGCATAATGCTTTGTTCTCACTAAAACATACAATTTCTATGGATGTGGACATACCTTTTCTTCTAAAAGTACTTCTAACAAAATTACTAGTCACTTATAGAATGTCTCGTTTATCATCATGTTTATCCACAGAGCACTGCTTCTGACCAGGGAACTTATTAAAACTAAATGAATGTTAGAAACGGGCTTATGTTCCTATAATTCACTAATTTATGTTCCTAATCACCTGGACAGATAGAAATTTCTAATGGCCTTTTTAAGACTTGTGTATGACTTCAGATGAAAAGCAATACTTTTTTTGGTTGCAATAATTTCCTTTAAAATATGGCATATCCTCAGAATGAGCAACCTATATATTACGCTCTTTTCTTAACCAGGATTCAAGAGTTCAGGCAACATGGTTTGGCAAGGGGAAGGCTTCTCTCACAATTACCTCTAAAGATTCTTTTTTTTTTAGGGCTGCACCCATGGCACATGAAGATTCCCAGGCTAGGGGTTGAATAGAGCTGTAGCCACTGGCCTATGCCACAGCCACAGCAACACCAGATCCAAGCTGTATCTGCGACCTACACCACAGCGTATGGTAATACCAGATCCTTAACCCACTGAGCAAGGCCAGGGGTTTAACCTGCATCCTCACAGACCCATCAAGAACTGTGGTTTGGAACCATGAGGTTGTGGGTTTGATCTCTGGCCTCGCTCAGTGGGTTAAAGATCCAGCGTTGCCGTGAGCTGTGGTATAGGTCACAGATGTGGCTCAGATCTGGCATTGCTGTGGCTGTGGTATAGGCCAGCAGCTGTAGCTTCAATAAGACCCCTAGCCTTGGACCCTCCATATGCCACAGATGCGGCCTTAAAAAGACAGAAAAACAAACAAACAAACAAACAAACAAAAGAAAAAGAATGATGGTTTGGATAGATGTAGCAAGTAATGAACCATGAGTAGATGAAATGCTTGCTGAGGGCAAAGGGAATAAGTTGTTTTAAATAGCAATTATGTCTACCTGACTAGTTGTAGTGAAAGATACTTTAGTACTTACATTTTTCTTTGCTTTGATATAAATGTATATTACCTAATTCCTTTTTTTCATATTTCTCTATCTACATAGAATGTGTTAAGAGCAATTAAACTTATATCACAATAATTGAGTTATAGAATATCAGAGGTGTGTGACTCAACAGTAAAGAAGATAGATAAAGTGACACTTTATGTAGTCTTTTTTCCTAAGTGTTAGCATATCTTGTTTATAAAACATGTAAGTAGAAGCATAATTTTTATGATATCTTTTGGGGGGATTATATATGGTTAAAAGATGATTATAGGAGTACCAAGTTGACATAACTAAATTGTGTGGTATTGAGTAGAGTTGGCTGAAACATTCATGAACATTGGAAGGTAGAAGTAAAGTAGTGGTCATTATTCTCAGAATGTTTTCTGGTCAGCTAAGTATCAGGCAAACTTCCTTGGGTCTCAGTTTGTCTTCTATTCATCCGCTGGTTTGTTTTCACAAACACTGGCCCTTCGAATACTGGCCAAGACCTATCACCATATGATTAACTATGGACCCACAGAGACAGGAGTTTACCATTAGATGTTCTTATCTCCCATTTGCATCTGCAGTCTAGTGCTCAGATGTGCTTAGGGTGGTGGGTTTTCATGCAAACTCCTGCTTAACCACCCGTGTTAGTTCGTCAGGCAGATTGATCAGTAATTCTTTGATTATACATCAACTTTCAGACTTTAATTTCCCTGGGACCTCCCATATTTGTCAAAGATATACTTTCTTTAATAAAGGTCTACTTAACATTAGTCGTAGTTACTCTACTTGCCTGATTAAGCATTAACTAATGTATTCAGTGACAGCACTTTTAATCTCTAGCTGATTTTGCTTCATTCATGGAAATCACCCTGGTCTCCTTAAAAGTTTTATCTTGTTACTTCATAATTTCATTTTTTTAATTTATCATTTTAAATTCATATGTTTTACTCTGTATCTGAAAATCCTGTTATCTAAAGTCATCAATATGCCTGCATTTGCCTTTTAAGTGGTCTCAGTTAAGTATAGCACTGTACTCTACTGTAACTGAGAAAGGAAATATTCCCCATCACCAGGTCTTTCTGCAGCTAACATTTCATTGTACTTGCAGGGAATTAGACTTGTATTCTTTCAGAGGATGCTTTGAATTGTCTCAAAGTTTTAAGCTGAAATTTACTGGAAACTTTTTGGAATGCATTAGTTGTCCTTGATTGTTAAGCTTAATTATCCTTGCTACCTCAGTAAGGCATAATGTTTAACAAATATTTAGTATAAGTTATATTCAAAAACTCACACATGTACCATACTCTGTCGAACTCCTCAAGCTTGCAAAGCTAAATGTAACAAATCAAGCTTAAATCTCATCTTTTTCATCTCAATTATCTCCGCGTTAGTTTTCTTATGTTTTCACGCACATTAGAAGTGGTCTTCTCATTCCAGGGTTGATCTTTCTACTGAGGCAAAACTGGTTTTTCCTGTCATCTTTAAATATCTTCTTGCTATCAGAGAATAGTACATGCTTATTAGTATGATTTGTTCCCCACCACTGCAAAATTTATCTCCTGTCATACTGTCCTCTCCCATACACATTGAATTAAAGAGCCAAAAGCAATTACCTAACCTACTGTGTCAGACTTTGCCCAACTGACTGTTTGTGAACCTGATTTTCTGTTTAGGTCTTTCTGAGAAATCATACTCATTTTTGACTAATGCATCCTCACTTGTAAGAGGCTTTTCCTAATCTCCCTTATTATAATCTATAAGTATCTCATTACAAGGATTATAACTGTTAGGTAGGATAGGATAGGGACTCTGACCCGGATGATTCAAAAGAGGCCATTCATTGTTACCATAAACAGGAGGCCTGTGATCAAACAATGAAGACACATGCAGATACCAGAAGAATGCTCTTCAGATCATCTCCCTATAAAATTTTTCCCACACAAACAATGCATCCTTGCCTGAAGAAACCAATCAGAGGATCCAAACACACCCCCTTATGCATGCACAGTGAAGGTGGGGGTTGGGCTGGGAATTTAGTGGGCATGAGGTAAGAGAATAGGGGTCCCCAAATAGGTCCATGATATAGGAATATAAGTAGATACCCAGTTGCAGCCTGGCCCAGTCCTCCCCAGGGCGGCCCACTCTCTCTGAGGGAAAAAATAAAACTTGCCTTACACAACTACCTGAATCTTGATTGTGAAGACGTACAAGCCAGCAGGAGTGGTTTTTTTTTTTTGGCTCAGGGGGATTGGTTGAGGTGACAGACATGAAGGGTTCATTAAAAGAGCCCAGGTCAGGATGTCCCATCTTGGTGCAGCGGAAACGAATCCGACTAGGAACCATAAGGTTGCAGGTGTGATCAGTGGGTTAAGGATCCGGCATTGCTGTAAGCTGTGGTGTGGGTCACAGACTCAGCTCAGATCCTGTGTGGCTATGGCTGTGGCAGGGGCTGGCAGCTGTAGCTCTGATTGGACGCCTCTCCTGGGAACCTCCCAATGCTGCGGGTATGGCCATAAAAAGCAAAAAAAAAAAAAAAAAAAAAAAGCCCAGGTCAGAGCTATTGCCGGCTCTATCCTGGCGCTGCTACAGCACTTTGCAGTCTGCACCTCCAAATCCTTGTTGTGTGTAGGTAAGGACCAAGGAAGACAGAGAGCGCAGAGCAGAAGAAACTGACATAACAAATAATATATATTTATAATAAATTATTATAAATAATTTAATGAAGTATTGTAATTATTTGTGTATAAGCCTCTGGCACTAACTCCTTTAGGCGAGGAGCAAAGTCATATAAACATATCTCAGTGGCTAGTACAGTGATTCCTGCTCATTTCCTGTGAATATTCAGTCAGCAGCACATGTGCTGCAATTTTGTAATGAATTATAGAAAGACTCTGACTATTGTTTCATAAAATCTTTATAAATATGTCTATCCATTTATATTGTATAGTTTAGCAGTGGTACTTGAAGTGTTAAAATTGGCCTAGATACTTTATGGAGCTAAGAATCATAAAATTGACATGGGACTGAAATTAATCTAGTAAAATTACCTATGTGATAGTTTGGTACTCTCTTGAGCTTTTTCTTAATTCTCTATTTTTCCTCAATAATAAAATTGAATATGAATGTCACGATATAAAGGAGATATAACTAAAGACCCATGTTTGCTAGAATATGATACATTTCAATAATTACTGAAGTTAAAGACAGTATGAAAGCAGGGCTGCTTTTTTCCAGAGAAAACTATATCACTAATGATATTAGCATAACAGCTTCTAGAGTTAAAAATGAGCTTGAAACTTTTGAAGTCATTATCTTAAAATCACTTTATATCTGGCATAATATAACTTTATATAGGCCATTTGTAGGATAAATTTAGAAGCCAAACAAGAGATTCAAAGAAATATTTTGTACTTTTTGCCCACTTCAAACTTCCATTTCAATGGAAGGGGCATTTTAAAGTGACCTTTTCATCTACCATTTATCAGCCATTATTAAACAACTCAGTGGCTTGCATTTTTAAAACTCCAAAGTCCAGTAATTTGATAAATTTGGAATTCACAGGTTTCTGTCAACACTGAAATTCTGTTTGAGAACAGTCTCCTCACAGAGTATAAATTTCCTTAATGGTTGCTTGGGTACATATTAGTAATACTGTGAATTCTGCCTAAAGTTTGTCCAAATGTGAAGTTACATAGCTTTTTATAACTAAGGAGACCTACCCAAATCATCTTTAAATGAAACTGCAAAAAAAAAAAAAAAAAGTCTTGGCATCATCATTAATTACAGTCAAGCCCTTTCCCATAGGGCAAGCACCTCATGAAAACACCTTTCCAAACCACTTAAATGATTCTTTGACAATGTGGATCTCCCAAGTGCTTTTCAGTTTGCTGGAGAATCTGCTAATTGGTGAACACTTTGAAGACAGTTCAGATGTAAGTTGATTTAGAAGCCTGAAAAAAATCCTCTGCAATGAACAGAATTCCTATAGGACTTTTCAGAGTTTTGAAGTGCTCTAAGGAACTGCCAGGACAGACAGGAGAAATGAATTCCAGTACAGATGTGCAGCTGATCATTTGTATGATCTTAGACAATTCCCCCGAACTCCGTTTGCTTTATTTATTTCATTGGAAAACTAAGTATGTGTGGGAATAGGGATGTGGAAGAGATGACAAGATTATCTCTTAAATAGCTTTCAAGAAGCTCTTCATACATAATTCTAGTATTGCGTGTTTATGAATTTTTTGGTTCCCAAGATTAGGTAAAATAGAATACCTGAATTACACATTGGTTTCCATGCCTAGCCTACACTGAGATAGTCTCTTGAAAAATCTAATCCTACACCTCCCCCTCCCCACCCACACACACTCCTTAAAAATAATACTTAGAGAAGACGAAGATTTCTTAATTCTTTCCCACCATGAACTTAGATGAAAATTCATGTCATCTCTATGTAGGAGTACCATCTGTAAGTGAAAAAAAGATGTTACAAATTTTTATTAGCATGTATTTCTGGTTCCTCTTTTTCCTTCTTTCTTTCCTAAGTTGTTTTGTTTCCTTAGCTATTTGTTTTCGAGGAGAGGTGGAGCATGGTAATTAACATTAACTTTGTAACTTTTAGAATTGCTAACACAACTTGGTTTTATCTCAGGCTCTGACTGGATTCTTGCTTAAAAAACACATTTATTCATCTGGTTCTTTATACACATTTGCAAAGGAGTAATTCATAAATTCTCTTAGTGGCCCTTTTATTTCAAGAGAGCTCTCACCTATAGTACATAAGTAAAGATATAGAAAATATTTGTAAAACTTTATCAGAGGAAAATGTGTACTATGATGAGGGCTTCTGAGTCAAATCCTAAACAAGAGAGTTGGCAAATATATATTACTCCTTCCTTTCCTTCACATCCCTTACCTCATTTAAGAAGCAATGATTTTAGTTTTTATTCTGAGCTGTCGCTTACTGTGTCTGATCATTCCAAGTCTTCCTTTCCAGGAAATATCTAGCACATATATATTTTTTATCATCCTTACCTCAATTCAAATCTTTTCCTATATTAATTTAGGATCTCTGATTTTTCTACAGAAATCACACTTAGAAAAAAATCTTATAAACTATTCCTTATGATGTCTGACTTTAAAAAAATGTAGGTTTAGGGAATTCCCATCTTGGCTCAGCAGTAATTAACCTGACTAGTATCCTTGTGGACTCAGGTTCGATCCTTGGCCCTGATCAGTGGGTTAAAGATCCAGCATTGCTGCAGCTGTGGTGTAGGCCAGCAGCTACAGCTCCAATTTGACCCCTAGCCTGGGAACTTCCATGTGCTGTAGGTAAGGCCCTAAAAAGACAAAAATAAATAAATAAGTAAATAAGTAAGTAAATAAAAAAGTAGGTTTACAGTATCATTTGAAACTGAAACATGTTTTACACAATGGCAACAATACCGTTTAACTATACATATGATAAGTCAGGTAAATAAAATCATCTCAATATTTTTATTCTTTATAGTTCCTCATTTTAGAGTGCTGTTTGAACATGAGAATTAATAAAATAAGACATCAAATGAGCCAGAAATTCCTGGCAACCAAGAAGGCTATAGGGAGGAGTAAAAAGGAGAATAAGATTTTGGCCAGATTTTAGGAATTTGTTTGCAGATATAATCTTTCACTAGCTCTGTGTCATTGAGAAAATTCTACATGTTTTTCATGTATTGCAGTTTGTTCATCTTTAATATGGGATAGTAAAATTATCTGTGTCTTAGGTTTTTTTTTTGAAAGTAAAATAAGCAATGTTTGTGATTTAAAGTCTAACACATTGCACATACTCAATAAGCAGTAATTGTTATTACCGTATTTTAAAAATCCAGTGTGATAAGATTGTTAGAAATATTTGGAGATAATTGGAAAATAATAAATCAGGAGATCTTTAGCAGTTCTCTAGCTGATCATGTGTTGAATGCTTTAAAAAATTATCTATCTTCAAACAGCCATATATATACCAGCTGATATACTGGGGTTCCTTTCTTCGGCTTGGTTCTAAGTATCTGTTTTAAAATTTGTGTTGGAATTCTCTTGCAGTGGAGTGGGTTAAGGACCTCTCATTGTCACTGATGTGGCATGGGTTGGATCCCTAGATCAACTCCCACATGCTCCAGGTGTGGCCAAAAAAAATTTGCATTGTTTCATCTAATTTACAATTACTCTGACCATTTAAAATACTCTCTCTCTTTTTCAATGACATAGATTCACCTATCTTTTTATCTATATGTCTGTCTTTTCAGTGTAAATTATAAAAGAGAAATAAACATACCTAAAATGATTGCAGTAGTTAGACATGGGTTCTCTTTGTTATTATAGTGATGTTGCATTATATACCAATCAAATTCTTATAAACCCTTTATGTAAATTTTGTAAACCAACAATTTGATCTTCCAAGTATGAGCTAACTAGGCCTTTAATTTACCAGGTATCTATGACCTAAATAGAGCACATGTCTGATCAATCTAAATTGGAATTCACTTTCTAGGTTTCTTCCTCCTTTCCTCTCCTCCATTCCTGAAAACTGACAAAAAAATATTTTTTTTTATATATGAGATTAGTCAGGCAACAGACCCCTTAGAATTTTGAGCTATGTTTGAACTCGGGGAAATCACTGCTAAGTCCCAATTAATCCAATTGTGATCAAATACATCATGGACTTTATGAAGTATTCTGCTTCAAAGCACATTATTCATTATGTCATTTTCTTCCTTCAAACTTTGTGACTCAAGTGAATATTATTATGAAGAGATATTCTGCTTTCAATTAACCTTTTCACAGAAGGTTAATAGAGATTTTGTGAATTAAAAAAGTGTCTGAAAAATTACTAGTACTAAGGAAGAAATACTGACTACAAAGCACACAGCAAAGCTCTAAGAAAATATTATGATGAGTTTGTTTAAAAATACATTTACTAAAGATTTTCTGTATAAAGAAAATTTTAATTTCTGGTAAAAATATAAGTGGCTTATTTTCTTCCCTAGGAAAGAAACTCAAAAGTTTATATACAAACTTGCTTCAAGACCTTATACCTTCTTTGGATGCAAGGGGAATGTTTTACTGTTAAAACATTTTTTAATATAAAATGTCAAGTGACATATAAAAGTTACATGTTACAAATAAAACTTAACTGTTGATAGATATGACATTTGGAAGATCATTTTCAGGATATTTTATGTTATTAAATTAAGTCTAGTGTGGAAGTTGCTTTATAAATTACAACTGACTTTAGAGTGATAATCTTGTTTTCATTTAAAAGAAGAAAGGATAAGTAACTTCTAAATTGTGATTACAATTTTGTAAGTGAAGAATTTAGTAAAAGCCATACTTTAGAGAAGATAATTCCAACCTAGGAAGGCTTTGCACCTGCTCTGCCACTTCCTGGTAATAAAATGAACACTTAATTTTCTGCTTTCTCTTCATCTATAAACTAAGATGGTACCACTAAGTTATATCTAAATTTAGCTTCAAAGTCAATAAACTAAGAACTGAATGAAGGAAAAAAATCAATAACCTGGTTACTTTGTTGTCAACAATCAAGTGGCATCATTTTCAAACAGTCTCCTATAAATAAAAGACATCTAATACATAGTGCATGCTTCCCATATCTTTTTATTTATTTTATTAGGGTATAGTTCATTTATAGTGTTGAGTCAATTTCTGCAGAGTGACCCAGTCATATATACACACACACACACACACACTTTTTCTCATATTATTTTCCATTATGGTCTATCCCAAGAGATTGGATACATGTACCACATATTTTTTAATTTGCTTGCAGGTTTGTTTTGTACTTCTTTGCTATCATGGGTCTGTGAAAACGTCCTCACAATAAACCTCAGCAGTGACCAATGTATCATATTAAGCACATTAATAAAATGTGAGTGAATATGGAAAAAAATTAGAAAAATAGGCAGTACGTTCATAGTATTTGTACATATGCTTGCTGTGAATGAACATTTAGATATCTGATAGGGGTAAAGTGGGATCTATAATGTTGCATCGTTTTCATTATAGAAGAGAAAACAAGCTAATTTTTCAAGGAAGGAAAAAATTTTCTTGATATTAAGTTCAATAGAAACTTTCCAGTCAGATACTAGAGAGGGAGCACCAAGATATATTACAGTTTTCCCCCAGTTTTATAACCTTGCAGAAATCCGTATCACATAGCTGGAATTTTAACATTTTCTAATGATATTTTAAGACAATGTGTTAGAATAAATTGTAGTGAAAATGATTCTATATGAAATTCAGGTTATATGGACTAAGAATGTGACAAAATCCCCAGGGCCCAAAGTAATCCTTCAAATAAACTAAAATGTTAAAGGAATAAAAAATAAAAATATTCCCTTTGTCATCTTGCTAAATGATTGTCTCAGCCAGATTTCTGTTTACTATATAGAACAGTTTACTGAGGGCTTGAAGAACTGGTAATCTGTGCTGATGATTTGAGACTATTTCCTATGCTCAGAAAAGCAAAGTTAGAATTGTGTCTTGGAAAATTTAGAAGTATAACTTGATTGTTCCTGGAATGGAAAATTATTACATCTTACTTTAGGATTAGACCTCAGAAAAACTGCAACCAAAATTATAATTTTGCTGAAGAAATGGACTTCTAACTCTTCTAGCACTTTAAAAATGTTCATCAGAAATTCCCAAAGTCCTCCTCATGAAATTTGCAGAGATTTTTCTTTTTCTCAAAAAGTACACTGGGAAAATACTTTGAATCACCTACTATAGCCAAAGGAAAACATTGGTAATTCTCCTGGGGAGTTTCATGATATCTGCTTCCTTTCTTCTTAGCAAGGGTCACTAGTTGACTAATTAGGCCTGAGACTTGAAGTGAAGTTTTATACACCAGGATCCAATCTTACATAATGGAAAAAGTTAATGTGAAGTTTTGGGGACTATATTCAAGAAAAAAAAAAATGGCTCTAATTTTCTTTTAGCACACATATCTACTTTTTCTATTACTGGAAATAAGATTTAGAATCCAAATAAACCTGCAATCATTTCTCACCTCTTTATCAATATACTTTAGTCAGTATAGGTCAAGGGTTTTTTTTGTTGTTTTGTTTTTGTTTTTGTTGTTGTCTTTTTGCCTTTTCTAGGGCCACTCCCACAGCACATGGAGGTTCCCAGGCTAGGGGTCTAATCAGAGCCATAGCCACCGGCCTATGCCAGAGCCACAGCAATGCAGGATCCAAGCCACGTCTGCAACCTACACCACAGCTCTTGGCAAGGCCGGGCCCTTAACGCACTGAGCAAAGCCAGGGATCAAATCCACAACCTCATGGTTCCTAGTCGGATTCATTAACCACTGCGCCACAACAGGAACTCCTAGGTCAAGGTTTTTTAAAAAATTTTTCTTTTTTTGTCTTTTTAGGGCCACATCTGAGGCATATGGAGATTCCCAGGCTAGGAGTCTAATCAGAGCTGTAGCTGCTGGCCTGTGAGACTGCGCAAGAGATGCCAGATTTGAGCCATGTCTGTGACCTACAACACAGCTCTTAACAACGCCAGATCCTTAACCCACTGAGCAAGGACAGGGATCCTGTGACCTCGTGGATACCGGTCAGATTTGTTTCTGCTGAACCACGAAGGGAACTCTCAGTATAGGTCAAGTTTTTGAACATTGCTTAGACATTACTTGAATCAAAATGAAGAAAAAAGGATTGAATAGTGGTATATTATGAACTTCAGAGTAAACCTATTTCTGTTGCTATTTACTCTGCTAAATTTCCTTGTTCCTACTAAGGGATGAGTAAAAAATCCCATATTTAGATAAAAAATGAGGTTTTAAGGGCAGAGTATGGGTTATGAAGGATACAAAAATTCAAGTATAGAGGAATTTATCTTATTCAATATAAACTCAAATATTATAGCAAGGATTCACAATTTTTTTCTATAAAGGGATAAAAAGCAAGTATTTATGTTTTGTGGCCATGAGGTTTCTGTCCTAACTGCTCAACTTTGAAATTGTAAGACAAAAGTAATTATACACAGTACATAAAGGAATGGCTATGGCTGCATTCCAATAAAACTTTGCACACAATGTGGCATGCTGGATTTGAGCCATACTTTGCTGACACCTGAGAAGGTGTATCAGAAGATTGCCTTGTTTTATCAGCTTGCTTTTGGTCTTCCTCATTTTTCAGTCTTACTTCTTTGTGGCAATGTTTCTATCTAGAAAGACCTACTCATATCAGATAATAAATAACCAACCAACCCAAGAAAACTCCTTTTCCTTAGGGGTTAAGAGGTGACAAAGAGGAAAAAAGTCACCAGAAGGATGAAACTTTGCCATTATATCACTAGACGTGCTGTGGTATCCTTATGTTTGGCAGCATCATTGAAAACTAACACGGACTGAATGTGCTGCGGGTGGTGGGTCGTCTTTTTCTTCTTCTGTCTGTATAACAGCTTTATTGAAGTATAACTCACATATCATCAAATCTACTCTTTTGAAATATACAATTTAGTGGCTTTTCATATTTCAGGTATGCTACCATGCCCTCTTTCTTTGCAATCTTGTTCTTGATTTTTACTGAATGATGATGGCAGATTTTTCAGGGATAGCTTTAGAACTGACAGTTCAGATTGAGACTCAACCTAAGCATTGACTAAATTTTATGGATTGTTTTTCATAATGTGTACATGAATCCAACATTAAAATACTATATAAACGTGGCTTCTAACACCAATTTATTTTCACTGATCTTACTAAAAGCCCTTAGGGGAAATACAAGGGAATAAAACATTTGTATAATGACAATAAAGGGGAAGGGTAGAGGCAGAAAATGAGATATCAAATATCCATGTTTGCTGAATTTAAAAAATAAAATCCATATAACACCTTGCTTTTAATCTAAGCAGTTAAATGTCCTTTTCAATGGATTATTAGGGTTTAAAATAAAAAAAAAATTGAAAAAAACCTCGTTTCTTTCTCTTCCAAGAAGCAGTTAAATTCAACAGTATATACCAGAGGGGACATTGATCTGATGAAATGAGACCCACTAGGAAAAAATTGAGGTGGAAAACTCATACATTTTAAAAAAGCAATTAGTTCAGAAAGAGATGTTGTTTCAAATAAATAAGTGATGTTCATGTCTGTTTTGGTTACCACTTCAATGATTTATCTATTATATAGATCAATTTCCACTGTTTAATCATTCTAGTCTAACCACCTCCCATTTTTAAATCTAAGAATAACGTGCTCATAACAGGCTCAATTCAAAGTTTAAATAAGGCTTTGTTTCCTGCCCAACTGAATCCCCTGCAACATCTGCAACATTATACCTAGTAAAATATTCTAGGGATATTCTATCATTGGTTTTTAAAAATGAACATTAAATGTGTGTTCTCCTTCCAAATTATATTACAAGTTTGCTTATAATTTAAAAACATTTCTTTGCATTGATGTAGTCTTAACCTACATAAAAGAATTAGTGAATCTTTATTGTTGACTATAATTTAAATAAAATTTGATACTATTTGGGAATATTTTAAATGACTGAAAATATTATCAATTAATATTGATTTAGAGTTGTAACATTATAATTGATCATTCAGATAGATAATCCTCCCTGTGAGTTGACTAATTGTTTAAAATATTTTCCCCTTGGGTAAATAAATAGATCCCAGATAACATTAAGGCGTACTTCAGAAAGATTGCAAGTTTGGTTTCAGACCCCTGCAATAAAGAAAATGTGGCAATAAAGTGAGTCACACAAATTTGTTGGTTTCCCAGTGTATATGAAAGTTATTTTAAATACTACTGTAACATATTAGGTGTACAAAAGCATTATGTCTGAAAAACTATGTACATACCTTAATTAGAAAATATTTTACTATAAAAGATGCTGTCCACCATCTGACAATGCAAGATTACCACAAACCTTCAATTTATAAAAAAATGCTAAATCTATAAAGTATAATAAAGGGAAGTACAATAAAAAGAATGCCAATATATGTATTCATTACTTCTATCAACATTATCAATGTCCATATTTATGTCAAAAACATCTATCATTAAAAAATAGACTTCAAGAAAGTTCTAACTTGGATGAGGACATTAATAAGGATTTGATAAGTCAAATTTGTAGTCACTTATACTTTCTGACTTCTTAATTGCAAGAGGCATATCCAGTAAATTAAAAACACTAATTCTGTTCCGAAGGACAAAATGAATCATTTTGATGGCTTTTGGAGGAGGTCATTGAGAGGACATGATCACCTGTTGACCCATGAGTTAAACCCAGATGGTCAGAGGCTTCTTGCCCCCCTCCCCTGTCCTTGGAATATGTATTTTGCCCGCTGTTCTGACAGTAGAAGTCATTTTCAAGGACACAGCCCTGAGAGAATAATATGGTGTGGAGATCATCTAGACCAAATACATGATTGAACCCAATTAAGACCTCTCTAAATGTTTAGGGTGCTGGGAGATGTGTGCAGTCTTCTGGCTGCTGAAGACAAGCATTGTATGTAAGTTTCCTTGCTTATTAAGCCTGAAACCTACCAATCTAGAGCACTCTTCCTCTTTCTTCTAATTATTTTCAATCTCCATGTATGGAGGCTAATTTCAGATTTCACTTAGGGAACAAATTCCCGTGGTTGTGAACCATCTGTGTTTTCATCAGTTACTTGAATCTCTTGCCCTCTTGGGAGCCAAGGTTGGCCTGAGAAGGATGTAGACCTTGACTGTGTTTAACCCCAGTGACAGAAATGGAATTAATTGTATTGGTACCATGTGGGATACCAAGAGTCAGAAAGAAGGAAAAGTAAAATCTGTATGAAAAAAAATGAATTTTTAAAAGTTCAACTTAGTTCTCATTCAAAGTAAGTGGCCAGAGGAGAAGATCTGGATACAAGTCACAGAACCTGAGAAGTATAATGGGGAATGTAGATAGGATCATAATTGATGGAGTTTGAGTTAAAAATGTAGGGGGAATTCCACAATGATTGGAATAAGTGCTATGAGTATTTGGTTTTCGTCTAATTCCAAGCAGGAATCTAGATAACTAAGAATATCTCTCAAATAATTTAATTGAATGATGTGATAACTTTTCCCGTAATGAATTCAGAGAATCCAAATGAAATTTAATGTTGACGTAGGTCCAAATTCTTGAGGTTTTTTTTTTTGAGACAATCTAGAGAAGTATGCATTTCAGTCTCTGAATGCATTTATTTTTTTCTGTTGTATATTTCAAGTCATATGACTAATGACTGTATGTTCAAGGTAATTACTGCACAACACTATAATTTTTATGACAATGTTATATAGATTGGTGAGTTGGAATGAAAAATTAAAAAGTAGTATGCCCTGGTCAGGAAAGGAAGTGAAAATGCTGTCTTTATATTTTATGGGATAGAAACAAGAGTAAATTATTGCAGCCTATTCTGTTAAGAAAATTTGACTCTTATCATGTACATTGAAACAAGCTTAAGGTAAGAGCATCAGTCCATGATTATCAAGGGGAAGGATCTAGCTTCAACATAAGTAATTAAAGTGATACCTGAAGGTTTTTCATGATAACTGATGATCTGGTGAATGAATTGTACAAGATCAGCAAAAAAGAACCAAATGGATTAGAAAAACTGTCCATGTCAGAGTTTTTTAATATAAGAATTAAGAAAAATTATATATATGTGCACATAACATTATATATAATATATATGTATATATATTTAATCAACTTATTTCAAGGTTTAGTCTATAGCATGAGCACTCAGAGTAGATAGCAGTAGGAAGTTAAAACAATTTGGCATGTCTTGTTTACCTTTATATTTCTTTTTTAAAATTGGAATATAGTTGTCATAATATTATATTTTCAGGTGTACTGCATAGTCATTTGACATTTTCATACATTATGACATAATCACCCTGATGTTTAGTAACCATCTGTTCCTGCATTGTCATTACAGTATTATTGACCATATTCATTATGCTGTTATACCCCTGTGACTTAATTATTATGTAAATGTAGGTTTGTACTTATTAATCTCCTATACATATTTCCACCTTCATTCTACCATCCACCTGGTTGTTTATTTTTATCTATAGGACTGTTTTACTTATTTTGTTTGTTCTGTTTTTTAGATTTTATGTGTAATTGAAGTCATGTGGTATTTGTCTTTGTCTGACTTATTTCATTGAGAGCAATACCCTCAGATCCATCAAGATTGGTTCAAATGGCAATATTTCTACGGTTGAGTAATACTCTCTTATATATACTAAATATTCTTTATCTATTTGTTTGCTTCACCTATCATGACTGTTGTAAATAATGCTTCAATAAACACTGATGTGCAAATATCTTTTTAAATTAGTGTTTTTGTTTCTTCAGGTAAATGCCCAGAAATGAAATTTCTAGGTAATATGGAAGTTCTATTTTTAATTTATGAGGAATCTCCATATCATTTTCTGTACTGGCCACACCAATTTAGAATTCCACCAATAGTGCAAAAAGTTTCTTATTTTCTACATCCTCTTATTATTTGTTGATTTTTTTCATGGTAATCATTCTGACAAGCATGAGATAGTATCTCATGGTTCTGATGTGGATTACTCTGATGATTTGTGATGTTGACCATATTTTCAACTGCTGGCCATCTTTATGACTTCTTTGGAAAAATGTCTGTTCAGGCCTTTCTTCCTCTTCAAATTTTTTTAGAATAGTTTTAGAAGAATAAGTGTTAATTCTTTTAAATGTTTGGAAGAATTCACCTGTGAAGCCATCTGATCTTAGACTTTTGTTTTTTGGGAATTTTTTTTAATTACTGATTCAGTTTCAATACTAGTAATTGTTTTCTATTTCTTCCTGATTCATCCTTGGGAAATTGTCTGTTTCTAGGAATTTTTCCATTTCTTCTACGTTATCCGTTTTGTTGGCATTTAATTGTTCATAGCAGTCCCTTAGAATACTTTGTATTTCTCTGTTTTTTTTGTAACTTCTTTCATTTCCAATTTTATTTATTTTTGCCCTCTTTTTATTGATTAGTCTAGCTAATGTTTTATTAATTTTGTTTATCTTTTCAAAAAACAGCTTTTAAGTTAACTGATCTTTTAAATTATTTTAAAATCTATTCATTTATTTCTGCTTTCATCTTTACTATTTCTTTCATTTGACTAATGTTGGATTTTCCTTGTTCTTATTAATTAGTTTCTTTAGGTATAAAGATGAATTAATTATTTGAGTTATCTCTTGTTTCTTGAGGTAAGCTTGTATCCATATAAACTTCCACCTTGAACTACTTTTGCTGCATTCCATAATTTGGATCATTGTGTTTCCATTTTCACTTGTCTCCAGGTATTTTTTACTTTTCCTCCTTGATTTCTTCAGTGACTCATTGGCTACTTAGTATCATGTTGTTTAGCCTCCACAAGTTTTTGTTATTTATAGTTTTTTTCTTGTAATCAATTTCTAAAGTCATTCCATTGTGTTTGGAAAACATATTTCATATGAATTCAGTCTTAAATTTATTGAGACTTGTTCTTAGCCTATTGTTTGACATACCCTAGAAGATGTTCTATGTGCACTTGTAAAAAATGTGTATTATGATACTTCTGGATAAAGATTTTGTATACATGAATCTGATTTAATGTGTCTTTTAAGGCCAGTGTTTCCTTATAGATTTTCTGACTGGATTATCTATCCAATGATGTAAATGGGGTTTTAAAATCCCCTACTATTATCATATTACTGTCAATTTCTCTGTTTGCTAATATTTGAATTATGTCTTTAGGTGTACTTATGTTTATTAAATATATATTTACAATTGTTAGATATCCTTCTTTTTTATCATTTATTTATATATTTTTTTCTACTGTACAGCATGGTGACCCAGTTACACTTGCATGTATGCATTGTTTTTTCTCACATGATGTGTTGCATTATAATTGCTTAGACAGAGTTCCCAGTGCTACACAGCAAGATCCTATTGCTAATCCATCCCAAGGGCAACATTCTGTATCTATTTACCCCAAGCTCCCAGTCCTCCCACTCCCTTCCCTTCCCCCGTGGCAACCAAAAGTCTATTCTGCAAATCCATGAATTTCTTTTTTGTGGAAAGTTTCCTTTGTGCCATATGTTAGATACCAGATATAAGTGATATCATATGGTATTTGTCTTTCTCTTCCTGACTTACTTCAGTCAGAATGAGAGTCTCTAGTTCCATCCATGGAGGTTGCTATAAATGACATTAATTTTTTTCTTTTTTATGGCTGAGTAGTATTCCATTGTGTTTATATACCACATCTTCCTGATCCAATCATCTATCAGTGGACATTTGGGTTGATTCCATGTCTTGGCTATTGTGAATAGAGCTGCAGTGAACATACATACATGTGTCTTTTTTAAGTAGAGTTTTGTCTGGATATATGCCCAAGAGTGGGATTGCTGGATCATATGGTAGTTCTATGTATAGATTTCTAAGGTACCTTCATACTGTTCTCCATAGTGGTTGTACCAGCTTACATTTCCACCAACAGTGCAGGAGGGTTCCCTTTTTACCACACCCCTTCCTTTGCCATCAAAGGCTTGTCAGTTTGATTAGGTCCCACTGGTTTATTTTTGCTTTTATTTCGTTTGCTTTGGGAGACTGACCTGAGAAAACATTTGTAAGGTTGATATCAGAGAATGTTTTGCCTAAGTTCTCTTCCAGGAGTTTGATGGTGTCTTGTCTTGTTTTTAAGTCTTTAATCCATTTTGAGTTTCTTTTTGTGCATGGTGTGAGGGTGTGTTCTAGTTTCATTGATTTATATGCAGCTGTCCAGGTTTCCCAGTAGTACTTGCTGAAAAGACTTTTTTTCCATTTTATGGTCTTGCCTCCTTTGTCAAAGATTAATTGACCAAAGTTATCTGGGTTTATTTCTGGATTCTCTATTCTGTTCCATTGGTCGGTCTGTCTGTTTTGGTACCAGTACCACACTGTTTCGATGTCTGTGTCTTTGTAATATTGCCTGAAGTCTGGGAGAGTTAAGCGTCCTGCTTGGTTTTCGTTCTTGAGAATGGCTTTGGTACTTCTGGCTCTTTTGTGGTTCCATATCCATTTTTGGATTGTTTGTTCTAGTTCTGTGGAAAATGTCATGGGTAATTTTATAGGGATTGCATTGAAGCTGTAGATTGCTTTGGTTAGTAGGGCCATTTTCACAATATTAATTTTTCCATCCCTGAAGCATGGAATGTCTTTCTATTCTTCACATCTTCTTTAATTTCCTTGATTAATGTTTTATCATACTTGGCATATAAGTCTTTTACCTCCTTGGTCAGGTGTTTTCCCAGGTATTTTATTTTTGGGGGTACAATTTTATTTATTTACTTATTTTTGTCTTTTTGCCTTTTCTTGAGCCACTCCCATGGCATGTGGAGGTTCCCTGGCTAGGGGTCCAATCTGAGCTGTAGCCACCAGCCTATGCGAGAGCCACATCAAGGCAGGATCCAAGCCACGTCTGCAACCCACACCACAGCTCATGGCAACTCCGGATCCTTAACCCACTGAGCAAGGCCAAATGAACCCACAACCTCATATTTCCCAGTTGGATTCGTTAACCTCTGCACCACGACGGGAACTCTGGTACAATTTTGAAAGATATTGTATTTTTGTATTCCTTTTCTAAAGTATCATTGTTAGTATACACTAATGTGACTGATTTCTGAATGTTAATCTTATATCCTGCTACTTTGCTGAATTTGTTGATCAGTTCAAGTTGTTTTTGGGTTGAGTCCTTAGGGTTTTCTATATGTAGTATCATGTCATCTGCATACAGTGACAGTTTTACCTCTTCTCTTCCTATTAGATACCCTTCTTGAAGTTCATCCATTTATCATTAATAGATTTTTGTCTTGTATCAGTCTTTGTTTTAAAGTCTGTTTTTTCTGTTATTTGTTACTACCCTAGTTTTTTTTTTTTTTTTAGAAATTTCCATTTACATGGAATTCCTTTTTCTATCCCCTTACTTTTAGTCTGTGTCTTTAGATCTGAACTGAGTCTCTCATAGTCAGTATATATAAGCCTATATTTGTGACTTCTTAAAATCCATATATCAACTCTATCTTTTTATAGAAGCATTTACTCTACTTAAAGTTAAAGAAATTGTTGGTAGGTATGTACTTATTAGCATTTTGTTCATAGATTTCTGGTTATTGTTCTTTTTTGTTCCTTTCAATTATTTTGTTCTCTTCCCTTGTTATTTGATGAGCCAAATTAGAATTTTTATAGCTTTGGAATCAAAGAGACCTAAATTTGACTCTTTGCAATGCCTCTTATTCACTGTAGGCTTCATTTTATCCATCTATAATGTGGGTGTGATGATGCTTAGTTCATGGGGCTACTGCACAAATTAAATGTTACAGTTTACATAAAGAGTGTACTATCTTATACATAGTGAGCATTCAACAATGAGTACTCATACTTTTAAAAGTTAATAATAAAAATGATAATAATAGCTTGATTAACTTTCAGTTTCAAGTATAATACTTTAATTTGAGGGCAGACACATAGAGAAGGACAATGAATAGGATGGAAATCCTTCCCAAAACATCTCCTTTATATGGTTGCAGATTCATTAAGATACCCCTATTATAATTTTATTTTATTTTTTTATTTTATTTATTCTATTATAAATAAAATATTCTATTATAGTTTTATGCCAATTATGCGTTGTGTTTTTATTATATAAACATCAAATATAGAAGTTTTGTGAGTTCCTTTAATTTCCAATATACACTTCCAGGTAAAGATGAGACAAACAATTTAAATATCCTAAATGGATGATAGCTGTGGGTAGCAAGACTTCATTCCTGAAGCTGAGAGACCCCCAGGTTTTTGTTTTCTAGTATAGGCTATGAGTCTCTATTATAGTCTATCAATCTTGAATTCTTTGTTGCTAGAGAGAATTCTAAGAGCCATATTCCCTTTCCTCTAAGAGCTTAAAAAATAATAATAATAGTGACTAAAGATGTGAGATCTCCTATTTGGATATAAGTCCATATTATGTTTTTTGAGTTGAATTGAGTAAAGCCAGATCATGGTGGATTCTTTCTATTTCAATGAATTTTGACTTAATCCAGAGGTATAAAAAACGGGGGGGGGGTGCATATTATTGTTCTTGAAGAGAATAGTGCTGTGAGGATAACTATGGCTTTCAGATTCAGGCTAATGATATTCTTCATTGAGGTTGAAACACTGAAAGTCTGAAGTTCGGTCTATAGTTCACTCCACTCACAGTTCCACTGATGAAGTTCCCCCAGGTGATGGAAAGTAGAAAAGAAGGTAAGCACTTGAAACAATAAATAAAGGAAAAGAATAATGAAGCCACTGATAACAAGTATGACAAGGTTGAGAGTATAGGAGTCAAAGATAATCTTTCTTTTCTAAGTTTATTTGTAATGATAGAGTGAACAGAGGAATCAGCAAGATTTCTTTGGAGAGAAAGATGAAATTGAATTTAGCTGTATACGTGCTAAGTTGTTGTTAATAGTTGAAAATTCATTTATAAAGATCTCAAATCAGGAGGCAGTAAATATTTGAGAGTCATCATCTTGGTAAGTAGTTACGTGATAAATGTATCTTCTACAATCACATTTATAATCAGTGCAATTAAACCAGCGATTTGGCTTAAGTTTGAAGTGGTCATAAAATATAATCAGCAGCTGTCTCAATCTTCATGTAATTCTTTTATATCTTGTAAGTTTTATATGCTCTAAGTTGTGAAATTCTAAAAATAGGCTAAGTGAATTAGTCTGGTAAATATTTGGTTTGCAAGATAATTTACTTTTCCTTTTTGTATTTCTCTGCTTCAGTTGTACTTTCTAAGCAAAGAACATTAGCATTCTAATCACCATTTTAAACTTTAAGTTGAAAACATTTTATTGGTTGACTGAACTTATCATTCATTAGGAATGTACACATCTGGTCAGATGGGGAGTTCAGTGTTTGCATTCCCCAATCCACACTGCTAAGTTCAGATACTTTACTGGCTAGTTTACAAAGCATTGCTTTTTTAAAGCTACTCAATGTACAGTCTTAGAGAGCATATACCTCCCTGAAGCAGTTTCTTTCTTATACCATATGGTAATGAGAGGATAATTTACGCTACATAAAACCATGGCATCTGGAAAGGAAAAATAATCTGATACAACCAGTCAACTACCAGAAATGTCCATATTTCTATATATGGGGGAAATTATTTAATACTAAAGTGAGATTTAAAAGAACCAGTATTAAGTTAAAACTGTGAATAACCACATAGATTTTTCTAGGGAACAAGTCCAAATAATTAAAACCTCTATATTTTAGGGAGATATGAGACAAACATTTGTGGAGTAAAAGAATTGACTTTGGAGTGAATGTCAACATCATTCTCTAACATAAATTTGAAGGTTTTGACAAGACCCCCACCCCCACACATGTTGTTCTTTGTCAGATCTGTATGAAAGCAAAAGCAGCAATTCTAGACATTAGAGACAAGTGGAGATCAGTTGTCTTTACATAACAAATACAAAGGTATTTGGTGACTGTGTTTTCCAGGGAGGAATAAGAAATGGACTCATTCACTTAAGTACCAGTCACTGTGATTATCATGTACCAGGCAGTATTCTAAGCACCGAGGGCACTGTTTTGGACAACATAGGTTGTTGTTCTTACATTCTAGTGAAGGAGGAACAAAATGATGTAAATGCTGCAACAGAGATAAAATGGTAGTGATGAGGTAGAAAATGGTAGGGGAAGTGAAATAGTAAGGTGAGATGGCTACTAAAGACAAATAGGTGCAGGACAAGCCTCTATTAGGAAGTGAATATAAGGTGCCATCTGATTGGATACTAGGAGATAGCTATGCAAATAACCTGGTATTTGAGAGAGAAGATAGTGAACTATGATTAAGAAAAAGACTAGAAAGGACCAAAGAAAAGAAATTGAGCAAAGGAAGGCTAGTATGACATCAAAACCTTGGATAAATAAAAGGAATGCATCAGTACTAGGATACAGTGGCAATCTTGGAGAGTTTTTTCCCTTACTCTAACAAATCCTTTTTCTGTGGTATGTAGTTTTCATAATATGTATGTGCTTAATAAAATATTTTTCACTACAAAATCTCCTGTTACTCCAATTACTCAATCCAAGTCATACATTGCCCCATATACAGTTGCTTCCTTAGTTCCCAGTGTGAAATGGGATGGTTCTCATGGGCAGCACACCTGTGGGGAGGAGGGAGTATAGAATACACTGGTGAGATTTTTGGTAACAGTGACTAGGGAGAAGCTTCATCAGTGGGCAAGAGGTCAGTTATGCAACACATGGAAACATCCTACCTAACAAATAGTTTTTTCACAGACCACACAACTTATCTCAAGTGTGGGTGTCTGTACCTCTGGATAATACTGAAAACAGGAATTATAGGAACTTTTACAGAGAATCTCATGAGTTAGGAGAAAATCAGTGTGTAGGTATATTGTTAATTAAAATAAAGGCTTTTAAAAATTTTTATTATAATTGATTTACAATGTTCTGTCAGTTTCTGCTGTATACCACAGAGATAAATACATACACATTCTTTCCTAATATTCTATCATGTTCTATCACGAGAGATTGGATATTATTTGATGTTATGTACAGTGGACCTCATTTCTTATCCATTCTAAATGTAATAGTTTTCATCTACTAACCCCAAACTCCCAGTCTCTCCTACTCTCTCTTGGCAACTACAAATCTGTTCTTCATGTCTGTGAGTCTGTTTCTATTTTGTAGAAAGGTTCATCTGTGCCATATTTTAGATTACACATGTAAGTAATATCTTATGGTATTTGTCTTTCTCTTTCTGACTTACTTCACTTAATATGAGAATCTCTAGTTGCATCCATGGTGCTGCAAATGGCATTATTTTGTTCTTTTTTGTGGCTGAGTAGTATTCCATTGTATACATGTACCACATCTTTTTGATCCATTCCCTTGTCAATGGATACTTAGGTTGTTTCCCTAGTATCTTAGATATTTTAAATAGTGCTGCAATGAACAGAGGGGTGCATATATCTTTTAGTGTGTAGATATAATGTTAATTAGAATAAAGGTTTTTTTTTGATGCTATTAGATATTTGAATTAATTCAGGACATCACATATAGTCAGTAAAAGTGTAATTTTGATGCCATAACACTCACAGCAAGTAAACTAGAAAGGGAGCTATTCTTACTGACTTGGAAAGAGTTTTATAAAAATTTTGCGTAGATTTACTTTTATTAACATGGTAATACTTTTTTTCAATTTAAGAATAGGTATCTTACATCTTAATTTTTTTCACTTTGCAGTTAATATCATGGTATTTTGACTTGATACATTTTCTATTTTCCTCCATCTCCTGTTGTATTAGGTTATCATTTCTTATCTTAATAAAAGTTTATAGTTAATGCCTACCTAACTTTGTCTTTTACTTTCCAATTTTCCATAACTGGAGTAACAATAAATTGTTCAAGCCATTTGACTATTTTGTAACTTATGAGTCCTACCATAAGATTTTTAAAGGTTTATTTTATCTCTGAGCTTCATTTCAGGATAGTAAAGGGGAAAGTGTAAAATTATTTATTGGTCAAAAGGAGCTTGTGTCTGATGGAAATGGAAAATTAGAAAGGAAACAGAGCCCTGTGTTTTGAAAAAAACATTTGGAACATGCATTTAGGAGATACATTTTGGACTCGTCTTTAGGCAGCTGTACTCAAATTACAAATTAATTGGAACTTTAGCCTATTTTAATAAAAGTTCTTTAAAAGAGTGCCTGTGTCTGGATGGAAAAAAAGTTCACACTAGATAAAAGACTTTACCCAAGATTTTATAAATAATATTGGAGACTTTAATGCCCATATGATTAGTTTTATTTCACTCATCTAAATAGTGACAGAAGGAAAAAAAGAAATGTTTCTCTTCCTTTATATTCCCTTTTAGACCTTAATTGCACATTGAGATTTTAAAAGAAATAGTTTAATTTCAAATTATTCAGACATGAAGTTTTAGATGCAGATTAGAGATGGAATTTTCTGATTTCTTTGCACATAACCCTAAATAACAATTTTCAAAAATAAGTAATTAATAACATTGACTCCCCTCATGCATGTGTGTGATTTATATTTCTGCTGTATGGGAAACTCTGTCTCTTTGGGCATGTATACAAGTAGCCCACACAATGGGAATGAAAATCTGGAATATTAGAGTTGATTCAGTATAGAATGTTCCATAGAATAAGTCACAGTGTGGGAAAATTGCCAAATAATATCCAGCTTAGAAGTTATATTTTTCTCTCTAAAAATCTGGTGAATTGGTAAAATCTCTGCTACTATGACAACATGACACAGAATGAACAGCTTGTATAGATAAAATTTTCACAGGCATCAGGCATTTTGAAGAACATGTAGTTTTCTTTCTTATTTCATAAATCTGAAGAGCTTTAATTAAAAATAATAGCAGCTAAATGTACATATATATCTATATTTGATTAAGACTATATTTAGCTTAACGTCTATTGTGCAAAGAAATATAGAGATGGTACAGCATGGCTATAGAAACTGACAAGTGCTAAAATACAGAGCAAGTATAAATAAATATGTTGACAATTTCACACAGAGGTTGGACTGGCATCATAATAAGATTTACAGGAAGTACTGTATCTGACACTAACCACACTTTATATGATTGGCTACTTAACACATACCAACATCTTCATGGGTACTAATTACCACAACTTTTAATCTTTTTATTGACAATTGCAGCTATTAAAAAAGCGCTTGCAGGTAACTGTTTTATCACTGGGTCACAGAGTAACGTCACGGAGTGAGAGCCAAGAACCAGGAAGAAAAACAAATAAAATGTTACATCATCATTTTTATGAAATGCTCACTGCATGTATATAATTTTCAAAAACCTTTTGGTGTAGACATTAATTTCTTTAATTTACTTTTAGTGAACCTGGTAACATAATAATACTAATGTAATATTAATTCTAGGATTTGATATTCCCTAATCTGATTACAAAACTTATAAGCTTAACTGCTACAGTATCCTGTTTCCAGAAATTTGAATCAAGTTTCATTTCATCACTTCTTGTTGGGGGTTTTTATTATTAATTTAATATCTTTATACACCAGTTTCCTTTTTCACAAGGATTAAATGTTAATTGCAATAATCTTGCTTGGCATGCAGTGTTCAGCAAGTGTCAGCTTTGTTACTTCTATTAGTAAACAAAGAAATTTTTCAACTTTTGTTAAATATTTTCCTGTGTTTTGGTCATACATCCTTAGATAGGCATGGCCCCTGATAGATTCCAAGCAATTCCTATGCCTTCACTTAAAGGAAAGAATAGCAATAATATCTTCAGGAATAATGGTAGACTGTTAGATGGCATTCCTAATTAGAACACCGTTAGAACTACAATAGAATTTGTCTACAACCTTGTTTCTCTGAGATCTTAAGCTGCTCATTAGGATAAGTACAAGGACAAACCAAAGGTTATATTGGAAATGCTACTGGATACTGAAATGAATTTATTCAGCTTGGCTAGTCTACCCTCCCATACAGAGTTTTCTGTAATAATAATAACATCACTGGTATTATTACCCAAACTTTGCAATATATTTGGTACATTTGCTCCATACTTTCTTTTTGAAATTCATTAGTATTTGCAGTGACAACATATGTTAAAGAGATAGACATCAAGTTTAACCTCATTTTAATATGACATTTTAGGGAGATCCTATTGTGGCTCAGCAGGTTACGAACTTGACTAGTATTCCATGAGGATGTGGGTTCAATCCCTGGCCTTGCTCAGTGGGTTAAGGATCCAGCATCGATCCAGCTCAGATCCATGAGCTGAGGTGCAGGTCACAGATGTGGCTTGGATCTGGCTTTGCTGTGGTGTAGGCCGGGAACTGGGCAGATCTGATCTGACCCATAGCCTGGAAACTTCCATATGCTGCAGGTGCAGCTCTAAAAAGCAAAAATAAATAAATAAATAAATAAATAAATAAATAGTGGGAGAGAGAAAAAAGACATTTTGCAAAATTTGTCATAAAATAACTTGAAGTCTGTCAGACCCATCTGCATGGTTTTTTGGCCTTTACTTGATCTCTAAGACCCATATGTTGAATTACTCTAATAGTGGATACCTCATTCCCATTAGAGATTTAGAAATATTTAAACAGAGAGAAAATGATGTATGTTGGCTGAGAGGCTTTAAATCTTTAATTCCCAGATCTTATTTGGGAATGTAAGTCAAAATCCACGTTACTTTAGGGCAATGGAATGCTGGATCTCCGAAAGCTGTGAGAAAGGAAGAAAACTAGAAATACAAAAAGCTTAGAATTTAAGAACTCTGCTTACTGT
This sequence comes from Sus scrofa, assembly GCF_054392235.1. Classification (NCBI taxonomy): domain Eukaryota; kingdom Metazoa; phylum Chordata; class Mammalia; order Artiodactyla; family Suidae; genus Sus; species Sus scrofa. The sequence goes on from NC_139390.1 coordinate 104,720,443, forward strand.
GGGGTTAGCCACAAGTTCCCAAATGCAATTGGAACTGCAATATATCCATAAGGATATTTGAGCAAGTTGGAGGGCATCAGAGTGGAAATTTAGTCAAAAGTGAAGTAATTAATAGGGTGGTTGATGGCACATTTCTTAGTAATCTCATTGGAGAAAGATCCAAGCTTGTTATGCAGGGAAGGATCCAAATCTTGAAAGCAAGGTAATGTACAGCATCTGGGAAACCTTCATGCTCTCACAGAGGCTAGATGTTATTTAGAAGAGGGATCCAGCCCTAGTGGGTGGGTGGAGGTCAGACTAGGGGTCTGGAGTGTATTTCTAGAGGACCAGGTGGAGAATCAATCATAAAACTTCAAAAGGAGGTGGGACCCCTGAAGAAAGCTTGTTAGAGCTGTGGTCCTGTTACTGATTCTGGCTCTAGTGTGACCTCCAGAAACACAACTAGGTTTAAGTCTCAGCCACTAAAGGCAAATTTCATGATCTGTTTCCTTACTAGGTCAGTTCCAGAGTGAAGCACAAATTCTTGCTCATGAATAGGGGTGAAACTGGGTCTGGTAAGAATCAACGTTTATTAGTAAAATCATTATTAGCAGAATATTTTATAGTACCTTATACATTAAGAATTTAAGTTCATTTTATATTTTAAGTTAATGTAGTTATAGTCAAATGAACTTAAAAATAGATAGTATCTAACCTGGGGCTTCTAGAAAATAAATCTTGAGTGATAAACTTTTGTCAACTTTCATTTTAATCCCAGAGAAGGAAGAATAAGAGAAAAAAATCAGACTTACTACAGGTTCTTAACCTTGTATCTGAGACCCATGGAGTCAGATATACTGATTTTCAGAAATGTGTGAATTAACAGAGATAAAACGGTGTAATTGTCTTATTTATTATAACCTCTACAGTGGACTCTAGGACAGCATTATTCACTCAATCAAACAAAGCATGAACAATTAAAGTAAAGAAGATAAAGAATTGATTCCTCATGAAGAATTGTGCACCTGTACCTAAATTCTAGAAAATCTCAGGCAAATACTTAGTTAAGGTTGTCTGATGCAACTCTCAGAGGCAACAGAGAAACTTGTCTTAAAGATGGTAATATAAACAGGCCTCAGAGGAACATCTGTTACTGACCTTACCCTCATCCCTGCACTACCAATTACTTTTTTATGTTTGTATGTGCGTATGTATGTTTGGCTTGAAATAACAGAAATTTATTCCTTCCCAGTTTGGAAAGTTAGGCATCTGAAATCCAGGTGTCAGCAGGGCCAGGCTACCCCCGAAGGACATAGGGACAAATCCTGTCCTCTTTTGGCTCCTGGTGGCCGCAGTCATTCCCTGCCTTGTGCGTAGAACTCCATTTCTGCCTCAATCTTCATATGCTTCTCTTTTTTTGTGTCTCTGTGTGTCTTTTCTTCTTAGAAGGATACCAGTCATTGGATTTAGGGGCCACCTTTAAATCTAGGATGACTTCATCCTGAGATTCTTAATTAATTATATATGCAAAGATCCTATGTCCAAATAAGGTCACATTTTGAGTGTTCGGATAGACATGAATTTTTAAGGGAATACTATTCAAGCAAACATGAAAGGAAACTCACCATAATACTGATGATCCATTTTCCCCATTTTACTTTTCCTCCACTCCCTTCCTCTCTGGTAGCCACTACGCTGCTGTTGGAATCTATATGTTTGCTTCTGTGTTTGGTATATTTATTTAATTTTAATTTTTAAAACGCCTACATATGAGTGAAATCATAGTATATCTTTCTCTGTCTGATTTATTTCACTTAGCATGATCTCCTCAAGGTCTACCCATGTTTCAAAAATGGTGATATTTCATTTTTTATGGCTGAGTAGTATTCTACTTTGTGTGTAAATTTAACACATCTCTTGTCAGGCACATAGGTGATTTGCGCATCTTGGCTATTATAAATAATGTTGTGATGGATATAAGGATGCATATGTCTTTCTGAAGGTAATATTTTTGTTTTCTTTGGCTAAGTACCCAGATGTGGAATAGCTGGATCATATGTTAGTTCTGTTCTTGATTATTAATATTTTTTTTTTTTACAAAATCTCGATGCTATTTTCTATAGTGGCTATACTAGTTTACCAACTGTGCATGAGGGCTCCCTTTGCTTAACACTTTCATCAGCACATTTCTTGCTTTTGTCTTTTGATAGTAGCCATTCTAATAGGCCTGAGGTTTTGATTTATACTTTTCTAATAATTAGTGATATTGAACATGTTTTCATGTGCTTGTTGACAAACTGTATGTCTGTTTACTCAGGTCCTCTATCCGTTTTTTTGAGTTGTTTATTTTTTGTCATTGTTGAGTTGTATGAGTTTTTTTTAATATATTTTGGATTTTAACCCTTTATCAGATATATGATTTGTACATATCTTCTCCCATTTGGTAGATTGTCATTTCATTTTTCTGGTGGTTTCCTTTGCTGTGCAGAAGCTTTTTAGTTTGATAGAGTCTCATCTGTTTATTTATTTTTATTTTTTAATTTTTGGCCGCCCTGTGGCACATGGAGCTCCCAAACCAGGGATCAGATCCAAAGTCACAGCCTTGAACTAAGCTGCAGCTGTGGCAACATTGAATCCTCAACCCACTGTGCTGGGATAGGGATTGAACTCTCATCCTAGCATTCCCAAGGTGATGCTGATCCTGTTGTGACATAGCAGGAGCTCCCTGTTTGTTTATTTTTGCTTTTGTTTCTTTTTCCTGAGGAGATTATCCAGAAAGACATTGCTAAGACCAGTGTTGAAAAAGTGTACTAGCTATATTTTCTTCTAGAAGTGTTATGGTTTTAGGTCTTACATTCCAGTCTTTAATTCCTCTTATATTTATTTTTGTGTGTGGTATGAAATAGTTGTCTAGTTTCTTTATTTGGCATGTTGCTGTCCCATTTTCCCAACACTGTTTATTAAATAGACTGTCCTTTCTCCATTGTACGTTCTTTGTTCTTTTGTTGTAAATTAATTGTCCATATATATGAGGGTTTATTTCTGGTCTCTCAATTCTGTTCCATTGATATATATGCCAGTTCCTATTTGGATTCAATTCCTACTACTCTTATCCTCTAGCTTGCTCTTCCCAACTACGTCTGCTGGCAGGTTTTCCTAGACTCTAGATACGTCTCATCTTAGTGTCCATTACTAGCTGCTTTTCTAGTGAAATGCTCTTTCTCCAGATAACAGAGCTGATGCTTTCACCAGCCTGAAGTTTTTGCTTAAATGTCACTGGCTTAATGAAATCTATTTTATTCACTTTACTTCTAATCGAAACTTAGAAGTAGGTTTGCTAGATCACATGGTAATTTTAATTTGTTAAGGAACTACCATACTGTTTTCCATATAGGCTGCAACATTTTACAAACCAGCCAACAATGTACAAGGGTTCAAATTTCTCTCCATTCCCACCAACATGTTATTTTGTTTGTTTTTTATACTATTTTTAAAAATAATGGTCATTCTAATGGGTGTGAGGTGATATCTCATTGTGGTTCTGATTTGTATTTCTCTAATGATGAGGAATGTTGGGTATTTTTTCATGTGCTTATTGGCCATTTATGTATTTTCTTTCAAGAAATGTTTATTCATGGCTTTTACCCTTTTTTAACTAAATTATATGGGGTTTTTTGTTGTTGCTTTTGAATTGTTAGGGTTCTTTATATAATCTATACATTAACTCTTAGATACTTTAACATACTTTCTCCCAATACACAGCTGCCTTTCACTTTGTTGATTGTTTCATTGATACACAAAAGTTTTGAAGTTTAATGTAGTCTCCAAAGAATGGAAAGCAGTCTCTCAGAGAGATATTTATATACCCATGTTCATTGCAGCATTATTCACAATAGCCATGAGGTGGAAGCAACTCAAACGGCCATTAATGGAAGAATGGATAAACAAAATGTGGTGTGTGTGTATACACACACACACACACACAAACACAACAAAATGTTATTCAGCCTTAATTAAATAAAGAAATCTTATAATAAGCTACAATAGTGATGAACCTTTATGACATTATGCTAAATGAAATAAGGTAATCATAAGAAGACAAATATTGTATGATTCCACTTATATGAGATATTAAAAGCAGTCATACTCACAGAAGAAAAATGGAATGATGGTTGCCTGGGACAGTGGAGAAAGGGAAAATGGGGAGTCGTTCAATGGGTATAATTTTTCAATTTTGTAAAATGAAAAAGTTGTAGAGATCTGTTGTGCAATAATGTGGACAGACTTAATGCTACTGAACTGCACACCTAAAAGAGTTAAGATGGTAAATTTTATGTTATGTGCTTTTTACCCCAATTTTAAAAATTGCAACCAATTTCCTCCTTTGCAATTCTGATTATCCTTACCCTGTTCTTCTTTTTTTTCCTGAAGAATGTGTTGCACTTTAACACACTATAGAATTTTCTCATATTTTATTATCTGTCTATAGTATGTTAAAGTGCAACACATTCTTCAGGTAAAATAGAGTAAGAGTCATAACTTCAGTCTGAGAGTCTTTTCTTTTAGGTAACTTTTGTGTCTTTAATTTTTCATAAGATTTGCAGTGAATCTTTCACTTAAGCTATTTTGGAATTTTGGAGCCTTCTGGGGCTTATTTATATCAAATAAAATAGGTATCCCATACTCTTTGATTTGGGAACACCTGCTTACAAGTACACAACTTAAATGAATGTTCTTGTCTAATTAGAATGTCCCTTAAAAATGTCCATTTTAATTCTAACTTGTCTCAAGATTTTTCCATTCTTGTAAATATCTTTAGCTTCCTGCACCACAATTCTTAGACATAACATAAGCAGGTGTGCCAGAGTGTTATATGCTCAATTCTTTAAAATGTGAGGATCCCTTTTCTATAGCTAAACCTCATTCTCTTGGAGCCAAATTTATACCTAAGAGCATTGTGCCACTGGGTTTGGCATTTTGTGGTATTTTACAGTGTACCTCGTTACGTGGAAATTTTCTTGAGGTTGGCACGTGACTGTGTGTTAATGTAACTCCTTCTGTGACCAATTTATCCTAGCACAGGAGCCTTAGATTTAAGTGTGCAGCACTCAGTTTTTAACTATTTGACCTATACCTATCAATTTTTCAGCTTTGGCTTATGAGATTAACATCCAATATATTATTCCTTCATAAGATTTCTTTATAGCGGCAAACACATTAATGGCTTTTAATAGCCTGGCTTAAGTGTACTGAGACTTTTGTTTCGATGGTCAAAACAGTCCAAATTTTTCGGGCTATTTGTGCTATGGACTTACTGCAAGGCTTTGTGAGTCCCCTAAAGGCTGCTACCTGTTGAGGATGCCCAATATAGCCATCCCAGAATTTTTCTGTGACCCCACAAAATTTGTTTTGATAGGAGAGGTAAAGCTGCATCGTGCAAGGGAGTAAATCTCAAATTCATGAGTGACTTACCCACAACCTCTTGGTAATGACAAGAGGAATCTGAGCTCAAAGAATTCAGTGGCACCTCCCCTATGCATCTTGTCTTGTAGGCCATTAGCAGTCAGCTTTACATCTTATTCCTTATCTCCAAAAAATTTTTAAAAAATGACTACAGAAGATAGTTCAGGTGATACAAACAAACTTCATTTAACACTTCATGAAATGGACAGTCTCCTTTCAGAGGACTGCCAAATGGTGTGGAAATGAGAAAGCTTTTATAGGATAAAGAAAAATAAATAAATAAAAGAATAAGGAACAAGGAAGAGCAAAGTAGAAAATAGCTGATTGGCTGAGGCCACACAGTCAACCTTGTTTGGGGTGAGAAGACCTGGAACCAGCATGGTATGTGGCCATTGGCTGATTGGGTATACTGGGTTTCTGGTCAAGTGGAGCATTTATAGTCACAAAAGTTTGCTAAGTTTTGATTTGCTGATGCGGCACCGGTGCAGGGGCAGCTCCACCGTGGGCCTAGAAAGTTATTTCAATAACAGGTATTAATTTCATTATTAATACAATAATCCTAGTATAGTCTCTTTCCTTCCTTATGCTCAAATGTTCATCAAACATTTAATATATCAAAAGCAGCGACATGCTTTGTGGAATTTAATACCTTTCTAATTACCAATGCATAAACATATTTTAAAATATACTTTAGTAAAATGTAGAGATTCTACACAATTAGACCACTGGTTTTTCTAGTGTCCTAGAGAAGTGGAATTATTAGGAGTGGTGGGAATGTGACTGGAACTTTTATGACTGATTTAGTCTTGCTATTTACCATGGCTATGAAAAATCCATCTTAATATTTCCTCATATAGTTCTTTATTTTGTAATTTGCAACCAGATCATTTTTTCCCAATCTACTGAAGTGTATAATCATTCCCTTCTTGATGATTTTTCCAGAAATAGTTAAATTGAGAAAAATTAAGGATAAACTTCTAGAAAAAAAATTATGAATGAGTTATATCTATAGACATGATGTTTTCATTTATAAATAGGAAGTTTTCATTTGCAAATTTTACTGTTATTTAGTATTTTATCATGGATATTGGCCTCATTTGTAATTTTACAGGTTTGGGCAAATTATCTGTATTTGAGTAACTGTTATTTATGAGATCATCCCATTATATGTTTTCTTAGCTGCTGTTCTTCCTTATGCCACCTCCAGCATTATTCATGGTTAACAATTATTTTGTGTATTTATCTCTCTTAGATAGTACTGCTAATTCTACTACTATGAGCTAATGTTTCAGCCTAGCACTGGTCTAAAGTACTTTGTATGTAATTGTTATTTAATATTTTCAACTACCAAGATGATGTTATATAGTGTTACATATACCATCATGATTCACATATTATGGATAAGGAAAGTGAGGCAGGAAGCTTAAGTAACACAAAGTAATTCAAAGTTTAGTTCATCCATGGTGGAGCTGGGATTGTAAACTCCAAAAGAGCAGGAAACATGGCTCACATATCCCTAGGGTGTTGTCCAATATCTGGTGCTAATGATGCTCAATTAATATTTGGTAAATGAACAAATGAGTGACTATAAGAAGTACAACTTAGATATTTGCAATGAAATTTTTCATTTCTTAGTCTGACCTAAATAGTGATTCAAGATCTGAAAAAAGATTACTTGACATGTATTCTGATTAGTATGATTTTTCAATCAAGTTTTGAGTCATGTCCATATGTTCACAATAAGTGCACTATACCATATTGAGTCTTCCCTTTATTCTCCCTTCAGATAAATGCATACTGTCCTCTAATTGATTTGCCCCCATAAATAAGAGTCAGATTCCCTGGCTATCAGATTTACTTAAAATTTAACTCTGAGGGAATTCCTGTCGTGGCGCAGTGGTTAACGAATCTGACTAGGAACCATGAGGTTGCAGGTTTGGTCCCTGGCCTTGATCAGTGGGTTAAGGGTCTGGCGTTGCCATGAGCTGTGGTGTAGTTTGCAGATGAGGCTCAGGTGCCGCGTTGCTGTGGCTGTGGCTGTGGCGTAGGCCAGCAGCTACAGCTCCGATTAGACCCCTAGCCTGGGAAACTCCATATGCCGCAGAAGCGGCCCAAGAAATGGCAAAAAGACAAAAAAAAAAAAAAAAAAATTAACTCTGAGGATGCATATACCCACTTAATAGATAAAATCATTGGGTATGCTGAAATAAATAGAGTTCATTTACATTTGAGAAAAGAATGAACATCAGCTTTTGTATAAAGAGTTGAGGAAATAAAATGGATAATACAAGGTCATTTAGAAATATTTTCACTTGGGAAAAACCAAAGAAGAAAGATAAAGAAACAGTTTAATATTTTCTAGTAATAAGGTAGGGAAAGATCAATGAAAATGACTTTTATGGAGGTTAGAAAAAGTGATATAGTAGTCTTCTAATATTTTAAAAACATTTAAAATGCACACTAACTTTAAAACTTCTGTGTTAAAATTTTCAAAATAAGGTGAAATCAGCCAATTCTATATCTCCCATCTTTTTTCACCAAGACAAAACACTATTCTATTATAGAAATATATACTTTGATCTCTTAGGTAAACATTTGACATTGAGAGAGATTAAAAACCCTACATGAGTATCATATATTTCTATGTTGCCAGGAAACTCTGAAGTTCATTTCAACATCAAAGCCACCAAAGAAGTGAAATAAGGCAATTTACTTTTATTTCTAATCCTATGGCAAAACAACTCATATTAGTTCTATAAAACCTATCTTAAAAAAAAGATCTAATTCATAATATACCATTCAACATTTATATACTTTACTCAAAACAAAAAGTGCTCAACCAGAAGTAGGAGAAGAAGACGTGGAAGATGTGTGAATGCAATTTATTTTAAAGTAAACATTCTGAAACTGCACTTTTCAAAAAACGTGAAGCAGTTTTGCAGGGTAACACTATTTTAATTTAAGATATTTACCCTGGGTATTGGGTATTGCATGTAAAGTGTGTCATTGCTGGTAAAGTTTTATATGAGTAAACAACCAATGTGAATAACCACATGCGAGGTTAATCAAGTAGCCTTTGACACAATTTCTTCATTAACGTCTATTAGTGCAGGCTGATGATTGCATTCAACCCATCCACAAAAGATCTTCAAAATGCATCATGAAAAGGGGTCTCTTAAATTCACACATAGAACTTATTCAAATTCCATTATCTCAAATTTGTAAAGATGAAAGACCCATCTCACAGGAAAGATCCACTTAGGTGCATTAAGTGTGGTTTGACAGTCTGCACAAATGCAGAAACATTAGGCTGTTAAGTGGCCACATGTGTATCCACATGTTTAGCGTTAAGGCCATAAAGCAAACATTAGCAATCAAGAACATCAAATTGATTTGGGAGCATATGTCTTCCAAGACCCCTCGAAATCTGGATAACAGCTTGAAAATGATTCAGACAAGTTCTTATACTGTATGCCTCATTCTCAGTTGCAGGAGATTGAGCTCGTATGCTAAACGCACTCAGAGATTACCTAAAAAGTCATCCCTACCTATGAAAAAACCAAGAAGTGAAAATTGCAAAATCTGTGTGTCATCACTGATCTCCATCATACTTCACCAGAAGACAGCAACTAGTAGGTGCCATCAAACCCTACAGGCTCTGCTGACACACTCAGAAATGTTAGTGCATAGTTGGCTATTATGCATTACTTTGTGTGCAGACTCTCATTATTGTAGCCATGGCATATGAGGCATTCACACATATGCAGGCAGCATGTTCCCACCAGGCATAGTTGGTCATCACTGGCAACTTAGGGACAATAATGCTGTTCTATCTTATTATGGTTTCAGACAAATGTTTCCAAACTTATCACTTATGCATAAAATTAGGTCTTCACAATTGTGATTATCCAAATAATTTATAACAAAATACCATTTAAGCTGACTAAATAGAACAGTGTTTTTCACTTTTTCTTTTCTTTCTTTGGTAATCAGGGAAATCTTTTACTCAAAAAGAATCTTGCATAGATAAAGCAGACAGAAAAAAAAAATCGTGTGTCTGAAGTGTGTAGAGTGAAGAAGGGCTGAAATTCGCCTTCTTTGATGGCTGTTTTATTTTCATCGCAGCCTCTGAGGCATCTTTTAATTACTTGAGGGCTATGTACCATATTCTGAATAGTACTGATGCCCAGGATGAAAGAAAAAGCAGAATTTCTCTTTTCCTGTTAGACTAGCTTTCAAACAGTAACTTAGGTCATTACTATAACAACATGATACTTTGTTTTCTTGATGAAATTCAGGCACAGGAAATCTCTCCCCAGAGATTAACTGTATACATGTCTTCTGCATGAGTCCCATGTTAGAGTGGCTATTGGCAATTTATTACAAATAGTCATTACAAGTCATGACTGTCAAGCAGTACTTACCCTCTGAAGTGAGATTGGTATAAAGTGCAGCTTGGGGAGAACTGGCCCACCAGCTAAAATTAGGAAGTGACTTCACTAAGGAAGTGAAGTGGCAATAGGGCATTGTTGCTGACGGAAATTAGCATTTGGCTTTCAGTATTTATGCGTTGAATAGGGCCACTGAAACTAGCTGTGAAGACTGAGAATTTGAAATCTAGCTCTGCTCCCTGAACCATCATATGAGCATGCCATCCTTGGAAGCAAAGACATACATGATCCTGGAATTTTAATTTTTTCTTTTTAGGGCCACATCTGCAGCATGATCTTGGAATTTTAAGAGAATAGTCCTATCTGTCACAGACCCAACCTATCCCTGGGGCTTGAGTTTCCTTCCTTCCCCGTTTCTAGTCATATGTACCACGTTTCACAAGAAAAACACTCTCAACTTCATTTTGCAAATGAAAATGAGTTTATTAAATGTGTTTCTAATGAAATAATACACTTTCTATATATATGACCTAGAGCAAGGTTGTTTTTCTCCTAAGAGGGCTACTTGGATTTCCAACCCTGGGAGAATCGAGGACATTCTGACCTGTTACATATATTCTTGCATGCCACTGGTCTGATTTGGGAACATAGTTGGATAATGAATGCTGGAATCTCTTGCAAAGGAAAATCACAATGCAATGCAGTTCAGTTAGTCTAATGATACAATGTATGGTGGATTGAGCTTATGTAAGCTAAACTGTGATTTTAAAAGATTATTGAAGCAATTTTCATATCTCCCAGGATCCTGGGTAAGGAATTTGTCATCTGTCTAGCTAAAACACAGTGCCATTGATAGGCTACAGTTTGCTCTTAGTTGATGTCATGGATCTTGGTTAACACCAGATCTGGGGTAGAGATTAAAAAAAAAAAAAAAAAAAAAAAAAAAAAAAAGGCTATCGGGGTGGAGCAAAAGGTGCTCATTGGTCCAGTGGTGTCATATTGAAAAAGAGAAAGCAGGAATGCAGGGTTGGAATGGAAATAGATAGTATACCCCCTTAAAATATTCTGAAAAACTAGAATTCTACCTTCTTTACCTACAGAGAGAGATGTAAGCAGCTCAGACCTAGTCAGTTTTCTATCTAGAGTCTGTCTCCTTACCCAGACCAATAGGCTAACTTTAAGTAGATAGCCATACCCATTCACTTTGCTGTACACCTAAAACTAACACAGCATTGTAAGCCAACTATACTCCAAAAAATTAAAATAATTTAAAAATTTTTTTTAAAAATCAATGACATATTAACTTATTTTTTCAAATTTAAATCATGCATATGTGTTATTTAAAATGCTCAATTCACTTTGACTTTAATGTGTGTATTTTCCTTACCAACTATGTGATGGCATCCTGGGGATTGGCTCCTCAACAGAGTGCTTATAAGTCACTATCCATGTAGGCTCCAGACCACATACAGTTTGGTTAGTACCCAGAGCTAAAGACCCAAAGAAGCTACAATAGGGTCAACTACGTAGATGATATTGTTATGTAAGTGAGGGTAAAAAAATAAGTAATGAATTTTTTTATTAATGTTTTAAAAACTTGGCTGTGCATTGTTGATGTTGTCTAATGGGCACTCATTTCCTCATGTGTTTTGCCCATTTATATTCCTGGAATTGGATTGGTGGGGCTTCTTTGAAAGTGACTGTGGCTTTCTTGAGAGAGGCCTGTGCATACAAACTGAAACCATTTTGAACTAAATATCAGTTTAAAATATCTAGGAAAATATAAACTTCAGCTACAAACACTTATGACTGCTGTCTTGTGGGGACAAATTCTCAAAGGAGAAATTTTTGTTTCCCCTTCCATATAATTCTGTGGTAAGGTCTAGGGCAAACAATTTCCCTTGCAGTCTCTTTGATGAGGGTCATGGTTTATTTATAGCTTACCCTGCCCACTGAGGAAGTTAATATGGGGGTTTTCTCCTGAGTTCACAACTTCAGGCAAGCCATGAACATTTTTTCCTTTGTCCCCTGTGTTCTGCAAAGATAACTAGCCAGTAAGCAAATTCCACAAAGGAAAAAGGTCCCCTTTGATGCTCTTTCTAATTCTCGCATTTATTTTTTGCTTCCTCGTATCCCTTGCCAGATTGTGAATTTGCTTTAAGACTATTCATTTTCTACTATATTTTAATTATTTTCAGCCGGTTGTATCAGCTAAGCCAAAACTGAAAACATGGCTATCAGTACTGCTAATCGTACTAACTTCCTGAGATCCTGCTGCCATTGTGGTATTTAGTTATTCTGTATCAAAAGCATCCATTAAATTTAGGAGTTCCCAACGTTGGCTCAGTGGTTAATGAATGCAACTAGGAACCATGAGGTTGCGGGTTCGATCCCTGGCCTTGCGCAGTGGGTTAAGGATCCACTGTTGCTGTGATCTGTGGTGTAGGTCACAGATGCGGCTCAGATCCCGGGTTGCTGTGGCTCTAGCATAGGCCAGTGGCTACAGCTCTGAGTTGACCCCTAGTCTGGGAACCTCCATATGCCACGGGAGCAGCCAAGAAATGGCAAAAAGACAAAAAAAAAAAAAAAATCCATTTAATTTAAATATCAGCCCATATTCTGGGAAAGTGCTTCTTCTTGACAAATAAAATTTCGTGAATGTATCTTCTATTTTTATAACATGAACATTGGCAGAGGGAAATGGGCTAAGGAGAAGAGTCGAGTGGAGTTGAGAATGTCAATAAGACAAAACCTTAATTTCGAGAAAAGATGCAAAATCCCCCAATGTGAAATCATTGCTAAAACTTCACATATCACTATCCTACCTTCTGAGCACAGCAACCCGTTTCCTCTTGCTCTAATTCTCTCTATTCTCTAATGTCATCGATAATCGATAATCGTTAGTGTCTCTTTTGGTTGTCGTTCGCTAATGTCTGTCCAGGCTATGCCACATAGTCTTGCACTTTCCCCTGCCAAAACCTTCACATTCCTTACTCTTTATTAGTCCCACCATGACTAGTACTTCTTCAACACTTAGTGCTGAAATACCAACCCAGAATCCTATACCCATAATGCAGAGGATCTCATGGCCTATGGGTTTGTCCTATGATAAACTCACTCAGCTTTCAGTTAGATTTTTAAAAGTGCATAAACTTCTTTCTGCTGCCTAGCTCAAATCCTTCTCTCCATTCCTCACATATGTTTAAATCTGGGGATGTAAAGTAGTAATACAAATAATAAACAAAAGCAGAAAAAAACCTCTACCTGTTAATATTACAAAATTCTATATTATTGTGGTTTGGGCAAGATAGGCATATATGAGGCCCAGAGTGATTAAGCCAACTACTCAGGTTTAACCCTGGAAGGAAGGGACAGAGCTGAGGTCAAATCCAGATTATCTGGTGCCACAATCTATGCTCTTAGCTCAAAACAATACCACAGTCAGATAAGTTCTAGGTTCATTGATGTAGAATAGAAAAAATAAAAACAGAGACCCAAGTTAACAAACTTGTGTGGGGTGTTGGAAAACAAAATAGATGAAGGCATTTCTGAATGAAAGGTCTTATTCCACTGGGAAAGAAGAAGCATCCATACGGCTTTGAAAACAGATTTTTTTTTAAATGTGAGTGGTAGACCCAGATTGTTAGGACACAGTTTCAGGACTCTTTGACCCAGATCAGAGTGGCTTCCACCTTTTGTCTATGCTCTAATTAAGTATATTTTTCAAATCAGTGAGGCAATATTCAGAACTTAGAGATTCTTTTTTAAACCAAATTAATTTAATAATAGATACAGTCTACCTTTTGACTGCCTAATGATTATGTGTTATCTTTAAATTCCTATGAAATTATGAAATATTTTTATGGTACATTGTGCCTACTATTCTGTGATGGATGGAGTGTGTCTAATTTGGAGAAAGAGTTCTTCAAAGAAGAGAAGAAAGGTTGGTAAATCCCAGGTGGCTTGCCTTCCACAAAGGTACTCTTTGTCCTTCAAATATTAGCCGTAGGGCATTATTAAGGAGACTTTTGTTTAAGGATTTTTTGAGCAGTGTGCTTTTTCTCCTGATGTCCAGTTTTGTTTTGCAAGCCAGTCTGGCCTGACTCCCACATGATCTGCATGGGTCAGTGCTTCTCAGAAGAGAAGGCCAAGCCTTCTTTGGTGGTCTTCAGCAGATCTGTGGTGTTTGGTATGCTGACCTTTAATGTGATCTCTAATCCCAGCCGTATCTGCTAACTGGGGTTTAAGTAAACCTTTTCAGGTAATGAACTCTATTCTATGCTATAAATTCTGAAGCTTGCTTCTCTGACTAATATCAATAAGCTCTTACTTGATTCTGACAATTGTTTTATTAACTAGTTTCATCCTTTTCCCAACATTTTCCTTGTAGTTATTTTTCTAATACCTTAGAACTTTGTTCAGAGTTCTGGAAGTCATGGACCTCCATTTGGGGTGCTACCTCTTAACTGTCTGAAAAAGAGTGGGATAATAGAATGTGGGTCTTGAGGCTAAAGATCCTTACTAATGAACAAAACTGAAATGGGCATTTCCCAGCTTTATGCCTCTTAATTCATACCCACTGATTGGATCACATTCTAATCAGCTTATCTTAAATACCAACGTATAAATATGTCAGAAGTAAAATATAAAACCAAGAAGAAATTTTCCGATTTTAGCAGTCCCTGTATACACTGGTCCCAGATTAGTTTACATGGAACGCAGTTTCAGTAATAATAGATACTTTGCCTGTCTTGTTTTTCTGTATTGTATCTCTCCATATAACCCTCATCCTAGATGATAACAAGCTTGCATTTTCTCTGGACCAGCATCAGAACACATGCAGAGAGGCACATCAGCAGAGACAAATTCGGTCATTAATTGATGACCACTCACTCAGTATACTGCTCATAATTTTTACCATGTCTCTCAAGTCCGGTCAACTTACTCAGTCTCTGAAAAAGTATGTCAACACTCAAACTACCTTTGCTCTAAGTACCCTTGCTCTCCTCCCTCCAGCTGTTTGATGACCACCATTTCTAATTAACAGAAAATTATAGCCAGATGCTGGGTGCTCCTCATTTCTCAGTATCAAATATGGAAACATAGCCTTGCTACTGCAAATGTGCTTTGTTTACCAGCATCGCTTGGAAATGTGTTAGAAATGTGGACCTGCTGAATTTAGAGCTGAATTTAACAGGTTCCCTGATTGTTTCTGTGCAAATTAGAGTAGCATTTAAATAAAGAAGGCACAGATTGTTTCTCTCCTTTGAAAAGTGGTTTCTTTTCCTGTGGAAGGCATATTTTTTTTCTTTCTCCTCCTCATTTCTCAGAAATTTACCATGAGATTATTCCTTCACTTTCCCAGGTATTCACTTTCTCTTTCTAAACTACCTGCATTCACTTTTTTTTTTTCATTTCCTTTCTCTCTCTCTTTTTTTAAATAACACCAGAGTGGGCAAAGCTCTGTAGCCCCTCCCTCAACCCACCCCATGTGCAGTCAACCCACTGTCATTCAAGGTGGTGCCAACGCAGTAAGCCTCAGTTGCTGCATTCACTTTTTAAGCCTCAAATTTCTCCATTAATCCAATGAAACACTTGGATTTATCCAATGAAAAGAAAACACACCGGTTACTGCTTTAGTTTCTTCTTCTCTTTAGAACCACCTTCTCCAGCGGGATGTTCCTACTCAGTGTGTCCATTTCTTCATCTAACACTATCTTTTCAACCCACTGCAAAATGGCCTCTGGGGAGTCCTTCCCCTGAGCACTGTTCTCAGCAAGTTCACATTTCCTTCCTCTCCTTTCTCTCTGCAGCATTCAGCACAGTGGGAAGCACAGATGTATGAATGTAAGACAGTGTAAATACTGATATCTCAGGGCTCTTATCTTTCTACTTTTCTTCTCCCAAGTATAATATTTCTAGTTTTTCTACCTCACCCCTCTTATTTCTAAGGAAAATAAGCAAGTATTAAGGCACATACAAATACTGCTTCAGTTTTCATACCTGCTCTGTGTGTAGCACCTAGTCTAACACTAGACACTCAGTTTTTGTCAAAAGAATGAATATATGTTTTAGGTTACATGTTCCTTCCCCAATCTTCTACTAGAAGTTTTATTTTCTTCTTTCTTTCAGTTCATGTAGTAATTACCCTTTACTGAACTAAAACATCCAGCCTTTTCTTTCTCCCCTTTCCTTGCTCTGGGAGAGGCTTGTGCTTATATCAAAGGATGTTCTTATAAGATGAATAAACAGGATGGAGATAAGGAGCTTTTCTGCCTCTTTTTATCCTTGGGATTTCATCCAGTATTTAACCCTGAAGTCTCTTCAGGCTTCTGCAAGAAATTAGATTTTTGCCGCTTTGACTATTTGAATATCTGTTAGAAGTACCTCTGTGAAGTAATGAAAAGGAAGAGAGAATTTACTAAGCCTCCGTTCTATGATAGAATTTAGCCGTTTGAAAGCTTAACCCAATTTTATATTCAAAGACTACTAGGGGTCTTCTAGATCAGTTTAAATGTTCCAAGTGCCTGTGCCTCTATAAAGACCTTTTCTCTGCCGGTATTGTACCAAGACATCTAGTCAGTTTGCAGTGGTTCTGCCAGCTGCTGCAGAAAAACACCCGAGAAAAGTAAAACATGCTCATTACAATTGTATTTTCTCAGGGTTCAGTTAATACCATACAGGAAAAATGAAAAAGTATCACAATTAATGCAATGTTGGGAATGTAGTAAGTGTATTATCATGTTAGTACACTTTTTTTTTAAGTAAATTCACCATTTACATTCTTATATATTCTTTACTTTAAAGGATCCCTATATTTTTAGTTTGAAAATCTAATGTTTTGAGAAATTATTTTGAGGAAGCCCTGCTAAAGAGGAGATCCAAAGCAAACACTAAAAATAGCTAAAAGGCTAAGGCTTCAGTTGCCTTAGTAATAATAGTTACTAGTTTTGGAACTCTCACCCTCCCAGGCATTATGTAGAACAATTTTAATATTGTATATGTGTCTTTAATAGATAAGGATACTAAAGTTCAGACAGATTAAATCATATTTTGCCTAAGATCACTGTAATAATATCCTGCCTAAGATCTCTTCATCCTTACTGAGAGAACTGCAGACAAGGACATTCTAAGTTTACCTGCTTTCTATTTGGTCTTTCTTTCTTCCCTTCCACTGTTAAGTTAGCCATTAAAATAGAAACCCATCTGCCTTATGGGAAGTTCCACACTGTTTTTATCCAGTATTGAGCTTTGGATAGGAACTTCTGCTTAAATTGATATAATCTCTGTGTATTATTTACTTGGCTTTTCTGAAGAAATAGCAATAACATGACGGCTTGTTTGAATATTCTGACAGATGTACCTTCCAAGAGTGTAAGATAAACCCTGCAATTTTCTCAAGATTCAAAATTATTTTCCACTGACCCTGGTCAAAATCCATCCCTGTAAAGAGAGAAATTTCCCATATAAGGCATTAACTAGCATCATGGTAAACCTTTCCAGCTTCTTTTGTTTCCTTCCTCCTCTATAACCTCAACCACTGGAAATAGCAATCCCCTGATCATTCCTACAGCCTTTCTGATGGGAACTGACTCAGGAGTTGCTAAGCATTAACGAACCATCTCTTTTTAAAAAACTGTCGAAGGTGCGTCCTTGTGGTTTTAGCTTCGTGATGAGAGATTTGTCTCAACATGTTTATTTACACACCCATTAGAGGAAATTAAATTCTATTGGTAGTCTCTTTTGGAAAAAAATAAAATGGCTTTTCAGAAAAGCTCTGAAGTTTATTCTTAGCAAAGTAAAAATTATCACCAACATTTGGATGTGTTTTTAAATGTTACCCTGGATAACAATTTTTGAGCCCTCATATCCTGGCTCAATCACTTAGTAGGTTGGACTTAGGGAAGTTACATATTCTTCCAAGATTCCATTTCTTGATTAGTAAAAATCCATAGTTACTATGGTTTAGGGTTGTTCTGAGAATCAATAAAACTGTGGTTCTTATTTTCTTTCCACAAAGCCTAGTACATGCATGCACATTAAATATTAGGAATTTGGTCTGTCATCTGTTTTCTTATTTTTATTTTATTTTATTTTGTCTTTTTAGAGCTGTACCTGCTGCGTGTGGAGGCTCCCAGGCTAAGGGTTGAGTCAGAGCTGTAGCTGCCGACCTAGCCACAGCTACAGCAACCCAGGATCCAAGCCGTGTCTGCGACCTACACCACAGTTCACAGCAACACTGGATCCTTAACCACTGAGTGAGGCCAGGGATCAAACTGGAGTCCTCATGGAGTCTAGTTGGGTTCATTAACCACTGAGCCACAACGGGAACTCCTGGTCTGTCATCTGTTATCTTCAACAGAAGGACTCAAAATAGATATTAGCTTATTTTCATCCTTAAAATGCATATTTACTTTAAATTAATTTTTTTTTTTTTTTGGTCTCTCTATGCTACACATTTGAGAGTGGTCTTATATTTTACTGTTGTTGTTTTAACCTTTTATGGAAGAGTAGAATCTACCATTAGTCTTGCCATATTCTTTGGAGGAACTTTTTCTTGACCTAGCAGAACACCCACTACCCCCTGCACCACAGGATCCATGAAGCAGCTTTAGTTCCAGCAGGAGATGAAAACTTCATCTGAAATCTCTTTCAATCATATATATGTCATGTTTTATGCTAAATTACACTCTTCTTTTAACTTCGTATGATGATCCCCATGCTTTAGGAAATATATTTCCTTTTTTACATCCCGATACCAAGGACTTAACCCTTCAGAACTCCAGCTGATGAATAAGAGATATGTTTTAAAAATTGAAATCCTACTTTGGACTTAATTACGCTGTTATTAGTGTTTATGATATTTATGCTTTGAGTTAGAGAACATTATACTGATATTATTAGAGATAAGTTTTTTTTCTATGGTGACTATAAGCTGCTAGTACCTCAGGGTTCTCTTTGGAAGTTTTATTTGATGTAAACATCATAAAATTTGACTATAGAAATTATTGATATGCATTTAAGATGGGGCAAGCATTTCATTTTTAAAATGAGACAAATAGCTTTCTCTTATTCATTTTATTCCTCTATTGTCCCTGAATATCCACAATATTTATAAACAAACAAACAAACAAAAACATATGAAGATTAGCACTGCTAAGGAAAATTAGAAAGCTATACTAAAATGTGCCAAATTCCACCTTGGTTCAAGCAAATCCTGAAATCCAGTATCTGTGTGCCAGATGATTCTGCATTCCTAATAGTACTGTTACTTAGTGATATAACTTAGACATAAACTCTATATTTAATTATGTATATAAAGTTGACATACACATGCTTAGCTATTTTACAACATGTAGTGCAGCAGATAGCATACCTTTAACTAGTTTTTTTGGCTACTTCTGCTAAATTCCCACAACTAATGCAATCAAAGACAATTACCATACTGTTTGCTTGTGTTTATGCCACATGAGAGAGCCTTGGACATAAGCTTTGCAATTCATTCTGCTTGCTACCAAGTAATTCTTTGCAGACCTGTTAAGTCAAAACTGTGCATGATTTTCAGCATTATGATTGTCATGTTTTAGAAATTTAGCTATTAAAATTTAGGATTGGACAATTAAGAGGAAAGATCTTATATTTGAGGATTAAATTAAAGCAGTGGTTGGATAAGAACATTTTTTTAAACATGCTGCATATATATTTTAAATATAATTTTTATTTGGGATAGAGGATAAGATCAGTAACATATTCAAATGATAATTTTTGTTTGACCTTTAAATTTTCTTAAAGTCTGTCTCATTTTGCCTAGCATCCTATGAACAAATCTTCTTTGTTCTTCCAGTTATGCTATGATATGGTTTGCCACATTTTCTTGCACTGAGTCTCTAAGTTCAACTGAAATAAACATGGAAATAGTGGGTGGAAAAAATTTAATAGGATTTCTGTAGCTATAAACTCTTATAAAGAGTTTGTTTGTTTGTTTTTTAAATGTTCCCTAACACAAAGGGAAAGATAACAAAGATTTTTAGAGAAGAAAAGGGTCAGGAAAAAAAAAAAAAAAGAGCATCAGAAACCTGGGGCAATTTTTTTTTTTTTTTTTTTAAGTTTTGTGTTTGACTAATATCATTGAGACAACTTAAAACATTTGCTTGGTGTTTAATGATAACCCTAGTAGTACTGTCAACCTGTTTATTCAAGAATGCTGGTTTGCACTTGGTTTAGGTTTTCATTTGCAAAGCTGTTCCTAATATCAACAAGAAAAGTCATGAAATCAACAAGGTAACAGGGCAATATTTGCAGTGTGCTTTACACTCTGTTCACTAGTCCCCTAGTTGTTATTTTTGGAAACACAGAGTAAGATAGTCTCACTACCAGGTGGTGAGAAGAGCTACAGAAAGAACCTCCTATGTGACGTGTACATAACACATCTATGATGAGGCCTGCTTGGATATGCTCTTTCCTGGGGCAGGGGTGGGGATAATATTTAACAAGTCAGCTATTTAAAACTAAAGTAAAAGCCTCTGAGGGGAGATGTTGAAGCACAGAAAGCAAGGAGGATGTATTAAGGATGTCTTTTTATTCTTAGTTTTATTTTTTTTTAACAAGTTTTTTTTTAAGGACAGATGCTTTTATTTCTCTTGAATAAATGCCTAGGAGTAAAATGCCTAGATTATATGATAGGGGTATGTTTAACCTTTCTTTTTTTTTTTTTAATTTGTTAAAGTTTTTTATTTGTTAAAGTTTTATTTGTTAAAGAAGTGTAATTGATTTACATTGTTGTGATAATTTCTGCTGTATGACAAAGTGATTCAGTTCTACGTATACCCTCATCTGTTCTTCTCCTATGTTTTGCTGTCTGAGCCTTGTGGACCCTGGAGAGACTGCCTTTCGGGGGCTGATACTTAAAATGGGAAGGAACTGGAACTGAGGGCACGTCTATGGACAAACTAACCAATTTGTAGCCCACTGACCGTCCCCCCCACTTCTTCAATAAGAGTTTTACACTCTGGGTCAATATTTCCCCTGCCCCAGTCACCGCAGGATCGGGTGCCAGGCAACGAAGGCCAGCTCCTCTGCCTGAGTTCAAATGACTCAATCCTAAAACTGTTACTTTGCCTCACTCATTCCTTTCCTCTAAAGTTTCAACACATTTCCCCTCCCTCCTCTGCCTCCTGACAAACCTGGCTCTTGCCTGTGGAAGAAGAGAATAGAAGATAAGGTTATTAATGTATGCAAATGATGCTTTTATTTGTTTTAAAAACCATTGTAAAGTCTCCTTTGCCCTTACCTCCATAAACAAATCTAAATGGCCTTGCAGGAAACTGTTAAGTCACACTTTCTTTTCAATGGCAGTTCTTTCCTGATCTGTCCTCACCATTTTAAAGCAGAAGGATACCTGAAAACTGAAACCATGACAAAAAGAAGAAACGCCCAATACAGTGCCCCCACCTTTTATCTGTGGTACATTGCAATCAATGAAATTCTCCATTTTAGAATATAAGATGAAAAACTATGAAACAATATATACTTTACAATAAGTAAACTCAGTTGAAGTTGAGGATTCATGAAAGAAAAATTTTCTGCCATTCCCTTATGTTTGATGAAAATAACATTAGGCTTGGAGACCATAATCCTGGGCTTAGCCTGAGAACAAACACATGACCATGGATAAAGCACCCTTGCTGAACCTCAGTTCAGGTAACAGATGGTAGAGCAGGAGAAGGTTACTAGAGAGGGTGCCTTCTGAAGCTGATATATGTGCTTTGAAGAGTATAAGGTAGTAAAAAATACTAGAGATAGTTGTATATTTGCTAGTATTCTGTCATTCCTCTCCTTTCCCTTCCCCTACCAGGCCCTGGTAAGCACTGATCTCTTTGGATTTATCTGTCCTGCAAATTTCACATAAAAGCAGTCATACAATACACAGCCTTTTGTGTCTGAATTATTTAACTTAGAATGATATTTCTAGTGTTCATCCATGTTATATCATGTATCAGCATTCCATCCCTTTTTATTGTTAAGTAATATTCTATCATATGGATAGAACACATTTTGTTTATCCATCCCCCTGAGCAATGGGCATTAAGGTTGTTTGTCCTTTGGGAATGTTACAAATAATGTCACCATGAACATTCATGTATACTTTTTTGCACAGTTGTGTATTTCCATTCCTCTTGGGTACATAACTAGGAGTCATAATGTGTTTAACTTTTTGAGGAACTGTCAAACTGTTTTCCAAAGCAGATGCATCATTCTATATTCCTACTAGTAATATAGGAAGATTCCAATTTCTCCACATTCTCACTAGCACTTTGAGATTTTGATATGTATTTCCCAATGACTAATGATGAACATCTTTTCCATGTGCTTCTTGACTAATTTACATATTCTTTGGAGAGCTATCTGTTCTGTTTCTTTGCCCATCTTTTAGTTGTATTTTTACAGTTATGGGTTCTTTTTATATTCATGATGCTAGTCTCTTATCAGATATGTGCTTTGCAAATATTTTTACTCAGTGTTGTCTTTTCATTTTCTCGATACTGTACTTGAAGCAAAATTTTTAAAAATTTCAGTGAAATCCAAGTTACATAATTTTCTTTTGTTACCTCTGCCTTGGGATCATATCTAAGAAACCATTTACTAGCACCAAAATATGAACATTTATATATATATAAGTATCCTTTCAAGAGTTTTGGAATTGTAGCTCTTAAATCTTGACCCTTGATCCATTTTTGGTTAACTTTTTTGTGTAGTATTAAGGTAGGGTCCAAGTTCATTCTTTTGGCTCTCCAATTGTACCAGTACCAATTGTTGAAAAGACTATTTTTCCTTCATGGAATTCTTAGTATTCATGTTGAAAATTAGCTCACCATAATATGAGTTTATTTCTGGCTCTTAATTCTGTTCCACTGATCTGTATTCTACCCTTATACCAATATAAAAATGTATTTTTAAAAATTTTGTTAATACACTGCTCACTTTTTTTAGTTTTACTGATGTATAATTGGCAAATAAAATTGTAAAATATTTAGAATGTACAGCATGATGATTTGATTTACATAATACTTTGTGAAAGAATTTCCCCCACTGAGTTAATTAACACATCTACCACCTCACATAGTAACTTTTATTGGGGGGGAGGTGAGGGCATAATGTTTCGATTATTGTAGATTTATCTTAGGTTTTAAAATTGGATTTTTTAAATTTTATAATGATTTTTATTTTTTCCATTATAGCTGGTTTACAGTGTTCTGTCAATTTTCTACTGTACAGCAATATGACCCAATCACACATACATGTATACATTCTTTTTTCTCACATTATCATGCTTCATAATAAGTGATTAGATATAGTTCCCAGTATTATACAGCAGGATCTCATTGCTTATCCATTCTAAAGGCAATGCTTTGCATCTATTAGCCCCAAATTCCCAATCCATCCCACTCTCTCCCCCTCTCCCGTGGCAACCACAAGTCTGTTCTCCATGTCCATGATTTTCTTTTCTGTGGAAAGGTTCATTTGTGCCATATATTAGATTCCAGATATAAGTGGTATCATATGGTATTTGTCTTTTTCTTTCTGATGTACTGCACTTAGTATGAGAATCTCTAGTTCTATCCATGTTGCTGCAAATGGCATTATTTGGTTCTTTTTATGAAATTGGGAAGTGTGAATCTTTGAACTTTGTTCTTTTTTCCAAGATCATTATTTTGGACTCCTTGAATTTCCATATGAATTTTAGGATCAGTTGGTAAATTCTACAAATAAACCAGCTAGAATTCTGATAAGGATTGCTTTGAATCTATAAATCACTTGGGAAGTCTTGGCACCTAAACAGTATTAAATTTCCCATCCATGAATATATCATTCAATTAATTCAGTCTTCTTTACTTCAACAATATTTTGTAGTTTTTCAGTATATGTTTTACACTTCTTTTCTTAAATGTATTCTTAACTGTGTCATTATTTGCAATGCTGTTATAAGTGAAATTGTTTTCTTCATTTCATTTTCAAATTGATGATTTCTAGTGGAGAGAATATAATTGATATATTTCTATGTCGATCTAGAATTTCTTTCCTCAGGCATCTAGTTTTTGCTCTTAGGGCTTTCATCTGATTGAATGAGGCCCATCCTTATCATGAGGGGTACTTAATGAGTTACTGTTAAACATCTCTACAAAATGGTTTCACAGCATGCTTGATAAACCACTGGTACTATATATAGCATAGTCAGGTTGATACAACTAACCGTCACAATAACCAAAGTATCACTTACCGTTGTGCATTTTTATCTACAGTATTTCTGTATTTTCAGTAAAATTTAAAATACATCAGAACTAGACTCTAAAGAAACTAAATATTCTCTGATATTTTAAGAGAAGCCTACTAGTTTGTGTTATTTTTCCAAATAGATTGATTAGATGCATAATCTCAAAATTTCGTTTGAGCACTGGACTTTTCCTTAACCATTATGTGGGTGCTATGCAAAGAATATTACTTAAATCAACAATACTTCATTTTTTTTTAAGAAAATGGTTTTACTTATCCTTTAGAATGACAAGGATGGAAGCCCTTCCAAGTCTTTTATACCTTCACTTAGTTCTTCCCAAATCAGATTCAGCTGCATTTTTTTTCTGAATTAAATAGAACCCTGCCACTACTCAAGGAAGCAAAGTAGAATGGGCTATTTTTTCACAGAATGGCAGGAGTGAGACCTTCAGATCTTAAATTCCCTTAGTCTGTCCTTTCAGAGCTACTCCTGCTGATTCCTCTTTGTTATGCTGGGAATAGTTGGGTGGTTATTAAACAGTAGGTGAAAGGTGAGTGGGTGAAGAAAGCAATCCGTTCTGATCTTCATAACTGGCCATTACTCACCCCCTGCTGGGTCAGCATCTCTAGAAGGGATAAGATGGGCAGTTATAAAATAGGAACAGCCAGAGAATAGCTATAAAATGTTTATAGAAACCCATAAAATGACCCCTGAGGCTCAGTGAAATGGCTGCTTTACCATTAAAGCATAGATTCCAGACTACTGTCTGACCCCCTGCTTTGCAAGAGGCCCCCTTTGCACTCTCTAAACTGGTTCAACCCAACCATTTGCTCCTACCTTTCTTTTTGGCCTTAAGGAGCCTATAAATTAGAGCGATGGAAGGTACATCACATTTGACTTCGAATTACTTAAGTTGTTCAGCCAGGTCTGCTTGTAGACGTATTTACATTTAAAAGGCTGATCCAGATGGAGTATCAGGATCTGGTTGGGCTAAAATGCTCTGGGTCTTTATGGGGCTAATATGGGTGGGCCATAGTTCTTGATCATGACAACTTGGTGTTGGTGGCTTATGTGGTTAATAGTCAGAAACCTCCCTCCCATCAACTTAAAAGACATTCGAAAAAGTTTGTCCTCTGAGAGGTATTAAGTAGCTAGGAGATTACTGAAAATATGAGTGAAAAGATTGAAACTTCACACTCTAGGCCAGGTAAATATTGTAGAAGTATTTCTATTACTCAGTACTTTTTATCAAGATGTTAGTGTATAATAAAAGAATGATTATGAGTTATAGTTCAAGTATTGTCTAATGAGTCAGAAGAATCATTCCTGCCTCACAGTAAATGGGCTTCTTCAGGGAACTAGAAAATTAATGTCTATTTGGTTCCTCAATATATTTCCAATATATTGGAAATTTTCTTTAATTTTACTAATGTCACAATACATCCTTCATATAATTTGCATATTTTTTTCAAAAAGATGGAGCAAATAATAGGCAACAATGGGTTTTATGTAAAATTCATTACTAAACAAAAGCCAAAATATCTTCTCTGGTGCTTTCTAGAATATTATCTCATCAACTTAAAACATTAACCTTTGTTTTGTCAGTATTCAGATGTTTTCTACTGGTTCTCTATCGTTGCACTTCATCATTTCAGATTTTGGGGGAAAGTATTTGGGAAAATTTTTTCATTGAAATTTAGAATTCTTTATTAACATTGTTGCAATCACCATAAGAATAAACATCTAAAACATGATGTTAGGTTATAGTTTCCTGCAACTCCTTCTAAGCACTTTACTATTTAATAGAATCTCACATCAAGACTAGATTTAAAAAACACCTATAGTCAATAATAGTATAATATCTTTGTATGGTGACAGATGGTTACTCGACTTAGTGTGGTGATTATTTTGTATCAAATTTCTATGTTGTGCAGGAGGAACTAACACAGTGTTATAAATCAAGTGTAAGTCAAAAAAGAGACATAGAAAAAGATCAGATGTGTGGTTGACGGAGGCAGGGGATGTGGAGAGAAAGAATAGTGTTTTTTTTTGTTTGTTTGTTCTTTTGGTTTTTTTGTTTATTTTTTGTTTTTTGTTTTTCGTTTTTTAGGGCCTCACCTGTGGCATATGGAAGCTCCCAGGCAAGGAGTTTACACCACAGCCACAGCAATACCAGATCCTTAACTCACTGAGTGAGGACAGAATCTGCATCCACATGGATGCTAGTTGGGTTTATTACCCACTGAGCCACAATGGGAACTCCTGGGTGAGAGAAAATTGATTGAAGACAGAAAGAAAGAAAAAAAAAGAAAGAAAAAAATGCATAGTTTATTTTATGAAATGCAATCTACATAATTATCTTGTGTAAATCATCATGTAATCTCTTCTCCAACAATGTTTACAAGGATTTTTTAAATACTATCTTTTGGATCACAAAAAATATACATGTGTCTAGAGAAAATATAAGCAATATCAAAATTATACAGAAGAAAGATAGCTGACCACTATTCTAGTTATACATATTTTTAGGCATTATTTCTTTAAAGATGCTCTTTTGTAAACCTTTATTTTCCAACTTTGTATTTGTGGTTATATCCATAAACAGATATAGGTATTCATCATAATTATTATGCCTGCATTATATTCTAATCTATGAATGCATTATAATTTATTGAACCAATTAATAACTGATATTTATAATTTTCACTATTTTATAGAGCACCATAAAAAATTATGAACATGATTCTTTGCAAATTTATACAATCATATACCACAGCATACATTTTAATATCGGAAATACTGGGTCAAAATGTTTACATTTTAAACTTTGAGAAAGGGATTTCAAATGGACTGCATCCATTTATACTCTTATTAACAATTCAAAGACATCTCCTGATTGCTCACAGCCTGGCTAACAGCAACATTGGCAAAAATTACATTGTTTTTAATTTTATAGGCAAAAGAAATATGTATGACCATTTCCTTAGAGTTTTTTGGTGTTTTAAAAATCTTGTTTTATGTGTTATTAGTATTTCTTCTTGTAAAGGATATATTTATATATTTTCCCTATATTCAAAATATTTGCCAATTTTTCCACTTGATTTTTTTTTCACCAGTTATTTTAGGCTTTCTTGGGTTTTAAATTTTAATTTAATTTTTAAATTAACATTTCTCTTAAATGATAAAACTTATCAGTCTTTATCTCTGTATTTTCTGGGATTCATCTATAATCTATGGCTTCTCAGCGCTAGTTTCTAGCAGAGACAAGTTATATTTAGATGATTTATTCAGAGAAAGACAAGGATTGACTTGGACAGTGAAATATAGATTTTCTTTTGTTTTCATAGTTTAGTAAAGGCATATGATAATATATTTCTTTTTTTGTATCACGTGATAATATATTTCTATTTTCTTCAGTGGAAAAAAAAAACTTGATTTGAGAATCCTTGTTTTACATCATTTTCTCCATAAAAACTACACATTAGCTCATTTTCACTAGCACCTCACATTTTTAAAGGTCTGTGATTATCCTTATTTTCTGTTCTTTGTAGAAGATCCAGTTAGTCTGCCGGGACACACAAAACATTCTTTCTAAAAACTTACTGACAAATAACTAACTGAATGATGATATGACTAAAGTTGTTGTCTCACATTAATTTTTCCTGACACAGAGTAAAGTATGTTAGTCTGAAAATACATGTATTCTTTCAATTTAGGAAAAATTACATATATTGAATTTTTTGATATTTTTTTTTTTACATTTATCAATAAATATTCTGGGTCTTTGTTTAGTTTTTGCCTTTTATACCTACTATACAAGTCAGGGTTCTCCAGAAGTATTGAAAAACCAGTAGGAGGTCTGTGTGTGTGTATGTATGTATGTATGTGTGTGTGTATATATGTCGGCATCAAGGAGAGAGATTTATTTCAAGGAGTTGGCTTACAGGATTGTGGGGACTGGCAAGTCTCAAATCAGTAGGGCATACTGGCATGTTTAAAATGCTTTGGTAGGAATGATGCTACAATTTTGAAGTTGAATTTTTATTCATGAAACCGTCTGTTTGCTCCTAAGGCCTTCAACTGATTGGATGAGGCCCACCACATCAATGAGGAGGATAATTTCCTTAAATTATCTACAAAACACCTTCATAGCAACACCTAGATTAGTGTTTAATTAAATATCTGGGTATTACAGCTTAAGTTGATGCATAAAATTAACCATCACACCTAATGTTCTCTGGCTTTTCACCTTTCTTCTACTTCTGTAGCAATTTGTTTTTTATAAGCCTGGATTCTATAGATGATCAGATGTTCTTAGTTGGTTTTGATTATGTGATCGTATTTTTTCACTTTAATTCATTTACTTTATTATGATAATTTCATTGAATCTTATTTTGCTGTCTCGTTAAAGTGTCTCATTCGACACTAAAAATAGCATGTGAATCAAATTTTAATTTATTTTCTGGAACAAATATTATTTTTTAAAAAGACTTCTAAAGTATATCATTTGCTTTTCATGTTTCTTTCTCATTTTCTTGCTAAAGAATTTTTGTCTCGGACTTTATTAGTTTTTCTTCCTGTCACTTACATTTCAACTGGGAAAATTCTGTTCAAACCTGTTATCAAGTCTAAAATAACAGAGCTAGAATCTGCTTAATTCCTTAATCATCTTAATGTGAGTTTTTGCCTGAATAGTATTATTTAAGTTTAATTTGAAATTGTGTGTTCTCTAATATTTCAGTCAATTAGCTGCTTGTGGGATTAATGTGGGGGCTTGGAGTCAGTTGTGGAAGCACTTTGAGTAAGTTTCTGCCATAAATGTTGACTCCCAAACAGTGAAAATCTTTGTACTAGGGATCAGCTCAGTTAAAGCGTTTGGGGGTTCTAGAGAGAAACTTGTAATTTTTGGCCTATTTTGCTACTTGGGAATAAGCCAGCTAGTACATCAGAATTCATATTGATAAAAACTTATGCTAGTTATGGCTAAGTTTGATGAAAATCATAAAACTATATCTGAATAGGTTAGCTTCATCATCAAAATTTAAGATATTTCTAGATTATGAATTTGTTTTTATCCCCAGATATTCATCCTGGACATTACTCCTCTAAAAGCTGAGTTCAGATCAGGTATAAGGCCCTTTAAAATCCCATGACTGCTCCTTCACACTTAACACTATGTCTGTAGCACAATGATAACATAGACCTTTAGAAAGTTAATCTTCATGTCTCCAAACACCTACCATGTCTCACACATCTTCCTCATCAGGATTCTTAAAAGAATCTACAGAAAGAACTCTAATTAAATTCAACATAATATTTACTGTTTGGCCCAAATCTTCTGTCCAGATGAATTAGGAAAAGTAAGAAAAAGGGAATGAAAATATAACATTAAAATTTGTGAGATTCAGAAAAAACAGTGTCTGGAGGAAAATTTAAATACACACACACACACACACACATATATACATATTCATATATATATGAAAATAAAGATCTAAAATTAGTAACCAGAGCCTCCACCTTAGAGCCAGAAGAGCATTTTAGGCCTACAGTAAGCCTAAAAAAAAGGAAATAATAAAATTAGAGCACAAATTATTGAAACTGAATATGGGAAGGAAATGCAGACCATCAACAAAAAACAAAAACTGAATCTTTGATGAAAACAATGAAATTTACAGATCTTAGCTAAATACAGAAACTGTACTTAAGATTAGTACAGCAAAAATTGGACTCCATTTCATTTATTTTCAAGGAAATTCTGTGAATCAGTAAATGATACAGAATCTCAGTAAAAACTGGGGCAAAAATGTGACTAATTTAGTTCACAGAAGAAAAAAAAAAAAGAGCAAATGGTTAGTATACACGAGTTGATTAATCTCAAGCCACATGAAATGTTAGTCAAATGATGATGTTTTCCTCCACCTGCCAACAGAGACTGAGACAGGTGATCATGCTCAGGACCAAAAGCCTTTCTATGCTCCTGTCAAGAGTGCAAACTCATTGAGCACTTTTAGAGGGCATTTTGGCCAAAGTGTTTGTGTAAGGATAAGGGGACACAAGAAAAGATTTTGCTTTTTCTATAAAAATGACAAAAAGATATGTAAAATATTTATCAAAAATCCCATTTTCAATTTGTCTAAATAGGAATGCACTTAGATTTAGGTACAGATTTCCACTTATAAAAATGTATTCAACTAAGATAAAATTATATAAATACAGAAAGGTATATATATGTACAAAATTCTTACTTCAGTGTTAATTGAAAACAATAGTTACAATGTTAATCAAAGCTAAAACTGATAAATAAGCCATAATATAATTATTTAAGAAAAACTCTACAACATTTAAAAAATGACATATAACACATCAGGATGCATACTATCAAAAAAAAAAAAAACAGAAAATATCAAGTGTTTTTAAGGATGTGGAAAATTGGAACCCTGTGTACTGCTGGTAGAATGTAAAATGGTGCAGTAATTATGAAAAAAAAGTATAGTGGTTCTTCAAAAAATTAAAAATACAACTACCATATGATTTAGAAATTCCACTTCTGGGTGTCTACCCAAAAGAACTGAAAGGGGATGTTGAAGAGATACTTGTACACACATGTCCATAGCAACATTGATCGTGATAGACAAAAGGTGAAAGCAACTACAGTATCCACTGAAAGAAAAATAGATAAACAAAATGTGGTATATACCTAAAATGAAATATATTTAGCCTTTAAAAGGAAGGAAATTTTAACACATGATACAAAATGGATAAACTTCAAGAACATTTAGCTAAGTGAAACAAGCAGTCCGCAATAGATGAATGTTGTTTTATTCCACTTACATGAGGTATCTAAAGTAGTCAAAATCACAGAAACAGAAAGTAGAATTGTGGTTGCAAGCAGCTTGTGAGAGGGATGGTGGGAAGTTGTTGTTTAATGGATATAGAGTTTCAGTTTTGCAAGATGAACAGATTCTAGAGAAGAGGTAACAATAATGGGAATATACTTAATAAGAAACTGTAAAATAAAATGGCCAAGATGGAAAGTTTGTGTGATTTATTACAATTTTGAAAAGTGAAGATTTATTTATGTTTACATGTAAAAGAGTTTAAAATGTGATTAAGTAAATAAGAAATGGAAAAAATAATAGTGTTACATTGTGATCTAATTGGTAAATGAAGACTGCGTGTGTGTGTGTGTGTGTGTGTGTGTGTGTGTGCGCGCGCGCGCGCGCGCGCATGTCTGCCAGCTCAAATGATCTAGAGATTATGGAGACTTAGAAGGTTAATTTTGGTTGAGAGAGTTTACATCCTTTGCATCATTTTACTTTAAAAATAGGATTATATATTATGTTTCAAATAAAATAAAATAAAATAAAAACTAAAAGGAATAAAAAATGTATAGTTGACAGTATTCGATGAATTATGGCCTGTCATATATCATAAATATTATCTATGATGCAGAGAAATTAATTTTATATATTACTTATGTATACTATTTTAAAATTAACTCATAAATAATTTTTTGTATAGATTAATTTTGATTCATTAAATAATAAAGCTAAAAATGTACTAAAGTACTTCTTAGGCCTCTGACACCCTCTGGTAAAGGAATATTTTTTCGATGTTTTTGCTTTCATTCTGATCTAGCTTCCTTCAGAATCTGTTGGATGATTTCCAGTCATACTACTTAAAATGAATATCTATAATTTTTATTGACAGCAGCTATCTTCAAAATGTCAAATTTAATAATATGTGTGCAAGATATTCAACAGGTGCAATAATGACAGCTTAAGACCAGAATGAGATACAAAAAAAATTAATGAGACCCTGTGCTTTGAGAATGTTATGAAATTCTTGTTTTTTTACCAGTTCAAATGAAGGTCAGGAAAAAGTATTTGTATAAGGGTGAGGGGGACAGGAGAAAACGAGTTACTAATTTTTTATAAGAATCTAAATTTAAAAAAATTAAAGTTAGAAATAATTGCCTACTGAATAGTGTCTAAGAAGAAAGGTCTTTTACTTTTTTTTTTTTTTTTTTTTTTTTTTTTTTTTGGCTACACCCATGGCATGTAGAAGTTTCTAGGCTGAGAATCAAACACACACCACACAAACAGCTGTCAACTGCAGTGACAACATTAGATCCTTAACCCACTGCACCACAAGGGAATTCCAGACATGTGTTACTTTAACAGCCTAGGCCAAGCAGAGAGTCTGGGCAGAAGACTGCTCTTGCTACAAGGAGTTTCATGCAAGTAGTACTCACCTAGGCACATTCACCCTGAGCCCTCAGCTGTGACTGGTTTCCAGCTTTCTAGATGCAAAGGATCAATGTTGCCTACTTGTTATGAGTAAACTTGTTGCACTAAAGTATTTAGTTGCATTAACAAAGTGGAATTTATCTTTTTCCCATTTTATGTTCTTGCCTCTTTTGTCAAAGATTAATTGACCATAGGTATCTGGGTTTATTTCTGGGTTCTCTAGTCTGTTCCATTGGTGTGTATATCTGTTTTGGTACCAGTACCACACTGTCTTGATGACTGTGTCTTTGTAATATTGCCTGAAGTCTTGGAGAGAGACGCCTCCTGCTTGGTTTTTGTTCCTTAGAATTGCTTTGGCAATTCTGGGTCTTTTGTGGTTCCATATAAATCTTTGGATTGTTTGTTCTAGTTCTGTGAAAAATGTTGTGGGTAATTTGATAGGGATTGCATTGAATCTGTAGATTGCTTTGGGTAGTATGGCCATTTTTACAATATTAATTTTTCCAACCCAGGAGCATGGCATAGCTTTCCATTTCTTTACATCTTCTTTAATTTCCTTGATGAATGTTTTATTGTTCTTGGCATATAAGACTTTTACCTCCTTGGTCAGGTGTATTCCCAGGTATTTGATTTTGGGGGGTACAATTTTAAAAGGTATTGTATTTTTGTATTCCTTTTCTAAAATATCATTGTTAGTATACAGAAATGCAACTGATTTCTGAATGTTACTCTTATATCCTGCTACTTTGCTGAATTTATTGATCAGATCAAGTAGTTTTTGGGTTGAGACCTTAGGTTTTCTATACATAGTATCATGTCATCTGCATACAGTGACAGTTTTACCTCTTCTCTTTCTATTTGGATGCCTTTTTTTTTTTTTTTTTTTTTTTTGCTATTTCTTTGGGCCGCTTCCGTGGCATATGGAGGTTCCCAGGCTAGGGGTCGAATCGGAGCTGTAGCCACTGGCCTACGCCAGCAGGGACCGAACCCGCAACCTCATGGTTCCTAGTCGGATTCGTTAACCACTGCGCCACGACGGGAACTCCTTGGATGCCTTTTATTTCGTTTGTATGTCTAAGTGCTGTGGCTAGGACTTCCAATACTATGTTGAATAACACTGGCGAGAGTGGGCATCCTTGTCTTGTTCCCGATTTTAGTGGGAATGCTTTCAGCTGAATTTCTCCATTGAGTATTGTATTTGCTGTGGGTTTGTCATAAATGGCTTTTATTATATTATATCGCCTCTATACCACTTTGGTAAGAGTTTTGATCATGAATGGATGTTGGACTTTGTCAAATGCTTTTTCTGCATCTATTGAGATGATCATTTGGTTTTTGACTTTTCTTCTGTTAATGTGGTGTATGTTGTTGATTGATTTGCATATTTTGAACCATCCTTGTGAACCTGGGATGAATCCCACCTGGTTGTGGTATATAATTGTTTTTATATGTTGTTGGATTTGGTGGCTTAAATTTTGTGCCATTTGCAGCAGCATGGATGGAACTAGAGACTCTCATACTGAATGAAGTAAGTCAGAAAGAAAAAGACAAATACCATATGATTCCACTTATATGATATATGGCACAAATGAACCTTTCCACAGAAAAATCATGGACTTGGAGAATAGATTTGTGGTTGCCATGTTGGGGGGGGGGGAGTGGGATGGATTGGGTGCTTGGGGTTAATAGATGCAAACTATTGCTTTTGGAATGGATTAGCAATGAGATCCTGCTGTGTAGCACTGGGAACTATGTCTCATCACTTATGATGGAGCATGATAATGTGAGAAAAAAAATATATACATGCATGTGTAACTGTGTGACCATGCTGTACAGTAGAAAAAAAATGTATTGGGGAAACAACAATGAAAAAATTAAAAAAAAAAACAAAGTGAATTTGTCAAAACTCATTCATTTACAAGTAACAGAAAACCCATATACTTAGTATGTCATGCCTGGGACAGTTGTAATTTCTCATCGGGGACCTAGGCAAATACGCAAATGACAGTAATAACAAAATCCATCTTAGTATGAAACCGTCTTTCATTTTTCACTGGAGGGGCCACTAGACTAAAATCCACACAGTATAGATTTAAAATTGACAGGTACAACTTAATGTTAATGAAGATGTTAAATTTTAGTACCATTGAAATGTGAATGTTTGTCAGGTTTTAGATATCTGTTTATAAAAGATTGGTGAGTCACATGTTGGCTGGAGAGTCTCAAATCTTTCTGCCTGGCACTTTTGAAGATGGGACCTAAATTCTTGGTTAATGTCCTTGAGGCCAGATTTCACACCCCAAATTCATTTTCCTTTTGAAAAATTCCAAGGGAATTTATAATGTCTTTCCAGAGCTGCAGAGGATACATCCTGATTGAGGCCACTACCGATGCAGCTACTGGGACCCACAGGCAATAGCTATTTCTTTCCTCCTGCCGTTAAATGTTAACATCAAGACATTTGGAGACCCACAGGCTCTTGTGACTTAATTCATTCACACTCTATTCTCCACTGTTTTCAAGATTCAAACAGAACATGAACTCCCTTATTTGGCCAGAATGCAACCATTGTTTTCCCACTCAGTCCTATAAAGTCATGATAGAGTCCTAAAGCTGACATATGTATTTATCAGACTCTATGACTGTTAAATACCAACATATATTTTAAGAAAATAATTTGTTCTAGTTCCAATCTTAGAATTAGAGTAATAAACTTATTAAAATTGACAATATGTTTGTGCATGAAGTTAAAAAACTCTTTAAAAAGGAGTTCCCATTGTGGTACAGTGGAAATGAATCTGACTACTATCCAGGAGGATGCAGGTTCAATCCCTGGCTTCACAGGATCCAGTGTTACCGTGAGCTGTGGTGTAGGTCACAGATGTGGCTCAGATCCTGCGTTGCTGTGGCAGTGGCGTAGGCTGGCAGCTGTAGCTCCGATTTGACCCCTAGCCTGAGAAGTTCCAGATGCTTCAACTGTGGCCCTAAAAAGCAAAAAATAAAACAAAACAAAACTATCAAAAAAAAAAAAAAACCCAAAACACACGTTCACTACATGTGTCATTCAAAACATTATCCCAATCCAGTTTGGAGGACTGACAAATGTTAGTAATGTTATATAAACCTGTTTGGGGAAATATTTATATTTTACCTATTATTTTTCTTTTTTTATATCATTTTTTGTTTTGCTTAGAGTGTTTTATACAAATCTTGTAGACTCAGATATTTAGAGGCTTAGCATTTTGCTTCCAGCCTTTGGTTATTCTAATCTTTTATATTCATTTTCAGATATAAACCAGAACGTTTCAATTCTTTATAAAACTCTATGCACATTCAGAATCCTTTTGATGTTCAAGATAAATATAGATGGATCAAATGGCCTTCTTTTGTAGAGCACAGTTGGCGTTATCTTTTGTTAGGGTTTTTAAAGGAAAAAATGGACACTAAGCAGAGAGGCAGTTTAACATTGTTTTTATGAGGATAGGCTCAGAGGTCAGTCTGCTTGGGTTCAAATTCTTGCTCTGCACTTTACTAGTTTTATGAAAACCTAAGTCTCTTAGAATCAGCTTTTTCATCTCTAAATTACTTTTAATTTTATGCATTTCATAGTGTAGACTTGCAAATTAAATGCATTAGTACATTTTAAAGGTTTAAAATAAGGGTAAAAATGCAACACATAACCATTACTTTTATTAAAAGTAAATATCATCATGAGGCATCTTAAATGATATAGATAACAACTGCAGGTGGGTAGGGATAGATCCATACAAGGAGGCTGATTTTCCAAGATACATTAGGTTGTTATAGTTGGCTAGGATCTAGGACCTTTGATGTACCACCTAATAAAAAAGCAATTGAGTCTGATGTGTATTTCCTTAAGGATTATTCAAAGCTATCTGGCATTAGTTTGAACTAAAATATTTCTTTTCATTGATTTGGCCTCACATCTATGTGAGATAAAATAAGCCTGTAAACTAATCTGAAGACTCAATAAAATAGTGAAATAGAAATTAAAGTGTTAATTTTTATGTTTTGCTATTTCATAGCTACTGAACAAGTTATCTCTTCTTTTTCAAAAGCCATCTTAAAGATAGTCTTCAAGAAGACAGGCACAGGTTGATAATATGAAATCCACATCTTCATGTTCTTAACTTAAAAGCTTTAAAGAAGGATAGAGTATGCCACAATACACCTTTACATGCTTGAGAGATTGCACATCCTTTTCTTAAAGATAGGCGGGTATCGGTTCTAAGGCTACTTTTGAGTTGGGGATTCAGTTGATCATAGGGATGGATATTAACTGGAGAGGTGCTCCATTTACTCACATATTGAATTCAGTATTTATGTTGGTTTTTCTCTTTCTATTTCACTATGCTCTATTGACAAATGACAGATTTTGGTTATAAGGAGAGTGGGGTGTGTGTGTATTTATATAATGGATGTGATAATCAGCTGAATAATAAACAAGGAAATGGTGTAATTCACTTGAATGCACTGAGAAATTTCTTTGGCAAACAGAACATAAGCTTCTGTTGTGACACTGTGGCTTCTGCTTACACTTATTTCTGTCTTGTCCTTAAGTGTGTGTTTGAGATGGCATGGGCATCTTCTTAGGCACAGTGGACACAATCAATGGCATTTATTTTCTCTGTCATGGGACTTGAACTATTTTATAATGTTATTACGTACCGCTCTTCTTTTCTAAGATAATCTAAACACGATTCTCCAAAGTTAATCTCTTTACTAAAACCATCTTTGGTATTGCTTCAACAGTTGAACAATTGTGCTCCCCCTGTGTGGTCCACAGTACATAGGTATACTGTTGTAAGAGCAGCTGTGAAAACAGTCTGCTTTCCTTGTGTTTAGATACCTATCTGGAATCATGGGATAATGGAGGAAATAAAAACTGCAAAGTGTAATAAAGATAGCAAATGCACATTAGGTATATTTCTCCTTAATCCTAATAAGAAAACCCGGATTGTACACTTCTTTATTTCCAAAAATATATTTAATATATCACCTCTTAAAGAAACTATATATGTTATGCATCATGTTTCAATACCCAAATGTACTCTTTTTGTGGCTTAATACACAAGTGATACAATGCTGTAACTTCAGAAAGTGAGGAGATAATTCCACCATGTAAGAACACTCAATTTGGGGGTACATTTCTGGATTCTGACTATAATAGAAAGCATTGTGAAGGTGGTCTGGCATTTTATTTTAATCAAATATTCTCTCTTATAATCCTCTTACTCTTAAGGCTAATTGAAGACATTAGATTTCCATTCAAAGTACAATGAAAAGGAGTTCATTCAGCAATGTGTTCAGGTAGTCTTTAGGAGGAATAGGACAGAAAGTCAAATTAACACACATACATGTAATAAAAGTTTGATTTCTTTTCATTTGAATTAAAGAATTGAGAAAATGACAGTTTCTACTTTATTGATTTGCATTTATAACAAGTAATAATTGGCAGAGCTATTTACTCTCTGGACCAAAAATGTATTTGTGGAACACAATGTTTTCAGATACACCTTGCAGGGAACATATTTGAAGAAATGAAACCCTTTCCAGAGTATTTCGTTTGCTGAAACATTTAAATTTAAATATGAATGTATGAAAGAATTGGAAGATATTAAATAACTGTGGAGCAAACATTTTTGTATGAACCCAAATTTAAATTAATTCAAATACTTTCTCCTAGTAGGAAAATATAAGAAATATATGGCCTAGGACATTGAGTTCCTTTGAACATGAGTAGTATCTTGATAATTCACATATATCTTTATAATTCATGTATTTTAAATGGGAAAGTAGATGATTTTTAGAAATTATGAGAACACCATTTTATATTGAAAATGACATTTTAAAATAGTCGTATTATTGGGAATAAATGCATTATAATACTAGAAAAAATGTTTAGACACGTTTTTGGTACAGGTGTAAATTGCTCACTTGTTTATGGGAATTAAACCTTGGCTGCCTAGTGAAGAAAATGGAAGACAAGTCAGTATGCAATTTCTGGAAGTTAGTTTTGTTAGGAACATGCACTAAAAACAAACAACAAGAGTAACAGAAATGTTTTCATGATTGGGGGGGGATGGAGTTTAGAAGAAAAACTAAGTGTCCATGGTAAACTGAAGAGGAAATGATTAAAAACAGGTGATCTGGTGTTCCTGTTATGGCTCAGTGGGAACAAATCTGACTAGTATCCATGAGGATGCAGGTTCCATCCCTGGCCTCGCTCAGTGGGTTAAGGATCCTGCGTTGTGATGAGCTGTGGTGTAGGTTGCAGACCCAACTTGGATCTGAGGTTGCTGTGGCTGTGGTGTAGGTCGACAGCTGAAGCTCTGATTTGACTCCTGGCCTGGGACCCTCCATATGCTGTGGGTGCTGCCTTAAAAAGACAAACAGCAAAACAAACAAACACAAAGAGGTTATCTATAAATTAGACACAATGGCCTCCACTCTTTGCGAATTAAGATAGCATGAACTCCTAGTGTTTTGGAAACTTCCTGCTTCATTTGGATTTGTTTTGCAGCTTATATCTAGCAAACATTATCCTGGTGGCTGAAAATGATTAAGTTTGCTTCCTGCCCATGAGAAATAAACTCAGGCCAATCATATTAAATTCTCTGCTGAAGATATCAAAATTACTTGTAATAGATACTATGTATATATTTATTACCTGTACATTTATATGTTAACTAGATCTTTTTAACATTTTTAAAGAGATTCTATCTACCTCCATTAAACTATATGGGATCAAGTTATGATGCAAATCTTAGTTTAAAAATTTAGAAATTATAAATAAGTGGATCAACTTCATCCTTTCTTTGCCAATTTGAATGGATATGATGATTTTCACCTTTTGTTTCTTTTTCTGCAAAACATTTTCTTCTTCCCATGAGATAGTATCATTTTTATGTAAAATGAGTGAGGCAAACACTTCTTCCTATAGTTCTCAAGCAGGGGTAACAGCTCACATGACTGTCTTCCCCAGGTAGGCAAAGTTAAATGAGTGGTGTGGACCAGACAGGAACATGGGAATGGATGTGCTCAGCTTACCATTGCTAAAGGAAATGGGGGCTTGGTTTTTGCTATATGCTGTGACTTTTAAAAGAAACTGGAAATGCAACTTTTTAAATGAAATATTGTGATTTTTTTAAATATTAAATGAATCTAAAAATTTTAAAATACGATGTGAGCTAAATACAACTTGAATAGCATCAGCTAGTTTGTTGCTTCTATTTAAAAAAATCGTCATCAACAACATTCAAACCATGAAAGGGTAGCTGGAGGTTTAAATTCTCTGACATAAACCTGGAAAAAAAATCTCTTTTTAAATCAGCTGACTTTGAAGAATGAATTTCATGTTCTCCAAACAACTTTCCTGCATCCCATCTGCTCCCTACACCCTTCCAGAAGGATTTAATATGCCTTTCTCAAATAACCTATAGCCCATTTTCATATTTCTGCTGGAGATATGAAATAATACTATTGTAAAATAAAAGGGTAAGATATGCAGTACAGAAGGTATAAATATAATGATAGGATTAGTAATTCAAAAGAAATGATGTATGTATTATTTCAGAAAAAAATTGATGCTATGGCTTTCCTGATAGAATATATATCACAATTTTATCACATTAGAAAAATATACATTTATACACACATTATATTGTAATATTTTAGGGAAAGTATATAATTTTTCCTTTGAATTTCTATCATTTTGGCCAGACTTCAAATGTTTAATATGTGTAGAATTGAATTAAATGTATCACTAAAAGTTTATTTGGATTTTCCATGTCGTACCTACTCAGGAGTGGTGATTCTTGGCACTCATATACTGAGGAAATTATCAATGCTCATTTATTCTTTGGCTATATATATATGTATGTGTGTGTATATATATATATGAAGGTAGGATTATTAAAGCAGAGTTGATATATAGTGTGCACAAAAGTAGCCTGGAAAGAATGAGGTATAGCAGATGGTATTGCATTGAGATTTAGGAAGTGGTTGCCTAGTGAGTGAAAATCAGTGAAGGATTACTTTTATTTTATGTTTCTTCATCTGTGGGGAATCTTATCCAACCCAAACTTGAATCACAGAGACCTTTGAATCCAAATCTGATTGAGTAAGCTCCTGCTGTCAGTTTTTCTAAGGGTCACTGTTTCCAAGTAGCCTCAAGTTTCCCATCAGTAATAGAAGAGGCTGTTCTTTTCTTTCAGCATTGAATTATGAGAGTGATCATTTCCTTTTGAATAATTTTATAATGCCCAAGACTTTAAAAATATTCTCTAGTTATATACACTTCTGCGTACACACACATGTACAGATATATGCTCAGTTAATACTTTGAACAGGAATTTTTTTAAAGTATCATTTATTGATATTGGTGATTACAAAATAAGGGTAACAGTGGAAAATATCAAGATTTGCAAACACATTTTATTGTGTTTACCAAATTCTTAAATCCTGCTTCCTCTCTATGGATATTAAACCAAAACCATAAATAATTATAAATACATACTTGCTACATCCTGGCACCAAATCATTGTCTATACTTAACAATTTTCTTCTGACCACAAAATTTCTTGATACAGTAGTGAGGGTACAGACACACACACACACACACACACACACACACACACACACACCGGTTTCCACATAAGGATTAAAAATTAGGATTTGAAAACTGCTTAGACAATTCTTTGCATTATTTCACATAGACCTTTGAAACATTATGACAGTGATAAACTGTGAACACCTGGCATGTTATTGCTGATAATGGCAGAAGGCTATTTGATATACATTCCTTCTCAATAGGAAAAGTAATTAGATGTTATGGAAGACATAATCCAGAGGGTGTAGAGTGGTATTTATAGTCGCCTTAGGATGATTTTACTCCTACAATAAAAGTTTAAAGTTAGATTTAAATAGTAGAACTTCCATACATATTTTTGTATTATGATATTTGCAAACTTTTTTTATATTATGATGTTTACATCTTCAAATCAAAATTTCTGATAATGGTCCTATTTTAAAGACAGTAAAAATGTTGTTAAAATAAAGACACATTTCAGATGAGTAATAATTCCAAGAGCCATTCAAGCTAATTTTTAATTAATGAATTATCCCTATACCCACATAAAAAGACTTGACCATCCAATAATAGCATTCTAATAAAACCAAGATATTTATCTATATCCATCTCTGTATGTTTATCTTCATCCATATTTAAAAATCACTTTGTGATAATGTAAAAAAATCATCAGTTTCTTGAATTAGTATTTCTTCCAATTCAGTGCATCTTATTTGAAAAAGTTGGATTTTCCTTACTGGAAAAACTATATTTTATATTAAATATCTGGATACTACTATTTTTTAGACCCTCTTTCTCATTAATATTGTCTCTGGCAATCTGCTATGTACAAAAACAAACACAAAAATCCCTGAACAATTTCAGAGATTCCTAACATGTTGGGGTGGGAAAGTATTTTTATATACGCAATTTGTCTAGGCCTAAATAGCACTGGACAGAAGCTGAGGACAGGTAGAAAAGTAATCAGTGTCAGCAAGGTCTTCCTCTTTACTTTTCAGGGGGACTTCCTCCTTAGAGGAGCTTTAATGTTGCTTCAGTTATGTGCTTACACAAGCAACAACTAAGGACAGTCACATTCTTGACTGGTGTGTTGTGGTAGAAGTAGTTCTAAGGTGATCAACATGCATACCTCAACTAATCTGGTTATCATGCTAACTGTGAAGCTGAGACTCAAATTTATCATGAAATAGAGTTTTAAGTTTAAAAACTCTATATTAGCTGAGCAAAAAAAAAAAAAATTGAAACTCAGTAAACTGTCATTTTAAAGGTCTAATTAAAATGTGTGAGGCCATATTTTGTCATCATTATTTGGATAGGATTTTAGGAAAATATACTTAAATGTGTTTCAAGAGCAGTCCAAACATTATGTATTAACAAATGCATCAAGGTAAAATTGTCTCAAAGTCAAATCTGCACAACTTGTTAGCAGAAACCAGCTCTCTTAGCACATTTAGCTCAAGTCAGTGCAACAATATTGCTACACGAAAAGCCATGCCGAGTATTACTACAGACTTACAGGGACATTTCCACCAACCAGTGTTCAAATATATGCTAAAGCAGAGCAGTTGAGACAGTTAGGTTAAAGAAAACTTCTTAAAATATTGTTTTTCCCACATTTGCCCACTTGCAACATAAAAACAGATGAAGTTCAAATGTCATCACTTGTGGTAATACTCTTTATTGAGACCAAGAATGGACAATTTCAGCCTGAAAGGATTATCTTTGTCAAAGTTATGACAAATCTGAATATTTAGTTTTAAACAGACTTATCATCTTTTCTTAAATACTAATACTATAATAAGTTTATTTTAAAATTAAGCGTGGAAAGTTAGCTCTGCTTTAAGAATTAATTTGTTGTAATCAAAAATAATAAAAAAGAACATTAATATTTTCTTATACATAGACATATTTGCCTGGACTAAATGAACACATAGGCTTTCAATCATAGCTGTTAAAAATCAAATATTTTTATATGAAACATATAAGTGGTAGATAGAGAAATAGATCAGTGGATACATGGCTAGGTAGAGGGAGGAAGGAAGGAAGAAAAGGAAAGAAAGAAAGAAGGGAAGGAGGAAGGAAGGAAAGAAACAGAAAGAAGAAAATAAAAGTACGTAGAACTTTATGAAAACTTACACAAAATATATACAAATTGTTTTTTCTTTATAATATTAGAAACAAGAACTGTTAAATATATAAGACTTTGCACGTTAATATATAAGATGAAACAAAAAACTTGAAAGACAATGACCTTTCAGATGTAATTCTAACCCAACATTTATTGAGCTGTAGTGAAACAAAGTAATAAATGGGAATGCATACATTTTTCACTACAAAAGAATTTTGCTTTTAAATTTATTGTTAAGTCTGTAATTGCTGGCTAAGAAAGGTGGGTTAATAAATTATGTGAATATGATGACTGTTCCATAAAACTTTGGTCACTACCACTTCTTTTTTTTTCCTTTCAGTTTTATTGAGATACACTTGACATATAGCACTGCATAAACTTAAGTGTACAGCATAATGATTACCACCGTAAGTTTAGTGAATATACATCATCTAGTATATATATAAACCTGTATAAAAAATTTTTTTTCTTTGGGGTGATATCTCTTAAAGTTTACTCCCTTAAC
This sequence comes from Sus scrofa, assembly GCF_054392235.1. Lineage (NCBI taxonomy): Eukaryota > Metazoa > Chordata > Mammalia > Artiodactyla > Suidae > Sus > Sus scrofa. The sequence goes on from NC_139390.1 coordinate 104,764,044, forward strand.
AACTTTCACATATGAGGTGAATCATTGTTACTTAATTAATCATGTTGTACATTACATTCATATTACTTATTCATCTTAGGACCTTTTGACTGCCTTCACCCAATTCCTTCTCCCCCAGCCCCTGCCCTGGTAGCCACAAATCTGATCTCTTTTTCTATGAGTTTGTTGGTTTATTTTTGGAGTTTAATTAATCTATAACACTATGCTAGTTCCTGTTATACAACACAGGGATGTGATATTTCTATCATTTAAAAATGATCACCGTGATAAGTCTTGTTCCTTCTTATTCATCTTCATCCACTTACCCATACACAGCGGTTCTTTCCCACATATCCATTAGAATAAATATATTCAAAAGAATTTACAGATTAACCTATTTGGTATATTCCTAAGTATAGTTCTATAATAGTTTAATTATAAAACAATTAATTGCTAGACAATAATAATTGATAAAATCACTAATAGTAATAGTAGCTACAGCAGCAGAACCAAATGGCCTAAATTTTATGTCTGTATATGAAATTGTGTATATATTTTAACATTTCTATGTCTATTTGTAAAACTAGGAATACTAATATCTACTATAATTACTTCACAGAGATGAAAAAATTGCTGGGTTAATATATAAGAAATTGCCGGATTAATATATAAGACATAAAGTGCTTCATGGAATTCAGAACAGCATGTAAAATTCAGGTGTTCTAGTTCACAGTATTGAGAAACACCCAGGGAGACTAAAGGCAATCTTCAACTGGCCTTTTTAGGGGCAGAGGGTGTTTAGGCGCAGCAGGAAGAGAGGTAAGTAGCAGGAGTAGAAGGAAAGCCTTCTCTGCTGTCCTGCCTGTATCCTGGGCTGCGCTGGTATTATTACCACATGTCTCATATGTAGAAAGCAGTGATCATTCACATACTACTATGCCAGTAGCACCATGATAGCAGAAAATCAGACCCCACTCAGGGGAGCTGATTACAGCAGACAACTGAAGTTCCCCTGTGGCACAGTGGGTTAAGTATATGGTGTTGCTACAGCTGTGGTGCTGGTCACAACTGTGGCTCAGGTTCAATCCCTGGCCTGGGAACTTCGACATACCACAGGCGTAGGCAAACAAAAACATACAATAATGACCCGTATGTATTTGTTTCTCCCTGAGAGTTGGAAGTAGACTCCTGAGCACTAGTTTGTCTTGTGGATAGTGGCAGCAAAGGCAGGTAGTTCAGTGTTTAAGGGATACAGACGCTTTCTGCCCATGACTCATCACGTCTCAGCTGTCTAAACTTGCTGTGCCTGGCACTGATTAGGGCCTTTCTCCTCTACCCCATGACTCTGACTAGAGAAAGTACCTAAAACCTCTAGGGAAAGATGAATTCATAATGAAAATATTTTTCACTATTGAACTACCATGAAAGACAAGAAAAAGAATATCCTCTGAAGTAGTATTATTGAACTACTTTAATAATGTATTTAAACTAAGTATAGTACATTATTTCTAATTAAAATTAATGAAAAGATTTATTAATATATCACCATATGTATAATAGACTCCAAGTAGGTCAGACATAGTTATAAAAGGTAATATAGAGAAAAATGTAAAGGTTTTTCACCTTTGTGGTAGAGGAGAATAAAGGATTTTTAAACATTATTTCAAAAACATGAACTATCCCAAATATTATTAATTTTATGATACCATGATGAATTATGATCAGTGAAGAAGAACATGCCAAAGGTTACATAGATGAACTAATGGAGGAATATCTGTAATGTCTAAATGCTGGCCAAATGAGAATAGGGTCTTCATATACAATTAATGGAAGTGAAACTGATTAGAAGATTTGTTTATATAAGTATTCATAATTTTGTTTTTTATGTTTTATTAACATTCATTCCTATCTGGGCTTATATTAAGCAGTTTATCTTGGAAGACTACACAAAATTTTGAAAGGAAAGACTTTTTGATAGGATTTCAATTTTGTGTTTGTGTCTATGTAGAAATAGATTAGCTAAAATGCCACAGTGTTTTCTTAATAAAATCTAATGAATTTAAAGGTGTAAGAAATAATAATTTAAAATGAAAATACTTTAAGATATTAATATGTTAAAATATTTTATGTCATATCCATTGGAAAATGTCTACTAAATTTCAGTTATCTAAAATAATAACAAAGTTTAAACTGTAGAGGAATTAACTTTCAAAATGTGCAATTTTTTCCAATGTAGAATACAATTCAAGCCATTTCAGAGCACTTCTCTGTTAGAAGGTAAAAATTCAGGAAGGACTTTAATATGAAACTGATTGTGGTTAGAAAGCCAGGGGTTGGCCTTATTTTTCTTGCAAAAGCAAAAGTAAAAGGGACCTCAAATTATACCCTTTTCCAAAGCCCAACACCTAAAGCAACATTGTGACCTCTTCTAAAGTAGCCTGGGGACATAAACTCAGAACTTTTTTGCAAAGTGGCTATGTAATTGAAATTTTAATATCGCTTTCTAAGCAGACTTACTCTCCTTGGGTGTCCGAAGAGTGCCACAGACACTTTCAGGCTGCAAGTTCTCTGCTAATGGGGTCCCAGAACAAAGTGGGAGGCCTTCAGACCACAGAAAGTAAACTCAAGTTTCTCTTCACTTTGAATAAGCAGAATTAGAAATTATAGTTAAGTAGAAGACACTTTCAGAATCCCCTGATGCTAAGAAGGGCTGTCCCCCCAACCCTGTCTCTCTCCCTATCCTAAATTAGGTCCCATGAGAAATACTGTTAACTCTTCTGTATAACCGATATCTACACAATAATACACAAATAGCAATCTGGAGAAGTCAAAAGAGCCTGGTAACAGAATCTAATACAAGGTTCCAGAGTTTTGGCAACCACATATTCTGAAGGATTTGGGAGTCTGTTATTGGCAAACAGTATTTTATTTTTTAATTAAAAATCCAGCATTATGGAACCATTTTGAACACACAAACTCACTTAACCTTTGTAAGCTGTAAACTCTCTTCTGAGACACAGCAGTCTTCTTTTTTCTTTTTCTTTCTCTCTCTCTTTTTTTTTTTTTTTTTTTTTTTTTTTTTTTTGATGCAAGGTTTTCAGTGGGGAAATAAAACAAAACCAAAAAAACAAAACAAAACACCAACCCCAAACTCATTACATTTCTTCATTTCAGTCTATTTTCTGACATTGGCTGCATCCAAAAAAGACAGAGTTGAGCCACAAGGAAGACTTTGGTACTAGAATTCCAAGCTGGGCACCAACCAAAGCCTACTGGAAACCTCATGGGAAAAAGTCTTCTGTAAAGTTTGCACTCTCAAGAACCTCAGTCCATTATTTGAGTCAGCAGGTGATTCAAGATCATCCATCACTAATCATGGTTTTATAATTGTTTTTTTTTGAAAGAAGTCCATCTCAGGTGTTCCATTGTGTTGCAGTGGAAATGAATCCGACTAGTTTCCATTAGGATGAGGGTTTGTCCCTGCCCTCGCTCAGGAGGTCAGGAATCCTGTGTTGCTGTGAGCTGTGGTATAGGTTGCTGACATGGCTCAGATCCCATGTTGCTATGGCTCTGGTGTAGGCCAGCAGCTGTAGCTCTGATTCTACCCCTAACCTGGGAACTTCCATATGCCGCAAATGCAGCCCAAAAGGCAAAAATTAAAATAAAAAATAAAAAAGGTCCATCTCTATATCCTTAGCATATTGTTATGAGGAATTTGTTTCCCAAAATATGTTATTCCAAATCTAACCATTTCTGAAAACACAGATTTCTCTTTAATTTTCTTAGGTGTTCTACAACCAAAAAGTCTCCAAAAACACCATGACCTATCTTTGTTGTACTCAAAGTTTGGTAAAGCCTGTGTAATAAAAGGGACAAATTCAGAATTTACACTTTAGTTTCATAAAATTTTTTTGTATATGGGAGCAGAAAATTCTAGACAGTGTATAAAGTCAAGGTAAAGGTAAAAAGGTGACAGGTTGTGGAGTGAAAGGGGGCAAGTGGATGCCCACTCACCATGTGGGGATTCTGTCCCGGGTAGATTCACTGCCCACCCCCTTATTTTCTCTCTAAAGTCTTTTATTTGACTTGCATTCTCTTCCATTGCCATGTGCATCTTTCCCTTTTTGATTTTCTATGTGGTCCATTGACCACATAGTCATCACATGACGGAAATGCACTTTCTTTATGATCATGCCCCTTCTCAAAACAAACAAATGAACAAATGAACAACCCCCGCCCCAAGCTCAGATAGCAAATAAAAGACAGATGATTTAAATTCAGAAATTAAATGGAAAATTGCCAGTATTACAGACAATACTTATTGGGTGAGGATGATGATGTTAGATCTGATTTGGGTCCAGCATTTGCTCTTCTCTGTAGGAACCATGCTGCTTCTGTGTGTTGGGATATCTAGTGTCCCTTATTAACCCTACATGGATATGTTTTGCTTATGCACTTATTAAAAGTACAATTTTAGGTCAGAGCCTTTATCATAGAATAATACACCTTTGGACAGTCTGCAAACTGTAATTACCTGATTTAGTTTTTAAAAAATATCAAAAAAATCTGCTATAATCTTATCTAAACAAAATCTCTGTGTCTGCATTCTTCCTGTGTTATCTGAGATACCTTTCATCCTGACACTGTGGTGGATTATAGGTGGAGCATTTCTAGCAGTTTTAATGAAAAGAGATCATTTTCCAATAGTATAATAAATGAACTCCTATCTAAAAGAATGTAAAGTACTATATTTCCATGAAAAAAATTAAAAGCAACACATACACAGTAGCAATAACTTGGGCAAATTCAGTCACTTCATTAGCAATATATTATAGGTTATATAAATATTATAATAGTGTTTGCTGTATAGTTTTTTTTTTGTTTTTTTTGTTTGTTTGTTTGTTTTTGTCTTTTGTCTTTTTGTTGTTGTTGTTGTTGTTATTTCTTAGGCCGCTCCCGCGGCATATGGAGGTTCCCAGGCTAGGGGTCGAACCGGAGCTGCAGCCACTGGCCTACGCCAGAGCCACAGCAACGTGGGATCCGAGCCGTGTCTGCAACCCACACCACAGCTCACGGCAACGCCGGATCGTCAACCCACTGAGCAAGGGCAGGGACCGAACCCGCAACCTCATGGTTCCTAGTCGGATTCGTTAACCACTGCGCCACGACGGGAACTCCCTGCTGTATGGTTTTTGATATGATTACAAAAAGCACCAAAAACCCCAAATTCACAAATAACATTAATATTTCTATCAATGACTCAAGCTCTCTGAATGACAGTATAGTTGGCAGGGGATGGAAAGTGTTATTGCTCCTCTGAATTAAATACTTGCTTATGATACTACCTGTTTTAATATACATGTGCTACCAAATACATACACCTCTAGGTGCCATAGCTACATATGGGTCTCTTCCTCACTTTCTTCAGGACCATCTGCATTTTACTTATCATTGAGGATTGCCTTGTAAATGTTGTTTAAAATATCACGCCCACCCCCAATATGGTACACCCTATGTTCATTATATTACTTTGCATTTTGCATATCACATAATACTAATTGAGACCGTTATATACATTCATTGTCTGTCTCTCTACTATTAGAATGTGAGCTTCATGAGGGCGAGACATTTACTGTGTTCTATACCATATTCCCTGATGTAAAACACTGCCTGAGATTTGAATAGACATTTTACTAAAGAAAATAAATGAATGGCCATAAGCACATGAACAGATGCTCAACATCATGAGTCATTAGGGAAATGCATTTCAAAACCGCAAGGCACCACTTCACACTACGCAGGATGGATATAATCATGGTGACATACAACAACAAGTGTTGGTGGGGATGTGGTAAAATTGGAAACCTTATACATTTCTGTCAGGAATATGAAATGGTACAATGATTTTGGAAAACAGTTTGAAAGTTTCTTAAAAAGTTAAACATAAATCATCCAGCAATTCCACTCCTAGGTCTACACACAAATGAAATAAAAACATATGTCCAATAAGGACAGATATATTAATGTTCGCTGATACTCATAACAGCCCTAGACTGGAACCAACCCAAATGTCAATCAACTGGTAATTTTATAAACAAAATATACTATATCCATATAATGGAATACTATTCAGCAGTAGAAAATAGTGCATTATGGGTACATACTACTGCATGGATGAACCTCAAAAAGCTATGTGGTTAAAGAAGTCATATGTACATTTCCATTTATATAAAATGTTTAAAAAAGAGAAGTAAAGTTGAATAGTAGTTGCCAAAGGCTTGGGATAGAAAAGGAAAGTGATTGCAAATGAGCAGAGAGATGTTTAGAGGGATGGAAATCCTTGAAACTGGATTTTGATGCTTTTTGCACAACTCTAAATTCACTGGAAATAATTTAATTTTACATTTAAAACATAATTTTAAGGAATGAAAAACTAAAATTCAAGAAAGCTGATAAAAGAGGGCCTCAATATTTGATGAATCAAAGAATCTTTATTTATGTTCTTTACTCAATAATTACCTCAACCTGAGAAGAAAGAGTACGTGAAGTGATTTGACATATGAAATGTGTGTGGCTATACACATAATGTTATATAAACAAAAATTTACTTTATATAATGTGTCTCTGTGTATGTAGGTGTATATGTGTTTATACGAGAGTGTGTATGTGTGCAGTTTAATAATCTCAGGAAATAGCTTACAACGTGAGAGATATTAGAACTTAAAATATGCAAGTGCTATTTTAGATATGGTTGTGAATTAGGAAGAAACGAGTCAAGATTCTGTTATCACAGTTTTCTAGAGAGAAGAGTTTTGCCCATGCACTGTTGCTAGTACTATCATTTATGATTTGAAGGATAAAAGTTTAATGGAGAAGGGCTCCTGTAGTCTTAGTGAAGTAGTGGGATGACCAGAAGGCTGCTCGGATTTGATGGTCTGTTGAAGACACAAGCACACGAAGCTTCTGCAAAGTCTCACTCCTTCATGTTACAGCATCTTTTTGCACTCTTCCTCTTAAAGGTAGCCAGGAACACTCAAAGTAATTATTTCTGATAATAATGGAAAACAACATCTGTATATGGCATCCTGAAGTTATTCATGCTGCAGAAAGGCAAAAAAAATTACAAACTTTGAAATTATGATAGATGCTATTTATAAAGTGGTCATGTAAGAAAGAGATTGTATACAGGTTTTAACATAGAGAGGCTGGGGTTTTAAAAGTTATTTCCAACAATGGAAGCTTGCGTTGTCACTTAAGTTTTGGCATGAAATTCTTTCATTGAAAAGGTTAAGTCTTGGTTTTTCCATTTTAGAAATTGTTCCAGATCTCATCATTTCCTCCATGAGGGGAAACAATTGGACTGGATTACCATGTTCCAGCTTATGAATATTAGACATTGCTTTTTTTTTTTTTCCTGAGTACCTCAGAGTCAGCTAACAGTCACTGCTTTAAACAGGTTTATGAAACCAAGGAGCAGATTCATGAGGAGAAAAAGTGCTCTGATAACAAATGGGCAGGCTCCTGTCTTCAGCTGCCTCTTTGGTGTGAGATCATAGCAATTGAATCGATTTTCTTCTTTTTACTTTAATATGCTATTAAAAATAAAAACGGTATCCAGAGAGAGAACAAATGAACAAATGTTTATTTCATCTATTGTCATTTTTTAAAGTTTTATTGAAGTAAAGTTGATTTACAGTGTTGTGATAATTTCCGCTATACAGCAAAGTGATTCAGTCATACATGTACACACACCTATTTTCTTTCAGATTCATTTATTTTTAGAAAGGAGCAGAGTGATTAAAAGAAAACTAATTTCATGTTATCTGAATATTTAGGCTTTGTTATCTGACTGATTTCCCTGGTCACGCTCCCTTCAAAGAAAACCTGCAGAATGATGTTGTTACTAATAAAGTGGTCAAGAATATTAAAATGTTCTTCTCATTCAGATCCAAAAGACAATCTGCCAAATGTATTAATTGGATATTTGTTCTCCAAATTATTTACGTATCTGCCAAAAGCGCTTTAGAAATTTTTGGCATGAGTTACTCTGGATAAAAAGAAATATGAGCTGTAAAATAATAAAATAAACTTGAAAATAGCAGTTAAATGTGTTTGATTTCTTCATGAACAGCCAATACCTCTATTACTCAAAGTAATTTGAATCCTTTAAAAATGGTATGTATAGAGTACAGGGGATAAAACAACCATAGGAAACCTAATCATAACAATATTCCTTAAGTTCAAAATTTGCTGCAAGAAGGGATCATTTGTTATTAATGGAAGAGAGTGCAGTTATAGATTATGAAATGGAGCTCATTATTAGGTGATTTAATTTTTTTAGAAATCGCATGGCATGAAACTAAAGGAAAGTACCTGAGAAACGTGCTAATAAATGAGCTCTTTAGAGATGAGTATAAACAGAACATTTATTAAAGTAGTTCTTAAAATTACAGAGTGCTTAGAGAAAATTCTTATAGAAACATCTGTAAGGAAAAGAGTTTTGGCTAGTATTCAAAATGGCAATAGTTCTTGGTATGTATCTACCTGTACTTCTCTCACCTCATTTTTATTCATGCCAGTAGAATAAAAACTTACAATGATATATAAGGTATCCCTTATTTCAAACTTATCTAAGGTATTTTTCACCTGCTGACTTGAAAACTTTGGAGCAACTTGACTCAGATTTTTAAATGGCCGGTGCAGTGAGAGTTCACACCTGCCACTCCATTTCAGTGAGGAGGGCCTATCTGGAGTTTAAGTTTTTTGTGATCCCTGGAATAGTCCCAAACGGCATAAAAGCCAATTTATGAAGTACTGGTTTAGAAGGGCAACAGACATGGCTAGAAGGTAAAATGCCAAAGAAGATGATTTGCATTCCTAATTTGAGATAGAATTTTAGCTCATTCAATGGTTCCTAAATTTCAGTTTGGGGACAGAGTTGGATCTATGATGATTTTTTTCAACCACTGTATGACTAAGGTAGAGAATAATAATGTAGCAATGAGTTCAGCTGAATTTTAAAGCCTAATTTTGAGTGAGTGTTGTTTCTTCATTTATACAAATACACACACACATATATGTATTGTGTACCTGTGTTCATATATGTTGTATATATACATGCAAACACACAGCCATATATACACACATCTCCAATGAGTTAAAATATTTCAAATTCTCCTTTTTAATGAAATAATGGTAGATAGTAAGTATTTGCTTCGTTCAATTGACTAAATGATTGGATGATTGATTGATTTTAACATCCTTATGTGAAAAAATTAAAGCTTAGCAACCCTCAGATCGAAATCCCTTTATTAATTATTCGTGAAATTTCAAATTTCAAGAATCAAAGTGTTGAGTAAGGCAACCCATAAGCAAAATGGAAAAACAGAAGTTGTTTCCTTGCCTCTGGTGCCCCACATTTATAACCCTTCAAGTGCCTGCTGTCCTCATGCTTTCTCCACAGACCTCCACTCTAGCCTTCGAATCTAAATCTGATGAATTTCAAAGGGGGTTGCCTTTTAATCGATCATGCTTTGGTATGAATTTGAGTCACCATTCATTTTCTCTCCGGTTTCCTTCAAGTTAAGAATTAAAAGTGAAGTTAAATATTTTTCATCTGTCACAAGTCCTCTGGGCATGAACTACTATGTTACTGGTAAGCAGCACATCAATACTTATCACTGCCTAAAACCTCTGGCCACATCCCTCTGCCGGATGGTAATTTCTCCCCAGAGGAATAGAGGGAAAAAAAAATGTGCTGGCTATTCTTCCCTCTAATATCCAACCCCTTGATTCATTAGGACTATTCTTCCCTCTATATTCAGTCTCTTTATTCATCAAAATAATTTGCATTTGGCTCTACAGCTGCATAGGGCATCAATCAAGGGTTTCATGTAATTAAAGGAAATAATTACACAGGGAGATAATTTCTTTTTAATGTGCTTCATATGAAAGTCCCTGTGGCTCTAGGTTCTTCGTCTTGTTTCTTTGGCCTCAGATCAGCCTCACTTGAAAATGATTTTCTTTCTTTTTTTTAAATTTCATAAATTTTATTGCAGTATAATTTGATTTAAAATCCTACATTAGATTCAGGCTTACAGCAAAGTGAATCAGTTATACATATACATATATCCATTTTTCCCATATAAATTATTTCAGAACATTGAGTAGACCCCCCCGTGCTATATAGCATGTCCTTGTTAGTTCTCTATTTTATACGTGGTAATGTGTATGTATTAATCGCATCCTCCCAGTTTATCCCTCTCCCCACTCCTATAGTTTCCCCTTTGGTAACCATAAGTTTGATTTTGAAATCTGTGAGTTCGTGATATCATGTGATATTTTTCATTCTCTGCTAACTTACTTCATTTAATGTCATAATCTCTAAGTCCACCCTTGTTTCTGCAAATGTCATTATTTCATTATTTTTACGGCTGAGCAACATTCCAGTGCATGTGTGTGTGTGTATCACATTTTCTACCATTTTAATTTTCCCCACCTTTTGGGACACTTTTCATCTTTGATATGGATGGGGAACTCCGGAATATTCCTGCTCTGTTCAGTGTCACATTTCACCAATTTTGGTTAGTTCAGTGCAGAATAATAGCCAACTTCAGCCTGCCAGGGATGAGGAGAAACTGGAAATTGTAAGCTAATTCTGCATGGAAGAGAATGACAAATGTTTCCTTTAACTGTGTCTTCATTTCTGAAACTTGAATTATGATGATACATTAAGTGGTTTGTGGCTATAACAGAGTTAATTATGTTTTAGAATTGCTGCATCTTAATTCTGAGAAAAATAGTGTTTGTGTTTATCTGGGATGAAGTGAAATTCTTAGAAAACTGTCATCTCAGCAAATATGGTAGCAAGAAAATGATGATATAAGGGTTTATAGTTCTTGGCTATAAGTGATCATTAGTGTTCAGAAAAGACTTGTCCATTTTTAGTAAAAGTTGAAATGGAAATTCTTTATAGAATGATACCTTGGAAGTTCCCCTTGTGGATCAGCAGAAAGGAATTTGACTAGTATCCATGAGGATGCAGGTTCTATCCCTGGCCTCATTCAGTGGGTAATGGATCTGGCATTGCTGTGAGCTGTGGTATATAGGTCACAAATGCAGCTTGGATCTGGAGTTGTGGTGGCTGAGGCCCTAAAAAGATAAAAAAGGTAAAAAAAAAAAAAAAAAAGGATGATACCTTGACAGTTTAGAATTCTCTTTGTACAGGACTCTATTATTTACTTCAAACTTCCAAAGGAATTGAAAAAAAAGTTTGACTCGAACTTTTGATGTACTAGGAGGCACAGCATTTTTTATTAACTCTCTTTTCTACTCATTGATTGGTGCTGAAACCTCTGGAAAATGGTGTATTGAACTGTCTTTGAAATAGTTATGAAGTATTTACTTTGCCAATAGATGGCAAGTATGGCAAGTGTATTTGTGACCGTTCTCACAGAGAACAATATGCTGGTATCCTTTTACCTGAATTTGTCAAATTGTGGTTCTGGACGTTTTGCTCTGCAATTAAACTACATAGCATGAAATGAAGCAGACAAGAGAGGAAACAACTAAATATTTATTTTGAAATTATAAAAGTGTTTGAGTATAGAATTTCTCAGTCAGAATTTATGGAATTCAGACTGCCTATATATGAGATTTCCTGATTAATGTGTTCCTCTCATTTTCATCTGTATCTTCTGTTAGATTCTTCTGTTAGATCTTCTGTTAGATTCTCAAAGGCAATTCAAGACCCTTAATTCAAGACCCTTAATGTGCAAATATACATTAGTTGTATTACAATTTACTGATATATAATTAGAGGATAATTTTGAGATGTGCTTTTACCTCATTTGAGATGTGCATTTACAGTGTATTATTTCAGCAGTAACTGTCCTAGTTTCAGATCCACAAATGCAGAACCCGAAAAATGGACTTGGGTGCTAGTATATTGTCTGAAAGGTGATCAGAGGAAGCTGGTGAGAGAATTGGGTGAGTGAGATGGGAAAGGAGGAAAAGCCAATAAATGGTCTGCTTTCATGGTTACTCTATATACAACACACAAGTGCTTGACTCTAGAAACTACTAAGAAATATACAAATGGGTTTATGCATAATCCATCCTAAGTATGAAGACTAGATAATTTATCTACTGGCTCCCAACATTCCTCATCAATTGAAAATCATCCTCAGGGCATTAACTCTACTTCCCACACTGTTATTTTTTTGGGTTGCAACCACTGGAAGGATGAGTAAGTTTTACTCTTCAGAGAAAGCCCTGAGGCGGAAAAGCAGGGAGCCACAGAGCATGCTGGAGATGAGGCACCCTTGGCATGTTCAGAATTGCCCAACTGCAGCTGTGGCTAAAGTCAGAGGTGGCCTGAGGAGTGTATGACATTGGGGACAGAAAACATCTGTCCTAATAACCAAATGGATTTGTCTGATTATTACAATTACAGGTAAAAATAAAAATCCTAGAGGTTATTTATTAGAAAAATCTATGATGTAGATCTGTGTATGTCAAACAAAGCCTCTCCACTTATAAAATTTCCATTTAAAATTGGAACCACTTTTCCTGTGAAATGACCATATGCTTTTATAGCTAGATACCAAGAAGCTCTATATACTAAGACTATGGGCAATTATGCTGTAAGGTATAGCTAAAGATCTTTTAAGTTAACAATGAAATGGAAAAATTAGAATAAAAGATTTTGTTTGCCATATGTTCAGTTTTTTTTTTTTCTTTCAAATGTTCTACAGAGACTAGGGTGGGATTTTATTCTGTCCAAATTCAGTTTGCTTATTCTTTCATCCCAAATGGAGTGATGTCAGAAAATCATAAAGCAGTGTTGATTTTAGGCAGGCTCTTGGTTTAATATCAGTGAATTAAAGTGATACAACGGCTGACTGTGTCTGTGATGAAGGGGAGAAAACAGAATACTGCAGAAATATGTGGCAGTTGTCCACAGAGCACATAGGCGTAAGCACATTGCTCTTAAGGCTTTTCCTCTGGCAGATGAAATGGGGTACATCAAGCACTGGAAATGTGTTTTTCAGTATCTGTGCCTACTCACAGGAAGAAAGTCAAATTTTGTTTACCTGTCTTGTCTGTATGTAATGCCAATGCAGCTGCAAGTCTTGAATTTGTTTATTCTGAAGTTTGAGAGGAAGAGAGTGTCTAGACAAAAGAATGGTTTATTAGCTTCTTGCCATTGTCAATCAAACACAGCGTTTTCTTTGTGCCATGGAGTTGCTTTTAGGTGTGTACTCTTCAGATTACACTGAGTCTGTTAAAGTCCTAGATACAGCTGACTTAGTCAATGATGAGAAAAATACTAGACATACTGTCCTGCAACAAGGGAGCCATAGATTTAAATATTTGAGAATGAGGATCAAGTTCTAGTTTTTCCTCTTTTGCTGGCATGGACACAAATGTGTAGATAAGTCCAAGAAAAATACAAAACATCCAAATATTAGGAACATAAGTCATGCTAGTCTCAAAATCCCTACAAGATACATCATACATAAAAGTTGGCTCACACGTCCTTGAAATGAAAAATAAAACGTTCAACAGCTTTGTATATTCTATGAAAAAGATTATCCAAAGATGTTGATTATTATTTAAACAAAAAATAATTTGTCTGTTTTGTTATTTTAGAGTAGAATTGGGAGGTGTCCTGCAGCTTACTTTCCTGATTTTGATGGCTCAGTTTTTTTATAGATTTAGAATTACAGTGTTATATTAAGATAGTATTTTTTAAGAATAGCATCATGAAAACTAAACTGTTTTATAACTTCTGGACAATAATTTTCCTCAAAAGTAACTTTGTTCTGTATAACATTTATCATAGCAAATTCTGAAAATTGTCTGTTTTTGCATTTTATCTATTTAGAAGTTTCTGCATATGATAGGGAATATAGGCAATATAAGATTTTATTCCACTGTTCATGTTGTATCTATGAACCAATTTTCTTAAATAATGGGACAATGTTTCTCTAAGTCCTCTAAAAGAAAACCTAGCTACTGCTGTTTAAATATATGGTAAGACATTCACATCCAAGAATCATTTTGGAAAAAGCATGTGACCAGGGTGCTAGGATCAGTAGGAATCGATGTCTAGTAGAATGGTAAATATGTAATTCCTCTCAAGGTTAATATGACTGAAAAGATACGTGAAAGGGAGGGGTGGCTAGAGTGTCTCCCTAAGGGAAGCTGTTGGTACCAGAGGTAGTGAGACAGACTGCTATAAAGTCTCTATACCTGAAGTCTTCGAGGCACCATCTGCAAAATATTGCTGAATATTTCCACATCCCTTCACCTTGACCTGCTTTTCTAGAGTTCACACTCCTCTGATCATTTCTATGGACTACTCAATTTGTCTCACAGCTTCTCTTCTTGCAACCCTGCAGTTTCAACAGCCAACGTGTGCTTTTAAAAATTGTTACTTATGTGTTGAAAAGGCTGAAGTCAGTAAGATGCAAGGGAAAAAATGCTAAACAGTTTTCTTTCTCCTTTCCAAGTACACACACTCACACATACACACACACACTCAGACACACTCACACACACCCCACATGCCAAGGCCCCTGGTTCTTTAAGTTCTTCTTTGAGCTGGCTCTATCCTATGTTTTAAATCAATTTTAGGTCAGGTTTCATATGTTGGGAGGTATTAAGATAGTATAATGTTGTTTTTCATGATGAAAAATGTTAAGTTTCATCATTCAGATGGCCAGCAAAAATCTCAAAACAGTATTTAAACTTCAAGTCTCTTTTCTCTCTCAGCCTGGGTTTACCTCATGCTACCAACAGCAGCTTGGGACATGGCAGGCCTCTTCTCTAGTTTACCCCTAGGGCTCCCCTTCCTCTCCTCTCCTATCCCCATCCCCACCTAGACTGCCTTTGGATCCTCTCAGATTTGGATCAAAGAAAGGAAGAGAAGCAATAAGCAGGAGAGACTTGACTTCACTGACAACCCTGAGACCTGTTCTCAGTGCTTTCAGGGCAGGATTTAGAACAGAGATTCTTAAGTAGAGCCTTTTCAAATTTCCTCAGCAATGTCCTCACTGAAAACTTCTAGCTACAATGCCTTTGATCCGCATGATTTCATTTCTCAGTTCACTAATTATGTAAGAATAAAAACCTTAAGTTCTAGGCAAACAGTGGTTCGGGCCATAGGGATTGTACCTTTCTGTTGGGGTCCTATCGCCTTTCTGGCTTTATAATTTTTAGCCAACTTCAGACTGGTTTATGGTCCCAAGAAACAATCACACATACTTTGCCCCTGACATCTGTAGAAGGACAGTACCATCTTTGTCAACTGGAAGGCCTCAGGCTATTAACAACAACCTTTTAGCTTCAGATTTCCAGATCACTGCAGACAATAAAGGATCCCGGTCAATCTTTTTGTTTATTCCTCTCATAGCCCCTCTTATTTGACTTTAATTCAAGGAAAAATAACTCTCCACAGAGTGTCACAGAATCCAAGGAACACACCTTCTCTTCTGGTCTTTTCAACATCAATCCATTTTTCTCCTAGAGAGGTGTTGACTTATGAGAGGTAAAATAGTTTTCCACTATAACTGCAATTCCCAAAGTGGTGGAAGAGCACCGAACTTTGTAATGAGGAGACACTTGGCACGTACTATGTTGTTCTTGACGTTCAAGGCTTCAAACTATATGGCATTTTACTATCCTGGTAAAGATAGAAATCATACACTTCTCTGCTTAAAATTCTATTAAGAGAAATCATTTAAGATTATGTTTGCTTGTGAGTAAAAAGTTTCAAAATTTTGGTAGCCTAAGGAAGAGAGATTTTATTTTGATCTCAGATAACAGTAGAATGGTAAGGGTTCCAAGCTGATGTCACGATTCTGCTCTCACAGTATCTTCAGGACCCTAGTTTATTATACTTTAAGATAAGAAGATATAATGTCACTTCAGGCCAGTGATGGCTTCTCGACCTCTAGTTGTCACCTACATATTTTAGCCAGCAAGAAAGGAAAAGAAGCAGAGGAAAAAGGAAGAGGAGAACCATGATATCTGGTTTTTAAGGAAGTTTATTTAAGCTACCAGTTGATGTATCTGCTCCTACCCCCCCCCCCCCCCCCGCCGCCCCACCTTGGTTCCAACTTACTTATGTGGCTGTTAATTAACTGCAAGAGAGGCTGGTAGATGTATTTCCCCTGTACCTCTGGGTCACTCTGGAGGTGTACATGGACAGGTGATCATTAAGGGTTTCTTCCCAACTTCCTATAGCGTTTAGAATAACATCTAAATTCCAGAGTGAGGCTATGGCGTAGCAGTTTATCTGGCACCTTGTCTACATTTGCAGCCCCATGAGATTCTTCCCCTTCTCACTGTGCTTCAGCTACATACAACTACTTTGTGTTTTCTGAACAGTCCGGGCTCACTCCTGACTCCAGCTTTGTCACCTGTGCTTCTTTCAACCTAGTCTTTTCCTCAAATCTCATTGATAGTTCTATCCAAATACATTCTCAGTAACAATTTTTGCAATTAATTTATCTAAGTCAGAAAGCGTCTCTCTTCCCATTCCTGCCATCACTCTTTAATGTAATTGACTGTCAGCAGATATTGTCTGAAATTGTTTGCTTATTTATTACCTGTTGCTCATTTCTCCCCACAGTAGGGGGCATGGCCTATCTTTACCCTTTCGTCTTCAGTCCCTACAACTCTGCAGTTAATATAGTAGGTACTTGATATTTATTGAATGAATGCATGAATATGTTAATATTTTTTTCAAATGTAAAGCAGCTGCAAATGCAGGTGGCTCTGTCTGAAATCTTTTTAAAAGTTTTTCATGGTGATGGTTGTAGTTGTGAATTTCCCCATTTTTCCCTTATACTACCCTTCCTTACCAGGTTATTTTTTAACTAAGGCAATCCTAATATTTATTAAAATAACTCTTGAATATAATATAGTTTTCAAGGACGAAAAACTACTACAATTTACTTTTCTGTAAGAAAAGTGGGCTATATCACTCTGGGAACATTCATTGATTCTAATTTCCTACTTTTTTATTTAACAGTATATGAACCAGAGTTAATATCCTCATTTAGATAAACCACTGAGAGTTAAACTGTCCTAATTTTTGCATATTAAATTAAATTGTGATTTTTTTTCAAACAGGTTTAGTTTTATCTTTTACTTCACAGTAGGTAACTATACCTCACAGATAGAGATACTTAATGGCTTAAGTCATAATGTCTTATTCTTGAAAATGGAATTTCTTTCCCCTAAAATCTCCTAAAGTCATGGAGATTTCTTGGACATATCCCTTAACAGTCCTAAGTATACTGCTTGTCTTGTCTTCCCTTCCAGTGGTTCTTTCACACACTCTTTGGAACAACTGCTAGTTATGGTCTTCCACTGCCATATTTGGAGGCTTGGGCAACAAACAATGCGTTTTCCCACAGCAGATCATTTTCCTACTTTGTTATGTGATAATTTTGTAAACAGTGTTGCAGTTTATTTACAACTGAATGGTACAGGACAGCCTTGTATATGCCACTACAGAGGCCTTTAATCTCCTGAACTGCATTTGCACACTGATTTGTTTAGCAAGATTTTCTAGCTTTTTTTTATAAATGTGTTTATACAATAAATAACCTTAATCTTTTTATTTCTAAAATTAGGTTTTAGATATTTCCTATACATGTTTTTTAGACATATATTGTGAAATAATCTCTAAATAATTAAAATCATATGCTCTTCTCAATATATGTACTTTTTATATGACTCTATATGTATGTAATGACACATGCAGCAACCATTGAGAGCACCTAACATGATGAAATCTGCCTTGCTTTGTTTAATTTGCACATTCTACCATTTGATCTTTTCATTTTCTTTCCAAAAAGATTACATAAAACTTTCAGGACGGAATTTATGCTTTTATTTTTCTGCATCTCTAATAAGTACCTCCTGAGTATTCTCTGTCCTTGCCTTGCCTTTGTTTTGTGTCTCTGCTACTTAAAATTAATCTATACATGAAGGGTTTCTTATTCTCTCTAGTAGGATATAGCCTCTTCCTCTGTACTGTCTTAGATTTTTGTACTTTCTTTCTTTCAACCTATTTCTTTTTTAACTTCAAATAATGCATTTGTGAAGGTAAGTGTATGTGTGTATAAATTATTTGTTGGGCATTATCTTAAGAACTTATCTTTTTCCACTTAGGTGTTTTGATAACCTTATTAGATTGTAAATATTTGGTATCCAAAGACCTTGTCTTATTTACCTTTTGTCTGGTTAAAGTCCAAATAAATTTATTTGCCTTCAGTAAAATTTTGGCTGTACTCATCTGGTTTCCATGAATTTCTTCATTGACTCAAAAAGCATTATGATTTCATCGTTTCCATATGACCACCCTGATTAAATCACTTTCTCCCTTTCCTTTTTATCACATTACCCTAGTTTGTTTTCATCAAAGCATGTAACTGTAACTACTTTTGGACAGTTAATATAGTGTGGATATATATGAATAATGTAAATAACAACATACTTTATACTTTTAAGCATAATGTTTATTGGCTGTTTCATAACTGTGGAATCATGACACTCATCAGGGAATCCAGACATCAACTCAGTTACAATGAATGAAATAAGGAAATTATTACCATTCCTAAGGCAAAAGTTAAGAATTAAATTTGCAGGAACAAGTTAGCATAAAATTATCAGACTAGATTAACAGGTTAATAGTGGAAAAGTAGCAAGAGACCAGATAACAGGGATCTCAAAAATCAGTCTAGAACACCTAATGTATCACCTTCCTGAGATTAAAATAGATTCTATTGATTCAGAAAATGGATAAAGAAATTAGAAGTGAAGGGGGAAAAGGCCATATATTTCAAAAATTGGCAAAGACTGATATAATTTAAAATATATTTATTAGAATTTATTGTTGTACATTGTATCCTTAAATAATTTAATTATATTTTATAAGTATATAATGAGGCCAATTAGTCTACAGTCTACTTAATCTTAAAACATTGCCCTATCTCCTTATCGATTTTTTTTTTGTATCTGAGTAGCACTACTTTAAATTGAGTGCATTTAAAAATTTAGTTTTAACTATAAAAATTTATACCATAGAAGCAAGTGAAAAATCTCTCAGAGGTAGGATTAATTGTAGCTGTGAAAATAAATAAGAATAAAATAAAAATACAACAGTATCATGAAATTGTTGCTAGGTTCATTTGATTGTCAACATTGTAACTTTTGAGCCCTAATCTTGTTCTGTTAAAAGGGGACTAGCACATGCTCAGAAGGATACCAATGAGTTTTCCCATTATTTAATCAGGAGGATTAAAAGTAATTTCAAAACTGTTATTCCAAGTTATTTAAGTGCGGTGACTCTACCTTCTATAAGATCTTCTCCAGAAGATCTTTACCAGAACCCACTTTTAGCAAGATGTTAATGGGGCAAAGATGCCTCAATGCATGCAATTTTTAATCACTCCGTGTGCAAGGAAAAATGAATAGCACACAAAGGAAGAAATTCTAACCACAAATTTTCTACTCAACACTTTTTTTCAAACATTAGCCAGATTCTTTCGAGTAATTGATATTTAGGGTTATTGTCTTTAACTATAGCATAAAAGCTCATACATTGGTAAATACATTTAAATACTTGGGCTTTTCTAGTTTAGGGAACAAGGTTATGCTTTAAAGATTTTTTTCTGCCAAATATCTCTGCCTCTTTCTCTCTCACATTCACTCTATTTTAACTTGAATCCTTCTTTCTGTCTTCTTAAATCATCTAGAGTTAAAAATCCCAATTACTTACATGCATGTATATTTAAAAATAATTTAAAAATTTAAAATAGTATATTTTATGACACAAATTATTTATATTAATGGTTTCTAAAGATAAGCCTAGTGCCTACATACAATTATTTTGCAAAATGTTCTACAAACTTAGAACTTTGAAAGGTGAATAATAACTTCAAATTCTGAAGATATATTGACTTAGTGTCATGAAAATATGTGGGGAAATAGATATCCTCTTTTGAAAGAGAAAGTTTAGAAATCACTTTTAGTAGTCTCTCACTTTCTATTAAATTTAACCCAGAGATATTTTCACCTTTAGTCAGGAAAGTCAGCTTTCTCCATTTATCAAAGATCTTTCTTTGGAGATGTAAATAAATTATTTCCAATTGGAATGAGACTCATCTTCTCTATGGTAGGCACCTGTCTATGGTAACAAGACTAAGCCCACAGCTCCATTATTCACATGCCACATGGCAGATGGCAGATGACAATGACCTTAAGTCATTTTGTCCAGTGAGAGATTAGAGTTAGCTCATAAATTGCCAATCTGCTGAGCCATCTGGTCTTTCATGGTAGATTTTTTTTTAAAGTAATTCGTGAAGCTTAGGAAAATAATTTATTGACCACCTATGTACTATATATTAAAGACTGTCTTTCAGTGATAACCTGTAAACATTTGGAGATCTACAGGGGGAGGATACTTTATAAATGTTCCATGTTAAATGTGTATGGTATATCTTGTACATATGTTTTTAGAATATTTAAATTCCTTTTAATTTAGATGTTTTGGCATTTCGTATGTTTTCTGTTATGGGGATGAGGTATGGTAGAGTATAAATATACTCAGTGTGAAATTAAATAGGAAGAATTTTACTTAGAATTATCTATAAATCACCCTAAAATAATTTTTGCCACACTAGTATGCTGGTAATGCATATTTCCTAAACACATAGGTATTCTGTCATTATTGTTTTTTAAAAGAGGATATGGAATTATTTACATCAAATTTAAGGCCCAATCTTTAACTTTGTAACATGACAAAAAATTTCAATAAAACCTCTATCAGACTTTGATTTCAATCAGGTAATTTTTAATTTTCAATATTCTAAATTTGAGGACTTTGAGAAGAGTGTATCACTTACACAGTAGTGGTGATTGTGGAGGTTTGGGACATTTTATGGCTGTGAACCCCAAATTGGTGTTCACTTTTGTGGAATTTAGAGATTCAGTTAATCTCTTTGCAATGAAAACTAATGTGTGTATGAATTATTTTTAAAATAAATATGATTTAAGATATATAATATTTTAATCCTTGATAACTCCTAAATTATTTTTCTGTTATGAGAATATAATAAGCAATTTTTTCTGAAAGCCAAAGTGAGAGTAATTATTATACAAAGGGATAGCCAACTCTTTGTTCAAGCCAACTGCCTCCTTGGCAAGAAGGTGATAGAAAAATTTTTAAATGTGTCATTACTATTAATATTGTTTTGTAAAATAGGGATCAATCAATCCTAGGAACAAGCAAATTTTTTTTTCTTGTCCCTTTCTCCCCTACCACTGACCCCCGCTTTTTAATCCCAATTCCATGACTGCTAAATTGGTGATGGTCTCTGAATTTCAGGACCTTGCCAAACTAGAGGAGTGTAAGCATGGTACTTGACTGCTCTATTTCCTGGCTGTCCTTTTGGAGATCACCATTCTGTGATTACAGAAGTCTAAGGCGATTCCATCCATCTGTCTCCTGGCTACAGGGTAGACATTGCATCTGCCATTACTAAAGAGGAATGATGGTGGGGACCACTCAATAAGTACACAGAATCTAGAATGAAGGGTTATGTAAAACTATAAAAAGTTATTTGACCAAAAATGTGCATGTTTGAATCAACTTCACATGTTTGACTCATAGCTACCAAATCGGCTATCACTTATTACCTTCCTTTAAGTTGACTTGTTTGAGGCCTGAAGATTTTAATGTACATGCTATTACAAAATAGAAGACTAATGTCAGCATGCACTAATACAGCTAAAAATAAATACAATGAAAAAGATAGAAATATAAACATTTATATAGATATTGTTGGTAACCAAAAACTCTAGTCTGAAGCATTCTCTTACTTTTCAGGAAAGAGGAATTGCCTAACCCTCCTCTTTTAAATTTTAAAAAACATTGAAAACATTACTTTATAAGAAAGCAGTGAGGGTTGGACAAAGATGTGTGTAAAAGTCCTATAGCTGTAATGTGCAGTTTCTGCAACAATCAATAGTTATCCTAATTGTTGAAGGAAAAACATCAAATTCAAATTATAAAGCTACTAGTCAAGGCATGCTGACCTAGTGTACTGTCCAGGGACTCTGTGTTCTTGACACCTAAGAATATAAGGTCTGTTGTGACATGTTTGTGGTTCTTGACATATTTTTTCTTCTACTTAGATTAGTTTTTCCTCTAATATCGCTTTTAGATCTGAGTATATATTGACATCAATTTTAATAAAACAAAATACATTTTTAATAAATTTGCATTTTCCCAAGATAACCTCGATGATATCTGCCATCCCACTTGTTCTTCTTACAGTGTGAGGGTGACACTCAGAACTAGGTAGGCTTTTATGATTACTTCCACCACCACATTGCAGTGTGATGCTAGGTGACTACTCAGGGCAGACCATAAAAAGACACTTGGCTACCATCGTGTTCACGAGCACACTGGGGCTGGAGCCTTGAGATGCCTTGTGAGGAGTATTGGGCTACAGTGGGAAAAAAACAGCCCCCACAGAGAGACTACATGGAGAAGCCCTGAGAGGGCAGGAAGAGAAAGGCCTCCACATCCCCTCCACAGTCCCAGCTCCAACCCCATCTGCTTGCTAACGTGTGAGAGTACCTGAGCCAGAAATCCCAGCTAAGCCCATCCTGCAGAAACCATGAGAAAAAACAAAATGATTTTCATTTGTTAAGTCTCTAAATTTTGGAATCATTTGTTTGTTATAGAACCATAACTAACCAGAACAACATCCAACATAATACAATTCTTGATGTTTTTGTGTATAGAGCCATAGACTACGAATATTTTTTATCCCTCCTCTTTCCAAAATGGTAGTAGGCTACTCTTCTGACTGAAAACCATTATTTCCCCAAATGTTATCTTTTAGTAATCCCAGGACCTGTTCTACTGTTCACATTTTTTTTCTGGCAATGATTTTTTTCGGGGGGCATGATGTATGTTTTATTTTTCTTTTACCAATAATATACATGGAAAGCCCAAATAATTTTAAGTAAATAATTCTAAATTACATATCATGTTGTTTTTTTTTCAGTTGGAATGGATTTTTTTTTTCCTATTTTTTTTAGGGCTGCACTCATGGCATATGGAATTTCCCAGGCTAGGGTTCAAATTGGAGCGCCCACGCCACAACCACAGCAACTAGAGATCCGAGCTGTGTCTGTGACCTACACCACAGCTCACAGCAATTCAGAGTCCTTAAACCACTGAGCAAGGCCCGAGTTCGAACCTGTGTCTTCATGGATACTGATCGGGTTCATTAACAGCTGAGCCATGATGGGAACATTGAATTTTTTTTTTTTTAATTAAAGGTTCACCCTAAGAAAAATTAGGAAAACCTAACATTGAAAAAAACCCATAAAGAATGCATACAATCTTGAAGAAAGACTTTTCTAAATTTCTAATTAGAAGATGTTAGGATTATTCTAATTTTCCTTTTCTTTTGCAGATGCCTAGAGAAGAAAGGAAAAAGGAAATAGTAACAATCAATCACATATTTTTAAAAAGGAAAAGTTATTTTAGAGAAAATAATTAGTCAATTTAGAGTACTTATAATTAGCTGAGAAACTACCCCCCCATAATACTACAGAATGATCAATATTAAAATAATTTAAAAGAATGGCCCAGGGAATATTTTCTGTCATTACCTTGGAAAATGATTAAATTATATTTGGAAAAGTATCTGGAGCTATTAACAAAAGTTTAACATTTCTGGAGGTCTGGTTTCTCTCCAGTCAAACTCTCTCTCTAAACTACTACCCAAAGCTTCTCTCTTTTTTTGTCAAGTAGAAACATTATCACATGAGCCATTGGTCCTTTTTGCTCTGAAAAATTTCAACCAAAACATCAATTTAAGAAGCAATTTTGCTGGAAGTAAGTTTTAATACTTCTGTTTTTAATGACTGATAATAATAAACAGCACAGCATTTTGTTCACTGATTTATTTTTAGTTTGTTTTGAAAGAGGGACTCGAAATTGTCTACAAGGCTCTGGAGATGCATTGTGTGTGAGTAATAGCTGCATCAAATGTGAATTCATTTTGATATCTTCTGACTACTATAGGACTAGTGCATTTTTCTTTTCTGGTTTTTGTTGGTTTGTTGTTTGTTCTTCAGATGATGTTTACACTAGCTTATCACCCAGATGAACTTTTGCATAAAGCCTTTCGGATCTTGTGAGTTGTATTTTACTTCACCATTTCAGCAGCGTGTGAAGCTTACTCTTGCCCCACAGGTCTTTGAGAATTTTGCTCATAAAAAATACCCTTAGTGTGGGGACATTCCTACTTTTCTTAAAAATCTCCCTTTATGTGCAACTTATTAGCTTGTATTTTCAATAGAATACATACACAGTCACACACACACACACACACACACACATGAGAGAGATAAAAAGTGAGGAAGAATGACAGATAATAGACTGGTTTCTCCATTGATTATCAGTCATTAACAGGTTCATCCATCCATCAGAAACTAAGGATCAAGGCACACATATTTTTAATATTATTTATTTCAGATAATTATAATAATATTATTCAGTAAAGACTGAATTAACAGATCTTATCACAGAAAAGTAAATAGATAACAATGTCAGGGAATATTAATGAAAAAGTGGTTCTTTTCCTAATAGGGTAAATATATGCTCAACTCATTGCTTTCTGAGCTGTGGGACTGAGCATGCCGCACACAATCATACCCTTTATGGCACTGATCTTTGTGAGTCTTGTATTGCTTTTCTCCATGATTTGCTTATTTTTGACTTAGAAAAGAAAACCCATTTCCAACTCTGATAGGAAGATAATTAAAATGCTTACCATATATTTTCTTCTCCCCTCCCTTGAAACATCATAACATATATTAGTAGCTCAGGAAGGTCCACAAAAATATCTTCCAAGAAAAGTTGCTAGAATAAAAGTACTATATGCATGTCTGGACAAACTCTGAGGGACCACTTAAGAACTAAGTTCCCTTACCATATTTACTACAGGGACCCTCATGGCTACTTTCACTGTTTGTGTTTCCCTGACCCTTGAATTGATCTCAAATTCTCAGGAAACACTATTTATAAGAGAATCATATAATTATATTGCTGTGAATCTTTTTAAAAATGAGCATTCATAAATTTCCCCAAATTATTCCCTCTAAGTTAAAAGTTTTGAAAATTCAGAATGAGCCTGCCTCATGGTATGGAAAATTTGTCTAATGTTCTAGAACTTTCTTTGTTTAAGTGTTCAGAATTACCTACAAAAGTAATCATTTGTTGAATATAGGTTTAAAATAATCATTATAGCTTTTATAATGTCCATAAAAATAGAGAATTTGATTGCTGATCATAGTATTAATAAGGGCTAATAAAATGCTCTGTGCAGAACACAAAGGTTTATTTCACTAGAAAATATTTTGACATAATTTTCCTTCTGCATTATGCCACCGTGGGACAGGGCTTGCCTGCTCTCAGAATTCAAATAAAACATGATTTCAAGTTGACCTAAATTTGAGCCATATAAACATTTAATCAAGAATGAATGAAATATTGTATTTGAACAAAATATAAATAGAAAGCATCTGTTGGGCAACTTCTGAAAGACGAGCTGTATTACATTCTGTTATAGGCATTTTTAAAAGAAATGTCTAGCATAATTTAAAATGGCAGACTTTTTTCTTATAAATACTGCCAACTAGTTTTATAGATAGCATTAATCTAGAATGTTAGCTACATCTTGCCAAAGTACATACTAAATTTTTTTTCCCTTTAAACTCTATCTGCCCACACTGCCAAATATGACTTTTGTTAAGGAAGTTGGAATACATAAGATTTGATGTTACCTGTTCTGAGTGAGCACCAGACTGAACCAATTTCACTTCGTACAATGATCATCTTACTTAGATTTTTAAAGTCATTTTGGTAATTTACTCAAAAAGAGATTTGTTTTCACTTTTAAATAGTATCCTTACAGATGATGAAAATGCAGCTGCAGATAAATGGGAAAGATCTTTTGGTGAACTACTCTTACTGAAATTTATAGAGGGTATTGTTGAAAGTCCCTATCAATTTAATTAAAATAATCTTTAACTGGCTAGTGTACACTGGAGTCTTTGCTTCTTCTTTTCTATGTGAAATTTGGAAACTATTTAAAGTTCAATTTCGTTTTGTTTTTAAACACCTTTATTGAGGTAAATTCACTTAAAATAAAATTTAGCATTTTAAGGGTATGACTCAAAAATTTTGACAAAGATATATAGCCGTGTAACCATCTCCAATGTCAAGACACAGAACATTTTTATCATTCCAGAAAAGTTCTACTGTAGCCCCTGTAGCCAGTCCACTCCCCTTTTTATAACCGGTGGCAACCACCACCCTGATTTTTTTGTATACTCTTACATTTTCTAGAATGTCATAGAAATGGAATCATATAGTGCATAGCCTTTTGTATCTGCCTTCTTTCTATGAACAAAATGTGTTTGAGATTCATCCAGATTGTAGCATGTGTTCACAAGTCACTTCTTTTAATTGCTAAGTAGTATCTTCCTGTATGGGTATACCATTATTTGTTTATTAATTTACTGACTGGTTGCTTCCAATTTTTGGCTAATTTAAATAATGTTGCTTTGAATATTGAAATACAGATCTTATTGTGGAAACATGTATATTGGTCAGGGTTCTCCAAAGGTATAAAACCAGGTTGTACTGATACAAGTTGGCTTGTGGTTGACTTTTCAGTCTATGTTAAGGCCTAGGAGCAGGCTAAGAGCCGTTTCTCAAAAGGAGAATAGTTAGCAGAGAATGACAGGGTTTTTCTCCCAAATGTTAAGGGCCTGAGCCATGATTAACCTATAGGGCCTACCAAAGGCTCAGACAGCATCCCTGTCTGCCACTGACAGTCTGAGCACCATGGATCTGCTGGATCATATGGCCCAAGAAGCAGAGCAGCTTACAGAGCAGCCTGGACCTAGTACAACTTCCTTTTTCTGAGTCCCACTCAAAACCAATAGCTTGCAGGCTCCCTCAGTGAATGGGGCAGAGTAACACATCCAAATGAGGAATATGTTGCCTCAAAATTCAAAGCAGCCTGATAGGTAAGTGTTTTCTGTGCTTTGTTTTGTTTTGATTTTGGTAGCAAAGGCCAAATGCAAAATCTTCATCTTAGAAGGCATATCTCAACGTATCCCACACTGTTGAATCCCTAGAAATTTTACTGAGGTAGAAGGCCCTGAATTTTGTCAGATTTGTTTCCTACTCTCTGACAAGCAAATGTCTTACCATTAGGTCTAGAGTAGTTGCTACTTCTTGCTCTCTGAGTTCAATTAACATAATGCCATCAATGTAATGCACCAGTGTGATGTCCTGTAGAACTGAGAGACAATTACAATATCTACAAACTAAATTATAGTATGTTGGAGAGTTGATACAGCCCCTGAGGTGGGGGCATCAAAGAATATTGCTGGCCATATTAATAACTGTGTACCAGGAACTAGAGCATGTGCTAATGTGCTCAAGTAATGCAATCACATCTGTACAGCAAGTACAATTGGACCCACCAGCTGGTTAAGCTATGGTAATCTGTGGTTATTCTCTAAGATCCATCTGTCTTCTGCAGAAGCCAGATAGGTGAGTTGAATGGCGATACAGTGGGACTCATTATCATCATCTCCTTCAAGTCTTAGATAGTATTATTAATCTCTGCAGCCAGTCCAATAGTAAGGTATTTCTTTTAGTTTATTATTTCTCTAGGTAGAGAAATTTCGAGTGGCTTCTTGTCCTTTCCCAACATTACAGGTCTTACTCATAGGCCATGGAGCCAATGTAGGGTTTCTGCCAGCTGAGTATATATATTCCAATTTTGCATTCCAGAAGTGGGAAAATAACCATATGATGGGTCTAGGGAACGAATGGGTCTTTGTGAGATAGACCTAAATTAAAAAATTATTCATCACCTGGCGTCCCTACTCTGACTGGTTGACTACAGTGACATTTTGTGTCTCCTGGAATTAGTTCTGAATTAGTCAGTTCAGAGCCAGTATCAAGTAATCCCCCCAAATTCTGATTCCTTCCTTTTCCAAATGCACAGTTACTCTGGTAAAAAAGAATTTAGGTTCCTTTAAGAAAGGCTGGGGGAAAGATTATCCATAAAAATTATTAGCAGTGTGCAAGGATCCCTTCTCAAAGATAGTCTGGGTCAGTCAGATCAGGGAATAAAAAGGCCATGATGCTTTGCTGTTATGATTCAGGTTATATTTTTATTCACTTGACCTAGAACTTTTCTGCCTAACAGGTCAAGTAAGAATTTAGTAAGCTTCCTATCCATTTCAGTTCTAGGAACACCATGATCAACCAGCAAGTGCCACAGATCTGCATGGTATATTCTTATTGACTATTTGACTCTGCTGTGTATTTACAGAAACCATGCCCACCTTGTCTTTAGTGGCTGAGTGCTGCAACTTGGCCCCTGTCACTTGGTTCCTCTTGGACTCCCAGATCCAATCATTCCCATTGCATTTAGTTTTCCCAATTCGCTGACGGCAGTTCTCAATGTTAAGTTCTGGCCTACAGAGAAGAATCATCAAAGAGCTCTTCAAGGACTCTGGAGCTCCTGGTCTTCAATGCTAAATGCAGAATATCTGCATTTGAGCCCACATCCATAAATTCAACCTTATAACGTTATTTTTCTCCACCATTATCTCACACTTTTGATATCCATTCTCATACATGTTCCCCAGATTTCTGTCTGCATCAATTAGAAAAATCAAGTGGATCTTTTGGAGTGTACTACATCTCTGATGAGTCACACTTTTACCTCATCTTTAGTGCTTACTGGAACTTGAGATTAATTAGAGGTCTCAAGGAGTGGTGGGGGTTTCCTACGGAGACTCAGCATTGTCTTACTCAGCAACTGCCTATCCATTACAGTTTCCTCAGGCAATGCATGGTTAATCTCCTTAGATGGGAGTAGTGAGGCTGAAATTGGGGGCCTCTTTCACTGACAGAAATGACCTATCAGAATTTAGGGGCTCAATATCCCTTGTTTTATCAGTGTCTTCCAATATGTCCCTGTTCCAATTTTAAGAATCTCATTTCTTCCCCATTGATGACCTTACATTAACAGTAGACTCCCTATGAGATTAGAAGTTCAACTTGGGTTTTAATTCAGCCAATCAGAGGATGAGATTCTGAATGTTATTTCCAGAAATCTCAGCCCTGTGGCTACAGGAAATGAAGAGATCCTTCAGGACACATATAGAAGTTGTCAGATCACTTATGTGGCACCTGAGCTGGGAATTTGAAGTCGTGAACTCATCTGTTTGTTTCCCTGCGTTGCAGTGATAGGAGGACCACGCCAATCATGTTATATTGATTAATTTTTCGAAAATGTTGGAAAGTATCGTATAAATAGTCATCCATCCCCTTCTTATAAGTGGTTGATTAGGAGCATTGATGGCAATATTTTGTGTGTCTATTGCCAGATATTGCTTTGGACTATTAGTGTTCTTTTTAGTATTGTAAATGGAGTCATTGGGTTCTTTAAATCTAATCAGAATTTTAAAGGTAATTCCGGAAACCCCAGAATTAATTGAGAAAACTCATCCTTGAAAATATATTCCTCTGAATCCACTCTTCATACCAAAATCTATATTAATCAAGGTTCCCTAGATAAACAAAACTTATAGGATATTGATGATGAGACACACACACACACACACACACACACACACACACCCAGATAGACAGATTGATATATAGATTAGGTAGGTAGGTAGATAGATAGATAGATAGATAGATAGATAGATAGATGATAGATAGATAGAAAGAAATATTTATTTTAAGAAATTGGATTATATGACTATGAACCAGGAGAGCCCATGATGCTGGTTCTAATTTGAGTCTGAAGGCCTTGGAACCAGAAAAGCCAAGTGTAATTTTTATTCCCAGACTGGGGGCTTGAGAACTCAGAGAGCTGATGATGTATGTTCCAGTCAAGAACAAAAAAAAATTGATGTCCAAATTCAACAAGTCAAGTCAGAGAGTTGTCCTTTTACTCCATCTTTGTATTCTATTTAGACCTTCAGCTAATGGCATGAGCACCACCCATAACAGGGAGGGCAGCCTGCTTTACTTAGTCTACTGATTCTATTGTGAATCTCATCCAAAACACCCTCCCAGACACACATGGAATGATGTTTGTCCAAATAAAGGCCTGGTCAGGATGACACATGAAACTAACTATCAGAACATGCTTTTGAGACAGGAAGGAAAGGGAAGGACACAACCACTAGACAAATGAAGAAGGATACAGCTGTTAGGAGCCAATAACAGCTAAAACCAGCAGAAACCAAGTTAGCCTAAAAAACAGTTTGGTCATTGACTTTTAGCTCATTATACTTTCACTGTAATGCTAAAAATCACTTCCCCTTATGCCATGACAGTTCCAAGAGGACCATAAAAGGCCAAAAAATAGGCAGTGGTCTAATTCCTAGAAATACTCACCCCTCCCCAAAATAACAAGAATATTCTTCCCACTTGTTAGCCTATGAAATTACTCAGCCCATAAAACCCAACAGCCCCATGCCTTGGGTCTGCTCTCACATTATGAGACACTCTGCTTAAGGGGTACATATGTCTCTGAATAAACCTGCTTTCACTTTGGCTCACTCTTCAGATCTTTCCTGCTCAAACCCAAGAACTCTCACTTGGTGGTCCATCCTGGGGACTCGAGTCCTGGGACATGACATTTCTCTCTCTTGTAACATTTTCATTTCTCTTATGTAAAAACTTGGTAGTGAAATCACTTGAGCCTGTAACAAGCATATGTTTATATTTCTAAAAACTACCCAACTATTTCCCAAAGTGTCTGTACCAAGTAGCATTTCAGCAATATATGAATGTTCTATTTGCTCAGATCCTCATGACCACTTGGTATTATCAAAATATGTAATTTAAACCACTCGTCTTGAGTACATAGTGGCATCTCTTTGATGAGGTTTTGTTGAGATAGAATTAACATATAATACAGAGCACATACTTAAAAGTCTATGGTTTGATAGGCTCTGACATTATGTGTATAGTTATGAAACAACTACTACAAAAATTATGAAACTATGCATCATCCCCCAAAGATCCCTCATGCCCTGGAAAATCCTTCCTTCTCTCATTGATCCATATCCACCTTATATTCTATTTTTGTCAGACTTTTTTTCACTCAGCATGATTATTTTGAGATTTATTTATGTTATTGTATGTATCCATAGTCCATTCTCTTTTGTTACCATTGTATCAAACCCTAATTTTGTGTATTAATTCACTTGTTATGGATATTTAGGTTGCCTCCACTTGTAGACTATTGCAAATAGATTTGCTATAAACTTTCATGTACAAATCTCTGTATATATACTACATTTGTTTGGCTGTATCACATGGCACATGCATATTTAACATTTTAAGAAATTGTTAAACCACTTCTAAAAATGATGGTAACATATAATATTACTATCAGCAGTGTATGTGTGTTCCAGTCATTGTACACATTTGTTCCTGTAAATAATAATCTATTTTCTGGATGATTTTAAGATTTTATCTTTATTATAGGTTTTCAACAATTTGAATGAACATAATGTGACTTGGTGTAGTTTGCCTGTCTTCCTCCCTCACCCCCTCCCTCCTTCTCTCTCTCTTATTCTTCCTTCCTTCTTCCCTCCCTCCCATTTTTCTTTCTTTCTTTCTTTCTTTCTTTCTTTCTTTCTTCCTTTCTTTCTCTCTCTTTCTTTCTTTCTTTCTTTCTTTCTCTTTCATTCTTTCTTTCATCCTTCCTTCCTTCCTTTCTTTCCTTCCTTCTTTCTTTCTTTTTACTTTTCATCTGTAGGAGTTATTTTTTCTCTTATCTTGCTCAACGAGAAGCTAACTGATCCTGAATTCCACTAATTTCCTTCATAACCAAGTCCCCTTACTAAGTCTCAGACAGTCCTCCTCTTAATCTGGCCTTGCCTTTACCTTCAAAACAGATTCCCAACTATCCTCTAAGAACCAAAAGGTGAGACTTTGACATTCCCAATAGGAGAAGGAAGCCTGACACATGGATATGAACATTCTGTCAGACATTCTATGTTAATCTTTTGACCCGCTATTTCTATTTCTCCCATATCCCGCCTCCACCTCTGGCAACCACCAATCTATTCTTTATATCTATTAGCTATTTTATTTGTTTTTTGATTTTTTTTTTAATTGTACATGCAAGGAGAGATTATATGGTGTTCATCTTTCTCTATCTGAATTATTTCACCTAGCATAATACCCTGTAAATTGACACATGTTTGGACACAAATTGGAAACGTGTTTTGAACCATGTAATTTTAGTTTATCATAAGTTAATTTTACTATTAATTAGATATAATCAATACGTAATTTTAGAGATATGGGAATTTTCAGAGTATAGTTTTAATTTTACATTACAAAATATAATTCCACCATAATCCACATAGTACTGTCTCCTTATATATGAATGTGCTAATGCATGTGTGCACATGTGTGACAGGTTTGTGGCTTTACATGTACAGAATAAGCCAGGAAGATATGAAACAAAAATAGAAAATGTTTATTTCTTTTCTCTGGAAAAAGGAAATAGAAGTTAGAGAAAGGCAGTTAAATGGGATTTCCCACTTTAGGTTAAAAAGTTCACATAAACTTTTACACATAAAAAAGCATGTAAGTGTTGGTTGATACTTTGATCCAAGACAGACACATTTATTACCTAAAAAAATAAAAAGGACTTCTTGATACATGATTGAATACTGTATGTATTTACATTCACATCTTAAAGCAAAATAAAAACTAAATTAAATAAACCTAGTTATTTTTCCAAGGCTTAATAGCTATAAATCCCTATTGAGTACCTGCTTTTACCCCAGGACCTTAAAATAACCTCTATAAAACAACAATAAAAAAATCAGCACGGGAGTTCACATTGTGGTGCACTCGAAATGGATCTGACTAGGAACCATGAGGTTGTGGGTTCGATCCCTGGCCTCACTCAGTGGGTTAGGGATCCAGCGTTGCTGTGAGCTGTGGTGTAGGTCGCAGACAATGCTCAGATCTGGTGTTGCTGTGGCTGTGGTATAGGCCAGCAGCTGTAGCTCCAATTCTACCCTTAGCCTGCAAACCTCCATATGCTGCAGATGCGGCCCTAAAAAGAAAAAAAAAAAAAAACATCAGCACAGGAAACCTTCCTCCCAAAGGAAGTGCCATTGTCATTATAATGTCAATATACTTACTGACAACATCTGTGCATGCCCATGTAAAAATTTATGCTTTCTTTTTTTTTTTTTTTTTTTTTTTTTAAATTTTATTTTCCCACTGTACAGCAAGGGGGTCAGGTTATCCTTACATGTATACATTACAATTACAGTTTTTCCCCCACCATTTCTTCTGTTGCAACATGAGTATCTAGACATAGTTCTCAATGCTATTCAGCGGGATCTCCTTGTAAATCTATTCTAGGTTGTGACTGATAAGCCCAAGCTCCCGATCCCTCCCACTCCCTCCCCCTCCCATCAGGCAACCACAAGTCTCTTCTCCAAGTCCATGATTTTCTTTTCTGAGGAGATGTTCATTTCTGCTGGATATTAGATTCCAGTTATAAGTGATATCATATGGTATTTGCCTTTGTCTTTCTGGCTCATTTCACTCAGGATGAGATTCTCTAGTTCCATCCATGTTGCTGCAAATGGCATGATGTCATCCTTTTTTATGGCTGAGTAGTATTCCATCGTGTATATATACCACCTCTTCCGAATCCAATCCTCTGTCGATGGACATTTGGATTGTTTCCATGTCCTGGCTATTGTGAATAGTGCTGCAATGAACATGCGGGTGCATGTGTCTCTTTTAAGTAGAGCTTTGTCCGGATAGATGCCCAAGAGTGGGATTGCAGGGTCATATGGAAGGTCTATGTATAGATTTCTAAGGTATCTCCAAACTGTTCTCCATAGTGGCTGTACCAGTTTACATTCCCACCAGCAGTGCAGGAGGGTTCCCTTTTCTCCACAGCCCCTCCAGCACTTGTTATTTGTGAATTTATTAATGATGGCCATTCTGACTGGTGTGAGGTGGTATCTCATGGTAGTTTTGATTTGCATTTCTCTTATAATCAGCGATGTGGAGCATTTTTTCATGTGTTTGTTGGCCATCTGTATATCTTCTTTGGAGAAATGTCTATTCAGGTCTTTTGCCCATTTTTCCATTGATTGATTGGTTTTTTTGCTGTTGAGTTGTATAAGTTGCTTATATATTCTAGAGATTAAGCCCTTGTCGGTTGCATCATTTGAAACTATTTTCTCCCATTCTGTAAGTTGTCTTTTTGTTTTCTTTTGGGTTTCCTTTGCTGTGCAAAAGCTTTTCAGTTTGATGAGGTCCCATGGGTTTATTTTTGCTCTAATTTCTATTGCTTTGGGAGACTGACCTGAGAAAATATTCATGATGTTGATGTCAGAGAGTGTTTTGCCTATGTTTTCTTCTAGGAGTTTGATGGTGTCCTGTCGTATATTTAAGTCTTTCAGCCATTTGGAGTTTATTTTTGTGCATGGTGTGAGGGTGTGTTCTAGTTTCATTGCTTTGCATGCAGCTGTCCAGGTTTCCCAGCAATGCTTGCTGAATAGACTTTCCTTTTCCCATTTTATGTTCTTGCCTCCCTTGTCAAAGATTAATTGACCATAGGTGTCAGGGTTAATTTCCGGATTCTCTATTCTGTTCCATTGGTCTGTCTGTCTGTTTTGATACCAGTAACACACTGTCTTGATGACTGTGGCTTTGTAGTATTTCTTGAAGTCTGGAAGAGTTATGCCTCCTGCTTGGTTTTTGTTTCTCAGGATTGCTTTGGCGATTCTGGGTCTTTTGTTGTTCCATATAAATGTTTGGATTGTTTGTTCTAGTTCTGTGAACAATGTCATGGGTAATTTGATAGGGATTGCATTGAATCTGTAGATTGCTTTGGGTAGGATGGCCATTTTTACAATATTGATTTTTCCAATCCAGGAACATGGAATATTTTTCCATTTCTTTACATCTTCTTTGATTTCTTTGATTAAGGTTTTATAGTTCTCGGCATATAGGTCCTTTACCTCTTTGGTCAGGTGTATTCCGAGGTATTTGATTTTGTGTGGTACAATTTTAAAAGGTATCGTATTTTTGTATTCCTTTTCTAATGTTTCATTGCTGGTATACAGAAATGCAACTGACTTCTGAATGTTAATCTTATATCCTGCCACTTTGCTGAATTTATTAATCAGTTCAAGGAGTTTTGGGGTTGAGTCCTTAGGGTTTTCTAGGTATAGAATCATGTCATCTGCATACAGTGACAGTTTGATCTCTTCTCTTCCTATATGGATGCCTTTGATTTCTTTTGTTTATCTAATTGCTGTGGCTAGGACTTCCAATACTATGTTGAAGAGCAGTGGTGAGAGTGGGCATCCCTGTCTTGTTCCAGATTTGAGTGAGAAGGCTTTTAGTTTTTCCCCATTGAGTATTATATTTGCTGTGGGTTTATCATAAATGGCTTTGATTATATTCAGGAATGTTCCTTCTATACCCACTTTGGCGAGGGTCTTCATCATGAATGGATGTTGGACTTTGTCAAATGCTTTTTCTGCGTCTATTGAGATGATCATATGATTTTTGACCTTTTTTTTGTTAATGTGGTGTATGATGCTGATTGATTTGCGTATGTTGAACCATCCTTGTGAACCTGGGATGAACCCAACCTGGTCATGGTGTATAATTTTTTTGATATGTTGTTGGATTCGGTTGGCTAAGATTTTGTTGAGAATTTTTGCATCTATATTCATCAATGATATTGGGCGATAGTTTTCTTTTTTGGTGGTATCTCTGTCTGGTTTTGGAATGAAGGTGATGGTGGCCTCATAGAATATCTTTGGGAGTATTCCTTCTTCTTCAACCTTTTGAAAGAGTTTAAGGAGGATGGGCACCAATTCCTCTTTATATGTTTGATAGAATTCACCTGTGAAGCCATCTGGTCCTGGACTTTTATTTGTAGGGAGTGATTTTATGACCTCTTCAATTTCATTTCTAGTGATCGGTCTGTTCAGTTGGTCTGTTTCTGCTTGATTCAGTTTTGGCAGGCTGTAAGATTCTAGAAAATTGTCCATTTCTTCCAGATTGTCAAACTTATTGCCATATAGTTGTTCATAGTATTCTCTTATGGTTTTTTGTATTTCTGCTGTATCCGTTGTGATTTCTCCTTTTTCATTTATAATTTTGGTGATTTGGGTTCTTTCTCTCCTCTTTTTAGTGAGTCTGGCCAGGGGTTTATCAATTTTGTTCACCTTTTCAAAGAACCAGCTCTTGGTTTTATTAATTTTCTCTCTTGTTTTTTGAGTCTCTATTTTATTGATTTCTTCTTTGATCTTTATAATTTCCTTCCTTCTGCTGACTTTAGGACTTTTTTGTTCTTCTTTTTCTAATTCGTTTAGGTGGAGGGTTAAGTTGTCAATTTGGGATCTTTCTTCTTTTTTGAGAAAGGCCTGGATTGCTATAAATTTCCCTCTGAGCACTGTTTTCGCAGCATCCCATAGATTTGGAGAGGTTGTGTCTTCATTATCATTTGTTTCAAGGTAGTTTTTAATTTCCTTCTTGATTTCCTCATTGACCCATTGGTTTTTTAGTAGCATGTTGTTTAGTCTCCATGGAGTAGGTTTTTTCTCTTTGCTTTTCCCATGGTTGATTTCTAATTTCATGGCATTGTGGTCAGAGAAGATACTTGAGATAATTTCTATGCTCCTAAATTTATTGAGATTCGCTTTGTGTCCCAATATGTGGTCGATTCTTGAGAATGTTCCATGAGCATTTGAGAAGAATGTGTATTCTGCTTTTTTTGGATGTAGTGTCCTGAAGATATCAATGAAGTCTAACTTTTCTATTGTTTCCTTTAGGATCTCTGTTGCTTTATTGGTTTTCTGTCTGGCGGATCTGTCCATTGATGTGAGGGGGGTATTTAGGTCTCCTACTATGATTGTATTCTCATCAATATCTCCCTTTATGTCTGTTAATATTTGTTGTATGTATCTGGGTGCTCCTATGTTTGGGGCATATATGTTGATGATAGTAACATACTCTCCTTGGATGGATCCCTTAATCATTAAATAGTGTCCTTCTTTGTCTTTCTTTATGTCTTTTGTTTTAAAGTCTATTTTGTCTGATATGAGCGTTGCAACTCCTGCTTTTCTGTCATGTCTATTGGCATGAAATACTTTTCCCCAGCCTTTCACTTTCAATCTATATGTATCTTTTGTCCTAAGGTGAGTTTCTTGTAGGCAGCATATTGAAGGTTTTTGCCTTTTTATCCACTCAGCCATTCTGTGTCTTTTGATTGGGGCATTCAGTCCATTGACATTTAAGGTGATAATTGATAGATGATTATTTATTGCCATTTGATCCTCGTGTTCCAGTTGATTCTATGGTTCTCCATTCTTCTTTTTTTTTTTTTTGGTTGGATGGTCTCCTGTTATTATCTGCTTGAGTGTATTTTTTTTTTCATTTTTTGCAAATGCAATATTTGGTTTTGGCTTGTGGTTGCCCTGTTTTTTAAGTATGCTAACCCCTTCCCATAATTGTGTGTTTTAGCCTGATGGTCCTGTAAGTTCAAACACTTCATTATTATATTAAAATTAAGAAGAGAGACATACATACAAACAAAAAGGATTATTTACCTCCTAACATCCCTTGCCCACATTTTATGGTTTTGATGACTCTTTTATTTTTTTCTTTTTAATTTTATTTTGTTTGAAGCATGTTCATGATTAAATCTGTATGCTGGCTTATTTGAGTGACTGCTCTCTGATTACGGTTTCCTCAGTCCTAGTTCTTCCTCTTCTTCTTCTTCTTTTTTTTTTTTTTTTCTTTCCTTTTTTCTTCCCTTTCCTTCCTTTCTTTTTGGTTTAGAGAAGCCCTTTCAATATTTCCTTTAACCTGGGTTTTGTGTTGCTGTATTCTTTAAGTTTTTGTTTGTTGGAAAAAATTTTTATTTCCCCTTCTATTTTAAATGATATTCTTGCTGGATAAAGTATTCTAGGTTGCATATTTTTTCCTTTGAGCACTTTAAATATCTCTTGCCATTCCCTCCTGGCCTGTAGTGTTTCTGTAGAGAAATCAGCTGATATTCTTATGGGGGTTCCCTTGTAGGTAACATTCTGTTTTTCTCTTGCTGCCTTTAGGATCCTCTCTTTATCACTAACTTTTGCCATTTTTATTATGATGTGTCTTGGTGTGGGTCTGTTTGGGTTCAGTTTGTTTGGGGCCCTCTGTGCTTCTTGTATCTTGAATCCAGTATCCTTTAGATTTGGGAAGTTTCCAGCGATAATTTCTTCAAATATATTTTCCATTCCCTTATCTTTTTCTACTCCTTCTGGAATTCCTATTATGCGTAGATTGGCCCGCTTTATATTATCCCATAGGTCTCTTATATTGCTTTCCAGTTTTTTGATTCGGTTTTCTGTCTGTTGACCAGATTGAGTGATTTCCATTATTCTATCTTCCACATCACTGATTCGTTCTTCTGCATTATTCATTCTGGTTTTTACTGCCCCTAGTTCAGTTTGCATCTCTGCAAATGAATGTTCTAGTTTTTCTTGGCTCCTCCTTATATTTTCTAGCTCCTTTCTGAGGGTATCTGCATTACTGTTCATATCTTCTCTTAATTCCTTCAGTATTTTCAGTATTTCTCTTTTGAATTCTAGGTCTGTCTGACTGCAGAGATCTGTTTCATTGTTGACTGTTTTAGGTGAGTTCTCCTGTTGGTTTGACTGGCGGTGGTTTCTCAGCTTCTTCATCTTGCTTGTTGTTTTCTTTCTCCTGAGGGAGTTGTCCTCTCCGTGATCGGGTAGTGTTTGCCTTGTCACTGCCGTGGAATATTTCCTGAGGGCTGTCGTTGTTGGTCAATCTTTTTTGAGGCAGTGTGGCTTTTCTGGAGTGTTGATGGAACTAACAGTGTTTCTTTGAAGCAAAGGAGGACTTCCTGAGGGCAGACAGGACTGGGAGGTCCACCCCACGATGGTAGCAGATTTCACTTGGTTCTCAGCACCCCCTGGGGTCTTGGGCAGGTAGCAGGGCCCTTGGAGACTCAAGAGGCTCCTCCCCAGGGCAGCCCGACTCAGAAAGACCGTCTGAGATCTTTTCCCGACTCGGCCAGGCTTGTTGCAGCTTTTCTGGGCTGCAGGGGGTCCTGCCTGGAGCTGGCAGTCCTATGCAGCTGGTCCACTAGGTCTTAGCACCCCCTGGGGTCTTGGGCGGGTAGCAAGGCCCTTGGAGACCCAAGAGGCTCCTCCCCGGGGGAGCCCGTCTCAGAAAAACCGTCGGAGAATTAGGTCGATCTATTCACGGCCTGGCTAGGCTTGTTCTAGCTTTTCTGGGCTGCAGGCCTTTTCTAGGGGGCTGGTGGTGTTTGGTGCTGCTCTGTGGAAGTGTAGCCCCTCCAAAGGGCAAGCAGGCCTGTGCAGGGAG
Source organism: Sus scrofa (assembly GCF_054392235.1). Taxonomy (NCBI): domain Eukaryota; kingdom Metazoa; phylum Chordata; class Mammalia; order Artiodactyla; family Suidae; genus Sus; species Sus scrofa. Next base: position 104,803,582 of record NC_139390.1, read on the forward strand.
AGCCCCTGCGGTGGTAGGCTTCAGGCAATTGTTGAGGCCAGCCCTCCTGGATGGCAGGCAGCCCCAGGTTCCGCGAGAGCGTAGGGGGTGGCGGGGGTGGGGGGAGGGAATGCACTGGGAAGCACAGCTTTCTGCTAGCTAGCGGGCCTGTAAGCTTGCTGTGGCGTGGGGGGTATTCTATGGGAACCCACCCCTTCTTCTCTCCGCTCCCCAGCACGGGCGCAGACCAGGCTCTTCTCCCAGGTTCCCTCTGAGGTGGCTTTCCACTTCCCCGCCCCTAGAGTATTGCTCCCTTCCTCTGCGACAGCTTTGTTTTCTAGTCTCCCAGGCAGTCTCTGCCCCGTCAAATGGTTTAGAGACCTCCCAAGCAGTTTCCGCTCTTCCCCGCCCCCCTAGCCCGGGGACTAATCTCTGGAGCCGAGGTCTCGGTGCCCAGCCCCCACCCAGGCGTCCCCCGGCCCCCTCTCGGGGACCAACCTTCAGAGGCGAGGTCTCGGTGCCCAGCCCCCACCCAGGCGTCCCCCGGCCCTTTCCCGGGGACTAACCTCTGGAGCCCAGGATTCGGTGCCCAGCCCCCACCCAGGCGTCTCAATTTTTGGTGACTGTGCCCGTAGTTCAGATGGTCCGTTGGGTTCTTGATCCGTTTTTCCGTACTCCGACTTACTGCTACACTCTTCTCTGCATCTGGGGATTCCTCCGGTTCATTTGATCTTTCGCCCGGTAGGAGACTTTCCAGGGTGCAGGATCCCTTTCTCCTCCGCAGTTCCCTTTCGGGAGCGCCCGTCCCGCTCGGATTCACCTTCTCTCACTCTCCTCTTTTCTCCCGTTCTGCCCAATAATGTCACGAACTTCTTGCCATTATTGGAGTTTAGGTTCCTCTGCCAGCGATTGGTTGCTGTTCTGTGCGAGTCATTTCTTCTGTAGATGTGCTTTTTTTGTTGTGTTTGTGGGAGAGGGCGAGCGTGTCCCCCTACTCCTCCGCCATCTTGTCCTCTCTCCCCTATGCTTTCTTTTCATTTTCTAACCAAATAAAATTAGAAGTGGACAACTCCATATTTGCCCACAACTGAGGAAAAAAATTGAAAAAGGTAACAGCACACTTATTTTCAGGATCAACTAAAGTGGTGAGAGGTGTTGTTATGAGCCAATATTGAGGAAACATTTGTTTTGTTTTGTTTTGTTTTGATTATTTCTTTTTGTTTTGTTTTGTTTTTTTGCCTTTTGGGGCCGTACTAGTGGCATATGGAGGTTCCCAGGCTAGGGGTCAAATGGGAGATGTAGCTCCCGGCTACAACAAAGCCACAGCAACACAGGATCTGTGTGGCATCTGTGACCTACACCACAGCTTAGGGCAACGCCAGATCTTTAACCCACTGAGTGAGGCCAGGGATCAAACCCACATCCCCATGGATACTAGTCAGGTTCGTTAACCACTGAAATACAACGGGAACTCCTTTGTGACAGTTCTTAGAACCAAATTTAAAATGGTTTTCTTGTAAATGAAACATTTCATTGGATCATTTCCTAGGAAATTATAAAGTAAATTCTTAAGATTCAAATTTATATCTGAGTAAAAAGAGCTGAAAATTTTAGAATTGAAACTTACCTCTCCTGGGAGTTCCCGTCGCGGCGCAGTGGTTAATGAATCCGACTAGGAACCATGAGCTTGCGGGTTCGGTCCCTGCCCTTGCTCAGTGGGTTAACGATCCGGCGTTGCCGTGAGCTGTGGTGTAGGTTGCAGACGCGGCTCGGATCCCGCGTTGCTGTGGCTCTGGTGTAGGCCGGTGGCTACAGCTCCGATTCAACCCCTAGCCTGGGAACCTCCATATGCCGTGGGAGCGGCCCAAAGAAATAGCAAAAAAAAAATAAAAAAATAAAAAATAAGCTATAAAAAATAAATAAATAAAAAAAGAAACTTGCCTCTCCTAAATATACTTAACAGCTATCCATGATTCTTTTTTTTTTATCATAAGATTTGATTTTTATTTTTTTATTTTTTATTTTTTTTTTTTTAGATGAATCTTTTTTTTTTTTTTTTCCATGATTCTTTATTTGTCATTTTATTTCTAGTGCACCACATCATCTTATGGAGAAAACATTAGTTCTGGGTAAAGAAAATTTTTGATAAAAAATAAGTAACTTAAATCAAATGATTTATTTTACGCAGTCTTCTTCACTGGTTAATATCAATTAAGCTGCATATTTAAATTCTGTTAAATGTATTTTTGTTTATTAAAATTTGTAATTTTCCAGTAGTTTTGATTACTTTTCCTTTTAGAACTGAGTCCCATTTATTAAATTAGATAAATCTTTCTTAATATCAACAAAGAACATGAAAAATTTCTAATCTTATTAGAAAATATTTATTTGCATTATTAATTTTCTAAATCTCATTAAAAGTTGAGAGATGTTATACTTTAGGGAAATTATTTTAAGGATAAACTCTTTCCTACATCTCTGTTTCACATTCTGCACTTGTATTCAGCTAAACATCATAAAAACAAATAATTTGCCCAAGTTACCTTAACCTAGTGGTTATCAACTTCTCCAAAATAGAAGCTTTCTTTTCACTTTTTGCATATTTATTAATAGACACTTTACTGAAAAGAAATTAGTAGATGGCATAACTTTACTCTCATATAAAATTTCAAATAAAAAAGAAATCTATAAAAGCCAAAATGCTAATATAAACAAAAACAGGGAAATAGTCATAATAAATTAATATATTTAAGCATAAAAACATGTAGGCATGACTGCACTGGAGGGCATAATGATGAAAACACACACATATTTACTCACTGGACAAGGATCCTGGGAAAATGCGAAGGTACAGAGATAGATGTATGCAAATCTGAGGTTGGCAATTCAAATACTTTTGACATGGTGATGTGATTTTCCCCAAATTGAAAAATAATTCTTGATACATTTCCAAATCAAACAAAATTTTCTATTGATTTATCAGTAGCTATCTTTGATACATAATAAATTGTAAGAGAAATATCTTGTATTTTTATTTAAAGTAGAGTTAGATTCTAAGCTCAAATACTTGTAAATATGTATCTCATCCAGGTGAATGTCTAAGAGGACATTTGTAACTCTAGACAATTCTTTATTGTGCAAGACTGCTATACAAATTGGAGCATGTTTACTACCATCCCTGGCCCCTTCCTACAAACCATGAGTACTGTCTCTCTCACCTCCACAAATTTGAATATGCTCCAAGGATAATTACTCTTTTAGGATAATTACTTTCGTTATCACTTGATAACCTCCAGAGTAATGTTTTTTTTGGTATGCTGAGTGTTGATGCTGCTACTGTATATTTTATACTGAACGTCTCTAAACTGTAAACTATAGTGATATTCAGTTCATTCTTCCAGTTGCTACACTGTTCTATGAGCACTGTGTGTAGTAAAGCATATTTCATATTGGTTGCAAATTCAGAATTTAATGTAAAGCTTAACTATGGAAATTATATGGAACGCTTTTATCTACATTTTTTCTAGTGGATCTTATTTCAGAACCTGAATTTGTTTTTGATCTGAAATGTTTCTTTATTTCTAGTGTGCCGTCATTGTGCGTGTGTGTGTGTTCTTTAAGCTGCTTCAATTCGTCTGTAAAACAAAGTTAGAGATAGTGAAGTACTGAGAGAGACAATATGGTATATGAAATATGCATCAAGTTCATAGTGGCACAGTTTTTATCTAATATTGAGGTATTCCACAGCAATTTTGAAATCTAAGAAAAAAGGATTGAGTGGAAATGCTTGGAATTTAAGATTATGTAACTGATTAATTATGAAATTTGTAACAATTAAATTTAATGAAGAGGGGCTGAAATAATGAATAGGGATTTTATTTCATGTGTTTTATAAAATTTCATTATATTTATTTCATACTTCACTTGACTGTTTCAACAGTAATGAAATGTGACATTTAAATATTCAAAATCATGCTCCTTAGGAATGATAGAAGACTAAGATGAAGAGATTGTACTTGATGTAGGAACTTTTTAAGAGTGAATAACTTTTATTGGCTTACTTTGTCAATTATTGGTAGAATAATTTCTCTTAAGTGGACAAAACCAGTTAGGTAGAATATTTGGCCAACTGAATATCTGACATAGGAGCTTTCAAAACAACAACTTTTAAAAAACAGCATAGTTTTATATCTGATAGTCTATGAAAAGCTTTTGATTTGATTTGATAGGATATGAACAATGTCCTCAGAGGTAGAAAATGCATTTCCATGACTAGATTTTCCTAAGGAGTTATGAAAGATGACCACTGTGAAAATTATAAGCTATACATTTTGCCAGAACTAGCTGGTTGTTTTAGAAACCACAAGATCCTGGTTGTGTCAGCACAGTATGACTTGCATTGTAGGCACAGATACTAATATGTAAGAAAGGTCAGAATATCATAATAACATATAGTTTATATATGAAATACTAAATACTTGCTTTTATCATAAAGACAGAATTATTTAGTTATATGGTAAAATATCCGATATACAACAACAATGAATAAGATATAACAGGATTTGAAGAAATCTTACACTTGTATTTACCTAAATGTAACACAAATTGGAAAAATCTCCAAATAACTCCTATCATTATTGGATTAAATCCTTTATTCCATTTTTCCTGGTCTTCATCACACTTTATTGCATTGTAGAACTTTGATTAATCTTATTACATACATTCATGTGTGTATGCTTGTGTGTACATGCATGTGCACGTGTACACACACACACACATATACAGAGCCAGACTGAACTTTCACAGTTTAACCAGAAAGAAGACTCCTTAGCTTATTGCTATCAAGTTAGCTTAAATTACTTTATAATTAATTTTATTATCAATAAAAACAGATAAATTTAGAGTGACATTTGTTATTTCTGATATCTTTCTAGTTGTAAAAGACAGTGTTATCATAGTACACAAGAGCATGGGTTCTGGGGTCAGACTGCACGGATTTGACCCAAACCCCTCAGTTTGGTGACTGTATGACTTTGGTACCACCAGGAGGAATAATAAACTGTCTTATTTTTTCTCACAAGGATTTGAATGAAATTAAAATGTTTACAAAAGTATCTGGTTCAAAGAATGGCCTAAAATTAAATTATTAGTTTATTGTCTAATGGGCTTTGTTTTGTTTTGTTTTTTTTGTTTGTTTGTTTGTTTGTTTTTTGTCTTTTTTTTGCCATTTCTTGGGCCGTGGGAGGTTCCCAGGCTAGGGGTCTAACTGGAGCTGGAGCTGCCAGCCAACGCCAGAGCCACAGCAACGCGGGATCCGAGCCGCGTCTGCGACCTACACCACAGCTCACGGCAACACCAGATCATTAACCCACTGAGCAAGGGCAGGGATCGAACCCGCAACCTCATGGTTCCTAGTCGGATTTGTAAACCACTGCACCACGATGGGAACTCCCTGGGCTTTGTTTTTGACATAACAATAGATAAGAGACTTTATTTCTTTTAAATCAACAACATCCCCCAGTGTATTAATGTACTAGGGAATGGTCATGCAAAATATTCATTATGCTCTTTTTGATGACTCCATTTGAATTACAGTCTTAGATTCTACTTTATATACTACATGAACAAAACTGCTGATTTTATTTTGGTGGTTTATTGTGGGTCATGGTTTAAACATAATAATACTTGAGGAATTGCCACGAACAGACCTACACTGAAAGAATGGATGAAGGAAATTCTCTAAACAGAGAAAAAAATAAAAGAAAGAATCTAGAATATCAGAAAAGAAGCAAAGGCATAGTGAGCAAAAGTGGGGGTAAATAAATTATGTTTCCTTCTCTCCTTGAGTTTTCAAAATTATTTCATGGTTGAAACAGAAAAAAAAAATATAGCAATGTGTGTATAGAGAAACTTTTAAAGAACATTACATTATAATAAAAAAATAAGACCCCCCCAAAAAAGTAGGAGTTCCCATCGTGGCTCAGTGGTTAACGAATCCGACTAGGAACCATGAGGTTGCGGGTTCCATCCCTGGCCTTGCTCAGTGGGTTAAGGTTCTGGCGTTGCCATGAACTGTAGTGTAGGTTGCAGACTTGGCTTGGATCCCATGTTGCTGTGGCTTTGATGTAGGCCAATGGCTACAGCTCCGATTCAACCCCTAGCCTGGGAACCTCCATATGTGGTGGGAGCGGCCCAAGAAATGGCAAAAAAGATAAATAAATAAATAAATAAATAAATAAATAAATAAGTAAATAATTTAAAAAATAAAAGAACATAAAGGAAGATGAGATTTCTACACCTCACTGGAAATGATAATATGGGTAGACAGTGTTACATGCAAACTCATTCCTAGAGCAACCATGAAAGCTATAGAAAAATATACTCAAAAACACTATAAATAAATCAAAATAAAATTAGAAAATATGTTTAAATACCAAGATGAAAACAGAGAAGTGAAAATCAGAACAAAAAATAGCAAGCTAAAATTCCCACATATCAATAATTACATTAACTATAAATTGTCTAAACACAATAATAAACAGATTGATAAAGTGAATTAAAAATCATGACTCAACTCTAAGCTGTCTACCAGAAATTTGCTTCAAATACAACAATATGATCTGATAGAAAGTAAAAGGATGAAAAACATTTATTATGCAGATAATAGTTTTTAAAAAGCAGGAGTGGATATATTAATATTAGATGAAGTAGACTTTAGAGCAAAAAAAAATCAGCAGAGACATTACCTGATATTAGAAAGTCCAATCTAAGAAGACACAGCAATCATAAATGTGAATGTAATAAGCAACAGAACACCAAAATATGTGAAAAAAATTGACAGAACAAAAAGGAGACAGAGATAGCCACAATTGCAACTAGACTTCAAACCCTCTTTTCAGCTGTGGATAGAATAAACTATATAAAATCAGCAAGGGCATAGAAAAACTCAACAATACTATCACAGAATTTAATTGGCATATCTCCAAATACCAGAATACACTTTGTTTTTAAGTATGCATGGAACTTATACCATAAAATGAACCCCAACAAATTTAAAAGAATTGAAATATAGAATGAGTTCTCCAAAACAAAGTGTAATCGAACTAGAAATCAATAACATTAACAGAAACATTTATAAATACTTGGTCAATAAGCACTGTCTTCTAAATAATCCATGCAACAAAGTCAAAGTCTCAAGGGACATAAAAATATCTTCAAGCGAACAATGATTAAAACACAGCATATCAATATTTATGGAACACAGATAAAGCAGTATTGCAAGGGAAATCTGCAACACAAAATACACACATTAGAAAGTTTAAAAAAATCTCAAATAAAAAAAAAACGCTCTTCTTTCTAGAGCCTAGAAAAGCAATAACTAAATTAAAAGGAAGAGAAAAATAAAGACAAGAGCAAAAATCAATCAAATTGGAAACAGAAAAAAAAAGACAGTTTTGTGAAGATCTTGAAACTAAGCAATGGTTCTGTTGAAAGATCAATACATTTGACAAACTTCTAACAACTCACAAAAAGGAAAAAGAGAAGACAAAAAATATTTAGATCCAGGAGTATCACTACAAACTTTGATGATATTCAATGATACCAAGGGAAGAGTCTAAAAATTCTGCACACATAAATTTAAAAACCTGGATGAAATGGACCAGTTCCTCAAAAAGTACAAACCATTACAATTAATGCAGTGTGAAATAAAGAATTTGAAAAGTCCTATACTTTTATGGAAGTTAAATCAGTATTTTTAACAGAAAAAAAAAAAAAAACTTCCCCAAAGAGATACCTCCAAGCCCAGATGGATTTGCTGGATAATTCTACGAAACTTCTGAAGAATTAATACATGTCCTGCACAATCTCTTTTAGAGAAGAAAAAGGGATGGTACATTTTCCAATTTATCTTACACATTTTATGTTACTCTGATAGAAAACCTAGAAAAAGTCAGCACACACTCAAAAATTAAAACAACAGACAAATACATTATCAATATATATGCAAAACTATTTAACAAAATATTAGCTAATAGAATTCAGCAATATATAAAAAGATAATAAGTGGGGCTTATTTCAGGTATGCAACATTGTTCAGCAAACCAAAATCAATGTAATTTTATCAACAGGCTAACAAGGAAAAATCATATCATCATAGCAATCAATGCCAAAATAATTAACACCAGGAGTTCACGTTGTGGCTCAGTGGAAATGAATCCACCTAGTATCCATGAAGATGCAGGTCTATCCCTGGCCTTGCTCAGTGGGTTAAGGGTCTGGCATTGCAGTGAGCTGTGGTGTAGGTCACAGATGCATACACATAGATCCCATATTGCTGTGGCAATGGCCAGCAGCTATAGCTCAGATTTGACCGCTAGCCTGGGAACTTACATATGCTGCGTGTGGCCCTAAAAAGAAAAAGGAAAAAAAAGAAAGAAAGAAAATAACTAACACCTATTCACGATTAAAAACCCTTTCTTGCGAGTTCCCATCGTGGCGCCAGTGGTTTACGAATCCGACTAGGAACCATGAGGTTGTGGGTTCGATCCCTGGCCTTGCTCAGTGGGTTAAGGATCAGGCATATTGCCAGCAGCTGTGGTCGCAGATGCAGCTCGGATCCCATGTTGCTGTGGCTCTGGCGTAGGCTGGCAGCCCTACAGCTCCGAGTAGACCCCTAGCCTGGGAACCTCCATATGCCATGGGAGCAGCCCTAGAAAAAGACAAAAAAAATAAAAAATTAAAAAAAAAATAAAAACCCTCTCTTACAAAAAGAAAGAATGGAAACTTGCTCAGCTTAGTAGAAAGCATCTACAGAAAAGCAACCACTAGTATTATATTTAACAGTTAAAAAAGATAATTTTTCTTTAAAATGAAATGTCGCATCATCCACTCTCACCACTCAACATCAATACAGAGGTAGAATTTCTAGCCAGGGCAAGAAAGAAAGAAGAAATAAAAGTTAAAAGGCATACAGTTTGTAAAGGAAGAAATGAAACTGTCCTCTTTTGCAGAAGACATGATTATTTTCCTAGACAGTCCCAACATACTTTGAAAAAAAGAAAACCTCTAGATCTAATAAGTGGATTTATCAATGTCTCGAGATATAATATGAACCTAGAAAAACAAATTATCTTTTTATATATTACCAATGATGGACATGAAAAATTTGAAAGCCACATTTAACAATCGGTCAAAAAATACCCAGCTGCAAATCAAACAAAATTTATATAGAATCTGTATGCTGAAAGCAACAAAATGTTGAAGAATGAAATTAAGTCTCAAAATAAATGCAGAGACATACTCTGTAATGGATTGGAAGATTCAACATAGTAAAGATGTTATTTTTCCTCAAACTGATACACACACTTAACACAATACCTATCAACCTTCCAATAAGACTCTGTAGACACAGACAAGAATATTCTACAGTTTGCCTGAAAATGAAAACTAATTAGAACAACTAAATCAATTTTGAAAAAAACAAAACAAAACAATAACAGGAGGAACCAGACTACCCAATTATTGCATACTCAAGATGTATTAAATAGTTACAGGGATCAAGACTATGTGGTATTGGCAGAATGACATCCATGCAGATCAGTAGAATAGAACAGAGACCCGAAATTTATCTATACCAATATTCCTACCTGATTTTTGAAAAATGTGTAAAAGCAAGTTGATGGAGGAAATATTGTTTTAAACAAATGCCATTGAGCAAATGGCAATATATAGGCAAAAATTTAAATCAAGAACTTGGATTTATGACTTGCACCTTATACAAGAATTAACTTAAAGTGGACCACAGCCTCAAATGTAAAATTAAAAAAAAATGAAATTTTTGAAGGAGAAAAATAGTGACAATACTTTGGGATCTCAAGCTAGGCAGAGTTATTTGACTTCACACCAAAAAAACATGATTTATAAAAGGAAAACTTGATACCTTGGGCTTCATCAAAATTAAAAATTTTGATTAAAGACTCTAAGAGGTTGAAAAATGAGCTTCAGGTTGGAAGAAAATATTTGCAAATCACTTATCTGACAAAAGACTACTCTAGAATATGTAACTAGCAAAACTCAAATCCATTAAAGCAAACTAGCAATCCAATTAGAAAATGGACAAAAACATGAAGGAAACTTTCACTGAAGAAGATATACATATGGGAAATCCAAATGAAAACCACAATGAGATATCACTACACACCTAACAGAATGGCTTAATTTGAAAATGGTGACAACTCTAAATTCTGATAAAGATTCAGACAAAATACACTAATCATATTTTCCTGATGGGAATGTAAAATATTACAGTCACTCTGGAAAACCATTTGACAGTTTTTTTTTTTTTTTATAAAACCTAAACATGTGTCTATCATATGACCCAACATTTATACTGATAGGCATTTATTTCTAAGAAATTAAAAATTAAAATCACACAAAAACTTGTACATGAATGTTTATAGCAGCTTTATTTATAAAAAAACCAACCTGGAAATAGCCCAGTTAAAAAAAAAAAATTTAATTTTAAAGAAATCCTGAAAAGTTAATAGGCAAAACTCTGAAATAATTTTGTAAGAAAAGACTATTGAGGGGATACGTGTACAATTGTTGCCAAAGCTTGGCCGAACAGAAATGCGGAGACAGTTTGGGTGAAGAAGAAAAAGATAGCTTTTATTGCATTGCCAAGCGAAGGAGGCCACAGCAGGCAAATGCCTTAAAGACTGTGCTCTTAATTAGGAAGAATTTCAGTGAGTTTTATAATAAAAAGGACGACAGGCTTTCAGATAGGAATCAGGCTTGGGACAAACATGCATTCTTCTTTCTTTGGGAGAATCTCAGTCATCAGAACCGATGTCAGGAGAACTCAGTATGATCATGATGGCAGTCTTCTGGGTTATTGCCTAGAATAACAGTACTTGCTAAAAGCGCATATTGATCAGATATTAGAACAAACTAGGAAAGTTCCTTGAAAACATTATGTGCTAATAATTTTTAACCCACAGGCAATTGTGCTCAGAGTGCATAATCTTTAGCATCTTTAGCTCATGAGTGATTGTGTTTAGGGTGCAATTAAGCCAGGGAGAAGGACAAAGAAGGACTGCAGCCTGTTCAATTTTAAAGTATTCATCTTTCAAAGAAGCATAAGGAATATAACTTCTCTTAGGTATATAAGATGCCTACATCATTATGTGTATCTGTTGAGAGGGAACCAGGATCCTGCCCCAAGGCCGTACAATTGTTTCTTGACTGTTCCTCCCTTGTCTTTGCATCCCTTCCTTCCCTGATCAGCCTCTGTCTGAACCTGCCCCTTGGAACTCAGCCTCATGGAGGCTGAATGAGGCACATTTCCTAAAAACAAGAAATAGAAGACAGAGAAAGCCTTTTGTGCCCAGGAGCCCCACAGGGCCCTGCTTGGTTACACTATCAAATATTAAAATCCATAAGTACAGTAGGCAAAGGAGTATTATCATCACAAATATTTAAAAGTACACCAATAAAACAGAAAATAAATACTATCTTGTATGAGTTTTATGTATGGCATTATTTGCATATCATAGTAAGATACACATATTTAGGAGTTCCCTTGCAGCTTAACAGGTTAAGCATCCAGCCTTGTCACTGCAGCGACTTGAGTCCCTGGCCCAAGAATTTCTACATATCATGGGTACAGCCAACAAATTTTTTTTTTTTTAATGTCTCACTCCTTGGAAATACTACTGTAGGACATTATCCCATGCGCATAATTGGGTATGTAAAAGAAAGCGTTAAAATTAAATACATAGTAATTAAAGTAAAATGTCAATGAATATTTTCCTTATAATTCATCAGAAATTTAAAATATAATAAGAGTGGGTGACAATGGGGATATAAGATAATAATACTCCATCCATTTCTAGTGGAAATTTAATTTTAATAATTTTATTAAAAAATTGGTACAGAGTATCAATTTACTCATAATTATATTTCTAGTAACTAAAGAAATAATTTAAAAAATGATCAAATTATTTTTTGTATTATGACTATGATATAGCTGTCTGATAAAATATTGTTTAAAATATTGAATAACAGTAAAAGAGTTAAATAAAATATTGCATATATGGTTTACAGGCACTAGAACTATTTTTAAATAGTACAATGATAGTAACATATATATTATGTAATATTAAGTCATCTTTTATGAAAAGTTACAAATATTTATTGTACATGTATTTTTGCCTTTTTATTTAAGGATAATATACCTACAGAAAAGCACATTATACACACATATATTATATCATATTATGTGTATATTTACATAGATAAAAACTAGAAGACATTTTACAAACACTTTATCTCAAAGTGGCATATAACTTTTCCCCAAATATAATGCTAAGGAATTCTAATCTAATTTAAAACAAAAACAAAAACAGAAATGAAGACGCTCTCCTGATGATCATAGATGTAGGGGTTGAATTAGGTAAAGGAACATATTGATCAAAAGGAATGGACCTCTTGAGATGCTCTTGACCTGGACAATTCCTTCAATAATCTGGTCTAGCAGCATCAATTTCTCCACATTCCCTCCAGTCCAGTCCCATTAAATCATTCTAAAGAGGTTAAATAACAGACATCCCAACCCAGATGCCATAAAGCATTTGATGATGGGTTAGATTTGCCAAGCAATCATTGCTATTCATTGGTAAAATTAGATGTCCATATGAGTGTGTATATAGAAGGAAATTTCAGCGTGTGTTTTACTGTGTGTGGCAGTCTGTTGCCATGTAACGCTCACTTCTCTGATATTTACTGTCAGACTTCATTCACAGATATTTCACAGGCAGATGGTTTCTTTCACTGGCTCAGGAGCCACTTCAAAGTGTTTTGATTCCTGACCAAGTCATATATCATACTTCCTTTAGGAAAATTTTCTTCCCAGCTGCTGACTTTAAACTAAAATGAAGAATAATCAGAAAGTTACACAACTCTTTCAGCTTAACTATCTTCAAGAACAGACAGCAAAGACTTTTTTTTTTAACCATAGAAACATACTAGAAATTGAATAATATTTAACACTTCTTTAAAGGCAAAATCCACAAAGATCAGTGTTTGTCATTTCCATTACTTTAAAACTAAAACTGAGGGCATTGAATATAATGTTTTTTCTCTTAATTTGCATTCAGCCAACCCATTCAGCGCTAAATTTTTTCGGCATTAGAGCATTTTTCCTACTTGATCAGAATCTGGAAGTTGTAAGATACATTAACATTTATAATATGAGTTTAAAATTGGGAAGAATTTTTGTAGACAGAATTGTTTTTACTATTTAAATAGGTTTACAGAAAATTTGGATTTTGAAATGACAAGACTCATATGTAAGGTAAATACTAACTGAAACTATTATAACAATAAACATAAAGCAATAATTTTTAATTTTCAGTTGTTATAGTAGCATCTCTCTTCTTCAGTGGTCTTGTTCATTCAGATTTGATTGTAACTATCGCACATAGTTTGGGGACAGATGCTCCCAGATTTAGGGAGGATGAATTTAAAATTTCCTCCTTTGTGCACGTGGTAGGGAATCCTGATAAATTTTAGATATCAGAGACTTCAGAGATGCAATTTTCATCACTGGTGAATATAATAGAACCTCAAATAATATTAATTTCAATGATTTAAAGAACAGACCTAAAGGGAGCAAAATAAATCAAATTGTGATTCCTTAGAACAATGTTACATTACATTAGTTTCATCATCCTAACAAATAAGTAAAATAATGGCAGTTTTGATCCCTTGCTCCATCCTCCATTATTTGTCTTTTTTAGGTGTTATCAGTTATTTGGAATTAAAAAGTCTATCAAATACTGTCAATATCACAATATCCATACAAACAATGAAATAATTGTACTACTTGTCAGAAGTCTATGATACTTTTTTAAAAAGTGGGTTTCAACCTCTTTGATTAACTCTTTATATCACAACAACCTTATAATACAAATTTCTATAATAAGAATAGAAAAATAATTAAGAATTTCTTTTAAAATTACTATTACTGACATTTTGAAAAGTCCCCTACCTCACAATTTTATATTGGTAAAGTCAAGAGAGTTTTAATGGTCTATACCAAATTTGGTAAAACTTTTATCATGTTCCTTTTACATTTAAATTGCTAAATTTCATAACATAAGTGATATAACCTGTAGTCCTGGCTCTTACATCTGAAGGATGTGTGAATTAACATAATAAGGGGAAATACATTTTTTTCAGTCACTTCTACTGCCTGATGGATTGTAAGACTATAAGTGTATGCTGAAATAACTGTGAACCACAAAAATATATCCCACTAAACCCAAACTAAATGTATTTCCAACTCAACTTCCTTTTACCAGATCCCTCAAAATGTCTGTGGCCACTGCAATGCTACCTTAGATGAAAGGGTATGTGTCTGAGGGAGGTCTGAGTGGAAAAAGACAGTGGTCTTTACAATTGTGGTTAAAATATCTTACTTTTGCACATTTCACAAAGACATATGACCATGAAAACACATTTCTAGAATCCCCTCTTGTGGCTTTGAAATGGGTGCATGTAAGCAAGAGAGTCCTCAGCTTGAGCTTTGTTAGCTCCATGGAAGATATCCTTATGACTATTCTTATTATATTTTCACATACATTTTCATGCTTTCCTGTTATTTGCCTTGTTTTCTCATACTCCTCATACTTAATCTTTGTCTCTTTCTTTACTGTCCTTGGTCAGGGAAGATGTACAGCCTCACATCTATTTACAACGTCAATCAAAGTAACTAGCAAATGTCAAAAAGATTTATAACTAATATGTTTAAAATAATTGTATAAATGCATTTCAATTAAAACAATCTGTACATAACGTAACAAAATGAATTGGAAACACAGTTGAGAACCTATCTTGAAAGACCATGTAAGATATAATAATGGCTTGGACAAGGCTGGTGGCAGTGAAAATGAGACAGAGGATGCTTCAAGGTCTACCTTAGTGAGCTTCAGTTAGCAGAACTTGTTGATGGGTTGGAACTAGTGAAGAGTAGGAGAACATCAAGTATTTAGCTTAACAAATTTTATGGAGTGAAACCAAAAAGAGAAAGACTAAGGAAACATATTTCATTTGGAAAGTCAAGACAAAATCATATTTATCGACTGTGCAATGAAGGCAGGTATCCCAGGGGAACAAAAATACTACTGAACAAGAGGAAGAAGGAAAGCACTTTTGAAAGGTTTGCATTCTCTCCAAGGGATTCTAAGGAGGAGACTAAGGGCAACATAGACCAGTTGTGTTTCTGTGGTCAGATTAGGAAATGAGATATTAGGTAGGGATGGGTTGCTTTCCGGAGGTGAGAATAGTTTAGCCCATGGGTATCTCCACTAATAGATGGTATAGCAAGGTGGATCTGGGAACATCGTTAAGAAAGCCACAGTTATTTAGAGGTAGTTCTGTCATTTTTTAGCTTCTACATGAACTTGGGAGAAACAATGTCTCCTATTAACTTTGCAGCTAGCATCATAAGGGTCTGTTCCTACTGTGTTAATAGTGAGGTTACTTGTTTCATTTTCAGTTTTTCAGTCCAAGCCAGGTTTTAACATTTAGAAGCAGGTGGAATGGCCACGTTAACTGACATGGCTGTCTTAGGGATGAAACCATCAACACTGGTCCACTAGCAAACACTGGAAGGTACAGTGGTGAGGGGAAACTGAAGGCAGGTGTCTGACAGGTGTCTTTATTTCTTTAACAAGGGGATTTATGATCATGATGCTGTTCATTCCCCTATATTTTACATTCTTTGAACTAGAAATTCTGCTTTTAGAAATAGATCCCAGGAAATCATACACAGATGTATACAGGGTTTTATACAAAGATGTTCATTACCACATTGTTTATGTTACCCAGATGTTAGTTAAGTTCACTCTGTATTTTGAGAATCAAAAAAGATTAACTCAGTCTCCCTCTTTTGGGGGGGGCCTATGTTTTTAATATAATTGGTTTTCTTCAAGCACTTTTTTTTTGTTTTCCAAAAGTTTTTACTAAATTTCCATGTGAATTTGAGTTTTTTCTGTCAATGGAGTTTCAATTTCAAGTGCATCTAATGTCCCAAGTCTCACCTCTCCTCTACACTCCAAAATAAACCAAATCATATTTTTGTTTGATTCCTATCTCTCCTATAATACATTTATGTGTGAATAGAAAGCTTCCTTAGGGTTTGAAATGCTATGTTCATTTACCTTGTTCAAATTACTTAAATTATACTTTCCTATTCTTAAAAACTTTTTGTCTTGGTGTGGCTCAGTAGGTTAAGAACATGATATAGTGCCCCTGAGGATTTGGATGCTTCAATGCCTGGCCTTACTCAGTGGGTTAAAGATCCTGCATTGCCACAAGCTGTGGTGTAGGTCGCAGATGAGGTTTGGATCTGGTGTTACATAGGCTGCAGCTGAAGCTCCTATTAGACCTCTAGTCTGGGAACATCTATGTGTCGTGGGTGTGGCCATGGGGAAAAATAATCTTTTAGTTTCATTATCTGAAATTATCATCTGGCCCCTTGTATGAAGGCTCTTCAGTGCTCTTATTTGCCTCTACACTAGAGTTGATAACTAAATTGAAAGTACTGTCAAAGCATTTGCAGATAAAATGCTAGGAGAAAGTTGAACAATTATGGATTTAAAAAATTATCTCTGTTTTTGCTAACCTCAGAACTCATAGTACCTCTGAGTTCATCACCAATAGAAATTTCTGTAACTCTTTTTATTTTTATTTTAAATTTTATTGGGGTATAGTTAATTTACAATGTTGTATTAGTGTCATGCTTACAGCATTCTCCCCACTTCATAGGTTATTTCAGAGCTTTGAGCAAACCTCATGATTCTTTTTAAAATTTAATTAGCTACAAATTTAAGTTTTTTGGTTAAAACTCCTAAAATATTGTTTACCCTATAACTCCTTTGGAATCATGGTTTTAATTAGACCCAGAGCTATATCTATTTATATAAAGCATAATTTAAAAGTCACTTATTTCACCATAATTCTTTTTGCTTATAATTCTTTGTATTTTATTTTATTCATGCAAAAGCAATACTTTGAGCAGAGATCCATGTGTGATAACTGTGTGATTCTTTGGTTGAGGCAATGGGCAGACCATATGCCTATAGGTAGAATCTGGGGTTTCCTCAACAGAGGTTTTTTTTTTTTTTTTTTTTTTTTTTAGTGTCAATCATAGGAGGAAACCAATCATGGAAAAGAAAATGCAGATTTTTGAGATAGGATAACAATTTTCTCTCACTTGGTTCTATGAATAGTTGAGTCTATACTCTGAGAACTGTGGATACCAGAAAACTCCTGCTAATGAGAAGTAATCTGGTCCTTCCTTGTGGAGACAGGCAGTGCCCCAGGTTGAAACGCAGGTGCTTCAAGAATCTTAAGTCGTATCTCAGCCAACATTTTCTTGGAAGAATCCTATCAGTCTCCATAAATCACATGCTTTATTGTTTTTCTCTCCAATAATTGGCATTTCCTGAATGACTTAGAAGCTACTGGAAGCCACATCTTCTCCTTTCTCTTAGTTAGATAACTAAGACTTAGATAACTAAGAAAAGGTTTAAAACTTTTTGTAGTTTTTATGAAAAACTTTTTGTAGTTTTTCAAATATAATGAAAATCTAGAGCTATCATATGTTAACTATTAAAAGTATAATATGAACTATGACATAAGTATAAATAAATATACAATTCATTCCAGCAGGAGCAAAGCTTTTCTCCCAAGAGAGACTAGACAAATAATCTACTCCTATCCCTCAAGATATATTCAAATTTGCAATATCCTTAAAATTTTTTTTTACTAGTTTTTAACCTTAGGGATACTATTTAACCTCTCGAATCCCCAGTTTACCCATATGTGACATTTAGATAATGTGATGTTTAATTTCATGTGTCAACATGACTGAGCTAAGGGATATTAGTAAACATTGTTTCTGGATGTGTCTGTGAGGGTGTCTTCAGGAGAAATTAGCCTTTGAAGGAGTAGACTGAGGAAAGAAGATCTCCCTTACCAATGCAAGTGGACATCATCCAATTACTGATGAATAGAACAACAAAGCAAAGGAAGAGCTAATTCATTCTCTTTTCTTGATCTGAGATAGCCATTGCCTCCTGCCCTTGAACTGTGATACTCCTGTTTCTTGGTGTTTCTGATTCAGACAGAACTGACTATAATCTCCCACCCCACCGCATGCCTTTGAACTGTGTACCAGTTGAGTTACACAACTAGCTTTCCTGGTTCTCCAATTTTGGGAGGCAGATTGTGGGACTTTATGGTCTCCATAACCACATAAACTCATTCCTGTAATGAATTTCCTATCTATCTATTTATCTTTCTATCTACTTATTTCTGGAGAACCCCAACTTATACAGATAACAACAATAAATCTCACAGAGTTCCAGTAATGACTGATGAGTTAACATATGGAAAGAACACAAAACAATGCCTGGCATATATGCGGCAAAAATTCAGCATTTTAGTTGCTCTTGTAATTGTCCTTTTTATTATCATTGTTATTGTTGAGCCTTTTGAAAGCCTGTAGTGTGTAAGGCTCCCGTATATTGGCTTTCTTTTCCTGGTACATTTGTAGATCTTATGAGGCACAAAGAACATGGGATTCCTGGCACCCACACATAAATGCAATTATACATTCCACACTAGATTTAACTGCATAATGAAATCCAAATTGCAGGAAAAATACCTTGTGTTTCTTATTAAACACTCCTGAATTCCTGGTATATAATCCAATATGCAGAATAGACAGAGTTATAAAACATTTCAGCTTATTCCTGATCTATTGCCCTCAGTCACAAGGTCTTGAATGTATGCTCAAATTCTAATTTTTCTTGCTGGTATTCTGAATACCTTAATTGAAGTGCCTCATTCTGGATAAAAGGTGGATGTTGATGTGAACTGTAAATGTGTAATACTGTCAGTGATAAATCAAAATTTTTAAGGAAGTATTTGGCTTCTTCATAAAGCAATGTAGAAAACTCCCATTAAGGATTCTGCTAGCTTGCACAATGTGGGTCTCCTTAGGGACTTTAGTCTTGGGAAGCAAAAGCAAACTTGTAGGCCCAATACACCAGGACTTTTAAAACCCCCTTTTTATCATGACTCAGAAGAGAACTGGAATTTCGTGTCTTCTTCACTGTAAGATCAAATTCTGTAATGTCCTTAAGACTGTTTGTTATTGAGAACAACCAGTTCTATTTATTGAATACCTAACATATGCCAGGTATAGAGAGAAATGCTTCACATAATTCGAATTTATATCTTTTAAAAACTCAAAAACCAGAAAGTTTAAATTTTACACCACTTTTAGTACATCATACAACAAGCTACTACATATCAGTGTTGAACTCAGAGTGAGGTTTTATTTTTTGACTAAAACATTATATACTGGACCCATTTGACTATTATATTTCTGTATTTAAAAAAAGACCAAAAAGTAGTTATGAGATTAGTAGGCACTAAGCTATATGGTGTGAATGCAGAAATAATTAAGTAGCTATCTGAGAACTAAAATCCATAGGCTTATCCAGAAAAGTCTATAGATTCAACAAGTATAGCCTCCCAAGCCACCACTTATGCCAATCCCTACCAGAAAAATGTGGTATCTCTTGGGTTCTTTGAGGAAAGGGTTTAGATATTCATAGGATGGTAGTTAAACAATAGCAAACAAGTAACAAATTTGTTGAGTAGAAATTTGTTTAACACGCAAGAGCCCATAAGTACCTGTTGAAGATCTTCTGCAGGACTTAGAATACTTGCCTTTTCCTATTGTCATTGCCTATTTCATAATGTAACTTCTGGTTGACATCATTGTTTTTAATGCCAGGACTCTTCCCTTACAGGCCCTTATTTTATTCTGTCTCTATTTTTTTTTTCCTATTTCCTCTGAAGGATTGGAACTCAGTTCTTTGCATCTACTGCCATGTCCTACAATTATAATTCTTAGTTCTTTCAACCTGCCACTTCCAATAACCACAAGGGGAAAGAAAAGTACTATGCAAGCCAGTTGGCTCCATTTAGTATCATAAGGAAAAAAGTACATCTGCTTTTTGGATTAAAACATGCTTATAAAACTATGCCTGTTTAGTTGACAAGGAGAAAAAATATATAATTTACATGTTTTAGTTATTCTTGCTTTAGTAGACTTCAGAGCTTTAATTCACCCTGGGTTTACCCTTCACAAAAATACTGAGAATTTTTATTTGTTGGTTCTCTGCCAACTGTTTTCTGTTAGACTGGCAGCATGATGCTTGCCAGACTTACGATCACTTATGCCAGTCCCTATTAGAGACTAAATACTGTTTGCCCCACACACTTGTTCTTCTGACATAAAATTACTTTTAATAAACACTCATCAAAATCAAAAGTTAATTGAGAAAGTATTTTTTAAAGTGTTATAACCATATGAGGTTTGTGGCAGGATTGGAATAATTATGCAAAACATGAAGTATTTTTAAATCACTTGTTCTGTGCATTGTTCAGTACTGGTGTTGTGACAAAATATGAAGAAATTTACTACATGGCCTACGGCCTTGAGAAGCTTCCAGTTGCATAGTGAAGGGGAAAGGCGGTGGCAAATAACTTACTTTTTTTGCAGAAAGCTGTAAAATAAGATCGGGGGTATAAGATACAAAAGATATGCAGATTATAATTGTGAAATGAGTTGAAAAGAAGGAGAAAATATTGGGTGTCATCAAAATGTTCGCATAAGTCTTCCTGGAAAAGGTGCAAATGGGTAGAGAGTTTTTAGGTGCAAAGGAAACCCCTCCTCTTATAAAATGGTATAGAGTATTTTTAATTAAAAAGTAATCCACTGCTGTGAAGATACAAAGCTTATGACCATGAGAAGAGGATTTTTATTTCTTCTAATTTCCTGAATAATGAAGAACCATTTAGTTTTTAGCAAGTGTTTAAAATTTTACCAAAAAAAAATTCTTTGAATAGAATAGATGAATGAGTAGCTAACTCAATAGAGAATCCTAAGAAAACCTTATGTTTACATGATTAATACTTAAAGTCACATATAAGAGCTTATACTCAGAGTGCTATTCATCTCAGGGTTCAGAAGGTATAAATCCTAATGATATCTACAATTTCATTTCCTTAAAATGGTGATTGAAAATAAATTAGGAGAAAAAGGATAGGAATATATGCTAAAAGTATTTCTAAGCCAATATTGCCTTTATATAGATCAAAGAAGGTATTTTAAGCATCCAGCAAACCCTCAGAGCTAAAATTCAGCACTTAGAAGTATTTGGACATGACCTTTTTCAATATCAGTTTCATTTGAATTTTTAATTTTTTTTTTTTCAAAAAGACAGCAAACCCAGGAGGAAGTGAAGGAAAATAAAAATATTAAAAATTAAATGTAGAAAGTAAACTATTTAATTTTGAGATAATACTTTAAGGTCATTAAAGGATTTGTAATCTCATAAAATAAAACTCAACTACCTGGTAGACAAGAAGGTAAATAGAAGAAAGTTTAAATTTTGGGGTAAGAGAGCTTAGATTTCTGTTTTGTTTCATGTTGTTGTTTGTTTTAAAGTTAAATTAAATACAGATTTTTAAAAGTCAGACTTTCTGAGTTAATCACATTAATTTTATTAGTTTGTAATAATATAGTCATAGCCTCAGCATGAAAAAAAAAAAACTAAAAACTTTAATTGCCTTACTAAATCTAAAAAAATTAAGGGGGAACTCTGTCATGAAAGCATTTTCCACTTCCAAGATTACTGAAGATAATATTCTCATTTTCCTCCATTAACACTTGACAGCAGCATCTTAATTGGGATACATTTTGTTAAATTACTTATAAAAATAGACACAAAATTGAAATGATTTATCTTCAAACAAGTACCAACAAATAGCAAGTTAAAGGTTTCATTAACAGATGGCTTTGAAAGTTGAAATTTTTTTTTCCACCAGTAAATGGTATGATACATTTTTAAAAAACCTCATATTTCTAGGTTACTAATAAAATATTTTCTTTATAGACATTTGCAGAGGGAAAATTCTCCACATCAGTAATTTTTAATTTTGATCTAGAAATTAAAACAACTATATTTGTTTAAAAAGCTATTTTGCTATAAGAAAACACCTTCAACCATTTGAGCTAAGGAAAAACTGTTCTTGAAAAAAATCCCACTTTTTGGACATATTAAAATCTGTGTTTTTGAATACATGTGGAATATTATTTGTACTAGTGTTTATAACAATATAGTATTATCTAAATGATCCTTTAAAGTGATTTTGTGTTTCACATTAAAAGAACAAAATGCTGGAGTTTACCTTGTGGCTCAATGGAAACAAACCTGACTAGTATCCATGAGGATGTGGATTTGATCCCTGGCCTTGCTCAGTGGGTTAAGGATCTGGCATTGCCCTGAGCTGTGGTGAAAGTAGTCGCCCATGTGGCTTGGAACCTGCATTGCTGCGGCTGTGGTGTAGGCCAGCAGCTGCAGTTCTGATTTGACCCCTAGCCTGGGAGCTTCCATATGCAACCATGTGGCCCTTAAAAAAGCAAAAAACTAAAAAAGAAAGAACGAAAGAAAAGAAAAGAAAGAAATGGTCGTATTACTACATATTGAATATATGTTACAGGAGTAAGTTGTAGATGCCAAAAAAAACACAGACAACTTAAAATATTATAGATACAAAGAGGAATGTTCACTTTTCAAAAAAAATAATGAAGAGGTGAGAGTACAAGGACCATCTGATTAATTTCCTTAAAGGAGCCAGGATGGGGAAGTCATCAGAATACTTGTCAGCTTAATGGAAACAAAGACACCACAATTCTAAACGAAGTTAACAATAAATTTCCCAATTAACATGTAAAGAAAGAGTTTCATATTTCTTTTGTTGTTCTGACCGCATGAGCAATACTTTATATAATTCAGAGCACCACATTTACAATGGACGCTGAGCAACCAAACCATATTTGAATGAGAGAGAACAAAACAGTAATGATAACAGAAACGACTTCAGATGCAAAGTGTTTGAGAAAACGGAATAAACAAACTTGAGATAGGACATTCCTTTCAGATATCTCAATAAAGTTTATTGTAAGAAGTTGTTTCCATAGAAAGAAAAGAAAAATTTTAGATACAAATTTGGGGGAGGTAGATTTTAGTTTAGTAACAGTAAAGAAAATACTCCAAACTCTTTGATCCACCTAACAACGCAGATTTGTTCTTAATAGCAATGAACCCGCCATCCTTGGAAGTATTTAAAGAGATGCCCAGTAAAAGTAGTAGCACTACTGGTGATAGAATTAAAATTGGTAATAGTGGAAGTAATAGCAATACAATTGGTAATAGTAATGATGGCAATTCTTTATTTGAAAACTTGTTTTTTACAAGCATTTTTCTAGATGCATATTAATTATTTCTGCCTCAGAAAAGGGAAAGTGAAGCAAATAAATATTAAGCAGTGGCTAAGGCCTCATACCGTGTAAGTGCTGTGTGGGCTCAAAAAGTGAATTCAGATCTAGCACTTTGTCCTTACTGGTCTATGACTAATGAAATATTTTTGCCATGGTAGCCCTAATGGTAAGGGAGATTCAAACTTACATGAAGGTTTCTGAGACTGAAACTTGCTTCAGCTCAGTACAAAACGAACATTTGACTTCCTGTGTTTTTTTTTTTTAATTTTAAAATTTAGTGGAATATTTGTTGAAAATATATCCAAATATATTTGAATATGAAAACTTTAAAATATCTGGTATGAAATAAATAATTCTCAGATTCTATTTTGTGAAGATATTAGATGTGTCATCTGATGCTCAGGTTTGGCATTAGTGAGACAGCAGATCCTGTCCCTTCAGCTAAGGATACTGTGATGAGTGTGCACTGTTGACTGCCATCTATAGACCCTCCAAGAATAAGATTGCTATTTTGAACAATCAAAAGTACTGATATTTATAGTCTATATTGTATTAGTAGGCATGGTTACCAGGCAAGACCTTTTGGCTCAGCTACCATGGCAGAGTTATCACAAGTCTCTGGCCAACATAAAAAGGGACGGAATCCTCATGCAAGACAGGTTAACCTCTTCTCTCTGCCTGAAGCTTCCCCGGGGACCACAGGTATAGTCAGGCTTCTCTCTGTCTCTGTCTTTTCTCACGTCTTAACACTGTAAATCCAAGAAGATGAAAATAAACAGATCTTATTGTAAAAACTTACTAATGAGGCTGGACTCTCTTTTTGTCATGACCATTTTTCATTTATGTGGTGCTTGCTTATTTAAGAACACTTAGGAGAGGATCATTCCAAATCCCTGGTTTAATTCTATTATAATTCCAAAGTACTATTTTTGATTTCTGTGCGTACTCAATAATGTACTTTTCTCTAAATTGCTTGTGTATGCTTGTGTATATATTTAGGAGTTGAAAAATTTTTTAAGTTTGTTTTCTTAAAATAGTGAGTGATAATTGCTGTTCCCATAGTGGCACAGTGGAAATGAGTCCACCTAGTATCCATGAGGATGTGGGTTTGATCCCTGGCCTCACTCAGTGGGTCGGGGATCTGGCATTGCCGTGAGCTGTGGTATAGGTTGCAGATGTGGCTCAGGTCCTTGCTGTGGCTAGGGTTAGGCTGGCAGCTATAGCTCAGATTTGACCCCTAACCTGGGGACTTCCATATGCCACTACTGTGATCCTAAAATTTAAAAAAAAAAAAATGAGTGATATTAATTCCCTAGGAAGGAACTTAGTTTCATCTTACTGTTTTTACTTTATCCCTTTTAGTGATGCAAGGTAATATGTTGCCGTGAAGATTGTAGAGGAAATTTCTTCTTGTAAAGTGCTTATTTGTAAGGTGACATCTAAGAAAACTTTAAATTCTAAGAATTTTTGCTTTTGGTTATAAATGTCTTGTACATATTAACTATCTTTGAATTATACTTTATAGATAAGCATATAGCTATAGATGATATGCTTTTCAGATCTTTTTATGTAACCAGAGTGAGTTTTCTGCTCTAAGTTATCATTTGCTCCAAGATACACATAACATTATATATATGTGTGTGTATATGTATATGAATATATATGTGTATATGTGTGTATATATATATATATATATATATATATATATATATACATGAATATATGTATATGTGTTAAGATTGGGCTACTCCAGGTAGATATCCTATTAAGATATATTAATTAAAATTAATTTCATGATTTGTTTTACTCTTGACAATTTAAATGACACCATAAGACTGTATGCAATATGTATCATGAGAAATTTTGTTGACTATTAGGTTCTTGAGCTTTGATCATGACTACCATTTTGCATTCTGATGTAAACACAGACATGTCTGATTTAGAAGTTATAAGATGTTTTAAAGACCTACTCTGGCAAATATAAAAATTAAAAGGGCTATCAATTCTCATGCTTGAGGGCATTTGCTGCTTTCCAGATGGCTTGTAGAAAAATATACCCTCTGGTATAGTATTAGGTGCCTTAGCTAAGTTTTATGCTTTTTACTTCAACACTTGGCAATGGCAAATTTTAGAACAAAACAGTCAAATAAACAGCCATTTGTTGTGCTTTCCCAATTCTAACACTTTTCAGTTTGTATAAAAACAATTTAAATACAGCTCACATTTCTTTTTTTTTTACTGATATCAAACAATTTTATTAACTAATTACAAATTACTCATATAAAAATAATTTAATTTACATCAAGGCAAGAGATTTAGAGTCACATAAATGCATAAAAAGAGGTTTTCCTCATTTCTAGAGGTTATCACTCACTGTTCAGAGTAAATTTGGATTTTTCTTCAAGTTCAAAAAAGAAACATTTACACAAAGTTGCTTGGGGTAGTCTTTTGTAGTCATAAAGGAGTATGTCTCCTCTTTCTTGAAATGCCTTTCCCAGTTCCAACAACCTTACAGCTTGGAATGATTTCAAAGATGAATTTGAATGTAGCATACTATATAATGATTTTTATTTTTTTCCATTATAGCTGGTTTACAGTGTTCTGTCAATTTTCTACTATAAAATTTCTATAGCTTACACAAAGCCTACAAAATTATTGCTATCATATGAAGTATTGAACAGTATTTCCTTTTCAATATCACTTTAATAGATAATTATCATGGTTATTTGTAAAAGTTATAGGCAAAAATAACCTGCTGCTGTCACTGCTAAATGCTCCAAGAAGTACCCCTATGCCTGATCGCTGTCACTTCCCAAGATCCTGCAGCTAGGAACAGCCTGTGCAGCACCTCCTATGTGGGCTGAGTGAGCTGAATCACTTTATGCATGGTCTACAGGTAGTGGGGGCAAACCACCACAGTTATCACTGACTCTAGAGATGGTCATGGTCTGCTTCCACTATGGGTCCATGAACAGGCATCACCTGCAGTTCCAATCACCTCAGAGGAGGGCATTGCAATGGAACACTAGTGGTTGTGGCTCTCACCCCCCTGGGAGCTCACATACCCTGCTGCTGCTACTGCCATAATACTCTGGACAACTTATACATCTGCCTAGAACTTATTACCACTTCTTAGGTCCCTGAAACTAGGAGTAGTGTGTGCCACCTTCCTCCAGGTCTTTGCTTCCATTGAGAGCCCAGCGACCAGGCACCAACTGCTGACCCTACCCATTGCCTCCTTCTCCCAGAAGACACACTGAGAACCTGGGAGATAGCCTGCTCAAACAGAAGAAAGAGACACCAAACATTCAAACTCCCACACCAAAACCAAATAGTAACCCCACCCAAAACAAAAAACAAAAAGCAAAAAACAAAGGGGTGATCTTGCCTAGAAGTAGCCTTACAAGACTACAGTTTGGCTTCCCCAAACTCACAGAAAAAGAAAAACATAAGCAAGGTGAAGAAGCTCAGAAATGACTCCCAGTTAAAGGAACAGGAGAACTCACCTAAAGCAGTCAACAGTGAAACAGACATTGAGTTCAAAAGGGAGATAGTGAAAATACTGAGAGAATTAAGGCTGAATATCCAGGAATTAAGAGAAGACACAAAGAGTAAGTAATGCAGATTCCCCAAGAAAGGAACCAGAAAATAGAAGGAGGAGCCAAGAAATGCTAGAAAACTTATTTGCAGAAATGCAAACTGAGCTAAAGGCAATAAAGAGCAGAATGAATAATGCAGAGGAATGAATTATCAATATGGAAGATAGAATAATGGAAATCACCCATTTAGAACAGTAGACAGAAAACCAAATGAAAAAAATGAAAGCAATATAGGAGATCTATGGGATAATATAAAGCAGGCCAATCTACACATAATAGGAATTCCAGAAGGAGAAGAAAAAGAAAAGGGGATTGAAAATATATTTGAAGAAATTATGGCTGAAAACTTTCCAAATCTAAAGGAATCTGAAATCAAGATACAGGAGGCACAGAGGGCCTCAAACAATCATGTCAATCATGTCATTTTCAAATGCAGATGGTTTTACTTTTTTTCCTTTTCAACTTTTCTGCCTTAAAATCTTTACTTTGCCATACTGCATTGAATAGCAGTGTGAGAGCAGACATTCTTGCCTTGTTCCTAAACTTAGAAAGAAAACATTTAATCTTTCAGCATTAAAAAAAACTGTTAGCTGTAAGTTTTTTGTTTGTTTTTCAATTATATTTACGAAGTTCTTATTTCTAGTTTGCTGAGAACATTTATCAATGGATATTGGATTTTTTCAAATACTTTTTTCTATGATCATATGTAGTTTATGATCTCTTAACAGTGGCTTACATTGATTGATCTTTGAATGTTGAACCAGCCTTGCATACCTGTAAAAATTTTCATTGGGTTATGAGATTTATAATTCTTTTTATATATTACTAGATCAGTTTTATAGATATTATCTTGAGGATTTTCTATCTATAGTGATGGAAGATTTTGATCTATAATTTTTTTTGCAACCTTGTCCAATTTGGTATCAGTGTAAGACTAATCTCATAAAATGAATTGGAAGGTATTACCTTTTCTTTTTTCTGGAATATATTGTATAAAATTTATATTAGTTATTTTGCTAATATTCTGCAATAAAACTAGAAGGATCTAAGATTTATTTTCAGAATCTTTTAAATAAAGTATATAAGTTCTTTAACTTTACAGGATTCAGATTTTCCATTTCATCTTGGTTAAATTCTCTCATTTCATCATTATTAGTCTTACTAGATTTTTATCAGTTTTACTTATTTTCTCAAAGAATTAGCTCTTCATTTCAATGATTTTTTTCTACTGTTTTCCTGTTTTCAAATTAAATTGATTTCTCTTCTCATATTTATTATTTATTTCCTTCTGCTTGCTTTGGTTTTATTTTGCTTTTTCCCTTTGATTTGTGAGTTAAAAATTTTCAACTTGAGTCATTCCTCTCTTTTGATGTAAGCATTTAGTGCTGTGATTTTCCTTCCTAACACTACTTTACCTATGTCCTACACACTTTGATATTTTAAATTTTAGTCAGTCCTATGGTTGTAAATATTTTTAAAATTTTTCCACTATTACTCTTTGTCTCATGAATATTTTTGGAGACATACTGCTTAGTTGTTACTTATAGAGAAATTTTTCTGTTGTCTTTCATTATTGATTTTAGTTTGATTCTGGTATGTTTCATGTTTCACTCTGTATGTTTTGAGATGATTTCACTTATTTTAAATTTGTTGATTTTTTTTTTTTTTTTTGCACAGGATATAGTCTGTCATGGTGTATATGTAATGAGTATTAAAAAAGAATGCGTGATCTGTTGTTGGTAGATATTTACATCAATTACTTTGTGTTGGTTGACTGTGCTGTTGTTTTCTGCATTGTTGTTGATTTTCTGTCTAGTAGTTTTATTAATTTCTAAGTGGGTGTTAATGTCACCAAATATAATCATATATTTATTTCTCCCTTCTACCTTTTCAGTTTTTACTTCATATATATTAAAGCTTTGTTGTTTTGGGCATAAACATTTAGGCTCATTATGTCATTTTGGTAGATGTCTTCTAATATTATTAAGTGATATTTCTCTTCATCTTTAAGAATTATCTTTGTTTTGAAGTCTGTTGATTGAATATTATAATATTTACTCCTGCTTTTATAAAATACTATTTGAATGATAAATATTGCCCCATATTTTTACTTACATTTTACCTTTGTCTTAGGATTGTGTTATTTTAGTTGTAATAGTGAGATCCTGCAAGGAATTCCATCTTGACCAGAACTGGACATTTAAATTGGATTGTTATATATTTTTATTTGGTACATCTTCATAAATAAATAATCAAAAATAAAAAGTAAACAAAAAAACACACTTCTGAGATAATTTGAGCTATTTTTCAATTGATGAAAAACTTGAACATATGGATTTTTTTCAACAATTAATGTACTTTGATTTTGGTAAGACATCAATAATCTAATATAATATATTGAAACTGGATGTCTTAATCACCTGTCTTTAATCCTCCTACCCCAAAATATAGCATACATGTAGTTATTTGTCCCAATATCTATCAGTTTAATTGTTTCATACAAATTAGTATAGGATAGCTTCCCCTGAAAAATTTTAATCAATTTCTTACAACAGTCATAAAACTACATTAAGGTAAAGACATAAAATGAGGATGGAAACCACTTGAGCTCAACAATTAAAATTATACTTGATTTCTGGAATAGGCCAATTACATTGAAAAGCAACAGATTCTATTATTTAATAATCACATGAGTCAAAAGATGGAAAAGACAATGGAATTAACACAAATCTATTAAAACATGTATACAAATATATAAAACAAAATTAATAAATTTCATCAAACTAGTGTATGCCCTATTTGATAAATTAATATAATAAGTGAAATACTAGAAATAGTAATGTGAATAGAACAAGTTGTTTCTAATAAATGAATAAATGTGTTGCAATTCTGGCAGTCATTTTTGACTTTCAAAAATTAACAAGGTAAAGAAGTAATACTACAAAAAAAATGTTCTACATAAGAATAATGAATGTGAACCAGTGTATCATAAAGCTGTAATGATTTTTAAATAATACCGTGGAAAGAATGTGAAAATCAATTGAACAGACAATTGTTTATAAAGATTCATGTATTATAGATAGACTTTATAAATCAATAGGCAGTAGAAAGATTATTTGTTTAAGGTCGGTGATATAATTGTTCACTTTAAGAGGAAGTGGCCCTTTAAAATATTCCAAAAAAGAAAATAAGAAAATATGAAGCTAATCAAACATAAGTAATAAATAGAGCTTTTTTAAATTTTGTATTTCCTACTTACGATGGAGTTTTAACCACAAGGAGAATTGGATGTTTATTTGACCTGAGAAAAAATAACAGAAACATCATGCAAATAAAGGATGACTGACAGCAACATGGCATTCATTTAATTATTGTTTAGATTCTTCTAAACACCAGTTTTTATTCCAGGTCTTGGGGAACATGCTAAGGAATTAGACAGTAAACATCCCTACACTTGGGTATATGTTCCATAAAAAATATGACTAATAATTAAAAAGTAAATAAAAAAGGCATTTTCAATAGTGATAATTGTCTTAAATATCAGAGAGAGAAAATAGAATAGGGAATAAACTGAGTGGGTAGGTAGTCAGGGAAGGCTTTCTGGCAGTACCATGTGAAATTTAACCTTCATGACTCAAAGAAGGAGAGGTAAAACATATGATAAAATATAAAATGCACACTGTCTAAGATGCAGCTGTTCCACAGATTTAATAGGTAATTACCGTGTGTTAATGAGGTATCATGCTCCAGATACTTTCAATTTTAATATAAATTAGAAAATGGATTTTTATAGGAAAATCAAAGATATTGAAATGTTCCCAACAAAGTTAAACTTTGAATCAACACTCCCTAGCTACTCAATTCAGTGCAAACACAATTCATTTTTAAGTTAAATCCCTTGGGCCACTGGTATGCAACCTCTTTGACAAATCACCCTTATATATATTTCAACCATATAAAGAACTTCATTAAAGAAACGAGAATCTTTTAAGCCCCATAAGTCCAGTGAATATTTACTCTCTTAATCCACCACTTTGTCATCTCTATTATAGATCATTAAATTTTTCTTCTACCATTCATGTAGAGTTCATATTGCTTCATTGAAGAAGTGGGAATTCTAAAAGTCCAGAGGTACACTGACTACTGCTGGTGATTTATATCATTTTACTCTATAGATTTTACAGGTTCACTTGTTATGGTACATGATAAATATGCTTTGTCTGAGCTGAGTCCTAGGATAAGCATCAGGTTGGGAGGCCCCCAAACAATTAAATCACCTCATATTTTGTAATGACTACAGGGAGCTCATTATTCTGATTTTGCTGAAGGAGTGCAAATAGATGTAAGCTTTGGATATCATTTTTATCTTTCCTAATCATATTTTGGAGTTTTAAAAGTGTACATCCTTAATGATTATAATTTTAGGCATTGTTTTTATAACACTGCTGTGTCCCAAAGTCTGAGTTAATTTTTAACTTGTTTCATTGATTTAGCAGTGGCAATAAAAACCAAGGACTAAATGGCAACTAGATAAACACTAAAGCTTTTCCAAGTTAAAGCTTACACGCATATATAAAATAGTCTCAGCACTCTGAAAATCTAAGCACAAACACAAACTACATTTTTGAATTAAACAAGGCATAAATAATAAATAATTAATTTCAAAATATTGTACAGAACTTAATCAACATTCATGGCTTCCCACTTGCATTTGATATTAGTGTGTACGTATAGGTATGTTATGATAAACTTTGTTCATAGGACAACTTTACTCACTAAATCTATTTTGTTTCACTGATGGTTATTTTCCAAGAAGAATTCTACCATTCTGAGTCTATATAACATAGACTTTCTATAGCTAAGAAGTTCTTTTGGTAATACCAGATGTATTTAGGAAGGCTCAGGGATTTGTAAACATCATACATGTCCTTACAGATTAATAGTTGTATCAATAATCTCCTGGATCATTCACATTTTTCTTTTTTTCCTGACTTAACAATCTTCCACAATATAACAATCAGCAAACAATAAGAGAACAAATAAATCATAGTGCAGTGGAGAAGCCTCTGGACTTTTGTGTCAGTTATTTTTGTTTGTGAGTCAAATCCATATCCAATGTAAATTTTTAGAGACAAATGCTTTCTGTATGTAAAGATGCAAGACTCTGGGAAACTCTCTAATAATGTTAAGTGAGTTTAGAAAAATGTCATTGAATTTTCAAATACTTTTATAAATTTAATAACATATTAACATTAGTATTAGTATTTAAGATCTGTCCACATTTTTAAAAGTTCTGTCACTATTTTTGACACTTACAGAGTACAAACAACTAGGCGTATTGAATTTAGTAATTTATAAACTAATTTAGAGAAAATGACATTTATTTTGGGTATATTTGAATGATTTGTTGGAATATTAACAATAGTTTAGGAAAAAGTTTTATGTTATTTATAATTTAAGAATATGTTCATTGGCAGTATAGCACCAAAAACTTCCATTTAATTTCAGAAAAGGAATTATATAATTCCAAAGTTTATTGATTCTTGTTTTGACAGAAATAGAATTTTAAATTACTTATAAAATAGATTTTCATTTTCTCTGTAGTGGTAAAGTGGGTAGCACATAAATGATTGTTAATTGTTCAAGATTTTGTCCAAAAAATCCTGTCCATATTGTAGTTTATTTGACCTTTCATAATTAATCCTAATTAAGGATCCTTGTAGAGTTTTGTAATAAAAATAAAACAAGCAAAGCTATGTATACAATATAAAAACCATCATCTAGGGCTTATGCAGTATATTACTATGTCAATTAGATGACTATGTCATAAATTCATAATTATAAAAGCCTCAGACACAACTATTGTTTGTAGCACAGAGTTTATTCTAATATATAGAACTTTTGATGTTAAATAATTCAAATGTGACATTTGCTGCAGTGTAACAGATAAAGATTTTTTAATCCTAGATATTCATCCTAAAGAATTAGAAGATTAGAAAATTAATGGCCTTATTCCTAATTCTGTCTCTGTCTCATTTCTTAAGTCTTGCCATCACTCTACCTGCATCACTTCTGGGCAACAGAGTTAGGAGAAACTATTTTCCCTTCTTCTTATAAAGGGCCAACTCTCTTCAGAATATCAATATTATGAAGTACTAATAAATAAAACTTTTACTCAAACTAGTAAAACTAGTTTATAGAGATTATTTCTCAAATTCCTCTTGGAATGATGTGAAAATAAAACATGTATACATGCCAATAGGCATGGTAAACATGCAAAAATATTACCAATAAACTGAGTAGTTTCTATATTAAGGAGAACCTGAAGAGAATAAATTATTTTCTCCAGAGCTGTTAGCTGTCAAATTAGGACCAGAGACGGTTAAATGATAACAAAAATCAAAAATGAGAATGCAATGCACAAAATATTTTACAGGCTGGCCACACTTAGAATAAAATAATCATGAAAATATAGGAGGGAATTAAAATTAAAAATCATTATTTTCATACATAAGTCCTAGAGAAGTGTTTACATAAATTATAGCAGAAAGTTTTGTAGTGTTTATGTATGTGGGTGTGAGTGCGTGTTGTGTGTGTCTGTGTCTGTGGATATGTTTATTATTTGAAGGCTAAAACTTCTCTCAAAGTACTTAATATTTTATTGTCAACTAAAGAGCCCATTTGAAGTATAAACTTGTGTAATTTGAGTTAATAACTTCTTCTATTGACAAAGGAACTCTACAATAGCTGGTTATTTTCCTCACATAGCAACTCAGAAAGAGCCATTGTTCTTTGGGTTTATGGCCTTTGAGCATAGATAATTGATCATAAATCTTTAGGCGGCCCAGCTGGGTTTCCATATGACCACAAAGAAGCACCATATGGCCTCTAGTACTCACGGGACCCCCTTCACTCACAGGTTACAGATTGAAAATCTGTCACAGTATTAAGAAGCAAGCTGCTCTCAAACTACTGCAAAATAAATGATATTCTCACGTAAAACAAAGGGGGAGATTTTCTTTAATAAGCTGTTGGCTGTTTCTATAGTCCTCACAATTTTTGGATAATGTCCATATAATTTAGGGCCTTGGATAACACAGAGTGGATCATTTGATAAGGTCCCCGTGTCTTGGAGAAATGTACCACATTGAGGCTTGTCTCAGTACTGACAGGCTCATGGATATTGTTTGGAACTTATTGTCTCCCTTCCCTGATTTCTTCTCCATACTGGCATCATTTTTTCTTAGATTTTTGTCCAGATTGTTGAAAATAATGGCTTCCCGTATAGTTCCCTCCTATCTCATAACTTAAAGTTTCTCTACTACAAAGAGACCTGTTCTCCTTACCTAGCTTTAGCACAAATAATTCTATGTCAGCATGGATTATGTGCATATCATTAGACCTGTGGCAAAAAGAACATCCTCCACAACATAGTGATGGTTAAAATGGAGGCAAGCAAGTTCTCTAAGATGTGTGAATTAATGTTCTGAAGGAGAATTGGTTGTTACAAAGATGATGATGATGATCCATGTGTCACACCACTTATTTATATTAGGATTTGTGGATAATGTCTGCAAATAACATAATAAAATATGATTAGGAGCTCCTGTTGTGGCTCAGTGGTAATGAAACTGACTAGTAGTATTCACGAGGATGCAGGCTCAGTCCCTGGCCTCGTGCAGTGGGTTAAGGATATAGTGTTGCCATAAGCTGTGGTATAGGTCACAAAGTGGCATGGATCCCACATTGCTGTGGCTATGGTATAAGCCAGTAACTGCAGCTCCAATTCAGCCCCTAGCCTGGGAACTTCCATAATCTGCAGGGGTGGCCCTAAAAGACCAAAAAAATAAATAAATAAATTAAAATTTAAAAAGCAATAAATAAAATAAAATATGATTAATATGTGGTATAAATATTACCATCTTTATACCAGGCCAAGAGGCCATGCCCTGGAAGAGACTTTAAAGCCAACAAGTTATGATCAACCACAATCCACAGCTTCCCCTTCGGGACCATGTTCTAGATATCCAGGACCATTAGAAGATCTTACCTAAATGGCCCAGATCCTTGTTCACAGTTACTTTGTAGCCCTCTTCTTTGAGTTTGTCCTACTTAGGGCGGAACACACTGATGTGTACACAATTCTGGAACCAAAGATTGGCCAAGGGGAGGCTCCAATGAGAGGCTATTTGAATGGAGCCTTAAAGTAACAGCTGAGATGTAAGTTTGAGGTCACTGCAGGAATAAGAAATGGCCAGTGATTGGAAGACAATGTGGGCAAGTTGTGGGCTAAAGAAATATCTTTCAAGCACAGATGGCTGAGGAATCTGAGAATTTTAAATTCATCCTGGGCTTCTTGATGGTTTGGAAAGTATATTTTTCATAGTAAAATATAGAACTAATTTTTCTGAGAGCTTCCTTGTGGTGCAGTGTGTTAAAGATCTCACACTGTCAGTGCAGTGACTTGGGCTGCTTCTGTGGTGTAGGTTCAGTTCACGGCCAGGGAACTTCCACATGCCTCAGGCAGGGCCAAAAAAACAAAAACAAAAAAACAAACAAAAAAAACTTTTTTGACAGGTCATTAGCTTGGTTTAAAATCTTTAATAATTCATTTATGGATATGCTTCACACATAGTTTAGGGTCTTAATAGAACCTATCCTTAATATGGATAAATTGCTAATCTATATTTTTATCTCCACTGACATTTTAATCAAAGTGATTACTTATCTATGAAACTGATTAACACTTTTAAATACTAACATTTCAAGAGTCTAGTTATGATTTCTTAGAATACAAGGTTTTTATTTTATTCTTTCATATAATGATTTTTATTTTTTCCCATTATACCTGGTTTACAGTGTTCTGTCAATTTTCTACTGTATAGCTGGTGACCCAGTTACACATACATGTATACATTCTTTTTTCTCACATTATCATGCTCCATCATAAGTGACCAGACATAGTTCCCAGTGGTATACAACAGGATTTCATTGCCTATCCATTCCAAAGGCAGTAGTCTGCATCTATTAACCCAAAGCACCCCATCCATCCCACTCCCTCCCCCTCTCTATTGGCAACCACAGGTCTGTTCTCCAAGTCCATGAGTTTCTTTTCTGTGGAAAGGTTCATTTTTGCCATATATTAGATTCAAGATATGAGTGACATCATATGGCATTTGTCTTTCTCTTTCTGACTCATTTCACTCAGTATGAGAGTCTCTAGAACCATCCATGTTGCTGCAAATGGCATTATTTGGTTCTCTTATTTTTCTGAGTAGTATTCCATTGTGTATATATACCACATCTTCTTAATCCATTCATCTGTCAATGGACATTTGGACTGATTCCATGTCTTAGCTATTGTGGATAATGCCACAATGAACATACGGGTGCATGTGTCTTTTTCAAGGAAAGTTTTGTCTGGATATATGCCCAAGAGTGGGATTGCTGGGTCATATGGTAGTTCTATGTATAGATTTCTAAGATCTATACATAGATTTCGTAGATCTATACATACTGATCTCCAGAGTGGCTGTATCAGCTTACATTCCCACCAACAGTGCAGAAGGGTTCCCTTTTTACCACATCCTTTCCAGCATTTGTTATTTGTGGGCTTATTAATGATGGCCATTCTGACTGGTGTGAGGTGGTATCTTGTGGTAGTTTTGATTTGCATTTCCCCAATAATCAGTGATGTTGAACATTTCTTCATGTGTTTGTTGGCTATCTGTATAACTTCCTTGGAGAAATGTCTGTTCAGGTCTTTTGCCCATTTTTACATTGGGTTGTTGGCTTTTTTGCTCTTGAGTTGTATAAGTTGCTTGTATAGTTTAGAGATTAAGCCCTTGTCAGTTGCATCATTTGACAGTATTTTCTCCCATTCTGTAGGTTATTTTTGGTTTCCTTTGCTGTGCAAAAGCTTTTCAGTTTGATTAGGTCCCATTTGTTTATTTTTGCTTTTATTTTGGTTGCTTTGGGAGACTGACCTGAGAAAATATTCATAAGGTTGATTTCAGAGAATGTTTTGCCTATGTTCTCTTGCAGGAGTTTGATGGTGTCTTGTCTTATATTTAAGTCTTTAAGCCACTTTGAGTTTATTTTCATGCATGGTGTGAGGGTGTGTTTTAGTTTCATTGATATGCATGCAGCTGTCCAGGTTTCCCAGCAGTACTTGCTGAAAAGACTGTCATTTTTCCTTTTTATGTTCTTGCCACATTTGTCAAAGATTAATTGACCATAGGTGTCTGGGTTTCTTTTTGGGTTCTCTATTCTGTTCCATTGGTCTGTCTGTCTGTTTTGGTACCAGTACCACACTGTTTTGATGACTGTGGCTT
This sequence comes from Sus scrofa, assembly GCF_054392235.1. NCBI lineage: Eukaryota > Metazoa > Chordata > Mammalia > Artiodactyla > Suidae > Sus > Sus scrofa. Next base: position 104,840,922 of record NC_139390.1, read on the forward strand.
TGTAATATTGCCTGAAGTCTGGGAGACTTAAACGGAAAACTTACAGTTTGTGTCACAAATTTGCAGTATTCAAGAAAGTGCTTTTGAGTGAATGAAGTTTTTTAAGTTTTAATAAAACTTTTAGCCAACAGAGGATCAGAGGGTAATCTTTATTATTAGTCTTGTGGTAATTTATGTTCCTCATTGTAAAATGAAGATTGATCTATCTGTCATTCTATCTATCCACCTATCATCTATTATCATAGGTTTGTTCTGAGGATTTACAAACATCAGGTGCATTGCAAATAACCTCTGTATACTAGTTCTTGTTTTTAATAAACATTCGTTTTCAAGAGTCAAATATTAAGGCGTATCAATTAAGATCAAGTATACTGGATGATGTTAAGATGATATTGCAAATTTAACTGGTAAGTTAGATGTATAAAATATGAAAGTATTTATTGCATTATAATGCAGATTAAATTTCAGGGATGTTATAAGAGGTTAAAAAAAAAGAAATACATTAATCCAAGGATTTAATATTGATAAAAGTCAGAATTATCATTTTGATATTTCTAAGGTAAGCTGGTGCGTGAATGCATTTGCCTTATTTCTTTAAGTTTAAATTAAGAAATTACTTTTCTGATCTATATTAAACTCTGACTTCAACTATATTAATTTTTATATTATTTTAGAATTTGATATACTTCATTGTATAATTTTTAATATTCACAGAGAAAGGAGATACACACATCAAAAGAAAATCTTGTTTTTTTTTAATCATCAATAAGGACTTCCCATTCACAAAAACATAATCATGAAGTGATTATAAAATTATTAGCTTTTTCTATTGGCTCATAATGTGGTTATATTTTAAAATCTTACTTCTTTATGCTAAATACAAAGAAAGATACAACAAAAAAAATGTAGCCTAGTTGAACACATAAAAATTTATAACCTTTATTTTTCTAGGAACAGAATTGAGTTCTTTGTATAACCCATTTTAACACATAGTTTAATCTCATTGAATTTAAAGTTTTGGCAAAATCTCTTTTAATGATAAATTAATGTTTAAAAATAAGCAATTGTATATATATATATATATATATATATATATATATTTGGCTTTTCATTTTATTTTTATTCAATTTTTATTGATGTGTAATTGATTCACACCATTATGTTAGTTACAGGTGTACAATCTAGAGATTTGAGAATTTTATAGATTACACTCCATTTAAAATCACTACTAAATAATGGCTATAATTCCCTGTGCTGTCCCATTCCCTCACTCTCCCAGTTTACCGTCAGAAAAGATAGCTCCTTTTTTTCTGAGAGGGTATATCACCTTGAGATACTTTCTCTTCTCTTGAGCTAGCATTAGAGCTGATGGGGGAAGAAAAGTGAAAAGTGAGAATGAGAGCATACATAAATAGGCCCTCTTCATATATATACTGTATACATATATATTTTTACTATAAATCCTACATTCAGTAAGACTACGATTTATTATTCTTATAGATTATACTCCTTTAAAAGTTATTACAAGATAATGGCTATAATTCCCTATGCTGTATAATATATTCTTGTTGCTTATCTATTTTATACATAATAGTTGGTGCCTCTGAATGCCCTATCTCCATCCTGCTTCTCCACCCATTCTTCTCCCCACTTGTAACCACCTGTCCTCTATACCTTTGACTCTGTTTCTATCTTGTTATATTCATTTATTTGTTTTATTTTTTAGATTCTACATACAAATGATAACATACTGTATTTGTCTTTCTTTATCTGACTTATTTCATTAAGCATAATAGCCTCTAGATTCACCCAGGTTGTTGCAAATGGCAGAAATTCATTTTATGGCTGAGTAATATTTCATCATCTGTGTGTGTACCACTTCTTCTTTATCCATTTATCTGTTGATGGACACTTAGGTTGCTTCTATATCTCGGCTATTATAAATCATGCTTCTATGAATATTGGGGTGCATGTATTTTTTCAAGTTAGTATTTTCATTTTCTTTGGATAAATACTAGGGATTAATTACACTAATTGCTGAATCATCCAGTAATTCTATTTATAAGTTTTTTGGTTTTTTTTTAGGAAGCTCCATACTATTTTCCATGGGAGCTACACCAATTTTCATCCTATCGATAGTGTAGTAGGGTTCCTTTTTCTCCACATCCTTTCCGATATGTGTTACTTGTATTCTCTTTGATGATGGCCATTCTGACAGGTGTGAGGTGGTATCTCATTGTGGTTTTAATTTACGTTTTCTTGATGATTGGCAGTGTTGAGCATCTTTTCATATGTCTGTTGGCCATCTTCTGAGAATAGCATACATTAATGCAAACAGCTACTGAATGATGTGCAGTATATCACAAGGAATAATAGTTCCCCAAAATATAGATCACCACTTGAAATTAAGAATCCCCAAATAAATTTTATTATTGAAATAATTTTCATAACTCAAAAAAACCCTGAGATAAGAGCATAATAGATAATAGATTATATAACAAAAGTATGAAAATAATTTACAAAGGGATTTCCAAATATGTGTTCCTAGAGCAGCAATTAAGATTCATAATCATTTTTAAAACATTTTACAAAATAATTCAATAATGAAAAATATGCAATTCTTATTTTTACTGCTTCATTATATTTTAAATAGATTAAACATAAAGGGTTATTGTACTCTTAAAAATCATATAATTTTAGATGCTTGATTTTGACCAAAGACACAAGTCTGTAAATTATCAATAATGCTTTCTTAAATGATATGAGAAGATTAAGTAGGATGAAGTATGATCAAATACATGGTTCATGCTGAATAATTGCTATAATTTAATGGCTAGATAATTACAGAAGAAAAGTTGTAAAATGTTTGCATATAAGTATATATAGATAATATATACATAATTATTCAAAGCTAAAGAAAATAACACCATTATAATATGACTTAGATTTCTATTATAGTAAGAGACCAAATCAGTGTTAGAATTTAATTCAAAACATAATAAATCGGTGTCAGAAACGATTGTTTTAATGAAACTTTAAAACCTTTAGAAATAATATCCTTTAGTTATGATAATCAAATTATAAAATATTGCTAGAAAGCTATAAAAATGTAGCTAGGAAGGACTTAGAAGTCATCAAATACTGGAGTTCCTGTCATAGCTCAGTGGTTAATGAATACGACTAGGAACCATGAGGTTGCAGGTTCGATCCCTGGCTTTGCTCAGTGGGTTAAGAATCAGATGTTGCTGTGAGCTGTGGTGTAGGTTGCAGATGCGGCTCGGATCTGGTGTTGCTGTGGCTGTGGCATAGGCCAGCGGCTACAGCTCTGATTAGACCCCTAGCCTAGGAACCTCCATATGCCACACAGGAGCGGTCCTAGAAAAGGAAAAAAAAAAAAAAAAGGTCATCAGATACAATTCTGGCCCTGAGGCCAGAGAACTGAGACTTCAAGAATATAAGTTCAATAAGCATTTGCCATACTCTAGACTTGGACCCAAAAGAGAGAAGGAGCAGAATACAGCATCTAACTTCATGTAGGATAAATGCTTATACACAGAGTGGTCCTAAAAGCACTCAAGCAAGGAACTGGTGGAGTGGTAGTGTGAGGAATAATATAAATATGATAAAACACTATAACTTTTAAACTAGCCAGTAAAGTGTATAATTTTAGCTCAAGTGTAAAGCAGCCCTGGACAGTCCTGAATTGTGTACTGAAAGAAATACCCTTCTTCTGCAGGTCGCAGTTCTGGCCACCCCTACCATCAATATGCTACTCCATTTGTAATTGCCATGTGCGATTAGCGTCTTTGTTACACACTCAGAATCTCTATGTCTGCTAGAAATATTTACTTGGTATGTAGCTCAAATGCCACAAAATCAGCATGTTCTAAACTGAATACATCAGCCTCTTTTTCTCACAAGTGCTCTTTATTTCATGAATATTACCATTATTGGTTTAAGGGTCTGAGTCCAAGCATGGAAACCATTACTTTATTCTCCCTACACCTTGCCTACATTGTTATTTTCTCACCATTCTGCTTACAACACAGTTCTGATCCTCTTCATTCCTCACCATCTTCATTATTAATCAGGTTTTCATTTGAGCAACTAAATTTCCCTTTCTTGTACCTCCACAATAGTAACCCCATTCTCTCCATTTTGTAGCTCATACGGTATTTTTAAACTAGGATGTATTTTAAAACCTTAATGAAGCTTATGTGGTCCCCTATATTCTGACTCCTGCCATCTTTTTAGCCTCTTTACTAACTTTTTCTACCTCACTGCCATGCTTAGCCATGCTGAATTATTTTTTTTCTCGCATATATCAATAAACCAACTTCTCTTGCTTTGATGCCTTTGCACATTTTCCTTTTACTTTTTACTTCTTCTCTATTTACCTAGCTAATTATTTCTCATGATTTTTGTTTCAATTAAAATATTATGACTTCAAGAAATTTTCCAGATAACTCTACATAACTTTAGGTGCTACTGTTGAGCACACTGACACATGATTTGCTTAATGTCTTTTTTCCTTGAAGGCTAAAAAGCTCCAAGACAGCAGCACCTATATTTTCTAATCATCTCATATCTCCAGAACATGGCACTATATGTGATATAGTAATTGCACAAAAATTATTTGCTAGGTGAATAATAATGTGTCTTACAGTGGTTGATTTTCATTAAAATTCAAAAGTATTATTAATTTTGAGATAGAAAAAAAGTCTTTATAAGAGAAAACATTTAATTTATGGATTTGACACAAATAAGGAATTTTTTTCACAACCAACCCTATAGATTTTAACTTGTCTATAATAACTTTATGTACAACTCTATGAAAATGCATCATTGAATCCCCATCAGATATATTTTATAAGTTCAATTTAAAAGCACCATTTATTCCACTTTGTTTTCTTTCTACTCTTAGTCTTTCTTTTCTCAATATCCACTTCCTGCATTTTTTTTAGCTAAATGTTCCCAATAACACTAAAAATTCACAGTGGCACCAACTGAACTCATACATATTGAGGAAAATCAATAGAGAATCACACATGCATATAATGAAGAGGAATATACTGAAGATGGAGAACATTGTTCTTTCAACACATGGTGTCTTGCTTACAGATTATTCTGAATATATCAAGGGATAAAATTTAATAAGTGAATTAAGATTTAATATGTTTCCCCTTATTTTATATTGTGATTATTTTACTATTGATACATTAAGCAATCTGCACTATTAGCACAGTATCTCTATATATTTTTTCTCATGATTCAATTTCTATAAAAATAAACTTTGGGAGTTCCTGTCATGGCTCAGTGATTAGCGAATCCGACTAGGAACCATGAGGTTGCGGGTTCGATCCCTGGCCTTCCTCAGTGGGTTAAGGATCCAGCGTTGCTGTGAGCTATGGTGTAGGTTGCAGATGTGGCTTGGATCCCACATTGTTGTGGCTCTGGCGTAGGCTAGTGGCTAAAGCTCTGATTCAACCTCTAGCCTGGGAACCTCCATATGCCACGGGAGCAGCCCAAAAAACAGCAAAAAGGCAAATAAATAAATAAATAAATAAAAATAAAAATAAACTTCTCCTCAGGCAAGTGAAACAAAACCAAAAATAAACAAAGAGAATTACATAACACTAAAAAGCTTTTGCATGTCAAAGGTAACTGTCAACAAAATGAGAAGGCTCCCTTCTAATGGGAGCATATATTTATAAACAATATATCTGATAAAGGGTTAATATCAAAAATATAAAAAAAAAAAGACTTGGAGTTCCCGTTGTGGCACAGCAGGTTACGAACCCAACTAGTATATATGTGGATGTGCATTTGACCCCTGGCCTCATTCAGTGGGTTAAGCTCCCTGCATTGTTGCTGTGGTATAGATTCACAGCTGTATCTCCAATTCACTTTCATAGGCTGGGAACTTCCATATGCCACAGGTGCAGCCCTAAAAAGAAAAAAAAAAAAGAAAAAAAAAGGCTTGTACAACTCAACATCAGAAAACTAACAACCCAATTTTTAAAAGGGCAGAGGATCTAAATAGACATTTTTCCAAAGAAGACATACAGATAGAAGACATCAGACAAATGAAGATGTCCAATATCACTAATTATCAGGGAAGTACAAATCAGAACCACAATGAGATATAACCTCACGTGTGTCAGAATGACTATTATCTAAAAGACAACATAAAACAACTGTTGAAAATGATGTGGAGAAAAGGTAACCCTCGTGCATTGTTGATGGGAATATAAATTGGTACAGCCACTAGAAAAGTATTAGGGAGGAGCCTCAACAAAATAGAACCACCAAAAGATCCAGCAACTCCACTTGTGGGATATTTTTCCAAAGGGAAAAAAAAATGCTAATTTGCAAAGATGTATACCCCTTATATTTATTGAGGTATTATTCACAATAGTCAAGATTTGGAGGAATCCCCTCGTGGCACAGTGGGTGAAGAACACAGTATTTTCGCTGCAGCAGCTTGAGTTGCACTTGTAATGTGGGTTTGATCCTTGGCCTGAGAACTTCTATATGCCTTGGGCTCAGCCAAAAATTAAAAAAAAATTGGAAGCAATATTACTGTCCATCTATAGATGAATGGATAAAGATGAGGTGGTATACATGTACAATGGGTTATCACTCAGCCATAAAATAGGAAATCTTGACATTTGAGACAATGTAGATGGAACTGGAAGGCATTATGCTAAATAAAATAAGTCATACAAAGACAATTACCACATAATTTCAATTATGTGTGGAATTTTAAAAAATAAAACCAAAAACACAACACAGTATGAACCGTCATAGACACAGAAGACAAACAGATAGTTGCCAGAAGCAGAATTTGGAGGATGAATAAAATAAGTCAGGAAGATGAAAAGGTATAAACATCCAGTTACAAAATAAATAGTCACCGGGAGGATGACATACAGCATGGGGAATACAGTCAATAAAAATATAATATTTCCTCTGATATTAGATAGTAACTGGATTCATTGGGATAATCATTTTGTAATATAGAGAAATATTGAATCACAATGTTGTATATCAGAAAGTAACATAATGTATATGAATTATAGAAAGGAAAGGAGAAAGGAAGGGAAGAAACATAAAGGAAAGGATAAAGGAAGGAGAGAAAGCAGAGGGAGAAGGAGAGAGAAAGAAGGGAGAGAGAGAGAGAAGGAAGGAGGGATGAAGGAAGGTAGAAAGAAGGAAGAAAGGAAAGAAGGTGGGGAGAGGGAAGGAGGGCAAGAAAGGAGAGGAGAAAGAGGCAGGGAGAAGAAAGGAGAGAAAGGTGAAATAGAGGGGACAGGAAAGGGGAGGGGAGGAGAGAAGAGGGGAGAAGAGGGAAGGAGACAGAAAATGAATAGGTCTTGTAGGAGGAACTCTATGATACAACTTTGGTCATAAATAAGACAGGGTAAAATACACTTAATTGTATTTATGATTCTTATTATATTTCCCTAAACCATAAACTTTTATTGTTCTGACAATATATTCTGAATATAGTATAAATTATAATAAATTGGTATAAATTACAGTAATATTCATAAAATTTAGTATGTATTAAAACCTGGGATGTGATACTTATTTAACATCATGCATTCCATATATGTAAGTTAAGTGGTGACCACAGGGTGAGCTTGCAATTACACATTCCAGTGTTTAATAAATAACTCTTATGTAAATTGAACCCTGAATGCTTGCTTTTTTTTGTTTGTTTGTTTTTATTTTTGTTTTTTATGGCCACAGTGTGGCCTACGGAAGCTCCAAGGCTACAGTTGGAATTGGGGCTGCTGCTGCCGGCTTATGCCACAGCCACAGCAAAGCCAGATCCAAGCCATGTCTGCAGCCTACACCACAGTTCCCAGCAATGCTGGATATTTAACCCTATGAGTGCGGCCAGGGATTAGAACTTGCATCCTCATAGATACTAGTCAGGTTCTTCACCTGATGAGCCACAAGGGGAACTCCTGCTTTTACACACCACTATAAAAAGGGAGTGCCTTATATGGAAAAGTATATTTATTTTTTAAATTAAAATATAGTTAAATTACAATGTTGTAATTTCTGCTGTACAGCAAAGTAACTTAGTTATATACATATGTACATACTTTTATTTTTTGAAGTTTTCCTCTTAAGATTAGAGTCTAGTTGATTTATAGAGTTGAGTCAATTTCTGCTGTACAGCATAGTGACCCAGTCATACATATATATATATATATATATATATATATATATATATATAATGTATACACACACACATATATATATGTATACATATATATATATATACACACCCATTCTTATTCTCAGATTATCTTCTGTTATGGTCTATCCCAAGAGACTGGATTTATTTCCCTATGCTATACAGTAGGATCTTATTGCTTATCCATTCTAAATGTAATAGTTTTCATCTACTAACCCCAAACTCCCACTTCCTCCCACTTCCACCTGGGCAACAAGTTAGTTCTCTATGTCTGTGAATCTGTTTCTGTTTTGTAGATAGGTTCATTTGTCCCATAGTTTAGGTTCCACATATAAGTGATATCATACGGTATTTTTCTTTCTTTTTCTGGCTTCACTTAGTGTGAGAATCTCTAGTTCCATCCATGTTGCTACAAATGGCATTATTTCATTCTTTTTCATGCCTGAGTACTATTCCTTTGTATATATGCACCACATCTTCTAATCTGTTCATCTGTTGGTGGACATTTATGTTGTTTCCCAATTTTAGCTATTGTGAATAGTGCTACAGTCAACAATTGGGGTGCATGTATCCCTTTAAATCATTGTCTTGTCTGGATATATGCTCAGGAGGGATTTCTGTACCATATGGTAATTTTATACTTAGTTTTCTGAGGGACTTCCATACCATTTTCCATAGTGATTGCACTAACTTACATTCCCACTAATAGTGTATCAGGTTTCCCTTTTCTCTACATCCTTTCCAGCATTTGTTATTTGTAGACTTTTTAGTGATGACTAATCTGAATGTTGTGAGGTGATACATTTTTTTTTGATTTGCATTTCTCTAATAATTTGAGATGTTGAGCATCTCATCATTACCTATTGGTCATCTAATATTCTTCTTTGGAGAAATGTCTATTTAGGTCTTTTGCCTGTTTTATGATTAATATGTTTATTGTTTTCTATGTTGTTGTTGCTGTTGTTGTTACTGATACGTATCAGCTATTTGTATATTTTGGAAATTAAGCCCTTGTCAATTGTACCATTTTCAAGTATTTTTCTCCCAATCCATAGGTTTCCTTTTCATTTTTGGGGGGTTTGTTCTGCTGTGCAAAGATTAGGTCCCATTTGTTTACTTTTGTTTTTATCTCTATTTCTTTGAGACACTGCCGTAAGAAAACATTTGTAAGATTTATATCAGAGGATGTTTTGCCTATGTTCTCTTCCAGGAGTTTTATGGTGTCATGTCTTATGTTTAAGTATTTAAGCCACTTTGAATTTATGTTTGTGCATGGTGTGAGGGAGTATTCTAGTTTCATTGATTTACATGCAGCTGTCCACTTTCCCAGCACCACATACCAAAGAGACTGTCATTTTCCCATTTTATCTTCTTGTCTCCTTTGTTGAAGATTAATTGACTGTAGGTATCTGGGTTTATTTCTGGGGTCTCTGTTCCATTGATCTCTATATCTGTTTTATACCTATACCACACTGTTTTGATTACTGTAGCTTTGTAGTATTGTCTGAAGTCAATATTGTGGGGGAAAATATAAGAAAATCACTTAAACATAGTGCTCCCAATAATTATTTAAGCCTCAGTGGAATGCCACCTATAGTTTAGAGTAGAATAAGAGGCTTGATAGAATGCTGACAAGCCTCTTTCAGAGAATGCTCTGCTTGATAGGAAACAGATCCCTCCCTGCTTATGATTGTCTTCAGCTATGTGGCTTATGACCTGTTTGATTGTATCTGCTTAATCTTCTTAACCTATATCTATTCCTGCTTGATTGTATCTGTTTAACCTTTAACTGGGAATGTGTTCATTGGCACATGGACTTATGTTTCTTGTTCAATAAAAAGACAGCCTAAAGGCCTATTCAGTACTTGGGCTTCTTGCCACAGAACCCAAGTCTCCTCTCTTTCTTTAAGCCATGACTGGCTCCATGCAGGATGTGGAGAACAGCATTGCTGGAGACATAACCCAACACAGTATTACTTCGTTGTCCCCTCCACCCCTCTCAGGATAGCTTGGGCAATTCTGGGTCTTTTATTGCTCCATATAAATTTTAGGATTTTTTTTTGTTTGTTTAGTTCTCTGAAAAATGTCATGGGTAATTTGATAGGGATTGCATTGACTCTTTAGATTGCTTTGGGTAATATTTCATTTTAACAATACTACTTCTTGCAATGCAAGAGCAAGAGATTTCTTTTCCTTTCTTTGAATCCTCTTTAATTTCCTTGATTAATGTTTTATAGTTCTCAGTATATAAGACTTTCACCTTCTTGGTCAATTTTATTCTTAGGTATTTTATTTTTGGGTGTTATATTAAAAGGTATTATATTAAAAGGTATTATATTTTGTATTTCTGATATTCTGATAACAATGAATTATTTCTGATACTTCATTGTTAATGCAAAGAAATACAAGCAATTTCTGAATGTTAATCTTATATCTTGCTGTTTGCTGAATTTGTTTATCGTATCTAGTAGTTTTTTTGTGAAATTCTTAGGGTTTTCTATGTATAGCATCATGTCAACTGCATATAGTGACAGTTTTACCTCTTCCCTTCCAACTTGGATACACTTTTCTTTTTCTTATACGGCTGCTGTGGCTATGACTTCCAATACTATTTTGAATAGAAGTAGTAAGAGTGAGTATCCTTGTCTTATTCCAGATTTTAGTGGAAAGAATTTCACCTTTTCTCCATTGAGTATTATATTGGCTGTGAGTTTGTTATAAATGGCTTTTGTTATATTGAGATATATTCTCCCTGTTACCACTTTGGTAAGAGTTTTTATCTTGAATGAATATTGAATTTTGTCAAATGCTTTTTCTGGATATATTGAGATGATCATGTAAATTTTGACTTTCATTAATGTGGTGTTTTACATTGATTGATTTGCATATATTTAAAATTTGCATAACATCTTGTGATTTTTGTTCCTCTCTTGATTTTTTCTCTGATCTCATTGCAGCCACCAAATGAGTCCCAAAAATACCCTCCATTCTTCATATCTTACAGTTTAGAGTTTATACCAATTAAGACTTAGTTATTTCTTAATAACAGCTATTAATTTTTCAAAACTTGAAGCAGTATAATTATTATCAGTATGATAATTATAGGTAGTAGTTTTCTATTGCCTATAGTAATTGGAAAGGTGACATTTTAAAACCCTGAACAGTTCAAAAAATGTAGTCTAAATTTGACTTTGGTGGTGATAAATCATTGCCAGTTTTTAAGTGGTGATTTAATCTGCTCAGATATTCATTTGGAGTAATTCTGGACCCTAGATTGAAAGAGAGCAACACAGGAAGCAGGGAAAGTGAGATTCAAAAATAATTATAAAAACATACATAATTAATGATGAAAGTCTAAGATAGGACAATGATATTAGGAATAGAGAAAGGAGTTGAAAGATGTATCCAGTTCCTTTGAGTTTATAGTGTTTAGACATATGTATACTATAGAGGAAATAATGTTTCAATTTTTTGATAACATACTATGTAATATCTAAGATTTTCTTAGAAATAATGTCTGTATGATTGTATTAGCCAGTGTCCCAGCAGGAAATAGACGAGACTCACTCAAATTGTGTACTTTGGGGAGAAATTAATAAATGCTTATGTACAGAGCTAATGAAAGGTAAAGCATGGATCTGAAGGGAAGCACATGGTCTCCTGCACAACATACCATTTTTTATTATGTAAATAATGAAGCAGCTTATAGTACCTTTAGATGAGTTATGTATTATGCAAAACAATCAGCTATCCATAAGCTATAAATTGGGACTTCCCATGTGGCTCACAACATAAGCTATAAATTCATTTTTAGTTACTTATTTTTTTATTTCCATGCTACATTTGTGTTAAATTTACAGTGTGAGAGTTTCATAAGTATTATTTAAATGGAAAAAAATATAAATGTACTTATTTGTGCTTACTAGAAACATTTAGAAAATTAAATTTTTGAAAATCTTATTCCTCCTCCTCATCTTAAGAGAAACCCACATCTCTATTTTAATTGCCATTGAATTTACTCCTTTCCTTCCTTCCTTTAGTCATTCCATTCTCCATCTATTTATTAATTTAAAAAATATTTATGAAGGTTTACTCTATGCTAGGTCATGTGCTTGTTGCTGTGAATACAGATGTGATTAGGAAACTTTTGTTCTCCAGGACCTCATATTACATTTGAGCAGATATACACAAATAATTGCCTGTAAATGTGATATATACTAAACACTGGCCATATTTTCAAGCGAAATGATGGCAGAAAGTGACAGTAATCTTCTCTTGTTTTTAAAGTATCAGTACTGGCTTCCTAGAAAGCATATGGATAGGTTTTTGAAGGATGACACATAGCAGTTGTAAAAGGTAATTTAGATGAGGGTTTCTAAAAAGTGGCACTACTGACATTTCGGAGAGGATAATTTGTGTTTTGGGGTGATTGTCTTGTGTATTGTAGGATGTTAAGAAATATACGTATCCTCCATCCACTAGATACGTATGTATATGGTATCTCTGTCCATAGTCCTACCAACCAAGAATGTCTCCAGACACTGCCAGAATTCACACTGAGAGAAAAATCATCACCATTTGAATACCAAAATCCACACTATGAAAAACACCTTCAGAACCCTTCATTGTAAGAATAATATTTAATTTCAAATTAGTAACTGCTACTTGAGTAAAAGCAGAGATATACTAACACAAATATATGTATTGCTGTTTTTCTGATGCATGATGAGTAATGATTTTAAAATTACTTAAAATATAGGCAGAGAAGGCCAGACCATTATTGGTTATGGCCAAGCGAGGAAGTAAGAAATCTTCTATTCCCTGAAGAAATTATAAAACTGGAAAAACTAACTTAGAAAAGTCACATCAGAGATTTGGAATTTAGTAAGTGAATACAATGACTTCAGAAGCATTTGTTTAAAAAACTACTGAACTACATATAAAAACAGAAGAAATCTGTGCCATTTTAGCCCAAGACTGCTCTAACCCCAGCCTCTTCTGTGTTAAGTTAGTATGGAGTCTCTGTCAAAGATGTGCAAGCCATGAGAACCAGCATCATATCAGCTGCAATCCCCCATTTTCATAACAGGATTATTTACAAGAGCCAAGACATGGAAATCACCTAAGGCTAAGTGCCCATTGGCAGATGAATGGATAAAAAAATTGTTAGAAACATATTAGATATACACAATGAAATACTATTCATACATAAAAAAATGAAAAAATCCTACCATTCATAGCAGTATGAATAGAACTCAAGGACAATATGCTAAGTAAAATCAGACAGAGAATGAAAAACACTACATGATCTCACTTATATGTGGCATCTGAACAAATATAGAAAGAGAGATCAGATTTATGGTTACCAAGCATGGGGCATAAGGGGAGAGGTAATTGCAAGAAGATGGATAAGAGGTAAAAACTTCCTTTTGTACTTAATACGTGTTAGATATATAATGTGCTAGAGCTATAATATACAGCATGATGACTGTAGTTAACACTGCTTGGTGATAGACATGAAAGTTGTTAAAAGAATAGAATCCCAGAAGTTTTCATCACATAGATTTTTTTCACTTTCTATTTTCTGTTTATATTGTATCTATATAAGATGATGGGTGCTAAGCTTATTGCAATAATCATTTCACAAGATATGTAAGTCATATTATGCTCTATACTTTAAACTTATACAGTGATCTCTGTTGATTATATCACAGTGCAACTGGAATTTTAAAAAAGCATGAAAATAAATTATGGGGATTAATTTGCATTTGTATCCATAAAGTATCTCATCCCTGCAAATTCAAAAAAGGTTCTGGAATTTCCACATACAGACTGAGCTATTTGTCAAATAATTTTTTTGTATTGAATATAATTCTTACCTATTGTACTGATTCTACAAAAGCACTCAAATAAAATTTCTAACTATGTACCTTAAAAAATTAACTGCAAAGTTGCGGGGAAATATGTATCACACTCACAGGCAGTGGCACTGTGGGTGGAAATGACCTTGTGGCATGTGTGTCAGAAAGATAAGTGGCTTTATTCGTCAGAGGTCACAGTAGCAGTAGTGGCATATGTATTACTTAGTTGAGGCTGTGGGGGGGAGACACTGAGAGGACCCTAGCTAAACGCATATTCTAGTCAACCCTGAATATGAGAACATGTGCCGAGGAGACACAAAAAAGCCAGGGCAAACTGGTAAAAAATTTTGATTGCACTCTTCTACACACACAGATATATTAGCAGAAAATGAAAGATTTGTATTCACATTGTTGCACCAACAATCTTAAGAAGTTTTTCATCTTGAAAAACTCCCCATTTTCTTTTCCCCCAAGGAGCTAGAAACCACCATTATACTGTCTGTTTCTATGACTTTAACTACTTCAGATAGCTCCTATAAGTACTATCATACAGTATCTGTTCATTTGCAATGGGTTTATTTAACATAGCATAATGCCCTTCAGATTCATCAGTATTGTAGCATGTGACAGGATTTCATTCTTTTTAAAAGCTGCATAATATTCCATTGCATGTATATACCACATTTGGTTATCCATTTATCCATTAATGGCTATTTAGGTTGTTTCCATATCTTGGGTACTATGAATATTGCTACTGTGAACAGGGGTGTGCAAATCTCTCTTCAAGATCCTGTTTTCAGTTCTTTTGGATTTATACCCAGAAGTGGAATTCCTGGATCATATAGTAATTGTACTATTATTTTTCTCAGGAAACTGTATACTGTTTTCCATATGAGTAGCCCCATTTTACACTAGGACCACTAGTGTGCAATGTTCCAGCTTCCCCAAACCCTTGCCAAAACTTGTACATGTTATTTTCTGGGGTTTTTGTTGTTGTTGTTGTTGTCTTTTATTTTTTGCCATTTCTTGGGCCGCTCCTGCGGCATATGGAGTTTCCCAGGCTAGGGGTCGAATCGGAGCTGTAGCTGCCAGCCTATGCCAGCACCACAGCAGCGCGGGATCCGAGTCGCGTCTGCAACCTACACCACAGTTCACGGCAAGGCCGGATCGTTAACCCCTGAGCAAGGGCAGGGATAGAACCTGCAACCTCATGGTTCCTAGTCAGATTCGTTAACCACTGAGCCACGACGGGAACTCCTGTTTTGTTTTGTTTTAATGGCAGCTGTTCTAATGGATGTGAGGTGATATTATGGTTTTGATTTGCACTTTCCTCATGATTAGTGATGTTAAGCATCTTTCCTTATGCTTTTTGGCCATTTGCATATCGGCTTCAAAGAAATGTCTATTCAAGTTATTTGTCCCTTTTTAAATTGGGTCATGTATTTTGTTCTGATTTCCTTCTGGGATTGTTAAAGCAGCAGAATGTAGAAGTATCTTGAGGATCATGTATTAGCTAAATTTCCTTCCATTTCCATAAGCCTCGTTGTCATGACTATTTTTTATATCAACAAGTATCATTGAAAGAACATTAAAACTAAATTACTTAGACCAATTTACATTTCTTATAGCACTAATATCTTACACATCATGTGAGCAAACTTTGGCATAATACTTTTTCAAATAAAAAATAGGAAATAACTATAGTAACGCTCTTAAAATTGACGTAAATTCAAGGTAATTTTCCTCTCTTTAAAATCTTTAGGAACTATCTTAAAAAGCCATGAGAATTAATGTAGATTAATTTACAGATGTCCATAATACCCCCAAATATCATAATCAGAAGTATTATTTAAGCAACATGCTGGTTGTGATGACAATCTGTATAGTATAGCACTTCGTAGAGTGCCTCTGCATTCCCCCATCAGTAGGCTGAGCTTGGGAGATCTGCACCAGGACACAACAGAAAACACTGCCAGTAACTGTTGGAATCCAGCCATGATTTTTTTTGGTCACACTTTTATTGCCTTCTAGTTATTCCCGGCTTGCATAACAACCTGTGCAAAATCCCATCAACATTTCCAGTCAACTCCAAGAATCTTATTCTTTGTTTTACTTTCTTTAAAAAAAAAAAAAGTATATAGAACTACTATTCTGAGAATAACTTTTAAGGGTAATTTAAAAGCATAATTTTTGTTTCCAAAATGAATATGTTTTCATCACATCAATTTACATTAGGAGAAAATTATATTTTATCAGGTAGATTCTTTTTTTTTGCCCAGAGATGAAATTTGATTTTCACATATTATAAAAATAATTAAACATATATGTTACATGCATAGTGTACTGACATAAAAAATGAAACACACATGAAATCAGAACCCATCTATTTTTATAACACTGAAGATATAATACATTCATCTCCCTTGATAAATTCTCCACAATTTAATGGAATTTATCATGTTAATATTGATTATGTTTATTTTTTTATAATTATTTAGTATTGATCATAAACTTATGCAATGCTTACTATATACAATTTACTTTCTTAAGTAGTTTACTTAAAATCAACACAATTTGAAGGAAGAAATATCAATATTCAGTGAAGTTTGAGAAATACTAATTTATTCTTGAAAACATCTCTGAATATGAGCATATATATATCATAGACTACTTAATATTCTGAATAATTCAAATAGAGTGAACAATTTTTATTTTGCATGATAAAATGTTTTCATATCACAAAATATATTCATTCAGGATTTTAGGAACTGTTTACCATTTCCAAATGCCAACATATGCATCCAATCAATCTCAGAGAAAAATTAATTATGCACAAAAAAACAACAGGAATGCTTTCTTTAAACTGACATTAGCATGGACTCTATGTTGCATTGCCTTGTTGGTGTAATATCTGATACAAAGGAATTGGCTCCACAAATTCAGTTTAACTGAAACTTATTATCTCTCATGTTTATCCAAGAAAATAAACCACATATGAATGTCATGGCCATACAAATATGTGATTTTTTTTTATGCCTGCATGAAAGTACAAAAATGGTAGCTTGATGATAACATACTCTATCATCCTTAGCTAAGCAAGGAATATTAAAGAAAATACCATGTTTAATGACTTTCAGAAGGGTGTATTTGTAACCATTAGCGTCAGTGAAAAGAATAAGCTGGTAATCCATGAGTATCAGAATAGGACATAATTTGAATAATGTTCCTGGTATCTAAAAGCAATCCCTAGAGAATATGTCTGGGTCCTTTGAAAGGAAGTTACATACCCTATTTAAAGAGAACTAGAAGAGTTGTAGGAAACAAGAGAAGAGCTGATTAAGAATAATCAGCTTGCAAAAGTTAATTCCTACAATTAACTCAGAGTTTAGGCACAAGGGAAGAGGAACATGTTTTAGTGGCTGTGGTTGATTTTGTCACAACGGTGCAACAGACTTGAGGAGAGTTGTCTCTCATATTCTGCTTTTCCAAAAAGAACTGTAAACTCTTCTGGTCATTCTCCCACTGTTTGGATTGGGTGGAGAGTAATTTTACCAGACTTCTATTGTGAAATACTCACTTTCCATGGAGTCTGCCAGATGGAGATGGCAAGGGCAATTGGACACATGATTCTTAGCCATACCAAAGGAAAGGCATTTAGAAAAATAGTTTAAAGTGACTCAAGTCAGCCGCTGATCATTTATCACATGGGATGTATTGAACTGAAATAGTATGTGACTTGGGAAATGTGTGTCATTCTAACAGATTCAGCCTGAGCTCTGCATTTGACTGAGGAAAGAGGAAAGACACTGTGTTAGAACACTGATGAGGAAGATGATGAAACCATCTACTTACTTGCCAGACACTTGGAGTTATCAAATTCTATACCATCCTTTATCCAATAAATCAAGGTGTCTTTGGGAATGGGGATTTGTATATTGCTCCAAATGAGCATAGTGGGATACTAAAGAATTGCCTTAATTTTTTTGTTTGTTTTTGTCTTTTTAGGGCTGCACCCACAGCATATGGAAGTTCCCAGGCTAGGAGTTGAATTGGACCTGTAGCTGCTCGCCTTTGCCACAGCCACAGCAATGCCAGATCCTTAACCCACTGAGGAAGGCCAGGGATCGAACCTGAGTCCTCATGGATGCTAGTCAGATTTGTTTCCTGTGAGCTATGATGGGAACTCCCTGTCTTAATATATTTGAAGGTCTGTCATGTGTGGATGAGTGATGGTACTGATTTCCTCTAGTTTCTGAAGTTAGTTGGGAGAAGAGAATAAGCATAAGCAGATGAAACATATAGGGAGATAGACTTGCTTACAATAAATCCATCTGTAGTGTCCCCAAGTATAGGAATGTTTAACTTCTGAGCTCCTCATTTTTGAAGAATCTCATTGTTTCTTGAGCCTATTGTCCTGCAAAATTTTGGAAGGTATTTCTTCAAGTCTATTAAAAGTCTAAATAGTTTTGAATATCAACCCTGGAAGCCTTTTAATAACCTCATTGTGGGAGAATGAGAAGAACTCTGTGTGGTAATGCAGCTCTTAGGACAAAGGATTTTCTTACTTCTTTAGCTTCTACATTATTAGAGTAATTTTCTCTAATCAGATAACCAAAGTCCTCTTAACTGTCTCCTACATGGGCCTTACCATCTTGAATTTAATAATTTTTGACTGGTCTTCACCTAGAATCTAATACACCTATATTGAATGCCTCTCTGAACTGAGGCTAGAATGCACTGACGGTGGTGCAATAGCAAAGATACTTCTCTTACTCTGGACTGTCATTATACCATTGACAATATTTTGTGCTATATGTTTTATAGACTGTATAAGAGGGAAAGAACATAAATAACCAAGTATTACAGTCTAAATTTTCTACATGGGGGATTATATCAAAAATAATATAGTTAAGCCCCCAACATGGAAGGTCATTTTTTGACAATGTAGTGCTGGTCAAATTTTGTAGGAAATTATTTAATTATAGTTTTTGCTCTAAACATTTTGGATATTTTAAATATTCTAGTAACTGTGTGGTTTCTAAATAATTTACTATGTTGCTTAAATAAGAAAAAAAGTTAGTTTCCCTTTTCTATAGTCATTAATGAAATATGATTAAGATGAAATAATATCAATAACACATTATAAAAATAAAATAGGTAGGAATAGAAATGCATATATGGTATTAATGCAGCAAGAAATTATCACGTATAATCTAATCTGATTTATTCATATTAGTCATCTATAAAGTTATAAGAAAATGTGTCTATACACACTGAAATAAGCTTATAGTTGAAAATCCAGGATTCAAAAGTTAATTTTTATATATCAATATAAAATTACAAAATATAAACATTGATTAAAAAAATTGCCCCAAGAGAATATCAGTTGGAGTTGCCATCATGGTGCAGCAGAAACGAATCCAGCTAGGAATAATGAGGTTGTGGGTTTGATCCCTGGCCTCACTCAGTGGGTTAAGGATCCAGCGTTGTTGTGGGCTGTGGTGTAGGTCACAGATGCAGCTCGGATCCTGCGTTGCTGAGGCTCTGGCATAGGCGGGCACTGTAGCCCTAATTAGACCCCTAGTCTGGGAACCTCCATATGCTGTGGGTGCTGCCCTAAAAAGATGAAAAGAAAAAAAATTGCCCCAAATAACTTGGTCATATTTTCTTATTGTATTATGTGTATGCATCTTTATGTGTATATGTGTGTGCATGTGTGTGCGTGTGTGTGCATGTGCGTGTGTATGTGTGTGTATAATTATTTGTGTTTCAGGAAATGCCTAAAAGAAATGACCTTTAGATTGTAATAATGATGTTGTAAACAGCATGCTTCAGATTGTTGAGGTAACAGATCACAGGTTATTCTCCCTCAGGAATGTTAGTTGATGTTGAGGGCAGATTATCTAGGGCTTAGAGGCACAGGATCAACCTTGTAAGCTTTTACATTGTGGGCCAAAGGCCATTGAATTAACTACTCCATATTTTTGATGTTCAGGAAGTATTTCTATAGTTAGTGAGTGACAAAGTTAGGATTCAAATCCAGACAAAGTGGCTCCAGAGGGCACAATATTAACCATAATGCAGCATCGCCTCATAACTGTGATAAGGTAAAAAGACCAGGAGGGATATTCTGAAAAAGTCCTGTGGTCCTGCGAAACTAAAAAATAGCGAGAAAAATGGGCATCAGAGAAGACTTTATGGATTATAAAAAAATGAAGAATAAGTAATGAATGGATGAATAAAAATGTTTTTAAATTCAACTGCAATGTTTGTTAGTGGATTGAAAAAAAAGATATTCTATTTTGTAATTTAAAAATTCGAAGTATTTATCAACACCATAAGAATTTTTTCCAGTTTTAAAATATCCAAATAAATACTAAATACTCCAAAATAAACATTTTGATCTAAGATTCAGAAGATAATTGGAAAACAAATGGCTTGATAATAAAAACTAATCTAGTCACACTATTAGTATGCTACTTCCTTTGGGATATTAAAAAAACATTCTATTTGCATTTTTCTATAATTTAAAAAATAAAAAGATTTGCTTTGTTTGATACATTCTGCTTGAATGCACTAAATAATATAACAAAAAGCATTTTAAAATGGACTCATAATTCTCCTCTTAAATCACCTTTGACATAATGATAGTTAAGGAGGAACACATAACTAAGTATAGTTCAAATCATGTTTTGCTTTTAATCCTAGGTACATTTGTGAGTCATAGATACAGTGGTCGTTTAGGAATTTTCTATCATAAGATATGAACCAAATGATTTACATGTGTGTATTTTTGTTTCATTTATTCATTATTTGTTAACTCTCTAATAGGCCAAACACTGTAAACACTAGGGATGCATGGGTTTTATAGTCCAGAGGGGAAACACACACATAAAGCAAATAAAAATGTAATTGATTGTCAGAAAGAAGTATTGAGTGTTTACAGAGTACATGCTGGAGGACCTAATGGAATCTGGGCAGAAAGCTTGTCACAGAAAATGAAAGAGCTGATGGACATGTGGGATGTGGTGGTGGCTGTATTATTCTGGAAGGGAGAGGCAGAGAGCACACCAGGCAGAGGGAGGGAAGGTGAAAATGCCCTACAGGTGAATGGAATTTGGAGTATTTGAGGGACTGAATAATTCTAGATACAATGCCAGAAAATGATGCTAAAGCTGGAGGGCAGATAGGAGCAAATCATTCTGGAATTTGACACATATTTGGAAACACAGGTTATGTGTAAGAGTGGCAAGAGGGTTTTAAGCTGTTGAAATAGCGTGACCAACATGCATCTTTAATATCATTCTAATGAGATAGTCTTTATAAGGAGAGTAATCAGAAATTTATTGATGACAAATGATAGTGGCCTAGATTTGACAGGATAAAAAGGAGTGGTTTGATAACTGAGGTATTTATAAGACATATGAAAGATATTTAGGGTGTAAAGATAGGTTCAATATGGGAAGTGGTGAAGAAGAATAGTATGTGATACACTGAGGTATTCAGGCTTAGTGTGAACACTGAAAGGGTTGCTAGGAAACAGCCTATTGCAGTTAATGGCACATAAGAGACACTCAGAGTGTCAACTTTTTTTTTGCTTCTGTTTTTTCCTACATTTTACCTGACACAAGCTTTATTTGTCCAAGGTCAGAGTGAATTACATATTAGAGAAGATAATGAGTATAAATTATAGGCACTATATTATACAGTGGATCTAGGACTTAGTCCTTTTGTATAACTGAAACTTTCTACCTTTTGTCTAAAACCTCCCTGAGTTGCTAAAAGGGTAGGTCTTCTGTTGGGGTCTTTATACATTATTAATCTTTACATGTTAATAATAGTAAAGAATGCAGGAAATTGGAGGGAATGGATATGTTTACGGCATGGGTGTGGTGATGGTTTCAGAGGCACATACTTGTTTCAAATTCATTAAGTTACATGCATTAAATATGTATGACTTTTTGTACATCAGTTATACCTCAATGAAGTGGTTAAAATGTAATAAATCAGAAAGTAAAAATATTAAGAAATAAATACAAGTCAAGGAAGAATCAGATACAGAGAACTGGCTCTAGGAGAGAGGCTAAAGAATACAGGGGGAGGCTAAAGAAAAAGGTACTTTGTGGTAGCCACATAATAGATCTTTAGGAAAGGATAAGAATAAAATATGGTGGACTTTTCCACTAGTCCCTAAGCTTTTGATTTATTCTTTAAAACTTGACATTTGGGGTTTCAGGATATCCAGTGTTTTTTCTTTTACAGCAGGCAAATCTATAAAGCAGTACATATTAATTTTTGTCATACAGATATGAATTTTATATGCCTAATTGTGAAGAACTAAGCTACTTAGCTGATAGGTGAACATAGATTACTCAGCTATGTTGATATTTAATTCACGTGCACATACAGTAAAATTGTACACAAAATTTTGTACTTTTATTTGTACACATAGTTCATTAAAGGCTTTTTTCAAATACTCAGACTTATTTCAATGACTAAAATAATATGCTGTAGAAATTAAAAATATGAAGCATTCACACATTTGTCTTTTCATCATATTTTATTAATGTTTATAAGTTATATATTAAGATGACATTTATAGATTTTGGAATTAATCATGATAAAAAGTGAAAGCTGAGGGTCTAATACATTGATACAGTTCTTGAGAAAATATTATCATTCACAAATTGAAGTCAGCTTTGACATTCTCCTGAAAATATGTACAATGTTGAGACTCCCAAGTTTCTTCCCGAAAACTTTAAGATAGGGCAAAATATAGCTGGAAAAAAATTCTCAGAATATTGCAAAGTATGTTAAAGAAAATATATATTCCATAGAATATATCTTAAGATAATTTGAGTGTAATTATTTTAAAATGAAATGTTTTTAAAGTTGTAGATGTCTCTTGGACTTAGATCACAGTAGTCATTAATGGAAAAAATACCTGTTAGGTTGTAGTGTTCATCCTTCTGCTTGGGTAGGATATACTTCAACCCCAAGAGAGAGGAGTTAGCACTTCACATTTGCCAGGAAAGTATAATATCGTATAGGGTGCATAAGAGAAACCTTGTTAGAGCCAAGTCAATATAGTGTTTGACTTCTATCCAATAAATCTCTTAAAAAATAAATGTGCTTCTGTCATTCCAGCTACACAGATCCTGGCAATCACATTCTGTTCTAGTTGGAGCTTTTGCAAAATCTTATCAAGAAAACTATCCAATAAGGATATATTGCCATGCTATTTAAGGAAAGAAAAATAGAAGAAAATGGCTTAAAGTTGAGAATTAGGATGAACATATTCCTGAAACAATATGTTGGAAGTACAAAAAATGTTAAACCACAAATGATAAATATTTCTGAAAAGGATAAAACTATATACTCCATTTACTAGTTGAACAACTAGCGCTGTAACTTATGCACATGGGAACATAATAAATCCTACATGATGAAGATGAACAGTAGGAGATGGAAGGCAATGTTTTGAATAATATCAATACAGACTATTTAATATTTGAAGCCGTTTCCAAGCACAAGGATCTATTATCCCACAGCTTATCACCACTTGGTTTTGGATAAGGAAGTCTATTAACTCTTTAGGATCACTACATGTGAACATCTCTGTTCATATATTCCCAGTCTACTAAAATTCTCTGTCAGTCCTCTTTTTTTTTCTCATTCTATTCATTAAAGTGGGAAGAATGTAGAATTTGGCCCACCATGGTGTTTTCTGTTTGGCACTCACATTTTAAATAATTGGTAGTCAATATTTAAAAATTATATAAGCATCCAGAGTTTGGGCTTTCATGATATATTTTTTAAAAATTTTTACTGAAGTGTAGTTGATTTACAATGTGATAATTTCTGGTGTAAAACAAGTGACAAAGTTATACATATACACATATCCATTCTTTTACAGATTCTTTTCCCATTTGGGTTGTCACAGAATATTGAGTAGTGTTCCCTGTGCTATTCGGCATATCCCCATGGACCATCCATTCCTATATTGTAATGTGCATATATGCCAACCCCAAACTCCCAATCCATCCTCCCCTCACCATCTTTTTTTATGATAAGAAAAACTGGTTAGAGTTGACTAACAGCACTCCCTTAAAGGCTTATTTTTTGAGGCCACTATACCCTCCATTACTTTATTTGAACCTTGACTTGATTCACAATGTCCATAGTCACTTACCATATCTTTGTGCTATTATTTTTTCTGGACTGTTTTATTAATTTATACCATCTGACTGGCCCCAGAAGAAACTGTAGTTTGAAGATTTCATCTCCTACTCTGGATTCCTTCATGATTCTATTCAAGAACCTGTCATCTCTGTGGGTGAGATAAATAACTATGTCCCAGTTACCAGCTGTATGTTGAAACCCCACAGTACCCTCTGTGTAGAGCTCACTCTGAGTTCCAGATAATTTATCTATTTTGCTAGTGGGATACTTTTATTTCATAACATATAGGAACACTGAATTCAATATGCATAAGCTTAAGTTCATTTTTCTTCTCTCAGTGTGCTGATCCATTTTTCTAATGATTTTTATTTTTTTCATTATAGTTGGTTTACAGTTTTCTGTCAGTTGTCTACTGTACAGCAAAGTGACCCAGTCACACATACATATATACATTCTTTTTCTCACATTGGTCCATTTTTTTTTTTTTTTTGTCTTTTCTAGGGCCCCACCCGCGGCATATAGAGGTTCCCAGGCTAGGGGTCTAATCAGAGCTGTAGCCACCAGCCTACACCATAGCCACAGCAACGCCAGATCCGAGCTGTATTTGTGACCTACACCATGGCTCACAGCAATGCCGGATTGATCCATTTTTTAAGATCACATAGTGTGGTACAACCAAACATCTACAGCCCTACCCACAATCTTTGGAGACACCATGGATTTTCTTTCTTCTCCTCTTTGTCCATAGTAATGCACCACAAAGTCCTCACAATTATGTACCCTAAATCTCTTTCAAATGCATTTACTTGTTTCTGCCTTCACTCCCTTCCCTGTAAACCAGCTTACATCGGAAGCCTATGCTAATACTTGGAATCCTTTGAATAACAAAACAGGCTTCAAACTGGTATCCTCAAGCTGTGTTTTTCTTCAATTAATGGTCTGCAATAGCCAGTGTTCTTTCAAATGAACAGATCTTTTCACCTAAGTTCCCTATGTAACTACTGTTCCTGATTCTCTTCAAACAACAAAACTATCCAAGTCTTACCCAGGTCAGGATGACATAGACCTGGCTGATGGCTCCTTTTCTTCTTCCCTTAATACCCCTTACTCAAGGTATTAATCCTCATTTAAGTTCCTATAGTGTACTAAAATTCTCAACTCTGGGCATTCAGTTCTCATATGCCTAATTTAGAATTCTCTCTTGACACATAAATAATTTTTGATTCTCATCATTAAGGTTATACATCTTATTTCCTTGGTGAAATCTTCATTGATTCTTCTAAACTATGACCTAAACTCTTGCCACTTCCTGAATTTATTCCTTTAGTATAGCACTCTCATATTTGTATTCAAATATCTAATTCCAATTAGACTGCTTGTACAGAGAATGCAAGAGTATGGTGCTTTATTGATCATTTATCTCTAGCATCTACCATAGAGCCTGACATATATTAGTCATTCAGGAAACATCTGTTGTATAAATGAGGTTATGAGTAGGAAATGTTCATGCACTGCAGAAATAAGGTCTCCAGTTGAAACCACATGCACGCATTCTTCCTGAGTTTTGGTGTTTACAAAAATAAACTATTTTCATTCTATGACTATAGTTTTCATAAAAGCAGAAAAAAAGCAATTTCTTTTTTGAGGAATCACAGACAAAATTACAGTATTTTTATATTTACAGCAAGATGTAGGGATTTCTTCTTAGTAAGAATAATATGAATGATATAACATTGATATAGGAGAATCATGACACAGAAAATCAGTTGATACCTTGCTTTCAATTTTGACTCAACTTCAGCAATTTATTGCTATATTCTATTTACTTCTTTCCAGCAAGTCAGCTTGATTGGTTAGGTTGACTGCTACTGAATTCTAAAAGCAATCTGCTGCCAAAACATATGCAAAAAACTCTGGCTGAATGAGAAAATCTAAATTGTAATGTAGAATGGTCTATGACCAGCAGTGTTAAATGAATGCACCCCTCCTCCAAATTTACCTCTCATGAAATCACAGAAGACAAAAGAGGTAAATATTATATAACTATTACTAAACCTGTGCTGCAATTACTGCCATAATGGTTGCCAAGAACACTAGAGAAGTATGAAATTGTCAACAGTACACATCAACAGCCAGAAACAAAAATCCATAAGTATTAAGACACAAAGTCTTATTTGAAGTGCTACTAGTCAACAGAGTTGTAGAGGAGTTGAGCTTTCTGAGAACTACCCCATGTGCTACAGAAGAGGGGGGAAAAGGCCAGTTGTCTGAGACTACAGAGTTAAAGCATTATGCTGCACAAATGGTCTCATAAAAATTAAGATATCTTAATTAAAAAGCATGTCGATTTTCAGTGTTAAGAAAATGATACTCATCTACTGTATTGTTGAGTAATTAAATCTTTCTTTTCTTTTTTTTTTTATTTTTTATTGTTATTTCCCCCAACACACTTTTTTATCCCACTGTACAGCATTGGGACCCAGTTACACATACATGTATACATAATTTTTTCTCCCATTGTCATGCTCCATTGTAAGTATCTAGACATAGTTCTCAGTGCTACACAGCAGGATCTCATTGTTAATCCATTCCAAAAGCAATAGTTTGCATCCGTTAACCCCAAGCTCCCAATCCCTCCACAAGTCTATTCTCCAAGACCATGATTTTCTTTTCTGTGGAAAGGTTCATTTGTGCCTTATATTAGATACCAGATATGAGTGATATCATATGGTATTTGCCTTTCTCTTTCTGAATTACTTCACTCAGTATGAGAGTCTCTAGGTCCATCCATGTTGCTACAAATGGCATTATTTTGTTTTTCATGGCAGAGGAGTATTCCATTGTGCATATATACCACATCTTCCTAATCCAATCATCTGTCGATGGACATTTGGGTTATTTCCATGTTTTAGCTATTGTGAATAGTGCTGTAGAGAACATGTGGGTGCATGTGTCTTTTAAGAAAAGTTTTGTCCAGATATACGCCCAAGAGTGGGATTGCTGGGTCATATGGTAGTTCTATGTATAGATTTCTAAGATACCTCCATACTGTTCTCCACCATGGCTGTACCAGCTTACATTCCCACCAACAGTGCAGGAGAGTTCCCTTTGCTCCACACCCCTTCCAGCACTTGTTATTTGTGGGCTCATTAGTGATGGCCATTCTGACTGGTGTGAGGTGGTATCTCATGGTAGTTTTGATTTGCATTTCTCTAATAATCAGTGATGTTGAGCATGTTTTCATGTGCTTGTTGAACATCTATCTGCATATCTTCCTTGGAGAAATGTCTATTCAGGTCTTTTGACCATTTTTACATTGGGTTGTTTGCTTTTTTGCTGTTGAGTTTTATTAAGTTGCTTGTATAGTTTACAGATTAAGCCCTTGTCAGTTGCATCATTTGACAGTATTTTCTCCCATTCTGTAGGGTTATCTGTTTGGTTTCCTTTGCAGTGTAAAAGCTTGTCAGTTATCTGTTTGGTTTCCTTTGCAGTATAAAAGCTTGTCAGTTTGATTAGGTCCCACTGGTTTATTTTTGCTTTTATTTCAGTTGCTTTGGAAGACTGCCATGAGAAAATATTCATAAAGTTGATTTCAGAGAATGTTTTGCCTATGTTCTCTTGCAGGAGTTTGATGGTGTCTTGTCTTATATTTTAAGTCTTTAAGCCATTTTGAGTTTACTTTCATGCATGGTGTGAGGGTGTGTTCTAGTTTCATTGATATGCATGCAACTGTCCAGGTTTTCCAGCAACACTTGCTGAATAGACTGTCTTCTTCCCATTTTATGTTCTTGCCTCCTTTGTCAAAGATTAACTGACCACAGGTTAATATAAAAAAAAGTGTATTTCAGGCTCCTCAAATTAAAATCTAGGAATTATTCCCATGGATGTGTCCAAAGCCTTTGCTATAGAAAACTTACTCCACTTCTGCAATAGCAAACCAAAGCCAAATAAGATAAAGAAGGAAGAAAGAGTATTTATAGCTTAATGCTGTAAATGCAATGGTATATTGTACTTACTAATCTTGAACACAAAAAGAGATAAATAAGTAAAAGCATAAGTAGATATAAAAGTGCTATTAAAACATGTGCAAGATTATACTATAAATATTAACAGTGGTCATTTCTCAGTGGTGGGCATTTAGATTGTAGTTAAATTTATATTTTCTAATATTTCAACTTTATACTTCACCTGATATTGACGGGATCCAAAAAGACATACTGCAGTCTCAATGTTTTATGAGACAATCTTCTAGACTGAAAAATACTTTATTTCCAACCCAGTGTAAATTTAACCAGATATAAATTTAATTATTTCATTGAAAAAGCTATGAAGGAATTCTTTATTTTTCTCATTCTCATTATAAAAGTATCATATGTTCATTCAAAGCAGTCATGCTTTAGGACCTAACAAGGCACTATCCTAGATTCAAGTAATTATATTGACAGACAAGAAAGAGAAAAATCTTTGTTTCCATGAAATTTACATTCTGACAAGTCTCTAATGCTTTAAACAACAAGAAGATTTAGGCACAGTTATCAACAAAAATGGAAACAAAGTATATGAAAATAAACGCCCAACCATACCTGATTAAAATAACCCTAAAGATGGAGTTCCCATCGTGGTGCAGTGGTTAACGAATCCAACTAGGAACCATGAGGTTACGGGTTCAATCCCTGGCCTTGCTCAGTGGGTTAAGGATCTGGCGTTGCTGTGAGCTGTGGTGTAGGTTGCAGACATGACTTGGATCCCACGTTGCTGTGGCTCTTGCGTAGGCTGGCGGCTACAGATCCAATTTGACCCCTAGCCTGGGAACCTCCATATGCTGCAGGAAGCAGCCCTAGAAAAGGCAAAAATAAAATAAAATAAAATAACCCTAAAGACAATAAGCAATGTAGTAAATTCAAAATACTATAATATGCAGACATAATTATAAAGCAGTACCTTATTATAGCTATCACAGACCAAATTGAAAATATTTTATTCTTATGTGCTGAATAAATATTTGTTGAATGAGTCACTGAATAGGTGAAAGAATATAGCAATACATTTTTCTATTTGTGTAGATATAGTGCTTAACCTCAATCAGTGTGTTTCATCATTGGGAAACTAGTTGTAATGCCTATCTCAAATATTTTTCTTAAAAATTATCTGATATAAGTAAATATTCTAATACAGTTGCCTTCTACAAATATTAACTCATTTACTTCATTGTATACTTCCCTTTCCCTTTAGAGACCAACAAAAATTTAGTAATAGAATAGTGAATTATAGAAACCAAGGATGACATGGGAATGAGATTTTAATATACACATTCTAAAGCTTCTGACTGATAACTTTCAGAAACATTAAATCATTTCACCTCACCCTGGGAGTTGATGTTAATCTTTAGAGCATGTTAGAATCTCGTTGTGAAACTTGGCTTCAAGTGCATTGATTGCCCTAAAATAAACTTGATATTACATTTCTATATATAATTGGCTCTAAAGTTTGGCTGGAGTTTCAAATAGTATGGGAAAAGAAGAGTCAAAGACTGCCAATGAGATCATTTTCATAGGTTGAGGAATGCTATTACCACTTCCATCTGTGACCTTGGTTTCTATTTCATACAGTAGGTCCTGTGGAGCAAGCAGTAGAAAAGAAAGAACAGCATAATGTTCAGATGTATTGATTATTGCAGCTTTGCCTGAAATAGTCTCTGAACACAAAAGAACATTTTAGACCCGTGTGAACCTGTTTAGCTTTTCGTATATAAAGCCAAACAAATAACTGCCATATACCTACATTAAAGAGAACATGGAATGGAATATCACAAGAGTTTAAAATACTTTGTGTATATATGCATGGAAACAAGAAAATTAAAAATAAAATATAACTTGTAGTACTAAGTTAACTACTACAATGATGCATTGGATTGCACCTAACACATTGGTAGGTAATAAATACTGTAGAAGGAAGGAAGGGAAGGAAAGGATTGAGAGAAGTAAGGAGGGAAAAAAGAAAGTTTAGCATTTTCAAGAAGTGTTTGATTTTAAACCTAAGTATTTTTTTTGCAGTGAGCAATGACAATCTTACAGTTCTTGTTTACCTATATAATTCTGTGCACTCCTAATTAGAACTGAGAAGAACACCTAAAGGCAGTTTTATTTCTGTAATGCATTATTTAAGAATTCAGAAAAATACAAACTTAAGACCCAAATTCTATTTAGTGAGTCTATAAAATAACCAGAAGCTCTTCTCACAAGATCGTAAATACTAACTCATCTACAATGTTAAAGTCTCAATAGCATTTGTATCCAAGTTCTTGCCTTTTTAAAATATTTTTTAGTTAATTATATTAATCCAGTTTTACATTGGTACCTTTGTGTATATTCACATAGTTATTCATGAATCTTCAAGGAGACAGTGGAATTTAGTAGATGCTCTTGTCTTTAAAACCTGTCTGAAATCTCAATAACTATCAGAACATTTTTCAGTAAATCCTCTTTTTACTTATATTCTGTTACTAAACAGACAATATGACTTCATATATGATTATTATCAATCTATTTCAGAATGGTGGAGGATATTTTATCAATCAAGTTGTTGAAAATTTACTTTTGTAAGTAGAAAAGAAATGTGCTAGGGAACATTTGAGAGGTTTATAGAACTGTTGAACTTTCTAGAGAGCAGGTTTAAGGGTAAACTTTTGGGAAACATGCCATGAAAAACTCAAGCTCATAGAGGAAACTGCAGCCATGGCCTCCCTAGTTCCTGGAAGGCATGAGATTTTGCAAACTCAGATACCCATTAATGCTGTATGCTTCTGCTGCCATTATAATCAGGCAAATGGATTAGGTCCTGTGTTTCATTTCCTCGATTACTCACTTAAGAATTTAAAGACCCTAAAAGGTAAGTCTATTTGTTGTGAATAAATTCATCCACCTGAATACTAGCTGTAAAGGAAGAGGATAAATTTCTGTTTTACATTAAGCAAATGGGATCATGAATCTAAGAGTTCTGCAAATAAGAGTCGGGTTTTTCAGCATGTGGGCAACCAGGAAATATGACAAATGATTTTTCTACAAATATTAATATTTCCAACTAGTATTAATTTTGCTCACATGGATTTTAAGCAGGAATTTGATTGTGGTGTGCCTTATAATTATAGTATAGAGTTACATTTTTGTCATACTGGCAAAAGCTAGGGCAAAGGCTTCTAAAATTTATTAACTGAGAGTGCTTTGATGCTTGATTTATCAAGAAGAACAGTAACTGTGCATATTTTACCACTTAAAATTTAGCATACACTGGACCTATGCATCCATTAAGACAGTAAATCAAGAAATAAAATAGTATATTAGATTTTAGATAATAAATGAATCAAGAAATAAAATACCATTAGAGTCACTTGATAAATATTAATAGTATATTTAGTTGAGATTAGAACTACAAGGTGCAGTTGAAAAGTTACTACTTGAAATTATAAACAAAGTAAGTGATATACAACTGACGTTCCACAAATATGCCAAAACATTTCAATGAGGGGAGAATAATAGGTCTTTTCACCAAACGATTCTAGGAAAACAGGATATCCACATGCAATAAAATGAAGTGAAATTTCTTATACCATACACAAAAATTAACTCCAGGGATTAACAGAGACATACTACTATCTATAAATTAGATAAAGATCAAGGACCTATTGTATAGCACGGGGAACTATATTTGATATCTTATAATTTGTAATGGAAAAGAATCTGAAAATTTATATATACTCATATATACACATATTTATGTACGTATATATATATATATATAAACACACTCTGTGTATGTATATGCATATGTATATACTAAATAACTTTGCTATATACCTGAAACTAAAACAATGTTGTGAATTAACTATATACTTTAATAAAAAATTAACTCCAAATTGACCTTAGATGAATATTTAAGAACTGAACATATAAAACAGTTAAAATAAAGCATAGGAGTAAACCTCTGTGACTGTGGGTTAGGCAAAAGCCTTGCTAGATGTAATACCTAAAGCATAAGCAAGAAAATAAAAATAGATTGGAATTAAATTTTAAAAATTGTACTTTAAAGGACAGCAAGAAAATGACGATAACCCACAGAACGTAATAGAATGTTTATGGAGTTCCTGTCGTGGTGAAGTGGAAACGAATCTGACTAGGAACCATGAGGTTGAAGGTTTGATCCCTGGCCTCGCTCAGTGGGTTAAGGATCTGGTGTTGCCATGAGCTCTGATGTAGGTCGCAGATGCGGCTTGGATCCCACTTTGCTATGGCTGTGGCATAGGCTGGCAGTTGTAGCTCCAATTGAACCCCTAGCCTGGGAACCTCCATATGCCGTAGGTGTGGCCTAAAAAGACAAAAAAAAAAAAGAGAATTTTTGAAAATTTTTATCTGATAAAGGACTTGTATCCATGTTATTTAAAGAAATCTTACAATAATAAAAAGACAAAACTCCAATTTTTAAAAGTACAAAAGATAGGAATAGACTTTTTTTTTTTTACAAAGAATATATACAAATGTCCAATAAGCACATGAAAGGAAGCACAAATTCTTTACTCACTTGGGAAATGCAAATCAAACCCACCATATCATTTCATACTCACTAGGTTGACTAGTATAAAAAGACGGAAAATACCAAGTGATTGAGAGAATTAGAGAAATTGGAGCTGTCATACATTGCAGATGGGAATATGAAATACTACAGCCACTTTGGAGATAGTATGGCAATTCCTCAAAATGTTAAATAAACATAGAATTGCCATGTGATCCAGCAATTCCACTCCTAGGCATTTACCCCCCAAAACTGAAAAGATACATCCATACAGAAACTTGAGGGCAGATGTTCATAGCAGTGTTATTTCTAAAAATAGCCAAAAAGTTATAACAACTCAAATGTCAGTCAGCTGAGGAGTAGATAAATGCTGTATATGCATACAATGAAATATTATTCAGCAGTTAAAATGAATTAAGTACTTATACTCTGCAACATAAATGAAGTTTTAAAGCATATTAAGTCAAAGAATCTGGTCATAAATGACTACATATTGTTTGACTGCATTTATATGAAATGTCTAGAATATAAGACAGAAGTAGAGTAAGTTGTTTCCTAGGGATGGAGGCTTTTGAGAGAAAGGAGGTATCATTGTTAATGGATGTAGAGTTATTTTTAGAGTTATGAAATATTCTAAAATTGTGGTAATAGTTGCATAATTCTGTTAATATATTATAAACAATTGAATTGTACACTTTAATGACTGAATTGTATGGTATGTGAATTACATCTCAAGGCTTTAAGTGCTATACTTATTTTTTCTTTATAAAAATATAAAAAGTAGGTTATGACTCTAGATATTTTTCTTAAGTATTATATTACTGCTTATAGGTCAGTCTGTTCCTAGATTGGCCATCTGCAGCTCTAGCATCATCCACATTTCTGGCATGAAATCTGTCTGTGGAAAAGTGTCTTCCTTTATATACTGTGATAAAAAATTAGCTTGTAACATGGAAGGAAGGCAGAGAGAAGATGTATGATTATATTTTATCCTTAATTTTGGTTGAACTTTATTTAAGCTTGTTTTCTTTAAAGGTAGCCAAGGTAAATTCCAACACTCTAACATGTGCTTGTCTTACAAATGACTGAAGAACTTCTTCAGATGTTTCTTCAGGGCAAAGTTGAAAAATAAGTCAGTGAACTCATCATTTCTGTTTTGTAACCCTGCCAATGCACTAACTTTGTTATGGCACTAACATGCCATTTTAATGTAGCTGAGCTTTAGTTTCCTTATTATAAAGTTCTGTATAGAAATATATTTTTGCCCTCTTTACAAGAAGAGAGAGACTTTGTGAAATCACTCAGTAAATCACAAAGCTCTTTGGAAATTGAAGTTATATTATTTAACTTGAACATAAATCAATAAATTTATTCTTCCAAGAAAGCATATGCTAACTTCTAAACATATATTACCATACCTCTGAAAAGTCTATAAATATATACTATGGAATTCCTGCTCAAAAATGCCAAATATTTTAGCATAGAGAAAAAATTCTTGATTGTCCCACTGAGTGTCTAGATTTTTTAATAATCTGCCTGTCAAGATTCCTTAAAGATATCATCTTTACATTACTAAAGTTTTTATTTTAGAAATATTACAAAAAGTGCAGAGAGTTCTCATATACCCCACACCTAAGTTTTTTTTTTTTTTTCCAGTCTTTTGTCTTTTTAGAGCCGCACCCACAGCATATGGAGGTTCCCAGGCTAGGAGTCGAATCAGAGGTGTAGCTGCCTCATCTGTGACCTGCACCACAACTCATGGCAACATCAGATTCTTAACCCACTGAGTGAGGCCAGGGATCGAACCTGCATCCTCATGGATATTAGTTGGGATCATTAACCACTGAGCCACGATGGGACTCCAAGTATATTTGCCACAGTCAGCCAACCAGTATTGGTCAGTATTATTAATTAAAATCCATACTTTCTTCAGATTGCCTTAGTTTTTACCCAGTATTCCTTTTCTAAGAGCTTATCCAGAATTCATATTACATTTTGTCATTTGGTCTTCTTGTTTTTGATGACCTTGGTGGTTTTAAGGGAAACAGGTTAAATATCCATTTTGTAGAATGTCCTTCAATTGAGATTTGTCTGTTGTTTTTCTCCTGATTACATTGGGTTATGAGATTGGGGAAGGAAGGCCACCAACTAACACTTCGTTTTAATCATATCAGGTGTATTTACTATCAATATGGTTTATTATTTTTGATACAATATGATAGGCTGGCAGAGGAAGTATATCTCAGCTTTCTCTATTGTATAATTACTCTTGTGCTCCCCCCTCTTCATGCTGTGGTCTTTGGAAGTCTGTCACTATGTGTATCTCAAGCTTAAGGAATGGGTAATTATTCTCCACCTCCTTGAGCATGAAATAATTCCATAAATTATTTAGAATTCTTTGGCACAGGCGCTTTGGCACAGGAGGTTTGTCTCATATCCCAATGTATTTATTCAACCATTCATATCAGTTGGAATCTAAATATTTATAATTTGAGCTATAATACAATAATATTTATTTTGTCACATAAATTATTATACCTTTGGCCATTTGGAAGCTCTTTTGGTGGACCTTGTGTCCCCTTGACATACTTCCATCATTGTAGAGTTTGCTTTGAGCATTTCCTTACTTTCTGGCACTCTTTGAGACTCATCTTTTGTATGCCTTGCCTTCGTCCTAGAATCAACTATTTCTCTAGGAAGTCCTGGACCTTTTAATTGGAAAGTGATATTAAAAGCTAGATGTACTCTTTGCTGCTGTGAGTTCTTGCTTTTAGGGCCTCTCAGCTGACAAAGCAAGGAAGTGCATGTGTGTATACTCACCCATGTGTCTACATATATTTATAAATATTTCTGTATGTAACCAGCTCTATTTATACTAGGCTTCATGAGTTCATGTTGATTCTACATCTCTAATCCATTACCATACAGATCATTCCAGCCTTGTCCTTTTGCTTAAATATAACCTGCCACACCAACAGTAAGAAATCTGAATCCCATCATTTGCCATATACTAAGTTGTTCAATCCCAGTGTAAATGTATCTATTTTAGGATTCCTCCAACCTCCTAAGCTTTGTAATTTGCATTATTATGTTTTAATCTTTGTTGTTGAGTTCTATGGATTTTGACAGATTTTTTGATAATTTTATGATATTTTAATTTCACATTTATTTTCCTTAGCCACTAACTCTGAAATTTATCCTTTTCAATGTTTTTAAGTTTTGGAGTTCCCATCCTGGCTCAGCCATAACAAACCCAACTAATATCCATGAGGCTGCAGGTACAATCGCTGGTCACACTCAGTGTGTTAAGGCCCTGCTAATTGGGTTGCAGTGAGCTGTGGTGTAGGTCACAGATGCGGCTCGGATGTTGCATCAATGTGGCTGAGATGTAGGCTGGCAGCTGCAGCTCTGACTCAACCCCTAGCCTGGGAACTTCAGTATGCTGTGTGTGCAGCCCTAAAAAGCAAAAAAAAAAAAAAAGTCCTTTCCGCTTCTGAAGTTGTATGATTCACTGTAAGAGGAAATGAACAGCTTAAAAATATATTTTTAAGTTCTTTTTTATTGAATGAAATTCCTTAAATTCTATAGTACTTTACAATTTTCAAAAGTTTCACATACATTTCATATAATCATAAAACAACCCATTTTTTAACAATGAATTATTAAAATTACTCAGTGAATTTTATTACATTTATCATTGTATAATGATCATCATGACCCAATTTTATAGCATTTCTATCCCAAACCCCCAGCCCATCCCCCCACCCCTCAACCTGTCTCCTTTGAAAACCGTAAGTTCCTCAAAGTCTGTGAGTCACTGTTACGCAAAGAAGTTCATTGTGTCCTTTTTGCAGATTCCATATGTAAGGGATAGCATATGATGTTGGTGTCTTAACTGTCTGACTACACTTAGCATGATAATTTCTATCATGTTGCTGCGAGTGCTATTATTTCTTCTCTTTTAATGAATGAGTAATATTCCTTTGTGTATATGTACCACATTTTCTTGATCCACTCCTCTGTCGATGGACATTTAGGTTGTTTCCATGTCTTGGCTATTGTATATAGTGCTTCAAGGAACGTTGGAGTACATGTGTCTTTGCAAGTCATGGTTTTCTCTGGATAGATGCCCAGGAATGGGATTGCTGGATCAAATGGTACTTCTATTTTTAGTTTTCTGAGGAATCTCCATACTGTTTTCCAAGTGGTTGCAACCAACAATCATTCCCATCAACAGTGTAAAAGAGTTCCTTTTTCTCCACACCCTCTCCACCATTATTTGTAGATATTTTGATGATAGCCATTCTGCCTGGTGTAAGGTGGTACCTCATAGTGGTTTTGATTTGCATTTTTCTAATAATGAGTGATGTTTAACATCTTTTTATGTGTTTTTTGGCCATCTGTATGTCTTATTTTGAGAATTGTCTGTTTAGATCTTCTGCGCATTTTTTGATGGGGTTGTTTGGTTTTTTGGTATTGAGCTTCAGGAGATGTTTTTCTTTATCCCTATATTGTTCCTCCCCGCTGCCCATTCTCCACTGGAATCCATAAGTTTGTTCTGTCTATAAGTCTGATTCTTTTTTATTTACTAGTTTGTTGTATTTTTAGGTTCCTTATTTCATGGGGCATAATGCCCTCCAAGTCCACCCATGTTGCTGTAAATGACTAAATTTTATTCTCTTTTATGGCTGAGTAGAATTGCATTGTTTGTGTGCATATGTGTGTGTGTGTGTGCATACACCACATCTTCTTTATCCATTCAGCTGTTAATGGACACTTACATTGCTTCCATACCTCAGCAATTGTAAATAATGCTGCTGTGAACATTTGGGGGGCATGTATCTTTTCAAATTAGGGTTTGTGTTTCTTTTGGACATATACCCCAGAATGGGATTGCTGAATGATATGTAAGTTCTATTTTCAGAAACTTCCATACTCTTTTCCATAGTGGCTACACCAATTTACATTTTCACCAACAGTATACAAATGTTGTCTTTTCTCCACATCCTGGGCAACAATTGCCTTTTGATGGCATTCTGATAGATGTGATTTCTCAAGGTGGTTTTGACTGGTATTTCTTTAACAATTAGTGATGTTGAGCATCTTTTCATGTGCCTGTTGGCCATCTGTATGTGTTCTTGGAAACAAGTCTCTTTGGTTCTTCTGCTCGTTTTTTAACTGGGTTGCCTGCTTTTTTGATACTGAGTTGTATGTGCTATTCATATATGTTGGATAGTAACCACTTATTTGCAATATCATTGACAAAGATCTTCTCCCATTCGGTAGGCTGTCTTTTCATTTTGTTGGTTACCTTTGTTAGGCAAAAGTTTTTAAGTTTAATTAGGTCTCATTTGTTTATTTTTGCTTACTTCCTTTGCTTTAGGAAATAGATCTAAAAAAAATATCATTGCAATCTATGCCAAAGAGGGTTCAAGACTGTTTTTTCTGCTAGAAGTTTTATGGGATCCAGTATTACGGTTAGGTCTTTGATTTATTTTTTGTGTATGGTGTTGGATTTTATTCTTTTATGTGTAGCTGCCCAGTTTTCCCAGAACCAATTATTGAAAAGACTATCTGTTCTCCATTGTATATTCTTGCTTCCTTTGTTGTCAATTAATTGACCATAAGTGTGTGGGTTTATTTCTGAGCTCTCTATTCTGTTCCGTTGATCTATGTGTCTATTTTTGTGCTATTAACACACTATAGCTTTGTCATATAGTCCAAAGTCAGGGAACATGATCCCTTCAACTCTGTTTTTCTTTTCATATAGCAAGTACTATGACAGAAATATAATAACCAGAAGATTCCACCTTTCTTCTTTGGCTATGGGATTGCGCTAAAACAAGTAAAATTAGTAAATTTAATAAAAGAATTGGACAGGAGAGTTAAGGAGAAATCCAGAGGAGGAGGAGGACTCAGAATCAGTACCCTGAAAGAAGAAATGGGAACACAGATTTAGCTTTCAATTTAATAGAATTTGTATAGGTCACAATTTACATTTTTACCAGGTAAGACAGGATAGAATGAACACAAAGCAAACTCAATTTACTGAGTGAGGTTCAAATTTATTTTGGTTCTAGGACTCTCTAATCAGAAATAAACATCAGTAGGATTAAGCTTCTACTGTTCCCCAGACAATATTAAGACAGGAAGCTAATGATATATAAATTCTAATTGCAAGTTTGCTTAAAATGTGCTGGGTGATTTCTTGCTGCATTATCTGGGTGGGAAAACTATGGAATGTATGCACTTCATGTAGCACTTTGTAAAGGTGAGATTCATCTTTAGATACCAATAGTTGAATTAATCTGAGAAAAACATGAGAATCTTGAATTAGAAGCTCATGAAAATCATTAACTATTAATAATTTTTTGCCATAAATCCTTGTAATGTATCTAGTCATCATGTGACATCATAGAAGGAAAAATTTCATGGATAGGTAAACATAAAATGTACAATTAGTTCAGCCAAAGCAAAGAAGCCATGCTTATAGTTGAGTAACATGTTTTTATATGGAAAAGCACTGAGTAAACTCTAAGGGGAGCTAGTTGGTTTAAGTCCTAAAATAATTTGTTGGAAAAACTAATTGAATTATGATAAAGCTAAAGAAAAACATTTAGTAACAGTGAAATGAGAAAGAAAAGGAGAAAATAACGAAAATAAAGACTGTTAGTCATTTTGAAAATATGCTTTTACTGAGATAGCATTAAAAAAACCCTCAGTCTCTGCTCAAAAATTTTGTTCTTCTTAGGTATTATAGTAAAGCTAATTTGGAGTTAACATTTGTTTTCTTTATTCAAAATTTACAATTCTACTAATTTATTGAGCACTTACTATGAGTCAGGCATTGAGTTAATCTCTTCATAGACATTATTTCATTGAGTCCTCCCAAGGATCTTGTGAGGCTGATATGATTATCTCCAGACATTTCCAAACATAGACATCACAGCTTAAAAAGTTTCCATGTTTGTGGTTCGTGGTCATGCAGGTAGGAAATTCAGATTCGCTATTTAAACTGAAGTTTTACTTTAAAAAAAAATCACCTCTAAATACTATATTCATAGCATCTTACTTTGAATTTGAGAAAAATGTCATATTCTAGCCTTTGTAGATCTGTTTATTTACCCCATAAAGGATGAGAAATATGGGTATTACTGACATGTCCTTGATCGTTTCCAAGAAACCTGCAGGGCGCAGAGCACATGAAGAGAGACGGTTGAGCACATGCCCACAGTAGACATTGGTCCTTGTGGGTAGTGTGCATATGGACACACACACACGTGTGTGTGTACTGTGTGCCTGGTGATTATGATGAGGAATTCTCATCATCCAAGTTTAAAAGTCCTGGGGGTAAAAATATTTCTGACATATTTCTCAAAACACATTTTGGGAAAGATTTCAGAATCACATTGCATCCTACAGTGTATTGGTGATGAATGGGTAAAGCATGTTTGAAGAGGTGGGGATGGTTTGAGTGGTTTTTTTTTTTCACATAGAAACTTTTTGACAGCCATAAATATATAAAGAGAATGCTATGACACTATATCTACACTTATGATACTTTTCATGGTGTGTGTGTGTGTGTGTAAATTTGAAATAATCTGCATTCCAAAAATCATCACCTGTGTTTAAAAATGTTTTTAAAATATTTTGTCATGTTAGGACCAATGATACACAAAATTTTTGTATAAGTATATTCTCTTAATTTGAAAGAAAAATATATTTTAGATTTTCTGTGACCAAATAACTATATTTCAATTTATATTTTATTGAGCATAGTAAATTAATAGCAGCCATTTGCAGTGACCTTTTATAATCCATAGAGGAACAGAGTTTCAGTGGAACTTGGAATCACAGAATTATAATACTTCTTTAGCTTTGACTCCATTCAATACTGTGAGATCTCCCAGCACTAATATTCCACATACATCTGAAAATTCTGACATAGATTCACACATATTTGCATGTGATGTTAGCCATTCTCTTTCACACTCCCTGATGTCTATTGTTGCAAAGCTGAGAATGGCAATGATGATATCTAAGCATTGCAAATAATTGCAGCTTTGACTCTGCAGTGCTAACCAGACTGGTATACCCTTTCAGGCACTAATATTGGATATTCCAGGTCTAAATTACTGCAGTAACTTTCATATAATTCTGTGTCTCAAAAGTAGCTTAACAGGAGTTCCCATTATACCACAGTGGGTAGAGGATCCAGCATTGTCTCTGCAATGGATGGGTCTAATACCTCTCCCAGCTCAGTGGGTTAAGTATCTGGCATTGCCACAGCTGTTGTGCAGATTTGATCCTTGGGCTGGGAAATTCCATAAGCCACTGGTATGGCCAAAAAGAAAAAGTACCTTAACACATCTTCAAGACCAGCCTCTCCAACACTTGAGTCTTGTGTCTTATGCCCCTAGTGCTTTATAAATATTTTAATACAATTTTGATTCTGCTGTACAAACTGCTAAATCCACATGCTCGAGTCCATGGAATAGAGGTTGAGGTCAATCTGAATGATCAACCCTCAGCTTTCCTGTATGTATGTATGTATGTATGTATGTATGTATGTAAATAGATCTTGTCAGCAAGACATGTTTCTTTGAAAACTCCATCTTGTCCTTATTTGCTTTATCCCATCTTCATTCTTTACTTTATCTAATCTTCCTGCTTGAAAAACAGTCACAGTGCTGGTAAATGACTTAAGCTTAAGAACAAAGTTGTGCCTAAAGGTCAGAGTAAAAGCTTAACCTTTTACCAGCTGACTTTTAAAATAGTAAACAAACCCTATATCTTTGCCACCCATAGCCCCTCCTCACTTAATCTAATCTAAAGAGCATAATAAAAGAGGTGTGGTTTCTTGAGGCAGTGCTCCTGAGACCTTGAGTCCCCAGGTTCCCACCTTTACTTATGATAAAGGTCTCTGTGTCTTGTTTTATGTTAACTTTTTTCCTTAAGTTCCACAGTTCTTCAGCCCCACCCTGCTGAGCTGGTCTCCGCAAGATCTTTTATTTTTTATTTTTTTATTACTCAATGAATTTATTACATTTGTAGTTGTACAATGATCAGCACAATCCGATTTTATAGGATTTCCATCCCACAACCCCAGTGCATTCCCCCACCCACCCGTCTCCTTTGGAGACCATAAGTTTTTCAAAGTGTGAGCAGTGTCTGTTCTGCAAAGTTCATTGTGTCCTTTTTTCAGATTCCACGTCAGTGAAAGCATCTGATGTTGGTGTCTCATTGTATGGCTGACTTCACGTAGCATGATAATTTCTAGGTCCATCCATGTTGCTAAAAATGCTGGTATTTCATTCCTTTTAATGAATGAGTAATATTCCTTTGTGTATATGTACCACATTTTCTTGATCCACTCCTCTGTCGATGGACATTTAGGTTGTTTCCATGTCTTGGCTATTGTATATAGTGCTTCAAGGAATGTTGGAGTACATGTGTCTTTGCAAGTCATGGTTTTCTCTGGATAGATGCCCAGGAATGGGATTGCTGGATCAAATGGTACTTCTATTTTTAGTTTTCTGAGGAATCTCCATACTGTTTTCCAAGTGGTTGCAACCAACAATCATTCCCATCAACAGTGTAAAAGAGTTCCTTTTTCTCCACACCCTCTCCACCATTATTTGTAGATATTTTGATGATAGCCATTCTGCCTGGTGTAAGGTGGTACCTCATAGTGGTTTTGATTTGCATTTCTCTAATAATGAGTGATGTTTAACATCTTTTTATGTGTTTTTTGGCCATCTGTATGTCTTATTTTGAGAATTGTCTGTTTAGATCTTCTGCGCATTTTTTGATGGGGTTGTTTGGTTTTTCGGTATTGAGCTGCAGAAGGTGTTAAATTTTGGAGATTAATCTCTTGTCAGTTGATTCATTTGCAAAAATATTCTCCCATTCTTTGGGTTGTCTTTTCATTTTGTTTAGCGTTTCCTTTGCTGTGCAGAAACTTTCAAATTTAATTAAATCCTACTTATTTTTGTTTTTATTGTCATATACTCTAAGAGGTGGACCTGAGAAGATGTTACTGTCATTTATGTCAGAGAGTGTTTGGCCTGTGTTTTCCTCTAAGAGTTTTATAGTGTCTGGTTTTATAATTAGGTCTTTAATCCATTCTGAGTTTATTTTTGTGTATGGTGTTAGGGACAGCTTCCCTTTAGATTCACCTGTGAGTAGCCTGTTCTTTTTGTTCATTGTCACCTAAATGTCTTGTCCTGCACACTTTCTGTGCAAACATGACACATCCTCTAACCATTATCCCGAACATATCAGAGGAATACAACTGGCACCATAGAGAAAAATATATCATAGTACTGAGCAGCTGACCCTTCTGTGAATGAGGTAATTCCTCCTGCCTGCCTGCCTTAGGGCTGCCACATCATTTTTTCCTGCCTTGGACTGTAACTACACCATTGGCTCGCCTTTATCTCCACCTTGCAGATTGCAAATCTTAGGACTTAGCCTCCATAATCTTTTAAGCCAATTATTTACAGTAAATTTTTAAAATAAATATTCATATCCTTTCTTCCCTTCCCCACCTTTCTCTCTCCATGTATACATATACCTACATAATCTCTCTCTATATATATACATACTACTCTTTTTCATATATATGTGTGAATATATACATACACACACACTTTGCTGGTCCTATTACTATTGTTCCAGATAACCCTAATACAAAATGCAATTATTAAATATCCAAATAAATATGATAACTATATAACTACAGAAGGCTTAAATGCTATAAAGAAGGGTTCTATGTTGATGACTACAAAATAAGGATAAATTAGAAAGTAATTAGGCAAAGAAAGGTGAGCAAGAGAGAATTTTGGCCAGCGATGTC
Source organism: Sus scrofa (assembly GCF_054392235.1). Classification (NCBI taxonomy): domain Eukaryota; kingdom Metazoa; phylum Chordata; class Mammalia; order Artiodactyla; family Suidae; genus Sus; species Sus scrofa. The sequence goes on from NC_139390.1 coordinate 104,884,600, forward strand.
AAAAAGGTTGGCATGTTCCACAAAGGGAAGGAAAGTGAGTTCTCAGAAGGGCAGAGAGTAAGGAGGGAAAGGTAAGAAGATGATTCTCAAAAGTTAGAGAGGAATCTATAAATGTGAGTTGTCATTTTACAAGTATTCATCTCTAGGATAACAGACAACTCAGAGGTGTCTTAAAGGTGAAATAACATGATTAGATCTGCATTTTGAAAAGATCACTAAGTAAGATCACTAAGTAAGATAAGAACTGATACAAACATATTTAGATTTTGTGTCATAGAAGCTATGGTGCTATTGCCTTGAACTATTTTGGTGCAAGCAGTCCACAGTTTTTAGATGGATTGGGTGTAGCACAATCACAAAAAGCATACCTGATGCTGGGAGAGGGGGAGCAGAGAGGAGTCTACCTAGGCTGCATTATAACACTATCCATAGTTAATTAAGCCTTACTACTCTCAGGCAGCTTATGTAGGGGTCATTTAAATACTTAATCTACTAGGTAGTTTAATATAGATCCATCCTTATCACATGAGTTAGCCATATATTTTAATGTTGATAAGTACTGAGGTCTAGAGATGTACAATTAAAACAACGCTTGTGTTAATGGAATTTGAAAAAGAAAGAGAATATTTCTAAGGTGTACAAACTGCATAAAATGTTTCAAAATGTAAATTTAAAAATTTTAAGTAAGGCCTTGTACTTGATGTAAGAACTCCAACATTCCAATCCCCTTAACTCTTTGAATTGTTTTCTCTGTATTACACCAAGAAATCTTTGGAATCTCAATTTTTTTTAAGTAGGTCACATTTCCTTCCAGTTTTAGAAAAATCAATGTGGCAAACTGTTGGAGTCATTTCCAACTATTCAAACTAGTACAAAAATTATCATCTGATAGGTGTACCCATAGCGATAAATTTGTCCCAATCTTATGTTGTTTCCAACATGGTTTAACAGATTTGGAATTTGTTCTAAACCATATTCTGCAATGTTTATGTTTCTGCCAATGTAAATAGCCTCGCATTTCTTTTAACATGTAATTCACTTCATAGTAAGTCAGACTTTATCCCTGGAACATACTTCAACCTCAGTACAGGCCTAGAGGATATGTGGGTTGGTAGGAAAAGACCATGAGTAAAATTTTCATCTCCTTGAAAGATAAGTGATCAAAGCAGCATTCTATGATCTGCATACAAAGCAGGAATGGACTCATTAGGTGGGGGAAAATGTTGTTTGTGCTAGTGAGGACACAACAGCAGCAATGAGGGAATCTAGATACTCATACTCATCCATATCCACCATAATTTCTCTAATATTCAGATTCCTGCTCTTTTCCAATCAGGTTCCCAGATACAAGACTAGAAACCTTCTGGAACTGTGATGTTAACTTACTTCTTAATACTCTAAACCATTGAATCAAACTCACTGACTGATTTTCGACTTCACTGATCTGGGGTGACAATTCTACCAATGTCATAGAAGTTTTATGGTGCTCTGCCTATGCCTTGAATGAATAATTGAAAATCCTCAGGTTGCTATTTTTTATTCTGAAGATTACCATTGCAGTCAGAAGTGTAACCTAGACTATTAGTGGGTTAAAAATATAAACCAAAATTATAAATTAATTATAAAATTTAAAAATACTCCTTTTTATTAAGGACACTAACCCCATCAGATTAGGGCCCCATCCTTATGACATCACTTAACCTTAATTACCTCCTAAAGGTCCTATCTCCATATACTGTAACATTGGAGGTTATGGCTTCAACATATGAATTTGGGGGTAGAGGGAAATACAAGTCAGTCCCTATTACATAATTTCTTGAAAGATCAAATTAGATTATTCATGCAAAGTATTTAAACCTGGTAAACCCTCAGTATCTACTATTATCATTGTTATTGCTACTATTGTTAGGAGTCATAGAGCACCACTGATCAGGACAGCCAAGCCTACTGTTTCATACCCACTGGGAAGGGAGTTTACTGAGTAGGGACTAGGGAAAGAAGACACAGTGCTGACCTGAAATATTACACCTAGACAGGCATCAGAAAGAGCTCAGGGAAGGTGGCACATTTGGCAAGAAGGAAAAGATAAGTACCTCATAAAAGGTACCAGGTCACCAATATTAACAAAAAATCAGCATTGATTAATATATTCCACGAGCATAATAAATAGCTGCCATTTATTTAATATTTACTGTATATGCTGAGCACTTTACGTATGTTATCTCTGCTTAATTCTTTCCCCAACAGAGGTGGGAACTGAGATTTAGAGAGGTTAATGGGTTCACCACAGTTACACAGTGATTAAGAGGCAGAAGCTTGACTTAATTCCAAGACTACACTGTCTCATGCACAAGTTTAAGGCTGTGGCATAAGACTATAAAATGCAATCCTTTCTAGAGAGTCATTATTCTTTACAAAGAGGAGCTGGTTGTTTGCAACATGTTATTACTGAAGCTAATGCATATAATCAGCTCTTGGGGCACTTTGATGGAGCTAGGAAAAAAATATCTATTTTGCCGTAAAAGTACTGAGCTGAGAATTAACACATGAAGGGGAGAGATAAAGGGATTAACCACATTGCATTGGTTGGCTATATTTGTTACAAGCAGTTCGCTCCAAAATTCAGTGGAATAAAACAATAATAATTTATTCTTGCTCACAGGTCTGCTAGTGACCTGGGTCTTGGCTCACTAGGCTGAGCTCAGCTGAGTGGCTCTGCCTCAACCAATAGATCTAGCTGCAGCTGACTCCATGATGCAGGTTTCCTATGTATTCATCTAGGCCTCCAGATAAGAGGGCTAGTAGCTGCATGAGAAAAGCTCTTCTCATAGAGATGGGAGCCGTGATACCTTGAAGGCTCAAGTGCAGAACTGTAGTGGTAACCGCCACTTCCACTCCACAGGCCAAAGCAAGTCACAGCCAGTAGAAAACACTGCCTTTTGTGGGAGGAGCTGCAAAGTCACATTGTAAAGGGAATGGATAAGGAATTGAGGTTGATAATTCCACCTACCAAAGTCAGATAATGATTTTGATGGGAGTGGCTGACATAGAGGAGGAGAATGGGTAGAGAATCTATAAAATACCACTAATTTCAAATATTTCCTGGATCTGCCAGGAAAATTTGTCTATGAAGGAAATACCACATTTCTTCATTTCTCCAGCTGAGATAATGAAAGACAAAAACCTCTTTCCCTACCACTGTGTGTTCCGCATTTGGGTCTCAGAGTCCCCATTTGATGATTTGTCTATACTCCTATAATCTATAGATACACAGACACAAGCCTAACTGCTTGACAAATAGGAACAAGCATGCTAATAAAAAAAGTCCTGAAAATGAATAAACAAACAATAGAAGACAAAGGAGGCAAGAAATACAATAGACAAAAGGCAGTCTCTTCAATAAATGGGGCTGGGAAAACTGGACAGCTATACACATAAGAATAAAATGAAAACATTCTCTTATACCATATACAAAAATAGACTCAAAATGGGCTAAATACATAAATGTAAAATTGGAAACCATAAAAATACTAGAAGAAAACATAGGCAGAATACTCTTTTACATAAAATCATAGAAATATTCTTTGGATCTGTTACCTAAGGCAAAGGAAATAAAGGAAAAAGTAAACAAATGAGACCCAATTAAAAGCTGTTGTACAGCAAACGAAACCACTGACAAAATGAAATATAACCTACTTAATGGGAGACAATCTTTGGTATGATGAAAGGGGTTAATGTCTAACATAAACAGCTCATACAACTCAACATCAAAAAAGCAAGCAACTTGAGTAAAAAATGGGCAGAAGAACTATGTAGTCATGTTTCCAAAGAACACATACATATGGCCAGCAACCACATGAAAAGATGCTCAAATTACTAATTATTAGAGAAATGCAAATCAAAACCACAATGAGCTCTCTCTGCACACCTGTCAGAATGGGTATCAATCAAAAAGCCCACAAAATGGGAGAAAATATTACAAATCATATATTTGACAAGGGGATATATTTGATTTGAGATATATAGAGAATTCTTAGAATGCAATAAAAAGACAAATAACCTGATATAGAAGTGAGCAAATGATTTGAATAGACTTTTTTCAAGGAAAGTATACAAATAGCAAAGAAACACATGAAAAAAAAAATGCTCCGCATCAATAGTCATTAGGGAAATGTCAATCAAAACTACAGAGACACCGTATCACACACACTGCTATGATAAAAATGACAGATATGAACAGGTGTTGACAAGAATGTGGAGAAACTGAAAGCCTCATACATTGCTGTTAGGAATGTACAAAGGTATTTGTGCACTTTGAAAAAATAGTTTGGAAATTTCTCAAAATGTTAAACATAGAATTACTATATGATCTACCAATTCTACTCCTGGGTATATATACCCAAGAGAAATAAGAACATATATCCACACAAAAACTCATACACAAATATTCATAGCAGCAGTATGGATAATAAATGGCCCCAAAGTCAAGACAACCCAAATGCTTACCAACTGAGAGATGGATAAATAAAATGTAGTGCATTCATTCAATGGAATATCATTTAGCCAGAAATAGGAAGAAGCACTGACATGTGCTACAACATAATAAACTTTGAAAACATTATGATGAGTCATAAGAGACCATATATTGTACAATTCCACTTACATAAAATTTCCAGAATAGGCAAATCTATAGAGGCAGAACATAGATTAATCTTTGCCTAGTATTGGGGGAGGAAGGGTGGAGGGAGAGGGACTACTAACAGTATAGGATTTCTTTTAAGGAGGCTGAAATTTTCTAAAATTAGATGGTTGCATAACCCTGTAAATATACTAAAAATGCTGAATTATATACTTTACATAGAAGAATTAGATGATATGTGGAATTACATCTCAAAAAAAAAAAAAAAGAAAGAAAAGAAAGAAAGACCACAAATAAATGTTGGTGAGGATGTAGAGAAAACTGAACCCTCATACACTGTTGGTGGGAATAAGTGCAACCACTGTGGAAACCAGTATGGAAATTCCTCAAAAATACTAAAAATGGGACTACCATATAATCCAGCAATTCCATTCCTGGCCTGATGTCTGAAGAAAAAAAGTAATTCGAAAATGCATATGCACCTAATGTTCATAGTGGTATTACTTTCTGTTGCTAAGTAATGGAACCTAAATGCCTGTTAGCATATGGATAGATAAAGAAGATGTAGTACACACACACAGAGAAATACTACTCAGCCACAAAAAATGAAATGTTACTATTTGCAACAACTTGGATGGACTTGGAGCATATTATGCTTAGTTAAATAGGACATACAGAGAAAGACAAGAAAGACAAATACTGTATAATATCACATATGGAATCTGAAAAATACAACAAAACAATGAATACAAAAAAAAATAAACAGACTCACAAAAATTTACAGAGAGCAAGCTATTTGTTACCAGTGTGGGCAGGTAAGTGAGAGGGTCAAGAAAGGGGTAGAGGATTAAGGGGTATATACCACTATATGTAAAATAAGCTATGAGGATATAGTTCAACACAGGAAATAAAGTCTGTATTTCATAATAATGATAAATTGAGTATAACCTTTCCAAGTTGGTAAACAACTATATTTGTACACCTGAAATATATATAAAATTGTAACTCAACTGTACCTCAATAATTTTAAAATAGGCACTTTGAATCACTGAGGGAAGTTTAACAACTCGACAAAAAAAAATTAGGATAACTGATCTGCATTTTAAACAAAATAATGATAAATTTAAATTCAAATTACTTACCAGGTAAAAATGAAATCCAGACAAATTAAAGAGCTAAGTACAAAAAAATAGAAAATACACAATAATTTCATTTTATATTTTGGAGTGAGGGAAGCATTTCAAAAGAAGTAAAATAAATTCAAATATTAGAAAGAATAGACTGACATCACTGATTACATTAATACGTAAGTTTTTATGTGACCAAATATAGCATAGGAAATAATACTGTTTTCAAAACAAATTGAAACTTATACAATATTTTTATCTATCATAGAAGTTAGAGAAAACCAATTTAATAGAAAATGAAAGTATAAATAACACGTAAAATTAATGCAAACAGAACATTAACACATGAAAAGAAACTCAATTTCATTAGTAATTAGCAAAATTCAAACAACTGAGATACTGTTTTTACTGAATATATTAGTAAATATTAGAATATTTCATAGTCATCTAGTCTTACCAGAAGCATGAATTAGTACAATTTAGGGAGAAGGAAACTGTATAATCCCAGCAATTCTGTTTGGCATATATGTCTTAACAGGAAATTTTGTTCATGTGCACAAGACTGAGTGTGTTCAGTTTTTTTGAGAAGAACAAATATAGAGTAATATGAAAACCAATCCATGGAAGTTCTTTACATAAACATAAACACTACAAATATATATTGACACATATAAGACATCATTTATGCATGTGTACATGTTAGTGTGTATGTATATGTCTAGAGAGAGACAGAATGAAAAAGAAATCTTTAAAATAAAATAGACATTTCACTCCTTCTCTCTGTCTTTCAGCCTACTATGCAGTTGTGATAGGTGGCGTTGCAGTAACTATCTTGGACCTGGAATTGATCTTGGTAATGGAATCTGGCATTACAATAACACAAAGAGAGTCTATGCCCCCAGTGACAGTGGTTCCATGATAACAATTATGAACTTATCAAGTTATTTGTATTTACACTGAAAGGGCACAAATGGGAGCCACTGGATCACTATAGCTTTTCAGTAATCTTAAGCATCTGCTCTTAACAAAGAGGGTGAACACATCCTGTGTGGCTCAGAATAGTCCCAGTTCATGCTATTTTCTGTGTGCTCTGATGTAGCTATTCTTTTTCTAATGTCCAGGGACACCACAGATGTGCAGCCAAATTCCGACAGCTTTCCCAATTTGGGAAACCTAAATGTAGGCGAGCCACCCACCTCCCACCCTCGGACCCCCCCTGCCCCAACACACACGAGAGTTCCAAGGCATACTTACCACTCATGAAAGAAGCTTATCACCCAGCCACAGAGGAAACCCAAGCCAACTAATGGGTACATTAATCTAAAATATGAATAAACAACCAAATATTGACCAGCATATTAGGAAAGCTATCAACTCTAGAGAGAAGGATCCAAAAAGACAGAAAAGAGAGTTCCCGATGTGGCTCAGTGGTAATCAACCTGACTAGGATCCATGAGGATGCGTTCCCTGTACTCACTTAGTTGGTTAAGGATCTGGTGTTGCCTGAGCTGCGGTGTAGGTCACAGACACATCTTGTATCCCAAGTTGCTGTGGTGTAGGTTGGCAGCTGTAGCTCTGATTTGACCCCGAGCCTGGGAACTTTAATATGCTGCAGATGTGGCCCTAAAAAGCAAAAAGAAAATCTATCCCTAAAGAAAGCAATAATTAATGAAAATCTAAAAAAATAAAAATACCTAAACTCTGAGCATATTCAGAGAAATTAAATAACTGTGCTATATTTGCCAAATTTTACTTAACAGGCTATTAATAAAAAGGAGGATAACTTTAAAGAAAGGCACAAGAGAGGCCAACTAACAGATGAGACTTCTCCATGTGAGCAGACTTACAGGTTATCTTTTCATTGTCTCTCCATTATGAATTCACAGCTGAGGATCAATAGGCATTTGACGGAGGGCTCTGTGTGACCATCGAGGATCCTAGGGCCAGGTGGGCTGTAGTGAATGCCAGGGCTTAGTCAGATGTGCACTCTCTTACTCCTCATACCTCACTTCCACAGGGACCCATGTCGATCTGAGTTGGCGTCTGACTAACTGCCGGTAAATATGGAAGCTAACTTGGATGTGCAGATCGCTTATAAAACACTTCAAATCCAATCTCCTTTCCCACAGTTCACTAACATATTCGAATAAGTAGTCAATGATGATAATCTATTTAATGCTTTTCTTCTGTTCAATATGCACACTTTATATCTGCTCTTTATTTCACTCTCCTCAAGGCTCACTATAATGCTCTGGTCAGAAAACAGCACAGCAAGGCGTGGAGTAGCATCTAAGAATGAATGCTTTTTTTGCTTCCTAATTAGACCCATATTGGATTGTTCACTGTAAACTTGATACTGTCGGCAGCGGCAAAGCATAGCTAGGAAAAAGAACAGGTTTCAAAGGAAAGGCAGTACTTCTAAAAATATTGGTTTGCAGCCCTTTATTTTAAACTTATAACACTATCAATACCGTTATTCTAGTATCAATCAAGATGTTCTGAACTACTTTAATATGTATCATTTCAATCTAAAATAGTGTCACATTTTGAGTTATGTACACTTAAAGTCTACTTTATGTCATTCCAAAAAAATAAAAAACACTTTGCACATGTATTTCAAGTGATTTAGACAATGTTGCCCTTTTCCATATCATTTTGTTCTTAAATTTTATGAATGTTTACTTTTAATATTCTCCCATTTTCCCCTCTTGGGCCCATGTTGCTGAGTTTATTGCTGCATATGATTTCCTCCACTTACATAATTTCCCAATTCACCTATGTTTTTGTTATTCTTTCTTTCTTCATCTCTTGTGATCTGAATGCTTCCGCCCCTTTTTCCAGATCACTGTTTAAAGAACTTCCTTACCCAAATTTTAAGCCAATGTATGACTCAGCAATGAAATTATACCCATTTACTATTTTCTCTATTAATAATAAACCTGAGAACAGAAAATATATTTAGGTGAAACAACACACTTTATAAAGATACCATGTAAATATAATGCACAGTGTCAAACTACATATAATTGCAGGCATGGCTTGAGAAATTACCTTAAACTATGTTGGTTTTCTCAAGAGCTTTCTCTCCTTGAATAAATATGGTAAATAAAATCCCCTGTGGTGAAATAAATATATTTTAAATTTAAAAAATAAAATATTTATGTAATGAAGTATTAAAAGGACAGGAAAAGTCATTTCAGGAGTGGAAGTCATTCTAGGGAAATTTTGATACTCCTATTTTTAGAGTATAGCTTTGCCCTCTTGAATGCAAAGACCACTGGCATGATATCTAAAGCATAAGTTAAAAACAAGTATAGTATATAAAATAAGGTTCAGTCATTAGTTAACTGTTTGATTTTCCACAACTGCTTTTTGTTTGTTTGTTTAGGGCCACACCCATAGCACATAGAAGTTCCCGGCTAGGGGTCAAATCAGAGATACAGCTGCTGGCCTATATCACAGCCAGGGCATCATGGGATCCAAGCCACTTCTGCAACCTACTCCACAGCTCACGGTAACGCTGGATTCTTAATCCATTGAGTGGGGCCAGGGATCAGACCCATGACCTCATGGACACCAGTGTGGTTGGTTACCTCTGAGCCACAATGGGAACTCCTGATTTTCTGCAACTATTGAACTTTATTCTGAACATTTCCTCATGTATTTCTCTAGATTTAAGCCTAGTTTTGAGTCTGTTTCCCTGAACTTCATAATCAATAGTTCTACACTAACTTTAGGATGGTCAGATTTCTTTAGTTGAGAATCAAGGAACTTAAATGAATCTATACTTATTTCCTGGCCATGCTTATTTTTTAGTTCTTTCTGAAACACACTGTTTTCCAAGTATGCCTTGCTCTTCTCAACATCCAGCCTTTGTTATTGTCATTTGTTACATTTATTTTCTGTCTGCCAGGTCACATAATCTCTTTTATTCAAACTACACACATATCTATCTACATAATAAAGATTATATCATGTTGCATTCATTATTTTTCTTTGAACTGCTATTCAGTGTATCCACTAATTTATAGATACTGGCATTTTTGATGTTCCAAATAACATAGTACATTTCATTGCACACTGTAGTTATTCCTAAGCATTTGATTCCTTAATTCTCAATTAAAATTCTTGAATGAGAACCCATGGATCCATTACATTTATCTAAAAATTGAATCTGTGTTCCTTGATATAGCATCAGTTCTCTATAATATCTAGTTCCAGGTGAACATAAAACAACCAGAATTACCTTTGTATTTATTATGTTAAGGAAGCACTTAAGGTTAAGTATAATTGGGTTTATATTCATTTAGGTCCATGATTTCATTGCATTATGTATAGGAAACCAGTATGAGGGTTGTAGTTTTATGTTGTGATTTTAGTAACACATCATTTATAAAAATTGAACCTATAAAACTCCTAAGATATTTCACATAGACAAGAAACAAAATGTTTAATATGAGGCCATTTTTAATGTGAGGAAGATATTAGAGTTTAGTATTAGAGCATATTGGGTTAATCTTGTTATATAGATTTTGACGGTGGGAATACTGTGAGTACACAGTACATATAAAATATTTTGAATGTTTCAATGAATAACTATAGGGGGCACCACTCACATGAACTATGAGGAGGGTGGATCACTTAACATTTGTACAGTGCAGGAAAACTACATAAAATATTCCATACACATTACAGATTGTATATGATTAGACAATGTATCAACAAACCAGTTTTTTTAAAGTTGATATACATTTGTCTAATTAATGCACCACAATCTGATATAGTATCAAAAGATTTCTTTCTGTATATAGGAACATCTTACTCAAATCAAAAAACAAGAACTATTTGGAAGCAAAATGTTATTTATCTAAAAAATTATACACAAATGTTTACAGAGGTGATATATTAATATTAGATTATTTTAAATCTTAAAAAATAACTTTAAATAGATAGAAGCCATTTTTTAATATCTTACTGGGAACAGGTTTAAATGTATTCCCTCACCATTGAATTTAAAATTAATTACCCAAATATGGCTAGGATTTAATATTTGGTAAGCACTTTTGACAGATTTTCCATTAAAGATAATGTAATAAAGTGCATTAGTCTTAGAGACAATGTGTTCAGATGCAAAACATTTCTAACACTCAAGAAGTATACCTGACATTCTATTCCAGTTATTATCTACCCAGGTCCTAACTCCTCTCAGTAATCCCAGGAGAGAGAACCATTCTGCCTTTATCACTAAAGTTATTTTTTTCTGTTCTTATTAAAAGTATCAAGTATGTCTCTGACCACAATGCCATGAAATTAGAAATCAACCATGGGAAAAGCAAAGAGAAGAAACCTACTACATGGAGACTAAACAACATGCTACTAAAACACCAATGGGTCAATGAGGAAATCAAGAAGGAAATTAAAAACTACCTTGAAACAAATGATAATGAAGACACAACCTCTCCAAATCTATGGGATGCTGCGAAAGCAGTGCTCAGAGGGAAATTTATAGCAATACAGGCCTTTCTCAAAAAAGAAGAAAGATCTCAAATTGACAACTTAACCCTCCACCTAAACGAATTAGAAAAAGAAGAACAAAAAAGTCCTAAAGTCAGCAGAAGGAAGGAAATTATAAAGATCAAAGAAGAAATCAATAAAATAGAGACTCAAAAAACAATAGAGAAAATTAATAAAACCAAGAGCTGGTTCTTTGAAAAGGTGAACAAAATTGACAAACCCCTGGCCAGACTCACTAAAAAGAGGAGAGAAAGAACCCAAATAACCAAAATTAGACATGAAAAAGGAGAAATCACAACGGATACAGCAGAAATACAAAAAACCATAAGAGAATACTATGAACAACTGTATGGCAACAAGTTTGACAATCTGGAAGAAATGGACAATTTTCTAGAATCTTACAGCTTGCCAAAACTGAATCAAGCAGAAACAGACCAACTGAACAGACCGATCACTAGAAATGAAATTGAATAGGTCATAAAATCACTCCCTACAAATAAAAGTCCAGGACCAGATGGCTTCACAGGTGAATTTTACCAAACATATAAAGAGGAATTGGTGCCCATCCTCCTTAAACTCTTTCAAAAGGTTGAAGAAGAAGGAATACTCCCAAAGACATTCTATGAGGCCACCATCACCCTCATTCCAAAACCAGACAGAGATACCACCAAAAAAGAAAACTATCGCCCAATATCATTGATGAATATAGATGCAAAAATTCTCAACAAAATCTTAGCCAACCGAATCCAACAACATATCAAAAAAATTATACACCATGACCAGGTTGGGTTCATCCCAGGTTCACAAGGATGGTTCAACATACACAAATCAATCAGCATCATACACCACATTAACAAAAAAAAGGTCAAAAATCATATGATCATCTCAATAGATGCAGAAAAAGCATTTGACAAAGTTCAACATCTATTCATGATCAAGACCCTCGCCAAAGTGGGTATAGAGGGAACATTCCTGAATATAATCAAAGCCATTTATGATAAACCCACAGCAAATATAAGACTCAATGGGGAAAAACTGAAAGCCTTCTCACTCAAATCTGGAACAAGACAGGGATGCCCACTCTCACCACTGCTCTTCAACATCGTTTTGGAAGTCTTAGCCACAGCAATTAGACAAACAAAAGAAATAAAAGGCATCCATATAGGAAGAGAAGAGATCAAACTGTCACTGTATGCAGATGATATGATACTATACCTAGAAAACCCTAAGGACTCAACCCCAAAACTCCTTGAACTGATTAATAAATTCAGCAAAGTGGCAGGATATAAGATTAACATTCAGAAGTCAGTTGCATTTCTGTATACCAGCAATGAAACATTAGAAAAGGAATACAAAAAAATGATACCTTTTAAAATTGTACCTCACAAAATCAAATACCTCGGAATACACCTGACCAAAGAGGTAAAGGACCTATATGCCGAGAACTATAAAACCTTAATCAAAGAAATCAAAGAAGATGTAAAGAAATGGAAACATATTCCATGTTCCTGGATTGGAAAAATCAATATTGTGAAAATGGCCCTACTAACCAAAGCAATCTACAGATTCAATGCAATCCCTATCAAATTACCCATGACATTGTTCACAGAACTAGAACAAACAATCCAAACATTTATATGGAACCACAAAAGACCCAGAATCGCCAAAGCAATCCTGAGAAACAAAAACCAAGCAGGAGGCATCACTCTCCCAGACTTCAAGAAATACTACAAAGCCACAGTCATCAAAACAGTGTGGTACTGGTATCAAAACAGACAGACAGACCAATGGAACAGAATAGAGAATCCGGAATAAACCCTGACACCTATGGTCAATTAATCTTTGACAAGGGAGGCAAGAACATAAAATGGGAAAAGGAAAGTCTATTCAACAAGCATTGCTGGGAAACCTGGACAGCTGCATGCAAAGCAATGAAACTAGAACACACCCTCACACCATGCACAAAAATAAACTCAAAATGGCTGAAAGACTTAAATATACGACAGGACACCATCAAACTCCTAGAAGAAAACATAGGCAAAACACTCTCTGACATCCACATCATGAATATTTTCTCAGGTCAGTCTCCCAAAGCAATAGAAATTAGAGCAAAAATAAACCCATGGGACCTCATCAAACTGAAAAGCTTTTGCACAGCAAAGGAAACCCAAAAGAAAACAAAAAGACAACTTACAGAATGGGAGAAAATAGTTTCAAATGATGCAACTGACAAGGGCTTAATCTCTAGAATATACAAGCAACTTATACAACTCAACAGCAAAAAAACCAATCAATCAATGGAAAAATGGGCAAAAGACCTGAATAGGCATTTCTCCAAGGAAGATATACAGATGGCCAGCAAACACATGAAAAAATGCTCAACATCGCTGATTATAAGAGAAATGCAAATCAAAACTACCATGAGATACCACCTCACACCAGTCAGAATGGCCATCATTCATAAATCCACAAATAACAAGTGCTGGAGGGGTTGTGGAGAAAAGGGAACCCTCCTGCACTGCTGGTGGGAATGTAAACTGGTACAGCCACTACGGAGAACAGTTTGGAGATACCTTAGAAATCTATACATAGAACTTCCATATGACCCTGCAATCCCACTCTTGGGCATCTATCCGGACAAAGCTCTACTTAAAAGAGACACATGCACCCGCATGTTCATTGCAGCCCTATTCACAATAGCCAGGACATGGAAACAATCCAAATGTCCATCGACAGAGGATTGGATTCGGAAGAGGTGGTATATATACACAATGGAATACTACTCAGCCATAAAAAAGGATGACATAATGCCATTTGCAGCAACATGGATGGAACTAGAGAATCTCATCCTGAGTGACATGAGCCAGAAAGACAAAGACAAATACCATATGATATCACTTATAACTGGAATCTAATATCCAGCACAAATGAACATCTCCTCAGAAAAGAAAATCATGGACTTGGAGAAGAGACTTGTGGCTGCCTGATGGGAGGGGGAGGGAGTGGGAGGGATCGGGAGCTTGGGCTTATCAGACACAACTTAGAATAGATTTATAAGGAGATCCTGCTGAATAGCATTGAGACCTATGTCTAGATACTCATGTCGCAACAGAAGAAAGTGTGGGGGAAAAAAAACTGTAACTTCAATGTATACATCTAAGGATGACCTGACCCCCTTGCTGTACAGTGGGAAAATAATAATAATAAAAAAAAAAGTATCAAGTATGTACAGTTAATAAGTTTTTGTTTTTTCATAAAACATAATTTCTGTGAGATTCATCTTTGTGATGAATAATTCACTTTGTTATTGCCATGTAATGTTCCATTATAAGTATACCATAACCATTCTGATTTTTTGAAAGTGAGTATAAAATTACAACAGCTAGAAAAATTTAAGCATCAAAGTGACTCTTTAAATTGCACTGAGAATCTATAATTATTTCCATTTACAATGTAAGGCAACTAAGAATTAAGTATGAATATCTTCATTCTTCTTTTGATGAGTAAAATTTTAGATCTTTTAAAACTCTAGACCTGAGAAATTATTCTATTCTGTATAGCCTAATGATGATAAAACTACTATATACCATGCATGTGAATTAAAGAGTGTGTGTGTATATATTGATGGCCTAGGAAGTAAAACCTAATTAAAATCAGCTATATCCTTCATAGTCTGTAGGAATTTAGCATATGGAAAATATTATGCATTGGTTTAGCAATCTGCACTGGCCCTGCTCTATTTATGGGTGAAATTCTTGCTGTAACTTTTAATCTAAAGTCTACAGCATGTCTGTACTATCACTTCACTAACACACTATTTTTATTATGTTATTCTAATTATTTTATTTGACTACATTACTCACATGAAATTAACACAGCACAGTCGCCAATGTTGTATGAAGAAACTATGAACTCACCCCCCTCTTGCACACAACTCTATAATAGAGCAATATCTTTAAGTTTTATCAACAAAACCTCAGAAATCACTTTATTTCCTTAGTAATTATGATCAAACAGATGGCTCCAACTTTGTGGAAAGGACGCAGTTGTTTTTTCACTACTACATTTACTTAATTCATTGTGAATACATAATTTCTTCATTTGCATTCACTACCCATAGTTACTATTTCATTTCACTAATCTGCCACAGACCCAATGGACTTTTATTTTTATTATTAGGTGAGGGACATATTCTTGAATAAACTTGAAAAACTGGAATGCCTCTGTCTTCAACAACTAGTTATTTAATGAAGTGACTATATATTGAGGCACTAAACCTGGCAACTGGGCAGAAAAGTTGGTGATACAAACCTGAATACCTAACAGTCCTTATCTTCAAAGGACTTGTTATCTCATACACTGATATGATTTCAGACTACAGATTGTTGTTGACAAACTTAGATATACAAATTTTAAGTGATGGACTATATTTGAAAATAGAAGATAGAATAACATGCATCTTTGCATGTAAGCTTACTTTGTCAGTACATGCCACTTGTTCAAGGGTCATTATACTAAAAAATTTTTTTTAAATTCGGTAATGAAGTCCTTTTTTTTTTTCCTCTTTGGTCTAGTCTACTTTTTATAATAGTTTTAATAGATGCACTGCCTTGCTATTTAAATTGTAGGAAAGCAGCTAATTTGTATTAACACAGTTTGTTTAATTAATATAATCCTATTAGTATATATTCATTCTTATATGCAGAACATGAAACATGGAAGGACAAAGAGTGTTGGTCAGAGTAGAGTGCAGAGAAAGAGACAAACTTTGCATTGTTAATCAAATAAATCCTTTCTTTTCTCTCTTTGGTACCCATCTACCATTATGCAAAATATAACTGCATATTAAAACTTGTAAGCACACTAAGGTGTAATGTGACCAGGCGTGTACAATAATTTCATATTCATTCCACTGTATATACAGCATGTATACTAAGAGAATGAATTCTTATAAGTCCTTGTATATTTGCTATTTATCATCATGTATCAGATGCTCCTAACATATTTCAAAAGGGAATCAAAACAAAATATTATTCTTTGTGTATATGACTGATTCTTATTATTCATAGATTCTCTATTTATGAATTTGCTTACTCACCAAAATTTATTTTTAACCCCAATCCATACTTCTGGAGCTTTGATGGTCATTTGCAGACTTGTACAAAACAGTGAAAATTTTGAGCCATCTGATGCACACATTCTAGCTGAGGTCAGACAAGGTGACATTCTGCCCTGTTATTTCAGCTCTTCCACTTAAACAAATATTCTTCTTGTGGTTTACTTAACACATTTTTTTTCCTTTTGCATTTGTGTGCTTTTGTTGGTGGTTTCACTATTTAAATGGACCCCGAGCAAAGTGATGAAGTATGGTCTAGTGTTTCCTAGCACAATCAGTGATGTGTCTTTCAGAGAAGAGACATGTTAGATAAACTTTGTGCAGGCTTGATTCATGCTGCTGTGGGCCATGAGTTCAATGTCAATGAATCAATGATAGAGTTTGCACAGAAAAAGAAAAAGCACATTTGTTTATCTGTATGTGAGACCTCTCCAGAAGGGCTAAGTAACATCTGTAATGTGGGATGAAGCTACAGAAACAATGAAAAGGAAGTGAAATCTGTGGATTCAAGAGATGATGACTGCTAATACAAATGCAATGGACAGCATTGCTATGAGGCTTAAAGCCAAAGAAATTTATAGTCATTTTACTCTGGGTCATGAAAATGTTAGAACATCTTGGTTACTGCTGACTAACATGCATATTTCAAAAGGTAATATGGCTTGATAAATGTTAAACTTGCAGACGAGGCTGGTTCTCATATCAGGAGGCTGTGGAAGGATTCTTTTAAAAATGTCTACTAAGTATTAAGGTAATGAGTTCAGTGGATTTTTAATGGGGATGAGACTGACTTGTTTATAAAAGTGTTGGCAAACAAATCTACATAACAAACATGAGTGACCGAACCCCTGACTTTGAATTATTTTAATACCATGTAATTACTTACTTATAATAAATACATATTAAATAAGATAACCTTTGAACAGAAACATACATAAAACAGGTTATCTATTATTGATCAGTTGGCAAAAATGTTATAGCCAAATGGAACCTAAACCTATAAATCCTTTAGGAGCAGTGGTTTTGTATTTGTTAATATAGAGCTAACTTTGTAGAACATAAGTCTTATTAATAATGAAAAATGAGTATATTCTTTTTTTTTTCTTTTTACAGCTGCACCTGAGGCATAAGCAAGTTCCTGGGCTAGGGGTCGAATCAGAGCTGCAGCTGCCAGCCTACATCACAGCCACAGCCATACCAGGTCCAAGCCGTATCCTGCAGCTTGCATCAATGCTGGATCCTTAAACCACTGAGTGAGGCCAGGGATTAAGCCTCCATCTTCATGGATACTAGTTGGTTCCTTAATTTGAGCCACAATGGGAACTCCCAGAGAAATGAGTATATTCTTTTTAAATGGCCACCTAATAGTCCAATTTGTGACTATAAACACGGCTCGAAGTGGAATGTTTCTGTCCCCTTAAAATTATGTTCGAACATAATCCCCAATGTGATATTTTGGAATTTTGAGGAGGTAAATAGGTAATAAGTCTGTAGCCCTCATGAATGAGGTTAGCATCCTTATAAAAGAGACTTCAACAAGCCCCCTTGCCCCTATGCCCATGTGAGAACATAGAAAGCCATGTATGAACCAAGAAGTTGGTTCTCATTAAACACAGAATCTGCTGGCACCCTGATCCTGGACTTCACAGTCTCCAGCACTTACAATATTTTGTTATAGTGGTCTGAGCAGACTAAGACAAAAATCAGTACTGAAAAGTGGGGAATTTCTATAACAAATACCTACAAATGTAGAAGTTATTTTGGAAGTGGGTAATAAGTACAGGCTAGAAAAGTTCTGAAGTGCAAGCTATAATTATGGACATTAAGGATGATTCCAGAGAGACATGAAAGAGAAAAGAGGAAAGCTTGAGAGAAAGCCTCATCTTCTTAGATAACACCCAAGTTACAATGAACAGAATGACGGCAGAATATTTATGGTAAGGACCATTCAGTTGAGATCTCAGATGGAAAAGAGAAACATGTTATTGGAAACTGGACAAAAGCTGATCTTTTGTTATAAAGTAGTAAAGAACTTGTTCATGTTCTAGTGTTTTGTGGAAGACAGACCTTGTGAACAATGAAATTGAATATTTAGCTGAAGAGAACTCTAAACAAAGTGTTGAAGGATATGCTTGGTTCCTCCTAACTGATTATAAAATGCTAGAAGAGAGAAATGATTTGAACATGGAATTACTAGGTGAAAAGGAAGCAGAACTCACAGATTTGGAAAATTCTCAGCTTATCCATATTGCAATAAATTGAGAAAAGGTGTTCAGCAAAGAACACTAAGAGCGTGACCAAGTGACTTTTTGATAAGAGGACTGATGTGGATATATACAGACCTAAAAATCATCTCATCAGAAGACAGGAACTGTTCTTCAAGGGGAGAATGATTCCCTAAAAGTGCTTCAGAGGTTATCAGGGCTGCTGCTCCCACCACATACCCAGGGGAAGAAAAATTATTCCAATGGGTGAGGCCACCTTCCTGGTATGGGTGGGCAAGGATGTTGCTACCTAGTGTCTCATGCTTGGGACATTGTTAGAGAGTTGCAGCATGGTTACACCCAGTAGAATGGGGCCAGAGCCTGGGCGGGGCCCTGGAAAAGAGTCACAACATGGTAAGTGCCCTCCAAGTTGTGGCAAAACTTTGAAGGCAGAACATCAAGCCAAAGAGAATTATTACTGAATTTTAGAGGTCTAATGTAATTTGCCAAATTTCGAAGTCTTTGAAGTTACTACAGACATTCACTCTTTTCTTCCTTCCTATTCTCCCTTTTGAAATGGGAATATCTGTCCTATGCTAGTCTTATGATAGCATTTTAGAAGCACATAACTTGTTTGGTTTCACAGGTTCATCGCAGAAGAGAAATTGTCTTATCTATACATGATTTAACCTATATATGTCTTACCTATACATGATTTATGACTTTTATATAAGACTATGCACTTTAGACTTTTAAATTTGATGCTAGAACAAATTAAGAATTTGGAGACTTTGGGGATGGAATAAACATACTTTGCATGTGAGAAGGTCATGGGTTTGGTAGGGGAAAAGGCCTGGGATGCTATAGGATAAATTAATATTTGATTCTCTCCAAAACTCCTACGTTGAAACTTAATCCCCAGTGTGGTACCATTAGAAAGTGGGGTCTGGGAGAGGTAATTAGACCATGAGGGTGGAGCCTGCATGAATAGAATTAGTGCCTTTAAAGAAGAGTTCCAAGAAAGCTCCCTTGCTCCTTCTTCAAAGAGAAGAAGGGCATCTATAAACCACGAGGGGAGTTCTCACCAAACATAGTGCCTTACCTGCTGGTGATTTGATCTGGGTTTTCTTAGCCCCTAGAACTGTGAATAAAAAAATTTTCTCTTGTTTATACATATATCACATTGCAAATATTATCCCATTATAGTAGCCCAATGGAGAAATACAGCAGCTAATGTAATCTTCACACTACAGCACTTTGACCACACATGCTGCTTCATAATAATCTTCTCCAGGATGTCCTCATCTGTATCCTGCTTTATCCTCATCTCCCCTCCACCCCGCTAGAAAAATCTCAGTTTGGGTCTTGTCTGCTTTTATCAACAGGGAGAATAACTAAATAGTGTGTTAATTTTGGTACTCTATATGCTCCATTTCTGAACAGCATTGTCTAAGATTGGGAGTGCAAATAATGTATGCTAAAACATCTATAAACTAAAATACATCAGAGTTGCTATAAACATGATGCTAGTACAACACTGTAAATCAACTATACCCCAATAAATTTTTTAAAAATAAAATACAAATATTTGTCATTTATTTTACATCCAGTACTTTATATTTGACAAGAAACCACCCAACTATGACCCCTAGACTCAGTGCAGCCCACCACCGGTTATTATAAAGTTTTAATAGAACAAAACCATGTCATCTACTTATGCATTATTTATGGTTGATTTTGTACTACAATGACAAACTTGTATAGTTAAAACCTAACTCTTATTGTCCTCAAAACCTAAAATATTTACTAACACTTTACAGAAAATGTTTTCTCATCTCTGACAAGACTATATCAAAAAAGATGACATTTAACCTTCTTCTCGTCTAGTACATATCCACTCATTAATTTATTTAAATATCTTTCGGAGTTCCCACTGTGGCTCAGCAGTAATGAACCTGATTAGTAACCATGAGGATATGGGTTCAATCCCTGGCCTTTCTCAGTAGATTAAGGATCCAGCATTGCCACGAGCTGTGGTGTAGGTCACAGATGTGGCTCAGATCCTGCATTGGCTATGGCGTAGGCCAGCGGCTGCAACTCCGATTCAACCTCTAGCCTGGGAAAAAGCCAACAAAAAAAAAAAGTTTATTTAAATATTAGCAGTAGTAATAACATCTTAAATCCTATATTTATAAAAATTATGTTATAAAGTGGTTTCAAGTATCACTTTATGTATAGATAAGTGAATATAATATAGTCTCAGTATCAAATCTCCATTTTCTTCTATTTATTTTATAGCCCTAAATTAATCTTTATTTTTCCTAATTTTTTCCACCTGGGAGCACAGCAACTTGGAACAAGGAATGTAATTGACATGAGCCTGAGTAACAGAAAATGTTATCTACTGATTGGTCCAAGTGTAAGTATAAGGGGAGTTTTTACTACATGTCAGAATGTCATAAGTGATTGCCATCATCATCATTCTACATGTAAAGCTGAACTCTGAAGCCATATTTCCTGGATTTAATTTTCAGGTATTCTGCTTAGACAATTCCATATCTATTGCCATGTAACATATTACCCCAAAAATTTATGGCTTGAAATAATAAACATTTATTATCTCACATTTTCTGTGGGCCTGGTTGAAGGTTTCTTAATAACTACAGTCAAGGTGTTCATCAAGGTTGTACTTATCTGAAGGTGTGACTAGGCCCAGAGAATTCTTTTCCAAGTTCACAATCATGGATGTTGGCAGCAGGCCTCAGTTCTTGGCTGTCTGTTGGCCAGAGGCCTTAGTTACTCACCTCATGGGACTCTTCTCAGCGAGTTCTCACACCATGATAGCAGGTTTCCCTTAGAACAAGTGATCTGACAGTGATCAAAGGGGAAGCAACAGTGTCTTGTATGAAAGAGTCATCTGTCATACTCTGTATTTAACCACATTCTGCTCATAATAAGCAAGACATCAAGCCCAGCCCATAATTGGGAGAGGGAATTAGTCTTCACCTCTTGAAGGAACAAGCACCAAAGAAAATGTGGATAAATAATTGATCTTTAACAGCTCCAGGGGTTAGGGGCACCAACTCTTACCACAGTAAAAAATCTCCGTATAGTTTAGAGTCGGCACACATTTCCTCTGTATCCAGTTCTTCATCTGGGGATTCAACCAACCATGGATTGTGCAGCATTGTACTAGTTACTACTGAAAAAAATTCCACACATAACTGGATCTGTGCAGTTCAAACCTGTATTGTTTAAGGAAGGATCAACTGCATATTAACTTGTCTCAATTCCTTCATCTGTAAAAATGAAGGTAAATAATGGTAAAACAAAGGTTAATGACAGTTTTGAGACTAAAAACATGTAATTTAGACAAGAGCCTCCCACATGGTAAGCAATCTATAAATATTACCTTATATTTGAGATTTATACTCTTTTCTACTTTATTCTTTACAAAACAATGAGAATCACCTCTAATTCTCACTTTATGTTCATTTCATTACATCACGATCTGGATTTTAGAATTTTTCTTTCTTTGGAAGAAAATTTGTCTCTTAAATTAGTGGTATTGTGAAAGAAAAGTTTGCTTGCTTTCATTTACACCAGGTAAGAGTTGATATACCTTTTCAGGTACCAAAGTGCTGCTCAATCTGCCTCTCTCTCAGTAATTACATCAGTTTTCTCATGTTGCTTATGGTATAAGAGGGTCACTTTAGTAGGAAATAAAAATGTCACCTTTCTGTATTTATGCCTAAGATCTACAGAAACAGTGGTACAGAAATACAGAGGTGCCTATATATTTTTTTTCTTTGAAACCAGAAAATGATTTTTTTTAATTAAATTTTTTAATTGAACTATACTTGATATATAACATCCATATTAGTTTCAGGTATACAATATAATGATTTGATATTTGTATACAATGTGAAATATTCACCTCAATAAGTCTAGTTAACTTATGTAATTAATATTTGTTTCTTAATTATTTTTTATTATTTTTGATTTTCTGAAATTTTACTATATCTCCTTAGATTCAGTGTATCAGAAACTATAGTGTTTGTAGTACAGTCTTATTCCATGAAATGTTAAGGAAGAAACCACAATTATGTCATCAGATAGAATGCCTCTTTGGTATGACTGAAACTATGCCCACAAAAAACATACACACACACTCATACACAAGGCAGGCAAGTCAAATAATTTTCTAGCTCTGTCCTTGTCTAGCAAGTGTAAGAGCAGTTGAATATATATCAATTTAAAATACTCTTTAGGGGAAGATACCACATTCGACCTTTTAATAACTTATTTAATTGCCTAACATGAGTTTCATTTGATTTTAAGCCAAAAGTCCAAATGTAAGAATACAATCAATGTCTGTACCATTTATATCAATATGATTTGGTGGGTAGGAAAAGTTTCTGTTATCATCGAGAAAAACTGAAACCAGGGATCACAATTTATAATTTGTAGCCGTTCTCAAACTTAACCTCATTCTCTCTTGGGAAATTTCTCTGACTCTCTTAGACCAAACAAGATTTCCTTGTATTTGACCTCATGGCACTCTATTTTTCCCTATCAAACCACTTATCATATTACTGTATTTGAAGCTTGTATTGTCTGAATTTCAGTAAAGGCTCTAAATGATATGCTGGCAAGGCACAGTGGACTCCTTACAAGCTACAATCTTCAATGTTTTGCACAATATTTGTGACAGAATAAGACTGGAATATATATACACACATACTATACAGATATATAGAGAGAGATGTAATTTTTTTTTTTTTTTTTTGGCTGCTCTGTGGTGTATGGGAATTCCCAGGCCAGGGATCACATCCTAACTGGAGCTGCAATCTATGCCTCAGCTGCAGCAACACTGGATCCTTAACCCACTGATTTGAGCTGGCAATTGAACCTGCATCCCAGTGCTCCAGAGATGCCACCCAGTGGCCTCCCCTGATGACACAGCAGGGTAATGATCCAGCATTGCCACTGCAGTGGCTCAGGTTGCTACTGTGGTGCGGGTTCAAACCCTAAGCCCAGGAATTTC
The DNA here is from genome assembly GCF_054392235.1 of Sus scrofa. Lineage (NCBI taxonomy): Eukaryota > Metazoa > Chordata > Mammalia > Artiodactyla > Suidae > Sus > Sus scrofa. The sequence goes on from NC_139390.1 coordinate 104,908,247, forward strand.
CACATGCCATGAGCACAGCCAAAAAAAAAGAAATGAAAAGAAATCTGCCCAGTATCTCCCAAAGGGTAGGAAATAATTGTTAATAACGCTTAATAATTATACCTAGTATTTAGCATCTACTGTATTTCAGGCACTATATTTAATATTTTATGAATGTTACCTCATGTAACCCACATAACCAAGCCATGAGACAGTGGAGGTATTACATTGAAATTATAGCTGGATTCAAATCATGAGTTTGCACTTATCTGTATCTGTGTGATCATGAGCCAGTTAGATAATGTATCTGTTTTCTCATCTGTTAAAATAGGTCAATTAGAGAAAATACTCCCTATATATATTTATCATATAATAATTACTGATTTTATTATGTTTGTACATATACAGAGCTAGCAAGCAGCATACAATCAGCCACAGATTGTATATATACCATTTTTCTCCTTTTTTTAAACTATCTGTATATCAAGATGCAATTAACATACAATATTATGTCAGTTTCAGTTATGCAACATGATTAAACATTTGTTTATATTGCAAAATGATTACCATAAGTCTAGTTAACATCCGTCAACATGTATAATTATGATATGTGATAGTTTTGAACATTTTTCATATCACCCATTTCATTTAAAATCATCCATGGCAGTTTACTCACCACAAAGTAGACCAGATATTTTTGTTTCATTTCAGTTTCAAAAGCGTATTTGTGCTACTTTCCATTCTTGGAACGTCTTATCCAATGTGTATACCTGTGTGTGTGTCTCTGTGTATGTTGTATGTGTACTTTGTGTCTATAAAAACATACCTGCACAGTTGGTAGCATTCTCTATTGTGTTTTAAAGAAAGGTACAATAGAAGATTACAAAAGGTTTGTAAATAATTGCCCCTCCTTATGTGATCCATAAGTAATAACTACTAAAAGACTTTAATATAGATTCTTGTGGTCCCCTGGAATAGTTCAAACTCTACCTTTCAGTTCCAACCATTTTTTTTTTTTTTTAAGGGCAGTACCAGTGGCAAATGAAGGTTCCCAGGCTAGGAGCTGAATCAAAGCTACAGCTTCTGGCCTACAACACAGCCACAGCAATGTGGGATCTGTGCCATGTCTGTGACTTACACCATAGTTCATGGCAACGCTGAATCCTCAACCCACTGATCAAGGCCAGGGATTGAACCCCCATCCTCATGGATATTAGTCGGGTTCATTTCTGCTGTACCACAATGGGAACTCCCCCAAACTTTTTTAAAGAATTACTTATACAACTTGTCATAAATAAAATTCAGGTCATTATGGCTCTCATAGAAATCAATTTAAGTTTTCACACTGAAGCCAGTTTACTTATCACATTTTTCTCTTTTTATTTCTAGCATATGCTTATCTTTGTTACTGAATATATCTTCTGAGAGAGTTACATATCAACCATAGTGCTCAAAATTTAAATAATTTAAGCACAAAAATACAGGATATGAGTTTGTCTGCTTAGACAGTATTCATGAAATAACCCAGTTGCCACAATGATTTCCAGGCATTTAATTTTTTTAAAAATTGCAATTATGTCTTCTAATTTAGAATTTTGAAACTATGCGAGATTTTTAAGGATTGCAATTTATATTCTCAAAAAAACAGTTTATAATTTATTACCCTCTACACACAATGAATAATAAACTTACTGGACATAATATTTCACCCAGTTGATGAGGCATCTCTCATGGATGAAACCACATGCCATATGTATTTAATGTACTTCATATAGTTTTCTAAATACCTCCTATAAATTATATGCTAAAATTAACTGGACATGACAGAATATTCCAAACAATCTACTTAAACTGAACAGAAAGCAATCTGAAATTCAAAACTGATTTAAAATTGAACCATTGGATGCACTATCTTCATAACAAATAACTTACCTGTCTATGTTAAACTATTTAGTAACTGAAAGATTCTATCATTATCTCGAATTTACCTACAAAATGTCATTTTAAAAAACTATTAACTTACTTAAATTGATTCAAGAAATCATGTGATTTGGGTTTCTAATACTGTTACGTTACATAACTCAGTAGATTTTCTGTAAAAAGAATGAGGTCCAACATCTTATTAGACTTGTAAATGTAAATTTTAAATGGAAACATTCTTTTGAATATGAGAGCAGTTTATAGTCTTAACCTGGCACAAGTTACATAATAAACTGCTAGAATTTTAATTTAAAGCAAAGTTTAAAGGCTATTGTGGTTTGCCAAGATTATCCTTCATAAAAATTTCTTGAATGTTTATTTGTCAACAACTTACATGATTATTCTAAATTAATGTGAAACCAAAAGTGAACCCAACACTCTAAAATACTTTTGGAAAGCAAGAACTTTTTTTTTCTCCTTTTGGTTATGCTTTAATGGCCAAGCCAATAAAGTAACGGAATCTGAATTAAATAAGCAGATTGGGGGTGGGTAATGAGGAGAAAGTAAGGCAGCTTTTGCAGTAAAAACTATTTTCACAAATTTAAAGACATTACTTTATCCTTGGGTTTTTAAAAAAATTGTCAAAGTCAACTGGAAGAACTTCTTGGCTTTCAGGATTTTAGCATTGATAACAATTTTACTTTGGGGAGAATGTTATGGAATTTGATATTTATCTTCTGGAAAGATGACTTTTGTTAGAAACCATATTTTTAGGTCTATTTTTATCATACTGTAGCCAGAGACTGAGTCAAGTGAGGGCACATAATTCAAATACCTCCCTTTCTTAGTACAAACTAAAATCAGTAGTGTGTATCTCCTTTCTAAAACTCAAATATCTCAAAAATCAACATCTTTCATATGTCCGTATGTACAAATATATGTATGTAGTAGACAGACAGATATGGCCAACACTGTTCTGGAAACTGAAGTTTTTTGAGACTTTCAAAGACATATCAACTATAATGCTTTGAGTGCCATAAAATTAAGACTAGCAGAACAATACTCTACTATATATGGAATAGATAAGTAACAAGGACTGAGTGTATAGCGCAGGGAAATATGTATACGTATAACTGATTCATTTTGCTGCACACCTGAAACTAATACATTGTAAGTCAACTATACTCCAATAAAATTAATATTTTAAAAAGCCTAAATAAAAGATGTACTCCATTGATGGTTCAGGCTGGTAGAAGAATCAGCATCAGGAGGTCCTTCAAGCCTTAGGCGACACAGAGAACATAATGAATCAATATGTGGGTGTTACTCTCTGTGTTTAGGATAGAGGGAATTAGACAATCAACCAATGGTTTTTATGCCATTATATATACTAATACAGTCAAAAATCTTACTGCAAACACAACTTGAGTTTACTGAAAAAGTAAAAAAACAGAAAGATTTGAGTTGCTGCTGTTTGGAATTCAGTCATTGAGCTGAATCAATCTCTCTCTCTTTCATCTGTGAAAATTGGGGGAAAAAAAAATCAATGTATCTAATGCAGTATTGAAAACTATGTGGCTAAGATGCTTCAAGATCCGAAGAATCCACTTGAGATCTATTCCTAACAATAACTGTCAGTCATTAATTGTCTGATCTTAAAGAAGATTTTTATGAGGCCATTGGTTTAATAACAGCTTTTTCAGGAAAAAGCATGCATTCAGACTTCAGAGCGTTTCAATGTTGCGAAAGCCATTCATTTTTATCCTCAAGATTGCATGGTACGCTGTGCACACTGTGGAGCTCAGCATAGCCTGAACTAGAAAAACTAAAACTCAATTCTGAAAACTCATGCTATGCTTCTGATAATTAAGAAATTACTATGTTTTTATTGCATTTCAAGGACAAACTGAAATTAACACAATGAGAGGAAAAGGCTTTGTTAATTTTAACTATTTACTTGGCAGTTTCTGTTAAGCAGGTACACAAAGACCAACAGCAAATTCTTTATATACGTTCTAATAGTTTAGCAGTGAAAACAATTAGGACACATAAAATTTACTCCCCTTTTTCCATATGTGCATTTGAGGTCTGGATCTTTTAACTTATACCAGAACAGCCTTTGTAGTGCAGGGACAGTTTAAGTGGGAGAAGTTTTCCAGAATGCAAAGCAGATAAAAGCAAACCTGCTCTGATCAAAGTCCATTTGGACAACTCAAAACGTTGCTTACCCCCTCCTCACCATGGTTAATGGGGCTGTTTATCTCTGGAACTCTGATGGTTTGGAGAACACCACTTCAAAAATACTACCTGCAAAAATAATATGTATTTCTTTCTCTCTTCACATTCCCGAATGATTTGACATGGCAGAAGGTCCATTGGCACATGTGAGCAAACTCTTTCAGGATTTCAATGGCATTTAATATGTGTACAAGGCACCTGCAATGGCTGGATTTTCATGCTTATTTGGCATAGGCTTTAAAATTCTGGAATACTTAAAATTTTATGAGGAGTGGGGAAAAATAGGAGTAACTACGGGATAGTTTCTAGGCCTTTTCCTAGGTTATCATTTTCAGAGGTGTTTTCATAGATTTCTTCAAACCATTCTGTGAATTTTTCCTCTCAAGAAGGATCAGATATTGCATATTTTTCATCCAAACTCTGCTTTTATTAATTCTTGAAATATGTGAGACAAGGTGTGTCCTGGGAATATGACTTAAAATAAAGTCACTGGTAAGAATATTTTTTCATTGCTATACACATGGTCATAATCAAGATATTCAGCCGTTGCCCACCTAAATACTTCTTGTGAAGAATTTAAAGGAAGTCTATATTCTATAAATGCCATATATATGATGCTATGATCTGCTTTGGCTCCCCTGGTGGATTGTTTACTATATTCCCTCTTGATATATCACACTGCAGACAGTTTGAAACAGTTACATCTTGGCAAAATCCAGGAAAATTACAAGTTTTCCTCATTAATGGTGTGCAGGCCTTTGTCTTCTCCTATCCACCCCCCACCTTCGTTTTACAACTTCCAGGATTCATGAGATCACACATATTTCCTTGAATTAGTGATGAACTACAGATTACCCCTTGAAATCAATGACTAATGGAGGAAGCAAATCAGAATTACAAATCCTCAAGAAACCTCCAGTCTTTAAAAGTCAGAAAACAGAGTAGGCAAAAGCTAGGGACACTCTTAAATCTGAAGTTAAATGCAGCTGAGTTAGGAAAGCATGGCAGGGAAAGAAAAGCCAATGATGTGGCTAAAAGTTAAATGACGAAAGAAATCAGACACCTAATAAGTCCTTTTGTTGTATCACTTAGAGCTTTTGCCTTTTGTTGTGAATGATTTGCGGCCAGAAGCATATCAACTATATAATTTGTGCTTTCACAGTTTCCCCGACCCTAGTCCATTCTAAGTTTCCCTTATAGGTTAATGCTGAAACCTAATAGGATCTGCTGCAAATGCCTTTTACACTTTGCCCTGAGAATATGGAATGTGCTTTTCCTTCACATCTCTGCCATGGGAATTAATTACCTGCAGTTTTCAGCACAGTGTGAAAGTCTTATCTGCTTTCTTTGGCAGTAAAATATTACTGCAAAGCTTTAAACTAGTTTTGAAGTTTTATTGTCCTTTTTCCCCCTAGGTTTTAATTACGGATGTTTAAAATATTTTGTGTCAGTAGGTAATCTCATAGCTATTATGGTAAAAAACAATGAAAATAATCAGACTGAATTAAACTATGAAAATAAAACTTTATATGCAAGGCTGGGCAAGCTTTTAAAGGCCATTGTTTTACTGGGTGTTACAGAATTTTAGTGATTTGTGTAAAGAAGAATCAATATTATTTACTAATAGGCAAAAAAGTGGGTTATTTTCCAAAACTGGGTATCCATTACATTTAATCAGATCCAGATGATAACACTAATATTTGTGATGGATCCCAACCTCAAAACATAACATGAGAAGAAGAAGAAATAATGATTCGAACCTTACAGTTCCATGGATCAGTATTTATTCCTGGTTTCAGGGGGAAATTAAAGTTGTAAAGAGAAAGACAAATAGACATTTCATGTTCTGAGAGTATTTTTACTTCTTTTGGGTATGGTTTAAGTAATGTATTAATTTTTTTTTAGTTTCTTAAGCTTTTTTAAAGCAAATAAACAAAACTTAAATGAATAAATTAAAAAAATTATACACAATGCTTCCAAAGAAACTGAATATTCAAACACTGTAAACTTTATAAAAACTCATTTTTAGTTTATAAAAAGGGTAGGGAATAAAACCCAAAATGTACAATCTAATCATTGTCCTGCAAGATTTTAAATATTTCTGTTTACTCTTTTCACATTTCACCTCTTACTTTTTATGGTCTGCTGACCTCACATTCTACTGTGGATATTTTAAGCTCGATGTATTCTAATGAATTTTTTTCCTTGGACAATCTATAGAATAAATACATTCAATTCAACCTAGAAAATGAGATACAACATTACATTTAGAAGCAATAAAATATACTCAAACATATTCCTGCTTTATTAATTAGCTAACAAAATGAAAATCCAATTTGGAGAGAAAATTGTTAAGGCTCCAGTAACTTTTTAGTGTTTGAGATTCTATGTAGTTACTGTTTCTTTGAGAGTAACTTCAGTTTTGCTTAGATATGTATAGTTGATATTTCCTTTATTCACTCCAATTGAAATAGTCCTATTCATAAAGAATATTATTACATGAAAATAAATTTTACACAGTTCCCATATTTTAAAATGCCTTTAAAAAGTATTTACTTATTTATTTTTATTTCCCTCAACATATATAACAAAATTAATAAAGAACAGTAAAATAGAATAGAAATAAAATTTGTCTGAAATTAACAAAGAATTTTACCATTTTCTATTATCATTTCCAAATGTGGAACTTCCGCTATCTTTCTAACTCTACTATTAGCAGTAGAGACAGGATAAACTTCTGTTCTTTGCCACTTACATATTTAACACAGTCTTATTTTGTTTTTAATCCTTAGCAACTATATTATATTAAATATTTTATTTAAAGCTGCCTTAAATAATTATACTCTTATTGAAGACATGATTTTCTTTTGAAAGAAAAAAGAAAAAAAAAGGTTAAATATGCCTTGAATCTTCAGAGGAGGAATGGAAGTGTACTTATTTCATGGTAATTTATTATGAGGTTTTTTGATAATTTTAAATTATATTGATTTCTTTCATGAATATTTTTACTCTTCCTTTTTGTGAAAAAGTTTTCTAGATTCTTATAATTCATATTATTGTTGAGAGTATAAATACAGTCAGCAGTAAAGCACAATATTTAGATATTGCACTATCTGCAGAGTATAGCATACAAACATTAGTCCAATTGGTCCCCGGTGGTCCCCTCAGTAGATCCACAAAGAGTGCCAAAATGAATATGCCAAACTCACACAAGGCAACTGCCTACTTAAATATTTAAATAGGACCAAATGCCTCCTCACTTAATATTTAAATTATGCATTCTACAATTAAACAAACTTTGTCATATCAGGAACCAAGAAAGTCACAAATTAAATGATGGAAGTCAATCAACCAGCACCAATACCTAATGAATCAATTTTTTTTTCAATTATCTGACAAGGATTTTAAAGCAGAAATCTTCAATAGATTCAGCAAGTAATTATGCATTTGAGACAATTAAAATAATAGAAAATATTGGCACATAAATAGAATTTATGAAAATAAGCCAAAAAGAAATATAGAATTAAAAATTGCACAGTTAAGTTAAAAATTTATACTAGAAGAGGTCAACAGCAGAGTGGCAGTGATATAGAATCAGTGAAGCTGAAGACAGATCAATAAAATTTATTCAATATGAAAACAGAAAAAAATAGACTTGGAGGAAAAAAAGAAAATAGGCTCTTTGGCACCAGTGGGAAATGACAAAATAATCTCACAAGTTTATCTTTGGAGTCCCATAAGGTAAAGAGAAAGGATGGAAGCCTAAAGATATTCAAAGAAATGATAGCTGAAAATTACCCAAATTTGGTGAAAGATGTAAACTTATATATTCCAGGAGTTAGGGGAACCACAAGTAAAATAAATGCCAAAATGTTAACACTAAAACACATCATAATTAAATTTCTGAAAACTCAAAGAAAAGCTAAATTTATGAAAGCAGCCAGGAGGGGGAAAGTGTACTCCCCATAGCCGAACAAAGTGGAGGAAAATCTCTCACAAAAAATCATGGGGGCTGAAATGGTATGCAAAAGCATTTTTCAAGTCCTGAAAGAAAAATAATTATACACTGCATATCCTACATTCAGTTAAAATATCCTTTAGGATTGAAGAGGAAATAAGTATATTTCCAAGTCAAGGAAAATTTAAAAATTCACCACTCACAGATTTACTCGTACAAAATAGCTGACTACAGCTCTCCAAATAAGACAATAATGGGAAAATGGACTGCAACTTTTAGACACTAATGAAGAGAAACAGAAGGGGTGAAAATATGGGTAATATAATAATATAATAAATGTCTTGGGAGCTTCTTAAATTGTAATTTTTGCTTTATTCATCAAATACATCTATTATGTTGCTCAATTTATGTGGAAAGAATAACAAGACCATTATATATAAAGTAGGAAGAGAAAGTGGATCTTGTAATAAAGTCTTGTTAGTACCTCAACAAGCTGTCTTCACAATTGTCTTGCAGGCAGTATCTTAACCACATCAACTTTATCCAGAACAGAGGTATGATATTTCACTAAGGGTCTCCTCCTCTGAGGAGATTTATTGGTTTTACTTATTTAGGACATATAAACAGTAACAGAGGAGCTCACAAAAAAGGGAAGGGTCACTGCCTTCCATATAGTAGAAGCCTCACCCCTTTAATTTTTTGGCTTGCCAAGGGCCACTCTCTCCCAGGGTCACACTGTCAACAATCAATTATTCACTCTCTCACTATCCTCTAAGTTAAAACAATCCCAGTGTATTTTACTTCTTTTTAGATCTTGGTGGAAACATATTCCTCATTTACAAATTTTACTTAAGACCATAGAGGTTGTTACAAATCAGATCAACTTGAACGGGATTTCTTAGAACTGAAGTCTCTAGAATCTGCCCAAATTGTAATAAAACTGGCACAGCCACTAGTATCCCCCTGGGACTCCTTTACTTATAGAGGCTTTTGCAACCTCCTCTTATACCTCCTGAAGATTCTGTATCCATGATGGGCATAAATTGCTCATGGAATTCTGGTACAAGGCACTCTTCCCTTTAGTCCAACATTTCATGCCATTAGTGAAGGAAATGCTGGCTGTGTACTGAAATACCATAGAAAAGCAGGCTCTGAATCCATGACTCTACGTACCAAATGCCACAGTCTACTCTGAGTAATGAATGGTGTACTTTGTAAACTTTGCATAGCCACCAGTGCCTATTTGCTAAAATAAAAATGGCATCTACAGGATAGAGTCAAATCTGGCTACTCTGGTTTATCTTACCTATGGAAGTGAGTGGTCTCTGCTGGCTTCATACATTAGAAGATACTGCTGCATCAGGGGAAGTCATCCCTCTCCCAGACCACTTGGCTACATTTGGAACTCTTTGGGATCAGGTGAGTGAAGAGCAAAGGGAGTCAGTAGAGAGAGGATAATACTGTACAATAACATATGATGGAGCTTGCTGGAACTTCTGCTTTTCATCCCTAGACTAGGATATCCCTAATCAAAGGCAAGATACAAAGGTTATGATAACTGGTCTAACTTCGGGAAGTAATCTTAACACTAGATGTCCTGCACATTTTTAAAGACTCTTGGGATATTTCTACTGATTTTATTATCTTGGCCAACCAATGACAGCAACACCAATTTCTTATCCAAGGCTGATTATTTTGGGATAATTAATGCTGTGAAACAATTGTCTCATAGACATACAAAATAAAGTCTAAGGCTATACATTCCTCTGCAAATAATAATGCCAAATACGAGACCCCACCAAAACACTAATTGCCTCATTCAGACTTCCAGGCATTATTGACAATGACAAAGGCACACATTTTACTTAGTGAAATATATGAGTCTGGGATTTTTTTTTTTTTTTTTGTCGTTTTGCTATTTCTTGGGCCGCTCCTGTGGCATATGGAGGTTCCCAGGCTAGGGGTCGAATCGGAGCTGTAGCCACCGGCCTACGCCAGAGCCACAGCAAAGCGGGATCTGAGCCGCGTCTGCAACCTACACCACCGCTCACGGCAACGCCAGATTGTTAACCCACTGAGCAAGGGCAGGCACCAAACCCGCAACCTCATGGTTCCTAGTCAGATTTGTTAACCACTGCACCACGATGGGAACTCCCGAGTCTGGGATCTTGAAGAATGTATTCTACAGAAAATTGTCCCTTCCTTCCTTCTTTGATCTTCCTTACTAGTTTTGGACAAAACCTATGCACAAAATGGCTTAAATAATACAATTTCAAATAAAACACAGCATATTTCAGTCATCTCTCAAACATTAGGGATAAATGTAATAAAGAATATGAATCTACTTTTGATGTTTGATAGCTGATAAAGTTTATGCCCAATACTCCCTATTCTCCCAGTGTACCATATCTGGGGAAGGTGATATGAAAGCCCAAGAGCTCTATACTTAGGGATTATGAAACTATACAAAACCCAAACTACACATAAGAACCTTCTTTCCAAAGTTAATAATTAATTGTATTTAACAACTGAAGATTAATAGGATAGCAGATCAAGATGGCAAAGTAAAAAGTCATGAAGTTCACCTCTTCCCCCAAATACATCAGGAATACATCTACAAATGTAACACTCCTCACATGGCATCTAATGAACACTGGCAGAAGAACACATGAAATGAGAAGAGGGGATCTCCATATAACTGGGTAGGACAAAAGAGAAAAAGAAAGAAGTGGAATCAGGTTGGGACCTTTGCCTCAGGGAGGGAGCTAAAGGAGGGAAGAGGTTGCTTCACCTTGGTGGTGGTGGAGTGGGGATCCCCTCAACAGCTGGAACAGGAAGGAGCTTCAGATGCTTGGAGGAAAGAACAACAGCTGGTCTGTGGCATGCAGTACAGAATGAGGCATACACAAATAGTTCATGCAACCACCCTGCACCCCCGAGCCTAAGACATGCATCTGCAGATATGGGTGGAGGCTGAGTATGGGAGTGGGGAGCTTTGTGAACAGACCTGAGATTAGGATGGCTGTTGACTGTGTGAGACAACCTGGAGGAGTGGGAGGGCAGAGCACTACAACTGAGAATATTCAGGGAGAATGCCTAGGCTGCCAAGGAGGTTAAGTTTCATTGTTAGGTGGCATTTGGGGGATAGAAATACCATTATGACCTCCTTCCCCACATACACTCCTGCTTCTGCAGGCTCTGAGGGAGGTTCCTATCTGAGCTGAATTTTGCCTCCCTATCAAAGCCCCATCCCACTCTCATCCAGAGCAGGCCTGCAGGTGCCTCAATTGCCATCCCACCCCTGCACCTGCTACCTCAGAAGTACTCACCTATGGGTTACTCACACAGAAGTTGAGCTAAAAACACAGCTTACCTCCAGGCATCCTGTGATTAAGGAAGAAGAGCTGAAACCTCTCCTCTTGTCTGCATCAACTGCAGTTTTACATCTCCACTGCTGGACTTATAAATTAGCACTGGTGGAACACCTAAAATGCTCCTAAAGCTGAAAGAGTTCTGGCTTTAGCAGACATGGGATTTATGGGTACATACAAACAGGGGTTGGGACATGCCAGAGTATGAGCTGAATTCATAGCTCCCAAAGTGTGCCCAGGTACAGGAATACTGTAGCCCTGGGTCCTAGCTCAGTGGATCTGCACTGGTAACCTGGTGAAACAGCACCTGAGAGTTATCAGGGCCAATTACCAACATACCAATGGTCAAAGTGGGGCTGACAGCAATGCCAACAATAATGTACATTGTGAGTCTGCAAAATGGGTGAAGGTGATACAACAGAGCACACTCACAGGTGAATACCTTCAGCAAAGAAATACTCAATGGCTTCTCTCCCAGAGGCAATGCTCTAATCCCTCCTACCTTACACCATAAATCAGAAACATAGCTCAGAAACAGATCAGATGGCTTCTACTCCAATACTAGGAAAAACATCTTGGGGCAGGTTCTGGTCACCAAAACATCAGCCACATCTCCTATCAAGGATATAATGGCCAGCATACACTGAGGAAAGAGATGGCAAGCATCCAAACTAAAGACAGCCCTTGCATCAAAATAACATTACACTCAGGCATGCTGCCTAGAGTGACAAGCTAGATGACAGCCACCTCTAAACACACCCCTTAACACATCCCTGACTACCACAGGGACAAGCCCCAGTTTCAACCAGGAAGCATGTGCAATCCCATGGACCTACCTTACCCACCAGGGGGCACTCACAAGAAGCAAGAGAAACTAAAATCATGCAGGCTGAAGTAAAGAGACCACAAACAGAAATTTAGATAGACAAAAACGAGATGACAGAGAAATATGTTTCTTACAAAGGAACAAGGAAAAAACACATAATAACAACTAAATGAAGAGGAGATAGGCAGTCTACCTGAGAAAGAATTCAGAATAATAACAGAATTATCAAGATCTTGGAAAAAAAATGGATGCATAGATTAAAACATTACAATAATGTTTAGCAAAGAGCTGGAAGATTTAAAGGGCAAGTAAAGATATCTGAAATGAAAAATACACTAGAAGGATTCAAGAGCAGAATGACTGAGGCAGAAGAATGAAAAAGTGAGGTTAAATACAGAGTAATGAAAATTACTACTATGGATAAGAATAAAGAAAAAAGAATAAAAAGAAATGAGGACAGTCTAAGAGAACCTCTGGCACAATTTTAAACATACAAATATTTGCATCATAGTGGTCCCAGAGGGAGAAGTGAGAGATAGGACCAGAGAAAATATTGGAAGAGATTACAGCTGAAAACTTCCCTAATTTGAAAAAGTAAACATTCACTCAAATGGAGGAAGTGCACAGAGTCCCATACAGGATAAACCCAAGGAGGAACACCTGGAGACACTAATTAATCAAACTGACAAAAATTAAATACAAAGAAAGTATATTAAAAACCACAAGAAAAAAGCAACAAATAACATACGAGGGAACCCCTAAAAGGTTATCAGCTAATTTTTCAGCAGAAACTCTACAGGCCAGAAGGGAGTGGCATGATATATTTAAAGTGATAAAAGGGAAAAAGGTTTCAACCAAGAATACTCTGTCCAGCAAGGCTCTCATTCAGATTCAATGAAGAAATTAAAAACTGTACAGAAAATCAAAAGCTAAAAGAATTTAGCATTACCAAGGCAGCTTTACAAAAATGCTAAAGGAAATTCTCTAGGTTGAAAAGACCTTGTTTGTAGGCCACAACAGGAAACAAGAAAACTGGAAACAAGAAAATTACAAATGGGAAAGATTATTAGTAAAGGCAAAAATAAAGTTAGAAATAATCCACAGAAAAATATATCAAAATCATCAGTCAAGAGAAGAGGAAAGGATGAATGCAGATTTATGAAAGTGCATTTGAAATTAAGAGACCAGCAACTTAAAACAAATTTTCATATATAGAATGCTGTATCAAACCCTCAAGGAAACCAGAAACTAAAAGACTACAATAGACTACATTCATAAAAAACAAAAAGCCCATCAAATACAACACTAAAGATAGTCATCCTATCACAAGATAACAAAAGATGAAAGGAAGAAAAAAGTCCAACAACAAAAGATCTAAAACAATTAAGAAAATAGAAATAAGTACATACATACAGATAATCACCTTGAATGTAAATAGATTGAATACTCCAACCAAAAGAGACTGGATAAATAGATAAAAATACAAGTATATATGCTGTCTACGAGAATCCACTTAAAATCTAGGGACATTTATACAGAAAGTGAGGGGATGGAAGAAGATATTCCATGCAAATGGAAATTAAAAGAAAGCTGGAGTAGCAATACTCACATCAGAAAAACAAACTTTAAGATAAAAAATGTTATAAGAAACAAAGAAGGACACTACCTAATGATCAAGGGACCAATCCAAGAAGAAGATAAAACAACGATAAATACATATATGCACGCCACATAGGAGCACCGCATTATATAAAGCAACTGTTAAGGGCCATAAAAGGAGAAATTGACAGTGATATAGTAAGAGTAGGGGAATATAACATTCCACTTAACATCAATAGACAGATTATCCAGAGAGAAAATCAATAAAGAAACATAGGCCTTAAATGATATATTAGACCAGGAAGACTTAAATGATAACTACAGAACATTCCAAACAAAAGCAGCAGAATATACAAAGATCGCAAGTGCTCATGAAATATTCTCCAGGACACATCACATTTTGGGCCACAAGTCAAGCCTCAGTAAATTTAAGAAAATTGAAATCATACCAAGCATTTTTTTCTGACCACAACACTATGAGACTAGAAATCAACCATGAGAAAAACAGCAACAAAAAACCCCCTGAAAAACACCAGAAACATGTGGAAGTGAAACAATATGCTACTAAACAACCAAAGGATAATTGAAAAAATAAAAAAGGAAATAGGAAAATACTTAGAGACAAAAAACAATGAAAACACAATGATTCAAAATCTATGAGACTCAGCAAAGGAGTTCTAAATAGGAAGTTTAGAACAATACAATCTCACCTCAGGAAACAAGAAGAATCCCAAGTAAACAACCTAACCTTACACTTAAAGCAACCAGAGAAAGTATAACAAACAAAACCCAAAATTAGTAGAAGGAATGAAATCATAAAGGTCAACAGAAATAAATGTGATAGAGATGGATAAAATAATAGATCAATAACACTAAAAGCTGGTTCTTTGAAATGAAAAAATTGATAAGTCTTAGAAAGATTCATCAAGAAATAAAGGGAGAGGGCTAAATATGATTAAATTAGAAAGGACAAATGAGGATAGCACAGAAATACAAAGGACTTTAAGAGACTACTACAAGCAACTATATGCCAATAAAATGGACAAACTAGAACAAATGAACAAATTCCAATAAAGGTGTGACCTCCCAAGACTGAACCCAGAAGATATAGAAAATACAACTGAAGATTCCAAGTACTGAAATTGAAATTGTGATTTAAAAACTTCCAAAAACAAAAGTCAAGGAACAAATAGATACAGTCAAATTCTATGCAATATTTAGAGAAGAGTGAACACCTATCTTTCTGAAAGTCTATCAAAAAATGGCAGAGGAAGGAACACTCTGAAGTTCATTCTGTGAGGCCACTTATCACACTGATATCACAACTAGACTAAGACATCACAAAAAAGAAAACTACAGGCCAATATCATTGATGAATATAGATGCAAAAATCCTCAACAAATTATTTGCAAACTGAATTCAACAATACATTAAAAGGATAATACATCATGATCAAATCAAATTTATCCTAGGGATGCAAGGATTCTTCAATATCCACAAATCAATCTATGTGATATATAACATTAACAAACTGAAGAATAAAAACAGTATAGTAATCTCCATGATGCAGAGAAAGTTTTGACAAAATTCAGCATGCATTTCTGATTAAAAAAAAAAAAAAACTCTTGGAGTTCTCATCATGGCACAGCAGAAATGAATCCAACTAGGTTGCAGGTTTGATTCCTAGCCTTACTCAGTGGGTTAAGGATCCGGTGTTGTCATGAGCTGTGGTGTAAGTCACAGATGGGCTTGGATTTGGCACTACTGTGGCTCTTCTGTAGGCCAGCAGCTGTAGCTAGCATTAGACCCCTAGCCTGGGAACCTCCACATGACATGGGTGTGGCCCTAAAAAAGACAAAAGACCAAAAAACAAACAAACAAAAAACTCTCCAGAAAGTGGGCACAGAGGGAATTGCCTTCAACATAATAAAAGCGATAGATATGACAAAATTATAGATAACATCATTCTCAATGTTGAAAAGCTGAAAGCATTTCTGCTAAAATCAGGAACAAGACAAGCATATTAATTCTCATCACTGTTATTCAACATAGTTTTAGAAGTCTAGCTATGGCAGAGAAGAAAAATAAAAGGAATCAAAATTGGAAAAGAAGAAAATTAACTGTCACTGTGTGCAGATGACTATACACTGAAAATCCTAAAAATCCTGCCAGAAAACTACTAGATCTCATCCATAAATACACAGAAATATCTTGCATTCCTATACACTAACAACAGAAGATCTGAAAGATTAATTTAGGAAAACAATTCCATTTATCATAACATCAAAGAGAATGAAATGCCTAGGAATAAACCAATCTAAAGAGGCAAAAGACCTGTACTCTGAAAACTATAAGACACTGACGAAGGAAATTGGGGATGATACATTTGAAAATATATACCATATTCTAGGATTGGAAGAATCATTGATAAAACGACTCTACTACACAAGGCAATCAATAGATTCAGTGCAATCCCTATTAAATTACCAATGGCATTTTTCACAGAAGTAGAATTAAAAAATTAAAATTTGTATGTAAACACAAAAGTCCCTGAATATCCAGAGCAATATTAAGAAAGAAAAATGGAGCTGGAGGAATCAGGCTCCCTGGATTCAGACTACAGTAAAAACTACAATCATCAAAACAATATGGTATTGGCACAAAAACAAATACAGAGAAGTGAAACAGGATAAAAACCCTAAAAATAAATTCCTGTACATATGGTCAATTAATCTATAACAAAGGAGGCAAGAATATATAATGGAGAAAAGACAGTCTCTTTAACAGGTGGTGCTGGGAAAACCGGACAGCTTCATGTAAGAGAATGAAATTACAGGAGTCTTATACTATACACAAAAATAAATATAAAATGGACTAAATGTCTAAAGGTAAGGCTGGATACTATAGAATTTCTTTAGGAAAATATAAGCAGAACACACTTTGATATCAAATCACAGCAATATATTTTTGGATCCAATTCTTAGAATAATTAAATTAAAGACAAAAATAAACATATGGGACCTAATTAAACATAAAAGCTTTTGCACAGCAAAGCAAACTATAAAAGACAAAAACCACAACCCTACAGGATGGGAGAAAAATTTTGCAAACGAAGGTACGAACAAGGGATTAATCCACAAAATATACAAACATTTCATGCAGCTTTATATAAAAAGTACAAATCAATCAAAAATCATCAGATGATCTAAATAGACATTTCTCCAAAGACAGACAGATGGCCAAAAGCACATGAAAATATGCTCAACATCAAATAATTATTAGAAAATGAAAATCAAAACTATAATGAGCTATCACCCCATACCAGTCACAATAGCCATTATCAAAATGTCTACAAACTATAAATTCTGGAGAAGGTTTGGAGAAAAGGGAACCCTCCTACACAATTGGTGGGGATGTAAATTGGGGCAGAAACTGTGGAGAACAGTATGGAGGTTCCTTAAAACACTAAAAATTGAGCTACCATATGATCCAGCTATCCACAACCATAATTCAAAAAGATACATGCACTCCAATGTTCATTCCGGCACTATTTACAATAGCCAAGACATGGAAGCAACCTAAATGTCCATCAACAAAGGAATGGATAAAGATGATGTGGTGTGTATACACACATGCATATATATATGCCTCCGGCCTATGCAACAATGCACAATGGAACAATGCACAATGGAATATTACTCAGACATAAAAATAACAAAATAATGTCATTTGTAACAACATGGATGAACCTATAAATTACCATACTAAGTGAAGGAAGTCAGAGAAAGATAAATATCATATGACATCATTTATATGTAGATAATAAAAATCAAGAGTTTCCATTGTGGCTCAGTGGAAACAAATCTGACTAGCATCCATGAGGATGCAGGTTCAATCCCTGGCCTTGCTCAGGTTAAGGATCTGGCATTTCCATGAGCTGTGGTATAGGTCACAGATATGGCTCAGATCTGGCATTGCTGTGGCTGTGGCATCGGCCGGCAGCTACAGCTCCGATTTGACTCCTATCCTGGGAACCTCTGCATGCCGTGTGTGTGGCCCTAAAAAGATAACCAAAAAGAAAAAAAGAGGAGTTCCCTCCGTGGCTCAGTGGTTAACGAACCAGACTACGATCCATGAGGATGTGGGTTCAATCCCTTGCGTTGGTCAGGGGGTTAAGGATCCAGCGTTGCCATGAGCTGTGGTGTAGGTCACAGACATGGCTTGTATCTGGCGTTGCTGTGGCTGTAATGTAGGTCAGCAGCTGTAGCTCCAATTTGACCCCTAGCCTGGGAATGTCCAAATGTTGCAAGTGCAGCCCTAAAATAGCAAAAAAAAAAAAAAAAAAAAAGACACAAAAGAACAACTTTTTCACAAAACAGAAAAAGAATCAAAGTTTTTAAAACCACACTTATGATTACTGAAACAGAAATGTTTGGGGGAAGGATAAATTGGGAGGTTGGGATTGACCTGTAAACATTCTTCTGTATGGAATGGATGAGTAACAAGGACCTACTGTATAGAACATTCAATATTCTGTAGTGGCCCATATGGGAAAAGAATCTGAAAAGGAATGGATATATGCATATGTATAACTGATTCACTTTACTATATTTCTGAAGCATATACAACATTTTAAGTCAACTATACTCCAAGAGAAATATTTTTAAATAGAAGTCTTTCCTTACAAGGAAGTTTCAAAAAAAATATTTTTCCCTCTTTAAAGAAACAATTGAAGATTAATGGTAATTTTATATAATAATCCTTAACAGTAAACAACAAGCCAATATTATTTCCCTGTTCTCTCAAGTTATGTGTGGACCAACTTGGGAGCCTACGCTGACCACTATTTGAGTAAGAAGAAACATTTCATACCTTTTTGGGGCATGCACGATATTACCAGTCTAGATATCTGAGTCTACTTTAGATTGCATGGAGGTACATTACTCCTCTATGGAGTGACCTTAACTGACCATTTAGGAAATAGGTTTTGGACACTTAAAGTGGTAGAATGTCAGTATCAGTAGACTATGACAAGTTACATATATATTGTAATACCTAAAGTAATCACTAGGAGTTCCTTTCATGGCTCAGTGGTTAACAAATCTGACTAGGAACCATGAAGTTGTAGGTTTGATCCCTGCCCTCGCTCTGTGGATTAAGAATACGGCACTGCCATGAGCTGTGGTGTAGGTTGCAGACACAGCTCAGATCCCGCGTTGCTGTGGCTCTGGCACAGGCTGGCAGCTACAGCTCCGATTAGACCCCTAGCCTGGGAACCTCCATATGCCACAGGTACGGCCCTAGAAAAGACAAAAAGACCAAAATAAATAAATAAATAAAGTAATCATTGAAAAAAATATACAAGTAGATAAACTCAAGAACAGTCTATGAATAAAGCAAGATAGAATCCTAAAAAAAGAATATTGAAATAACTCACATTATTGCAAAAAAAGAGAAATGGGATTGAAAAATAAAAAACAAATAATAAAATGCCAGATGTAAGCCTTAAGCTATTAATGATTATTTTAAATATAAATATCTAGATACAGAGATTTACAGAATGGATTTTTTTTAAAGACCCAACTAACAATATGCTGTGTACAAGAGACTCAAATCAAACACGACACAGCTAAATGTAAAAAAAAAAAAAAAAAAAAAAGAAAAGTGTGTATCATGCTAATATCAATCAAAAAAAAAGCAGAAATATTTTTTATTAATATTGATTAAAGCAGACCACATAGCAAGAATAATTACTAGGGACAAAGGGGGACATTACATAATGATAATACACTTAATTCACCTCCACAACATAGTGATCTTAAATGTACATACATAAAACAACAGATCTTCAACATATATGAAGAAAAAAAAACGATAAAAGTGAAAGGGAAATAGATCATCAATAACTGGGCAGTTCACTGACACATATTTAATTTGTACTACAAGAAAAAATAAGCAAAGATATAGAACTTAGTAAGAAAATCAACCAAAAGAACATACTTGGCATTTATAGAACTCTTTACCTCCAAAATGTAGAATACACATTCTTTTCAAGGTGTCAATGGATTCACCATTGTAAACCATATCCAGATTCATAATGTAAACGTCAACACATTTATAAGAATTGAAATCAGTGTACTATGACTATAATAAACCTAACTAAAAATCAATAATATAAATAAAATAGGGAAGTAAAGCAAATAAATAAATTACAGCAAAATTTCTAAACACTTGGAATTTAAACAACATGTTTTTAAATAACTCATACTTTAAAGAATACATCTCAAAGGAAATAAAAATATATGCACAGGTCTGAATGAAAATAAAAATATTATATATCAAAATGTGTGGATGCAACTAAAGCGTAACGAGAGATATTTAGCACTAAATGATATTAGAAAAGTTTCTAATCAATAATCTAAATTCCTATAGACACTAAATTATATAAACAAGAATAAAACAAACCCAAAGTAAGCAGAAGGAAGGATAATAATACAAACAAGAGCAGGAATCAATGAAATTGAAAACAGGAAACCAATATAGAAAAATCAATGGAACCAGAAGTCGGTTCTTTTAAAAAAATCAATAAAATAACACACCACTAACAAGACTATTGAGATAAAAAGACAGATGGCACAAATCACAAATATGAGGTATAAAACAAGGGCTATTACTGCAGATTTTGAAACTATTAAAAGAGTTTTAAGGGAATACTATGAACAATTATATGTTCACCAGTTTGACAACTTCCTAAAATAACACAAATTACCAAAACTCAACCAAGATTACATAAATGACCTGCACTGTCCTGTAATCATTAAGGAAACAGAATTTGTAATTTAAAAAGTTTGAAATAATAACACCAGACCCAACTGGAATCATTGTGGAATTACCATTCACCAAAAAAGGGTCAGTTTTATAGAATCTCTTCCAGAAAGAGGAGAATAGGAAGGAACACTTGACTATTTTATTGGGCTAATATTATATTGATAAAATTGGAAAAAGTACAAAAGAGAGAAAACTATGGACCAATATCTTGCATAAACATAAATCCTGAAAAAATATGAGAATGTCAAAATTAACAATTATAAAAATAATTATATACAATGAGCAAATAGAACTCACTTCTGTTATTAAAAGCTGATTCAACATTAGAAAATCAAATAACTCAAATCTACCATATTAACAATGTAAAAAAGAAAAAATTCCATCATTATTGTATCATATCAATGAATACAGAAAAGGCATTTAGCAAAATTTAACATCTATTCATGAAAAAAAAAAAACCTGAGTATGTTTAAGAGTAAAGAAGAACCACCTCAATTTGACATAATTATCTATAAAAACACCACAGCTAACATCAAATTAATGGTGAAAGACTAAATTATTTCCCAAAGATCAGTCACAAGGCAACCAAATCTATTCTAACCATCCTATTCAAGATGGTACTAGATGTTCTAACCACTGCAAAAAGGCAGGGAAATAAATTCTACAAATTAAAAAGGAAGAAATAAATTTTCACTATTTGAAGATGACATGACTGTCTATGTAGAAGATCCAAGGATCTACAACAAAAACTACTAAGATGAATAAATTCAACAAAGTCACAAATACACTATCAATGCAAAAAAAAATCACATTTGTATATAGTAAGAGTGAACATGTGGAATTAAAAAAAAACAATTTAAAATTGCTACAAATAAAAGGATATAGCTATAAAATTGGCAAAGCATGGATAGGATCTGTGTGCTGCCAAATATAAAATGCTAATGAAGGAAATAAAAGAAGATATAAATAAATAGATCTAAATAAATTAATATATTTAGTCTTCTAATCATGTTCATGGATTATAAGACTAAACATACTGGAGATATCAATTCTTCTCAAAGTGATAGAAAGGGTGATATAATTCCTACATACATCTGAACAAGGATTCTTGTAGACACAGACACGTTTCTTCTAACATGTACAAAGAAAGACATAAGTCTAGAACAGCCACAATGATTTTTCAAAATCACCCTACCTGATATTGTCTAAATTATATAGCTACATTAGTCATGTTAGTTTGTTACTGGGGAAGGACAGCCACAAAGATTAGTGGTAAAAAGACATGTAACCCAGAATCATGCCCACACAAATATTTCCATCTGATATTTTGGCAAAGATGTAAAAGGAATTCAATGAAAGAGAGCTTTTTCAACAAATGATGCTGATGCAGTTAGATAACCCTGGGCCAAAACCAACCAACCAAACAAAAAGACCTCGAACTAAATCTCACAGATAAAAATTAACTCAAAATGATTCATAGACTTAAAAACATAAAACTATAAATATTTTAGAAAAATATGTAAGAGCAAAATTTCAATATGAGGCTAAGCAAAGAGTTCTTAAACTAGATACAAAAAGTACAGTCCATAAAAGGGAATACGGATAGACTGGGCTATGTCAAAATTAAGAATTTTGGCTTTGCAAAAGACTCTATTGAGAACATGATAAGACAAGTTACTAACTGGGAGAAAATATTTTCAAACCTCATATTAGACTAAGGACTAGTTTCTAGACTACATAAAGAACTTTAAAAATTCAACTAAAAAAAAAAACCTACTTAAAAACGGGTTAAAAGGCATAAATTCAATTTCAGTGTGGAGGCTATATACATTGCAAATAAACATAGGAAATGATGTTCAACTTTATTATCCATTTGGTAAATGCAAATTAAAGCCGCCATGAGATATTGGTACATGCCTACTACAAAGACTAAAATAAAAGAGGGAGACAACAATACATGTTGGTGATATTGCAGAGGAACTGGATCAGACATACATTGCTGGTAGAATGTAAAATGGCATAGCCTATCCTGAAAATAGTTTATTTTATTAAACAAAACATGCAATGACCATATGATCCAGCAATTTTGCTCTTTGCCTTTATTCCAAGAATTGAAAACTTATGTTCACACAAAAACTTGGATGTGAATGTTCATAGTATCTTCCTCTGTAATAGCCAAAAAGTGAAAACAATCCAGATATTATACAAGAGGAGGACTGATGACCTCTCAACTGGGAGATTCTAAATTTTAAAATTTCCCTGAGACTAAAATGTACTTTTAGTTATAAAAGGTATAAAAATACATGAATGATGAAAATAACCTTTTTCAAGCAATTTAGGATTTGGAATCACTGAGCAATGTGATTTTTGTCTCATCATATAACTAATGAAAAGGAAGCCATGCTGCCCTTAATTGTCAGTATCCTCATTGACATCTGTACTTTAGAAATGGTGTTCACTTTGCTTTTAATATTATTTCAGTAAGGTAAACTTAACTTTGATTCCCCTGCTAGCAAAATCACTATGAGATTACAGCGTACATGAATGCCTGGAGTGTAAATTAGGGAACACCACAGTGAGCCAGTCTTGGTGGGAAAATGTTGTGCCTTTCTGAAATGGAAATTATTAGTTGTAATGTTCTGACCCCCCCAATTTGTCCCACCCAGGGTTCGCTCATATTAATTCATTTATCTGTTACATGGCATTTATTTATTGTTTACTGTAAACTAGGCACTCTTTTAGATTGAGGGATGTTATCAGTGAGAAAAACAAAGCCTTGCATCATGAAGGTTTGTCCCAACAGATGGAGGCAGACAATGTATAAAATAAATAAGTATATTATACAGTATATGCTGTGGAGAAAAATACAGCAAGGCAAGGGGATGGAAAATGTGATGAGAAAAAAAGTTTGCATTTTAAAAAGCTCTTGGGAGAAGAACTCACCTAGAAAGTGCCATTTGAAACAGAACTGAACTGCACTGAAGACAGGCTCTGCGAGTTTGCAGGAAGTGTTATATTTGACTTACCAAAAGCTGTGACAGGAAAGGAAGGCCTTCTTTCATGTCTGCTAAGTATTGGAAACTGTCACTGAGCCAGCTAGGGCAGACCCATGAAAGCCAAGATCAGGAGTCCAAATGGAATGACCTTGAAGACAGTGAATGTCTGGCAGGCACAGACCCAAACCCAGGAGGTTAGAAAACACAGATATTGTAACTCCAGAGAGAGATGACGTGCACCAAGTCTAATGACTCCGTGGCAACAGGAAAGGAGCAAACAGGGCGGAAAATCCAAGTGCACAGTCTGAGGTCATCAGCAAGATTTCCAAATAGAGTGGGAAGAAATAGAAAACAAAGACCAAATAGACAGAGCAATTTAAGTGCCAGGGATTCAAACTAAGTTGAGACTGAGTGGCAGGTCAAGCCCAAAGAAGTAGGCATATGTCAGTACACAGTTACAGACAGGAAGCAAGTTTCTATAAAGTCAGACAGGTCCACCAGAAAAGCACAATAGAGTTCTTAACAAAGAGCTGAGATAGTGATCAGCTGCTCTGCCCCTCATATTCAATATGGGTGTGTGTGTGTGTTGGTGTGGATTAAAGAAGAGCAAATTAAAGCTCTCAACTCTGTAGAAGAACTATAGATTCTTGTTTTAGCAGGAAGATTGACTTGATACTGAGTCAAAATAGGAGTACATTCTACCTTTGATTTATTGTTGTTATGTCAATTTCTTATTTTTATGCCTGTTTGAAAAGTATTTTTATTCCACTCTCTAATCACAAAATATGTGAAATTTAAGACATACAGAAAGTAAAATATATGGCAGAAGATTTCCATACATTTTCTTTACTACTGTTGTATACAAACTCAGTATTCCACAGAAAGTATAATACAGAACCCAAGTCCCAAGAGATACAAAGAGATGTTATATAAAAATGAGTCTAGTAGCAAAATACATTTGGGAAATGTTGAGTTAAACAAGTAATTTTTCTGCTGGATTTTAACTTTAAGAACTATGAAATAATAAACAATGCATGTTAAAAATATACATTTTTATAATAAATTTCATTCAAAAATAGACTTCATGTTTAAAGCAGTTTTAGTTTCATAGCAAAATTAAGTGAAAATCAAATAGAGTCCCACATATTCCCTACTCCTACATATTAATAGTGTTCTGTACTATCAGGATCACACCCTGCAGTGCTACATTTATTACAATCAAGGAACCTATATTGACATATCATAATCAACCAAAGCCCATAGTTTATATTAAAGTTCATTCTACGTGTTTTACTTTCTATGGGTTTTGACAAATGTGTAATGACATGTATCCACCATTATGGTATCATATGGGTTAGTTTCACAGCCTTCCGATCTCTGTCCTCTGCTTATTCATACTTCCCTGTGCCTCCCAAAACCCCTTCCACCTCTAGAAATCACTGAATCTTCTACTGTCTTCAGTTTTGGCTTTTCCTGATGCTGTGTAGTAGGAATCATACAGAAATTAGCTTTTTCAGATTGCCTTCTTTTACTCAGCATTTAGGATTCCTCCATGTCTTTTTATGATATAATAGCTCATTTGTTTTTAGCACTGAATAATATTTTATTGTCTGGATGTACCACAGTTTATTCATTCACCTATGGAAGAACATCTTGGTTCCTTCTAAGTTTTAGTCATTGTGAAAAAAACTTCTGTATATACCTATGTGCAGTTTTTGTGCTAAAAATAGTTTATCTTGAGGGGCAGCTTTGCTAAGAATACAATTCTGATATATTTCAAAATAGTTACTCTTTCCCTGCAAGAGCATAAAGGATTTTTTTTTCTGATTATCAATGTGAGAACTTGCTATCAGGGCAATGCCGAGCTCAGAGTGAGTTAGAAAGCAGTCACTCTGATTCTACGTTATAGAAGAGATTGTAGAGATTTGCTGTAATTTACTCCTTAAATTTCTAGTAAAATTCACCTGTGAATCCACGTGAACCTGAGACTTTCCTTTTGGAAGGCTGTTAATTATGGATTCAATTTCTCTAATAGGAATAAATCTATTTATATGGTCCATTTGTTCTGGAATGAATTTTGACAAATTCTTTCAGGGAATTTATCCATTTCATCTTTGTTGCCAAATATGGGAGCATCAAGCTACTCACCACCTTCCACTGTGATTCTTTTAATGCCCAAGGCATATGTACTGATGGCCCCTCTTTTACTTCAGATATCACTAATTTTTCTTTTTTTTCCCTCAGCCTGGCTAAATCTTACAATTTTATTAATCTTTTTAAAGAACCAACTTTTGATGTCAGTAATTTTTCTCCAGTGTTTTTTTATTTTCAATTTCATTGACTTATGCTCTAATTTTTACTATTTTTCTCCTTTGCTTCCTTTAAATTTATTTTTATTTTATTTTTCTGTCTTTTGTCCTTTTTAGGGCTGTACCCAAAGCATATGGAGGTTCTCAGGCTAGGGGTCTAATCTGAGCTGTAACTGCCAGCCTATGCCAGAGCCACAGCAATGCTAGATCTAAGCCATGCCTGCGACCTACACAATAGGTCACAGCACCGCCAGATCCTTAACCCACTGAGCAAGGCCAGGGATCAAACCCACAACCTCATGATTCCTAGTTGGATTCGTTTCCACTGAGTCACAATGGGAACTCCTGCTTCCTTTAAATTTAATTTGTTCTCTTTTTAGTTTCCTAAGGGAGAAGCTTAGTTTACTGATTTGTATCTTTCTTCTTTTCTAATATATGCATCCAATGCTATAAATTTCCTTTTAAGCACCACTTTAACTTGCTGCCCATAATATATGCCCATTTAAAATCATCTCCTCTACAATTAAAAAAATTAATATCCCTAACAACTAAGGGTCAGCACATTTCAAATAGTTTCCATATATTTGAAATTAGCAATCTATAATACATTTCCTATGTTGTGGGTAATGCAACAAAACAAATGAGTTTAAATATTTAATACTTTAATGCTTAATTATTAAGTACTGAGGTTTGCACTCCTATCATTAACAATCTAATGCCATGTTACTATGAGCTATAATAATGTGTAATTTATAAGCTAAAAATCATGAAATGTAACTACTTATCAAGGAGACCCTTACATTGTTTAGATTTAGACAATTTGGGATGAGTAAATGCTGTTTTTCCTTCATTTAGGATTATGCATTTTCAGTAACACACAAGGATGCCTTTTTGTCCTAATGCCAAAGGTTTTTTAAAGGAGTAGTGAATCTGAAGGATGCATTACTATCCAATGGAGATGTTGCTATAAAAACAAACAAAACACAAAACAAAATAAAACAAAATCCAACAAATCCAAACTCTTGGAGCTGCTATGTTTTTTCCAAATTTCTTATGACTTTTTTCCAAATTTCTTATGACTGCAGTATACTTTTTTGCTTAGGGAGAAGAAGAGAGAGCTGGTAGCCAGATTTTACTCTCCTTACTCCTTTATCTCTTACCTTAAATCTCAGCCGAGTCACCTTCTTCCTAAGATCTGCCTCAGAATCAAATCCACAGAGCTTCACGGACTATCCTGAGCTAAATATCAAAGTTTCAAGTCCTTTCTATTTAAAGTATCTCTAAGCATAGAAAATGTAGCCTTATTATTTTGGGACTGTTTATTTACAAAGAGATAGAAAAGATAGTTATAACACATTAAAAGGCAGAAAAAGTATATTTGAGGTTCATGTTCAATAGACAGAAATCTAAAACTGTAAATATTCCCTCATATGGTCAACACAGAACCTGTCTCTAATAATAGCACTGTGATTTATATCATTATCTTCTACGATTTCGTTTTCTACATTGTAGTATCTTAGGAGTAACTCAGAGAAGACTTTCCCTCAGACTCTACATTTCACTTAATTTTTTTCAATGATGATCTTAAAAATTTAAGGTTGGTTTATTTTAAAGGAGCAGAGATCACAAATGACTTTCATATTCCTAAACCTACTGGCATTTCAGTTCTCAGCACAGTTGATTTTCATCCATCTTTCACAATACAGACTTCTTGATATCTTCTAGGACATAACATTCTCCTGATTCTGTCTCTACACTTATGGGTCTCCTTCTATGCCTCTTTTGCTGGGTCAGATTTCCCTGGCCCTTAAAGTTAGGAGTTCTATAAGACTCTTTTTATTATTATTATTTTCACCTAGATGATTTTATTGATATTTACAGTTTGTTATACAAAGACATTAGTGACAAATACATATCCTCAACCAGAAATCAGTGGAAACTCCAAACATATAAACAATCACTATTTCTTTGTCATTTCTTCTTGCGCGTCTCTCCACACATAACTTGTACAAGACTAAACTTGGGATAATCACCCAATACCATTCTGACCCAGTGGCTTTATGTTCAGGTAAAGACACTACCAATCAAGCAGTTCCATAAATCTTTGAGGTCTCCTTCCCCCTTACACTCCATATTGATGCCAATTTATACGTATTTTACCCCTTAAACATTTCTCAAATTTCTGTACCTCTCTCCATTACCATTGTCACCACCCAAATCCATCTCCATCATCTGATCTTGATCACCTCAGTAGATTCCAAGTGTTCTCCCTGTACTGATGGTTGGTCTTGGCAAACCAGTTCTCCACAAAGCAGCCAGAGTAAGATTCACAAAACTCCAATCACTTCCTTGCTCAAAACAATGGCTTCACATTGCCATTAGGATAAAGGCTAACAATTCTTTAACATGACCTTCAAAACCTTGCATGACTTGGCCACTACCCATCTCTTTAGCATCATTGTATATCTCTCTCTCCCTGGCTCCTTAACTGTAGTAACAGTGGGTTTCTGTGGTTGTCAGTCATGCTATGATTCAACTTATACCACAAACTACATATTTTTCCCTTTTGCCTATAATGCATTCCCATTGTCCAGGTAATTTCCACTCATATTTCAAATGACAGTTCATGTATTTAAAATCTTTTTTTTTTTTTTGGTCTTTTGAGGGCCGCACCCGTAGCATATGGAGGTTCCCAGGCTAGGGGTACAATTGAAGCTACAGCTGCCAGCTTACGCCAGAGCCACAGCAACTCAGGATCTGAGCCACATCTGCGATCTATACCACAGCTCATAGCAACACCGGATCTTTAACCCACTGAGTCAGGCCAGGGATTGAACCTGCAACCTCATGGTTCCTAGTCGGATTCATTTCTGCTGTGCCATGATGGGAATTCCTGTATTTAAAATCTTCAATTCTTGAATATCCCCTATCCCCAATCAGAAGTGTTCCACATAATTTCTTTGTCATGTACACACACTGAGATAAGGTCCCTATCTTACTGACTTAATAAATTAAATTTATATGTTTGATATAATCCTAAAGATCAGAGTTAATCTTAAATATTTATTTCTAGCCAGTAATTTACAATCTTATGCCAATCACTATCTAGTAAATGAAATATCTTCTAGATATTTCAGATATTATGGTTTATTAATTTATTCAACAGAATATTGAACACATACCACATACTAGCAAAAACTCTAGATTCTGCATATGAAACTGTAGGTGGTACAATGGCATTCACAGAGCCTAGATTCAAGGGTAGGGATCTATTGAGTATAGAGTCAGGCCTCCATACCTGAGGTCTCCAATCTGAGGATTCAACCAACAGTGGATCAAAAACATTTTTATAATTTTCTTCAGAAAGTTACAAAAACCAAATGAGAATGTTCTATTCCCTAGTGACTATTTTCATAGCATTTACATTCTATTAGATATTATACATAATGTAGAGCTATTTTCAAGTACTTGGGAGCCTATGGATTGGTACTGAAGATACAAATACTACACCAATTTATATAAGGGATTTGACCACCTGCTTGGATTTTGGTATCCATGGAAGGTCCTGGAACCGATTCCCCCGTGGATAAGGAGAGATGACTGTATGTGGGGCCTGGCAAGTGAGCTAATTCAGGATATTATACTAGATTTTGATGTGAAAGATCTCCAAGGAAAAACAAAAACTGAAAAGCTGTGTATTGGGGGAGGGAGGCTGTTGATGTACCCCAGGAGCCAGAGCTCTGTTTCACTTAATATCTCCTAATTGCCTACAGATTGGTGTGAGGTAACTAATTTATATAAAAATATGTAAATGAGTAGTTGGCATACAAATCAAGCAATGTAAATATTCTCATTAGTTTCTACAAATGGTATAGAATAGAGAAGTACGCCAGATTTGAGTTTGTCCCATGGTAAAAAGATTTATAATCTACAAAGTAGTCTACGGATATTTCTTTGGCAAAAATCAACTTCCTGGAGAAAGCAGTTATATCAGGGGCAAATATAAGCAAAATTTGGAGGTTTATAGATAGATATATAAAAAGGACTGTGGTTTAATTTAAAGTACTGGCAAATTCCTAGCAAGGAGAAAATAGCCAAGAGTAGAAAAATTTGTCATTTTTGGATAAAAACAGAAAATAACTCACTGCTCTTTGCAAATACAATCATAGAAGCTATGTGTTACCTCCATTTTCTTCCTATTAATTTTGTGTGAAAAGCAAATACGTAGAAAAAAAGATTTTAAAATAGAGAAACATAAAGTACAAAAATTTTATTTCACCTTGTAATGTTTTTGTACAAGCAGATTCAGGAAAAAAAAAAAAAAGAATTCTATGTTAGGAAATCACAAATAATTTTGTTTCTTGCAGATTTAGAGTTCCATGAAAAAATATCATAGTTTTTCTATTGAAATAGGAAAAATAATTTTCAACTGAAATTAAATTAGAAGGAATGAAGCTAGTAGTTATAGAAAAAAATCAAAATAGGGAAAAAATGAAATTACATGTATAAATGTGTTTTCTTTAAATATAATTTTACTGTGTTTTAAAACTATTGGTGTTGTTTATTACTATGCTTAGCTTTCAAAACTATGTATTAATTAAAGGGAAAAACTTTAAGACAGTGATTTTTCAAGAACAATTTTTCAATTATTAGTATTTCTAAAAAACCTTGAAGAGACTTTAAAGTGAAAGAATGGCCAAGTAGACATTCAATATTATTAAGATAGTGCATTCTATACAACAGTAATCTTAATGTTTGCTCTATCAATAGTGAACTATTAAAGATTTGTTTCACTAAATCCTCCAAGAAGATATGATGCGTAGTAAAAATCAGCCCTCAATATTCGTAGACTTTAAAAAAGTTACAGGATATCAAATGCGGAGCTTATGGTATATCTGGGCTTCTTTAAGGTATTTATTATGGTATTTAGTAATAACATTGTAGATGGACTTAATGGAGAAATAGTATTCATCTCAAGATGTTTGATGGCCTCAGGTAATGGAACAAATGTTACAAAATAAAACTGAATTTTTGTTTTAAAAAACGCAAATCTTTTTAAGATAGGCATATGAGCAGATGTTGATTTAATAACGACATAGGGATTTTAGTTTACAATAAGTTTAATGTGAATAAGCTGAAGATATAATGGCAAAATTAGAGTTTAGAAAATAGGAAATACGTTATTCTTGTCCTACTCTTCATTTGTCAGAACACATTCAAATATTGTATTCTGTTCTGGCCACTATACTTTAAGAAGGAGAGAAACACACTGGAGAATATTCCAGCATGAGAAACCCAGATGTAAAGAGCAGTTTGGATGAAATTGTAACATAGGAAACCATAATTAGAATCTATAAGATGGTAGCTTTAGGCTACATATATAAAATACTTTAAAATGACAATCAGAAGCAAAACAAAATGGTACTGGCTCAAAAATAGATAGATAGATCAATGCAACAAAATAGAGAGTCCAGAAATAAACTCCCTTTTTGGTCAATTTCTGACAAAATAGGCACAAATATACAATGAGAAAGAGATAGTTTCTTCATTAAATGGTGTTAGGAAAACTGGACAGGTACATGGAAAAGTGTGAAACTAGACCGCTATATTACACCATATGCAAAAACAAACTCAAAATTGATTAGAGACATAAATGTAAGAACTGAAACCATAAATGTAGACAGCAAGCTCTTTGACACTGATCTTAGCAATATTTTTTTTGTATCCATCTCCTCCAGAAAAGGGAACAAAATCGAAAACAAAAACAAAAAGGAACTACATCAAACTGCAGTTTTTTCGCAGCAAAGGAAACCAACAACAAAATGAAAAGGTAGCCTATTGAGTAGGAGAAGATATTTGCAAATGATACATCCAGTAAATGGTTAATATCCCTGAAATAGATAAAGAAATCATGTAACTCAACTTCCCCCAAAAAAATATGATTGAAAAATAGGCAGAGGATCTGAATAGACAATTTTTCCAAAGATGACATACGAGTGACCAATAGGCTGATGTGTCTGTTCAAGTAAATCTACTGACCAAAATATATTCTTTAATTTTGCAAAGGTAAAAAGACTAATTAAGTAGCCTCCAGAATTATTTGTTTTGCTTTATTTTGTTTAACACAGAGAGGAAAAGCTTCTGATGGTACAAAGAATCTGAATAAGGTTAAGACACAACAATAATTTATAATTAGCATAATAAAAGCTAGAACTCAGGAAAGATATGTTACTATACATGATTTTGATATAATTATATCTTGATTAGATATTAATTCTAAGTGATGATCATTCAATTTTACTAGTACATTTTATAAGTGAGGGTGTTCCATTTGTGAGCTAAGTCTCCTATGAGTTGCAAATCTGTAACTTTAGCTAATTAGTATAAGCCTTGAGAATGTTAATCTCTAAATTGCATTCCTTCCCTCTGTCTTCAGATATAGGAATCACAATCTTAGTGGCCAAGGAGAAAATTATCATAGAAAAGCAAATGTGCTTTAAAAGAAGTGAATGTTGTAGAAACAGAGTACTTAGGAGATGGTTCATAAAGAAGAACCTCTTAAATAGTAGCTGAAAAAAAGAAAGGCAAAAATTTTAAAAAAAGGAGTTCCGGCTGTGGCTCAGCAGAAACAAGTCTGACTATGATCCCTAAGGACACAGGTTCAATCCCTGGCCTCACTCAGTGGGTTAAGGATCCGGCATTGCCATGAGCTATGGTGTGGGTTGCAGATGTGGCTCAGATCTGGCATTGCTGTGGCTGTGGTATAGGCCCGTGGCTACAGCTCTGATTTGACCCCTAGCCTGGGAACCTCCATATATGCACAGGTATGGCCCTGAAAAAAAAAATAATAATAGTTGAAAAATTATATATACACACCTTAAGTATGAATTTTCATTCAGCACGTTGAAATTCTAAGTGTGACATGGTATGTCCATCTTTATCTTATGTAAACTAAAAATGTTTTATGCAGGTTCATTTTTTTAAACTATTATCCCATTCCAAGAAAAATGCCATAGAGACTGCAAAATTTCTTCCCTGATGCATTTTAGATTTAGAAGCTTAAAAAAACTAAATCAAGGAGTTGCCATTATGGCTGATCAGCTAAATGACCCGATGTAGTCTCTGTGAGGTTGAAGGTTCAATTTGATTGCTGGCCTTGCTCAGTGGGTTAAAAATCTTACTTGTGTTTCCAAAAGCCGTGGTATATGTAAGTTGCACATATGGCTCAGATCTGGTGTTGCTGTGGTTGTGGCATAGGCTGGCAGTTGCATCTCTGATTCAACTCCTAGTTTGGGAACCATATGCCATGGATGCGGCCATAAAAAGAA
This sequence comes from Sus scrofa, assembly GCF_054392235.1. Lineage (NCBI taxonomy): Eukaryota > Metazoa > Chordata > Mammalia > Artiodactyla > Suidae > Sus > Sus scrofa. Next base: position 104,941,599 of record NC_139390.1, read on the forward strand.
AAAAAAATAATATTTAAGATCATCGCTCTTTCAAACAAGATTGAATTTCTGTGTTTTCAGACATAAGTATGGTAACAATAATTATCAAATTCATCAACCATAACAATAATAAAAATAATACATTGTGGACATTATTTTTTTTTGTTTGTAATACATTACTTTGTAAAAGTCACTATTTTTTTTTTTCTTTTGGTCTTTTTGCCATTTCTTGGGCCGCTCCCGCGGCATATGGAGGTTCCCAGGCTAGGGGTCTAATTGGAGCTGCAGCTGCCAGCCTGTGCCAAAGCCACAGCAACACGGGATCCGAGCCGCATCTTCAACCTACACCACAGCTCACAGCAATGCCGGATTGTTAACCCACTGAGCAAGGGCAGGGATTGAACCCGCAACCTCATGGTTCCTAGTCGGATTCGTTAACCACTGTGCCACGACGGGAACGCCACTATTTTGTATTTTTATCATTTTATGGTCTTTTCATGTACGTGTATATATATTAATTATATATAATGTATACAATATATATAATTAATAGTATTTGGAGTATCCCAAGATGTTAAAGACGGAAATACCTATTATAAAAGACAAATTTTCTGCTTATAGCCATATTCATACAGAAGATATTAAGCCCAGATATGGTGTTTCAACACACTTGGTTAGCCATGTGAAGATGATCCAGAACCATGAACTTCAAGTGACTCAGTTTGTCAGACCCTTATTTAATGTGACTGAAGACAATTTTCTAATCATTGAAAAATGGGACTTGCAACTGACTATATATGTACTGATGGACACATTTCATATTATCCAAAGAGCCTGTTTTCAATGCTGAATTAGAAAAACACTCTTCCTACTCCTGGAGCTTACAAATCTTTGATTGTTTCACCTTAAAAGAATTTCTTCATTGTCAGTGTTTCCTTGATTGCCAGGTCAATAGACTTGAGATGGATGGATTTATTATTTACTTGTTTGCTTTTTATGTTCTGTTGATAATTCTTTTAATAACATATTGAAACAACTTTTCTTATTAAAAGACAAAATGATATGTAAAATATTGTTAAAATTTCATGTATTAATTATAATGATTTGTGTAGCCCTTTTACCTCTTTTGCACTCAACTATACATCATATTTCATATGTTCCAATATAATCATCTGTTTTGAATTATAGAGAAAATGATTGAAGTTCACCTGGATTTGGAAGAGTTCCAAATCTTTGAATCGTTGTGCAATCTTACATGTTTTTTTCAGTTTTAAAAATAGGCCAACCAAAAATATTAGACTCCTTGAATAATAAACATTTAGTTGGAGATATATATATATATTATTTCACTAACCCCAGAAATTATAGCACAGAGTATACTGGAAGAAGCAAGTACTTGAGCAGTGGGATAAGGAGGTATAACTTGACACATAAGATGATGGGTTAATACTTTGTTAAATATCTGAGCAAACTTAACCATGATTTGTTTTTATAGAGGAAGAACACTTAGTGAGAATGGATAAATTTTTCTGTAATTGACATATGACAAATACACATGATAAAGCAACAAAAGTCAAAATCATATTCAAGCACACTCATATATAAGTAACTTTTGGTAAATGAAATCTTTTTAAACTGTCTCAAGCTGAGTTAACTCTATGTAATAAGAAATTAAATAGTATGTCTCCTTCATTTAGCCAATAGGAAAATCCTGTAAGGTAAAATGTATATGCAGCACTAGACATGGTACATAGCAAATTTAAAGTCTTCAGTTATACTGGTGTTTCCCTGTTTTGTTTTGTTTTGTTTTTCCTCTCTTAAAATATCATGATTGGGATTTGGGATAGAGAGTAGTGACCTATCTTTAACGTTTCTGTGGTTCTCCTTGTGTCTAGAAATACCATAGATTCTATCCTAATAAAGGTGCAAAAGAGAAGGTACAGTTGATTTGAAAATAGAGAGAAGGCCCAAGGAAGAACAGAAGAGAAAAAGGCCCTAAGTAGCTTTCATCTGAGATGGAAGCAGCCTCCATCTGTTGACCAGATTCTGGGCCCCAGATAAGTTCTGTTTATTGGGGCTGATCCCAGAAACATCAGCCAAAGTGCCTGACTATGAGAGCATGGGGAAGGTGGTGAGGGCTCAGAGGGCACTTATTTATTTATTTATTTATTTTTGGTGGGGGTGATGTCTGTTCTTTGAATTCCAGGTCAATGAGAATGTCTGGAAAATGGATTCCATCTGGTTACATGAATACATGAAGAAGGGAAGGCTGTCATTGTGTACAGCCTAGTGAATCAGACCTAAACAAAACCCAGAGTTGAGGGAAGTAAACTTTGGAGAGAAATTTCAGCTCCAGGACAAATGCCAACAAACAAGTGGGCTAAGCTTCCAGCAGGAAGTAAGGGACACCAAAAGGGGGAACTCGCCAGAAAGGAATTCCAGCTGGAATACTGCAAAGTGACAGATGTGTGAGGCTTGTGCCACAGGTGGTTTATCCCTCTAGATATCATTAGGCAGCTGGACACTCTGGGTGAAGCCACTTGTTGCACAGACTTCTTGAAGGTTCAGTTAAGGACCTGGCCGAGCCTCCGTAATCCATCCAATTTCAGCACAGTGTCTTTGAATGTTTTTAAATTAGTTAATTTCATGCCATAGTTTAAACAGTTACTAAATTATTGTTTTATATTATGTCAATCTGGTGAGCAATTTTTTTCCAAAAATTAAATAAAAATTTTGGACATAGAAGATTATTGAGTTAAAATTGCAATTTCTTTAAAATGAAAGTTCACATTTTATAGGCATTTGTTTATACATAGTCTGCATCATCGAAATGCTTAAAAACAAAACGAGACCAGTCTGGTCACAGACCACTTCTGCCAAACAAACAAAAAAAAGCCCTTAAATTTAGACTTTGTGTTCCCTATGCTATTTACCTTCCATCATTAAAATAGTAGAAAATAAGATACATTATTTGTTCCATTTGAGTGAGCACATAAGAGATAAAGACTTCCAGACTAGGACCGAAAAGAACTGAATTTGAGACAATGATTTAGCTCTCATTATGTGACAAAATTAGTTAAAACCCATGGACTCTGTTTTTTTTTTAATCTGCAAATTATTTTCTCTACTTACTCCCACCTTATAACACTGATCTTCATTTTAGTGTACTTTGTTCAAACAGAACTATGGTTGAACACGGCAGTCTATATACTATATCTGGCCTGAGTAACATTTAATTTCCGTGGTGGAGAGATAAAAACAAATGGCAAATTTTCCCATTTCCTAAAGAGTAATAGCTTACTAATGTGCTAGGCTAATTATTATATAATCCTTAAAATACTGAAATCATTTTATTTATCATTAACTCTGATAAAAATAGACATCCTTCATTTTAAAATCACTATTAGGACCAGAAAAGCATGGTGGAGTAAATTGTCATAGTGTTCCTGTTGATGGAGTTCCATTTTAATCTGTGCTGATCTATATACACATATGCATGTGGGATGTGGGCATATATTGATGTAAACTCATGTTGTCATGGACTGCAGCAGGAGGAATCATCAGGATCTGTCCAAATCTGGAAAGCAGTTTTACCAGGTGGGTGTAACAGATGGGACTAAACTAAGTACAACAAATCCCAATTAGCACTTTTGTATAGATCAAGGGACAGTGGTTATGATTACTCAGGGAGAAATCTAAGCCAGGGCCCAGGGTCTCAGATAACATCAGATGGGAAAAGAAAAACTGTGCAGACATAAAGTGAAATGGAAATGAACACAAAGAGAAAGTTAGTTTGAATATTGAGATAGGAAACAAGATGAAAAGAAGCAAAGAGAATAATGACTGATATGAGAAGGGATTAGTTATCTCCAGGTGCAATGCTGAGGATCACGTTATAAAATAGTTTTTAAGTCCATGAAAAACCTGTATTGGCAGGTAGGTTCTATTTCCCAGAGTAAAATAGGGCTCTTGGTGTGTGTAGCCAATGATGAGAGCTTAAATTCAAAATATGTATTCAATGATAAATCTTTGAATATCTTAAAAATGTGTGTGTATACACCTATCACTTATATGGACATCTTCAATTCATTGTATAACAAGTGATAAAATAACAGACAGCAAGAATTTTAAAAATTACTAAGATTCATTGAGTTTTTATTTGGTTAAACACTGAGGAATTTATATATGATACATGTTGAGATCCTCACACTGATGACACAAGCTAGGAAATGTTGCTGTTGTTGTCTAAGAGCAGAAACAGAGATTTGGGGAATATAAGCAAACTTTTTCAGGTTGACGTAAATCAAGAAGCTGTAGTCAGGTTTCAGATTCAAGTCTGGGTGATTCCAGGGTCCTATTTTTTTTACTCTTTCCTAACAGGATTCAAATTTTTTTTATTGAAGCATAGTTTATGTTAAATATTACATAAGTTACAGGTGTACAGTATAGTGATTCACAATTTTAAAGGTTATTCTCCATTTACAGTTATTATAAAATACTGACTATATTCTCCATGGTGTATATCCTTGTAGTTTATTTCATACCTAGGAGTTTGTACTTAATCCACTCCTACCTATATTGCCCATTCTCTCTTCCCTCTCCCCACTGGTAACCATGAGTTTGCTTTATCTGAGAGTCTGCTTCTTTTATGTTATATTCACTATTTGTTGCTTTTTGGGTTCCACAGATAAGTGATATCATAGAGTATTTGTCTTTCTCTGACTTATTTCAATTAGCATGATACCAACCAAGTCTACCATGTTGCTGCAAATGCCAAAATTTCATTCTTTTCCATGGCTGAGCAGTATTCCGTGTGTGTGTGTGTGTGTGTGTGTGTGTGTGTGTCTGTATCCATTCAGTTGTTTATCCATTCATCTGTTAATGGACACTTAGGCTGCTTCCATGTCTTGGCTATCGTAAATAGTGTTGCCATGAACATTGGGGTACCTGTATTTTTTCAAATGAGTGGTTTTTTTTGTTTTGCTTTGTTTTTTTTCCAGATATACACCCGGGAGTGGAATTGCTGGTTCATATGGTAGTTCTATTTTCAGTATTTTGAGAACCCTACATTCTGTTTTCCAGAATGGTTGCACCAATTTATGTTACCACCAAGAATGCAAGAAGTTTCCCTTCTCTCCACATCCTTAACATTTGTCTTTGTGTTGTTTTTGATAACTATTCAGACAAGTGTTAGGTAATATTTCATTAGAGTTTTGATTTGCATTTCTCTGATGATTAACAAGTTGGGCATCTTTTCATGTGCCTGTTATCTTCTTTTGTTCTTTGGAAAAACATCTATTCAGTTCTTCTGCTAGTTTTTTTCACTTTTTAAAAATTTTTTTGTCTTCTTGGGCTGCACCTGTGGCATATGGAGGTTCCCAGGCTAGGAGTTTAATCGGAGCTGTAGCCACCAGCCTATGCCAGAGCCACAGCAATGCCAGATCCGAGCCGCATCTGTGACCTACACCACAGCTCACGGCAACACCAGATCCTTCACCCACTGAGCAAGGGCAGGGACCGAACCCGCAACCTCATGGTTCCTAGTCGGATTCGTTAACCACTGTGCCATGACAGGAACTCCTTTTGCTAGTTTTTATATCGTTTTTTTTTTTTACGTTCAGTTGTATGAGATATTTTATTTGTTGGTTATCAACTTCTTACTGCTCATATCATTTGCAAGTATTTTTCCATTCTGTAGGTTGTCTTTTAATTTTGTTTATGGTTTCCTTTTCTGTGCAAAAGTCTTTTCAGTTTAATTAGGTACTATTTTTATTTTTATTTCTATTACTCTAGGAGATGGATCCAAAAAGAATATTGCTGTGATTTATGTCCATGACTGTGTCATTTCTGTTTTCCTCTAGGGGTTTTATGGTATCCAGTTTTAATTAAGGTCCTTAATTCATCTTGAGTTTATTTTTGTATATGGTGTTAGAGAATGTTCTTTTCATTTTTAAAGTTTTATTGAAGTATAGTTGATTTACAGTGTTGTGATAATTTCTGCTGTACACCAAAGTGATTCAGTTATACACGTACACACATCCATTCTTTTTTAGATTCTTTTCCCTAACAGACCATCACAGAATATTTGGTAGAGTTCCTTCATGTAGCTGTCCAGTTTTCCCAGCATTACTTATTGAAGAGACTGTATTTTCTGCATTGTACATTCTTATGTCCTTTGTTACTTAAATGACCATAAGTGGGTGGGCTTATTTCCAAGCTCTCTATTCCACTCCACTGAACTATATTTCTGTTTAGTGCCAGTACCAAACTATTTTGATTACGGTAGCTTTAGAGCATAGTCTGAAGTCATGGCATGTGATTCCTCCAGCTCTATTCTTCTTTGGCAAGATTATTTTGATTATTTGGAGAATTTTGTGTTTCCATACAAATTTTAAAATTATTTGTTCTAGATCTATGAAGTCCTTTGCTCTTAATTTCAACACTCATCTCTATGTTAGACTTGGCTAATATTACTTCACTTAAATGTTCTCAAATGTGTTAAATTAACACAGATGCTAACAAATCATGAATTTAGGATATTTTAATTTTACATTACTCAACTTATATTCTAATTTAGGCACAATATGCAGAAAAGGGGAAAAACCAAGAACTTTAAAAAAAGCACAAAGGATATTGTACAATTAATGCTCAGAGACTAAGAAAATATGCTGAAGTAAGAAGGATAAAGAGGAGGGGTAATTCCTTCTTTTGCCAAATTTCCTTTTTTCCCTTATTTTTCTTCACTCAGAAACTCTGATTTATTCCTTATTAAATAAAAGGTAGTACTTATATAGTTAAATTTTGAAATGGAATAAGGTACATGATAGATGAGACCTTCTTACTTAGATTCAGTTCTACCCTGCTTGGTTAAAATTGAGTTGTTTTGTGAATAGAGCAGCCTCTTTTTCTTTTTTTCCTAATTTTAGAGGAAAAGTGTGATATATATAGATCTAGGAGCCAAGGAAAATGATATCTGTATGGCATTTTTAAAAATTATATAACTTATATGCAATATTCTATCACTCTTACAACCTGAGAGTCAGTTTTATTGAAAATAAATGTTTTTAATTCATAAAATAGAACTTCAAGTTTCAGGAGATAATGAATCTAGAAAAACCAGACAAAAAGAGCTTATAAATATCTTTTCTTCATTTATACTTGGTCCTGGTAAATAGTAGATATATTTTTTAAAAAGGCCATTAGTAAGAAATTTATGTTTACCTTTAAACCTATGACACATTTGGCAATTTCTCAACTTGCACTGCTTAATTTGCTTATTTTAGAGACCATAGAAATCCTCCACATATACTGTGGCATAAACTAGAAAGAGTTAACTAAAATAATGCCTAATCGACCTCCTTTGTCCTTCCTTTAATTCAAATCATTTAGTGAACTGTGCCAGGTATGACTATCTCTGGTTTGGCAATACTCAAGGTCACCATCATGACTCATGATCATTGTCTAGATAAGAACACTATTATTGTTTCTAAAGGAATGTTCCTGAGTAAACAGGGAAACATGTTATTAAACAGTGTAATTAAAGTTAGTTCTCATACAAATTCCTAAGATGCATAATGAACCACCAATTTTTTATTTACTCCTAATGCACTAGATTGCAGGTTTATTAGCAAAAGAATTAGGCACCTCCTCAGTGCTTTACAGAAAAATACTCAATAAATACTTTTGACAATGAATATTGTTATAGCTTTTGTTTTCTATTTATTTCTCTCTTCTCTAATGAAAACCTGAAGCAAGCTTTTAGGCATCTGAAATCAGGTCAATTGATAAAAGTGACCAGATTTTTTTTGCGGTAATGCAAAATTATTCACGTGAAAAACACAGGTTTGTTTTACAAAGCTTGTAAAAATACAAGCCCATCACTTTGAGTCAGTTATGTTTCTATGAAAAGTATTTCTTTATTTTTAAAAACTTACCCTTTTTTTCCTTCTGTCAGTGTACCACCTATTCTTTCCCATACACTTAGAGAGACCATACAGTCTGCAAACACTGTGCTAATCTGGAGAAGGAAATGGAAATAATTTGCATAAGGCTAGAGCAAATCTCAAACAAGAGGGTGTCAGGATTAACAGCAGCTCCTATGTTTTAGGGAGCACACAGGAGTTGCAACTGAACCAACCTAATGATTCTTTTGAGATTATGATTAGGGAGATTTGGAGTTCCTGTTTTCCTGTTACATCTCAGTGGTAATGAACCTGACCAGAATCCATGAGGAAACAGGTTGGATCTCCGGCCTTGCTCAGTGGGTTAGGGGTCTGGTGTTGCCATGAGCTGTGGTTAGGGTCGCAGTTGTAGCTTGTATCCTGCATTGCTATAGATGTGGCGTAGGCAGCTGTAGCTCTGATTCAACAACCCCTAGCCAGGGAACATCCATATGCTGCAGGTATGGTCCTAAAAACAAAACAAAACAAAAAAAGATTAAGGAAGATTATTACAGTAAGTACCCAATTTTAATCTCTTTGAAAAAGTAGTCCTACTTCCAATTTGGTACAAGGACATAAGACTTTATATCCAAGGTTATATTAGACTTAAATATGTTCAGAATAATATTTTTCCCCACCAGGCAAGATGTTATGAAAAGTGTTGTAGGAAGTATGAGAAGAAACAGTCAAAGATGTCTTAAACTTGCTTATTTCCCTTAAAATGTATTTAGGATGAGTTGGAAATGAGTATTTAAATTCAACAAAACCTTTCTGGTGTCTGAATGGGCAGGGGGAGATTCAACAAAACCAAATGTGAAAAAAAAACTGAATTGTGAGACCCTGGTCCTTTAAAGAACCTTGAATAGCCACCACGACTTGAACATTTTGTTTTAAAATTACCGTAGAGATGATGATCTGAACATTAAGTGCATGAACATCAATTATCCTTTCTACCTAAAAGCATAGTAAATGATAGAAAAGAACTTTTTAGAATGAATAACTCTTTAGAAAAAGACAAAGAGACAGAAAGGGAGAGGCAGACAGAAATCAGATCTGTAGGTTAATAAAACCAGATAAAACCATAGCCAATAAAAATCAGTGGTGAAAAGAGCAGCACAGGTGAGAACAAGTAGGAGTGATTCTTAAGAGCTCTAATTTCACCATGAGAAGACATAGGAGCAGAGGCTGGGGCACAAGTCAGGCTGTAGTTTGGGAGTGGCACTTGGAACAACTAAGGTTCTCTGCCTTTCTCCTGCCTCAGTATCTGAAAAACTGCCTAAACACGCTGCTATGCTAAAGCTGAAAGTTCAAGTTTTAGTTTGGATGCTAAAGCAGCAGAGCAGTATCCAAGATAGTTATTTTGACCCAGGGGCAGTGGGAAGGTTTGGAACAACCACAACAAAAAGGCTCTTCCTTTGTCAGTAGCTATCAGGGGGGCCAATATGGAAGTTCCCAGGTTCCCAGGCTCCCAGGCTAGGGATCAAATCTGAGCTGCAGCTTCCAGTCTATGCCACAGCAACATGGGATCCAGGTTGTGTCTGTGACCTACACCACAGCTCATGGCAATGACAGACCCTTAACCCATTGAGCAAGGCCAGGGATCGAACCTGAGTCCTCATGGATACTAGTTGGGTTCATTACCACTGCACCACAATGGGAACTCCTATAACCTTTAAAGAGAGGCAGAAAGTCCTAGAATAGAGCATGTGACATTAAAAAGAAAGTTAATAGTCCATAGCTTATAAAGTATTTAGTTAGACCACTTTCAGAGAAAAGTTAGGAGATGGGCATTTTTGCCTGCTTCCTCTTCAGCTGCAACGATCAAATGTCTTACTCCAAGAACAATTCTTATTTTTTTTCTTTTTCATGTCCATTACATAACTAATATTTACTTTTCTTCCTTTTAAGTGATTCTCTGCTAATGCTTAAAACATAACATAAATTTAACTGTTAATATGTGTATTTACCACATCAAAAATGTATCTCAACATAAGGAAAACATATTTCTTTCAGGAACAGTCACTTGTAATCACATTTTGTACACGCAGTTGTCAGTTTTCCTATACTTTTAGGGCATTAACTTTGTTAAAATGAAAAAATGAAATAAATTATCAAGTAAAATATAATAAAATGAATACCTATTAGGATTTATTTTCTTTTATTAAAAGAAGGCAAAGACTCTAGAAACAATTATGAGACAAATTCCACCCTTAAAATTATTCTAAAAATTCCTTACTTGTTACTTCTCTACCTTTATTCTACTTTACATAAATTCTAAATGTTCTTTCTAATCAAACTATGCATTACCAGAACACTCGGTACTCAGCTTTTCCAAAGGGGAATGTTTTAACATAGTAAGTTACATTTGAATATAAATATCTGAAGAGTCAAGAATGGTTTTATGATAAAAGTTAATCTTAAACATAGACAGTTCAGTAATCAGGGCATGGCTAAGGTATGAAACCCTCAAAGTTTAACATTTTGTCAATGAAGGATGTTTTAAAATAATACTTTACTATGAAACCTCTGATTCTAACATTCTCTTTCATTTAAAAAAAAAATTTTAAATTTTAGTTACCTATCTCCAAAACCTGCTGTCTCTGTAAAGGTCAATTAAATGTCATTTTAATGAGCTGTGGTAATAAGAGTGTTTCGATAACTAGACACCATAATGACAAAGTGGTTGATTTTCATGACCTTTACAGATGAAGCTGGTTGACAAATAGGCAAGATTGATCATGTGGTCAAATCAATCTATACTGATGACTATGACAGCTGCAGTGATTTGAGCAAAAATCTATGGAAACATCTATTCTTACTATCTCAAAGATCCCACTTTATAACATGTCGTTCTCAAGAGGTAAATAACACAGGCTGTTTCTTCCATATTTTTATTACAGACAGGAGTCCAAGTAGGAAATTAAATTTAGATTCTTTAAGTGATGAATTGTGTAAACATTTATTACATTTTCAGCTGAGTAAGACAGCTAAGCTGACCTATTTTTACTGGGATCATAAAAAGAACATAAGGCAATAATTGTGCATGGGTCCAGAGGCTCCATCTGTCTTCATGATCTCTTTTTCCATTGGCTTCATGTGGAACTTACTGGTTGCTAGGGTTGGTAGTGCATACTGAAACTTGATTAAAGTTGTAGATGAAATAACAAGACTTTTTAGTCTTCACAAACTTGATTCATCTAAGACTTCACAAGCTCTTCCACAGATGATTAATGCCACTTGCTCTGCCTGGATGGCAGTGTGCCTCCCTAGCTCCTCTTTTTACCATAACGGACAGACTTAGATTTAAATATATCCTAGTTATGCAGCCTTGGGCAACTAACTCACTTCACTGAGCTAGTGCTTTCTGATTAGTACCACAAGTCCCATTTACCTTCACAGTGCTCTGGAAGAATAAAAGGGATAATGACGGTATGGTGTAATAACCATAGACCTGGACCAAGGCAGGAACTCCAGAAATGCCATTGCTGACGTCCTTACTCAGAGCATTCTTGCTAAAGTGAACATTGAATCTAGTCATTAAATTTCATGAGAGGTGGACTGATTCATATTTTAACTGTTATTCATATTTTGATTGATTTATGGAACACAAATACTAGTATCATTAACTTGATGGCAAAATAAAGTCCTGACTTATAAACGTGCACTTGCAACTACATTTCATTTTGGGCTATCTACTTTTAACCATGAGCATAAATAACATTTATGAAGAATAATCCTAAGAAAAAATAAATTAATATTAAAAAGCTGAACTCAGTTATTAATTTATTTTTATTTCTTTATTTCATTAGAAAACAACTTTGATCACTCAGTATGTGGTTATATTTATAATATGTTTTCAAGGGAGAAGTATAGCAATCAATACATGAATATATTTCTCTAAAATTATATTCCTTTGAAAATATATTCTGTTAATTTTTTTTTCAGTTTCATTTCCATTGCTCTGTGATGAGTCAAGCCTGTCATCTTTTAGCCCGATTTTGAATTTGCATGCCCAATTGGTCTAACTCAGTCTTAGTTCTCTTTTAATCTATTTTCAATGGTATTTGAGAGAGATCTTCCTAAATGTTATTGGCTCATGAATTTTATCTCTTTAAAGGATCAAGAGAGTACACTGCTACAGCATCTCTTCACTTGATTCACTCTTATTTTTTGCTTTATTTTAATGGAAACCATATTCTAATGAATAAAAGAACCAAAATAAGTATTTTTAAATTCCATTCTCAGCCATCTATTTGTTTCAAAACCTTCTATTTTCGACATACCCTTTTGTATTCTGATGTCAGTCAGGAATATATCTGCATTGAGTTTATAGAAAAAATAAATACATAAATCAGAATAATTCCCTTCCGTAAGTACTACTAGACTTGCTCTGGTTGGTGAACTCATATCTGTACAACATTTGGTTACTCATTTTTTTAGTCTGGAAATGCCCTTCATTTTCTTTTTCTGTAGCATCACACTGATTCTACAATCCATGGTTCTAATGCTACTGACTCATGTAATTTCCCCTATCCTCTTACTTGTAAAGCAATTATTTCCATGGCATGTTCTTGCATCACAAAACTAATGACTGTTCCATTCTGCTCTGCGTGTATCACTAGATGTTCTCCTGCCTGTTTCTCACTAGAAGATATTCTTTTTAGCACCAGGACAAGGCCTTCGATGTCACTTTATTTTCATAGTGGTTTCCCCTGTGTTATGAATATATTCAAATAATACAAACAGAAAAAATATACCTTTGATGAAAAAGAAGCCAATACTGATTTAATTCAAGGATCTTCTTCTGAATAAATCATTTTGTTTAGGGCCATTTAGATTTTGTAAATCAAGAAGTAAATGAATGTACTGCAAAACATGCACAGATTCAAGGTAGTTAATCAGTCATTTAAGTCTCATTATGAACCTGATCACTCATCTCTGTGACCATTATTTTCAAGATCTTTTTTTTGTCAAGTTTATGACAGTGTCTGTAATGCAAAATGCATGAGAGTGATATATGCTCCTTTGAAAATTCCTTTTCTTCAATTCAGTGCTTATAACAGTTACAGAATAACAGAACCTCCCCTGCATGGTTGGTTAAACAGGATAGAAGTTTATGTCTCATTCTGGGAAATCTGGATGTGAGCAGCCCATGGCTGGTTTATAATTCTTGGCAGTCATATGGAACCCAGCCTGCTTCCAGCTTTCCTTTCTGCCACTGCTAGTGTTTGGCCCTCAATCCCATGGACTGAGAAGGATTTCTAGCCATCATCTCCATGCAGGGCTGGCTATATAATTTCCTGGAGTACACAGCAAAAGAAGTATATGGGACTTCTGCTTTAAAAAACAAAAAGGGATACTGTTAAAGGTACTAAAGATAAAAAGTCACTTACTTCTTTTGCAGTTTCTTTCTTAGCTTGTTAGGGTATTTTTAAAAGTTTCTTACTGATATTCTAAGTAAAGTTGAAAATTTGTATTAGCATATATTTTACCATTTACCTTTATATTGTATGATGCTAGTTTTAGATGGAAATATAAAAGCATTTAACTCATACATGCAGTAGCCAAATATACAATTAATATTTCATATCTCATGTCCAGAATGCTGAGGACACTGCACAAAACAAATTCACATTTTTATTTCATTTCCTATATGTACACAGTCTCCCACGACTCTGTACCTTCATCTGACTAATCAGTAAGAAAAGAATAAAAACGAAGAGCAACTGTGAGTTGCCCTATTTTTTCCTTTCCTTCCAGGTCATCATTTTTAGCATACGTGGTTGGCTAATACAAGGAATTTAGGACACAAGTAAGAAAGGATGTGGTAGAGATCCCTCTCCTTTGTGTTTCTTGGTATAACAACTGCCTTCTTCCTAAGTTAGAAGCAAGTTTTCTTCAAATACAAATCATCATCTCTTGGAACTGACAACAGTTACTGCTTTTTTAGTCAAATGTGTAACATGTTTACCTTGTACTCACTTTGCATCTCACTAAACTCCCACATACTGTCCTCAAGAGTTCTCATCTCAGGGGGTATTGAGAATGTGATATAAGAGGAAATAATGAAGACATGAAATATATATTACATGTATCTCCTGTGCTTAAAAACAAGCATCCACTGTCCCAAGGGACTTCAGTTATAAAGCATAAGCTCAAAAATAAAATTAAGAATGTCTGGAGGGCTAGAGTAGGGCAATTAGTTAAGTATGGGGCCCTTTCATGCATAAGGTCCTATGGGGCCACACTGTTTGAATGGCCATGGAGCTGATCATGTCTCCATATTCCACTTTCAAGGAGATTACAAAAGGAGAGCAGGTGGAGCAAAGAATCTGCATCTGCTCTCTTTTACAGAGGTTTCCCAGAAGCTGTCACCTTATACTTTTTTTTTTTTTCTCCTTTTTTTCTAGGGCCGCTCCCATGGCATATGGAGGTTCCCAGGCTAGGGGTCAAATCAGAGCTGTAGCCGCCAGCCTACTCCAGAGCCACAGCAACGTGGGATCCAAGCCACATCTGCAACCTACACCACAGCTCAGGGCGATGCACTTAACCCACTGAGCAAGGCCAGGGACCAAACCCCCAACCTAGTTGGATTCGTTAACCACTGCGCCACAACAGGAACTCCTGTCACCTTACACTTCTATTCAAACCCAGTGCCCAGAATTTGCGATGAGGCTACAACTAGCAGCAAAGGAGGCAGGGAAAGATAATATTTATTGCAGTAAGCCACGCACTAAGCTCAAGATTACAGGTGTGGAGCCAGGCAGGCAGCAGTCTACAGTGTAAATTTTTTTTTTTTTTATGTCAAATACCACAATGCAAAGGAAATGGTCAAAGAGATTTTAGCTTTTGACTAACAGTTTTCTTAAATACTTCTAAAAATTAGAAAAAGTGAATATTCACTTTTTAATTGATTTTTTAAGATTTTTATTTTTTCCATTATAGTTGATTCAACATATGCAAATCAATCAATGTCACACACTATATTAACAAAAGCAAAGTAAAAAAAACCACAAGATCATCTCAATAGATGCCGAAAAAGCATTTCACAAAGTCCAACATCTATTCATGATAAAAACTCTTACCAAAGTGGGTATAAAGGGAACATAATAAAAGCCATTTATGAAAAACCCATGGCAAATATATTATAATACTCAATGGAGAAAAGCTGAAAGCTATCCTGCTAAAATCTGGAACAAGACAAGGATGCCCACTCTTGCTACTTTTATTCAACATAGTACTCTTGCTACTTTTATTCAACATAGTACTTTTATTCAACATAGTTCTAGCCACAGCAATCAGACAAACATAAGAAATAAAAGTATCCAAATTGGAAGAGAAGAGGTAAAATTGTCATTGTATGCAGATGACTATACACAGAAAACCCTAAGGACTCCACACAAAAACTACTCAAATTGATCAACAAATTCAGCCAAGTAGCAGGATAAAAGATTAACATTTGGTAATTGGTTGCATTTCTGTGTACTAACAATGGAATATTAGAAAAGGAATACAAAAATACAATACCTTTTAAAATCACACCCCTCAAAATTAAATACCTAGGAATAAACCTGACTAAAGAGGTGAAAGACTTATATGTTGATTTTAAATTCTGTTTCAAATCCAAAATTGTTGCTACTTATTATTTTTCATCATTCATACAACCGATTAATTTATATTAGACTTTCACCACTACCATTTAAATATTTCAATTAAACTGTTAAAACCATCCCTCTCTTTGACCTTCACAATAATAACCTTTCAAGGTAGATGCCATTATGTTCATTTTGTATGAGAACAAAGGGGATTTTGAGATGATAAGAAATCAAAGGTCTCACGACTACAAACAGCTTTCCCTCAAATACAGGTCCTTACAGTTTAATATCCTTTCTCTTTTTATTCAGTTCTTATTTTGGATGCCACTTTCTTGAAGAGAGAGAGAGATCCTGTATAATTTTGTGGAAAGTTTAGTACTCTGAAAGGACTATCATAATCTGAGTTTTAGATATATTTTTCTCAATGAATAGGTCTGTTACTTCAGAAAAATTGTTTTCATCTCTGGGTATAAATTTCTTCATTTTAAAATTAAGGACTGTAAGATCATCAATTTTCAATCTGTGGACTGTGGACTTCTTGTTTCTAAGACCCATAAATTTTAAGTTCCACTTCATTTTTAATATATAGTTGATTCACGTTACTCATGTTAGCTGTGTTCTCGAAAGTTGCCAAGAACATTAAATTAGCAAATATTAAATCATTGCTCCTGGGGGGGGATTATATACACATATTTTACAAAGATTATAATCTAAATCATAAGTTTAAGATTAAATCATAACAACTCATCAACTCATTCTGGTAGATTCTATTTTCTTTCTTTAACAAAAGAGAAAAGCAGATTCAGAAGTGTCGAGTTACTTGCCTGCGGCTACCCAACTAAAGAACCCCTCCAACTGGCCCCCAAACAAGTGCTTCTTGCACTACACTGCACTGCCGCCTACTGTCTCCAGCCTCTGGTCAGCTCTGAATGGAAACTGAAATTAACAGGCAGAGAATCTTCTTGTTTCACTTCAGCTGGAAAAGGGCATGATGGGCAATTCAATTTTCTTGCAACCCTGCACATGTCCAGAAATGACATGACAGTGCAATGACTATTGACCTGGGGATTCAAATAAGTTTTAGCAAGTAGATGAACTTGCAATTATGGAAACTTGGAATAATGAGGATCAACTGTATTGACTTTTAAAATAAATATGAAATAAGATGCAGAGTCATTGTCATATATTCCCTGCTAATGCAATGATAAATCTCACCAGCATTTCGGTGCAAACATAAGTATATATTTTAAGTTCTTGAAAATGTGTCATCAATTAGGAAGGTGTCAGCTCTGCATTTCTCTTTCTCTCAAATCTCTTTTTCCCCCTCTTAATGTATGCCTGTGCATGTCCACTCATGTAAAAAATGTGCTGGGAGTACATTACCCCTGCACATGCATGCCTTCCTCAATTAAATGTCAGGCCTGTCTCAAATGCATCTGTTTGGTGCATGTTCTTGTCATGGTGTGATAGTCCTTAGTGGTAAATTCTGTGGAGGAAAAAGTAAGTGAGCCGACAATGTTTTATAGGAGATCTGACCCATGGTGAGGGAGAAGAAGCAGAGTAAGAACTCCCTTGAGGGGTAAGTAGGAGTTAACTAAGGACAAAGAGAGGAGAAAAAAGGGCTCCAAATAATGGGAACCACATGAAAAGACCCTCTGGGTGTTTGAGACTATTGAGCAGCAAGAAAGCAAAGTGAGTGATACAGAGCACAGAGGCAGTGGCTAGGATACTCCCTGCCTTTTAGTCTTTATCAAAGGAGTGATGGAAAGGCAATGTGAGGTCTAAGCAGAGAGTGTCAAGGTCAGACATATTATTTGAAAAAAGATTGCTCATTATGCTCTATGCATAAGTGACCAAAGGTGGGCAAAAGTAGATGTAGAAAGATTAGTTAGCAGGTTATTTCAGTAGGTCAGAGAAGGAAAGATGGTAACTTGGACTAAAGGTAAGTGGAGATGAAGATAAAGTTCATTTAGTACATATAATTGATTTGTATATAGTTTTATTATCATTTGAATGAAATTTAAAGATCTTTCAGAAGAAAAATTGTTTTTGTATGAGTACTTGCATATAGTAGACAAGAAATAATTTCTGTATTTTAAAGCGACCAGGAAATAACCAAAGAATTAGAGGTATAAATGATGACTGTTGCTATCAGTAAAATATCTTTTTTTTTTTTTTTGGCTGCACCTGTGGCATGCAGAAGTTACCAGGCCAGGGGACTGAACCTGAGCCACAGCAGCGACAATGCAGAATCCTTAACCATTAGGTCACCAGGAAACTCCCAATAGACTGTCTTTAACAGGAGTGTGTATTTGGTCATTTGTGATAGTATTATGGGGTGGAAGATAAAAGGAGTTTATAGAAGTAATGTAATGGTAGCTACCAGAAACTAGTGCTGATATAGGTATATTTTTAAATCTGTAAAACACATTTCTATATGTGTCAAATACATGTGTTTAAATGTGTCCACACCTTATATACTATTTGGCAGAATTGAAAGTTAGGGATAGAGTTAGTTAACTATCAGCAATACGCTATAACCAAAAAGACTGGGAATTACTATCTTAGCTGCTAACAGGTGTATTTTTCAATGTTCAAAGAATGACTTTAAAATGGTAACAATTTCATGCTCAGATTTTTCCTCAGCTTGCATAGGATTATTTTCCTTCAAGTATTACTAAGCCTGTTTGGCATAAGACCACCATGCGAACCTTGACAGTTCCTGTCAGATTATTAATATTTCCTGTGTTTTCTCAGCAGGAGATTTAACAACCTAAAGAAGGCCATGGCAGGCATGGTCTAAGTTCATTTTCTCCGCACTCTTCATGCAATGAAGATGCATTCCATCCAAGAACTTAAAATAAAACATCACTCTGCCATGGTGTCTTAACAAATTGTTACTTGCAGGTTGGATTTTTTGAAGGCACCATAGCAACATACTCTCGTTAGAATGGAAATACAGGAAGATGTCTGATACCTTCTGAAGACAAAAGCATACTCCATCCCAGCATATCTAGCAGATGTTCTCTTCATAGGCAGAGAAAAAATATGGCAAGTTACTGTATCCAGCTGGTTCCTAAATCATTTTGAAATTCTCCCTGTCTACTCCCCAAAGATGTAAATTGGCCCATAAAGAGAAGAGCAGGCAACATGACTATAAATAAAGGCCACAGAAGAACTCCTGTTGCAGGAAGAAGCTAATGAAAGCTAGGAAAAAGTGACCATTGTTTGAGTAAGTAGGCAAATTAAGACCTCTCTATGAATTTACTACTGCATATAGACGGTTTGACAATCAGCTGGGAAGTATTTATCTTTTGCTTCTTTCATTCTCAATCATACATTGCTTTATTTTCCAATTTGCCAGATACTTATTTTTACTTTGTCAAAGGGCCTGCAACAATGAAGGATGGTGAGTAACTGCTGTGGGCAGAGATTTTTAAGTTAAGATGCAATGCCTGAAGTTTTGGTTTCCAGCCCAACATGTTAAAAGCTTGGAAGTCATCACTCCATCCTCACAACAAGAAAAGAGCTGAACAAACTAAAAACCAGAAACTCTTCTTAGATCAGAGAACTGAGTTCTTAGGGTAAACTTGTGCCCTGGAAACTGAAGAGACAGATAATCAGATGCAGAGAATCACAGCTTATTGTGAGAAGAAGCTTAGGAGCAGAAGCCGAAAACTGAAGCCAGTATCAGAAGAAACACATTACACTGTAACTGACAAATTGCTGGAGGCTTAGTGTGGACTAGATCCAAGGGAGCCCAATCATGGGGGCCCCCACTCTTTCACGAATTTTACTTCCAGGAGCCTTATCACTTTCTCACTGTGAAGAAAGAACTGAGAGAAATCCCTTTGTGCTTCCAGCAGGGAGAGGGGAAAAGCAACCATTTTGAAATAAGACAAAGTAGTTTTCCATAATAAGGCTTCCTTAATAACACTTCCCCTCAAGAGGAACTATTTTACCAGAGCCTAATCAACTAAGGTTTAACAAAAGCCTACCCAGTCTGGGGAAGGGTAATAACTCTAGCCCACTCTAGGTTTTGATGTGAAAGAAGCAAACTATCCACGCCAGGTTTACTGAGACTAAGATCTAATCATAAGACTACAGATTGCTTCCCCTATACCTTCACTCAACAGGAATCCTATATGGTAAGTGAAGATTACAGATGAATTTTCTATAACCTTCAGACCCTATTTTAAGAGTCTATAGGAAAACTGAAAGACAATTTAGGCAAAAAAATAACAATAGAGGAAGTTTTAGCTTCTGACACTACATCTACATCAAACAGTAGGCACAGCCTAATTCCTAGACAGATACACAAAACCTCACACCAAAGGCCTTTCTTAGATCTTTCACCCAATACATCATGCCTGGCTTTCAACAACAACAACAACAAGAAACTGAAAACACTAATTCAAAAAGATACATGCACCCCAATGTTCACAGCAGCTTTATTTACAACTGGAAAGATATGGAAGCAACTTAATTGCCTATAAAGAGATGAATGCCTCAAGAAGATGTGACACACACACACACACACACATGCACGGGAATACTACTCAGCCATAAAAGGAATAAAATTTTGCCATTTTCAGCAATATGGATGGACTTGGAGGCCATTATGTCAAGTGAAGTAAGTCAGAGAACTAAGAATACTGTATGATATTACTTATTTGTAGAATCTAAAAAATAAAATAAACTAGTGAAGATAACAAAAAAAGAAACAGACTCACAGGTATAGAAAATAAACTAGTGGTAACTAGTAGGGAGAGTTAAGTGGGGGGAGAAAACTAGGGGTGGGGGTTAAGAGTTACAAACTGTTACGTATGCAATAAATAAACTAATATCTTATAATAACTATAAATGTCGTATAATCTTTAAACATTTGAATCACCATGTTGTACACCTG
This sequence comes from Sus scrofa, assembly GCF_054392235.1. Lineage (NCBI taxonomy): Eukaryota > Metazoa > Chordata > Mammalia > Artiodactyla > Suidae > Sus > Sus scrofa. Next base: position 104,962,022 of record NC_139390.1, read on the forward strand.
TAACTTACACATATGTCGAATATACCTCAATAAAAATTACTTAATGAATTTTTAAAACTAATGAGACATTTACTAGGGATCCATGAAGCTCAGAGATCACCAACCAGGGTGAATACACAAAAAATCTACACCTAGGTGTATCACGTTCAAATTGCAAAAATGCAAAGACAAAGTTTTGAAAGAAGCTGGGGCCAGGAGATGAAGGAAACCTAACCTACAGAAGAACAAGGCAAAGAACTATTTTGGACTTAAGAAACCATGTGAGCAAAAAAGATAATGGGCGAAAATATTTCAAGTGTTAAGAAAAAAATCACCAACCTAGTATTCTGAACCTAGCAAATTATCCTTCAAAAGTGAAGAAGAGATTAAAAACATTCTGAAATAAAACTGTGTGCATTTGTCACTGGTAGAACTGTCTTTCTTGCCAAGAAAAAAAAAATGATAAAAGAAGTTCTTCAGAGAAAAATAAAATTATATAGGTCAAAAACCAGAACAGGATTTCCCGTTCTGGCACAGTGGTTAACGAATCCAATTAGGAACCATGAGGTTGTGGGTTTGATCCATGGCCTTGCTCAGTGGGTTAAGGATCTGGCATTGCCTTGAGCGGTGGTGTAGGTCGCAGACACGGCTCAGATGGTGTGTTGCTGTGGCTCTGGCATAGGCAGGCAGCTGTAGTTCCGATTAGACGCCTAGCCTGTGAACCTCCATATGCAGCCCTAGAGAAGACAAAAAAAAAAAAAAAAACAAAAACCCAAAAAACAAAAAAAAAAAAGGACATACATAAATCCATGAAGAGTGTTAGAGCAGGAATAAATGAGGTATAACAAAATCTTTTTTCTTAATAAATAATTGTTCAAGATAATAGTAACAATCATTGTATTGGTGATTATCACTTATGGATATGTGAAATAAATGACAGCAACATTATAAAGTTTAGGATAGAGGAAGTAGAAATACTCAGTTATAAGGTACGTGAACTATTTCTGAAGTGGTGTAGTGTTATTTGAAAGTGGATTTGGATTATTTGCATAGGTATATGGCAAATTCTAGGACAACCACTAAATTTTTATAAAATCAATATAATAATATGATAGGGTCAGGAGGAAAAATGAGTAATACAAAATACCCAATTAAAATTAGAGAAGGCAGAGTTTCTACTGTGGCTCAGCAGTTAACAATCCTGACTAGCATCCATAAGGACACAGGTTCAATCCCTGACCTTGCTCAGTACGTTAAGGGTCCGGTGTTGCCGTGAGCTGTGGTGTAGGTCACAGATGCAGATCAGATTCTGTGTTGCTGTGGCATGTAGGCTGGAAGGTACATCTCTGATTAGACCTCTAGCCTGGGAATCTCCATATGCTGCAAGTGTGGCCCTAAAAACAAAAATAAAAAGCAGAAAAGAAAAGAAAATTAGAGAAGGCAGAAAAGAATGAGAGAAAAAAATAATAAGGAAAACAAATAGAAAACAATTACAAACACAATAAGTATTAATAAAATTATATCAGTAGTCACTTTAAATGCATGTTCTAAATATACCAACTTAGAGATTACCACAGCTTATAAAAAAACAAGACACAATGATAAGTATCTATAAGAAACCCATTTTAAATAGAGAGACACAGATGGAATAAAAGGATGGAGAAAATGATGCTAACACTAATTTAAAAAGGCTAAAGCGGCCATGTTAATTTTAGACAAAGATGCATTACCAGGTTTCATCTGTATGGATATAACCAACAAAGAGTGCTATCTACCTATCAGATACTGTTCCAAGCATTTTACAAATATTAATACATTGAATCATTTAGTACTCATAGAAACTCTGTGGCCTAGTACTATTATTACCCCCATTTTACAGACAGGTAATCTGGGGAATACATGTGTCAAGTAACTTGCTCACCTATTAATGTACACTCCTAATGGTAGCCAGTATTGCGTCCACTCAGGTGTGCTCCTAATTACCTGTCCTTAAGCACTACACTTTCTTCCTTCCTACTGCCATCCATGTGTTTGTAATATTGCCCCTTATTATAAAGCTATGCAAAGTCCATCTTGAAGAAGATGAGATATCTAGATAAGCACTATACTATGCTATACTATGAATATCTAAATTGTATTTTTGATATCTGAACTGTGCTACTCACATGTTAGATGACTGATTAAAAATTTTAAGGTATTATTCAAGACATCAGAAAGTATACTGATGTCGCTTAAGTTTTAAAACAATGTTGCCCTGATTTCCCTCCCCCCAAGGTAATGGAAACTTGGCAGCACAGTATCAGGTTCATCTCTGATTGTTCTTTTATGAAGAATCCTTTTCTGTAGCTTTGGGAGTATTTTTTTTTCCTTTTGTTTCCAGAATTATATGTTTCTTGTAGTGTGAATTTTTTTCTCATTGTTTATTTTAAGGGCAATCTGCTGTAAATAAGTTCCTCAAATGTCTGGTAATCTCTGGGTTCCTATTCATTTTTAAGAATAGGACAGGGAAACTACCAGGAGGTCATGTGTGAGGACAACACTGGCTGCATAGTCTTTGGAATTTATAAATGAGGAGGCTTTGTCCTGAAGTACTAGCATCTTCAAAAAAAAAAAAAAAAAAAAACTGCCTTAGTTATCTTGAGATAATTTATTCAGATCTCTATAGAAGAATATGTCAATATTTTTCCTGGATTAATAGATAGATGTTAGAAATTATGATGAAAAAGATAATAAGGTCTAGACCTTCTCGTTTATAGGCTTTTTTGGTCCACTTTTCTCTTTCAACCTGGAAATTATATCAACCACTTTTGAGTTATCAGACTTCTGGCAGATACCATCCCATTTGACTATTTTGGCCTTTGTCTGTATTCAAGGCTATTTTTTCAACTGGTGTATGTCTCCCATTAACCACGTTTCCATCTGATTTATACTTTCCAGAAATATGTACAAATTTCACCATTATTTTTGTCCTTTCCCTTATTCTCATTATAATGAGGCCTTTGTATTTCTTTGTCATCTTTTCAATTGGTTATAAGAAAGGAGGAAATAAATGGGGTATTGAGTCTATCATGTCAATCACATTACAATGGAGATACCCTATTTATGCAAGAAGAAAAACATTTGTAATTAAACAATATAACTAAAAGCAGTTAGTTTACAGAAACCTTTTACTTGTACAATCTGATGTCTTCTTTCAAGTAATTGTGTTAATGAGATCATTCTTCATCATTTTATATGAGAATGAATGGATAAATAAAGGAATGAGTGAATAAATAAATAAAAAGAAGCACTCAAACCCATGGCCTTTTATTCTAAATCCTGTGCTTTCTCTTCTAGTTGGTGATGTTTAATGTTCTGTTCAAAGCCAATAGGTAAGCAAAATAACTTTCCATTCTACCATCTCACTAAGTCACTAGAAGGGAAAATAAATAACAGCTGAGTTAAATTAAATTAGAGTAGATCCAAAGTTGCATATTGATTTTTTGAAGCTAAGCAATCAAAGAAATCATGACTATCTCCTTGCTAGAAGTTAAGTGTTGCAAAGTTGTGCCTGCTTAGAAGAGCAGAGTAACAGAAACCAATAGTTTGGAAACACATAAAACACACACACACACACACACACACGTGTACATATACACACTCGAGGCAAATGTCTTTTGCAAGATCTTTAAAGCTCATCTCTGTTCCCTCACTATGGCATTCTCCACAATGATAAATTATTAGATACGGCATTCTCCACAATGATAAATTATTAGATACGGCAACTCCACATACTTCCTCCACTCCCCTAGAGCTGCTCTTCAATGGAGATAACAAAACCATGTAAGACCATAAGGCTTGAGGAGAATGTGATGATCATGAGATGATGGATAGCCTGAAATTCATTATTCACATTTAGTATAAAGGGAAAAGAAATAGGGAACATATATAATTTTGAGAATTTACAGGATACCTTGTCACAAGGTACTTGGGATAGATTAAAAAAAGGTGAATGGGGCATATAAATGCAGACAGTAGCCAACTTCTATTCTGTTAACTATTTTAAAGACACTTAGGAGATATCTGAAGAAAGACTACTTGCAAGCCAGTTTGGGTTAAATAGAAAATAAAACAACAAACTGGACTTAAAAGATGTACATTTGAGTTCCAGTGCCACTGTTTATTATTTGATTCTCAGTGAGTCACGTAACCTGAGTTTGATGTCTATTTCTGTATCATAACAAAGTGTAGTACCTTCCTCTTATCAATGTGAAGTTTAAATATAGTAATACAAAGAATTTTTAAATTACCATGCATGCTCTAAGTTCCATTCTCAATTGCAAAGTACGGGTGCCAGCTGACCTGGACTAATCAGATGCTTAACTCTTATCACCAAACCATAAGACAATGGAACAAATGATTTCTCATCTTTCAACATTGTTTATTTGTAATAGTAACATTTATGATTAGTATTTGGATTACATGGAGTCTTAGAGTGGGAAAGTTCAACATTTAGGGCTGGTGACATAAACAGAATTGTGTCTACATGACCAGCTCAATGTAGAGATCTGCAGCACCTGCAAAATTTAAGGCTTCTGGTACCAAGGTCTATTGTTGATGATTCAAAGCCAGATGGCAATATCCATTTTTTTGACCTGGTTTGGGTGTAGGATACCACTTACACATGGAGCCTTTCCATGTGTACCTTTGGCATGTCACAAAGGAGATCTGGGAGTAAAAACTGTTCTTGCATCCTCTCAGCGATACAACACTTAAGATGATTAGTGTGTAATTAATACAAAGCTGGTAAATGCCACACTTGAAAAAAAATTTTCTGGCTCACACTTGACCATGTAATTTGCAATGTCCTCTTGACTGCAGATAATGCAGGAAAAAAGTTATTTCTAAGAATCAGCACTATATAAGGGAAATAAGTTTAATTAAAAATAATGTACTTTTAAACAATTTTCAAACAATTCTCTGTGATTCATAATCTTGGTTATGGTGTTTTATGAAGTTATTAAGGAAATTGATAATCCTTGCACATATAAAAATGGTTTTAAAATTAGCTCATTATTCAAATAGGGTTATTGGTATCCTATGATGTTGAAAGCCCTGGGCAGAGTTCTGAGATACAAGAGGATATCTCTGTTATTATAGAGTCTATAGCTTGGCAGAAGACACTGATATTAAACAAATAAATATACAGATAGACATATTAAAATATAAAGTAAAATAGTGTTCTGAGAGGAAATAATGGTAGCGAATGGCATTTGCATTAAATTTCTATGATCACTATCTAGATGTGTATTGTGGACACAGCGTTTTAACGGCAACTTGAAAAAAGCTAAGTTAGTAAAGTGTGAAAGGAAAACATTCTAAGCAAGAATAAACAGTATACAGAAAGGCATGGAAGAATTTAAGGTGTGTTTGGAGGTTAAGTATTAAAACTTTGCAAATGGTTTAGATGAGGAAGATGAAAAAGTATGATTGTGACTGGATATGGAGGGGAGAGATAAAAAGTTGAGTTACAAAAATTTGAGGTTAAGATTCCTATAAAATTTTCAAGTAGAGTATCAAGTATTGAGTTCGTAAACAAATCTAGAATGCAAAGGAAAATATCAAGTGGAAATGGGTGCAGTCCCTTAGTCAAACATTGCTTACACGACCAGCTCAAGGCAGAGATCTGCAGCACCTGCACAATTTAAGACTTTTGGAACCAAGGTCTATTGCTGACCTTTGTACCAGGATAAAAGGGTCCAGATACTGCAAAGAGGAATTTCACAAGTTTTGGAACAAGAGAAGAATCTTTTAAGGAAAAGATAAAGTTCTGTTACCTTGACTGCTGTTATCTTCAGTACCTTAAATATGGAAACCTTTGAATCACAGAGCTTGAAATAGTCTGCAGAAGCTTAAATCATGACCAGATAATTCTTTAAAAACCTATGTGGGAAAAGAATCTGAGATAGAATGGCCATGTATATATGTATAACTGATTCACTTTGCTGTACACCTGAAACTCACACAACATTGTAAGTCACCTACACTCCAATTAAAAAAAAAAAAAGATTAGACCATACAATACAAACATGTCAACTCACTTCTCACTGAAAAAGAGAACAAGAAAGTTGTTTCCAGATGAGAATCATCAGCCAAGTGAGAGGAAGGATATGAAGTCTTAGAATACTTAATGTACATCTTTGCATATTGTACAAAATACACAAATTTGTACATTTTGTATATTGTACAAAATTTTACTTTTTGTACACCTTCCCAAGATATCTCTACCTGTTCTCCTGTCTGTAAAAGGAGGGATTGAAGATAAGTTGATTTCACTTTATTCCCCCACTCCACAACTCCTTTAGGCTTATCTTCTTGTTGAGCATTCTAGTTCAGTTTTTTTTTTTCTTTTAATATATGTATCTTCAACCTGATTTTCATGGATATAGCTGTGCTTATGAAGCAGTTCTATCAACATGAGCAATGCATCCTTGTACTACAGGTCATTGCAAGAGCTGAACCATCCCTGTCTCCTCTGTTATGATACAGGTTGCTCCATGGTCAACACATTGCCTATCTTCCCTTTTTCCCATCACTCCCACCTAAAGAGCAATATTGGACACCTACGGTGCAATGATTCAGGTCAACCAAATGAAGGAAGATAAAGAGTTACCGCACAGTGAAACATATAATGCTTTCACTTATGTTTCCCACATGTGAAATCTGCCCTTTAAAGACCTGACTTAATGCACATGGTTGTATTGTTTAAGTCATAACATTATCCACACTTTATTTTTTTATTTTCTCAGTTTTTGAAACTAGCATAAGGATGTTATAATGCACCATATGCACATTATTACCCTCACTGTAGGTGTCTATTGATAGTATGCATTCTTGTATGATTCTAGAATGGAGCAGAAATATTGTGGTTAATATATAATCTCCTTGAAACTGAGAAAAATATTGTAAAAGATTTTATAATATTCATCCACAGATTTATGTTTGCTACGTTTTAAAAGACAAGTTACCAGATGAAGGGTATAAATGTGTTTAATTAAAGTCAGTCACAGTCTGCTGGCAAGAAATGACCTTACCTTCAACTCAACAGTGAGACCAAAAGCACCTATTGTTTTCATTTTAAAGGAATTCAATGAAGAATATTGTTTTTGGGCTCAATTCAAAAAAAAATTTATTGAGCTTTTATTATATGCTAATATTCTGGATAGGGCAGGCATTGGGAAGTTTCAAAAATGGATATCAAAGTATATTGTCTCTAAGAAGGTCACCATCTAGTCCAGATAAGCAAATGTTACAGGCTATGTCACAGAACAAGAGAGTCACCTTGAGGATGTGGTAAGAAGATTTCAATGACACCTTCACTAAGGAGGCATATTTCATATGAGATCTAAAAAAAGAATTGTATTTTCAAATAGTAAAACATCAAGAGGAAACATAAGTTAAGCTAAGCAGGTAAATCTGCCTGGTACACTGAAGTGCTGAATTCATGACTGATTTTTTGATGATTTACCAAGTATTTTCCTCTAGGACATCTCACTCCCATGAATGACAGCATACCTGAGAAATGTTCTCAGCTCAGGAAGATAACAAACTTCCTTGAGTCCTCATTCTTCATTATTTCCCCACAATATTTTCTGTCGCCAAATTCTGTCAATTGTATCTTTAAGTGCTTCTCAAATCTGTCCCTTCCTTTTAAACTTCGCTATCTGCCACTACCTGCCTTTAGACAGTTCTAATAACTCATTACTTAAAAATCTCTTAATCAATCTGTCTTTAATCTATTTCCAGCCACAGTTTATCTTCTACAGTTGATCCAGAATGAACCTTAAATTGCAAATATAACTGTGTCATTATTCTACTCAAAATCCTTTAATGACTTCCTAATGCCTGCAAGGCTCTGTTTCAAACTCTTTGATCTGCTAGAAAAGGCCGTTTGTGATTTGGCCCCCACTTTCCAACTTCATGTCTTTCACTCATGACCCTTTGTTACCGAGAGTCCAGTGCTCTTTAGACTTCCGATCAGTCTCTCAAACTGTGTTCCTTTCTCTTGTCACATATGCACACACAACACACACCTTTATATTTGTGGTTCATTTACTTAAAACATCATCTATCTTGCCATTTCATATAGTTAACTCTTTTATGCTTTAAAACTTCTGGAGTTGCTATTGTGGTACAGTGGGAAATAAATCTGACCAGTAGCCAGGAAGTTGCGGGTTTGATCCCTGGCCTTTCTCAGTGGGTTAAGGATCTGGGGTTGCCATGATCTGTGATATAGGTCACTGACAGGGCTTGGATCTGGCGTTGCTATGAAGTAAAAACATATTCTTCATAGACATCACCTTTACTGGTGGGTGGAAGCTCACCTTTACAGATTGACCTCTGAAACCAATGTCTAAGTTATGCGCTCCTCTTATATGTCTCCACAGCACATTTTACATGTATCTGTCATAGCACTTACCATAATATAATTGTCTTTTTGTTTGGTTTTTACTTGGCTGTCATGATTAACTTGAGAGCATTGTCATAATCAGATGTTTAGCTTTCCTCTCTAACACTTCATTCATGATCTGCACTTAGTGAATAGGAAGCTTCTTAAATATTCATGAAAGAATAAGTGAACAAATAAAGGGGTCAAAATGGGTATTTGTTTGTCCTGAACCCGCCTTTTGGGACCTACCCTTGCCTAATTGTTGAAGTTGTAGATCACTGCCCTTCATTTTCTATATCTAGAGATACACACACAGTCCAGGCTGTTTGACATGGGAGATGGCTAGTGGATCCTTGATTACTTTTTTTTTTTTTTTTTTTTGCTTTTTAGGGCTGTACCTGCTGCACATGGAAGTTCCCAGGCTAGGGGTGGAATCGGAGGTGCAGCTGCCAGCCCACACCATACCCATAGCAACACGAGATCCGAGCCACATCTGAAACCTACACCACAGCTCATGGCAATACTGGATTCTTAACCCACTGAGTGAGGCCAGGGATAGAACTTGCATCCTTGTGAATCCTAGTCGGGTTCATTAACTACTGAGCCATGAAGGGGAGTCCTGATGACCACTTCTTAGAATATTATAGATAAAAGTCAAGCATCAAAGGAGGTGTTAAATACAACTTTAGATTACATAATCCAATGAAAGGGGATATGAGAGAAATTCTGCTTACGTCGTATAATAGAGACTAGCTATTGCCTACTCAGGGACCATTCACCATGTCATTCATGTTGGCTCACCTCAATTTTATTTAAGTGCCCAACCTGTCCCACATTTCATTTTCCATGTCAGTGATCTGTTTATAGGTCAAGTTGATATGAGGTAATTCCTCAGAGGGGAATTTCTGAGAAATATTTTATAGTCTTATTTAGGAAGGAGTCCTTTTACACATGAGGTAGAGGGTTTTGCCTCTGTTTTATCACTTCTGGAACGATGTCAGTCACCTTACGATGAGAGACACCAATTTGAGGCAAAAGCCACACACTCAGAATGGCAGAGTGAAGAGATTCAAAGAAACTATATTCTTGATAATGATAGTAAATTGCTGAATTGATCATCTTGGGTCACCCAATGTAAAGAATTCTTGTTATGTGAGATGGTAAAGTAGTGTTTTTTGTTTGTTTTTGCTTTTTGTTTTTGTTTTAGTGCTGCATCTGCAGCATATGGAAGTCCAGTCAGAGGCTAGGGGTCAGAACTGAGCTGTAGCTGCCAGCCTACTCCAAAACCACAGCAACACCAGATCTGAGCTGTGTATGTGACCTACACCACTGCTGATGGCATTGCCAGAACCTAACCCACCAAGTGGGGCCAGGTATCAAACCTGCATCATCATGGATACTAGTCAGGTTCCTCACCACTGAGCCACAATGGGAACTCCAGTAAATTATTCTTAAGGTTCACTCTAGGTGAGATATGATTTTGTTACATGCAGCAATAGTTATCTTAATAAATTAAGATAACCATATTAAATTATTCAAGTAATGAAATTATGACATGCAGAGTCACACTGGTTTTTTCTTTTTTTTTTTTTTATTTGACTGCTGGAATTCCAAATTGAATTGTCCAAATATTTTGGAAACTTTACTTTTCCTCAAAATTCAGTCAAATTACTTGAAAGTTAAATAGAGCACATAAAAGTTAATACTATGTATGAATGCCAGGGTATGAAGTACAGAGAACTAAACTTGAGTTATTTATAAATGTGTGATACATTAAGATTTGATAAAAGTTTAAAATAAATATTGGGAGACGAGATGAAGATGGCAGAATAGAAGGAATAGAGCTCAACTTTTCTCCTAAAAACAACAAAGTTCACAACTAAAGGCTGAGCAGTCTTCACCCAAATGGACTGGAAACCTTAAAAAAGATATCCTAATCCAGAAGAAAAAGAGGAGGACACATCAAGAGGTAGGAGGGGTGATTTCACGATATAAACAACCCCATGCCTCCTGGGTGGGAAGCTCCACAGACTGAAAACTAACTAGTTCACAGACACTCACCTAGAGGAGTGAGAGCTCTGAGCCCCACATCAAACTCTCACGTGTGGGGATCTGGCATGGGGAGAAAACCCCTGGAGCATCTGGCATTGAAGGCCAGTGGGGCTTGTGTGCAGGAGCCCCACAGGACTGGGGGAAATGGAGACTAAATTCTTAAAAGGTAAGAAAGGTAAGACTTTCACGTGCACTGGGTCCCAGGGCAAAGCGAGGTCTCTATAGGAATCTGGGTCAAACCTGATAGCAGTTCTTAGAGGAGAACCTGGGAAAACAGGGGTGAATGTGGCTTGTTGTGAGGGAAGGACATTGAAAGCAAAGCTTTTGGGAATATTCAGCAGCCATGCCTTTCTCTGGAGGTGGCCATTTTGGGAAAATATGTCCCCCCCTTTGGTCAGCTGCTGGGCAGCCCCAGGGCAAACAACCACCCAGGTGGGATCACAGCCCTGCCCCTCAGTAAACAGGCTACCTTAAGACCCCTCAGGCACACAGCTGCCTCTAATCAATCCCATCCAGAAACTAAGCCCCACCCACCAGAGGGATAGGAATCGGCTCCACCTACCAGAGGGCAGGCATCAGCCTCTCCCATCAGGAAGCCTACAGCAAGCCCCCATACTGAATTCAGCCACAGGGGGGCAGACATCAGAAGTAAGAGATGCTACAACTCTACTCTCTGTAAAAAGGTCACCACACCAAAAACCTATAAAAATGAAAAGACAGAACTATAACTCAGATGTGGGAGAAAGGAAAAACGCCAGAAAAGGAGCTAAGCAATAAGGAGACAGGAAAAATATTCCAAGAGATAAAAGCCAAAAACTTCCCTAACATGGGGAAGGAATCACTCACTCAAATCCAGGAAGCACAACGAGTACCATATAAAATAAACCCAAGGAGGAACACCCCGAGACACATATTAATCCAACTGACCAAAATTAAAGACAAAGAGAAAATCTTGAAAGCAGCTAGGGAAAAAAAACAAGTCACATACTAGGGAACCCCAATAAGGTTAGCGGCAGATTGTTCAGCAGAAACTCTGCAGGCCAGAAGGGAGTGGCATGACATACTTCACGTGATGAAAGGAAAAAACCTCCAACCAAGATTACTCTACCCAGCAAGGCTCTCATTCAGATTTGGAGGAGAAATCAAAACCTTCACAGATAAGCAAAAGCTGAGATAATTCAGCAACACTAAACCAGCCTTACAACAAATACTAAAGGAACTTCTCTAGGCAGAAAAGAACAAGAGAAGAAGGAAAGAAAAAAGGGCAGCAAAAACAAATCCAAAGTAATTAATAAAATGGCACTAAGAACATACATATCAATAGTTACCTTAAATGTTAATGGACTAAACGCCCCAACCAAAAGACATAGACTGGCTGAATGGATACAAAACAAGACCCATATATATGCTGTCTTCAAGAGACCCACTTCACTGCTAAGGACACATACAAATGAAAGTGGGAAGATGGAAGAAAATATTTCATGCAAATAGGGATCAAAAGAAAGCTGGAGTAGCAATACTCATATCAGACAAAATAGACTTTAAAATGAAGAATATTTTAAGGGACATGGAAGGACATTACATAATGATCAAAGGATCAATCCAAGAAGAAGATAAAACAATTTTAAGTATCTACGCACCCAACATAGGTTCACCACAATATACAAGGCAGCTGCTAACAACCTTAAAAGGAGAAATCGACAATAACACAATCATACTCAGGGATTACACTGTCCACTTACAGTAATGGACAGATCAACCAGACAGAAAATCAATAAGGAAACACAGACCCTGAATGATACATTAAACCAGATGGACTCAATAGATATTTATAGGACATTCCATCCAAAAGCAACAGAATACACATTCTTCTCAAGTGCACATGGAACATTCTCTAACATTGATCATATCCTGGGCTACAAATCCAACCTCGGTAACTTTAAGAAAATTGAAGTCATATCAAGCATCTTTTCCGACTACAATGCTATGCAACTAGAAATCAACAAGGAAAAAACTGCAAAAAACACAAACATGTGGAGACTAAACTACATGCTACTAAACAACCAATGGATCACTGAAGAAATCAAAGAGGAAATTAAAAAATACCTGGCAGCAAATGACAATGAAGATATGACACTCCAAAACCTATGGGATGCAGCAAAGGCCATTCTAAGAGGAAACAAGAAAAAGCTCAAATAAACAAGCTAATTTTACATTTAAAGCAGCTTGAGAGAAAAGAACAGACAAGACCTAAAGGTAGTAGAAGGAAAGAAACCATAAAGATCAGAGCAGAAATCAATGAACTAGAAATAAAGAAAACCAATGAAACAAAAAGCTAGTTCTTTGAAAAGATCAACAAAATTGATAAGCCTCAATTCAAGAAATTTAGAAATGAAAAAGGAGAAGTCACAACAGACACCACAGAAATACAAAGGATCCTAAGAGACTACTATATGCAACTATATGCCAACAAAAAGGAAAACCTAGAAGAAATGGACAAATTCTTAGAAAAGTACAATCTTCCAAGACTAAACCCAGATGAAATAGGAAAGGTGAATGGACCAATCACAAGAACTGAAATTGAAACTGTGATTAAAAAACGTCCAACAAACAAAAGTCCAGGACCAGATGGCTTCACAGGCAAATTCTATCAAACATTTTGAGAAGAGCTATCACCTATCCTTCTGAAAGAACTTCAAAAAATTGCAGAGGAAGGGATACTCCCACACTCATTCTATGAGGACACCATCACCCTGATACCAAAACCAGACAAAGATACCACAAAAAAAGAAAACTAAAGACCAATTTCACTGATGAACATCGATGCAAAAAGCCTCAACAAAATACTAGCAAACTGCATCCCATTTTGATCAAGTGGGATTTATCCCAGGGATGCAAGGGTTCTTCAACTTCCACAAATCCATCAGTGTGATATACCACATTAACAAACTGAAGAATAAAAACCATCTGATCCTCTCAATAGACGTGGAAAAAGCCTTTGACAAAATCCAACACCCATTTCTGAGAAAAACCCTTCAGAAAGTGGGCATAATGGGAACCTACCTCAACATGATAAAAGCCATATATGACAAACCCACAGCAAACATTATTCTCAATGGCGAAAAGCTGGAGGAATTCCCGCTGAGATCAGGAACAAGACAAGGATGTCCGTTCTCGCCAGTACTCTTCAACATAGTTTTGGGAAGTCCTAGCCACAGCAATCAGAGAAGTAAAAGAAATAAAAGGAATCCAAATTGGTAAGGAAGGAGTAAAACTATCCCTATTTGCAGATGACATAATACTATACCTAGAGAAGCCTAACTCTACCAGAAAACTGTTAGAGCTCATCCACGAATTTGGCAAAGTCGCAGGATACAAAATCAATACACAGAAATTGACGGCACTTCTATACACTAACAATGAAAGAGCAGAAGAAGAAATTAGGCAAGCAATCCAGTTTACCATCGCGTCCAAAAGAATAAAATACCTAGGAGTAATCCTACCGAAAGAGACAAAAGACCTGTACTCTGAAAACTACTTGACACTGATGAAAGAAATCAAAGATGACACAAATAGATGGAAAGATATACCATGCTCGTGGATTGCAAGAGTTAATATTATCAAAATGACTATACTTCCTAAGGCAATCTACAGATTCAATGCAATCCCTATCAAATTACCAAGGACATTGTTCACAGAACCTGAACAAAATATTGTAAAGTTTGTTTGGAAGCACAGAAGACCCAGAATAGCCAAAGACATCCTGAAAAAGAAAAATGGAGCTGGAGGAATCAGGCTCCTGGACTTCAGACTATACTACAAAGCAACCATCATCAAAACCATATGGTACTGGCACAAAGACAGACATATAGATCAGTGGAACAGGATAGAAAGCCCAGAATTCAACCCATGCACTTACAGCCAACTCATCTATGACAAAGGAGGAAAGGATATACAATGGAGAAAGGACAGCTTGTTCAATAAGTGGTGCTGGGAAAACTGGACAGCCACATGGGAAAGAATGAAATGAGAACACTCCCTAACACCATAGACAAAAATAAACTCCAAATGGATTAAAGACCTAGATATAAGACCAGACACTATCAAACTCTTAGAGGAAACCACAGGCCAAACACTTTCTGACATAAACGACAGCAACATCTTCTCAGATCCACCTCTGAGAGTATGGACAATAAAAAGAAAAATAAACAAATGGGACCTACTCAAACTTCAAAGTTTCTGCACAGCAAAGGAAATCCTAAACAAAACGAAAAGACAACCCACAGAATGGGAGAAAATCTTTGCAAGTGAATCGACTGACAAGGGACTGATCTCCAACATTTACAAACTTCTGCAGCTCCATACCAAAAAAACAAATGACTCCATCAAAAAGTGGGTAGAAGATCTACACAGACAGTTCCCCAAAGAAGACATACAGATGGCCGAGAAAGACATGGAAAGATGTTCAACATCACTCAGTATTAGAGAAAGGCAAATCAAAACCACTCTGAGAGACCACCTTACACCAGCCAGAATGGCCATCATCCAAAAGTCTACAAACAATAAGTGCTGGAGAGGGTGTGGAGAAAAAGGAACCCTAGTACACTGTTGGTGGGATTGTAAATTGTTGCACCCACTGTGGAAAGCAGTATGGAGATGCCTCAGAAAACTAAACATAGAACTACCATGTGATCCAGCAATCCCACTCCTGGCATCTATCCAGAGAAAACCAGGACTCACAAGGACCTGTGTACTCAGATGTTCATTGCAGCACTATTTACCACAGCCAAGACATGGAAACAACCTAAATGTCCATCGACAGAGGAGTGGATAAAGAAGATTTGGTACATATACACAATGGAATATTACTCAGCCATTACAAAGAACGAAATACCAGCATTTTTAGCAACATGGATTGACCTAGAAACTATCATGCTAAGTATAGTCAGCCATACAATGAGATACCAACATCAAATGCTTTCACTGACATGTGGAATCTGAAAAAAGGACAGACTGAACTTCTTTGCAGAACAGATGCTGACTCAGAGACTCTGAAAAATTTATGGTTTCCAGAGGAGATAGTTTGGGGGGTGGGAGGATGTGCTTGGGGGGGGGGCTGTGGGATGGAAATCCTGTGAAATCAGATTGATATGATCATTATATATTATATAGATGTGATAAATTCATTTGAGTAATAAAAAATAAAAGTAAAAAAAATAAATAAATATTGGGGGAAATATGATTTTAATCCAAGCTACTCACAGAATATTTACTTTGAGCATCACCTCACCTCACTAATATATGACGTTTCAGATGAAGTATCCCAAAGCAATCAAAAGTAGTATGATGAAAAAATGTAATTTTCCAAAACTAGGCAATTACTTTATCATTTAATTTGAATTTTACTTAAACATGTAATAAATGTTCCATACAAATGGAGCCACCATAACCCTGATACAACAACCAGATAAAGACTCTACAAAAGAGAAAATGACAGGCCAATATCACTGATGAACATAGATGCAAAAATTCTCAACAAAATATTAGAAATAGAATCCAACAGTATATTACAAGGATCATACACCATGATGAAGGGGGATTTTCCCCAGGTATGAAAGGATATTTAAACATCAGCAAATCAATCAATGTCATAAACCACATTGACAAACTGAAAAATAAAAACCATGTGATCATTTCTATATACACAGAAAAAGCTTTAACAAAATTCAGCACCCATTTCTTCTTTTCTTTTTTTTTGTCTTTTTTTTTTTTTTTTTTTTTTTTGTCTTTTTGCTATTTCTTGGGCCACTCCCATGGCATATGGAGGTTCCCAGGCTAGGGGTCGAATTGGAGCTGTAGCCACCGGCCTACACCAGAGCCACAGCAACGCGGGATCCGAGCCGCGTCTGCAACCTATAACACAGCTCACAGCAACGCCGGATCGTTAACCCACTGAGCAAGGGCAGGGACCGAACCCGCAACCTCATGGTTCCTAGTCGGATTCATTAACCACTGCGCCATGACGGGAACTCCAGCACCCATTTCTAATTAAAAAACAAAAAATAAAAACTCTCCAGAAAGTGGGCATAGAGGGGACATACCTCAAAATAAAGGACACATATGACAAACCCAGAGCTAACATCATACTCAATTGTGAAAAGCTAAAAACATTTCTTTAAAATCAGGAACAAGACAAGGATGTACACTCTCACCATCATTATTTAACATAGTTTTGGAAGTCCTAGTCCTGAAAATCAGAGAAGAAAAAGAAATAAAATGCATCTAAATCACAAAAGAAGAAGTAAAACTGTCATTGTTTGCAAATGACATGGTATTATACATCGAAAATCACAAAGATGATACCATAAAACTATCAGAGCTCATGTATGAATTTGGTAAAGTTTCAGGATACAAACTTAATACACAGAAATCTCATGCATTCCTATACACTAACAATTAAAAGATCAGAAGGAGAAATTCAGGGAAACAATCCCACTTACCATTGCATCAAAGAGAATCAAGTACCTAGGAATAAACCTACCTGAAAGGACAAAAGACGTGTACTCTCAAAACTGTTAGATACTGATTAAAAAAATCAAAGATAACACAGTAAAATACAACATGCTCTTGGATTGGAAGAACCAATATTGTCAAAATTACTATACTACCCAAGTCAGTCTACAGATTCAATGCAATCCCTGCCAATTTACCTAAGACATTCTTCACAGAACTAGGACAAAATATTTAAAAATTTGTATGGAAATACAAAAGATCCCAAATAGCCAAAGATATCCTGAGGAAGAAAAATGGAACTGAAAGAATAATGCTCCCTGATTTCAGACTGTAATACAAAGCTACATTCATCAAAACAATATGTGGGAACAAAAACAGAAATATGGATCAATGTAATGGGATAGAATGACTAGAAGTTAACCCAAGCACATATGGTGCTAAACAATGACAAAGGAGGTAAGAACATACAATGGAGGAAAGACAGTCTCTTCAATAAGTGCTGGGAAAAATAGGATGGCTACACGTAAAAGAATAGAGTTACAACATTCTCCTATACTGTACACAAAAGGTAAATTCAAAATGGAATAAAGATTTAAACATAAGGCTGGATACTATAAAATTCCTAGAGAAAAACATAGACAGAACACTCTTTGACATAAATTACAACAATATCTTGTTTGATCCACCTCCTGGAATAATGACAATAAAAACAAAAATAAACCAATGGGACCTAATTAAACTTAAGATTTTGCACAACAAAGGAAACCATAAAAAAAACCCAGAAGACACCCCAAAAATAGGAGAAAATCTTTGCAAATGAAGCAACCAACAAGGGATTAATAACAAAAATATGCAAACATCTCATGTGTTTTTAAAGAAAAAAATTCAACCCAATTAAAAAAGGCAAAGAGATCTAAAGAGACATTTTTCCAAAGACATACAGATGGCCAAAAAAAAAAAAAAAAAAAAAAAAGAAAAAAATGTTCAACATCACTTATTATTAGATAAATACAAATCAAAACAACAATGAGGCACCACCTCACACTGGTAAGAATAGCCACCATTTAAAGCTCTACAAATAATAAATGCTGGAGATGGTGTAGAGAAAAGGGATCCCTCCTACACTGTTGGTGGGAATGTAAATTGGTGCAACCACTATATGATAGTACGGATGTTCCTTAAAAAACTAAAAGTAGAGCTACCATAAGATCCAGCAATACCACTCCTTGGCATGTATCTGGAGAAAACCACAATTTGAAAAGATACATGTACCCCAATGTTCATTTCAGCATTATTTACAATAATCAAGGCATGGAAGCAACCTAAATGCCCAGTGACAGAGGAATGGACACAGAAGATGTGGTAAGTATATACAATGGAATATTCATTTATAAAAAAGAATAAAATAATGCTGTTGCACCAATATGGATAGACTTAAGAGATTACCGTACTGAGTGAAGTCAGAGAGAAAGACAAATATCATATGATATAATTTATATGTGGAATCTAATAAAAATGATACAAAAGAACTTATTTATAAAACAGAAATAAACACACAGATTTCAAAACCAATCTTAGGGTAAACTACAGGGGAAACCAAGGGGGAGGAGGAAGGAATTAGGAGGACTGGAATAGCATATATACACTATTGCATAAAATGGTGATTAACAAAAATCTCCTGTATAGCTTGGGGAAATTTACTGAAGAGTTTTTAAGAACCAAAATGGGAAAAAAGAATGGAGATACACACACACACACAGAGAATATATATCCTCCATATATATGTATATGAATGAAGATATATGATTCACTTTACTATACGCCTGAAAATAATACAACATTGTAAGTCAACTAAACTCCAATAAAATTCTTTTAAAAACCCTCCCTATTTAATCTTCAAAACAATTAACAACACTGTATCTATAGGCAGCATCATTATCATTTGTATCCTAAAGATATCAGAAATCCAGCTGGCAAAATTTTGTGATGCAAGCTCTAACTCAATCTCTTTGCAATAACCATAACTAAGTTCTCACATAAATTCTCATTTCTTTTTTTTTC
The DNA here is from genome assembly GCF_054392235.1 of Sus scrofa. Classification (NCBI taxonomy): domain Eukaryota; kingdom Metazoa; phylum Chordata; class Mammalia; order Artiodactyla; family Suidae; genus Sus; species Sus scrofa. The sequence continues at coordinate 104,981,055 of NC_139390.1, forward strand.
TTCCAAAATTATCTTGTCAACAATAAAGGCAAGGGAAATATGAAAGAACAAAACACCTTTATAAATTCCAAAGACTCTGAAATGATTTTTATCTTCTCTTGATAGACCCTTTCTTTGCTCAGTACTTGTTTTTAGTAGCACATCTGACAGTGGACGTCTAACCTCTGCTATTCTAATAGCTGTTAATGGAAACCTCACCTCATGCAAAGATAAAATGGATTTTTGGCAGCTGTGAGAGATTATGAAGAGTAAGACCAATCTTAGCTGGAATAAGAAGAAAAGAAGGCATCTGTACCTTGAACTACTCAGCTGGTTTTCATTATACATCAAGCCTACATTTATTACAAAGAGGGTAGCCAAGAGACAAACATTGATAGGTCTGTGCACTAAGAATAAGAAGTCCAAAACTTGATAAATTCCCCTTTTCAACCAGAGTTCAAATGACTCTTAAATCTGTTTGAATTAGATGGCATATACTGGGAGACAAACTCAAGAGGAACTTGACTTTTGTCTTTATCTGATTGGTTTACCCTTATTTTATCTTGAGTATGGTGAAATCTTAGTTCTTACAACTCATTAAAACAAACAAGTGATTCTAGAAATCCCTAAAGTTTTATAAATCAAAATTTAAAACTGGTTTTAAGATATGCTTTTTATATTTTTAATACAGTTTTGTTTGATGTCTTGAGAATTTATAATATTCCCAAAGAAAAAGTCTATATACATAGTCTTGACATAGTAATATCTTCATATGAATCTAATTTCCCCAAGTACAGAACATTTCCATTAGAAATCTTAGGATTATTATTTTTTTAATAATATTTAATCTATATATTTAAATGTTGCTAAGAGAAATAAAATGCTGGTGTTTGTGATACAAATATTTACTAAATGCTCTAAGTATAGATCTAGAATAGGTAATATTTCATAGGACAGGGGCTTATATCCATATATGTAAATCAAGGTAATTAAAATAATGAGACTAACAGATTATATGACCTATTTAGGGTTAAAGGAAGAACAGTAGTTTTGGAGATTACATATTTGGACAAATTTTGGTTTACCTTGAGAGAACTATACGTGAAAATGAGAACACAGAATAATAGGACAAGTTTATTCATGAAGAAAACCAATTTAATTCAGTAAAATTTAAATATACATTTTAAATATATATTAAATTTACATGCAAGGAAAAATGTGTAAGTACTGAGATGGTTAATAGGACTTGGTTCCTATCTTCAGTGAGCTTATAAATCAATGAAAAGAGAAGTTAAAAATGACTTGCCCCACTAAGATTCAGGAAGGTGAAACTATGGTTAATCTTCTAAAATCTGTATTTTTTTAATTGGCAGATAATGCATACATATGACTTAAATAAAAATATCTAAGTAGTTATTCAATAAAAAAGTATTCTTTCCATCCTTCATCCCTCACAATTTTATAATGCCTATTCTCATTTCTTAGTTACCATCTAGAAAATTTTTGTTAAATGAAGAAATAAGGAGTTCTTGTCAAGGCTCATCAGTAATAAACAATGACTAGTATCCAGGAGGACGCAGGTTCAATCCCTGGCCTCACTCAGTAGGTTAAGGATCTGGTGTCACCATGATCTGTGGTGTAGGTCACAGACAGAGCTTGGATCTCGTGTTGCTGTGGCTGTGGTGTAAGCTGGCAGCTGTAGCTCTGATTTGACCCCTAGTCTGGGAACATCCATATGTCACAGTGCAGCCCTAAGAGGACGGGAAAAAAAAAAAAAAAGAAATGAAGAAGTTCTATTTATTTACTTTGTTCTTTATTGGCTGCCCCATGGCATATGGCATTCACAAGCCAGGAATCAGTTCCCCACCAGAGCTGGGTCCTTTAACACACTATGCCCTCGCCGGGGATCAAACCTGCCTCCTGGCAATGCAGATATGCCTTCAATCCAATTGCGCCACAGCAGGAACTCCTCTTCCAGGAAATTTTTTTAAATGGAAGCCAGTGCAGATACAAATAGATATACTGTTTTTCTCCATTTTTACAAAAAATGTAGAATGCTATATACATTTGCTTCATTTTGGTTATTTTACAAAGATGTTGAAAATATTTCCATAAGCAAGGATAAGGAGCTTGTATTTTTCTTTTGTTTTCCAGATATGTCATTCCACTATATTGACAAGTCATAATGTATTTAATCACTGTTGAGGTACATTTTTTTGAAATGCTGCAAACAAATAAAGATCCTACTGTACAGAACGGGGAATTGGATTCAGTATCTTGTTATAAACCATAATGGAAAAGAATATGTATATAACCCAGGTACTTTGCTGTACATCGGAAATTAAAACAACATATGTAAATCAACTCTTTTTCAATTTTTAAAGTATACTGCAATGTATAACCTATCAAACATATTGTATCCCCTTACATATCTACTGGCATATTTTTGTGACAGATTTTTTTAATGTGAAATAGTCAAAGTAAAGGCTATTTGTGTATATACTATCAATAGAATTACAGTTCATTAATATTGCTATTCTTCCTCAAAGTACAAGGTAAGATTTCACTTCTCTACCCCATAAGTGACATCTAGAGCTACCTTTCCATTTTATGAGATAATTGTGTAGCCTAAAGCGTTAATTATCTTCTTGTAGCCATTGAACCTATTCTGTCTCATATAGATAAATAATGCCAAATTGCCTTTTGTAGGGGGTGTTTCAATGTACACTCTTACCAAAACCAGTCTTTTTGAATGGTGAACTGTTTTGTGAATTGAGTCTCTGTGAATTGTTTGGTTTTCTCTTTTGCCAGATTTTTTAAAAGTTATTTTACAATGGGGTTTAATTTGCATTTTAATTATAATAATTGAAATTAACTATCTTTTCTAATATTTCAGAGTCACTTGTATGTTTTTCTATTTAAATTGTCTGCTCATTCTTTCATCCATTCAACAGATTGTTTTTGAACACATTACATGGAGGTCATTTTTCTAAGAGCTAGAGAAACTGGAAGTTAACAAAGTAAATATACTTTTTTTACTCAATTAAATTAACCATTCTAGTGAGTATAAAATAGAAACAGATTAATAAAGTGAAGTATTTGAGACAGATTACTGCCATGTGGAAAAATAAAGCAGGACAAAGAGTGATATAGTTAATAGGATGAAGTTAGTTTGCAGAGATAAAATGGAGTCAGGGAGCACAGAACAGCAGGAAGTGAGGTGGTGAGTCATGGAGATACTGGGGAAGAACATTACAGAAAAGAGAGCAACAAATACAAAACACCTGATGCAGAGTAAACATGGTACTAAGGATTACAAAGAATAGTGTGTCTGGGGAGTTCTCTGATTGCCAAGCAGGTTGAGGCTCCTACATTCTCACTGCTATGGCTCTGGTTGATGCTGTGCAGAGTGGGTTCAATCCCTAGCCCAGGAATTCCCACATACTGCCTGTGTGGCAAAAAAGAAAAATAAAATACAAAAAAACACGAGAGAACCTGAAATAAATGTTGCAACTCTCATTTTTTTTTAAAAAAGAAAAAAGAATAGTGAGTCTGGCAAAAATAAATGAAGCAAAAGTCAGAGATGAGAGCAGAGAGGGAAGAGTTACAAAACCCTGTAAGGTCATTTTATGAACTTTAGTTTTTATGCCACTGGATATGACTGAAAAGAAAAGAAATATAATGTGACATATTTTAACTGAGTCATTCTGACTGCTGTGGCTGTATTCTTTGGGTCGTTATCATTGTGTATTAAAAATTTTATTTCTTAAACATTCGTAGCAAGTCTATATACATTAAGGAGATAAACATTTTGTCATATGACTGGCATGAATTTTTCTCACTTTCTCATATGCTTTTGAATTTTTAAAAAGTTTTTCACTATTGCTTTGTTACTTTATAATGCAAGAGTTATTTTTTAAGATAAAAGTATTATTAAAAATTGTGTTTTCTGGTTGTTGGATTTGAGTTATAAATAGTTTCTCCAATCCAAAGTTATATATATTCTCCTTGGTTCATTCTTATTCATTTATGGTTTCTATCACGTTTACATAAAAATATTTGACTCATCAAAAAACAGAACAATCCAGTTAAAAACTGGGCAGAAGACCTGAACAGACATTTTTCCAAAGATGACACACAATTGAGCAATAAGCACGTGAAAAGATGCTCAGTGTCCTAATCATCAGGGAAATGCAAATAAAAACCACAATGGGACATAACCTCACACCTACCAGAATGGCCATAATCAAAATGTTTACAAATAGCAAATGCCAAAAAGGATATGGAGAAAAGGGAACCCTCCTAACACTGTTGGTGGGAAGGTAAATTGGTACAGCCACTGTGGGGAAAAAAGTATGGAGTTTCCTCAAAAATAGAACTTTCATGTGCTCTAGCATTTCTACAGCTGAGTATTTATCAGAAGAAAATGAAAACACTAATTTGAAAAGATACATTCACCCTAATATTCACAGCAGCATTATTACAATAGCAATCTAAGTGTCTATAAACAGATGACTGGACAAAGGAGATGTCATACATACACACATACACACCATGAAATATTACTCAAACATAAAATAAAGAATTAAACTCTGCCATTTGCAACAATGTGGATGGACCTAGAGGGTGTTATGATTAGTGAATTAAGTCAGACAAAGACAAATACTCTGTTATCATTTATATGTGGAATCTAAAAAATAAAACAAAGGAATGTACATAACAAAATAGAAACAGACCCACTGATAACAGACACAAACTAGTTGTTACCAGCAAAGATAGAGAAGGGAGAATGGGCAAGATAGTGGTAAAGGATTAAGAGACGCAAACCACCATGTATAAAATGAATAACAAAGTTTTGTCCAGATATATGCCCAGGAGTGGGATTGCTGGGTCATATGGTAGTTCTATGTATAGATTTCTAAGGTATCTCCATACTGTTCTCCATAGTGGCTGTACCAGCTTACATTCGCACCAACAGTGCAGGAGGGTTCCCTTTTCCCCAGCACTTGTTATTCATGGACTTATTAATTGTGACTGGTGTGAGGTGGTATCTCATGGTAGTTTTGATTTGCATTTCTCTAATAATCAGTGATGTTGAGCATGTTTTCATGTGCTTGTTGGCCATCTGTATATCTTCCTTGGAGAAATGTCTATTCAGGTCTTTTGCCCATTTTTCCATTGGGTGTTTGCCTTTTTTGCTCTGGAGTTGTATAAGTTGCTTGTATATTCTAGAGATTAAGCCCTTGTCGGTTGCATCATTTGAAACTATTTTCTCCCATTCTGTAAAACTTTCCTTAAAAAAGACACATGAACCCGAATGTTCACTGCAGCACTATTCACAACAACCAAGACATGGAAACAACCCAAATGTCCATTGACAGATGATTGGATTAGGACAATGTGGTTTATATACACAATGGAATACTACTCAGCCATAAAAAAGAACGACATAATGCCATTTGTAGCAACATGGATGGAACTAGAGACTCTCATACTCAGTGAAATAAGTCAGAAAGAAAAAGAAATACCATATGATACCATTATAATTGGAATCTAATATATAGCACAAATGAACCTTTCCACAGAAAAGAAAATCATGGACTTGGAGAATAGATTTATGGCTGCCCAGGGGGAGAGGGAGGGAGTGGGAGGGATCGGGAACTTGGGGTTAATGGATGCAAACTATTGTTCTTGGAATGGATTTACAGAGAGATCCTGCTGTGTAGCATTGAGAACTATGTCTAGATACATCACAACCCAACAATGGCAGGAAAAATTATGTATACATATATGTGTAACTTGGTCCCCAGGCTGTACAGCGGAAGAAAATAAATAAAAAATAAATGAATGCTTGAGAACCACAAAAAAATGAATAGGAAACAAGAATATATAGATAACACAGGGAAATATAGCCATTATTGAGTAATAACTTTAAATAAAATTAATATAGTACTAAAAATAAACTATAATAAAAATCTTTGGTTCATTTGAAATTCATTCTTGTATAAAAGTTTGGATCTATCTAATTACTTTTCATGGACTATTTTTCAGTTGTCATAACAATTTTTATTCAGTTTTATTGAATGGGCCATATTTTTCTCATTTGTTTTTAAAGAAAATTTTTTTTTGTCTTTTTCTAGGGCTGTGCCCATGGCACATGGAGGTTCCCAGGCTAGGGGTCTAATCAGAGCTGCAGCCGCCTCCCTATGCCAGAGCCACAACAACACAGGATCTGAGCAGCATCTGCATCCTACACCACAGCTCACAGCAATGCCAGACCATCAAACCACTGAGCAAAGCCAGGGATCAAACCCACAACCCCGTGGTCCCTAGTCAGATTTGTTAACCAGTGAGCCATGACAGCAACTTCAAGAACATTTTATCATAGACTAAAGTCCTGTTTGTTTGAAAATCATTGCTGAATTTTGTTTTCCATTCCATTAGCCTATTTGGTCTATTTAATTATATTCTAATTTAACACTTTTGGCACTGGAGGTTTGACAGCATGTTCTAATCTCTGGTGTGTCTTGCCTTCCTTTATTACTCTCTTACTCTTTTCATTTACTGAATTTTATTTTTCAAAAAAACCCTTCAGAATTACTTGATCTAGTTAATAAAATACATATACTGATATGTTTATTGGAATATTACATTATAACATACTTTGGCAAGATTTATGTCATTATGGGATTAAATATTCTATCCATGATTGTCATTTTTCTAAGTTTTTCATGAATGCCAAAGATTTTTCAAGTTTTCATTACAAATTTTCTTCCTTCTAGTTAAATTTGTGCTCAATTATTATACATTGCATAGCAATTATAAGTAATATTATTTAATTGTATCTTCTAATTTGTATTAGCTTGTGCACATGGGATCTACTCAAATTAAATTTGTATTAATTTTTTAATTATTTATATTTTTCTGGCTTGTTATGTTATTGTTTATTATGTTTGGACTTTGCCATATATATATACATATATATATATATACACACACACATATATATATCACATCATCTGAATATAGTGTTAGTTATGTCCTCCTTTCCAATTTTACAGTGTTTAGTTTCTTAATTTGTGTAATATCTTTTAATAATATTCAAATTTAATATTAAGTAAATGAGAGGTCATTATAGTCTTATACCTGATTTTGTTGAAAAACGTGTCTACTGGTCCCCATTAGACATAATGGTAATATTTCAGTACAAATATATTTAATCATATTATAAGAGGTATCCATTTCTCTTTAATGTCTATCCATACAAAATGAATGTTGAGTTTTGTTAAACTTATTCAGTATCTCTGATGATTTATTTTTTTAGACTTCTATTTTAATAATATCAAAAGTATTGTGCTTCCAATATGGTACCCCACAATGAACTTATTTTAAAAACATAACTAGGAGTTCCCTTAGTAGTTTACCAGTTAACGAACCTGACTAGTATCCATGAAGATGTATGTTTGATCCCTGGCCTCACTCAGTGGGTTAAGGATCCAGCGTTGCCATGAACTGTGGTATAGGTCGCAGATGGAGCTCAGATCCCACATTACTATAGCTGTGGTGTAGGCCCACAGCTGTAGTTCTGATTCACCTCCTAGCCTGGGAACTTTCATATGCCATGTGTACAGCCCTAAAAAAAACAACAACAACAACAACAACAAAAAAAACAACCCACTAAATTACAGTATGGTCCAGAAATATTCCCAGAAGTGGGATTGCCAAATCATATGGTGGTTCTATATTTAGTTTTCTGAGGAGTCTCCATTTTGTTTCTATAGTGGTTGTACCAATTTGCATTCCCAATAACAGTGTAAGAGGGTTCCCTTTTCTCCACACCCTCTCCAGCATTTATTATCATATATGTATTAATGATGGCCATTCTGACCTGTGTGAGGTGTTACCTCATTGTAGTTTTGATTTGCTTTTCTGTAATAACTAGTGATGTTGAGTATTTTTTCATATGCCTACTGGCTATCCATCTATCTTCTTTGGAAAGACTACATACATTCAAAAACATACATGCAACCCTATGTTCATTTCAGCTCTATTCACAATAGCCAAGCCATGGAAACAACCTAAATGATCATCAATAGGTGAATGGATTAAGATGTGGTACATATATACAATGGAATATTACTCACCCATTAAAAGAATGAAATAACGCCATTTACAGATGGAGGAATCATGCTCCCTGACTTCAGACTATACTGAAAGGCTCCAATATCAAAACAGTATGGGAGTTCCCTTATGGAAGTGAGTTCAGATTCTGGCATTGTCAATGCAGTAGCTCAAGCCACTGCTGTGCCACAAGTTCAGTCTCTGGTCCAGGAATTTCTACTTGCCCCAGGAGTAGCAAAAGAACAAACAACAACAAAAAAACCTTACAATTTTACATAGCAAATGAAACCATAAGCAAAATAAAAAGACAACCTATGGAATGGGAGAAAATACTTGTAAATTATGTGAACAGGGGTTTAATTTTCCAAATACGTATACAACTTACATAGCTAAATATTTTTTAAATGCAAATTTAAGAAAAAATGAGCAGAATACCATACATTTCTTCAAAGATGTATCAATCAACAACAGGCAAGATACTCAGCATTGCTAATTCTTAGAGAAATGCAAATCAAAACTACACTGAGGTGTCACCTCGCAACAGTCAGAATGGTATTATCAAAAATTCTACAAAAAATAAATGCTGGAGAGGGTTTGGATAAAGGCAACTGGGCATACATTTGGAAAAAAAAAACTCTAATTCAAAAAGATACTTGCACTCAATGTTCATAATTGCATTGCTTACAATAGCCAGGGCATGGAAACAACTGAAGTATCCATGGACAGATGAATGAATAAAGAAGGTATTACTCAGCCACAAAAAGAATGAAATAATGCCATTTACAGCAAAATGGATGGATCTAGAGATAATCACACTAAGTAAAATCAAAGAAAGATAAATATCATATCACTTATATATGGAATCTAAAAAATGATGGGGAACAACACATTTACAGAACAAAAATAAACTTCACAGACATAGAAAACCAACTTATGGTTATGAAAGGAGAAAAGGGGGAGGGATAAACTGGGAATTTGGGTTTAACAGATACATTATACTATATATATAATTGATAAAAAAAACAAACAAGGAGCTACTGTATAGCACAGGGCACTATATCCAATATGTTTAATAACCTATAATGGAAAAGAATTTGAAAAAGAAATATAAGGATATATAAATGAATCACTTTACTGTGTACATGAAACATTGTAAATCTACTATACTTCAGTTAAAAAAATAAATTTTAGGAGTTCCCATCATGGCTCAGGGGTAAAGAACCCAACTAGTATCATGAAGACACAGGTTTGATCCCTGGCCTCACTCAGTGGGTTAAGGATCCAATGTTGCCATGAGCTGTGGTGTAGGTCACAGATGTGGCTCAGACCCTGTGTTGCTGCATCTATGGTGTAGGCCAGAAGCTACAGTTCTTATTCAGAACCCTAGCCTGGGAACATCCATATGCCATGGGTGCGGCCCTAAAAAGACAATAAATAAATAAATGTCTTTAAGTAAGGAATGTATGGGAAGGTGGGAATGGGGTATTAATTAGATTTCTATTTTCAAATCCTCTCCCTCCCTGAAAAAGCAACTTGAGCAGACTAGCATGTGAGGGGTAGCTATCCTGCAGTAGTCCACGAGAGAGATGAAATGTTTAATCTAGGCTAGTTCTGTGAGAGATGAAGAGAAGTCGACAGATCTAAGGACTTAGTGGGCCACCTCATGGGACACAATGCTGAATTAGGGGTGATGAGAAGTGATTAAAAGGGTCAATTAAAGAATAAAACCTCAACTACTATTGCCAGAGGATAGTGTTTAATTGTAAAATACTAATAATCAATCCAAATAATAATTCTCGGAGTTCTCGTCATGGCTCAGTAGTTAATGAATCCGACTAGGAACTATGAGGTTGTGGGTTTGCTCCCTGGCCTTGCTCAGTGGGTTAAGGATCCGGTATTGCCATGAACTGTGGTGTAGGTTGCAGAAGCGGCTCAGATCCCGTGTTGCTGTGGTTGTGGTGTAGGCCGGTGGCTATAGCTCTGATTAGACCCCTAGCCTGAGAACCTCCATATGCTGCAGAAGCAGCCCTAGAAATGGCAAAAAAACAAAAAAATTAAATAAAATAAATAATAATAATAATAATTCTCTTTTGTTCTCAGTTGCATAGCATCTGAAGAAAGCATGATACCTCAGGTTCAGCCCAGCTTTCCAAGTCTGGCGTTTCTTTTTTTAGGTGAAGATTTATAGGCCTCTGATTTTTCAAAAGCTGTTTTTACAATGGCAGTTAGTTTGTTCAAAGAGGGAAACATAGGCAATTGAAGTAAAAGGGAAGAGACAGATGATTTTTCTCCTTGATACTCAATGTCTAGAGACTGGTGGGCTTAAGAAGGGTGGACACCTGTATTCTACTTCTAGGAAGGTTCCTAAGAACATGACTATACCCAAATTGGGTGGTGCCTGAAAACAGGAAACTATGCTTTGTTAAAAAAAAAAAAAATTAAGATCTATAGTGGAGAAGTGGCAGAAAGGAAATGGATGTCAAGGACAATAAAATGTGCCTTCAAATAAACCATGTATCTTGAAAAGTAAGCAATTCTGAGGCATCTACAATGGGCTGAAGTCCTTGTGACTTGCCCCAAGATTCCTAATGTTCTCATTTCTTTGAAAGAAAGGGAAAGGGGTTCTCTACTCCATAATGATTCAGATCTGATTTCTAGCCAACTTTGCTGAGTACAGGCTCAGCCAGACTTGATTTGTTATAGAAAAACCTATTCCTGCAATTCGAATGTCATGCAACAAGTATTTACTGGTCACCATAGAGCGACTTTTAAAAAGTCTGTTTCTACTTAGTAATGGATTCTTTTATAATTAGCTTTCTAAGACATCTATCCTCCTCCTATCAAGTTGGGCATAAAATCCAATACCCCATTATGATATGAGCAGGAATCTAACACAGCAAAACACAGAGCTTCAATTGGCATTTTTTCTGATAAACAAAAATAACAGATTAACAAGTTACAATGAGCAGAATATAAATCTTGATTTTTAGAGACAAGGCCCTGAGCAAATGGAAATTTTGTTATTAATGTGTAATAAGTACTTGAGACAAGATCCACTGCAAAGCATGTTGGAGAGAAAACTCCTTAGAAATACTGTTTAGGAAAATACGATAAAGTATGAGCAAATAAAACTTATGCCATTACATCATCTCTCAGTTTTTCCAAAGCTATTGTAAAACATTAGCCCTTTAAGATGGGACAGATAAAGACTACTGTACTGTAGGAAAAGGACTAGAGTTCTGGGTTAGGTGAAGGAAAGTATCTTGTTTTCACCCCTACATCATTCCATTCTGAAATTTTTTTCCCCAAATCTTTTATCCTTTACATTCAGAAAAACCTAATATAAATAATTGGCATAGTAGGTATTCTTGTAAGAACATTATCATTTCCTTTGGAATTCAAGATGGCAGAAGATTTGGCTTCCAGTAGATCTTGAGCTTATTACACACTCATGGTAATGCATTATTATGCTAAATGATACACTCACCAGTGTCATGACAGTTGCCTGAAAACAACCCAAAAAGTCCATACAAGGACTGAAAATGAGAGCTGCATCAGTTCCTGGTCCAAACTACACACCTATTCTCTGATAACTCCTGAATATTCCTCCCACTCTTTCCAATTCCCTTCCTTTTACATTAGCCCTCATATATATTTGATGTCTCCACTGGAATTGTGTTGAGAAGATTTATAAACCCGGTTCCTGCTTCTCTATTCTCTGGACTTTGAATAAGGCCATGCTCTTCCAGTTTCAGCACTGGTGTCCCTATTATTATTGTTATTTTTTATTTTTTGGTTTTTTTTTTTTTTTGTCATTTTTGAGAGCTACACCCATGGCATATGGAAGTTCCCAGGCTAGGGTCAAATCGGAGCTACAGTTGTTGGCCTATGCCACAGCCACACAAGATCCAAGCCACATCTGTGACCTATATCACAGCTCACAGCACCACCAGATCTTTAACCCACTGAGTGAGGCCAGGGATCGAACCCACATCCTTATTATGGTTACCAGCAGGGTTCGTTACCACTGAGCCATGACAGTAACTCCTAGCAGTGGCTTCCCTATTGGCTGTAGGAATCCCATCAGAATAAGAACCCCCCTGGCTGAGACAGGGGGTCTCAACCTGGGGTTGGACTCTATGTGGGTTTGGTCAATCAATTCAGTAACATTAATGACTCCAGGAATATATCGAAGCCACTAAACTATTCTGTGATGTGGTTTTTTTAACTAATGAAGCTCATGCGTCCTAAGGTAAGAGTAACTCATGATTCTGCCTCGCCCTTATCAATTTTAAGATGCAGACCAATTTTGGATGAAGTATAGTATCACCTGTAACTGAGACTCAGTGAACTATAACAATAGTATTTTGGCATCACCAATGTCATATAGAAAACAGTTTCAGCAGGGTATCCAGCAGCCAATGATATTGCCAGATATTCAAACCCATTGTTTCCACTGGCAACAGAAGAGAACTGCCCTTTGTTAGCAATTGTGAGGCACTTCAGAAACCTACTTGGAACAGAGGGAATGTTCTGGAATGATCTGGGAGTCTGATTTGGTTTGTGGACATAAACCAAATATTTCATTCTTAATTGGTGTCTCAGCTAAGCTCAAGTCCTTAATGACGCAGCACTTTAGAGAAATATTTTTAACATTTCTAGTCTACATTTTCATATCACAGCAGTGTGACATTTTAGTTCTGTTAATTACACTACTTAAATAATTTGTGTTAATATTTTCTACTACATATGAGATATTTTGTTATTTTACCCTGCCCCCAACAAATATCTAGACAAAGACTTAAGTATTTATTTTCAAGTTCTGTTATCTTACTATTTCAATTACTTTTTCAGATTCTTTGGGGGAATTCGTTTTGTTGAATCTTGAAACAGTATAGCTCTTAATAGATTGTATACCAAATTATAAATGCATCTGGGCAAAAGGGTAGAAGTAAACCTTAAAAAGAGATTTTATTATGTGATTTCTCTCAGGGGAGATGATAGGTGTTGAGTGGATATTAAATACAAAATGAGAAATAAAATCATTTGGGGAACTTCATAAAATTCCTACCTTGCTTCCCATCTCAAGGGATTAATAATTAGTATGTCTAAAAGAAAGTGCAAAAATTTTAATTTAAAAAAATATGTAATTATGAGGTCCATATTTATAGCTTGTATTTTCCCCTCTGGTTAGATCCTGTGTTATGTTGTTTTACTTTGTTTTGCCTACTGTGTGATTGACTGACATTGCCAGGCAACGTCCATATGACCAAGAACTCAGGTATAAAACCGTATGGAAAACAAACAAACAAACATACGAGCTTTTTAAAAACAGATCATTCAGAACTTTGGGGGGTTCATATTAAACTAGCTTAACATTTTTTTTAAAACAATTTATTGAAAGGCTATTGAGGGTTTGTGGGGCAGAGAAAGAACTGTACCATGTAATGCCTCTTTGAGACTTTAGGAAAAGGCAACTTTGGTTGCCAGGATATATCTTTATCTCTCCAACCTCTCATTTCCATGTATTACTCATCTGTCTGTGTTTTCTTCCAGTAACTCTCTCCTTCTGTATTGAAGTTCTTTGCACATGATAAGGAATATCACAGATGGGGTAAGGGTAACATACTCATATCCTAGTTCTGTAACTTAAAAAGCAAGGGCATTTTCTCCATTGAGTTGACTAAGAATGATCTTGGCCAATACTTATTGGCCAAGACCATGTCACATGCCCTTCCTGTGAAGAGCAATGTGTGACCTGTTACTGGGGAAATGGAGAAAAGCAGCATTTCCGCAGACAGAAGCAGTCGCCAACCCAGGAGAATAGAAAGGCACTTAAAAATTTGTTGAGAATGGTATAGTTCACAACATAAAAGAAATTTATCTACTTCATTAGCATTAACATAATTATATACCATATTATATCTAAAACATTATGAGATTGTGGTAACAAGTTCTAGTTTCTTCTTTCCTGTCCTTACCGATCTTATCTGGATTTTTCAGCTTCTTTTTAGGCTATTCCTGGGGGATTATTTCCTCTCATTGCAGGATGGATTCTCTGTCATTTTTTTGTGTCCTATAGCCTGTTTTCTCTACACTGAGTGTCATCTAGTAACTAATTTCTAACCAGCATCCAGTTACATTTTTCCCTATACACTTAGTCATAGTCTCAAGAATGGAAACTTTTATGAGTCTCCCTCTTTAGTGGGAATACTTCACCTGGTGTTCTAGTTTACAATAGTCTATCACCATGAAAAAAATATGACTACAATGACAACACCTGCTACTCAGTACAAACAGGACAGTTTTTTCTTGCTTGTCCATGGTCAATAAGGGCACAATATGCTTATTCACACAGCTCAATTTCTAATTAGTTTGAACATACTTTCTATCTTGAAAGTGTTTCTTGCTCCTTTCTCCCTTAACTTTTTATATTTTCTTATCATTAATTCAATAGATTTAATCATTCGTTATATCCTTTTACTTCAAATTCCCTTTGCTTATTCAAAAGTATAATTTACTGTATCATATTTATTTATACTGTTATTTTTTAGTTATAGATAGGTTATAGAATTGCATATATTTTAAGTGGTTTGTCTGTGTATTTATCTTTCCAGCATGACTTGTTACTTCGGTGCACAATTTTATACAATACAAAATGTTCGAGAACGCATGCTTCACAGTGTAGCAGAAATGGCTATGTACATACATCCCAATTACAGAAGTAATTATTTAATAGTATCCAATCAAACCAAGAAAATATCATAATGCATTAACACAGATAGAAATGGTATCGAGGTGTTAGAAACTTGTTAGAAAGATGAGCAAAGAGAGGTGGTATCAAGATGGTGGAGGAGGAAGACCCCAAGCTTACATTCTCTCATGAACACACCAAAGCTAAAACTACACGTAGAAAAAAATCTGAGAACAACATGAAGACTAGCAGAATAGCTTGTTTACAACTAAGAACAAAGAAAATACACACTGAAATGAGTAGAATGGAAGAGAAATGATCTAGTTAGGATACCCCCTGGAGTGGGTGACCCAAAGAGGAAGGAAATATCACGAACAATAGGTTCTCCCTTAGGAGCAAGGGATTCAAGCCCCATGTTGTGCACATAAAACCTGGAGATCAGCACTGGGAAGATGAGGCTCTTTAACTGGCTTTAAAAATCACAGTATGTCTTTTTTATTTTTATTAAAATATAGTTGATTTACAATGTTGTGCCAAATTCTCCTGTACAGCAAAATGACTCAGCCATGTGTATACACATATATACACATACATATTCCTTTTGTTATATTATTTTCTATCATGATCTATCCCAAGAGATTGAATATAGTTCCCTGTGCTATATAGTAGGGTCTCACTGCCCATTAATTCTAAATCCAATAGTTTATATCTGCTAACCCAAACTCCCCATCCATAGTACCCTCTCCCCCCTGGCAACCATAAATCTGTCCTCTATGACTATGAGACTATTTCTGTTTTGTAGATAGGTTCATTTGTGCCACACTCTACAGTCACACTTAAGTGATATCATATGGTATTTGTCTTTCTCTTTCTGACTTACCTTGACTTAGTATGAGAATCTCTAGGCCCATCCACATTTCTGCAAATTGCTTTATTTAATTCTGTTTATGCCTGAGTAGTATTCCATTGTATAGATGTACCATGTTTTATTCCATTTATCTGTTGATGGGCATTTAGTTTGCTTCCATGTCTTGGCTATTATGAATAGTACTGCTATGTACATATGGGTGCATGCTATGAATTGAGTTTTGTCTGGATATATAACCAAGAGTGGGATTGCTGGCCCATATAGTTATTAATCTTTAGTTTTCTAAGAAATGTCCATAGTGTTCCACAGTTGGAAAACAGTATGGAGGTTCCTTAGAAAACTAAATATGGAACTTGGTTGTACTAATTTATATTTCCACCAACAGTTTAGGAGGGTTCCTTTTTTTCCAACCCTCTCCTGCATTTGTAGACTTATTAAAGATGGCCATTATGACTGATCATCAAAACTGATTTGCCATTTCTCTAATAACTAGTGATGTTGAGCATATTTTCATGTGCCTACTAGCCATCCATATTTCTTCTTTTGGAGAAATGTCTATTTAGGTCTTTTGCCCATTTTTCGATTGGGTTGTTTTTTGTTGATTAATTTTATGAGTTGTTTGTATATTTTGGATATTAAGCCCTTGCCCAGTTGTGTCATTAGTTGTATTTTTTATGGTTTCCTTTGCTATGCAAAAGCTTGTAAGTTTGATTAGATCCCATTTGTTTATTTTTTGTCTTTATTTCTATTGCCTTGTGAAACTGACCTAAGAAAACATTAGTATGGCTTATGTCAGAGAATGGAAAACCAATACATCTTATTCACAGGGAGGAATGGAGGGCTGCAGGAAACCAAATCTGCTCTTAAAGGGCACATCTACAACTTTATTTGTTCCAGTCCCAGTGTAGAGGCAGCAGTACTAGCCAGCCTGCCAACAGTGCCCAAGCATGCACCTCAGTCTGCACTGGGATCCAGCTCCAAACAACTATCATCTGCCTAAACATCAGCCCTTGTGCACTCCAGGAAAAGCTATGGCCTCTGCTGAGCTCCAGCTCCAGATGTACCCTAGTTCAAACTGGCAACTGCCTACATTCCTTGGGTGAAACCCCAGCTTGCATCAGGCTCCAGCTCTAGCCTGGCTGCAGCCTTCCCCCACCCCATCCTGAGGGCAACAGAGACCAGCACACTGTGAAAAAAGCCTCAGTCTACACTTGCTTCAACCTCAGCCTTCCTGCCAAAGCCATTGGACACACACAGTCTGCACAGGTATGCTTTACACAAGGATATAACTTTAAGAATGGAAAAAGTAACTGTTTCACCTGATTTCATAAACATGAAAAGTCAAACAAAATAAGACAAAAATATGCTCCAAACAGAAGAACAAGATTAAAAAAAAAAACCTAATAAAGTAAGTAATTTATCTGATGAAAGAGTTCAAGCTCATGAAATAGGGAAAACAATAAGGGAACAGTGAGAATTTCAGCAAAGAATTAGAAAATATAAAAGAGAAACAAAAGAGCTGAATAAACTTAGTAACTTAAATGAAAAACTAGAGGGAACCAACAGCATACTAGATGATACAGAAAAATAAATAGGGGGCTTGAAAGAAAGAATAGTATAAATCACTCAATCAAAACATCAAAAAGAAAAAAAAAAAGATCAAAAAAAGAATATTTAAGGGACCTTAGGAACTACATCAAATTTACTAACATTTGCATTACAGGGGTCCCAGAGAGAGAAAAGAGAGCAAAAGAGGCAGAAAATGTATTTGATGATATCATAGATGAAAACTTCCCTAATGTGAGGAAGCAAACATATGTAGGTAGAGGAAGCACAGAGAGTCCCAAACAAGATGAAACAATAGAGATTCATATTAAAAGACATCTTTAAAATGGCAAAAGTTAAAGCAAGAATTTTAAAAGTAGCAAGAGAAAAACAAAGATTCACACACAAAGCACCCCAATACAGGTATCAGCTGACTTTTCAGCATAAATTTTGTAGGCTAGAAAGCAGTGGCATGATATATTTAAAGTACTGAAAGGAAAAATAAAACTAAGCCCAAGAATTCTACTCAGCAAGGTTATTGTTTAGAATTAAAATACAGATAGCATTTCCAAGGCAAGCAAAAACTGAGTGTATCACCACTAAACCAACTTTACAAAAAATAGATATAGAGGAAATATATTCCAGCAATTCTACTTCTGAATATTTACCTGAAATTTTTTTAAGAAACTAATAAACTGTACAGCAAAAACTGGCATAAAATTGTAAATCAATTCTACTTTTAAAAATGAAAAAAAAAAAACCTAATGCAAAAAGATATATGCATCCCAAAGGTCAGAGAAGAATTATTTTCAATAGCCAAGACATGGAAGCAACCCTAGGGTCCACTGACAAATGAGTGGATAAAGAAGATATATTAGCCATAAAAAGAAAGAAAAAATTAGTTCCCCTTGTGGCTCAACTGGTTAAGAACCCAACATACTGTCATTGATGATACAGGTTCAATCGCTGACCTTGCTCCATTGGTTAAGGATCCAGAGTTGCTGCAAACTGCAGTGCAGACTGCAGATGGGGCTTAGATCTGGTTTTGCTATGGCTAATATGTAGGTCAGCAACTGCAGCTCTGATTCATTCTCTGGCCTGGGAACTAACATATGCCACAAGTGTGGCCCTAAAATAGAAAAAAACAAAAAAGAGAAACAAACAAACAAAAAAAAAACAAGAATGAAATCTTGTCATTTGTGACAACATGGATGTTCCTATAAGATGTTATGCTTGGTGAAATAAGTCAAAGACAAATACTACATGTTTTCACTTGTATGTAAAGTCTAAAAAACAAATATATGTAACAAAATAGAAACAGATTCACAGATAAAGAAAATAAAGTAGTGGCTGCCAGAGGGGAATGGGTACAGGGTGGGGTGAAATAGGTGAACAGGAGTACGAGGTACAAACTACCAGTTATAAGTCACAGGAATCTAAGGTACAGCACAGGGAATATAGTTTTATAATATTTTATAACTTTGTATTGTGTAAAATCTATGAAAAGACCAAATTCATATGTTATATACCTGAAACTGTGTTTCAAGAAAAAAAAAATGAACAAGGAGCATTATGACATCAACCCTAATGAAATCTGTGTTCTACTAGATGAGAATATATCAGTCATCCAAACAGATCAACTTTCAATGGTGAGAATGGTTTTTGAATTGTGTGAGATGCAGCTATTAGTTGAGAAAGTAGTTGTTATTGGTGTCAAGCAAGAAACAAGGAGCAGTGTAGCAAATGGTTTCCTTAATTCATGCACCAATTTAAAAGCTGTTAACTTTTTTTAGGTCATGCAATCTATTTGTTTGGCTAGTCAAATACTGGCTTTCTACTTATTCCTATTATACACATGGACTTGCCTACTATATAACAATACGTAAGTATAAATATTGTGACGTAGTATTTTAGATTTCCTCTGCTATTTATGTTTTTTCTTTTTAGGGCCACATACATGGCATATGGAAGTTCCCAAGCTAGAAGTCAAATTGGAGCTGCAGGTGCCGGCCTACATCACAACCCACAGCAATGGTGGATCCAAGCCGCCATCTGTGACCTATACCACAGCTCATAGCAATGCCGGATTTCTGGCTCACTGAGCAATGCCAGGTATCGAACCCACATCCTCATGGATCCTACTTGGGTTCATTACCACTGTTCCAGGCCCACTGAGCAATGCCAGGTTTTGAACCCACATCCTCATGGATCCTAGTTGGGTTCATTACCACTGAGCCCCAAGGGAACTCCTTATTTAATATTTAACATGGTTACTGGTTTGCAGAACTTTCATGTGGGCTTTCATTTAATGCCAGTTTGGTCTGAATCTGTTTGCCAATCTCTGGAAGAACATGGTTGCCTTTCTTTGGTAATATAGTTTATCACATCAAGTATCAATGAATCAAATGCTTTTAAGTAATCAGAATACATGGAAAACTTTTATGTCCATACTACATCTTCTTATCCATATACTTACTTTAAATCCTCAAATTTATGGAATTGGTCATATTGATTTATGATTTTTTTTAACATTTAAGTAATAATTGACAATTTCAAGTAGAACACCTCTAGGTCCCTTTGCAATATAAGTATGTGCCCTGAAAAAGCAGTATCTCCATCTCTTTTTCCTCTCAAAAACAGAAGTTAGACTTCCCTCTTTAATTAGGTATGGAGGAAAGTTAGTCACACAGCCTAAAATTGTTCTTGATTTTTATGTGGAAAAAAAAAAAAGATAAGCACAAGTATTTCCATCTCATTTTTTTTCTCTGAAATCATCAAAAAGAAAAGAAATAACATTTTTACAATTCATACCCAAGTTACCAAGAGCAGCTGCCAGTGCATGAAAAGTAGAACCAATGAAGGAATAATTCAAAGAGGAAAATACATGTCAATACATCTTCAGCACTACGAAGAGTTTTCCAAAAGTATGCCTCATGACCCCAATGTTTTCAAATAAATAAGCTTCTTGAAACCATATCTGAAGCATGAGTTATCAACTATAGAATGGCCTCTAAGTGTCATGTCACAATACAGTAAAGCACTACACAACTGTAGAGAAGACAAAAGTCACTGGGCACAGGCCTGGAGTGAGGGGATAATAGATGGTAACTGCTTTTTGAGCTACTGATTGTAGATGGCTGAAGAGAAACAAATAGCAGCTAAGTCCTCACAGACTCCCACACACATGAACCTATGGGCTTATTGACGTTAACTGTGAATTAAGCTAATTCCCTGCTCACTCAAAAATCACAGAAGTTATGGAGAATCAGCTCATTCGAATACCTGCATAGATGATTAAGACTACATCCATATTTTGAAGCTTCCTTGTGGCCAGTCTACATAGTATATATCACCCCACCAAAAAAGGAAAGAAAAAAAAAAAGAAAAAAGAAAGAAAAGATGCCTTCAAAAAGCTCCTATTAAAAAATAATCAGAAATACACCAAGGAAGCCATTGTTGGCTATGTAGTAAAACAGAAATTTTCATCTACTTCTCATAAAAAAAAAAAAAAGAAAAAACAGTCAAAAAAGAAGTTGGATAAAATACTTTTAAAATATTTTAAGTAAATCATTGTGTTGGCCAACATAGGAAGATATTTCATATAAGTCCATAATTATCAAGAAATGTATTAAATATAAACAAGCCAATTACAAATTCAAAGATTTTGAAAACCAAGTGATTACAAATTATAATTATCACAACTGAATGGTGCTGCTGAAGCCCTTCATTAAATATTAGATCAATGAAAGGTGAAATTTAAAGAGGGTAAAATATTTTCTGAGCAAGCATTAAGGTTTAAAAAACAAGGCTAATACATCTGACCTGACATATAATACTCCAAAATGACATAATTCATATTCTTCTCAAGTACATGTGGAAACTTTATCAAAATTGATTATATGCTTTGACTTAAGGTGACTTTTTTTTTTCTTTCTTTGGCCACATCTGAGGCATATAAAAGTTCCCAGGCTAGGGGTCAAATTGGAGCCATAGCTGCTGGCCTACACCACAGCCACAGCCAACACCAGATCCAAGCTGCATCTGCTACCTATGCCACAGCTTATGGCAATGCCACATCCTTAGCCACTGAGCAAGACCAGGGATCAAACCTGCATCCTCATAGACACTAGTCGGATTCTTAACCCACTGAGCCACAACAGGAACTCTCAATTAAGGTGACTTTCAATAAATTTCAAAAAATTGTAATCAGTCAAGTATGTTTTCTGACTACAGTAGAACTGAACTAGAAATTTTAAAAAAGTGACTACGAAAATGCCCAAATACTTGGAATTTATAAACTTCTAAATAAATGCTAGGAAAAAACAATAAATGAAAAAAGAAATTAGGAAATATTTTATAAGTGAATGATAATGGAAGTAAATCATAAAAATTTTGCGGTATAATGCTGAAGTTGTACAAATAGAAAAATATATAGGTTCACCTGCATATAAGCTAATAATTCATTATATAGACTCAAAAAGGAAATTATTAAAGCAGACAACATGAAAAATTAAGTATATATATTAAAAACACTGATAAAGAAAAACAAATGAGAAAATGAACAAAATTAAAAGTTAATTTTACAAAGATAAAATTGATAGAGATCTAGGAAGACTGATTAATATATCAAGAAAAAATATAAATATTACTACAACCTTAGGAAGAAATTGTTTTGGATATTAATAATATGAAAACATTAAAATAATTAATTCTTATAAATTCACATCTTAAAAAAACAATATGAGGAGAAGTAGAAAATATGAATAT
Source organism: Sus scrofa (assembly GCF_054392235.1). NCBI lineage: Eukaryota > Metazoa > Chordata > Mammalia > Artiodactyla > Suidae > Sus > Sus scrofa. The sequence goes on from NC_139390.1 coordinate 105,003,029, forward strand.
TACTTTATCTATCCTAAAATTCAATCACTGGTCTGTTGGGTTCTCTGAGAAGCATATGCTGAAACAACATTAGGTTTTTAAAATATTTATTGGGCAATAATAACTTGGAAGTGTATAAGAAGGGAATCATAGATGATTTCATGTGGTTTTATGGTGAATTCTACCAAATACTTCAAGGAAAAAAATGACAGGAATCTTACACAAACACATTCATAAAATAGGAGAGATTATTTTCCAACTCATTTTACATGGCCAAGAAAACCATAGCATCAAAATGTGGCAGAAATATCACAAAAGAGGAAATTATAAGACCAATACTCTTCATGAACATGTGCATAAATTTCCTTAACAAATATTAATAGAGGGAACCTAGCAATGAAAGAAGAGTTAATACAGCATGACCAAGTGGATTTTATTTTAGGTATGGTAGGTTAGTTTACCATTCAGAAATCAACCTGTGGATTTTTCATATTAATTGAATGAAAGAGAAAAGTGATAATTATTTTGATAGATGAAGAGAAAAACATTTTACAAAATGCCCATCAAGTTCCCATTTATGTACAAAATTCTCAAAGCAATAAAAACTTCTCAATAATAAAAAGGACATTTATACAAAGTTTCTCGGTATTCTAGAGAAACAACAAGTATCTCAACCATATGATCACTAGGTCACATCAAACCCTGAAAATAATTTTATTTGAATCATAGAACTTAAGATACTAGCTGAAGCTATGGATTTTTTGGAGAAAATGAAAGTAAATATCTGGTTGACTTTGCAATATGCTTTTCTAAGACAGGAAACATTAAGCAATTCCTATATAAAAAATTAAATAGACATCATTTTAAAAAGATATAGGTATCACATTTTAAAAAATTTCTAGTCATCAAGAAAATGTTGGAAAAATAAATGAATAGGCAAGACCCCAGGGAAATATTTACAAAACATCTATCTGAGAACTGCTACCCAGGATATACAAAAAGCTCTGATAATTTTACAGTAAAAATACACAGAGCCCAATAATAAAATAAGCTAAGGTTTAAATACTTTACAAAGGATGCTGTTTTCCATATGATGATAATTCATGGAAATGTGTTTAATTTTCATCAAATAAATGCAATTTAAAATCATAATAAAACACCACTATAATGTCTTTAGAATAACTAAAATAATAATAATATCCTCAGTTGTCAATGATGTGGAGCAACTGAAACTGTCAAGCATTTTTCACAGGAGTGTAAAATCACACATTTATTCCAGAAAAAGTTCTGCAAACATAAACACATGCCTACCTATAAACAAGTAATTCTAATCCTACTTATTTACCAGAAAGAAATAAAAACATAGGTCCATAAAATAACATACCACTGTATTCATACAAGGTGTATTCATAATAACTAAACCCAGAACTACATCATGTGGTCACCAACGGCAAAATGAGTCAAGTGTGGCACATTCATGCAATGGAATACTTCACCTCAATAGAAAATTCACTAGTGCTCAAACAATGTCACGTGGTAAGTGAAAGAAGATACGCACACCAGAGTACATACTGCTGATTTATATAAACTTGCAGGAAAGACACCTATTTTAAAGTAAAGAAAATCAGAAGAGATGCCCCTGGAGGAGTGGGGATGGGGGTAAGAGGAAACTTGTGGCTTGTTGGTACAGATTTATATCTTGACAGGAATTTGTGTTCCACATGTGTACACTTGTCAACACTTATTTAACTGTAAACTTAGACTTGTGTGTGTCTGTGTACTTCAAAATAACCTGTGAAGCATTTAATTACATAATTATGTATGCTGACACGTTTGGGATTGAAATTTACTGATCTGAAAATTACCCTGCATTGCAATGTAAATAACACAAACTGATGAATGAACAGAGGGATTCAGAGTAGGATAAGTGGGTTACGAGCAAATGTATTAAAGTACTAATTGTAAAATTTAGGTGTTAGGATAGAGCTTTTCAGGCATAATTCTTTCGATTCTTTGTATGTTTGGAAATTTTCATAATAAAATATCAAAAAATGTTATTGAGACAGAACAAGAATATGTACAATTATCAGTTTTATTAAACATTTACTATTGGTCCAAATAAGAAATAAAGGCCAAAAACAATCTAATGGGTATGTTTATAAAGATGAAATGTATCTTCTATTATTTGTAGACATGATTGTATCCTTTTAAGAATCTAATAGGATCTACACAAGGACATTTAATAAGTTGCTGTATGTTATGTCAAAGTTCAATTATATTTCTATAAATCATTATAGAAAAAGTTTATAACGTCACATATGTGTAATTTATACATATATGCATCAAATACCTAAGAAAAAAATATTTACTCCAGTCAATCTGTAGATGCAATAGATCAAATTAAAATCATAGCATATTAGCTGTTAATATTGATAGGAGTATTAGGAAATTTATATGAAAATGGAAAATGCTATGATTTCCTAGAGCAACCTTGAAAAAGAAAGCTGGAAGACTTAAACTTCTGGATTTTAGGATTTATTTCTAAGCTGCAGTAATCCAACCTGCATGATAATGCCCAAGTTTTGACCATTTGCCCAAGAGTTGATAACAGAACATAACTTTCAGAAATAGGCTCATGTCATATGATTTATGAAAAAAGTCATTATGTAAAGAAATGGATAATATATCTTTCAATACAAGATACTGGCTCACATAGGGAGAAAAGCTTGAAAGCTATTATCATGCACAAAATATTCAATACTAAATGGATTATACCTCTAAATGAAAATGGTAATACAATATATTTTTCTGGAACAATGCAAAATATTGTCTTGATTTTGGGGATTGCATAGCTGTCTTAGGACATTAAACATCATAGGGAATAAAAAGATTGATACTTCTGTCTACACTGACATGAAGAACTCCTCTTTCTCATAAGAGACCATTAAGAAGTAAAGTTTTGTAGGATGAATGAACTAGAAATCTAATTACAGCAATGATAATAACTATAGTTAATAATATTTTATTAAACACTATAATTTGCTAAGAGTAGATTACAGGTGCTCTAATCACACACACACATGCAAAATGGTAACTGTCAGGAGAAGACACGATTAGTTTGTCTTATCATTACTGTTTATATCAAATCATGTTTTTCTTTTTTTAAAATAATTTTTCCATTATAGCTGTTTTAAACAGTGCTCTGTCAATTTTCTACTGCACAGCAAAGTAACCCACACACACATACACATTCTTTTTCTCACATTATCCTCCATCATACTCCGTCCTAAGTGACTAGATATATTTCCCAGTGATATACAGCAGGATTCCACTGCTTGTCCATTCCAAAGCCAAGAATTTGCATCTACTAACCACAGATTACAAATACACACACATTTTTTTAAAAAGAAAAGAAATGAATACGCAGAGTGAAAGACTTCATTGGTAATAATCAGCACTAAAATTACATCATTAATCCCTATAATTTAAAAATACAGGGGCTATGGGGGAAAGAAAGAAAGATGGAAAATAATGATGGAAACAAAAATAATATATACTAATTTCTCACTAATAAGTTTGAATGTCTGGTAGAAATTTATTGTTTTCTAGAAAAATATCATAAAATCAATACCATATCATAAAAAGGAAAATTAGATTCTTAGAAATTTTCAAAAGACATTATCATGTCATAAATTGAGAAAATACATGGCAGAAACCATAACTGGTTGTTTTTTGTACTTTTTCAGTAGTGCTTTGTACATGTGTTTTGTAATCATGCTTTGTACATCATTTATTGAATATTTCTTGAGCACTTACTAAAAACAAGACACTCTAAAAACGGGGAATGAAGTGATGAATAGATTTTACATGACCCCTTCTTTTGTGAAGCTTACAGTATAGTGACATAAAGGCTCATAATTAAATCCTCATCTCAATACCCATGGGTCAGTGCTGAGGAGGGAAGTATCAGAGTACTGACTGTCAGAGGTTTTAGTGCAAAAAGATGGTAGAGACCCAATATTTAGTAAAGGATGTGTAAACATTAACTAGAGAAGGGGGTGGGACTTCATCCCAGGGGCTAAGGAAACTTACTTAAGATGATTATACAAAGAAATGACATAAGTAAGCAGTTTTGTGGCTCTGAAAAGATGATGCTGGCTGTCACTGGGAATGCCACCAGACAAAAAGATGAAAAAAAAAAAAAAAAAAGGAAAGATGGAGTTCCCATCATAGCTCAGTGGTTAACGAATCCGACTAGGAACCATGAGGTTGAGGGTTTGACCCCTGGCCTTGCTCGGCGGGTTGAGAATCCGGTGTTGCTGTGAGCTGTGGTGTAGGTCGAAGACAGAGCCTGGATCCCACGTTGCTGTGGCTGTGGCATAGGCTGGCAGCTGTAGCTCTGATTGGACCCCTGGCCTGGGAACCTCCATATGCCAAGGGAGCAGCTCTAGAAAAGGCAAAAAGACAATATGTATGTCTTTAAAACACATAGGTTGGCAATTACAATAGCCACTGTGAGAAATGATGATGTTAAGGACATATATTCAGGTAGATAAATTATTGTAGGAGTAAAGAGCTACCTGATGATGGATTCACTGTTCAGGAGGGCATGGAGAGTCTGCTATGAATACTGCCTAGGCTTCTAGTTTCTCAGCTGGACAATGAATAGGTTCTGATGCAGAACTCTGGAGAGGACCAGGTTTAGGGAGAAGGGGTTCAGTGGTGGATGGTAATGGTAATTGCCTTTGAAATATTGAAGTTAAGAAATTTTGAATAAGCAGCAGGACAATATCCACCATAAATTTGGTATATCTGCAATGCTGCAATTATTTCAATCAATATAAAGAACAGTTTGTAACCTGTAAGAATTACAAGTCAAATTAATACTTGCATATGAGCATAATTAATTAGTTCAGAAGAGAATTAAATGAAAAATACCCTGTCTGGCCCCTATCTGTTCTCATCCCTGATAACACACCCCCCCTTGGGAGTCATTTTCTTTGCTTTTATATTTAAAATAATGGACAGACAGGCTTACAATCAACTATTTCTATAGGTTAAGTTTCTTGACTGGTAGTCTTTAGAGTAAATGTAAAGGAAGCTACAGTTTGCCCATTTAGCTCAAAATTGCAAAATGCAGATGTTTTAGTCTAGTACATCAAATCGACATTTGGAATACTAGCTCTCCTCAGAAAATCTGATTTTTTTTTGTTGTGGGGGGGTAGTTCTGGGGAGTTAATACTTGTTGCTGCTTAAGACTGGTGGTTAAGTTTGGGGTGGGTAGTGAGAAGTGTCAACTGTTCCATTAACAAAATTTGAGTTAATCCCTATGCTTTCAGATCCATTAGTTCACTTCAACCATCCATCACTTTTAGCATTTCTGAGTCAAAGGCCATTCAGGGTGGGAAAAGTCATTTAAAGATTTTTCTGCACAGATTTTTTTATTTTGAAGTAATGGTTCTTTTCTCCCTTTTAATTTAGTTTTCCTCAGAACATTCTTTTAATTACACCTTCTTTCTCTTTATATGTGCTTCTATTTTTTTCTATATTAAAGAAATAACTCTCCCTCAGCTATTGACTTATGTTTACTTTTACTTTTCCTGGTTGTGTTTTTAATTTATACAATTATTATTTTTATTCATTTCTATCACTGAGTTTCATATGAGTGAAAAGATAATGTATATGCTATTTTGAATGTGTATGGTTAATTTTTTTTTTTTTATCTTTTTAGGGCTGCACCCATGGCATATGGAAGTTCCCAGGCTAGGGGTCAAATTGGAGCTGTAGCAGCTGGCCTACACCATAGCCACAGCAACACCAGATCCAAGCCACATCTATGACCTACACCTCAGCTCATGGCAACGCCAGATCCTTAGCTCACTGAGCGAGGCCAGGGATCGAACCTGTGTCCTCATGGATACTAGTCAGATTTGTTTCTGCTGAACCACGATGGGAACTCCCTAATTTTTCGTTATTTTGAAAAAGTTAATTATAATAAAATTATTACAGCTCAGACAACAAAGTTTTAATTTTTATATTCAAAATTTCCCAAAACATAGAACACAAAATAGTTCATGTGGGAATAATCTATGAATCTCATGTTTATATGGGAAAAAATCCAATTCCTGATCCTTGCCTGACAGATAGTAGGCACTCAATATTTATTAGATAAATGAAAGTATATGGAAATTTTATTTTGAAGATGTTATTTAAATTTCTTCATGTCACAAGGTACTCTCACTCCGAGAGGTCTGGAGCTGTTTAACAGAGGTAATTCCAGTAATGTACCTAAATAAGGTAGAAGCCTTAAGGTCAAAATGTACTTTTTCACTTTTCAAATTTCTTCCATCAACCCTAAGTAGAGAGAAACTCACATAGCTAAGTTTTACAAAACATATTTCCAATAAAGAAAAGCTATGTGATTATGCAAAAAAAAAAAAAAGATTTTTTTTTTTCCACTAAATGGAATCAGGAGAAGCTTAAAATTAAACTTTCCATTTAACAAGAACAATGTAACTGAAGACATGGTTTTAAAAATCCATTAAGTCACTTTGGAAAAAGGCAGTAAACACAGCTTCTGGAGAGTAGAGAATTCCATTTGGCAATCTATACCATTAGTGATAGTATTTCCATAAATTACATAAGTTTGTAGCCTGTTCTACATCCTTTCCTACAAAACACAATTTACAAGAAATTATTGTTTTACTCTTAAGCACATGCTTGAAAGGATTTGCTGTAAAAATGAATTCTCTTACCTATAGTAATTTACACTGAAAGAAAAAGTCATTTATGTGAGAATCACTTAAAATGCAATTTATTTTTTTAGTATTTTATTGAAGTGAGGTTCATTACATTGAACCTGCATTGAACTTCAAAAAATCAGAAAGAAAATGGGAAAATGATTGGTCAACAAATATTACACTTTTTAAATTACAGAAATGGCAAGATATGCTATTGATCTATTCCTATTTTTTAATGATGAGAAAAATTGATGATTCATATATTAAAGAAAGTTACTATTTCACATGTGACATTTCAAATCAGGTCACCTGGATTATGGGCATTTTTTTTTCCATAAAGCAGAATCTGATTGTCCTAGAAATGCATTTTCACTGGAGCTTTTCCGTAAATGATTTGCTAATTCACAGCTAGATGACTTTCATTAATACTAATGATATTTAAAACTTGTCTTCATTTGATCATAAACTATAAGGTGACACATGTTTTAATTCTTTTTTATCTTGCCTGTGGTATGAGAGTTCCCAATATTTATGTATACTGCTTACTGTAAAACTTACTTTCAAATGGTAAATGTCCTAAAGCTTTATTTAATAGCATTTTTTTAACAAATGAAAAAGGATTTTTCTGAAGTTCCATTTCTGGCATTCCTCTATTATTTTTGTGTCATCTATTTTTTTTTCTTTTTTTTCTTCTGTCTTTTAAGGGCTGCAACCATGGCATATGGAGATTCTCAGGCGAGGGGGCTAATCAGAGCTGTTGCTGCCAGCCTATGCCAGATCCAATCCGTGTCTGCGACCGATACCACAGCTCACAGCAATGCTGGATCTTTAACCCACTGAGTGTGAGGCCAGGGATGGAACCTGCAATGTCATCATTCCTAGTAGGATTCGTTTCTGCTGCGCCATGACAGCAACTCCTGTGTTATCTAAAATAGCCCACTATATGTGCTTGGCAAAAGATTAAGATATTAATGGTGAGGGCTTCATAATAAAGCTTTGAAATTTCATCAAAGCCAACATATGCTGACATATTTTTCATTTACAACCCGAGCAGTATATGGATATTAACTATAAAAATAATTATTTTACTTAGATTGAGAACACCTTTTTCCTTGCAGTAAGACCACAGGCAAGGACAATAAACCATGAATGGTAAGTGTTAGAACTTAGAAATAAGAACTCAATGTGATACTCAACCACTGGTGATTGTGGTCAAATATTTATATATATCAAAAAAAGTGAAGGAATGAAATAATTATCCTGCAGTTAAGTGGAAGTTTCTTATTTCTTCCTATTTTCCATTAAAGTTCATATCTACTCCATATCATTGCTATTGGTGTAAATTTAATTTAAGAATGAATAGGTATTCCCATTGTGGCTCAGTGGTAATGAACACGATTAGTATCCACTAGGATGCGGACTCAATCCCTGGCCTCATTCAGTGGGTTAAAGACCTGGCAGCATTGCCATGAGCTGGGGTGTAAGTTGCAAATGTGACTTGGATGCCACGGTGATGTGGCTGTGGTGTAGGTCAGCAGCTTGCAGCTTCAATTTGACCCCATGTGCTGCAAGTACAGCCCTAAAAAAAAAGAGAGGGCAAGAACGAGAACAAATTAAGTCAATGAATGTCTATGGTTCTGATGCTACTCCATTTAATGTTGGGCAAGCCTCTCTCACCTACAACCCTTATCACAGTGTGCTCTCATTATTTGTCCATGTGTCTCTCCTCTACTAGTCAGTCACCACTTCCAGGACAAGAAGCATACCTGATTTATTGTTATTGTTCCCATCAATACCAAATCCCTTTCAGATCTAGGGACTTAATACATAAATAACCAGTTAGACCAGTGTTGTCTGAATAATAGCCCCCAAAGGTGTCCATGTCCCGTTCCCTAGAACTTGTGACTATGTTACTTGATGTGGCAAAAGGGACATAATGTTCTAATGGGAGACAACTTTCTTATAAGGTGTTGGACATCATATAAAATAGTAAGTGTTTGTATATATTAAAAAGTAAGAGTTCCTACAGAGGCTTAGTGATTAACGAACACAACTAGGATCCATGAGGATGTGGGTTTGATCCCTGGCCTTCCTCAGTGGGTTAAGGATCCAGCATTGCTGGGGCTGTGGCATAGGCTGGTAGCTACAGCTCTGATTTGATCCCCAACCTAGGAATTTCCATATGCATGGATGTGGCCCTAAAAAGACAAAAGACAAAAAAAAAGTTATTTTCTATTTTATGAGAAGATGTATTATCTATGTTCTTACATAATTTTTATTAGGAGTCATGGAAATTATATTCTTCATTAAAAATATAATTCCTGGAGTTCCCGTCGTGGCACAGTGGTTAATGAATCCGACTAGGAACCATGAGGTTGCGGGTTCGGTCCCTGCCCTTGCTCAGTGGGTTGAGGATCCGGCGTTGCCGTGAGCTGTGGTGTAGGTTGCAGACGCGGCTCGGATCCCGCGTTGCTGTGGTCCTGGCGTAGGCCGGTGGCTACAGCTCCAATTAGACCCCTAGCCTGGGAACCTCCCTATGCCGTGGGAGTGGCCCCAAAGAAATAGCAAAAAGACAAAAAAAAAAAAAATTCCTTTTTATATTTTATATTTTTCATTCAGGCAAATTCAAAGAATTGGCTCACTAATGAATACTGAGCAACTGACACTCATTTGCTCATACTACATGAATTACAGCCATATACATTTATTAATTTAAGTAAAAAAAATAGAAGAGTAGAAAGGATTTGTTTTCCCATAAATGCCACTACACTAAAACAGGCAAAATATAGATAGTATTACCCGCCATCATCTTATCCTGCAGTATTACTTTCGGACAAGGTTTCAGTGAGTTTCCAGTGTAGTTTAACCTTCATAGAATTGTGGATATTTGATCACATCCAAGAAAAGCAAGTTAAATGCCAAGATCTTTTATATACTGAGCCAAAGACAATACATACATACATTTGTGGTATGCAATCTATATCTTTTAGGTCTCTGTCTTCATTACTAATGCTATGTCAATCATATGGGGGTTGAGTTGAAATTATCAGGTGCACCATATTTAATTTTAACATATAGTATGGCCAATAAAAGGATATCAGGGAGCTGAGTTAGTCTAGGAAAGGTTCTTGGAACAAGTAGACTGACCATGAAAACCAAACAAATGGCTAAAATTTACGGATGTTAATATATCATTTATTCTTCAGAACTGTATAAATTGATAATATCATTATCCCTATTTAAAGATGGAGAAAATGAGGCAGAGAGAGGTAAAGCAATTTCTCCAAATTAACACAGATAGTATTTGTCTTAGTCAACTGTGGCTGCTCTAACAAACTACCATAAACTGAGTAATTTATAAACACCAGCCATTTATTTCACATGATTCTGGATACTGGGAAGTCCAAGATCAAAGAATTAATAGATGCAGTGTATGGTGAGATCCTGCCTGCTTGCTGGTTCACAGACAGCTGTCTTACTGCTCTTTACTCATATTGTGGAAAGCGGCATGGGAGCTCCTTGGGATCTTTTCCATATAGAGGCATCAATCCCATTCACGAAGCCCTCACTCTCATGACCTAGTTCACCTCCCCAAATCCCCACCTCCTAATACCATCCCATGGGCAATAGGATTTCAACATATGAATTTGGGGGGGAACATAAACATTTAATTCATAACAATGTTGAAATACTAAACCTAGGCTCTATAGTTCTAATCTATACTGCCTCTCAAGGAGATAGAATTTAAGTAAGTTCATCTCATAGACCACAATTATCTCAATCCTATCTAGTATACTCCATGAATAAGAAACATGCATGGTCCTTACAAGGATCATTTTTTCTGTTATAAATTTTTAATTTTAGGGCCTCACTTGTAGCATATGGAGGTTCCCAGGCTAGGGGTCAAATCGGAGCTAGAGGTGCCAGCCTACACCACAGCAACACCAGATCTAAGCCATCTCTGTGACCTACACCACAGCTCATGGCAACTCCAGATCCTGAACCCACTAAAGTAAGGTCAGGGATTTAACCTGCATCCTTAAAGATACCAGTCAGATTCATTTCCACTGAGCCACGACAGGAACTCCCCAAGAATTATCTTTCAATTCCATGTGTAAGTGATATCATGCAGTATTTGTCTTTCTCTGCTTTATTTCAATTAGCATAATGCCCTCCAAGTCCAACTACGTTGCTGCAAATGGCAAAATTTCATTTTTTGTGGCTCAGTAGTATTCTACACATCTTCTTTATCCATTCATCTGTCAATGGACACCTAGGTTGCTTCCATATCTTAGCAATTCTAAATAATGCTGATATGAACATGGGGTGCATGTATATTTTTGAAGTAATTTTTAATTTTCTGGTGTATATATCCAGGAGTGGAATTGCTGGCTCATAAGGTAGTTCTATTTTTAGTATTTTGAGAAACTTGCATACTGTTTTCCACAGTGGCTGCAGCAATTTATGTTTCTACCAACAGTGTGTATGAGTTCCCTTTTTCTCCCCCATCCTCACCAACATTTTGTTATCCATGTTATTTTTGATGATAGCCATTCTGACAGGTGAGAGATTATATCTCACTGGGGTTTCTGATTAGCATTTTCCTAATGATTGGTGAAGCTCAGAATTTCTTCATGTGCCTGTTGGACATAGATATTTCCTCCTTGGAAAAATATTCAGTTTTGCCCATTTTTAATTGAGTTGTTTTATGGATGTTCAGTTGTACGAGCTGTTTATATATTTTGGATATGAACTCCTTATTGGCCATATCATTTACAAATATTTTCTTGCCTTCAGTAGAAATGGTAGATATAATAAAAAGTAGACTCACAGATTGAGAGAACAAACTGGTGGTTATCAATGGGGAGAGGGAAGGGAGGAGGGGAAGTAAAGGGTAGGGAATTAGGAGGTACAAACCATTTAAATGTTAAGATGATGTATGTGATATAGTTTCATTTACCATTGCAGGCTTTGCATCCTTCAAGAGGGTGGAAAGAGCATTTGGGATTTCTAATGACTATGTGCTGATTTTTATACTGCAGTTTGAGTATACATGTTAGCCTATCAACTTCACTGTAGGAAACAGGAACACTCAAGATATCTTAAGCAGAACAATATTTAACACGGGGATTTAGATGATATACTTATTTGGAAGGTTGGTGGAAGATAAGTTGCATGGCTGTCATTTGACTATTAAATCCTAGCTGCAGTGCAATCCAGAGGTGAGGCACTATAATACCCCAAAATAGCAAAGATTATATAATCAGTGTGATATATCAATGTGATAAATCAAAAATGCTAACTAACCCAACCAGTAGATATTAATTTAACATCTATATAATAAAGTATTGCCCAAAGTGATCTAGAGATATGATACTTATGATTGATGATGAAGATTGCAAATACAGGTGGATTGCAATGTGACAGGTACAGTTCATTATATGAAGCATCTTATTTAATCCTTGCAATAACCTTATTAAGTAGGGAGACTAGCATTATTCTTATTTTTGGAAAACAACTGCTAACAAAGGAATTAACTGAGTTTCCCAAACTACAGGTTGGATTTGAACTCAGGCACTATTCTCTACTAGATTCTAGATGTAGAAATAAGAAATATGTAAGTTAAGAAGTTCCCGTCGTGGTGCAGTGGTTAACGAATCCGACTAGGAAACATGAGGTTGCGGGTTCAGTCCCTGCCATTGCTCAGGGGGTTACCGATCTGGCGTTGCCGTGAGCTGTAGTGTAGGTTGCCGACACAGCTCGGATCCCGCGTTACTGTGGCTCTGGCATAGGCCGGTGGCTACAGCTCCAATTCGACCCCTAGCCTGGGAACCTCCATATGCTGTGGGAGCGGCCCAAAGAAATAGCAAAAAAAAAAAAAAAAAAAAAAATATGTACATTAAATAAAAATACAGAGGTTATGTACATTCTTTGAGAGGGAAGGAGAGAGTGTAGATACTACTGATTGTGTCAGACCCATAAGATAATCCATGGACACATCACTCTCTCTCCTGGGGGCAATTTTTGATAAATGAAACTACAGAGTCAAGAGAAGGGCATAGTAGGTCTCTACCTTGGAAGGAAAGGCATGACTGAAACTGAACAGATGCCTTCTGGCTTCTGTTCACATTTCACTGACTAGAAATCATTCCATGTAAACACCTACCTTCAAGAAAGATTGCAAATAAAGTTCTTTATTCTGGGAGATCATTTGCAAAGTTTAAAATCATATTTTCCTTGAAATATAGGAAATGAATATGGCATGATATTAACAATCCCAAAGTCACTATCCGAATATACAGATGGCCAATCATAAAATTTTGTATTAAAATATTTTTAAAATATAAAATTCTAAATTAGGAGAAATTATGTTATATAGAATGTATATCATACTTAGCCTACTTCCTTTACCACAGTTTGAGCTCTGTGAAATTACTGTTCACTGTTCTCATTAGAATGATTACCCAAGAACAATCTATGAATAGGAATTATTAGTATTTACAGCTTTTTCTGAAGAAATTGAGCACAGGGATGCTAATCACATCTCCAGTGTCACACGGCTAGTACATAAGTATTTACAAGATCAAGTCTAGCTTTGAATGACTCTAGAGTTTTGCCATTAAACATTCACCTCTTAACAGTATGTCATCAGGAAATAAATAGTTTTGAGAATTCTAGGATAAATTTGTTAATCTAGAATAAAATTTTGCAGAATTTTCCTCTTTTCAAAAATATTAAAAAATTATAGTAATTATAAAGTACGATACTGTCAATAAAGACAGTCATTTAGACCAATGGAATAAAGTATAGAGTTCAGAAACAAAGCCACACTTTAAGTATCAACTGATCCTCAACAAAGGTGCCAAGAATACACAATGGGGAAAGAACGGTCTCTTCAACAAAGGATGCTGGGAAAGCTAGTCGGCCACACATGGTAAAGAATGAAACCATAAAGCTATCTTAGGCCATATACAAAATGAACTCAAAATGCACCAAAGACTTAAACATTTGAAATCACAAAACTCCTAGAACATGACATAGGTGAAAGACTACTTCTTGACACTAGCCCTGGAGATAATTTATTGAATATAATATCAAAAGCAGGAGTTCCTGTGGTGGCGCAGTGGAAACGAATCCAACTAGGACGCATGAGGTTGCGGGTTTGATCCCTGGCCTCGCTCAGTCGGTTAAGGATCTGGTGTTGCGGTTGAACTGTAGTGTAGGTTGCAGACGCGGCTCAGATCTCGCATTGCTGTAGCTCTGGTGTAGGCCAGCAGCTACAGCTCCAATTAGACCCCTAGCCTGGGAACCTCCATATACAGTGGGTGTGGCTCCCAAAGGACAAAAAGACAAAAAAAAAAAAAAAAAAAAGCAAAGACAACACAAGTGAAAATAGATAAATGTAACTGTATCAAACTAAAAAGCTTCTGCAAAACAAAGGATACAAGCAACAGAATATAAAGGTAGCTTCTGAATGAGAGGAAATATTTGCAAACCATCTTTAACATCCAAAATATATACCGAATTCCTATATCTCTAATAGCATTTTAAAAATTCCACAATTTCTCCAAAGACATACAAATGGCTAATGGGTATATGAAAAGGTACTCAATGTCACTAATCATAAAATTTAAAATCAAAAACAGATGAGATGTCACCTAAGATGAAGCCATAATGAGATATTATCCTATACCTATCAGGATGATTTTTTTTTAAAAGAAAGACAAAAGCTGCTGGTAAGGATTTAGAGAGACTGGACATTGTACACTGGTGGGAGTGTAGCATGGTGAAGCTGTTGCATCTCCAAATATTAAAAATAGATCTATCATATGATTCAGTGTTCCTACTTATGAGTAAATATCCAAAAGAATGTAGATCAGGATCTTAAAGAGATATCTGTACTATTTACAACTGCCAAGATAAGGGAAAAACCTAAATGTCCACTGATTGATGAATGAGTAAAATTGTGATATTTACATAAAATACACTATTACTCTTCCTTAAAAAAAGAAGGAAATCTTTGCAATAACATTAATGAACCTGGAAGACATTACACTAACTGAAAAAAGCCAGTCACAGGAGGACAAATGCTTCATGATGCCACTTACATGAGGTATCTGAAATAGTCAAACATACAGAAAAACAGAATAAATGGCATTTTCCCAGGTGGGAAGGGGAAAGTAAAAGTTGTTTGATGAGTTAAGGGTCAGTGGCTGTAAAGTTTGTTATGCAAGAGAAACAAGTTCTAGGAATTTATGGTAAAACATAATCTGTAACTAACGATTAAGTTATTACACACTTTAGAAAATTTGTTAAGGGAGTAGAGCTCATGTTAAATGTTCTTACCACCAATAAAACACAAAAACAAATTTAAAAAGTAAACGACAACAAAAAAAATCCCACAAAGGCAATAGAAAACCTCTTGATATACTTCAAGATATATATTTATCTTGTTTGTGATTATAGTTTCATGGATGTATGCACATCTCCAAACTCATCCAACTGAATACATTAAATATATCTGGTTTGTGTATTAATTACGTTTCAATAAACCCAAGAATGTAGGGGGATTATTTAGAGAAAAGGAGACCAATAAATTTTACATTTTATTATATAACCTCATTTATGGTACTACATTAATTTATAGTTTACTGTGGCCACTGATAACAGTAGAACTAAATCCAGGTTTCAATATAACAGTTATCATTCGATTGACCTTACCTTACTGACACTAAACCAAAATTTTCTTTATCCCGTCATAATCAGTATTCCACTTAATCAAGAATATTTTATTTTCCTTAATGTGCTAAGCTCACATTGTGATTTTTTTTGTGTATGTATCCCTTCTCTTGTTAACATGATTTAGAAACTATAATATATTCATCCTCAACAATTTAACAAATGCCTATTATAAAGCAAACATCCACTAATCATTTATTTTAAAAATTGCAATATCAGGAGTTCCGTCATGGCTCAGTGGTTAACGAATCTGACTAGGAATCATGGGGTTGCAGGTTCGATCTCTCGCCTTGCTCAGTGGGTTAAGGATCTGGCGTTGCTGTGAGCTGTGGTGTAGGTCGCAGGCTCGGCTTGGATCCCCCATTGCTGTGGCTCTGGTGTAGGCCAGCAGCTACAGCTCCGATTCGACCCCTAGACTGGGAACCTCCATATGCAGCGGGGGTGGCTCAAGAAATGGCAAAAAGACACACACAAAAAAATCGCAATATCAATATAGTCCACTCCCCATGAATGTCAATATCACAGTGATTTATTCTATTTTTTTTCAAATCATTTTTGTTGTCTTAATCACATAAAGACCTTAGAATTTGCCATAATGTTAGCAATGATAGCAGCTAGACTTCAGATATTAGAGTTTAAAAGTTGTTAGCCTTGTGTAAAAAATATTGGATATGTGTTTGTAGTAGTTAATTAAAGATGGAAAAGTACCAATGCTACTATGGATGATTTTATAAAAAAAGAATCCAAAAAGGACTTTCTAGGAGAACTTTTTAAAAATAACATTCCTTAGTTTTTAGTGTCAGATCTTACAAAAAACTTCTGAGGACTTGACATGTTAGATGCTTAGTACTAGCTAATTAAGGTGTGCTTATTGTCATTACTTTATAATTTTTGGAATATTCAGCTCTGTCATATTGACTACTAAACTGTAACTATTTCAGTGGCAGGGTCTACATTTGTTTATTCATATTCTTCATACTCTTTCCATAGAACTAATTTATCTTGGCAGCATAGTGTGTAGGTATAAACTATCAATGTTTTCTGAATATGTCTTGACCAGAAGGGAATTCCCTAATTATACAAAGCACAAATGGATATTGGCAGTTAAGTGAGAAATCAACTGAATGAAAGAAAGTAAAATTGCTTTAAAAATTGATTTACCCATAATTCAAGAAGAGAGAGTACAAAGGATGGGTGACTTCAGAAGTTGTCTACTCCCCAAACATGCAATTTATTTATTTCATTGCAAAATGAAGAAATATATATTGATAGCGAGCAGACAGCCTGGAATGTAGAAGTAAGGAAACTTACTTGTCATCTATCCATGTAAATTAGTCTCTGTTCCAAAAATTGTGGCTTATTAATCTGGCTCCATTTTCCTATTGGGTAGATAGCTTTAGAATTCTTTCTTTTCCCATTCTCTACCATGAGCAGATAAGACTTAATATAAATTATATTTTATCCATTGGTTGCTAACCAATTTATGAAAAATACTTGGTTTAATATTTCATTAATTTAATTCCACTGATGTGACTTGGTCTTGGCAATCGCATCTCATCTTTATTTTTTTCTCTTAATCAAGAGTATTCCAGATCATGAAACTATCATTAAACATGTTCTTCTGCCCATGAGGCCTCCTAAAATGTCCTTGAATGGAGTTCCCATCATGGGGCAACAGAAACAAATCCAACTAGGAACCATGAGGTTGCGGGTTCAATTCCTGGCTTTGCTCAGTGGGTTAAGGATCTGGCATTGCTGTGAGCTGTGGTGTAGGTCACAGACATGGCTCAGATCTGGCATTGCTGTGACTCTGGTGCAGGCCAGCAGCTGTAGCTCCGGTAAGACCCCTAGCCTGGGAATCTCCATATGCCGCAGGTGCAGCCCTAAAAAGATAAAAAAAAAAAAAAAAAAAAAAAAAAGAAAAGAAAAAATAAATGTCTTTGATTATAATGGTCTTGCTATTAAATCTATTAGAAGTATAAAACTTCCACATAAAGTTTTATAAAACAGTAATATTTTTAAAAACAAAACTGAGGGGTATGCTATGCATTCAAAATAGTTAGAAGATTCAGTATCATAATGATGACAATTCTTCCCTAGCTAATTTAATAGGTTCAATACAATTACAATCAAAATATCCACAGGTCTCTTTTGTGGAAATTGTCAGAACCTATCTAAATTTTTATCAACATGAAAAATAGCCAAGACACTACTAAAGAAGAATTGTGAAGTGAAAGGACTTGGTATGGCAGACAACACAGAATAGTATGAATCTAAAAGAATATTCAAATATTTCAACAAGCCACCTATGTGTATAATTGATTTGTGATCAAAATGTCACTGCAGAGCACCAAGGAAAAGCAGGTGCTTTCAAAAAATGAGGCTGAGTTGACTGGATATGCATAGGGAGAACAAACAAGCAAACTCACACCACACATACACACACAGAAGCTCCAAGTGGATTGTGTTTAAATTAAACAACACAACTAGGAAGGTTCTAAACATTAATGTAAGAATAAATTCATGAGCTTGGTATAGGAAAGATTTCTTAAAGAGGACACAAAAAATTAACATAAAGGAAAAGATTGCTACAACTGATTATATCAAAAGACATTATTAAACTGAAGAGTCTTCATGTGAAAGAAGCTATTTGAAGAACTCACTGTATACCATTTTACTACAAGTACGAAATTTGGCCACTAAACATATGAAAATTTACCTGACATAATTACTCATCATAAAAGAATATTAAAAGCACAAAAACATGTCTATATCCCCTTAGGAACAGAAAATTATAAAGACTAACAATGCCATTGATGGTGTGAATGTAGCACAGCAAGCATTTTTATACAGCATGTGAAATATAAAATTGGTATATTCTGTCCAGAAAGTGTTGGACATTTTCTATTAAGCTGTAGTCACTGTATCAAACAAGAAATTCTACGAATAAGTATACAGTAGTAAAAATGCATACATGTGTAAAACCAAAACACAGCAGAATATGCATAGCACTATTACTTTAAATACTTGGATAGTTACCATTTTCTGCTGTTATACTAGAAGAATGAGAAAAGGTAGAGAAATATTCATAAAATTTTAACAGAGCAATGAAAATGAATTCATCACAACTGCATGCAATGGCATAGATGAATTTCATAATTGTAATATTAAGAGAAAGAGGCCAACACTAAAGTATACCCTTTTGGATGATTCCAATCATATTAATTCCAAAAACATGCAAATTGTCATAGTCAAGACAGCCATTTACTTTGGAAAGCAGCAAGGTCCCTGAATGGGCAGTGGCACAAATGAAGCTTATGGAAGGAGTATTTTATTTCTTTGTTTTAGTTAAAAAGGTCTTTGTAATAAGTCACTGAGCTGTATATTTATGATATGTGTAAATTTTTCTATGTGGTCAACACCAAAAAAATATGGAGAACATGTAAATCCAGTCATGCTGACTGATTTTACTCTAAAGTTAGAATCTTGAACTTTTAAGTAGAACATGAATTCTGCTAAGCAATTATAGTTGTATTTTCCTAATTAGGAAGAGAAATAAATAGTTTTCTTTCTGGGCTTTGCATCTTTAATTATCTTAATCTTAGAAAAGTAGCAAACAATGTATTCTGATGAATATGGGATATGGGATTTGGTATGAAATCAACTTTGGAGAAATGGCTTAGAATTCTAGAAGTGGGATTTAGAATAGGATTTCATTCAGAGATCAACTGAATGAATGCCATCCTATAGCTAAACTAAACACGCTTCTTAGACTCATTTTTAAGTGTTTGCGGGTGACATTTTTAGAGCATAGGCAAACCAAACTCCTTAATGGAAAATTTAGTTTCTTTTTCCTTCATCCCTTCTCATTCTGTTCATCCTGGAATAGATGTGAGATTTATCTTTAATCGTCAAGGTTAATTTGCAAAAGTCCAATAATGTGTTAACATTTTTGGAGCTCCCTAAGCCTTTCCATGAGGATAACCAAAATTTCTGTATCCTCTTCGAATTTGA